>NC_089839.1:235857948-237057948 GCF_035609145.1 Eleutherodactylus coqui | reverse complement strand
GTTGATGCCAAATATTATTTGGTTTACTTCAATATTACAATATATTTCTGCGATGATACATTTTTTTTCATAATAGACCTAGTTAAAAAGGGATAGCCAGTCAGAATGATCCATAGAAAGCTCAATCACTGAATGGCTGTGAGTGCTCCCTGCGCTAAGCCAATCAGAGGCAGAGCTTCCAGGAGGCAGGGATTTTTAAATCAAAAGAAATGATTCAGAAGAGTGCCAGGGAGCCAGGGAGAAGATGTGCCGGAGCCCCAACAGCACTGCTAGGTGTTGTATTTTATTTTTATTATTTTTTCAACAGCTAGGGGTTATTTTCAGGAAAGGATTTATATTTCAAGCTCTTCCCCCAAAATCCCTGTGGGGGTTGCCTTCATTCGATTGCTTTCAATAGGGCAGCCCTATTGAAAACAATGGGAGGCATCGTGGTCCTCTGCCACAGCTGTGACAGCTGTGGTAGGGGATTCTTTCATCCCCTCGGGGAGTCCCATCATCACTGAACAAGGTGACAGTGCTGTCACAGTGTTCAGTAATGAGGGAACCTTCGTAGAGCAGTTGCTTCAGTGAACGAGCAAAGTTTCATGTGCAAACTTTGCCAGTTCACCTGTTTTTCGTTTTAGCGAGGAACAATTTTTTTCCCGCACATAGGCATGCTAAAAAGCACGCTCATGTGAATGAGGCCGTAGTGATAACTAGAGATGAGCGAGTATACTCGGTAAAGGCAATTGCTCGAGCGAACATTGCCTTTATCGAGTACCTGCCCGCTTGAGATGAAAGGTTTGGGTACTGGCGCGGGGGAGCGGTGAGTAGCGGCTGTCAGCAGGAGGGAGCGGGGGGGGGGGGGGAGAGGGAGAGAGAGATCTCCCCTCCGTTCCGCTCCGCTAAAGGCAATGCTCGCTCGAGCAATTGCCTTTAGCGACTATACTCGCTCATCTCTAGTGAGGACATTCTGCTTGCAGCTGCCTTTGGAGAGGACATATTGCAAACTTCAGTTCAGTGCAAGCAATAGTTGCTGTATCCATCCTCGACGAACCTCCTCTAGTGGTGGCTGCATGCAGTACAAATGCTATTATTTGACTCTAGACTATGTAAAGGAAAAACTGAGTTTTAGAGCATGAATGTAAAAGATGTATTATAAAGTTTCGCAGTAGAGATGAGCGAGCATACTCGTTACGAGTCAACACCCAAGCGAGTATCGTCCTTTTCGAGTACCTGCCTGCTTGCCAGAAAAGATTCATGTGCCGGCAGGGGGCGGCGGGGGAGAGCGGGGGGAATGGGGGGGATCTCTCTTTCTCCCGCTCCCCCCTGCTCACTCCCGCAACCCACCGATCACCCCCGCCGGCACCCGAATTTTTTCTGACGAACTGGCAGGTACTCGAAAAGGACGATACTCACTTGAGTATTGTCCCTTAACGAGTATGCTTGCTCATCTCTATTTGTCTGTAATTTTAAACCTATTTGAAAAAAAATCCTTCTAAAAGGACAAAGTTGAAGAGAGATCATACCAGGGTTGTTTCAGAGGAGTTGAGAATTCAAAGTTTTAAATGTAGTCTATGCTGTAAGATTGTAAATCATACTCACGCTCTGAGTAGAATAGTGAACCCATTCATTGTACAGATTTTCTGCATCTCAAAGCAAATAACAGAAAACCTTTTATGGAATAACATGTGAACTAGGAATTGACTTACTTTACAGAGATATGTATCTGTTAATGGGCGGGATATTAAAGGAACCACACAATCGTTCCTAATATAGACTAACTGTATCACAACATGAAATGTGCTGATCTGGTGATAGCAATCCATTTTTACTAGTAACTATGGATATTTACTTTGAGCTCTGCTGAAGTTGAATATGTGATATTAGCCAATGAGTCAGACTTAATCCTATGGAGAAGTTAAGGTGCATTAACACACAGAGATGATCGCTCAAAATTCGTCACAAACGGACAGTTTTGAGTGATCATTTTGCATAGGTAGTATTGGGCTAATCAGCCCTTTTGTTACGGTATCCTACTCGATGATACGCCAGCCTGGGTTGCCCTAGAACTTACCCGCAACCCCTGTCCCTGCCTACTTGCCTCCACTCCTGGCTAACCCCAGGCGGGCAACTGGGCGGCGGTCCCTACACTCGCTAGGGACCGAGGAGGGATGCTGGCGTACCAAGATGGAACAGGGTAGAATACCGACAGGAATGGTAGGTGAATAAACCAACAGAAAATAGCAGCAGACCGAGGCAGATGGATAACCTGGCAGATATAGCAGAAGCTGAGAGCAGGAGACTGTCAGAGGCAGGAAGCTAGCACACTGAAACAGAAACCAATAACTGGCAGTGAATGGACCTCACTACCAGCCTTATAAACAAAAGCCTCCGCACAGGGGTGGAGAGGGGGAGGCGACACCTACCAGCAGAATCCCATAACAGGGACTCGTGCATAGAGCTGCCCTCACAGACGCCCGCGCGCACGCTGCCGCCCGGACCCACGAGCGCGCGCACCGCGCCGACCAACCACCCGTGGCCCCGGCAGCCGCCCCATGGTAACACCTTTAGTACTTCATGTGCATGTATTTAGAGAACAGTGGGTGGTATGTTCTCTAAATATATCGCTATTGTTCTGCCATGGGACAGAAGCAGTTAACAGCTGTTAAAGCATGTTATCAGCGCTGCCCGCGGAGAACACAGTGTGTGGTCCATCTCATCTTATCTTCCTGAGGGTCGACTATTTCATGCGGACCTGAAGTTAGCGATGGTCGAAAAGTGCACGGTAAGTGCACGATGGGCGCACATCTACACACAACAATTATTACACACATGATTATCGCTCAAATGCCATCTTTTGAGCGATAATCATGTGTGTAAAAGGGCCTTTAGACAGGTCTTCTTTTGGAGACATCATGACAATGGCACAAGCTGTTAATAAGGGTGCATTTACATACGTGATTTTCAAGCAAGCTTTCTGTGCAGTTGTAAGATGCATATAAATTGCATGTAAAAAGAACCCATTATTTTTTAGTTGGATAAAATCTAAGTTATTTTTTTCTCGTAGCGATAGTGCAATAGGGAAAAATTGTAGCATGTCCTATTTTTGGGCAATTATACTCAAGAATCACCCATTATTTCCTATGTGAGTTTAAAGAAATTGGATTGCGCTTCCATGTAAGGCCTTAGTCACACGGGCGCATCGGCACCCGTACACTGGCGCCGATGCGCCCGTCTGACTGTCAGTGAGAAGACGGACGTGCCTGCAGACGGCCGTCTCTCTGAAGCGCTGGAGGAAAGAACACATGACCGGCAATGGAGCCGGTCACATGTTCTTTCCTCCAGCGCTGCAGAGAGACGGCCGTCTGCAGGTACGTCCGTCTTCTCACTGACAGTCAGACGGGCGCATCGGCGCCGGTGTACGGGTGCCGATGCGCCCATGTGACTAAGGCCTAAATGTGATTTTCATGGTAGTGCAGTGTTTTTTCTATTTTAACTATTGGAACAACATGCAATTTTTTTCACACACAAGCGATTATTTTTTCACAAAATGGATTGCATTTGCAGAAAAAAAGTCAGGTTTATGAGTGTAATATTGGTCCGATTTTCTTGGACCAATATCGCACTTGCCCATGTAAATACAGCCTAAGATCTTTTGCAAACTGGCATTTTTTTTGTTCATGTTAATTCACTGGTAGCACACAAACCCACTACAGCCTATGGGGCTATGCACACTGACCTTTTTTCACACAAACCGATTGTCCACATGAAAAAATTTATTGCACGTCCTTTTCTTGGCATCTATTGGAATGGAAATCCATGTCAATGTGCAAGCCGTCCATATATTGGACAGCACACGGACTGTTGTCCATGTGGTGTCATATGCAAGTTGCGCCAAAGCCTCTTGGGCACAACTGGGACTCACAGCAAGTGTGTTGGAAGCCTAGCAGTCTGGCTTTAATTTCTTGCATATTTTCCTCACATTTCAATTTTTAGTTTTTGTGTTGCATCTTATTTGTTGTAGAATTATTTATCACTTAAAGTTCTTCACCTAAAATTGTTGTCCATGATTGGATTTACATATTGGACGTGTTCTTAGAACTCTCATTGTTTCTCCCGTCACCTTCTGAATATACATTAGGGCCGCTCTCACACATGCTCTTTTTACAGCAATTACCGCAGTGTTTTGAATGCCGCGGCAATCACGGTACAACACTCCCATTGATTTCAGACCTGCGCTTAAACATGGCGTTTTCTAATGCCGAGTTCAGTGAAAACATGGCCGATGACTGAAGGATGAACGCTAAATTGTTCACTTATCGTGTGTTGTTCATTTTCTGCAGGCATGAAAATCATCATTTTATCAATTAAAGGATAAAATTCACTATTGGTCTGCAACAAAGATCGCATCTGTTAGCGCAATTTTCGCTATTTCAGATATACTGTGTGTTCCAAATTAGATAATATGTGCAGGCCTGGAGAGCCTTTCAAAGACCACAAGTCTACATCATGTGTCCCCAAAAGAGTCTGTCTTTATTAACGCGCGTAAAAGTTTTTAAATGTTTCAACACAGGAAGTGAAGTAATTTAGGAAACAGTTACATTATTTAGCGTGCTGATTGGTCGTTTTCAGAGGGAGGTATTTGTGAGGTAGCTTGTGATGTCATCCATCTGGGAGGAACTTCGGTGAGCACGCTCAGTTCATTCTTGAATTTGGTCTCATGAGAAGAACATCCTGTTTCTCCTCTCTGCTTGTCCAAGAGACATTCCTAGATAGGTTTTTGCCAGTTATAACTGGTTTGACCAGTTTATGGACACAAAGCACTGCTCCTCTAATTCTTGTGGAGGTGGGGGGGGGTGATGTTTCCTTCCCCCAGAGGATTAGACCATAGACAAAATACAGTATATTCACAGTTGACAACAGAAAATACATACAAAATGGTGAACATATCGGACATCTCCCACACATCAAAATCCACACCTATGGCGCAGATTTTGACAGGTTTTCCATCGTGGTTAAGGTGCGGAATGTCACTTGCGGATTCCGCACAATTTTCTGCTACGTTGCAATACCCTTAATCTTTTACCTTATTGTTGAGGGAGATAGAACAGGCTTATGTATCACAGAGATCCTGTGCATTATCATGGTAGATTTCCTCTGACCCCTTCGGCACGCAGGTAAAAAAAAGTATTATCCCAGACTGGAAATAAGCATCTGAATCAAAATATATTACAACTACAGATGAGCAAGCACACTCGTCCGAGCTTGATGCTCGTTCGAGTATTAGGGTACTCGAGATGCTCGTTACTTGAGACGAACACCACGCGGTACTCGAGTCAATTGCATTTCCTTCCCCGCATGTTTAGCGCCATTTTCTAGCCAATAGACATTCGGGGAAGGCATTACCACTTCCTGCTGTGACGTACCAGCCCTCTGCCCGCCAACAGCAGTGAGTGGCTGGGCCGATCAGGTGACCGCCAAGTACTTAAACTGGTCCCGCCCGCGGCTCGCCTCAGACACATGCTGGCAGAGGTTAGGGATAGTGCTGCTGCTCATTCAGGGATAGTGTTAGAGTAGGATCCAGTCTTCAAGAACCCCAACAGTCCTTCTTAGGGCTACATCTGACTGTGTGCATTACTGTTGTGGCTGGCTTGGAGCAGTAGTGCACCATTTTTTTTTTCATCTCGGGCAGTGCAGGCCATTTCAGCTATAGCATTCTCAGTCTGTAGTGCATTACGCAGAGTTTAGGGACAGAGCTGCCTAAATAGGGAAAGGTTTACAGGACTCCTGATCCTCTGTGCAAGAACCCCAATGCTCCTTCTTAGGGCTACATCTCACCGTGTGCATTATAGTTGTGGCTGGCTGGGAGCAGTAGTGCACCAACTTTTGTATTACGCATCTAGACCTGTTCCCAGCCTTGCAGTTATAGCGTTCTCAGCCTGCAATGCCTTACAATGAGCTCTCACCGTGAAACTGCACTCTAAAATTTCCTAGGCTACAGCAAAGTATTTCAGTTATACCGTTCTGTGTGTGCAGTGCATTACGCAGAGTTTAAGGACAGAGCTGCCTACATAGGGAAAGTTTTACAGTTCTCCTGATCCTCTGTGCAAGAACCCTAACAGACCTTCCTAGGGCTACATCTCACCGTGTGCATTATAGTTGTGGCTGGGAGCAGTACTGCACCAACTTTTGTATTACGCATCTAGGCCTGTTCCCAGCCTTGCAGTTATAGCGTTCTCAGCCTGCAGTGCCTTACAAAGGTTTACAGGACAACTGATCCTCTGTGCAAGAACCCCAATGGTCCTTCTTAGGGCTACATCTCACCATGTGCTTTATAGTAGTGCACCAACTTTTGTATTACGCATCTAGGCCTGCAGAGTACTCTAATATTTTCTAGGCCACTGCAAAATATTTCAGCTCTGCCACTGTGCAGAGCGTCTCACAATACCCTTTCCTTGAAGGGGGTTGAGATAGCCGCAGTTACTAGCACTATCTACTGGCTTTAGAGTCTTCTCCCACTCCATACAGCCTCTCTTATCTACAAGTCTCTGTGAGCAGTAAATTACCCCTAGGTATCAGCGCAAGACAGCGGGCTACTTTTTTCAAGTTACAGCATAGAGCCTCCGCTATCTACAAATCTCTGTGTGCGGTGAATTAGCCACAGTTGTCAGCGCTGTACAGTGGGGTAATTTATTTGGGCCCTGCTCTAGTCTTAATCCGCCATGATGAGGAGTAGGGGTAAGGGTCGCAGACGCGAGCGTCCAAGTGAGGGTGTGTGCACAGGCCGAGTTCCTGGGCGTGGTGAATCACAGCCGTCTGCTGAGGGATTAGGAGAGAGGCAAGTTTCTGGCCTCCCCAGCTTCATATCACAATTTGCGGGTCTGCGTGGTTGACCTTTATTACAAACAGAGCAGTGCGAGCAGGTCCTGTTGTGGATGGCAGAAAATGTGTCCAGCAATGTATCGGTCACCCAGTCTTCCACGCAGTCCACTACTCCCGGCCTAGGGACTGCAACTCTGAATCCTTTGGCTACTCCCCCTTCCTCCCAGCCTCCTCACTCCATGAAAATGACATATTCTGAGCAGGCAGACTCCCAGGAACTGTTCTCGAGTCCCTGCCCTAAGTGGGAAAAACCGGTTCCTCTCTCAGCTGAGTTTTTGTCATGATCGATGCCCAACCTTTGTAAAGTTCCCGGAGTCCAGGTGATGAGGCTGGGGACTTCCGGCAACTGTCTCAAGAGCTTTTTGTGGATGAGGATGATGAGACACAGTTGTCTGTCAGTGAGGTAGTAGTAAGGGCAATAAGTCAGAGGGAGGAGCGCACAGAGGATTCAGAGGAAGAGCAGCTTGACGATGAGCTGACTGACCCCACCTGGTTTGCTAAGCCTATTGAGGACAGGGCTTCAGAGGGGGAGGCAAGTGCAGCAGCAGGACAGGTTGGAAGAGGCAGTGGAGTGGTCAGGGGTAGAGGCAGGGCCAGAGCGAAGAATCCCCCAACTGTTTCCCAAAGCACCCCCTCGCGGCAAACCTCCATGCAGAGGGCTAGGTGTTTAAAGGTGTGGATGTTTTTTAGTGAGAGAGCGGATGACCGACGAACAGTGGTGTGCAACCTGTGTCACACCAAGATCAGCCGGGGAGCCACCACTACCAGCCTCACCACCACCAGCATGTGCAGGCATATGATGGCCAAGCACCCCACAAGGCGGGACGAAGGCCATTCACCACCTCCAGGTCACTCCACTGTCTCTTCCCCTGTGCCTCAACCTGGCACACAGATCCAATCCCCCTCCCAGGACGCAGGCACGAACGCCTCCCGGTCTGCACCCACAACCTCACCTCCACCGTCCTCCACTCCATCCAGCAATGTCTCTGAGCGCAGCATTCAGCTATCGCTAACACAAGCGTTGCAGCGAAAGCAGAAATATGCCGCCACTCCCCCGCATGCACAAGCTTTAAACGTGCACATTGCCAAATTAATCAGCCTGGAGATGCTGCCACACAGGCTTGTGGAAACGGAGGCTTTCAAAAACATGATGGCGGCGGCGGTCCCGCGCTACTCAGTCCCCAGTTGCAACTATTTTTTATGGTGTGCCGTCCCTATGGTGTGCTGCCCTACACCAGCACGTGTCCCGCGACATAAATCGTGCCCTCACCAACACGGTTACTGGGAAGACTCCCTTAACCACGGACACGTGGAAAAGTACTGGCGGGCAGGGCCACTATATCTCCCTGACGGCACATTGTGTGAATTTGGTGGAGGCTGGGACCGAGTCAGAGCCTGGGACCGCTCACGTCCTACCCACACCCAGAATAGCGGGTCCTACCTCGGTGCTGGTATTTGCGGCGTTTTATGCCACCTCCTCCAAACCCTCCACCTCCTTCTCTGCCACGTCTACCTCTTCATTAAGAAGTGTGAGCATGTCGCCAGCAGTCGGCAGTGCGCGGCAGCACAGCGGTGGGCAAGCGTCAACAAGCAGTGCAGAAACTAATCAGCTTAGGTGACAAGAGGCACACGGCCCCCAAGCTGTTGCAGGGTCTGACAGAGCAGACCGACCTCTGGATTTCACCGCTGAGCCTCCAACCGGGCAGGGTTGTGTGTGACAACGGCCATAACCTGGTGGCAGCTCTGCAGCTCAGCAGCCTCCCACACTTGCCATGCCTGGCCCACATCTTCAATCTGGTGGTTCAGTGGTTTCTGAAAAACTACCCCCACTTGTCTGACCTGCTCGGCAAGGTGCGCCGCGTTTGCGCACATTTCCGCAAGTCCACCATGGACGCTGCCACCCTGAGGACCCTGCAACGTCAGTTTCAGGTGCCAGAGCACCGACTGCTGTGCGATGTACCCACATGCTGGAATTCTACGCTGCACATGTTGGCCAGGCTGTACGAGCAGCGTAGAGCTGCAACATGGGCGGCGGAGTGGTAGTCAGCCGCCGCAATTCTTTACTGAGGAGTGGGCATGGATGGCAGATATCTGCCAGGTCCTTGAACACTTTAAGGAGTCTACCCAGATGGTGAAGGGTGATGCGGCCATCATTAGCGTTACCATCCTGCTACTTTGCCTGCTAAGCATAAAGGCCAATGCTTTGCGGTTGCAACAGGAGACGGGGGATGACAGTATGTCGCTTGATAGCCAGACCAGCTATAGGAGGAGGAAGAGGGGAGGGGGAGGAGGAGTAGGAGGGGGAAAAGACAGCTGGGCACACTGCAGAGGGTACCCATGCTGCTTGCCTCTCATCTGTACAGCGTGTATGGGCTGAAGAGGAGGAGGAGGATCCTGAAAGTCATCTTCCTAGTGAGGACAGCAATGTGTTGCATACTGAGACCCTGGCACACATGGCTGACTTCATGTTAGGCTGCCTTTCCCGTGACCCTCGCATTAGACGCATTCTGGCCAACACGGATTACTGGGTGTACACCCTTTTAGACCCAGGGTATAAGCAGAACCTTTCCACTCTCATTCCCGAAGAAGAAAGGGGTACAAAAGTGATGCAATACCACAGGACCCTGGTGGAAAAAGTGATGCTAAAGTCCCCATCTGACAGCGCTAGTGGCAGAAGACGCAGTTCCGAGGGCCAAGTACCAGGGGATGCGCAGGGATCAGGCAGCATGTCCAACGCAGGCAGGGGAACACTTTCCAAGGCCTTTACCAGCTTTATGGCTCCACAGCAAGACTGTGTCACCACTCCCTAGTCATGGCTGAGTAGTAGGGAGCACTCTAAAAAGATGGTGACAGAGTACGTAGCCGATTGCACCACTGTCCTCCGTGATGCCTCTGCTCCATACAACTATTGGGTGTCAAAGCTGGACACGTGGCACGAACTTGCGCTGTACACCCTGGAGGTGCTGGCCTGCCCTGCCACTTGCGTCTTGTCAAAGAGGGTGTTTAGTGCAGCTGGGGGAATCATCACGGATAAGCGTACCCGCCTGTCAATTGCCAGTGCCGAAATGCTTACACTCATAAAGATGAATGAAGGCTGGATTTCCCCAGAAATCGAGTGGCCCATTGACTTCAATGGGGTTCGTTACTCGAAACGAGCTCTCGAGCATTACGAAAAGTTTGACTTAAGTACCGAGCACCCGAGCATTTTGGTGCTTGCTCATCTCTAATTACAACATATACTCTTCTCATAGGCCGGATAATGAGAGATTCAGGTTCTGTAAAGTTACATTTAATGAAACCATTTACACGAGAGTAGTACGATAAATTTTATTGCCTTCCTACTTCAAATTCAGGCAGGTTTAAAGTATTTGAGGGGAATTTACTACACAGTTTTCACCTGAATTCTTGCATTGAAACATTGCTTTCTTTTTTGCAAGTTGACCTGTGCAAATATTTGAGATTTTATTAGCTTCCTGTACCCCACTTTCCTCTTTTCCAGAAGTATCATGGGTTTAAAAAAGGGGCATAGACTCTCAAGAACAGATTTACTGGCATAATTTATAGAAGAAATGTAGCCAGATTAAGAAATGTAGCCAGATAATAGTTGGCATATATGTATATCGCAGTCTGGCACCTGAGCTAGCCAGACATGTCAAATTTGTTATGTGTGCTTCTTAATAAATTGAGTGTGCTTCACTCCAGGGCAATCTTTGCTTAGACCGGCTTGCAATGGACCTTTTAAACAGCACAAAATTATGTCACAGGATGCAGCTGAATCTGCAACTGTGGAATTCAACACCAAAATTTGCAGGTCTAACTGGGGAATTTAATGTGGAACCCCAACTTCACCTTTTTCTCAGGCATGGCTAATCCAGCATGCATCTATGCAGCAAAGAGAGCCAGCACCCAGCAGTCTCTATACATGGTGTATTAACCCTTGTCCTGCATAACAAGGTGACAGGTCTTGGCCTGTGTCGAGGCCACGATGCCATGACGCTGTCACGATCAACAAGCCACAACAGATGCCTTTAACACCATTGTGTGCTCTAAAGATGATTTTAACTTTGCTTTGACTGTTGACACATTCGCTATTTCATGAGATTAACCTTTTAAAAGAGTTTAGTGGTGATTGACTCAAAGCAGGGACAGATGTCACCACGAATGAAGTTGTCAGCATGAACTACCAAAACGCATTCCAGAATCACATAAACAGTCTCATTTTGTGGCATTGCAGGTGTTCCAGTAAAGTATAATTATGCCCAAATTAGACATATGTAGATGAGCTTAAAACTGCACAATGAATATTTTACTTAGCAGCGTACAGTTTTGTAAAAGTACAGTACATTCTAAGAACAGGATAAATCAGAATCCCCAATTTAAACTAAATTGTTAGCATAAATAGGCGTAGGTGTATTAAAATGCATACAATTACAAGGCTGATTACATTCAGAATTCTAATGGAGCAGAATTTTTTTGCGTATTTAAATATATAAAATTATCATTATTTCTAAGTGAATATTTATAGCTCTAGAAGTATTTAAAATTCCTCCTATGTCCAATAAAGGGGAACAGAAATAACAGTACCTACAGTGACTACATGGAGTGATATGAGGCTGTATATGCTGCCAGAGATATGCTAAGCAATCTGTTCATTTTCATACATTTCCATTTTCTTGATTTACAAGTTTCAAAACAAACTGTAATTGAAGAAATTTGGCAAAATATTGTGAAATTCTTCTTATACACAACAAGTAAACAAGGCATTGCTAACTCCAAATGCAGCAGTCCAAAGCATCATTTTTATGAAGGAATGATTTTGATAAATGTGTGCAGCATGAAGCTGACCACACTGTAGACCGTGATCATGCAAATTAGTTTCATATGTGCATTTTTTTATTCTACTGTGGATTTTGTCTAATGGTGAGTGGTGGACAAGAATAAATGGGTTTACATACACACGGGCTAATCACTACTTTGAAAAGAATTATTAGCATAACGAGGCGCCGGTGTATTAAAAATGCATAGGATTACAAGACTGATAACACTCAAAATGCTAATAGAGCTGTTTTTTTTTTTTGCTTTAACAAATATGAAAAATTACTATTGTTTCTTAGTGAATGTTTATAATGCAAACAGAATTCCAGTGTGAGAATAAATGGCTTCACATACACACAGGCCAAATATTAATCAGTTTTGCTTAAAGTGATAAAAATTAGATACCCATAAAAGACATACAAGATATCAAAAAAGATACAAGCAAAAGAGACATTTATGATGAAAGAATATAAACAAAAATGAAGCAAAATTACAACTAGCATCCAAGTTTGGCAAATTAGTCATGGGAGATGACATCACATTGATGTTTATCAGCCCTAGTGGTCGAGAGCAGACTCCACCATCACCATTTCATGTTGGACTCCCCCTTGCCTTTGTCTGGTGTGAACTTATGAACCATGGATGACACTATATGATATTTCTATGAAATTATCCTATGAGACATTTTACAACTATTCTGTCAGTTTTTGTAAGTTAAAGCTTTCTTCTTATCCGCTGTAGAGGCACTGCGCAGGTCAGAATATCCTACAATACTTGGGGAAAATTTACAAAGCCTGGCATTTCCTGCCCAGGGCTTAGTTCAATTTTCCCTGATGCAGCGCACACTGAATATATTAAGTCATCATGTATACAGCACACCCCGACGCCTCTGTGCGCCTTCTTATGGTTTAGATTTCTGGAATAATTTACACCAAATTCTGGAGTAAAGCATACATAAATTTGCCGGTCTGGGGCGGACATACCACACCTCGTGAGAAGCCTCGCCTACTTTTCAAAAAGTATAGAGGGGCCAGCACAAAATGAAGAAAAGTTGTAAAATTTTTATGACACATGTTGTCCCTATCTTCAAAAAATGGAATAAAGTGGACCCCGGAAACTACAGACCTGTGATCCTGACTTCTATACCAGTAAAGATCTTTGAACAAATTATTACATAGCATGTATGCAAGTACTTGGATGAGAATGCAGTAGTTAACCAGAACCAGCATGTGTTTTATCAAGCAAGCCATGCCAGACTAATTTCCTTCTATAACAGAATCACAGACTGGGTTGATCAGAGAAATATGGTAAATATAGTGTATATTGACTTTGGTAAAGACTTTGACAAAGTATCTCATACCATACTTATTGAAAAATGAACATATATAAGATTGCCAAGGCAATTGTGAAGTGGATTCACAACTGGCTAAGTGGGCGCACTCAAAGAGAGGTCATAAATGGCTGCACATTTAATTAGAAGAATGTCTCAAGTGGGATACTACAAGGCTCTGTCCTAAGCCCAGTGTGGGTCAACATTTTTATAAATGATCTGGAGGAGGGAATTGAGGGGAAACTGATCAAATTTGCTGACGACACAAAGCTAGGAGGAATGGCTAACACTAGAGAAGAGAGAGTATTCAAAAAGATCTAGACATGATTGAACAATGGGTGGCGACTAATAGAATGGTATTTAATAGGGAAAAATGCAAAGTCCTACATCTGGACAAGTGAAATGAAAACAGCACATAGAGAATGGGATAAGCAGCAGCACATGTGAAAAAGACTTGGGGGTATGCTAAAAGATCATAGACTGCACATGAATCAACAGTGTGATGCAGCAGCCAAAAGGCAAACACAATTCTGTGATGTATTAAGAGAAGTATAGAGCCTAGATCATGTTAGGTAGTTATCCCCCTCTACCCTTCCTTAGTCAGACCTCATCTGGAATACTGTGTGCAGTTCTGGGCACCCCAATTTTAAAAAAAAGACAGACAAACTGCAGAAAATTCAGAGAAGAGTTACCAGGATTGTGAATTGTCTGCAAATCATGGCCTGTGAGGAACGGTTAAAGGATCTGGGAATGTTAAGCTTGAAAAAAAGAAGGCCGAGAGAAGACTTAATAGCTGTGTACCAATATCTGAAGGTTGTCACAGTGCAGAGGGATCAGCCCTATTCTCATTTGTACTGAGAAAGACTAGAAGCAATGGGATGAAACTGAAAGGGAGGAGACGCAGATTAGATATTAGAAAAACTTTTTATCAGTGAGGGTAATCAATGAATAGAACAGGTTACCATGGGAGGTGGTGAGTGCTCCTTCAATGGAAGTCTTTCAGCAGAGGCTAAACAGCCATCTGTCTGGCATAATTAAGTGCATTGAGCAGGAGGTCGGAACTGATGATCCTGGAGGTCCCTTTCAACTCTATGATTTTAAAATGAAATATTAATGTAAAAAAGTGGTACCTATACTCTTTTACATTAATGTAAGGGAGGAGGAATTTGCTGAGGCAAGCCTCTGTCTCCAGAGCTTTCTAGAGTGTGAAACAGCTGATAAACTGACTCCACCGTACACAGACACTGCAGTTCGTACACTACTTGCTTAGAAAAAGTGTGCAGATTTCGCATAGAAATAGTGATACTTGCAACTGGCAGCACCTGTTTGCTAGAAAGTTAAAGGGGTTGTCCCGCGCCGAAATGGTTTTTTTTTTTTTTCAATAGCCCCCCCGTTCGGCGCGAGACAAACCCGATGCAGGGGTTAAAAAAGAAAACCGGATAGTGCTTACCTGAATCCCCGCGCTCCGGTGACTTCTTACTTACCTGGTGAAGATGGCCGCCGGGATCTTCACCCTCGGTGGACCGCAGGTCTTCTGTGCGGTCCATTGCCGATTCCAGCCTCCTGATTGGCTGGAATCGGCACGTGACGGGGCGGAGCTACGAGGAGCCGCTCTCCGGCACGAGCAGCCCCATTCAGAAAAGAAGAAGACCGGACTGCGCAAGCGCGTCTAATCCGGCGATTAGACGCTGAAAATTAGACGGCACCATGGAGACGAGGACGCTAGCAACGGAACAGGTAAGTGAATAACTTCTGTATGGCTCATAATTAATGCACGATGTACATTACAAAGTGCATTAATATGGCCATACAGAAGTGTATACCCCCACTTTGTTTCGCGGGACAACCCCTTTAAGCAATGATTCTTAAAATCATATAAATCACCCCCCCCACCCCAAACAAACAAAAAAAAAAAAAAAATATATATATATATATATATATATATATATATACACACACACGTACTCTTTAACTGTTCTTTGTGATTGAACTTTTGATTGTCTCTTTTTTGAGACTTTTTAAAGCAGTTTACTGCTACAGTCCATTGCAGTTTTGTGCTAATGACAATATCCCAATATATTATAATAGATATTCTTGCATCTAGTCATAGTTCCTTCATAATATCGCTGGTGGCTGTAATGTCAGAGAGTAGCTCAGCTAGTTTATAAAGCTTGATGGAGTTAGCTCAAGGATAATAGTATTGCATGTCTTGATTAGCCGGGGGTAAGTCTGAATGGATTTTAAGCGAAAAATGCAAAAAAATTGAATTTCCCATGTCTACTGCAGAGGTCAGCATGCAACCAATCAGCAGTCAGGATGCCTTGCTGATGTCACCAAATATGTTCTCCAATTCACCTTGCCTTCTGATTGACTGCACTCTGACATCTGTATTAGGCATCTTTGGAAATTTGATTTTTTCACAATCTTTGCCAAAAATCGGGTGAGATGTACTCGATCTGATTTGGCAAAAATCAGGTCAATTTTATTTCCTTGGCTGAGCAATACAAGCAACTCTAATCTTAACATCTGATCTTTTTTTCAACACAACCTTTGTGTGCTCATGTGTATGCTCTTTCCTTTTATGCATATTACATTGGCATAATTGCCACTGTAATATGCATTGGCAAGATACATAATAGAATGTATCTTGAAGATTTGAAATGTGAAAGTCAGAATTCCCACAATAGCAGAAAGTTGAAGCACTAGACGCCAATAAAATATTCTGTTACAATAAAGGCAGCACACCTGATTTCACTTACTGAATATGATGTCATATTTGACTAATTTCTTCTTGAAATTGAAATGTCTTTGCATAACTCCCACTGATAATGAAGCATGTTTAATACCTAATTTGTCATAACTGTTGATATGCACAAATTCTCTCAAACCCCTGCTTTTTATCACAATACTGCATATAAAGATTCAACAGTTTTTACCTGCAGATGTAGTCCCTAAATTGCTGTGTTAAACTCTACTCTTGGGACACATGTTCTTTCTTTTTTGAAATAGGTTTGACAAATGTTAATACTGTATGTATATGTTGGTATTCTGTAAGGGCTCAGTCACACGGCCATTTTTACATGCGTTTTTCCGCGTGTCAAAAAATTTGCACTTGATAGAACCAATGCTCTTCAATGGCATCAGTCACATGAGCGAATTTGACATGCGGAAAAATGCCTGCGGTGAAAATGATAGGTCACCGGCTCGCAGAACACATGTAACCGCAGCAAACTGGTGTTCTATGTATGTGAAACCCCTAGATGCTTTCGCATCCAGGGGTTTCACCTTGCGCTCAAAGGCGCCGGCGGCAGCAGCACCGACCGCATTGAGAACATATACTGAAGATCGCGATCCTCTACCACAGCTGTCACAGCAGTGCCACAGCTGCAGAGGAGCGTGATGTTCTCCCATTGAATTCAGTGGAGCCGTCAATACAGCCGGCTCCATTGAAAGCAATGGGCTGCCGGTAAGCTCTACAGTGATTTTTGAGGAAGGGCTTCAAATATAAGCCCTTCCCTGAAAATCAATCCAAAAATGTGTAAAAAATAAATAAATCTATACTCCCCTCTCTGCAGCTGCCAGGGCTCAGCCACGTCCAGCCAGCTCTGAGTAATATTCAGCAGGCAGGGATTTTAAATCCCCGCCTGCTGAATGGGCTGCGTCTGATTGGTTGAGGATTGTGACCAATCAGAGGCAGCTCTCAGCTATTGAATGACAGCTGAGAGCTGCCTCTGATTGGTCTCTGCGCTCAGCCAATCAGAAGCAGCACTCACCCATTCATGAATTCATGTTTTTTCCGTCACGCCTGCTTAGGTCATGCAAATTATTGAACGCATCAGTTATGCGTTCAAAAATTTGTGCGTCAAAATGCCCGTGTGACTAAGCCTTTATTGTGCTACTATTGTGTGCATATATTGCATCACTTCACTTCAGTGGGAGAGATCTGCAGTACCATTCCCCACTGAGCTGAGTATGGCGCAGTGCTTCTATTGGCACGCTATAGCTCCTTCATATCACCTATCACAAGTATTAGACCCTCACCAGTCTGATACTGATGACCTATCCTGAGGGCAAGACATGACAACTACAGTAGTAGGAAATCCTTTTAAATTTAATTGAATGGCAGATCCCATATTTTACCTGGTTAGGGATTCTCAGGGGTTGCTGGCAATAAAATTTCATAAAAAAACAATTTAATTAGTAGATTTGATTTAAATTCAATATTTTACATGCAAATAAAATAAATTCTCGCTAACCAAATCACTCTCTTAGGCCTCGGTCAGACGGGCGTTTTTTCATGCGATTTGCGCATGCGCATGCGATCTGCGCATATTTAGAACCATTGCTTCGCAATGGGATCGGTCACCTGGCCGCTTTTTATGCGGATGTCCGATAAATTATAGGACACGAGGAATCGCAGATCGCGCCTATCTGCGATCTGCGATTCCTTGTGTTCTATATATGTGCTCAACGGTGCCGGCGGCAGCAGCACCGACCCCATTGAGAACATATACTATAAAGATCATTCTCCTCTGCCACAGCTGTAACAGCTGTGGCAGAGGAAAACGATGTTCGCCCATTGAATTCAATGGAGCCGGCAATACAGAATGAATTTTCGGGAAGGGCTTAAAAATATAAGCCCTTCCCTGAAAATAATCCTAAAATGTGTAAAAATATAAAAAAAATATATACTCACCTTGTCCCTGCAGCCGGAGTTCAGCCGCGGCCGGCCGGCAGTTCTCCTGAACTGCTCTGTGTAGTATTCAGCAGCCGGGGATTTAAAATCCCCGCCTGCTGAATGGGCTGCCTCTGATTGGTCACAGCCCTCACCAATCAGAGGCAGCTCTCACTCACCCATTCATGAATTCATGAATGGGTGAGTGAGTGCTGCCTCTGATTGGCTGAGCGCAAGGACCAATCAAGGGCAGCTCTCAGCTATTGAATGACAGCTGAGAGCTGTCCCTGATTGTTCCATGCTCTCAGACAAATATATGTCTGGGCTGATTTAGTAAATCCTGCACTGAGCAGGGGGTTGGACCAGATGACCCTGGAGGTCCCTTCCAACTCTACCATTCTATGATTCTATGTAAAAAAAGGCCTTCCTCCTTGTATCTTCAGTAGTATAACAACAATATTTATTTGCCTTTTGGTGGTTTCACAAATGTTGTATATTTCAAAACTAGACCACTTTCAGACAGGCATATTTTTACTCTGTATCTAGTCTGTCTTTTGACAACAAACATATGGAGCTAATGTAAATCTTTATATCTATTTTGGTAGTATTTTTCAGAGCTGTGTTTTAAAAATGTAGCTTACTCAAGTTTTGTCCATTTTATCCTCTATATTTGTACTCATTTGTATAACTTTCCATTGGGTAAATATGTATCCATATTTACCAAATAGAAAATAAAACCAATTACAACAAATAAGGAGGCAAATACAGATCAAAGATTGATTATAAACTGATGACATACTGTTGCCATCTGTTTATGGATCTGAGTCTTGGACATGTTACAATACTCTCAAGTGAAACTACCCTAACACACAACAGTTATGTCAAAAAGCTCATTAGATAAATATTACTTACATATACAGCAACATCCAACCATCATTACAAACTATATGCACATCCATTGATGCACATGATCAATGAATCTATCAGTAAATCATTTACCATGTTTGATATTTCAATCATAACACCAAGCTATCATCGCATCTGTTAATTGACCCATATGGCCATCTCTTGTTTCTCCTGCTTACAGTCACTTTGCAGAAAGCACTAAGACGCATTCCTTGCTCTCAAGCAGTTTTTTTTTTAACTTGAACCATTTGGAGTGGAGATGTTGGTCTTAATGTTTGAGATTCTGCCAATATTTCAGCACTTTCCCGCCTCAAAGACTATCGCTTCCAATGATTTATTTATTCTTATGGGCATTAGCCATCTCTTTTTCATAATTGTATCTGACTCCATGAAAGCAATATGGCAGGTGATGAGAAGCAAAGGGGAGCTCTTTAATCATCTGTAATCTGCACTTAGGAGGAAATCACAGCTAACTGAGGGCTCGTACTGCAGAGCTTCACATCTTTACTTACAGCTTCAAAAAACAGGATTTAAAATATGACTGCATTTGTTTACAGAAACTGAAGATTCATTAGATGGAGCATAGGGACGTATTCCTAAATCACAGAGAACAAATAATTTACTTACATAGTTTAATTGCTGTTTTACAATGGTGAATCTTTGCTCATTTTGGTAGTTGGAGATTTTTCACATGTGCAGAATATTTCTGAAAGACACACCTAAAACGCAGCTAAGGATGCAGCTTAATCTGATGCTGCGGATTTCTACTCCATAAACTGCAGATATACATGCAGATTTTGGTGCAGAATTTTCTGTGTCCTTGGGTGCATCTTGCAGAAATTTTGCGCACTTGTGAAAAGTCCCTCAGGGGCTCATGTACAGAAGAGAATATGCTCAGAGCATGCATGCCTCCTTAAGAATGTTGCTATACAGCTGACAAATGAGGTGCCCTTCCTTCTATACTGATATTCCAAGTAAGGCTTCATTCACACGTGCGATGAGCTGAAAAGCGCATCAATGAAGAATAGCCACTATTGAGTTCCAAAATTTATTAGTATGTTCTCGTCCATTCACACAGGCGTATATCATGGGAAAAATATGCTGCAGCGCAGAATTCTGTTGGTCAGCAGAAATCCTCGGAATGACTTCTAATGCTTAAATAGAGTGCCAGACACAGGTAAACTCCCTTCCTCTCTCTTTTTTCAGCTCCCATATGGGAGCTTCCAGCATTTTTCATCAAAAGATTGCTTTAGACCTATCTTTTGACGCAGCATGAAAAATCGGCAACCGAAAAGGTCACTGATGACACGTTTTTTTTCATGTGCCCCAAAATCGTTACCTGTAAATGCATTAGAATCCAGTGCTTCACATGGTTGCGATTTTCAACTGACATTTTATTGTGGCTAAATAGCCACTTAATAACGCACGTGTGAACGAGGCCTAGCACCGAGAGCCAAGCCTTAGGCTCCATCCATGCACAAACCATATTTCAGCTTTCCACAACCTGGAGGTTGTACATAGATGTAATGTGGCTGTGAGCTTGAGAACTTAAAGGGTTTTTCTGGGCAAATACTACTGATGACCTATCCTCAGGATAATTCATCAATAGTTGATCAGCTAAGATCCTGATAGTCATCAATAGTAAAGTCCAGTAAAAATCCTTTAACAATTATGAAAAGCACCACAAAAAGCCGTGTTTTCAGAATTTACAATTGACCTCCAGCTAACATCTGACTACAAAGTTTTTTCTGCGGTAGAAAAATGTGTCAAAAATGCTAGGATAAGCAGAGCTGAGGAAAAAATACTATGTGTGAAACCATCCTTACTTAGGTTCATTCAGCAAACATGCAGTAAATAACTGTTACTTTCTTGTTTCATCACAATGTAATTTCTGGCAGTTTATAATTATTCGATTTTTTTCAACTATGGACATAAATACTAAACGTTTTGACTTCCAGGTTAAGCTGCATTTAAACACAATGATTATAATAATAAGTAATGTTCAGAAAACAATCGAGCAAAACGGAATGAGTATCGTTCAGTTTAAACGCGATCAACGACTGAATGACGAATGAGACTCATACACTTGTCATTTGTTGCGCAGTTTCAGCCAACATGAAAATCAGTGCCGGCTCGTTCCGTTATCGCGCAGTTTAGACACTGATTGCTCAGTGTTTCACATAGGCATACAGTGTGATTGTTCTCAGTGGGAGAAACCAAGCAATCTTGTAGATATGATACCTTTTAATGGGTAACAAAAAATACATGATGTTAATGCAAGTTTTCAGGTTATTATCGACCTCTCATCAGGGTAATAAGAATATGAAACATTGAATGATCAGCAAACAAGAACTGCCCGATTCTCAACGAATCTCATGAAGTCCAAACATGCTGCCCTGCGAACGTGTTGCAGATGATGTCATCAGTTCATTCGCCCAAGTAAATGAGAATCTCTTCATTCTCGTTCATTGTAAAAGGAGCATTAGCTTTTAATGAGGTACTGGTTATACCCATGATCTAATCTGAACACGTAAAGCTACAGTAAAAATTGTGGAATAAGGAAAAAATACATGGCAAGGAAATGGGTTTGTTGGACTCAAACCCCTCTTTAGTCAAACTGCTGTGCTGTAATGTGTTACTGTAATGTGTTCTGTTTTATGCAGTTGAGTTATACAGCACTACTTGGAAAACTCCCTCCCTGTGCTCTCATGTTCTATAACAGCTATAGCAGTAGCACTACTACTTCTCCTATTACATGTGCTGTAGAATGATAACCAGATATTGAGAAATCTGTTGCATTATACCATATGTTTCCCAACAGGCGTAAAATTAACATATTTTAATATCTGCTTTATTCACAGAGTTCAAGTAGAATTTTATGTAAATGAAAACACTTTTAAAGAGAGACTGAAACTTTTCTTCATTAAAAACCAAAGATCAAGTAAGTAGTCTTGAATGACTTTTGGCAACAAAAAAAAAACATTACTGTAAAGCTGCTTTCCACCGGTTTAGAGTTAGCAATTAAGAAATGAATGTTCTGCTACCCACAGATTTTGTCACAGTGATTTTTACTGACTATTAAATGAGAACTAAAGCTTATAATAAAGAAGATGATGTATAGCCTATACAGAGCAATCTACAGCGATGTGCATACAGTTTCTCTAATCTAATTAGTCTTCATCAGTAGCAGTTAAGGAATCACAGTTCCATGAAGCAACATATTCTAAATGACTTATAATTAGTGTGCTTGGCCAGCCATGAAGTGGATTGTCACAAAGTCAGATAATGGGGTCACCTGGTGCTGAACTATGTGAGGTGTAAAAATAAACTGTTCTCTGTAGTCCTATACACTGCCTCCTCTTCTTTTAAATCCTCTAATATATGAGAACAGCAGTTGTCTTTGTGAAGCAACAAGCCTTTTTTAGTTTAGATTTTAGCATATATTTTCATTAGCAAAAAATTAAGGTGATATATTGTATTCTGTTTTATTTCTTGATTGAATATTGTTTATTCTATTTTCTGTGCATTACAGGGAAATACCTTCCCTGAGCTGCTATTAATAAGACATGCTTTACAGCATCCACATGGACATAGGAGATGACTCATTCAATTATATGGGGAAGTTCTATGTGCAAGATTTGTGATAGTGATCAGTGTAGAACAGAAATTGTGAGCCTCAGTGGCCAAAGTGAAAACTGCAAGGTTTCATGTTTGTTTTCAGATATAGGTAGTAAAATGGAAAATGTAAAGAATAAGACCGCTTCCACATGGGCTACAAAATCGTGCGATTTGTAGCAATGTTACAGCGCTACAAAACATATGTATGAGAAGCCCATAGTTTTCAATGGGTTCTTTCACATGAGCGATGTTTTGTAGCCTGCAACATTGCTAGAATACAACATCGCTGCATGCTCTATATAGCCATGATTTGCAATTCTTTTTTGTAGCCCATGTTTCTATATGGAGCCTTCCTATGTGTTGCATCACATCGCACAAAAACGCGGTTTTCGTGCGGCGCATTGCAAATTTCACAGTAGGAAATCCTACCATAAAAGCCCTAAACTAAGCTCTAGCCATTTAAATCATTAAATGGCTGCAACTGGCTGAGCCACGGCACTCGAGAACCAATAAGGGGCAGAGCTTCCTGATTCATTGATGAATAGCTAAGTGCAGCCTGTAATTGTATGTTTAAATCCCCGCCTTGTGAAAGAGCTTGAGAGCAATATAGGGAAGCCAGCTGGCGGACAAGCCTGAGTGGCGCAGAGGTGAGTATTTAATTTTTCTTTTTCACCACTTAGAAATGATTTTCTGGAAAGGGCTTATATTTCAAGCCCTTCCCAGAAAATCATTCTGCTGGGGTTGCCTACAGCCCACTGCTTTCAATGGGGTTGGCAGCAGCAGCGCCGACCCCATTGAAAGCAATGGTATAATATCGCTCTCAGAGCTGTGGCAGAGGATTCCTTCATCCCTACAGTCCCCGCGGGGATGAAGGAAACCCCTGCCACAGCTGTCACAGCTGTGGCAGAGGTCAGCGATATACTCCCTATGTTTTCAACGGGGCTAGCACTGCTGCTGCTGAGCGATATCGCAGCGTTTTTCTTGCGCTGTGAGGCGAGTGTTCTCACTCGCTCTCGCAGTGCAAGAAACAAAAAACACTGGTGCGTAAAAGGCCTTATACTGATGGCATGACAAGAGCTTTGGCTGTGCCATCACTTGCGGATGCCAGTATTATTATATGGCTATCACCCTGCTCTAACATCTAGAATCAGAGATATCTCTTGGATACCTTGTCCACATATCTAATGTGATGGTAAACTAAAAAATATATATCTGCAATGTGCAAAGCCATGCAAATGTCTGAAATCTGCTTTGGAAGCTAGAACATTTCAGTTTGCTCTTTAGTTGTGGTCGTACATGGTTAAATGTTAAGCTGTAAAAGTTCAAATTTAATTCCTAAAGTATCTGGTAGCTAGAACGTTCAAAAGACTTTGGTCTGTGATGTTTACAGTGTATGTCCTGCACATACATTACTAGCAAAATTGACGATCAACTATACCTCTGTTCCAAAACCTCAAATTGAAAGATGGATGGATCTGAGGGAATGTGGAAAAATTCACTTTATTCCAAAAGTGAAACAGCACAGTCAAGCAAAATACATTTCTGCTTTAGTTTGAAGCCTTTGTCAGTGAATTTTTGCACATTCCCCTAGATCCATCCATCCATTAGTTGTGAGGTCTTGGAGGAGCAGTCTATCTGGTTGTCAATTTTGCTAGTATGCATATCTGATTGCTTGTTCCTGTTGGGATTTGAGATTGACAATCTAACTGCCATCTTGCCATCTCCTATACTAATGGCTGAATTCCATCTGGAATATCATTGACAGTGGATGTGGAGTGTGCCCTATTTGTACAACCCAAGCAGTTTTGAGTCCATAGCTACACTTAGAGACTTTTGGGAGAACAATGGTCCCATGTATGTTCTATTGGCTTTAAATCTCGCAACCGGACAGGCCCTGGAAGTGTGACAATGTTGTAGAAGCATTGATGTGACACCATTACTGAGCATTATCCTGCTGACTCTTGGAAGCCACCATAAGAGGAACACATGTGTCTGCAGGATGTCCTGAACATATCGCTGAGCTGTCATTGTCCCTCATACCACTACTAGGGGAGACCGACTGTCATATGTGATGACCTCCTATCACACCAGCAGGATTGAAGTGCTCACCCTGAAGTCTCCAGACACAAATGTGTCCATTGTTTGTGCTCAAACTAAACCTGTGTTCGTTACTGAAAATAACCCATATCCATCCCTGTAAGTACAATTTAATGTACCACTGACCAAATTAGTTATTGTTCTCAAAATACTACTCAAATGGCACAGTCAAGACTGTCAAAATATATTTCTTCAAATTTGCCAATTTTTTTTTTAATGACCATGCCAGGATGGGTCACATGCCACATTTAACCCATTAGTGACCAGACCATTGCCTTTTTACATCACACTCTGCTGGGCTTTATTCCCAGGGGACGTAAAAACATGCTTCCTCTAGGAATGAAAGCCCTGCCGGCTCTGGACGTGATAGCTCCATGTTGTCAGTTACTGGAGGTAGCCGACATGCTGGAGCTGTAATCCTGGGGTGCGGTACCCCTACCCTGGCCACACGATCGCCGGTATCCATTGAATACCAGCGATAAAATGAATGAAAAATAAGTTAAAGTTTCAGCTCTCCTTACGTATCGGATCTGTAAGGGGACCTTAGGATACTCACCGCTGTTTTTTGCGCTGCACCCGGTGTTCTGGTCCTGCTGGATCCAACATTGGCGTCTGCGCATGCGTGCCTGACGGCATTACGTCACCCGCATGTGCAGAGGGCCTGGAAGCCCGGAAAATTTTATAACTCCCTGCTCCTGGGTAGTATGAGTAGCCGAGAGCATTGAGCTGTCACCTGAAGCTGCTATATGTGGTTCTCGGTCACATGATCGCTGTTATCCAATGGATAACAGTGATCATGTAAAAGTTTTAAAAAGTTTAAAAAAAAGGAAAAAAGTTTCATATCCATGAGGAGAGATGAAATTTGGCACCCAATGCCCCCAGATTTATCCGCAGACCTTACCCTGGCTTCTGCGCATGCACCCATCATCAAAATGGTGGATGTGTGCGCAAAAACCGCAGATTGCCAGGGTAATTTAAAATCTCCCCGCACTTGGCTACTAAATTTAGCCGAGAGCCTGGAGATTTCATGCGGGGCCGAGAGTACGCGGTTCTTGGTCACGTGATCGCCGTTATCCATTGGATAACGGTGATCACGTAAAAGTAAAAGAAAACTAAAGTTGCACCTCCCATCACAGATCCGATTCGTGAGAGGAGGTGAAATTACTTAACTAATGCTACCCTCGATGTCCCATGATGGTATCCTTATCCATGGACCTTTCCCCAGCTTTGACGTATGCGCCCGTCACCAAAATGGCGGAATCAAGCACAGAAGCTGGGGAGAGCACAGAAAATGTCAAATCTCTTTGCTCCTAGCTACTAAAGGTAGCCAAGAGCCTGGAGCAATGACCGACGGCTGCGGTGAGCGTCCCCAGTCACATGATTGCCGTTATCCATGGATAGTTATGGATAGTTAAAAGACAGTTAAAGTTTGACGCTCCGTTCATTTTTAGGCCCCATTGTGCAGCCAGACAGAAGATTAGGGCCACAATGAGTAT
The DNA here is from genome assembly GCF_035609145.1 of Eleutherodactylus coqui. NCBI lineage: Eukaryota > Metazoa > Chordata > Amphibia > Anura > Eleutherodactylidae > Eleutherodactylus > Eleutherodactylus coqui. Next base: position 237,032,147 of record NC_089839.1, on the reverse strand, counting down.
GTCTCTGAACACAGGACAAACAGGGGGATCCATTTTGGGTTGAAAGTCTTGATTTATATATGTGCTGTACAAAAAAAATTGTTTTTAAATTGATACAATTGCCAAAAAAATGAAAATCATAATTATTTTCTTTTGCTTTACTTAGATTCATTCAAAAACTGTGGGGTCACAATAGATTAATTCGTTAAGGGGTCTAGTTTTGAAAATGGGGGCATTTGTGCGGGTTCTCTGTTGTTTTGGCCGCTCAATGGCTCTACAATAGAGATGAGCGAACGTACTCGGTAAAGCACTACTCGTCCGAGTAATGTGCTTTATCCGAGTACCTCCCCGCTCGTCCTGAAAGATTCGGGGAGCGCTGCGGAGCGGGGAGCTGCAGGGGAGAGCGGGGAGGAACGGAGGGGAGATCTCTCTCTCCTTCTCTCCCGACCGCTCTCCCCTGCTCCCCGCCGCAACTCACCTGTCAGCAGCGGCGCTCCCCGAATCTTTCAGGACGAGCGGGGAGGTACTCGGATAAAGCACATTACTCGGACGAGTAGTGCTTTACCGAGTACGTTCGCTCATCTCTACTCTACAAGTGTGCAATGGGGCCTAAAACGCCTTTAAGCAAAATATTTATTCTGAAAGCCATCGGCTGCTCCTTTCAGTTTGGGCCCCGTTGTGCATATGGACATAATAATAGGTCCACAGTGGGCATGTTTATGAACACGGGACAAACAGGGGTATCTATTTTGGGGTGAAAGTCTTCATTCTTATGTGTGCTGTACCAAAATACTGTTTTTAAATTGACATAATTGCTAAAAAAAAAAAAAAAAATCTTAATTTTCCCCTTCTGCCTTGCTTTGATTCATTCAAAAATGGTGGGGTCAAAATACAAAGTACACCCCTAGATGAATTTGTTAAGGGGTCTTGTTTTTAAAATGGCATAATTTGTGGGGGTCCTCTGTAGTTTTGGTCGCTTATGGTCTCTACAAGTGGGCAATGGGGCCTAAAACGCCTTCAAGCAAAATGTCTGCTCTGAAAGCCACCGGCTGCTCCTTTTGGTTTTGGCCCCATTGTACATACGGACAGAAGATTAGGGCCACAATGGGTATGTTTCTGAAAACAGGATGAACGGGGGTATCCATTTTGATGTGTAAATCGTCATTTTCATGTGCATTATAGAAAAAAAAACATCTTTAAATGACATATTTGCAAAAATATGAAATTTTATTTTTTCTCCTCTAAATTGCATTGCTTCCTGAAAAGAAACTGTCGGGTCAAAATACTCATGACCCCCCTCAGTGAATACATTAAGTAGTTTTTAAAATAGGGTCATTTGTGGGGGTAGCTATAATTCTGACACCTATGAGCCTTTGCAATCTTGGCTTGAGAGAGAGAGAGAACGAACCTAGAAAAAAAAAAAAAAAGCTCTAGACCTGGCGTCCCACATACAAAAATGCTTGAGTCTCCCATTGTAATCAATGGGGTTCGTTACTCGAGTAGAGCTCTCGAATTTTACGAAAAGCTCGACTCGAATAACGCGGACCCGAGCATTTGGGTGCTCGCTAATCTCTATTAAAGATCAATTTTAAATTTGTACGTCTCTTAAATGGTTAAAAAAATAGAAAGGTGCACCCAGAATAAAGTAAACAGATGGAAATAGACATCTTATCAAAAATTACTATATTATGTTTGCACATATTTAATATATTGCAGTTGAAAATGTGAAAAAATGCCGATTTTTTTCAAAATTTTCCTAATTTCTTTTTTATTTCATTAGTTTTTTTTATTGAGTTTGAAGCAAAATATACATTACATCAATAGAAGTCACCATTTAATAAAATTACAATAGTAACCATTCTGACACTTTTAATAAATATACACAAATTCTATCGGTCTATTTTTACCGCCAAAATGAAGGACAATATGTGGTGAAAAAACATCAGAGTCAGAATCACTTGAATATCCAAAACCTTTACAGAGTTATTCTATGTTAAAGTGACACATGTCAGATTTCCAAAATTTGGCCTGGTCATTAAGGCGCAAAGAGGCTTGGTAACTAAGGGGTTAAATCCAAAAATCTAAGAAACAACATATGTTTCATCCATAGTAATAAAGAAGAAATATTATCTTACTTGTACATTTATGGGCTGAAATATCTGCAGTGTCTTTTCAGAGCGCAGCTTTTCAGTTGTAATCGCAGTACATGACCGAAAATAGACATTATACTTGGGATTTCTACATATAGAAACATTGGAGCAGATTTACCAATTCTATCTAACAGTTAAGATAACTTTACATGGGGTGATTATCGCCTGAATTATCACTATAAACAGCAAATTTGGACTATGATCATATAGAATACATGTGGCAGCTCACAAGGCACTGACGACAAATCGCTCACTTGCAGAGGTCGCTTGGTTTTTAGCAGATCTAAAAACCAACTGGCTGTCGGGGCGTGTAAACAGGAGCCACTCCTGTTTACTGGAAATGGAGGCGGGTAGGCAGGAACGATCCCTCACTACTCTGCCTCCATTCACTTAAACAACTATTATTCCTGTGTAAAGCAGGAAGCTAATGCCCCTGACAGTCGTACCGTATTACTGTATTTACTTAGACCAGCATTTCATATGCCAGTCTTAGTAAGGCATGCGTGAGGCTAAGAGTTCAACATTTTTAAGATGTGCAAGCCTCTTAATACATTTGTTACATCTGTCGATGCCTTCATGGACCAGATGATCCTAGCAGCTGGCGTAGGTTTTTGCTATAATTTAATCCAGTTTCTAGCATAAATTAGAGTTAGATTAGACCCACTTGTTAAAAATGTGTCAAAGCCTTGTTTAAAACCCCAAAAAGTAGCAATTTGGGCAAATGCACAAAAATTGTAACTTTTGTACGCCAGAAATCCGGCATACAGAGCACAACACATATTATACTTCTATTATACTTAGGCCGCCTGCACACGGGCGGATTTCCGTCGCTCAAAGCCTGCATAGGAGTGCATTACAATACGCACTCCTATGCAGACGGCCGCAGTTTGGCCGCGCGAAATCTCGCGTGGCAAACAAACCGCGGCATGTCCTATTTTTGTGCGGGGCTCGCAGAGCCTCGCACAGAAACGTCACTCACCCGACCACCGGCTCCGGTCTGCGCATGCGCCGGCTGCCCGGCAGCCGGCACATGAAAGAGCCGGGGCCGCCGGGCGCGGGTGAGTACGCGCTCGTCTCTGCAGGCGCTCGGGTCGGGTCTCGCGGCAAGAATTCTCGCCGCCGGATCCGACCCACTCGTCTGCAGGCGGCCTTAGACTGGGTGGTTTAAAAATGCACCAAATTTATCTCAGTGACTCATGCTGGATGATTAATTCTGTGCATCTTTAGATTGTCTAGTTTAAATTTATACCACCTTTTAGCTGGCTTAGTCTGTGCCAATATTTTGGCATATGTTGCCACAGTTTAAAGTTATGCTCCGTTCCGTGAAACCCTGTCTCCTTCCAAAAAGCCATGCCAAGTCAAGCAGGGAGCTGAAAGTGTCTAAGATACATAACAAATGTGGTACAAGGCATGTAAGCCAATTTTTGGTACAAATTGAGCCGGAATTCTAGTGCATTTAGCTTAATGAATCTGGCCCATTATCATGAGTGCTGACAACACATCTATTTTTCTACATTTGTGCATACCCTTGTCTGGTATTGCAGCTCAGTCAAGTGGATGTGGATGAGCTGCGATTCAGGCACAACTGAAGGAATAATGTGGTACTGTTCTTGGAAAGAAATGCAAATAAGGAAGTTGGAACAATACTTCTGCAGCGCCACCTATTGGAAAGCAGCATTCCTGCAAGCCAATGTTAGACTATACAAGTCTTATAACAATGACTGGGAATTGAAAACTAAGCCAGAATCCATACACGGACAGCTGTTTCTGCCCCTCATCAGTGTGCAGTAGGTTCCTGGCTTAGCAAGTTCTGACCAACCCATGGTACACTTTTTGTGTTTTACATTGCTTCCCTCACCCTTATAATTTCTCACTACATATTTTTTGACCTTTCTAGTAGAACATTTATCATTTCTAGCTTCAACTAAATAGGGGAAATTAAACAAATTGCCAGCGAATACTATGCCAAGAATTGGATCAAGAGACAACAACCTTATACTCAAATATGTTGCTGCAAAACAGATATATTTAGCTTTATGAGTGTTCACCAGAAATGTGTCATGAGTGTTGGCATGTGTCTAGTTGCCAATTTTCCTCATCTGTTTTCCTCATCTAATGTCCACATTAACTTTTAGACTGGAAAGTGGAAAACCTGACTTTTTTTTTTCAAATTTACTCTTGCGGAGACCTGCCAGTTGCGTGGGCTAGTACAACGATGTTTTCATAAAATCATCAAACTCAAAGAATATAGAGAATTTCTAAGAGTTCTTTTTTATTAATCATGTAATAAAGATTGAGCAAATATGCTCTATACTGCAATTTAAAGATTAACAATTGCAGGCATCACAAATCAAGTGCTAAAACTCCCACAGAAAAAGTCTACAAGTAATCATCACCAGGTTTCCTCAATAAAGGAGACTTAATAGATACAATGTCTAACATTCACTATAATGAATAAGGATATACCAACATAAATCATCTATATAATGGCCATTTCTATAAGGGCTTAGTTACAGGGGTGCATCGGCGCCCGTATTACTGCAGGAAGAAGACGGCCGCACTTCAGGACGGACGTCTCTCTGCAGCGCCGGAAGTAAGAACATGTGACTGGCTTCATTGCCGGTCATGTGTTCTTTCTTGAGCACTGCGGGGAGTTATCCGTCCTGAAGTGCGGCCGTCTTCTTCCTGCAGTAAGGGCTCAGTCACACGGGCGCATCGGCACCCGTGTACGGGCGCTGATGCACCGGTGTGACTAAGCCCTAAACTAGTAAGGGAACAATCTCCATGTTTAGTACAAAAGCAGCTTTGACATTGTCACTAGAGTCAAACTGTAGAGCTCTCAGCCAACAGAAATGGTCTTAATTTATTTACCATATTTGAGAAACTCTTAGGGCCCTTTTATGTGGCGATAATTGCTCCTGTGCTTTACATAGGCTGATCGTTGTTTATTTTTTATGCGTTCAGAAACTGAATGCTAATCGATAAGCGATAGCCGTTGCTTCACATTCAAAGTTACCATGCCTAAACTTAACCCGGAAGGTCATGAATTTACACATTACTCCTAAGCACATGATTCCTGGTCTAGAATTGACTACATACTACTATCTGCCAATTTGCTTTCTAGAGCTACTCGAACCACAATTGAAGATTTAGTGATTTCCGACCACACCACCGATAACAGTGACATTGCACAATAAAATCCCTAGAGGTACCGACTATTTAGGGAGAGTTCCTACATATTTAGCCAATGGCAAAATTTTTCAATCATTGTTGCAGGGGTTGTGGTTAGAATTTAAGTCGGATACCGAGATACACTCAAATAACCCCCAATTATTATGGGACGCAGCTAAAGCAGTTAGTAGAGGCAAATTTATCTCATATGTATTATTGCTAAAAAAGACTATCAAAGACAAAATAGACCTTCACAGCGCTCTCCGGCGGGGGGCATATACTACATTCCATTCTAATCCAAACTTGCAAAATCAACAAAAATGGCAAGAAAACAAGGAGTCTTATGAAGCATGGTTACAGAAACGAGAGCAATTAGCATAAACAAGTAGTAAAGCATGATTATTCAAATTTGTGATTGCTCCCAGCAAGAGAAACCACGTAATCTTGTAGATATGATACCCTTTAATGGCTAACAAAAATATGATGATGTAATAGAGAGCTTGCAAACCTCTCGGGTTCTTCGCAGGCTAACATGGAATAAATCCAAAGAGGCATGCATATTTATATACACTTATAACACACATACTTATGACAAAGCACAAACATCGATGTGATTAGTTTGCACTTAAAAGCAATACTGCAACAGAAAACAAACCTTTTTGACTAGGCACTGATAAGGGAGGGAAAGTTTTATGGTCCTTGAATTACTGTTGGGGGAATCGTCAGGCCAGGAATGCTGCAAGAGGTACACAAACGTTTTTAACTAGACACTGATAATAGAGTGAAAGTTTATGGTCCCTGAATTACTGTTTGTGGGGGTTTTCACCAGGCCAGCGGTCTTATCTGTGCTATAGATGTCTTATACCTGCCATTCACCCATACATCCTCATGAATAATTTAACCCACTGTTCAGCATGTCAAAAGTTGTTATAAATTCGGACAGGCACCCCATCCATACCACGGATGCCTCTCTTGAAACCTCCCCCCTCCCCCCCCTGTCGCCCATGTTGCTCCCGAGTTGATCTTCTCGGCACCTGATGGTGTCGGGTGAAAAACCCTTTGGGCAGCATTTTAAACTGACATTCCGGGAACGGCCTATCCTGGAGAGCACCATCTTCCTCCTCCCTCTCCCCCACCTCCCCTTCCCCTCCCCCCCCCCTCCACCCCCAACTTATCCTATTTGTACCGTTATTCGTCCTGTGCATCAGAAAACAGCAGGTGTCTGTTTATATATTCAGGGCTATCAGCGCGGTTGCCACAGCCTCCCTTTTCGTTCTCTTCTTTTTCATAGAAGAGGTTCATAGTGTTTGATTCTAGTAAAGTTCCTTTCCCTCTGAATCGTTTTTAGCCACTTTGGTTGTCTCCAACTGGGATAACCAAGGTGACACGAAAAGTATATTGGAATGCTGTTTGTACCTCTTATTATTATTTCTGACTGTTTTTGTTTCTGTAATTCTCACAAAACCAATAAACATTGATTTATAAAAAAAAAAAAAAGTTGTTATAAATTTATATTCCCAAATTCTTCTATGGTTTTGTGGCTTGAAACCACCCTTCAAATTTGGGAACAAAGCAGGTAAACTTATGGTAAATCTAGCAAGGGGACCTTTTGCGGCATCCAATATTTCTGGACTAAAAGACAAACATAGTAAATTACAATCCCACCCCAAAAAATAAGCAGTATCTTCCACAAATTCTATTCACAACTATACACACAAACTTCATTACAGCAAGACACCTGGAAACTTGTCCCTCCCCACATTTTATTGCCTTCTCTATCAGAAGAACAAGGCTACTTTTTGAATTCCACTGTGACACAGACAGAAATAAAAGAGGCCATAGCAAATTTGAAAAATAATAAGGCCCCTGGACCAGATGGATACACAAACAAAGTTTCTTAAATTCTTAAAGACCAGATGACCCCAGTATAGGAGAATCTCTTCAATGAATATATGCATGAATCTCCTATCCCACCAGTTATAAACACAGCCTATATTAAACTACTTCCTAAATCGGAAAAAGACCCTACCGAAGAGTCAGCTTACCGACCAATATCCCTCATCAACACTGATTTAAAATTGCTAATGAAAATTATGGCAGACTGCCTAGCCATCGTATTATTGCAATTGTTCACCCATGTGCAGTCTGGTTTCGTAAAAGGAAGATCTGCTACCACAAATATACGAAAATACTGACAATACTCGACGACATTAAAATTAACTCTTTGGCCCATCCCTTTTTGGCACTTTTAACTATAGACGCATAAAAGGCATTTGATAACATCTCCTGGAGGTGGCTGAGGGCGGTGATGGACAAAATGGGCTTTAAAGGCCCTTTCTGTTCTTATATATGGAATCTATATACATCCCCTCTAGCACAAATCTACACACCTGGCTTTCTTTCCGTAAGATTCCCTCTACAGAAGGGGACCAGGCTGGGATATCCCCTTTTCCCATTACTCTTTAACATCACAATAGAATTATTGGTGTATACACTAGAGAAAAGCAAGGCTATGGACGGACTTAAGATCAATAATAAAATTATTAAATGTATACTTTTTGCAGATGATATTATATTGACACTGGCACAGCCGTGCAATAATCTTCCGCAGGTTTTTGCCCTACTTGAGTCATTTGGGAAACAATATGGCTTTAAGGTCAACACAACAAAAGGCAAATTGTTAGATATCTCTCCCCGGGGCAACTTACATGATATAGATATTAAAAAAATACCAGACACTTTGGTAAGGACTAGAGATGAGCGAGCATACTCGTCCGAGCTTGATGCTCGTTCGAGTATTAGGGTGCTCGAGATGCTCGTTACTGGAGACGAGCACCACGCGGTACTTGTCTCGATTAAACGAGCACTGACCATTGAATTGACTGCTGCCTCTCATTGGCTCAGCGGGACCAATCAGGGGCAGCTCCCGCCGAGCCAATGAGAGGCAGCAGTCACTCACCCATTCATGAATTCATGAATGGGTGTGTGAGTGAAACCTGCCTCTGATTAGTCAGGCTGTGACCAATCAGAGGCAGATCATTCAGCAGGTGGGGATTTTAAAGCCCCGCTGGCTGAATAGTGCTGAGAAGCAGTTCAGGAGAACTGACAGCGGCCGCGGCAGAACTCCGGCTGCAGCGGAAAGGTGAGTATACAATTTTTTTTTATTTTAACACATTTTAGGATGAATTGCAGGGAAGGGCTTATATATTTAAGCCCTTCCCGACAATTCATCCTGCGATCGCCGGCAGCCCATTGCTTTCAGTGGAACCTGCTGTATTGCTGGCTCCATTGAATTCAATGGGCAAACATCGTTCTTCTCTGCCACAGCTGTTACAGCTGTGGCAGAGAAGAATGATTTGTATTCTATATGTTCTCAATGGGGTCGGCGCTGCTGCCGCCAGCCCCATTGAGCGCATATAGAGAAGAGAACAGGAATCGCAGATCGCACATAGGTGCGATCTGCGATTTCTGTTCTATAATTTATCGGACGAGCGCATAAAAAGCGCTCATGTGTCCGATACCATTGCAAAGCAATGGTTTTATAAAATCGCCGGACGCATGCGCATGCGCAAATCGCGGCTAAAAACGCCCGTCTGACTAAGGCCTTAGGGTACGTTCAGACGTGCGTGTTTTGGTGCGTGCGCACGCACAAAAACACGCTTGTATTTACAACACTGCATTACCTATGGTGTGTGCACATGTCCGTACTTTGCAGGTGCGTGCCTGCAAAAATAGGACATGTGTGCACCATAGGGAATGCATGCATTGTTTTCAATGGAGCCGCGGCTGCTGCCGGCGGCTCCATTGAAAACAATGGCCTGCTGGCTCCCTGCATTCCTTTTCAGGGAAGGACTTTACATATAAGCCCTTCCCTGAAAAAGAAAGATTTTAGTGTAAAAAAGAATAAAAATGCAGGCATTCTCTTCAATGGAGCCGCTGAAATACTTTTTTTTACTATTTTAAAAGGCTTTTCAGGGAAGGGCTTATGAAGCCCTTCCCTGCAAAGCCACTAACAGCTGCCGGGGCTCAGCGGGGACTTCTGCCGCTGTCCCCGGCTCTGTAGCGCTGCTGAGCAATCAGCAGCCGGGGATTTGAAATCCCCGACTGCTGATAGCTCAGAGCTACAGAGCCTGGGACAGCGCTAGAAGTCGCGGCTGAGCCCCGGCAACTGAAGGGAGGTGAGAATTGTTTTTTTTTTATTTTTTGCACTAATTTAAATGGCTTTTCAGGAAAGGGCTTATGAAGCCCTTCCCTGAAAAGCCATTGACAGGATGCCGGCAGCAGGATTCTCTACCGCAGCTGTCATGTGTGACAGCTGCGGTTGAGAACTGAAGAATTCCTTTTGCTGCATCTGCGTGGCAGATGTGTTCTTCATGCCCGCGGGGGTCACAGCAGCGGCGGAGAGGTACGTTTTTTTAATTCTTTTTTTGTTTTGCACTAAATGTTTCTTTTTCAGGGAAGGGCTTATATTTTTAAGCCCTTCCCGAAAATTCATCCCGCGCTCGCCGGCAGCCCATTGCTGTTACAGCTGTGGCAGAGGAGAACGATCTTAAAGCTGACATAATTTTTATTTTTTATTTTTACACATTTTAGGATGATTTTCAGGTAAGGGCTTATATTTTTAAGCCCTTCCCGAAAATTCATCCCGCGCTCGCCGGCAGCCCATTGCTTTCAATGGAGCCGGCTGTATTGCCGACTCCATTGAATTCAATGGGCTAACATCGTTCTTCTCTGCCACAGCTGTAACAGCTGTGGCAGAGGGGAACGATCTTTATGCTGACAGTGCGGGGGGGGGGGGGGGGTTCTCACTCTTGCCATTATTGTGGCTTAATAGTGAGACCTCGGAGCCTGAAATGCAGCCCTGCATGTTGCTCCTCGCCTGCCCTATCCATTTCTGTGTTTTTTTACATGACTTTGGTGATTTGCTAAGATTTTCACAAAATAAAACCTTAGTGGAGCACCAGTCATATACAAAAATGCTCGAGTCGCCCATTGACTTCAATGGGGTTCGTTACTCGAAACGAACTCTCAAGCATCACTGAAAGTTCGACTCGAGTAACGAGCACTCGAGCATTTTGGTGCTCGCTCATCTCTAGTAAAGACCTCAATTAAGTATCTTGGAATACATGTAGGTAAGGTCCCTAAAAGTATTAATAAATTAAACTATCCCCCAATAATACAAAAAATTATAAATGAATTGCATAAATGGAGCAACCTTCCATTTTCCTTTTTGGGATGATGTTATTTGATCAAAATGATTAGTTTTCCAAAGCTTCTTCATCTTTTACAAACTATTCCACTTTTACTAAAATGACAAGATTTAGGAAAGCTATCCACCGCATTTACGGCTTTCATTTGGTCCCGCAAACAGTAACACATCGCTTTAAAAAAACGTATGCTATCTAATCTTAGAAGCGGGCTTAATTTCTCAGACATTCAGGCATATAATGTGGCTAGTCTTATGAGACACTCTCTTGACTGCTTACAGATGTCTTGCCATTGCTCAAATTGTGGATTAGAAAAAGCCCCATTACACCCTTGGAGCCTTAATGCTCTCTTGCACACAGGGTTTCCCAACCTCCCTATAGGAGTTAATGACCCTACTATGGCTAAGGACACTATAGCTGCTTGGAAAATAGCCCGTAAAAACTATGGGCTATCATTTAAATTATCAAAACATATGGATTTATGGGGACATCTGGAATTTAAAGAAGGGCAAAATAATAAAATGTTTGAATTATGGCGTAGAAGGGGAATTATGAAGGTTCATCATCTTCTTCATCATAGGGAACCTAGATACAAAAAATTTGAGGAGTTACGTGAACCATATGATTTGCCTAAGTCACCCTTTTTGCCATAGACGCAAGTACGAGGCTTTCTGAAGGCCAGACTTGTCGATGTCACTAAAGAAGTGGTAGTAAACCCGAATGATACTCCTATGAGAACATTACCACAAAGACATTTTATATCTGATTTATATTTCTGATTTAGGGCTCAGTCAGACGGGCGTTTTTTTCGCGCGATTTGCGCATGCGCATGTGTCCGGCGATTTTATAAAATCATTGCTTTGCAATGGTATCGGACACATGAGCGCTTTTTATGCGCTCGTCCGATGAATTATAGAACAGAAATCGCAGATCGCACCTATCTGCGATCTGCGATTCCTGTTCTCTTCTCTATATGCGCTCAATGGGACCGGCGGCAGCAGCGCCGACCCCATTGAGAACATATGGTAGACAAATCATTCTCCTCTGCCACAGCTGTAACAGCTGTGGCAGAGAAGAATGATGTTTGCCCATTGAATTCAATGGAGCCGGCAATACAGCCGGCTCCATTGAAAGCAATGGGCTGCCGGCGAGCGCGGGATGAATTTTCGGGAAGGGCTTAAAAATATAAGCCCTTCCCTGCAATTCATCCAGAAATGTGTAAAAACAACAAAAAATATATATATACTCACCTGGTCCCGGCAGACAGAGTTCCGCTGCGGCCGGCGGCAGTTCTCCTGAACTGCTCTCTGTAGTATTCAGCAGCCGGGGATTTAAAATCCCCGCCTGCTGAATGAGCTGCCTCTGATTGGTCACAGCCTGACCAATCAGAGGCAGCTCTCACTCACACCCATTCATGAATTCTCTGAATGACAGCTGAGAGCTGCCCCTGATTTGTCCCTGCGCTGAGCCAATCAGAGGCAGCACTCACCCATTCATGAATTCATGAATGGGTGTGAGTGAGAGCTGCCTCTGATTGGTCAGGCTGTGACCAATCAGAGGCAGTTCATTCAGCAGGCGGGGATTTTAAATCCCCGGCTGCTGAATACTACAGAGAGCAGTTCAGGAGAACTGCCGCCGGCCGCGGCTGAACTCTGTCTGCCGGGACAAGGTGAGTATATATATATATATATATATATATATATATATATATATTTTTATTTTTTTTTTTATTTTACACATTTCTGGATGACTTGCAGGGAAGGGCTTATATATTTAAGCCCTTCCCGAAAATTCATCGTGAGATCGCCCGCAGCGCATTGCTTTCAATGGAGCCGGCTGTATTGCCGGCTCCATTGAATTCAATGCACTGGACAGCGCTGCACTGCTCCGGCCCGTTTCTATTGAAACGCGGCTAGGAGCAGTTTTTTCAGGCGATTTTTCAGCCCCGATCACGTGATTTGCGGATGCGCATCTGTCATGCGATCCGCAAATCGCGGGAAAAAGCGCCCGTGTGACTAAGGCCTCAGAGATGGACGGGCTGCATTAGATAACACATCTCTGTTTAAAAAATGGGAACAAGAACTGCGAGACCTGGAAATATCTCAAAAACTGGCTGACAGGTGGATTTCAATTAAAAAACCTATAACGAATGAAAGATGGAGGGAAACCTATTTCAAAATAATACGTGGTGCGATCTACATTCGTCTGCATCCTGGGAGCCGAACTAGAATGCAGGCATGCCACAGGTGCTCCCAACCAAAAACAGACTTTCTGCATGCAATTTGGCACTGCCCCAAAATCAAAACATTTTGAGCAGAAGTCCAGTCACTGGTGTGGGAAATCAGAGGTGTAGCCATAATACTGACCCCACAAGCATATGTACTCCACTCTCTCCCAAGCCAGACAAAAAACAGCAATATGATACACACTATCCTTATAATAAGCAAAAGGGGCCCGTTAGCAAAATGGTTGCAGGCCAACCCCCCGACAGTACCAGATATATTGCAGCAGTTAAAATACCTCCTAAAAATGGAGAGATTGGAGACAGAAAGGCGCCAAAATCCCAAGCACCAACATTTTTAAAAAAAATGGCAAGCTTTCATAGAAAGGTAGATCCAAACGAGATTATGGAGTGTATGCGCACATTCAGTAATACGGCTTGGTACCATACTCAAGCAGGGGCGAACCTTTTGGGAAAACCAAAAATAACATAAAATAATATTGTAAGCCGCATAGAGGAATACATATCCAAGAGACAAATAAGGGTCAGGTCTTGATATGATATAGCATAGGATTACAGAAAAGGGAGTCAAAAGAGGATGCATGAAGACACACCTTGAATATCCATGTTTATTTTATTTTATGTTATTTGTCGTCTGTTGTTACTGACGTTGACAAGTTTTATTTATTATTACATATATAAATAACAAAAAAGAATGATACAAACTTGAATTCATGAATGGGTGTGAGTGAGGGCTGGCCTCTGATTGGTCAGGCTGTGACCATTCAGAGGCATCTTATTCAGCAGGCGGGGATTTTAAATCCCCGGCTGCTGAATACTACTAACAGCTGTTCAGAGCAGTTCAGGAGAACTGCAGCCTGCCGCGCTGAACTCCGTCTGTCGGCACCAGGTGAGTATATATATATTTTTTATTTTTACACATTTCTGGATGAATTGCAGGAAAGGGCTTATATATTTAACCCCTTTCCGACAATTCATCCCGCGATCGCCGGCAGCCCATTGCATTCAGTGGAGTCGGCTGTATTGCCGGTTCCATTGAATTCAATGGGCAAACATCGTTCTTCTCTGTCACAGCTGTTACAGCTGTGGCAGAGAAGAAGGATTTGTCTTCTATATGTTCTCAATGGGGTTGGCGCTGCTGCCGCCGGCCCCATTGAGCGCATATAGAAATGATTTCTCAGGGAAGAAAGTTAAAGTAACCCGAACATCCGAACATCGTGTGGTGTTCGTTACGAATAACGAACATCCCGAACACCCTAATATTCGCCCGAGCATCAAGCTCGGACGAGTACGTTCGCTCATCTCTAAACGGAATACATTTACATTGAAACTTTTTTCGAAAATACTGGAGTCTAACCTGGTTCAAGTGTTGGGGATGTAAATGATACCTGATTAACAAACTTTGTATTACAATGATTGTGAATGATGTTTAAATTCATTGGTTTATGAAAAATGGTACAATAAATTTATTTATTTTTTTTAAAGTTACCGTATATTCCAGCGTATAAGGCGACTGGCTGTATAAGACGACCCCCCAACTGTCGCCTTACACGCCGGGAGCACGGTGTAAAAAAAAATAAAAAAAGCAGTACTCACTTCCCCAGGCGTTCTGCTGCGCTGCTGCAGGCTGTCGCTCCCTCCTCGTCCCCGACAGAGCATTGCTTTCTGGATGCAGGGCTTGAAATCCCCACCTCCAGAAAGCTAATGCCGTGATTGGCTAACTCACGTGGCGTCAGCCAATCACAGCCATTCAATGACGTCATTGAATGGCTGTGATTGACTGACGCCACCTGAGTTAGCCAATCACAGCCATTCAATGACATCATTGAATGGCTGTGATTGGCTAACTCAGGTGGCGTCAGTCAATCACAGCCATTCAATGATGTCATTGAATGACTGTGATTGGCTGACGCTGCGTGAGTTAACCAATCACAGCATTAGCTTTCTGGAAACGGGAATTTCAAGCCCCGCATCCAGAAAGCAATGCTCTGTTGGGGACGAGGAGGGAGCGACAGCCTGCAGCAGCACCACAGAACTCCGGAGGAGGTGAGTACTGCTTTTTTTTTTTTTGACACTTTTTTTTTTTATATACCCGGTGTATAAGACGACTCCCAACTGCAGAGCAGATTTTTCGGGGTTAAAAGGTCGTTCCTATACGCCGGAATATAAGGAACCATGCCTAGTGACCATCTGAATTTATCACCATCTGTATTTGTCTATATAGGTTTTTCAGAAATGTAATGTACTAGAAATGCAAAATAAAATCTCACTTGTTGGTTTAAATATGCAAACTACACTGACATACAGACTGATATTCCTGCTATTTTCTCTGTTTACAGTATACAGTGCAATTCTTCTATGATTTATGAATGAGCCCTGAATCCTGTGGAGAAAATAATAAAATCAAATTGTGTCTTGTTTTTTAACCATAAGGGAATAGAAGAACCTAATAAGTTTCCCTACAAATTAATGCAATGCATTTTGAGTTTACTTTCACCAATATTTTATTTCATAGTGTATCTTCAATCAGTATTTTGGCTAACATCCAGTGTAGTATCTGTTCTTATCAGTTTAATATCTGATTATGTCTTATCTGGGAGCTCATATATTAAATGCAGTTTTAGAACATGTAGCTTGAAAAAGAGCTTGTTCTGTCGACTTCGCACATTAATCTGGTATTGCCATACCTCCATGACCAGTGCACCCCCTTCCTCCTCTCAAAATAGACGAATAATTGGAGATGTTACTGATGCTGAGAGCTGTGTAAAGCAAACAAAATTACAAGTGTGGTTTGTGACTTTAAATTGAGCGATTTTAGATTTGGGGACTCTTCTTTTTCAATTGCATAAATTACTTTGTTTTTTATCTGTACCATCCCCATTTAGAATGTGGTCCAAGATTGACTATACTATCCAGTGTACATCTTGTAGCATGTATGCAATTGGGTGACAGATTACTGGGAGGGGCTGGTAGGGACCCAGTGGTCATTATACACATTGGCCCCAATGACAAATTTAGAGGTAGGTGAAAGGCCCTTAAAAGAAATTTCAGGGACCTAATTAGATGTAAGCTTAGGGCAAGTGCCTACAAAGTAGTATTTTCTGAAATGCTGCCTTTACCATGGGTCACATCAGAAAAGGCAGCGGTAGATTAGGGAGGTAAAACAAAATGTGTGGTTAGGCAACCAGAGATACAAGGGAGGTTAATATAGACAGTGATCTGGGACTAAGTAATGGGAATGGGGGTTAGAGGGGTTAGTACAGTTAGAACTGGCAGATCACGTAATAGGGATACATTTAAAATAAGAAAAAAAGAAAGTTCTAAACTGTATAGTGACTAATACTAGAAGTCTGAACAATAAGGTTAATGAACTGGAAGTACTAATGTCTGAGTAAATCTATGGCACAGTGGAAATAACTGAGACATAGTTAGACAAAAGCTATGATTGGACAGTTAATTTACAGTGTTACAGTTTGTTCAAAAGAGATTGCAAACACCAGAAATGTAACATGATTTGTCTTTATGTAAAATCCTGTTGAAAGCCCACGCTCAGAAATACATGGAAGGAAAAACAATAATACAATCCTCATAGGGGTTTTCTATAGGCCCTCAAATATAACAGAATCCACTGAAAATCTATTACTAAGGCAAATAGATGAAGTGACAAATCAGAATGCTGAAATTATCTTGGGAGAGTTCAACTATATAAAGTGGGAAGCTAAAACCTGCAGATCTTATGCAAGAAACAAGTTTTTGGCAACAAGAAAACACTGTACCTTTCCCAGCTTATGCAGGACCCAAGTAGAGGAATGGCTATTTTGGAGTTAAAGGGGTTGTCCCGCGCTGAAACGGGTTTTTTTTTTTTTCAACAGCCCCCCCGTTCGGCGCGAGACAACCCCGATGCAGGGGTTAAACTAGAACACCGGACAGCGCTTACCTGAATCCCCGCGCTCCGGTGACTTCTTACTTACCTGCTGAAGATGGCCGCCGGGATCTTCTCCCTCGGTGGACCGCAGGGCTTCTGTGCGGTCCATTGCCGATTCCAGCCTCCTGATTGGCTGGAATCGGCACGTGACGGGGCGGAGCTACACAGAGCTACACGGAGCCCCATTGAGAAAAGAAGAAGACCGGACTGTGCAAGCGCGTCTAATCTGGCGATTAGACGCTGAAAATTAGACGGCTCCATGGAAACGAGGACGCTAACAACGGAACAGGTAAGTGAAAAATTTCTGATAACTTCTGTATGGCTCATAATTAATGCACAATGTACATTACAAAGTGCATTAATATGGCCATACAGAAGTGTATAGACCCACTTTGTTTCGCGGGACAACCCCTTTAATATTAACCAACAGACCTGACAGAATAACATGGGTGCAGGCCAGAGGACACCTAGGAAATAGTGACCATAATATAATAAATTTCCTCTTGTCTTTCAATATGGAATTTTGTCACCACAAAAATACTAAACTTCAGGAAGGCAAAGTTCAACAAGCTTAGAGATGCCCTTAACCTTATTGACTGGGACAATGTTCTTGGAAATAAGAATACAGACAACAAATGGGATAGTTACTGTGTGCGGTTCATACGTTACAGGAATAAAAGGGTAAGTAAAAGGAGAAAAACAATGTGGCTCAATAAAGATGTACAAGAGGCAATAAGCAACAAAAAGAAAACATATAAACTACTAAAACAAGAAGGCACTGAAGAAGCACTAAAACGCTATAAAAAAAGACATGTAAAAATCAAATAGAAGCAGCAAAGGTAGAGACAGAAAGGCGCATTGCCAAAGAGTGTAAAATTAACCCTCCACAGTTCTTCAACTATATAAATAGTAAAAAGATTAAAGTGGGAAGTGCATACACCCTTGGGTTTTCATGGAATTAAACAATGGGATAGACAGACCATTGTTTCTTATGTTTAAGGACTCTATAGTGACAGAGTCTGTTCCACTAGATTGGTGCATAGCAAATGTGATGCCGATATTCAAAAAGCAGTCAAAAAGCAAAACTGGAAACTATAGACTGGTAAGTCTAACTTCTATTGTGCATAAAATGTTTGAGGGGTTTCCTGGATGCTATCCTGGAGTACCTTGATAAAAATAGTTGCAGAACTCTATATCAGTATGGGCTTATGAGCGGGTAACTCCTGTTAAACCAATCTGATCAGCTTCTACAAGGAGGTAAGCTCTAGGCTGGAGTGGGGGGAAGCTCTAGGCTGGACTGGGGAGAGTCATTGGATCTTATGTATCCACTAAAGTAAGAAAAAAACACAACAAGCATCACTCCTTTGTAGATGTTTGTGGGAAAAGATGCCAGTCAATACAACCTGGAATCCACAGGTGGAGCATACTCTAGAAAATCTGTAAAAGACAGCATCCTGGTTGCTTTTAAAAAAAAACAGCTATACTCCTCAGTAATGTAACTTTTTGACTGTGTCAGTATTTCTCAAGCATATTCCATTTAGCACCAGTGACATGTATATATAGAGTCAATAACATAAACAAGCAAACTAATCAGTAACACCCATCTCCTGTAACAGGAGAGAGCCTACCATGTGATAAATCGCTGTGCAACGCAACATTAAAAACATTCAGGATATCTGAAACCCCATGACAGCAGTGAGCCTAGGAGAGGTGGAGAAGGAGGAGTCAAACCCCATGACAGCAGTGAGCCTAGGAGAGGTGGAGAAGGAGGAGTCAAACCCCATGACAGCAGTGAGTCTAGGAGAGGTGGAGAAGGTGGAGCCAGCATCTTCTGACACTATCTAGGCATGCCCAGAACCAAACCAATAGCTGTCCATGCATTCTTTGTTGCACTGCAACAGCAAATCATGTGACTTTTTCTAAGCAACAGTGACTCTATCCACATGGAAAAAATACTAAAGCATTTAAACTCCTTAGCTGCTGCTATAATAAATAAAGGAGACATCCCAAAACATTCAATCCTATTCCATGCTTCTATGTTGACTCTAGGCGACCTACCAAGGCACTTTAACCTTTAGTTGTTACTGTATTTACTAGAGAAGATATTGCAGAGCAGTTAACCCTTTAGTTGTTCTTATACTATCCTAAAACATTTAACCCTTTAGCTGCTACTCTAATAATTTGTAATGGTACGTGTTGTGAGCTTGTGTATTTTGGCCCAAATTTTAACCAATACCTCGTATTTATCAGTAACATGCAGTGCGGCTTTGAGCACTGGGGGAGCCCAGAATGTCAGTGCCAGTGTGGTTCACCTATGAGGTGCAGGGCATCCCGTTGGATTGAAATATGGAGTCATAAATAGGTTGTAAGCCTGCATGGTGCACTACACATACCATGAGGCCTATATATGCCTTTTTAAGCAAAAATAGTACCAAGCAGCCATCCACCTCAATATAAGGAAGGTGTGAGCGACTGTTCATCAGTACCTTGCATCTGTGCAATTGCACCTCCAAATAGCAGTTTGTCTGACTGCATGTTTGGGATGTGGTGTTAATACCTGCCCTTGTGTATCAATATATCAGTAAGTATATGGGTGCTTTCTGTGATTTTTTTTCTCCATATGTCTGCTTTGGATTAACGTGTCAGATCAATGTAGGAAAAATCCGATATGTACACTTCAATGTCATGTAAAAGAGGCCTTAATCAGCATGTGATTGTGAATTTGATCTTCACTTTATATTGTACTTGCAATATACTGTGTTTTTTGTAAACTTGTATGCAATAGGCGGAAAAATTGTAATACATTCTCTAATATCTCTTCTATTTTAGGTCTTCGAATTCGGCTGTTCAATTTTTCCCTCAAACTTCTAAGCTGTATGTTGTACATAGTTCGTGTGCTACTGGATAACTCAAACAAAAATAAAGCAACATGGTAATATACTCATATAATATTATCCAATGTTTATATATACTGAATCCATGCAGACTTACAGTGATGTTATTACTCTAATGATCTTATTCACTTAAGCAGTTAGGATATGCCATCTGTTATTATGGGGAGAAAACAAAGTAAATCCTAATTCTCTAATGGCATTTTATGCTGTCCATTAAACTTCTTGATAGGTTTATTTAAATTAAGAAATGTCAGCTTTCCTAAAATTTTGATATCTTGAAGATCAACATAATGAAGTAAACAATAGGGTATATAATAAGCTGTATTGATCCGATTATGCAGCATTATTATTAATGTTGTCAGCATTATTTGATGTGTGTGCTATGGGGGGTAAACACTGCCCGGCTCATTCCTTATATTTGCTATTTAATATTTACTCCTGGCTTTGACTTTAAAAACTGCATATAAAAATGTAGCTTTTTCATCAAAATACTCTGCGTTTATAATTTACTTCCTTTGCTTTTTTTTTAAGTGTTTTCACTACTTCCCTGTTTTAGGTATTTTATTTGGTTTATTTTCTTTTGTTTTTAGCTCACCTCATAAGGCTTATTTTTTCTCTTTTATTCCTATAAGGAACACTTGCTTTCCAGCCTACCACTCATTGATGCCTTCAGTGGAGTCTATCCAAATGAGTTCCTATCTCCTTCCGTCCCCCATATACAGCTTATATGCACAATTCACTTTCTGAATAATCTAAAACCATCTTATTTTACTTGGCATTACAAAAATTGTTCTCATAAATCACTGAACCATCTGCTGTCTCTCGGTATTCTTCCGGTATTAGCTGCAGAGAACAACTCTCCTAACCTTGGTCCACCTTCTTTTACTGACAACTTTACCTTCTTACCTACTATACAAAGAAACCCTGAAAATCTGTTTTATGTCTTCTCCTATTTCCTTTCACTGTGTACTCTGTAACTTTCGGTCTTGACTTATTCCTTTCAAACTCTTTCAAACCGCTCACTCTAACAGAAACATGGATTCAACAGTCCAACACCACATGCCTTGTTTCTATCTCACAATGGTTTACACTTTTCGCATATGCCACACCTGAAAACGGCAGGGTGGAGGAGTAGGCATACCACTTTACTGGCAATGTTCTTTCCAGGTTATCCACCCAGTACCCTCACTAGCATTTCCTTTCTTTGAGATCTACATTTTCAGAGCCTTTTGTCAATTTTCCTTGTAAGTGGTTGTTGTCTCCCAGTCCAGGGCTCATGCCAACAGTTCCTTGGTCACTTTCCTGCCTGGATTCCTCACTTCCTATCTTGTGAAACATATGTTCTCATTATGGATGACTTTGGCATCCGTATAGACAACCTAATCTCCTCATCTGCCTCTCAGCTTCTATCTTTAACTTCATTCCCAGGTCTTTCATAATTTACACATAAAGACATACATTCACTTGATTTGGTCTTCTTCTGCTCAGTTTCTGACTTTATTAACTCTGTCTGACAACAATATTTTCTCTTTTGCTGTCAAAAATTCTTTACCTTCTCGAGATACATATATAGAACAATTCACACAAATCTACATGCTATCAACAACATCAATTTATAGGGACATTACAGTTTTCATTGTCCCCAATCTCTTCCCTCTCCTGTCCCAATCTGCCTGCCAAACACTACAATGAAACCCTCAAAAGTGTCATGGATGAAGCAGTGCCTCCTTCACTCTAAACCTCCAGAGGCAGTTAGTGGCAACCATGGCACATGCCTCAAACTTGATTTCTTCAATGGTGATGTAGGTATGTAAAACATCCTTGGAGAAAATCTTACATGTCAGTAGATTGTTTTCAATTACAAGTTTGTAAGAGGGGCAGATTTTATATGTGGCACTTGACCCACTTGCGGGGTTCATCTCGTAGATTATGCTTTAACTGAGGAAAACATGAATGCTAACTTCAAAATATTTTACATGATACACACAGCATACTCAATTCAAACTTTTAGGGAAATTGCCTTCCAATTGGTGGCACTGCAGAGGCATTGTTCTGTCTCCATTTGCATACCAAATTTCCCAGAGGAGCATTGCATGGCCTATAAGTCTCCTCATTCCTACTTGTGCTAGTTGTGGAGAAACTGTCCCCCTTAGCAACTTAGCCCAATCAGTCTCTTTGCTTTTTCAGACTCAGATTACTTTCAGAGTCGTGGGTGGAGCATTGGTGTACCTAGTTATGAGCAGGACTATTATTTGCCTATGTTATTTTGAGATATGTACTGTTTTATTTTGAATATTTTTACCTATAAGGGCGCCCACCCACTGGCGATTTTTTTTCCTTTGCATTTTGCGTTTTTTCTCAAGAGCAATTAGTATAGAATGTGTTCCTGTCCACTGGCGTTTTTTTTTTCAGTCCGTTGCAATTTTTAACATAGGAACTGTCAGTTGCATATGTGTCCTTATTTTTCTCTTAATGCACCCATGAATGTCAATGTAAATTAACGGAAAAAGCCGCGAAAATGCCGCGAAAAAGCCGCGAAAAACGCGCCACAAACGCGCCGAAAACGCTGCGTTTTTCACGCACGAAAATCGCAAACGCCAGTGGGTGGGCGCCCTAATGGTGAAAGGTTTGTCTTTTCATTAAGGGTATCTTCCCATGAGCATAATGCCAACATGTAGTTACAGTGAAGTCCTGAGTGGGGATTAGTTCTTTTAAATAGAATGAATCTGCATATGGCTACCCAATGCACTACTGCATGAAAGTCACATCAATAAGTGATGTGTCGCTTATTTTTTGTCATGCAGATTTCAATCCCATACATGGAATGAAGGGCTACATGTACTATAACATGGATCCCATTGAAGGCAATGGGAGGTGGGATACATGTGTTCTAATATGGATTCAACATGCAAAAAACTGAATTATGCCTTCACCAGGACTGTGCCTGCATTTGCAATTTAAAGTTGATGTTGTTCTACTGCAGCTTTTGTCCTTTCCTGTAGAACATGGCTTTAAGAGGTGCAAACATAGTGGATTTTCGATGTGGAAATTCATAATATTACTGTAGCAACAAGGTTAATGACATATAAACAAAACTCATGCATAGAAAAAAAATTGCATAAAATCCACAGCAGAATTGGCCTGCTATGCAGATTTTAAATCCTCACTATGTCAATTTATGCTGCAAACCTTCAGCAGGAACTTCAAGTTTTCTGTAGAGTTAACTTTTTGCTTCACAGAATGTGAAGTATTTGCACACCAAAGTCCACATTAAAAATGCACCGTTTGGTGTAGGTTTTGCTGTTGTGAATTTTCTATAGATTCTATTTAGATTTTCCACTTACCCCATATCTTACCTCAACAATATCAAGTACAGAGAGTTTTGTGTAGTTTTTAAAAAGAATCAATGAGATATGCATTATGGTAGATAAAATGCAAAAAAAAAGGGTATAGAGCCATTGAAGTGTATATACTATTCAGGTGAGATGAAGTATAATTCTTTTTTCTTGGAAGCCCTGAGAAAAGAAATCTCAGAAGCTTGGAAACTATTTTAATATCATATTTTACTTTAATTATACACACAATATTAATATTTCCATTAAAAAATCCTACAAAATGTCATAAATCACTGCTTAAACATGTTGGAAACCTTTTGTATGTGCTTTATTACAGGTCTTCTATAATATGGGTGGAAAGAAGTTTGCCCCTGTGGGGATTACAGGTAACTTAATATTAAAAGATTATTTCTAGAGATGAGCGGACGTGCTCGTTTAGGGCAATTACTCGATCGAGCATCGCTTTTTTCGAGTAACTGCCTAATCGGGCGAAAAGATTCGGGGGGGGGGGAGCCGAGGGTGAGCGGGAGGTTGCAGGGAGGAGTGGGGAGGGAGAGAGCTCCCCCCTGTTTTCCCCTGCTTCCCCGCTCTCCACCCCGCCGCCCTCCGCCCCCGGCACCCCCCTGAATCTTTTCGCCCGAGTAGGCAGTTACTCGAAAAAAGCTATGCTCGATCGAGTAATTGTCCTAAACGAGCACATTCGCTCATCTCTAATTATTTCCTTTTTATTTAATTTTTACAGTTCATTTTCATGTTATATATTTAGATAACAGCACACGGAATATTAAAAATGGTTCTTAGGTTTTTTTCTTAAACGCATAAAAAAACAGTCATCTTGTGATAGCACACGGCAATTCCTTCATCCAGGTATGACAAGCATTATACGGATAACAGAAAAAGAGACAAAACCCAATAGTATTTGGGTAAAAAGTAAGAAAAGAGAAATTCTGTTTTAACTTGTCATCAAAAAGGTAAAGGCGGACATATCTGTATTTACTGATTATCTATCTGAAACCTGATTTAACTGCGGCCTCTATACAGCTACTGAGCTGTCGTTTTCATGCTGTCAGACAGCTCTCCTAAGCACTAGATGTATACTGTGAAGATTCTGATTTGACCATTTCTTTTTTTATAACCCAGAAACTATGTTGTTGTGTTAAGTGGTAAAGCTTCCTTTTTTACGGAGAGTGTGTTTTTTGTGCCATCACCAAAATTAGCTATTGTTTAAACTGAGTCTTTATTTTGAACATTTTCTTTTACATGTGGTGACATTTTTAATTTGCCATGTCATTAAGTACATTTTTAAAAGATCTAAAATTCAGCAGGCTTCATTCTAATAATAATTTGAAATTTTCTGTTCTCTAAAGAAAATGTTTCAATAGCCATCACAAGATTACACTGAAAGGTAACACCTATATATATAGATAACACATGATCGGCCATTCACAGTAGGGGATGTTCACAGATCACCACCTCCCCACCCCTGAACAATAAGGGCTCCCACACACTTGCGTTTGCATTTTTTGTCAACGCGATTGTCAATGGGACTTTCTAATGTTAAAAACGCAACGCACCAAAAACGCAAGTTGCGCTGCGTTGCGTTGCATTTTTAACATTAGAAAGTAGTGGCTCAACCATTAGCACTGTTGCTTTGCTGGAATTTTAAGCTCAAATCTGTCCAATGGCAACAATTGGATGTTGTTTTTATGTTCTCTTTGTGTTTATTCTTCCTTTTCTTCTCCTCCTCTGAAGCAAAAAAGCACAGGTATGATGATTCAGTTTTTAACACTGCTGCTCTGCAGTGCTGGCATTGTAGGTTAAATCCAATAAAGGGCAACATCTGGATGAATTTTTATTTTCTCTTTGTGTTAATTCTAGTTGTTGTACTTCTCATCCAGAGAAGAAGGGACAAGTGTGAACAGAACTTCACTAGTATTTCAGCGTGTTTTGGGGAAAGAAAAAAAACAAATCCATTTCCTCAGGATATACATTAAGAATGCACATTAAAGATCTTGAGCATCTTACATATACATACATATATACATATATAAATCCATAGTGAAAGGTATGTTACTCCACAAGCTCATCCCCGACACCAAGAAGTTTGGGTTAAGAGACAGCTGAAGCAACGTGGTCAAGTTTTCTGTAATGCAATACTAGAGAGTGTAGACAGAGAAGTGGTTGAGGAACTTAAGGCACATTAACATGACAATCCTTCAAAGGATTCAATGATTGACAGTTTTAGCAATTGTTTTGCATAAAGTGTTAATGGTCACTTATGTCCATTAGCACTTTATCAGTTTCATTTGCATGTAAAAAAGCCTCTGGGAGCTGCCTGCGGAGCACAGCATGTGGTCTGAGCTCTGCACATAGCTCCATTGTTCTCTCCAGGAGCTGTTGGCAGAATACAATGTAATCTTCAACTCCCATGCAGAACACAGCATGTGGTCCCTGTTATTTCTCTCCAGCTGAACAATGGATTTTAAGCTCACCTTAAAATCATTGTTCAGCCTTAGAGTGAATGATGGCAGCATTTACATGCCAAGGTATAGTGGAGATGAAGCAGCATCCAGGGAGATTATTTCCAAAAAGAACGCTTTAATTCATCCAGCATAAAACGTTTACATGCAATGATTATCACTTATATGCCATTGTTTGAATGAATTTTGTAATTACGTGTAAATGGGCCTTTAGACAAGATTAGAACAGGCGGAATTCTTGCATAACAATTAAACAGACCAAGGGTCAAGACAGGGAGCAGACAGAGTAAGTGTGGTGGGGAATAGGAAAGATGGTTGCGCACGCTGACCCTTTAAGAGATGGACCAAGCACTTATCCTTTGGGCAGCAGTGATAAAAGGCCCAATGACAGAGAGAGAGAGAGATCCAGTGTCCACCACTAGTGGTAGAGACAGAGAGACAGAGAATGTGACAGTGTGGGAAGGCAGAAGGGAAGTTGATACCAGCGACCCAACACATGACAGCTATGAATGATGGTAAAACTGGGGAGTTACTGGAATGTGGCCCACCAATCAAGGAAAGGTAATGCTAAGGTTTCTGTATTTGAGTGTCATTATAGTTCTCTAAAAGAAAAAAAAAATGCACTAGGTCCAAGCAGATCATGCAGGTTATAAAACAATAATAACAATGGTTCAATGGAGATCATCATACTTTCTTGAATTGCTGCTGGCTATTCAAGGTATTCAATTCTTTTCAACTGAGCATTATGGGAGAAATCTAAATCTACTGTTGAGCATTTCAAGAAAAGACTTATAAATACGGAAGGCTTTTTTATTGCACACAGTTGTATTGGAAAGTGCAATTGAAGGAATATTCCCATCTTAACTTTTCATAGCTGAGATGGGAAACCACTGCCATGGTTACTGGCCCCCTGCCGGGGTTCACAGAAAGAGCTAAGTGCTTAGCCCAGCGCTATTTCAATTGTTCTAGTTGAAGTGAATGGGAATTATGGAAACTGCTCAGCACACAGCGCTACGCTGTTTCCGAATCTTCCAGCTAGACAGACAGCTAGAGATGAGCGAACGTACTCGTCCGAGCTTGATATTCGTGCGAATATTAGGGTGTTCGGGATGCTCGTTACTCGTAACGAGTACCACGCGGTGTTCCGGTTACTTTCGGTTTCCTCTCTGAGACGTTAGCGCGCTTTTCTGGCCAATTAAAAGACAGGGAAGGCATTACAACTTCCCCCTGTAACGTTCAAGCCCTATACCACCCCCCTGCTGTGAGTGGCTGGGGCGATCAGATGTCACCCGAGTATAAAAGTCGGCCCCTCCTGCGGCTCGCCACACATGCCTTGTAAGTTAGCTGAGGGACAGTGGTATCGTGCTGGAGCTGCTGTAGGGAGAGCGTTAGGAGTTAGTGTAGGCTTCAAGAACCCCAACGGTCCTTCTCAGGGCCACATCTAATAGTGTGCAGTACTGTGTTAGCACTGTATTTTTTTTTTTTTTTCCAAAATTGGATCTGCAGAGCATTGCGCCCTGCAATAGGGACAGAAGTGGTGGTTAGGCAGGGAGAGTGTTAGCAGTGAGTGTAGGCTTCAAGAACCCCTAGGTCCTTTCTAGGGCCACATCTATCCGTGTGCAGTACTGTCCAGGCTGCTGTTAGCAGTGTTGCATTTTTTTTTTTTCTCAAAACCGGCTGTGCAGACCATTGCACCCGGCATTAATACTACAGGGATAGAATTGTGTAGGCAGGGCCAGAAGACATACATTATTCATTGAATAGACGCAGTGCGGCTTGTCCTTTGAAAAACAAGGGAAAAAATTGTATTTCGCCTGCCTCTGACAGTCCTCAGGGCTCTGGGTACGTGTGTGCTGCGTGCAGAACGTTAAAAAAAATCAGACGCAGCCAGCTACGTTTTACTGCAGGCTTGCGCCAATTTTTTTCCTGCATGGGAAATCCCTGATCTGCTGGAGCCAATAATTTTGCATCACTGCAGTTCTCTGACACATTTGCAGGGCCACAACACAGTTATTAAACTTAGTAGTATTCATTGAATACACGCAGTGTGGCTTGTCCTTTGAAAAACAAGGGAAAAAATTGTATTTTGGCTGCAGGCTTGCGCCACTTTCTTTCCTGCCTGGGAAATCAAATCACTGGTAATACACCATGCTGAGGGGTAGGGGTAGGCCTATAGGACGTGGACGCGGGCGAGGACGCGGAGGCCCAAGGCAGGGTGTGGGCACAGGCCGAGCCAGTGTGGTGGCCAGGGGTAGAGGCAGGGCCAGACCGAATAATCCACCAACTGTTTCCCAAAGCGCCCCCTCGCGCCATGCCACCCTGCACAGGTCAAGGTGCTCTACGGTGTGGCAGTTTTTCACAGAGACGCCTGACGACCGACGAACAGTGGTGTGCAACCTTTGTCGCGCCAAGATCAGCTGGGGAGGCACCACCAACAGCATGCGCAGGCATATGATGGCCAAGCACCCCACAAGGTGGGACGATGCCCGTTCACCACCTCCGGTTTGCACCACTGCCTCTCCCCCTGTGCCCCAACCTGCCACTGAGATCCAACCCCCCTCTGAGGACACAGGCACTACCGTCTCCTGGCCTGCACCCACACCCTCACCTCCGCTGTCCTCGGCCCCATCCAGCAATGTCTCTCAGCGTAGCGTCCAGACGTCGCTAGCGCCACAGTTTGAGCGCAAGCGCAAGTACGACGTCACGCACCGGCACGCTCAAGCGTTAAACGTGCACATTGCAAAATTGATCAGCCTAGAGATGCTGCCGTATAGGCTTGTGGAAACGGAGGCTTTCAAAAGTATGATGGCGGCGGCGGCCCCGCGCTACTCAGTTCCCAGTCGCCACTACTTTTCCCGATGTGCCGTCCCAGGCCTGCACGATCACGTCTCCCGCAACATTGTACGCGCCCTCACCAACGCGGTTACTGCCAAGGTCCACTTAACAACAGACACGTGGACAAGCACAGGCGGGCAGGGCCACTATATTTCCCTGACGGCACATTGGGTGAATTTAGTGGAGGCTGGGACAGAGTCAGAGCCTGGGACCGCTCACGTCCTACCCACCCCCAGAATTGCGGGCCACAGCTCGGTGGTGGTATCTGCGGCGGTGTATGCTTCCTCCACTAAAGCACCTTCCTCCTCCTCCTCCAACGCAACCTCTGTCTCGCAATCAAGATGTGTCAGCAGCACGTCGCCAGCAGTCGGTGTAACGCGGCGTGGCAGCACAGCGGTGGGCAAGCGTCAGCAGGCCGTGCTGAAACTACTCAGCTTAGGAGAGAAGAGGCACACGGCCCACGAACTGCTGCAGGGTCTGACAGAGCAGACCGACCGCTGGCTTGCGCCGCTGAGCCTCCAACCGGGCATGGTCGTGTGTGACAACGGCCGTAAGCTGGTGGCGGCTCTGCAGCTCGGCAGCCTCACGCACGTGCCATGCCTGGCCCATGTGTTTAATTTGGTGGTTCAGCGCTTTCTGAAAAGCTACCCCCACTTGTCATACCTGCTCGGAAAGGTGCGCCAGCTCTGCGCACATTTCCGCAAATCCCACACGCACGCTGCCACCCTGCGGACACTGCAACATAGGTTTAATCTGCCAGTGCACCGACTGCTGTGCGACGTGCCCACACAGTGGAACTCTACGCTCCACATGTTGACCAGACTCTATGAGCAGCGTAGAGCTATAGTGGAATACCAACTCCAACTTGCGCGGCGCAGTGTGAGTCAGCCTCCTCAATTATTTACAGAAGAGTGGCCCTGGTTGGCAGCCATCTGCCAGGTCCTTGGAAAATTTGAGGAGTCTACCCAGGTGGTGAGCGGCGATGCTGCAATCATTAGCGTCACCATTCCTCTGCTATGCATCTTGAGAAGTTCCCTGCAAAGCATAAAGGCAGACACTTTGCGCTCGGAAACAGAGCCGGGGAAGACAGTATGTCGCTGGATAGTCAGAGCACCCTCCTGTCTATATCTCAGCGCGTTCAGGAGGAGGAGGAGGAGCATGAGGAGGATGAGGAGGAGGGGGAAGAGACAGCTTGGCCCACTGCTGACGGTACCCATGCTGCTTGCCTGTCATCCTTTCAGCGTGTATGGCCTGAGGAGGAGGAAGAGGAGGAGGATCCTGAAAGTGATCTTCCTAGTGAAGACAGCCATGTGTTGCGTACAGGTACCCTGGCACACATGGCTGACTTCATGTTAGGATGCCTTTCTCGTGACCCTCGCGTTACACGCATTCTGGTCACTACGGATTACTGGGTGTACACACTGCTCGACCCACGGTATAAGGAGAGCCTTTGCACTCTCATTCCCGAAGAGGAAAGGGGTTCGAGAATGATGCAATACCACAGGGCGCTGGTGGACAAACTGATGGTAAACTTCCCATCCGACAGCGCTAGTGGCAGAAGGCGCAGTTCCGAGGGCCAGGTAGCAGGGGAGGCGCAGAGATCATGCAGCATGTACAGCGCAGGCAGGGGAACATTCTCCAAGGCCTTTGCCAGCTTTATGGCTCCCCAGCAAGACTGTGTCACCGCTCCCCAGTCACGGCTGAGTCGGCGGGAGCACTGTAAAAGGATGGTGAGGGAGTATGTAGCCGATCGCACGACCGTCCTCCGTGACGCCTCTGCCCCCTACAACTACTGGGTGTCGAAGCTGGACACGTGGCCTGAACGCGCGCTGTATGCCCTGGAGGTGCTTGCTTGTCCTGCGGCTAGCGTCTTGTCAGAGAGGGTGTTTAGTGCGGCTGGGGGAATCATCACGGATAAACGTACCCACCTGTCAACCGACAGTGCCGACAGGCTTACACTCATCAAGATGAACAAAGCCTGGATTGCCCAGACTTCTCTTCTGCACCAGCGGACAGCAGCGATACCTAAGCAATACGTATTATGCACCCGCGGATGGAAGCATCGTTCTCTCTCACCATCCAAAACGGGGACATTTCTGCTTCATCAATCTGTGTATAATATTCCTCCTCCTCCTCCTCCTCCTGCTCCTCCTCCTGCTCCTCCTCCTGAAACCTCACGGTATCACGCCGAACGGGCAATTTTTCTTAGGGCCACAAGGCTCACTCATATAATTTTTCTAAAATTTTTTTATACGTTTCAATGCTCTTAAAAGCGTTGAAACTTTAACTTGAAACAATTTTTCGTTAAACTGGGCTGCCTCCAGGCCTAGTTACCACTTAAGCCACATTAACCAAAGCGATTAATAGGTTTCAACCTCTTGGTTGGGCATGGGCAATTTTTCTGAGGTACATTAGTACTGTTGGTACACCAATTTTTGTGGGCCCTCGCCTACAGTGTAATCCAATTAATTTTTTGCCCACCTGCATTACAGCTGACGTTACATCAGCTGTGTTGGGCACTGCAATGGGATATATTTATGTACCGCCGGTGGGTTCCAGGGAGCCACCCATGCTGTGGGTCCACAGGGAATTATAAATGCATCTGTTTCCACTTGTAAAGAACCTCAGTCTGACTGGGGCATGCAGTGTGGGCTGAAGCCCACCTGCATTAAGCACGAAATTACTACCTCAGCTGTGTTGGGCAATGCAATGGGATATTTTTGTGTATCGCCGGTGGGTTCCAGGGAGCCACCCATGCTGTAGGTGCACACGGAGTTTAACCTACATGTGTCCACTTGTAAAGAACCCCAGTCTGACTGGGGCATGCAGTGTGGGCCAAAGCCCACCTGCATTAAGCACGACATTACTACCTCAGCTGTGTTGGGCAATGCAATGGGATATTTCTATGTACCGCCGGTGGCTTGCTGGCACCCACCCATGCTGTGGGTCCACAGGGAATTATAAATGCATCTGTTTCCACTTGTAAAGAACCCCAGTCTGACTGGGGCATGCAGTGTGGGCCGAAGCCCACCTGCATTAAGCACGACATTACTACCTCAGCTGTGTTGGGCAATGCAATGGGATATTTTTGTGTATCGCCGGTGGGTTCCAGGGAGCCACCCATGCTGTCGGTCGACAGGGACTTCACAATAGGGAGTTGTACCTGCCTGTGTCTATGTATTAAAAAGCCGCGGTCTGACTGGGGCATGCAGAGACACCTTGACAGAATGAATAGTGTGTGGCACATAGGTTCCCCATTGCTATGCCCACGTGTGCAGCTCCTGATGGCGGTGGCACAGGTTTCTATTTCTCATTGCTTCTGTACAGCATTGTGGGCTATCGCCCCGCCCCTTTTAAAGAGGGTCGCTGCCTAGCCGTGCCAACCCTCTGCAGTGTGTGCCTGCGGTTCCTCCTCATGGCAGACGCACTTCTAAATAGACATGAGGGTGGTGTGGCATGAGGGTAGCTGAAGGCTGCGCAGGGACACTTTGGTGTGCGCTGTGGGGGGGAGGGGGGGCGGTTGGGCAGCATGTAACCCAGGAGAAGTGGCAGTGGAGTGTCATGCAGGCAGTGATTGTGCTTTGTTGGAGGTAGTGTGGTGCTTAGCAAAGGTATGCCATGCTAATGAGGGCTTTTCAGAAGTAAAAGTTTTTGGGAGGGGGGGGCCCACTCTTGCCGCTATTGTGGCTTAATAGTGGGACCTGTGAACTTGAGATGCAGCCCAACATGTAGCCCCTCGCCTGCCCTATCCGTTGCTGTGTCGTTCCCATCACTTTCTTGAATTGCCCAGATTTTCACACAAGGAAACCTTAGCGAGCATCGGCGAAATACAAAAATGCTCGGGTCGCCCATTGACTTCAATGGGGTTCGTTACTCGAAACGAACCCTCGAGCATCGCGAAAAGTTCGTCCCGAGTAACGAGCACCCGAGCATTTTGGTGCTCGCTCATCTCTACAGACAGCCCTTAGCTGCAGCGCTCAGCTCTTTCTGACAGGTGATCAGAACAGAGAGTTGGGTTTTCCCACGTCAGCATGAAAAGCTAAGATTGTAATGCCCCTTAAACTATTGTTTGCAACACACTGAATTATAAAGGTACACCAATGTATACTGGCCAACTATATACACAAAGAACACATTGATAAGAGTCTGTGGGCAGATTATATACCAAATATATACCCCAAACATTGTGTGAAACTAGCTTAATTCACATTTTAAGTAAATAACAAAAAACCCTTGTATTTTTTGAGAAAAGTGGGATTTTGGGCAACCTCGAGGGAGGTTTCACATCTGTGGCTTAAAGCCTGTTTCACACGGGCTACTAAATCTTGCTACAAAATGCATGTATGTGATTTTGTAGCAAGATTTTTTACCCTGTGTGAAACATCCTAAGGCCTTAGTCAGACGGGCGATTTTTCGCGCGATTTGCGGATCGCATGACGGATGCGCATCCGCAAATCGCGTGACCGGTGCGCGCAAGTCGCCCGCAAATCGCCCGAAAATCTGCTCCTAGCCGCGTTTCATTAGAAACGGGCCGGAGCTGTCCAGCGCATTGCATTCAATGGAGACGGCAATACAGCCGTCTCCATTGAAAGCAATGCGCTGCGGGCGAGCCCGGAATGAATTGTCGGTAAGGGCTTAAATATATAAGCCCTTACCTGCAATTCATTCTAAAATGTGTAAAAATAAAAAAAAATTGTATACTCACCTTCTGCCGGCAGCCGGAGCTCCGCGCGGCCGTCCTGCAGTGGGTGTGAAGGGGGTGTGAGTCAGACCTGCCCCCTGATTGGCTCAGCGCTGAGAGGCAGCAGTCACTCACCCATTCATGAATTCATGAATGGGTGTGTGAGTGTTTTCAGCCTCTGATTGGTCAGGGCTGTGACCAATCAGAGGCAGATCATTCAGCAGGCGGGGATTTTAAAGCCCCGCCGGCTGAATAGTGCCAAGAAGCAGTTCAGGAGAACTGACAGCGGCCGCGGCTGGACTCCGGCTGCAGCGGAAAGGTGAGTATACAATTTTTTTTTTATTTTAACACATTTTAGGATGAATTGCAGGGAAGGGCTTATATATTTAACCCCTTCCCGACAATTCACCCCGCGCACGCCGGCAGCCCATTGCTTTCAATGGAGCGGCTGTATTGCCGCTCCATTGAATTCAATGGGCAAACATCGTTCTTCTCTGCCGCAGCTGTTACAGCTCTGGCAGAGAAGAATGATTTGTCTTCTATATGTTCTCAACGGGGTCGGCGCTGCTGCCGCCGGCCCCATTGAGCACATATACAGAAGAGAACAGGAATCGCAGATCGCAGATAGGTGCGATCTGCGATTTTTTGTTCTATAATTTATCGGACGAGCGCATAAAAAGCGCTCATGTGTCCGATACCATTGCAAAGCAATGGTTTTAAAAAATCGCCGGACGCATGCGCATGCGCAAATCGCGCGACAAAATCGCCCGTCTGACTAAGGCCTAAGGCCGCATCCACAAGGGTGATGCGATTTCGCCGCAAGAAAATTGCAGAGATATTGCAGCAGTTGTCGGTGCGATATTGCTGCATTTTCTCATGGCGACATCATGATTTTGTGGTGCTACAAATTCGTGCAACTTTGTAGCATCACGTGCAAGGATTTGCAGGGGGTGGAGGTGTTTGGCTTGAAATATAAGCCCTACCCCAAAAATAAGCTTTTTGTAGCTAGGGCTTATTTTAGGGCTTTTACAGTAGGATTTCCTACTGTAAAAGTTGCATGCAACAGAAAGGAAGGCTCCATAGGGAAACATGGGCTTTACATACATTCAATTTGTAGCACGGTCTCATTGCTGCAAAAACGCGCAAGTTTGTCACATAATTTTGTTGCAATGTGACAGTGCTACAAATCGTATATATGTAAAGCCCATGCTCTCCTATGGGTTCTTCCACACGAGCAATATTTTGTAGCCTGTGACATTGCAAGACTGCAAAATAATGGCATGCTCTATACTGCCATGGTTTCCTATGTTGTTTAGCCCATGTTTCCCTATAGAGCCTCCTTGTTTATTTCGTCGCATAGCACAAATTAGTGGTTTTCATGCTATGCGATGCGATTTTAATATTATACAGTCCTGTAAAGGCTGCAGTCAGATGAGCATTTTTTTAACACATGAATAGGTGCGCTAAAAAAAAAATCGCCGGTCGCGTGTCTGCAAATTGCTTGAATGGTCAAATTTTATAAGTGCAGAAGACCCAAGCTTCATTCGCCTGAAAATCGCCCATTCCCTGAAGCAGGTGCATTTGGAGAAGCACAGCTGCTCCAGGAGGAGAGAGAGAAGAAGCCCCGCAGGGCTTCCGGATTTCCCCAGAGCAGGGAGACAGAGCAGGCCTAGGGGGAATTTCCCAATAACAGGGAGAGATGGAGCTGGGCTATAGGTTATCCCCCAATGCTCTGCTCTCTCTCCCTTGCTATGAGGAAATCCCCCATAGGTTCGCTCTATACCGAGGGATATCCCCATAGTGCAGAGAGAGTGGGTTAGGCTTGAAAGATGGGTGGGGGCTTGAAATAGTGGGTGGGGCTATGCAGATTCTCACGGTGATTTCCCATAGCAACCCATAAAGGGGCGGAGTCAGAAGGGCAGGGCTAGGGGTGAATCCCTCTAGTCCCACCCTCTCTTTGCTCGCTATTAGGGAAAGCACTTGGAGGAAGCCCTGTAACTTTGCCCCCCTCTCTCTGAGTTTCTGGGCAGCACATTTTAAATGCCCTGCTGTAAGCTGCGGAAAAATCTATCACCTGCAAAGGAGTTTCCATAAATGCCTGTGCCCATAGAAGTCAATGGAAACTACTGCACAGTGCCAAGCTATCCTATCTTTGTTAAGTGTGCTCCATTTAGCGCACCTACATTCTTCCATGTGAGCGCTTCTATAGGAAACCATTGTTTCTTTTAGAAGTACTTTTTTTGACCGCACATAAAAAACGCCCCTCTGACTGTGGCCCTACTTTCTTGCTACAAAGTTGTGCAATTTTATATCACTGCGTCTATAAAAGTCTGATCTATGACAGTAATGCAATATATACCCCACACGATGAATGTTGTGAGAAAAATTTTTTTTTTAAAAAAAGAATGCCAGAATTGCGCTTTTTTGGTCACCTCATCTTCAAAAAGAAAAGTTATAAAAAGCTGATAAAAATATCTGCACCAAGGTGCAAAAAAGAAAAAATCTCAGCGCTTCTTATGGAAATAATAGCTCCAGGGAACGGATGTATTCCAAACAAGATAGAAGCTTCTTTATTGTAACATAGATTCCTTTGTGCAAGGCGTTTCGTCGAACCGGACTTTATCAAGCACATAAATGAATTGCATAGATTATTTATGTGCTTGATAAAGTTGGGTTCGACAAAACGCCTTGCACAAAGGAATCTATGTTACAATAAAGAAGCTTCTATCTCGTTTGGAATACATCCGTTCCCTGGAGCTATTATTTCCATAAGAAGCGCTGAGATTTTTTCTTTTTTGCACCTTGGTGCAGATATTTTCACCATCTCTCCAGCGGGTCCCTCCGGTTAGTGGTACCCACATTATCAGCAGCTCTCCGGATTTAGCCCCTCTGGATTAGTGGAAGCGTGGGAACTTCGTTCACATATTTTTATAAGCTACCTTGGATGTGGAGGTGATAGTGGAGTTATCCAGGCTCCACTATTCACCGGGTAAGTCCAATATATTCTACACCTTTGCACCTTGACTTCTGTCATCTCGTCCTTCCCAGGAGCGCCATCCTAATATTTCTAAGTTATAAAAAGTGATCTTAGAGTCATATGTACTCCAAAATGGTACCATTAGAAACTACAGGATGTCCATCAAAAATGAGTCCTCAAACAACTATGTCAACAATAAATAAAAAAGTTATGGCTGTCAGAAGATGACAGAAAATAATTTAAAAAAATTAAATATCTTTATAAAAAATGATAGTACAGCCCCCAAAAAACTATATAAGGGCGCTCACCCACTGGCGTTTGCGATTTTCGTGCGTGAAAAACGCAGCGTTTTCGGCGCGTTTTTGGCTGCGTTTTTCGCGGCATTTTCGCGGCTTTTTCCGTTAATTTACATTGACATTCATGGGTGCATTAAGAGAAAAATAAGGACACATATGCAACTGACAGTTCCTATGTTAAAAATTGCAACGGACTGAAAAAAAAAGCGCCAGTGGACAGGAGTACATTCAAAACTAATTGCTCTTGAGAAAAAACGCAAAACGCAAAGGAAAAAAAATCGCCAGTGGGTGGGCGCCCTAAATTTGCTATCGTAGTAATCGTACTGACTCATAGAATAAAGTTATCAGGTCATCCCTGTAACAGACTGTATGCTGTAGAAGCAAGATGCACCCAAAGATGGTGGAATTTCGTTTATTTCCATTTCACGCCACGTAGAATTTTTCTTACGTTTTTCAGTACATTATATGGTACCTTAAATAATACCATTAAAGAATACAACTCATTCCTCAAAAAACAAGCCCATAGACATCTACGTTGATGGATAAATTATGATGATTTTTAAAAGGGGGGAGGAAAGACATAACATGCTGCTAAACTCCCTCTCACCTCCCTTCTCTGGCAGTTCCCATATGCTCCCATAGAAGTCTATTGGAACCACTAGCGTATTCCGGCCAGAAGATAGTTCCTGAATAGAGATGAGCGAACGTACTTGTTTTGAGTAATTACTCGATCGAGCACCGCGATTTTCGAGTACTTCCGTACTCGGGTGAAAAGATTCGGGGGGCGCCGGGGGGTGGGGGGAGGCGTGGCAGAGCAGGGGGTAGCAGCGGGGAACAGGGGGGAGCCATCTCTCTCTCCCTCTCCCCCCACTCCCCGCTGCAACCCCCCACTCACCCACGGCGCCCCCCCGAATCTTTTCATCCGAGTACGGAAGTACTCGAAAATCGCGGCGCTCGGGTGAAAAAGGGGCGTGGCCGAGTACGCTCGCTCATCTCTATTCCTGAACTATCTTTTCTGGCCGCCATAAAAACACCTGACCGAAAATATGCGCAATCTTGGTTGGCCGGATGCTTTTACGCCGCGGGAATACGCCCATCTGAACTGATGCATTGTAAACCAATGCATCAGATGGGCAGCGTATATCGGTCGGGCGTGAAAGAACGGCTGATATATGCTCGTGTGAAAAAGCCCTTTGACTAGCTGTTGGTCTATTCCCACTCACTACTGATCAGAGCAGAAAATTCACCAGGAGTGAATTACAGCCTCTGTTCTGACTTCCTCCACATCCCCGGCAATGTCATACAGCCCTTTGTACTAGCTCAGTGGAAAGGCAGTGAATAGGCATACACAACAGGGGAACAGGCTACGAGAGGACTAACAAAATGTGCTAAGATTTCAGTTCTCCAGTCTGCAGCACCTTGGAAAACAATACAAACATAGAAATCAAACAATACGAAATATGTTGTGCCAACAATTACAGAAAATCTTCACTTTTAAAAACACATTGATTAAAAAAAAGTGCAATGTTGTACATCGCCTTTAGTACTGATGTAATATGTGCCTCACACGCCCCGATTAGTTTTCAATTTGTAATTACCACAAAAACGGCCAAACCTGAGTACTTACACCAGTTTTACTCATTACTAAATGGGTTGTCAGGTTCTCCAGATACCCTATTAGGGAACTCAGAGTTAATAGAGGGCCTTCCCCTCCCCCACTCATCTATAGCTAGTGGAGAAAGTAGCTGGCAGCAGTTTTTCTCTCTTTCTGGAGGACCGTGCGTATTCTTCATTCAATTTTCATTAATATTAAATTCAATGAGTGTCATGATTTATTAGGCATCACTGCAGAGACAATACAATCATGCTGTAGCTGTAGGGCTACTCTCAAAGCAGCTAATCATTGAAGGCCCTTTCTAACAAAAGCTGTTGTCAAAAGAGTACAAAATGTTTACTGTAGATTATTATCTGAATGTTAAAACGTTCTACAAAACATAACATTTTAAATTATAAATAAAACCCCCAAAGGTGATGTTATTTAAACAGCGATGTCTGCATTTGACCGGTTTCGGTCCCTGAGCTAACATATTACAAACAGTATTGTATTGTTTTTAACTAATCATTTTCAATTAAAACATATTTTTCCTTTTTTTACTTTATATTGTATTTTCCATACAGCAATCTAAGCTTAGATGTGAGAGATCTAGCAGGAAAAAAGTTGTCATTATGAATGAATGTTTTGTTTATACAATATCTGTAGGATGTTACTTGCAGTTAAGTATATTATCTAGAACACAGGTGTCAAACACAAGGCCCGTGGGCCGAATCCGGCTGCCGCCTCATTTTCTGTGACCCACCGGCTGTGCACAAAGTTCCCTCACCTCCGTGCTGCTGTCAGTAGGCGATCTTCTATCGACTTGTTCTGTCTAGTTCAGACAGTAATAGAGGAGTGCCGATAGCACACTGACAACGGCCGTGAAGGAGGGAAGAAACCTGCAGAGAACATGATCTCTGCAGTGAAGAGAGCGACGCTTAGGAGGAGCAGCTGCAGAGGGAGAGCTTGGTCAGCGTTGAACTCCTCTCACCCGTACACCCTCTGTTAATGGCTGCAGGCCTGAGGAGACATCAGGGGGCTGAGGTATGCAGGAGGGCCCCAAGAAGAGAGCAGCCAGTATACCTGCCAGTGGGACCACATTGGATGCAGGTAAGTATAAAAATGTGTATAAAAATACAGTGTCCTTGTGTGCACATTATATTTATTGAGCGAACCTACTCTGCCGAGCTTGATGCTCATTCGAGTATTAGCGTACTCGATGGTGCTCGTTACTCAAATGAGCATCAAGCTGTGTTCGACCCTGCCTCAGTCTTTGGCTCTGCCCTGCTGTGACGTGCCTATTTTCGCCGCTCCCCGCCGAGATGCAGCGTGCGTCATTGACAAATTTTTTGTCTAGTAGGCATGTGGGGGAGAGAGGGGGGGAGGGAGGGAAAGAGATAGAGAGAGATCGGGACCCGGCGTCCAACATACAAAAATGCCCGAGTCTCCCATTGTAGTCAATAGGGTTCGTTACTCGAGTAGAGCTCTCAAATTTTATAAAAGCTAGACTAGAATAACGCGGACTCGAGCATTTGGGTGCTCGCTCATCTCTAATATATATATATATATATATATATATATATATATATATATATATATATAAGCACCTGTTAATATAAATATATATATATACATATAAATAATGTGTGTGTCTGTGCGTGAATATGTATAATAGTGTGTGATTGTGATATATGTGTGTAATAGTGTGCGCCTGTCTAATAAATAAATAAATAAATATATATATATAGATGGATATATATATATAATAGTGTGCGCCACTGGGCGCTATGGGGAACCTTATTACCAATCGGGCCACTGTGGGATTCACTTTTACTATACTGTCTTCCAATTAACAATTAGAATCGGCCCTTTGAAGGCAACCATAAGGCTGATGTGGCCCTCGGTGAAAATGAGTTTGACACCCCTGATCTAGAATTAGCAGACAACCTCAAGACGGGGTTTGCATTTGAAGTTGTCCTCCTTAATAAATATTCAGGTAAAAGACTTGAAAATTTTTCATATCATTTTAACAAAAAAATCATTTGAGGTTAATATAATAAAATTGTTTCTGAAATATTATAGAAAAGTTACAAATGTCTCCTGGAATGAGAATACATAACCATATTTCCATGGATTGTCGAATCTAGCTGTAGAATACATTCCTAAGCCATTTTCAGGCAAACATATTGTAATGCAAATCGGATGTATAACAGATGACATTGTACCCTTATGTCATCAGTATTCTCATCACTGTTTGATCTGTATTTGGGCTCTTTCACACGGCCGTATGCGCTTTTATGTTTTCTCGGCCGCGTCGTTAAATTGCATGAACAGCCACTTTTTCGCACTCATGGCCTGTGTTTTTTGTGACCCATTCACATGACCGGGAGCAACGTGTTTTAGCGAAAAATAGATCGCACACCAGAAAACCCTCACTCTGCCCAAATCCTCATTTCCAATGCCTATATAGAGGCACCTTTAAGCTTTTCGCAGCATTGGACGCTGTTAAAATGCCTCCCGTTCCCTTTCTTTGTCCAGCTCCCATATGCCTATGGGAGCCAACGCCATATATAAAAGTATCTTATTGCCCGCTGTATATGCATTGGCGCGTATTCCATTCGCGTGTGTTTCATTTTTCATGGTCCGATGTATTTACGCGCCATTTATGCGCTCATGTGAAAGTGTCCCTAGGCCGGGCTCACACAAATGGATTTGAATTACAGACTCTACGATTGCCATCCACACGAAAGATCCACAGTAAAATGTGGGCATTGGAAGACATGTATTTTCAAATTTTCCTTTACAGTCGTGGGCATGGATTGTGTGTTACATGAACGCAAGAAAAATCACAGCATGTTCTTTTTTTTTAATGCAGATTCTGTGCAGACAGTCTCAATAGATGTCTATGGATGCGAGTGATCCACAGTTAATACACAATTAACATTGCCTATGAGCAGCAGAAACGCTCGCAACTACTTAGTAATATAGTAACATAGTATGTTAGGCTGAATGAAGACTATGTCCATCTAGTCCCCCCCCCCTTGTTGATTCAGAGGAAGGCAAAAAAAAAACAATGAGGCAGAAGTCAATTAGCCCATTCGGGGGGAAAAAATCCTTCCCGACTCCATAATGGCAGTCAGAATAATCCCCGGGTGAACGTTTGATAGTTCCTACCTGACTGTAAGACCCGGATCAACAACCCACTGGTCATCTAACTAGATAGGAGAATAGATAGAAACGCTGGATGCCTGCTGGACGTGAGAGAGATCTTTCTTCCGCGCAGACAGTAAGCTGTGCATACCTGTACATCCACATGGAAAACCGCTTGCATCCATGATCTTCTGTGATTATTCGCAGTTATTTTCCACAAAGGATCGCAGGTCTTCCGATGCGGAAATCTGTCCATGAGAACCCGGCCTTAGGCTCTGTATTTGCTGTCATTGCTTTTATTTTCTACAGGCTAAATATTGATCCGTAATTGACCAATAGAAAATAATACTAATAAATGGAAATATTGTGGCAAAAATGGACAAAAATAGGTCATGCTGCATTTTTAAAATACAGCCAGGAAAAATACAGTTATATAAAAAGGTAAATAGATTAGTTCTGTATTACAGTCAGCAGAACACTGACCAAGTATGGACTCATATGAAAGCAACCTTAGTAATATTTAGGGCGCCGCCGATTCCGCTATTTTTCTTGCACGATAAGGCAACTGCACTGCAGGTGCGGACGACTCTCCGCACCGCCGGAAGAAAGAACACATGACCGGCTCCATTGCCGGCCATGTGTTCTTTCTACTGGCGGTGCGGAGAGTCGCTGCACCTGCATTGCGGCCGTCTTAGGGCTCAGTCACACGGGCGCGCCGATCCACCC
Source organism: Eleutherodactylus coqui (assembly GCF_035609145.1). Classification (NCBI taxonomy): domain Eukaryota; kingdom Metazoa; phylum Chordata; class Amphibia; order Anura; family Eleutherodactylidae; genus Eleutherodactylus; species Eleutherodactylus coqui. The sequence goes on along the minus strand of NC_089839.1, from coordinate 236,990,505 downwards.
TTATCATGCAAGAACACGGGGGGATCAGCGCCCGTGTGACTGAGCCCTCAGATACTTGTTTCCTCTGACTAATGTGAGTGCTTTTTTTTTTTTTAAGTAAAGTTTATGAACTCTTCTAGGTATGAAGACCAGCAGATACTTGATAGGATTGTGGGCTCATTTAATGAAGTGGTCATCTATTTGGGGCTCTACCCGATATAGAGCTCTGGGTGTGTTGGTCCAAAGCCTAAGGGCTCACACCCACTAGCGTTTTTTTAACACTGCGATATCGCTGCGTTTTTTTAACGCAATTGTCAATGGGACTTTCTAATGTTAAAAACGCATCGCAAGTTGGTGCTTTGCAATTTTTGTGCAATGCGTTTTTAACATTAGAAAGTCCCATTGACATTTGTGTTAAAAAATACGCAAGTGGTTGTTCACCCTATGGAGGACCAAAATGGCACCACTAAATTGATTTGGTTAAAAGTTTGAGAAGTATTAAATCTCACAAGAAGCAAGACATCATCCCGAAATAAATTGGCACTGTAGTATGTTCACGAGATGGAACTTTGCTATTGCTTTGAAATGGAATGTGGGCTGATTCCGCTTGCAATCTGCATCCCATATTATTTAATGGGAATGCCCACTGTAGCTTGTCAGGGGCAAATTTTTTTTCTACATGTGGATTTCAAATCAGCATGCAGTAATAAGAAGACAAGTGACTTTTTGACACGGATTCCATGTGGAATCCATATTCGGAATTCTGCATATGGCTTTGCCACTGAAAAGAGCTAAACTCACATGTGGATATGCGGCCATGAATTTCCATCGTCGTGGCATAAATTACAGTTTATACAGGGGAATATGTGTGGAATAATCTGCCTTGGATTCCGCTGTGTAAATGTACCCTGAAGTGCCTATCGTTAGAGGTTATTCCACGGAGAAGCTTTGTCTCTGTTGAGGCTCAGAAATATATATACAACATCCATCCAACTTTCTTGCTATTGTTGTTGTCATCATTTTAATTACCATTAATACGACTTTCTACTTTAAGTGATTCTTGTCTCTACAACTCTTTTTCACAGGTGACCGTGGCTCTCATCAGCCTCTTAGAAACAATCTTGCTTAGTTACCTCAGTTACAAGGTAAATTCTATTTTTCTTGTACTATACTGCACTAATCGGAGTGACAACAAATGCAGCACATTCTCAGTCTTGAACATAATGCTATTTAGGTAAACATGCTTTTTATCTATTTTTAATGAGTTACTTTGAACACTCTGTTAACTTTATTTTCAGTATTAGCTATTTTGCTCAAAATAGGAAACAAAGATGCTTTCACCAAAACGAAAAGCATTACAAATCTTGTAAAATGCTTCCCCTCGAAGACTCATTACCGCAGGTAGATTATATCCATTATACAAAAACAAACAAAGAATTACTACACCTCACATTTAACAAAGCTACACTAAATTATTACAAAGACTGCTGGAATTTTTTGTGTTCACTTCATTTTGCCTAATAGAGAGTATAAATACTGTAGGGCCCTTCATAATGAGACAGGACCTACAGGTTGGTCTTGTTCCTACTTTCATTGGTGAGAGCTTGTACAGTGTTATGGTCCTCACAGTGTGAAAAAATGTACTATAGTCATGAAAATGGAAAGGGGTCAATGGAAGAACCTCCTGTTCCAGATGGTTAGGAATGTGACTGCATCAAGTAGCAACTAAAAGGGGCACAGATAGGAGATTTCTTCTATTCCCCAGCATTTCTATACGACGGGATGGCATGATGATATCTAGATAGATAGATAGTAAAAATATCTATATAGTGAAGAAAACTGTAACATAAGCTTTCTATGACAATATGGAATGCAGTTTACAAATATACTATAGAGAAATACTTTGATTATTCAAGCGAATTTTAATTTTGAACACTTATATGTTGTATTTATTTTCTTCAAAGGGAAATATCTGGGAACAGATTTTGAGAATACCTTTCATATTGGAAATGATTAACACTGTGCCATTCATTATTACAGTAAGTATTTGGTATTGCAATAGATTATGCATTTAACTGGACTCCAAGCTTTTTAGTCCCCAGAGTTAGTCTTATCACTATAACAGAACTATAGACTCAAGGAAATGTCCCATTAGACTTATGCTAGTAAGTATAATTACATATACTATGCAGTCCCTTAAAGGGGTTGTCTCGCGGGAGCAAGTGGGGTTATATACTTCTGTATGGCCGAGGTCTTCTGCGCATGCGCAGACCAGCTCTCCGGCGCAAGCACGCCGGAGCGGCTCCATTGAACACAGCAGAAGACCGCACAGCGCAAGCGCGTCTAAATGGAAGGAGAAGACAGCGTTAGACGGCACCATGGAGACGAGGACGCCAGCAACGGAGCAGGTAAGTGAATAACTTCTGTATGGCTCATATTTAATGCACGATGTATATTACAAAGTGCATTAATATGGCCATACAGAAGTGCTTAACCCCCACTTGCTGCCACAAGACAACCCCTTTAAAGGGTTTTTCCAGCAAATCACAGTAAAATATATATGCTTCATAAGGCATAACATTTAATTTTGCTATATAATGTTTTAACTCCTTTTACAAAGCTGCAGAGATATTGCTGTACCCGAGGTCTCCTCTATTGGTATCCAGTGGTTACGACCTGTACTCTCCACTGTTTTACTGGTCAGGCATGCTCAGTGCCTTCACATTCTGTAATGACCACACATTTTTTACAGTTATAAATGAGCACTCATCAGTAACTGGCAATGAGGCATTGTGGGAGATGCAGTTTTTGTTCTCCCTGGCGGTCAATTTAAATAACAATGTAGAAATCTGAAACTGTCTGAAAAGCAGCTGTGGTGCAGGTCAGCAAACAAAGGTACTGAAGTTCAGTTTGACAATTTAGATCAACATTTGTAATAATAACAATAAGTGGAAACATTACGGACATTTTGCTTTTTTCCAGGATAAGGTAGAAATAAAGCCCCCTTGGTACAAGCACCAAGTTGAGACTGACTCCTAGGATAATGTCACATCGTGACATTTTCTGGCAGACTGCTTTTGGGGGGTGATTTGCCATTGCCTACCTAAGTCATCTGGGTACTCTTTTCACTGACCTCAGAAGAATGGAATGCTGAGTCAACCTTGAGCCCTCTACCTGAACCACATGGGGATTGAACCTACAACCTTCAGGTCATGAGTGAAAGCTTAGGATTGCATTCTGCTGCCATAACACTCTGCGCACACAAGGCTCTCCAGGATACCCCTTTAAAATACCAAAAGGTGCTGAAAACAAATCACTGGTTCTGCATAGACATATATTGTATCACATGCTTCCTCTTAGCCAATTAGCAGCTTCATAGAGTTCATACAATTCACAAGTTATTTTCAGAGCTAGAAACTTAATGACAGGATTCATGTGTTCAACCATTCACAGAACTCAAGCCTCATCTTTACTTTATTTGTATAGATGTTAGCAGCAAATTAGGCAAGAACAGAATATTAAGGGGTTTGGATGCAAGGGGAGAGGGGACATCCTAGCATTATATGCAGATAATATTCTGCTCTCTTTCGCCAAAATGGAGGATTCTCTTGACCGAATTACTGGGAAGGTAGAGGAATTTGGTCTGTGGGCCAGGCTAAATTAACTGGACCAAAGCAACTCTAATGCCTTTAAATTGTGATATTTATTCCTTGAGATATGGGATTTCAGGTAAGGAAGAACCATTTCCGTATTTAAGTATTAATATTGCCAGAGATATTTGAAGATTTATGGAATAAAATGCTTCATTCGGAGACTTTTGATGGAAATGAAAGGCGCTGAATGGACCCACATTGACTGTAATGGGATCCGTTCGATTACCACCCACTAGTCTAGCATTTTGCAAAAAAATTACAGTGTAATGATCACATTCACTGTAAATTCTGCAATAGTATGTCCTGTTTTCTAGCAGAAATCAGTGAAGAAGCTTTTGAAAGGAACCTGATGTGAATGAGCCCTAAAACATCAATAGGACTAAAATAGTCCTAAAACATCAATAGATCACTAAAATTGGTCAAACATATGGTAAACAGAAGTTAGTTTTCTCAAAGACAAGGAGTTCACTACGCCCATTTACACACAAAGATAATCTTTCAAACGATTGAAAGATTGAAAGATTTTGCGATCTATTTGCATAAAGTGTTAATAGCTATTAATCGTCATTAACACTTTATCATCTTCATTTGCACATAAAAGGGCCTCCAGGAGCTGCTTGGAGAGCCCAGCATGTGATTAATCACACGTCCAGCTGTGCAAACAGCTGCATTGTTCTCTTCGCAGCTGCCGACAGATTACAATGTCATCTGCTGACTTACATGGAGATAATAGCTTGTGGTCTATTGAGAGATACTTTATATCTCACTAGCTGAACGATGGATTTTAAGTTCACCTTAAAATCATCAGTCAAGCAAAAACTGCACAATGCCCACATTTACATGTATGATTATCCATAATTTTCGGTCATTTGAAAGACTTTTGAGCGATAATCGTTACGTGTAAATGGGCCTTAAGAAATATTATGGATAATAAACCCATTAACTAAATTGTCTCAAGACATGACATTATCATTTTAAGGCTTCAGATAGGAAAAAACACACTAAACCCACAGTATTATTATTATGTATTAAATGTTTAACTCGGTTAATACTGGTACCAAGTGCTAAGCTGGACAACGGTCAAGGCAGAGCGACCATAGCAATGCAAAAATTAAACCTGTGTGTTTGTATGTGTCCAGGTCTAGAAACTTCCTGACAATGTGACTTGTATTTAGTACGGCTGCTTTCTGCAGTAAAATTTATATGTTTTTGTTTAGATGTAAAGTTTCTAGACTTATGTGTATGTGGTCCAACCCCAGTGGTAAAGAGGATGATGGGAACAATGAGTATACTATGGCCTCCTGCACACAGGCGGATCTGCATTGCTGAGTCCGCGGTTGGCGGCCTTCGGACTTCACAGCAAATACCACCCCATACCATGATATGGAAATACGTGAGCTCATCTTCATGAGCGGAAATCGATTTCATGCTGCAATTCTGTGCAGCCTGCGCACAGACAGCTTCCATTGAAGTCAGTGGAAGCCGTACGTCCCACCCCACTTCCGCAGTGAGCACTGCGGAACTATCGTGGGATATGCGTCGACGCCTAGCGCCGGTGCCTACTGCGCATGCACGACGAAATGCCGGCTGGGACATCCACAGCAGAGAAAAAAAGACGGTGGACAGGTACGCAGGGGTCACCGGCCGGGCATCGAGTCGAACTCCGCTGCGCACATCCTGCATGCACGGTCCTGATCCGCCCATGTGCAGGAGGCCTATCCATTCTCCACAGGTGTCTCACCTTCTGCCTGAGTTCAGTGTATTGATTGATTTCCTCAATGTATATATTTTGAATGTTGTGTTTCGGATGGAGATGTCTATGATGTATGTTGTTTTATGTTTGTCAATGAGTGTGATGTCCGGTCTGTTGTGGTGGGTGGTTTTGCATGTTATTACGGCTCTGTCGTAGTACAATTTGCACGTGCTAACCCTGTGGAGTGTATTTTTATTATTGAATATAAGAGTCTGATAGTTTGTGCTTGTGTACCAGGTCTTGGTGTTTTATGTTTGCTATTTGGTTCTGTCTGTGCCAAGAGTTGGAGTGGACATGTTGTATTGGGTTCTGGTACAGTGTAGCATTTTCTGCACATGTCATCGGTAAGTATGGTGCCATTTAGGATATGTATTCTGTAGTTTTTGTGTTTATGACTTGATCCTGTATGGCAATCATGAACCTCACAGCAGGACTATAAGATACCTAGGATATATATATATATATATATATATATATATATATATATATATATATATATATATATATATATATATATATATATATATATATATATATATATATATATATATATATAATCCTTCTTTGGCTCTATTCTATTAAGTCTAAGGAAGATCCCCAAGTAGGTTCGAAAACTATTCAGAGGTATCATATCTACGGGATTACTTTGTTTCTCTCACTGCTAACAATTAAAATGAAATATTCATGCTTAAAAAGATTGAGTAGTTTTCCTAGGTACTGGCGCTTAGTGGGGGTCCCAGTTACAGGACACCCTGTCCTAAACTTATTATCAAGGACTTTTCTAAATGAAAGGAATTATGCCAACCAGACAACCCATAAAAGTCTGTGCTACACTGATAACTTTATTTTCCTGCTATATAGGATACAGGATTGCTGCTTCACTAGCTGCAACAGCTGATCTTAGCAGAAAAAGGGATAAGTTCAATTTGCTTTGGACTATAACATCAAAGTCAAATCAAATACTCAGTTGAACAGCAGATTTTTCTGCATTGAGCAGGGAGTTGGACACAATGACCCTGGAGGTCCCTTTCAACTCTACCATTCTATGATTTTCATTTCCCTTGTAAATATGTGCTAATATGTGGCCGGGGTCTCTCCAGTCCCATCAGCAGCCCCCTACAGACTACTATGTATATGTAAAGAGCAGAAGTGGGTCTGGCCAACAGACAGTGTTGTTGCACCCCTATTTCGGACATTGCTCTGTGCTATGTTGGCTCTTGTGTGATGTTAAATATGACTCAGCTAGAGCATAACCTCATAAAGGCAATAGGAAGAGTCACTTAAAAAGGTGTTGGCTGGCACCAACTAAGAAGATCAGATATGTATCTGTGTAAAGTGTGGGCATATGGAGATCTAGGTCTATAGATAGAGACAGCAGAGATGCCAGGAATTGTGGGGCTGCTGGAGACAGACACTAAGGGCTCAGTTTAAGGAAGGCAAATGTTGTGGACAGAGAAGAAATATGTGCTAAGATTTCTGTGAAGGGGGTGCTGCATGACCCAGAAGACATAAAACATTGCAGGAAAGATCCTAGATCAACAAGCACTAAGGCCTCATGTCCACGGGGAAAATCAGGCCCGCTACGGATTCTCCATGGAGAATCCGTAGCGGGTCCCTCCTGCCCCGCGGACATGAGGCATAAAAATAAGATTTAACATACCTCTCGCCCGCTCCGGATCTTCCCTTCGCCGTGGCTTCATCTTCTCTCCGTCGCGGCCGGATCTTCTTTCTCGGCCCGGCGGATGCGCAAGGCACGTCGGTTGCGTGCCCTGCGCATGCGCCGGTCTGAAGAAAAAAGATCCGGCCGCGACGGAGAGAAGATGAAGCCGCGGCGAAGAGAAGATCCAGACCGGGTGAGTAAATTCCGATTTTTGTCTCCCGCGGATCCGGACGGCTTCCATAGGCTTCAATGGAAGCCCGCGGGAGACCCGCACGAAAATGGAGCATGGTCCAGAATTTTCATGCTCCATTTCTTTTAAAATCACTTTTATTGACCATCCACGGGTATTTATCTACTCGCGGGTGGTCAATGCATCCCTATGGGACGCGGATCTGCGGGCAGGAGAAGAGTTAAAATCCGCTGCAGATTTTAATTCTTCTTTTGGCCGTGGACATGAGGCCTAAGGATCTAGGAAAGGGCTGTGGCATAACCCTACACTAAAGTAGATTTACTAATGTAGACAATGTAGGGACTGTTAACAGTCATGTAATAAATAATGTAACCTAGTAACTAAAGATGAGCGAACACCAAAATGTTCGGGTTCGCGTTATTCGAAACGAACTTCCCGCGATGTTCGGGTGTTCGTTTCGAATAACGAACCCCATTGAAGTCAATGGGCGACCGGAACATTTTTGTATTTCGCCGATGCTCGCTAAGGTTTTCATGTGTGAAAATCTTGGCAATTCAAGAAAATGATGGGAACGACACAGCAACGGATAGGGCAGGCGAGGGGCTACATGTTGGGCTGCATCTCAAGTTCACAGGTCCCACTATTAAGCCACAATAGCGGCAAGAGTGAGACCCCCCCCCCCGCACTGTCAGCATAACGATCGTTCTCCTCTGCCACAGCTGTAACAGCTGTGGCAGAGAAGAACGATGTTAGCCCATTGAATTCAATGGAGCCGTCAATACAGCCGACTCCACTGAATGCAATGGGCTGCCGGCGATCGCGGGATGAATTGTCGGAAAGGGGTTAAATATATAAGCCCTTCCCTGCAATTCATCCAGAAATGTGTAAAAATTAAAAATATATATATACTCACCTGGTGCCGGCAGACGGAGTTCAGCGCGGCAGGCTGCAGTTCTCCTGAACTGCTCTGAACAGCTGTGAGTAGTATTCAGCAGCCAGGGATTTAAAATCCCCGCCTGCTGAATAAGATGCCTCTGAATGGTCACAGCCTGACCAATCAGAGGCCAGCCCTCACTCACACCCATTCATGAATTCATGAATGGGTGAGTGAGGGCTGCCTCTGATTGGTCAGGCTGTGACCAGTCAGAGGCATCTTATTCAGCAGGCGGGGATTTTAAATCCCCGGCTGCTGAATACTACTCACAGCTGTTCAGAGCAGTTCAGGAGAACTGCAGCCTGCCGCGCTGAACTCCGTCTGCCGGCACCAGGTGAGTATATATATATTTTTTATTTTTACACATTTCTGGATGAATTGCAGGGAAGGGCTTATATATTTAACCCCTTTCCGACAATTCATCCCGCGATCGCCGGCAGCCCATTGCATTCAGTGGAGTCGGCTGTATTGCCGGTTCCATTGAATTCAATGGGCAAACATCGTTCTTCTCTGTCACAGCTGTTACAGCTGTGGCAGAGAAGAAGGATTTGTCTTCTATATGTTCTCAATGGGGTTGGCGCTGCTGCCGCCGGCCCCATTGAGCGCATATAGAAAAGATTTCTCAGGGAAGAAAGTTAAAGTAACCCGAACATCCGAACATCGTGTGGTGTTCGTTACGAATAACGAACATCCCGAACACCCTAATATTCGCCCGAGCATCAAGCTCAGACGAGTACGTTCGCTCATCTCTACTAGTAACCACCGTAAGAAGTAACCACCACGAGTAGTGGGCCCTTTTAGTTCCCTTTTACTTTTCCTGAGATCCATGTCTCCCTCACATACAGCATAGGGTCCATGTCAACAACAATAAAATCTACTATTTCTCTTTTTAATCCAACAGGCTCCAGCAAAAACTGTGTTGACTGTAATTCTAATGCCTCTGGCTATTTAGCTCTTTAAGTCTATATTTTTAACTTAGTACTTTAATTACACAGCTTGTGTAACCTCCTGGCAACAGAAAATTACTTCTATATTGGAAACTATGACTCTAATTTACCAGAGCTAAAAAACAATTTTATTTATGTATGTCTAAATTGTAGATGTTATGGACTGCTGTGAGCTGAGATTGTAAATTGACAACACTGTGAAAGTAGAAGTTTCTAGAAAGTATCATAAAATATTAAAACAACTCTGCAATAAAAGAAACTGAACTGGTTTTATTGTCAGATTTCAATCAGGAAAAAAAAGAAAATCTGACATTTCTATGGTCCTACTTTACTGGTGCACTTCAGCGTTGAAGACAAGAGCTATCAACTAATGTCACAAGTGGCCTAATTGTTTTGAACCTAATCAAACATGAATCTTTTTAGCAAGCAGTTGATTGGATAACATTAGCAAGAACTAAAAAGACCACGTTTGACTTGTGTGCTACTTGCTTTTATTACTTCAGGTCCAAAAAGCATAAAGCACCCTAGATCAATATACAGCATAATGGTCAACAATAGATCTGTGACCTACTGTAAGGTAATTTCTGAGAAGGATTAGCTCAGTACTACTTGGACTGGAATAGATCAGATTTGAATCTTTCGATTTTTAAGGGGCCTGTGAGAAATTAAAGCTTGAATTTGATTAGTTGCTATTGGTAACTTTTTAGGTTTTTTCCACTTGTTTTATACATTTCCCCTATTTTGTTGACTTGGATCAATTTTAACAATACTCATATGAGTGGATTTGAAATATCTTGAATTCATTCTATAATTGCGGCTATGATGTATATGATAAAGTTACTACCCGCGGACTAGACCCTATAACATCTTTTGACTTACAATGAAAAAGAATTTGTTGGTGGTAGCCTGCACAAGAGGGCATACATGCATGCTTTCTGCCAGTGGGGGATGTATGGAGCAGGCGCAGAAGCTGGGCCTGCTTCATTCTTGACAGGTGACTGTTGTGTTAAACAGCTAACACTGGTCAGCAATGGCCACAATTGGCACTAACCCTTTAATCATAGAATGGTAGAGTTGGAAGGGACCTCCAGCGTCATCTGGCCTAAGCCCATGCTCAGTGCAGGATTCACTAAATCATCCCAGACAGATATTTGTCCAGCCTTTGAACACTTCCATTGAAGGAGAACTCACCACCTCCCATGGTAAAGTGGTCCACTCATTGATCACCCTCACTGTGAGAACGTTTTTTCTAATATCTAATTTGTGTCTCCTCCCTTCAGTTTCATCCCATTGCTTCTAGTCTTTCCTTGTGCAAATGAAAATAGGGCTGATCCCTCTGCACTGTGACAGCCCTTCAGATATTTGTAGACAGCTATTAAATCTCCTCTCAGCCTTCTTTTTTGCAAGCTAAACATTCCCAAATCCTTTAACCGTTCCTTATAGTACATGATTTGCAGACCGCTCACCATCTTGGTAACTCTTCTCTGAACTTGCTCCAATTTGTCAATGTTTTTTTTAATGTGGGGTGCCCAGAACTGGACACAATATTCCAGATGAGGTCTGACTAAGAAACAGTAGAGGGGGATAATTACCTTATGTGATCTAGACTCTATGCTTCTCTTAATACATCCCAGAATTGTGTTTGCCTTTTTGGCTGCTGCATCACATTGTTGACTCATGTTCAGTCTATGATCTATTAGTATACCCAAGTCTTTTTCACATGTGCTGCATAGCCCAATTTTTCTTATTATGTATGTATTTTTTTCATTTTTCTTGCCCAAATGTAGGACTTTGCATTTCTCCTTGTTAAATACTATTCTGTTTGTCACCACCCACTGTTCAAGCTTTTCTAGATCTTTTTGAATACTCTCTCTCTTTTCCCTAGTGTTAGCTATCCCTCCTAGCTTTGAACAACACTGGGCCGAGGACAGAGCCTTGTGGTACCCCACTTGATATATTCTTACACTTGGATTTGCAGCCATTTAAGACCACTCTTTGAGTGCGATCACTCAGACAGTTGTGAATCCACCTAACAGTTGCCTTGTCAATCCCATATTTGTATGAGATACTTTGTCAAATGCTTTACTAAGGTCAAGATATACTGTATCCGCCACATTTCCCTGATCAACGCAGTCAGGGATTCTGTAATAGAAGGAAATTAGAGTCATCTGGCATGACTTGTTTGTTACAAACCCATGCTGGCTCTAATTACTCCATTTTTATCCAAGCACCTGCATACATGCGGTTTAATGATTTGTTCAAAGATCTTTCCCGGTCCGTATAGAAGTCAGGCTCACAGGCATATAGTTTCCTGGATCCACCTTTTTCCCTTTTTTGAAGATAGGAATAATATTTGCCCCTTTCCAATCGTCTGGGACTTCTCCTGTTCTCCAGTAATTTTCAAAGGTTATGGCAAGTGGTTCAGCAATTACCTCTGCTGCTTCCTTTAGTATCCTAGAATATAATTCATCTGGACCTTGAGACTTAAATTCATTTAAGTTAGCTGCGTGTTCCCTCACCATTTCTCTGCTTATGGATAGTCTGTGTTCTTTTATTCCCCCAATAGCACAGGGAAGATAAATTTACGTTCCATCTACTTTCTGAGAGAAAACACATACAAAATAGGAATTTAAACGTTCGGCCTTTTCAACATCATTCTTAACCAAATTACCATTTTCATCTTGTAAGCATCCAGTAGCATCTTTTCCTTTGCTTTTGACATTTTATTGCTGTTGGCCTCTGTTACAAGCCTCAATTCGTTATTAGTTTTAGCTTTTCTGACACTTGTCCTACAGTTTCTGCAGACCGCATTATATTCTTCTTTAGATATCCCCCCCCCTTTCCATTTGATAAACATATTTTTCTTCATTTTTAACAAGTGTGCAAGTTCTGTGTTCATCCATCCTGTCTCTTTAAATGCTTCCCATTCTTCCTTCTTTAGAGATTGTTAATGATTGTGCTTTGAGAATCTCATTTCGCAATATTTCCCAACCTTCGTGGACATTTCTGTCCTTAAGAACACCCAGCCATTAGATACTTCCTATCCTCTTTCTGAGTTAATTAAAATCTGCCTTTCTGAAATCTAACCTTGAGGTCTGGGTTTTCTCAGGTCTTACTCCCCTTTTTACTTAAAATTCAAGGATAGCATGATCACTGCCTCCTAAGGTCCCAGCCACCCTTACTTCCTCAACCATCCCCTACCTGCTGGTAAGAATTAGGTCCAAGATTGCAGATCCTCTTGTTTTCTCTTCTACCTTTTGGAAGATAAAATTGTCAGCAAGAGTGGATAAGAATTTGTTGGATCCATTACTTTTACCTGAGAGAGATTCCCAACAAATGTCTGGATAGTTAAAATCCCCCATAATCACTATGTCATGCTTTTTGAGAGTTTGGCCATCTGATGTAGAAAAAGTTCATCAATATCTTCTGTTTCTCCAGGTGGCCTATAGTAAATGCCTACAAAAGTGTCCTTTCTGTTGTACTCTCCTTGTATTCTTACCCAAACAGTTTCCATAGAACTACTGTACTCTAGTTGTTAGTGAGCAGGTAGTTGGGAGAACCCCAAGTTTAATAGCATTTTGTAGAACCACAGAAGGACCAAGGAGAGTGTCAAAATATATAACCAAAGTCACTGGAGACACCCCCAAAATGTAACCTTTATAAAATAATAGTTAAAACATTAGGCTAATATGATGTACAAGACACACAAATACACAAAAGACCAACAAAAAAGTCTGAGCTATGTATGAAAACAATCCCAGACTACTTGTTACTAAAACGAAGATCCATGGGCAGCCGCACAGATTAGACAAGAAAAGGAAAATACAGATGATGTAGATTACTAAACTGAAATCAGGTGTGCTGCCCCAGGGTTGGAACAGGAAAATTCGCTGTCAGCAAATTTCCTGAACCTCATCAATTGGAGACTGAGCATAAAAGTATGGTAACGCTAAAGGATTTCCTGATGCACATCACCTGTGATGGGGGATTAGATGAACAAAGGATTCTGCTTAATGGCTGACCGAGCCCCTTTAGGTAGGTGCTGTATGGTGGGCTATTTAAACCACATATGCATGCCGCCAGTATCAGTATTCACTATCTTCTCTTGTCTATCTTGACACCTATCATTAGTGATTGGGATTACAGTTTATCCATTAGCTGGAGCTCATTGTGAAATTGTGCTTGGGTTTGTCTAGAGTAATGTTCCTTTTACATGGGACAAAAGTCATCTAAATGACTGACAAACACTGATGTCACCGCTAAGGTCATTAATGCTTGTGCAGAGCATTTAAACAGGCAGAGAACATTGCTGGATTGCTGATTTCTCACTCAGCGCTGCACCTTTATTGTGAAGCACTGAGCAGGGAGTGTTTGCATGCAACGAGAAGCTCGTGATCCATCGCTTTTTTATGTTTTTTACGCTGACTGAAATTTAGAGATAAGGAATAGTGAATGAATAGTAAATGATTATTTTTGCATTTTCACTGGATGATTATCGCTCATCTTCATTTGTTTGAACACATTTTGAGCGATAATAGTCCTGTTAGTCTATCTTTCAAGTTAAAACAGTGTACTCTATTTAGACATTTAGTTATATTCAGAATATATCCTTGACAGCAGAGAGCCTATTATTTGTCTACTCTAATAATGGTATTCTGGATTTACAGCTCATGAATGGCAATTTAGTATCAGTAGTTACCTTACTTTTAGGCTGCATTCCCACGAACGTATATCGGCTCGGTTTTCACGCCGAGCCGATATACGTCATCCTCATGTGCAGGGGGGGGGGGGGGGGGAGGATGGAAGAGCCAGGAGCAGGAACTGAGCTCCCGCCCCATCTCTGCCTCCGCCTCCTCTCCGCCCCTCTGCACTATTTGCAATGGGGAGAGGCTGGATGGGGGCGGGGCTAATTCTAGCAACTTAGCCCCGCCCCTGTCCCACCTCCTTTCATTGCAAATAGTGCAGAGGGGCGGAGAGGAGGCAGAGAGGGGGCCAGAGCTCAGTTCCTGCTCCTGGCTCTTCCATCCTCCCCCCCCTGCAGATGAGGACTACGTATATCGGCTCGGCGTGAAAACCGAGCCGATATACGTTCGTGGGAATGCAGCCTTATGTTCAGTCTCCAATTAATGGGGTTCAGGAACAACAAGATTCTTAGTTTTTGGAAATTTGCTGACAGCAATTTTTCCTGTGTTAACTCTAGGGCAGCACACTTGACTTAAACTTAGTAAACTACATCATCTGTATTTTCCTTATCTTGTCTGTTCTGTGCAGTTGCCCATGGGCCTTTGTTTTAGTAAAAAAATGTCTAGGATTGCTTTCATTAGTAGCCCAGGTCTTTTTGTTGGTCTTTTGTGTATTTGTGTGTCTTGTATGTCATATTGGCCCAGTGTTTTAACTATTATTTAATAAAAGTTAAGCTTTTTAAAACAGCATTTTGTAATGTATTTAAAAAAAATCTTAAAAAGCTTAAAACAAAATTTTTTACATACCTTTTTAATCTATAGATTGAGAAAAAAAAAAATCATTGCATCAATAAAATTATACTTTGCCAGTATTGCGAGGCTTTTTTGCCACACTTCCTCTAAAAAAATAATAAAAGGTGATGAAAAAGCCCTGTGCTCCCCATAATACTATCATAAAAGTGCTTTTTCCCTTGAAGATTGGACTTGATTTGCTACATGCATTTTGAAAGCTCTGTGCAACAGGAAACCTTCTTTCTGTTATTTGCCAAGCCATAAATTACATTATCATTCCACTGCAGACATTGTTACAGAAGCAATGCATGAAATCTGAACGCACACATTGAAGTATGAGGAATTCTGTGCTAAAATATCTTGTTACACAAGGCTTGCTTCTGATAACAAGAGGACTTTGGCAATAGGACTATCCTGTGTTTTCTCAGATGAAGCCACAGAGCCAGACATAAAATACACTTTAATTTCATCAGTTTTTACAAGTTTGACCATAAAGTAAATTACTCTCTGAAACGAGTATAAAGTTGTTTGACACATTCCTGTATTTTAGCAATTTTCTCAAAAGTAATTCCATTTTTGTTTCGCGTGATTGCCCATTTTCAAAGCCTTAAGTGCCAACAAGGAAAAACACAACTGCAGTATTACCAAGTCTTTTATAAGTGCGATAGCAGACCTCAGGACATGAACTGATTCTATCAAGCAATTTTTAACAAACAACATTTCAGGCATAGCAGCAATATTTTCCCAAGAATATAATATACTGTAAAGAAATACCAAGTGTTCCTGAAGAATATCCTTTAGATAAATAAGTCAATTAGGCCATTCTAACAATATCAAAAGAATATCTTTGTTTGTAGAGTGTCAGTTTCGGAGGAATTTAGGAATTCAATCAAAAGGCCTGAAAGCATGAAAAATATTGTACTACATGAAATAAAAGCATCAACTTCATAAATACATTTTTGTTTTGCTATTTCAATATTATTTAAATGAACCCTTTTTATTGAATAATGCCGTGAGGACATAATGTTGAACATATATAGTAACTTTTACAGAGATTAAAGTTAGTTCCAAGTCTCCCCTTAGGTCTTAAGAATACACCAATGCATACTGTAATATAAAAACACTCTATCGATCTTATGATTTTCAACCTTCACATATAGACATAGCTCGTATACATGATTGGCTGCTCATGTTACCTAAGCTATAAGCTCTTGTTTTAAATGTCCTGTTCCATTTTTTTTCTCAACAAACAAAATTTTTAAAAAATTGATTAAAAGTGTCTTGAAGAATTATTTTCCTCCCTAGAGGTAGTCTGCAGAAGGAGGATTTATGCAGCTCTCACTTTATTGAGCAATAAATCTTTTTCAGTAGGCTCACCCTTATGGTACCTTTAGGCGGACAGAATTTTATTATTTAACTCTATGGCTGTTTGAAGAAAAGCAGAACATTTGGAGCTCTGCATTAGGGTAATTGAGATCAGATTTGGGGCATATTCCAGTTAAAAAAAATGTGTATTTTTTTCTTTAAGGGGAGAGAGAAATACAAGAAAATACCCCCCCCCCCCCAAACACTGGTAAAGGCAAGATGTTTGAAGAGTTGAAACAGTGGAATTACAAAATTGCTTCACTTAAAAAACAGGATGAAAATGGTGGTCACTGCGTGAATAAGAATTGCAAAGAAATGAATTCAGACCCAAGAAGAAGCTTTGTAGATAAGAACAATGACAAGTAGTGAGCTACATAAGGGCTTCTTCGGACGAGTGCATCACGAATACGCTCGCTTCAGCGCAATGCATGTGCGCAGTGAACAAGGCTTGTTTGCGCGCATGCCTGCGTACTATACTGTATTTGCACAGGCAAGGCATGTTCACATGAGCATAGGACACCACCACCCTGATTTAAATAGCTGTAAAGCCGAATGAGGTCCCGGTGTGCTTTTCCTAGCGGGCTTTTGCAGCGTACTGCAAATCCTATTTCGTATTGCAGGTGCATTTGCACACCTCCCATACATTTCTATGGGGACCATTGGTGTGAAAATACACAGCAAAATAGAGCAGGTCTTCATGTGCGCACAAAATGCGTGCAGAAAAATTGATGATGCAAACAAACCCGTCGACATCAATGTGCGTCACAAATACATTTGTCTGAAAGAGCCATGATACTAAGCTCTAAAAGCTGCTCAGTGTTGTTAAAATTCTGTATTACACTGGTATTTTTAACTTAAAATAAGGAATATATATATATCTTAGATTATTTTCCTTTTTTAAGCTTAATTGACAGTGTGGTGTTTTTTTGGACAGAGGCATTGGATAGTATTGCTGTTTGAAGACGTGTCTCCTATTTCTTATTGCTTTGGTGATACTTAGATCTCTAGACCCCATTATGATTTAGCAGTTTCGGGATGGACTGGCTGTTACATTTTTGCATTGCATGTGTCATGGGTTTGATTTTCTCCCATTTAATTTTATAAAATCCCATTAACGCTTTGAGGTGGTAAATAGAGATGAGCGAACGTACTCGTCCGAGCTTGATGCTCGGGCGAATATTAGGGTGTTCGGGATGTTCGTTATTCGTAACGAACACCACACGATGTTCGGATGTTCGGGTTACTTTAACTTTCTTCCCTGAGAAATCATTTCTATATGCGCTCAATGGGGCCGGCGGCAGCAGCGCCAACCCCATTGAGAACATATAGAAGACAAATCCTTCTTCTCTGCCACAGCTGTAACAGCTGTGACAGAGAAGAACGATGTTTGCCCATTGAATTCAATGGAGCCGTCAATACAGCCGACTCCACTGAATGCAATGGGCTGCCGGCGATCGCGGGATGAATTGTCGGAAAGGGGTTAAATATATAAGCCCTTTCCTGCAATTCATCCAGAAATGTGTAAAAATAAAAAATATATATATACTCACCTGGTGCCGACAGACGGAGTTCAGCGCGGCAGGCTGCAGTTCTCCTGAACTGCTCTGAACAGCTGTGAGTAGTATTCAGCAGCCGGGGATTTAAAATCCCCGCCTGCTGAATAAGATGCCTCTGAATGGTCACAGCCTGACCAATCAGAGGCCAGCCCTCACTCACACCCATTCATGAATTCATGAATGGGTGAGTGAGGGCTGCCTCTGATTGGCTCAGGGGCACTCTCCTGCCCCTGAGCCAATCAGAGGCAGCCCTCACTCACCCATTCATGAATTCATGAATGGGTGTGAGTGAGGGCTGGCCTCTGATTGGTCAGGCTGTGACCATTCAGAGGCATCTTATTCAGCAGGCGGGGATTTTAAATCCCCGGCTGCTGAATACTACTAACAGCTGTTCAGAGCAGTTCAGGAGAACTGCAGCCTGCCGCGCTGAACTCCGTCTGTCGGCACCAGGTGAGTATATATATATTTTTTATTTTTACACATTTCTGGATGAATTGCAGGAAAGGGCTTATATATTTAACCCCTTTCCGACAATTCATCCCGCGATCGCCGGCAGCCCATTGCATTCAGTGGAGTCGGCTGTATTGACGGCTCCATTGAATTCAATGGGCTAACATCGTTCTTCTCTGCCACAGCTGTTACAGCTGTGGCAGAGGAGAACTTGCTGTGTCGTTCCCATCATTTTCTTGAATTGCCAAGATTTTCACACATGAAAACCTTAGCGAGCATCGGCGAAATACAAAAATGTTCCGGTCGCCCATTGACTTCAATGGGGTTCGTTATTCGAAACGAACACCCGAACATCGCGGGAAGTTCGTTTCGAATAACGCGAACCCGAACATTTTGGTGTTCGCTCATCTTTAGTGGTAAACTATGAAAATGAATTAAAGCAAACCTGCAGTAGGCAGAAATCTATCGTTACAGACAGAAACCCAAACCATAAAACCCAAACCATAAAACCTCCAAAAGTCAACCTTATGGTCTTTTTCTGAAATCACTAATCTATGTTTGCATTTCAGAAGTTGTTGGGTCTTCCTTTGTAAACTACAGCATGACTAACCTAGTTCTGGTTCTTTAGAACTTTGGGTGTTGGGGTAGCTTTACACTGAATAACTATTGTTCAGATAATCACTCAGAGAAGTTACTGAAGCATACGAATGACAGTTGTTTGAAAGCTTTTACACAGAGCACTTATCATTCCTGAGGGATAGCTCCGTGTAAATTCATTCAAATGTGAACAACTGCAACTTTATACCAGATGACTTTTGATCAGTCAGCGACTATTAGCGAATTATCGTTCGACACACAGTTGGTGGCTGTGCTTACATGAAACAATTGTCATTTGTCACTAACTAAAGCGTATAATATTTCGACAACTAAAATATACCTTTAGTTATCTGATAATGCGTATGATTCAACAATTTCTTATTTGTGTTATTTCGCTACTAGTTTTGAGTGACATATTTATGTGGTGAATCCTTGATATTGTAAGGATATTGTAATTGTAGTCACATGCTACAGAACTGTGGCACCAAAGTCTAGATGGGTAGGTTAATTGCCCGGCCCCTGAGCAGTTTCAATAACACATAGCAATTTTAGGATCAAATAATCAAAATTTTTAGCAAAGTGCAAATATTATGATCATAATTTTGAGTAGAGAAAGCATCTACATGCATTTGTATATTGAGACTATCATAAATGATAATTGAAGTGAGTCAAAACGTACCCATTATTAACCCTTTCCAATCCACTGTCTGACGTCTGAAGACATTATGATTTGAGGCTGTACAGCTCCAATGTTGGAAGATGTCTGTCGGGGTTCTCTTACTGTATATTGCCAGCCTCTCTGCTGTCGGAGCCTATCCATTTTGTCACCTCATGCAGTACTGGCTTTAGCCAGCATATAGCACCGTTGTATAACGGCAGAAACGGCCTGGGCCACCTACTGTCCCTCCGACGCCCCCCCCCCCCCCACCCCCCATCTACATTGATTGGCTACTGGCTGTGGTTTGCCTTGATATGCATACACACATTATATATAACGAGGCAGCATATCTATAAGAGAACCTTTATAGTATGATGGCTTAGATACAGCAGCTCAGCTCTACTATATTCTATATAATGCAGTCACCACAGGCAACATATAATAGTTAGATACCAGTTCTACACAGTAATAGTGATTAAAGTTAGAGATGAGCGAACGTGCTCGTTTAGGACAATTACTTGATCGAGCATCGTTTTTTTCGAGTAACTGCCTACTCGGGCGAAAAGATTCAGGGGGCGCCAGGGTGGAGCGTGGGGTAGCAGGGGGGAACAAGGGGGAGCTCCCTCTCCCTCTCTTCCCCCCCCACACTCCCCAGCGCAACCCCCCACTCACCCCCGGCGCCCGATTAGGCAGTTACTCGAAAAAAGTGATGATCAAGTAATTGTCCTAAACGAGCACGTTCGCTCATCTCTAATTACAGTGCAGTTACCTCCAGTGACAACCAATGATATGTTCTCTCATTAGTATTAACCACTTTCTCTTTTCTCCTCCATGAAGTTAAAGTGATTTCTTATAGCTACAACTCATCTCTGCACATTCTCCCAATCTTGCCACAACCCCCAATGTGCCTTACAGTGTTTTCCACAGTAAAAATGCTTCCTCTTGTGCTCCACAAAGTAATACTGCTTGCACACAGTAATAATTTCCCTGCAGAGATCACTGCAAAAATTACTTCCTGCGTTTTGTCTCCACATAGTAGTAGTTCCCCTTTCTTTCCCCACAAAGTAATAATGCCCACTCTGTTCGCCAGAAAACTAAAAATACCTCTCAATGCTCACAAAGTAATAGTTGCCCTTTTATGCCCCTTAAAAAGTTTGTCAGCATTTTTTTTAATTCCTGCACTTCACGTATAAAAATAATAATTCTATACTCACCTCTCCCAACATCTCCAGCGCTGCAGCTCAGTTTTCTGCATTGACTCTATGCTGACAGTCTGCAGTCAGCCTATTTATGGGGTATCACAGGCTGCTGCAGCCAATCACAGTTGTCAGCATTTAAGCACTAGCTTCTATGATTGGCTGCAACTGCCTGTGGCATTCTGTACATTTTTTTTTTTTTTAATCTAGTTTTTATTAGTTTTTCAAGATGTAACAGGTTATTAACACTTAAACACACGTGTAAACAGATGTAAACAGATATAAACCAATGTAAACAGATTGCACGATCAATCTCCTCGCAGGTAGTAGATGCCAGAACCTCATCTACTTTCGAGGATCATTTAAACAGCATTAGCTCTGGAGCTCTTCTTGTAAGTTCTTTTTATATCCGAATTTCTGGTGGGTCTCCATCGAATGAATGCCCTGCGAGGTTGATCACGCAATAACACTGAGAATAAACTTAAGCACTGGGGGGGGGGGAGATAGGGGAAGGTTGGGGGGGGGTTTAGGCTTGGAGATGGGGGTGCGGGGGTGGGAGGGGGGTACAGTGAGAGGGTATACTGAGTTGTGTACTACCGTTCTCCGCCGCGTCCGCTCCACTCCCCCAGCACCCCGGTCCATCCAAGTCCTCGTTGTTGGTCTGTGTCCATCTCCTCCGTAATTTGGTGGATGGTTGATCTTAGAGTTAGTGTTTGATGTTTAATTCAATGTCCGGGGCCTCCTCTAACATAGCCGGCCAGTGTAGGGTCAGGGGGGTGGGGGGGGGACGCCATTACAATTTGGGTTGTTCCCGGGATATTGGTGTGTCCTGGGGTCTCCATATCTTACCAATCTAGGCAATCCGCCTCCAAGGGGTCCACACTTCAGCAAATTTATCGTGTGTTCTTTTGTTCCAACTTGAGAGCTCCTCCATATTACATATTGAGTCTACCTTCGCTTTCCATTGGGTTAGGGTAGATGATGTTTTTTGGAGCCAGAAGGAAGGTATAAGGGCTTTTGCTGCGTCTATCAAAAAAGCAATCAGTTTGTCTTTTAATGGGTGGAAGTTAGGGGAGGGTTTCCAAAGGAATATCATTTCCTCTGTTACCTTAAGTCCTGGTTTTAGTTGCCTTATGACTCCCTCGACCTCCGACCAAAAGGATACTATTTGTGGGCAGTCCCACCATATATGTCTGTAGGAGCCTACTCCAAGGTTACACCTCCAGCATCTGTCGTGTGGTGAGAGCTTGTAGGCGTAAAGCCACTGTGGGGTTTTATACCACCTTACGAGAAGCTTGTAGTGGCTTTCTTGTAGCAGTATGCACTGAGAGTGGCCTAAGGCGGTTTGTAGGATTGTCTTGACGTCGGAGGAAGAGAGAGCCACGTTTAGCTCGTCCTCCCAGGACCTAATGAAAGTGGGTTTATAATCGTCGGGTGGTGTTATGATCTTTTTGCGTAGGTAAGTAATTGATTTGATTTTGGTTTTTGGGGGGTCTTGGCTGAGTAGTTTTTCGAATAGGGTTTTGGCTCTAGTGGATCTATGCCTTTTCTTAAAGTCTTCAAATGTATTGGTTATATGTGCTTCTTGTAGGAATGACATTGTTTTCTTGGGGGCCAGTGATTGGATGATGTCAGGGGCTTTTTTGTGGGCGTGTAACTGGAGGTCTTTTATTTTTAGCTGGTTGAATGTCTTCCATAGGCTTCTCATTGGGCCGTCAGTCGATCTCCCTAGCAATTTATTGATGGTGCTCAGCGGGGATACTGGGGAAGTGTCTGGTGCCAGAGTTGCTTTCATTTTATCCCATACCTCGCATGGCCCTTTTAGTAGGGGATTGAATTTTTTTGACCTGTAGTGGTTTTTGTCAGGGTACCACAGATCTTCTTGTAGGGTGTCTCCATGTGAGTTCAGTGCCAGTAGATGTAGAATCTTGTCTTTCTCCGGGGAGGTAAGTTCTAGCCAATAATTTAGTTGTGTAGCTAAGTAGTAGTCGTGGACACATGGCAAGCCGATCCCTCCCTCCTCCTAATCATGAGGCTGTACACCAGGCGGGGTCTTCTCTGCCTCCAGGTGAAACCGTTGAATGCTGACCGGAGAGCCTTAAAGAAAGCCTGGGGGAGGGCGACCGGGAGCATTCTGAGTTTATAAAGGATCTTTGGGAGAATGTAGGAGTTTAGGATGTTTTTTCTGCCGATCCATGAAATGGAAGGTAGATCGTATGTCTGGAGTAGATGTTTAATCTGAGATAATAGTGGGGTAAAATTTTGATGGTATAGGTCTTCGGTCTTTTTTGTAATTATAACCCCTAGGTACTCTACTGATGTATTAGACCAAACGAAGGGTGAGCCGGAGCTGAGAGCGTCATATCTTGCTTGGGTCAACGAGATATTTAAGACGGTGGATTTCACATAGTTGATTTTAAAAATAGATACGGAGCCAAAGTATTCTAGTAGCGACGTTAGGTTCGGGATGCTCGTTTCCGGTTCTGATATCACGAACATAACGTCGTCTGCGAAAGCTGCAGTATTCAGGGTTTTTGTGCCTATTTTGAGCCCTTGTATGTTCGAGCTTGTTCTCACACTCTGTAAAAGGGGCTCCATGGCAAGGATAAACAAGGACGTGGAGAGCGGACAACCCTGCCTAGTTCCGTTCTTTATGTTAAAAGGGGGGGATAATATGTTATTAATTTTTAATCTCGCATAGGGTTCTTTGTATAATGACAGGATTGCTTTAATGAATATGGGGGGGGAGATTAAAGTGGGCTAGTACGTTTTCCATGTAGCTCCACCTCACCCTATCGAACGCCTTTTCAGCGTTGGTGCTCATCAGAACCAGTGGGATTTTGTGAGTTTGGGCGTATTTTATTGCATGTATTAATCTGTAGCTGTTTTCTCTGCCTTCTCGGCCTTTGACAAAGCCTGTTTGTTCTTTGTCTACTAGTAATGGTATTAGGTCCTCTAATCTTCTTGCCAGGAGTTTTGCCCAAAATGTAATATCTAGATTTATTAAAGATATTGGTCTGTAATTACTACAGAGTTGTGGGTCTTTTTTCTCCTTGTGTATGAGCGTGATGTGCGCTTCCTGAGCTTGCTTTGGTAGGGAACTCCCTGACATGAGCGCTTCTAGGAGGTCTCTTAGTTTCGGGGCGAGAATGTCCTTCAAGACTTTATAATATCTCAGTGAGAGGCCGTCCGGGCCCGGACTTTTCCCCTCAGGGCTGAGCATTATTATTTCCTCTACTTCTTGTAGAGAGATGGGTTTGAGTAGGGAAGTGGCTTCCTTTTCCCCTAGTGTTGGCAGTTTAATAGAGTTTAGGAATCTTTTTATTTGTTCTTCGCTGTTGTTTTGCTCTCTGTGTGGGTCTTGTCTTTGGAGATCATACAGATCGGCGTAGAAGCTCTGGAAGCATTCGGCTATTTCCTGGGAGGAGGTCGCTATTTTGCACTTGTGATTTTTGATTGCTGTAATGAGATTCTTAGTTTTCGCCTTTTTAATTAGGGCTGATGTGAGTTTGCTCCCTTTGTTGCCGTGTGCGTATGTGAAGTGCTTGAAGTATATTTGTTTTTTATTATGTCTAGTTTCTAATAAGCATTTAAGAGAGCGTCTCGTCTCTTCCAATTCTCTCATTTTATCTAAAGCTTGTGATAGTTTGGTAGCTTGCTCTAATTTTGCTATTTTTATTAAGAGTTCATCTATTTCTGCTTGTTTTTGTTTTTTGACTCTCGCTCCCAGTGAGATCAGTAGGCCCCTAACGTAGGCCTTATGTGTCTCCCAAATCATAGGGAACTGCACGTCTCCTACGGAGTTGAGGTGGAAAAACTCTATTAGCATTTTAGATAAATGGGCTCTATCTGTTTCTGGGTCAAGCAGCGAGTTGTTGAGCCTCCAGATCCACTCTCTGGGACCTTCACCTGTGATCCATATATCTGCATGAATGGGTGCATGATCCGAAACAGTAATAGCCTCTATTTTAGTTTTTTCTACTTTTGTTAGTAAGTTGTGGGAGGTTAGGATGTAATCTAACCTCTGGTATGAGGCGTGTGTCCGGGAATAGTGGGTGTAGTCTTTTGTTGAGGGGTTAAGTGCTCGCCATGTGTCCACGACCCCCAGGTCCTGCAGGGTTTTGTTGAGTTTTTTAATTTGTTTTTGTGGGATCCAAGATCTTCCCGTTGAAGAGTCTAGGAGAGGGTTCAATGAGGAATTTAGGTCCCCACCTATGATGATCGGGCCCACTGCAAACTCTTTTAGTATATTTAGCTGGTTTATCAGCCAATTTACTTGGTTGGAATTGGGCGCGTATAAATTGGCTACCGTTAGCTTGGTGTTGTTGATCGTTCCTTTCAAGAATAGGGCCCTACCTAACTCGTCTGAGTATTTGGCCGTAAGATTAAAAGTGATGGATTTGTGAAACATGGTGGAGACTCCCTTGGAGGCGGAGGTCGGGTGCGGATTGTGGTAACCCTGGGTGAAGGCTCTCCCTGGTAGGCGTGTGCACTTGTCTAGCTTAAAATGTGTCTCTTGTAGTAATAAAATCTTTGACTTATATTTTTTGGTAAGTTGGGAGATACTGTACCTTTTCTGAGGTGTGTTGAGGCCCCGGACATTGAAAGATGTGACCCTTATCAGATCCATGATCTCGGTTTGGCGTTTGCTGGAGCGGCGGCCGGCTTAGGAGGGGACGCGGCGGAGACAGACGATCTGAGGAAATAAAACAGGGTAATTAAGGCAAGTTCCAACAAATATTTTGTCAGCTGTTTCAGATGGAAATATGGGCCTAGTGGCAGAGAAAACTAGAAGACCGGGAAGCCGGAACAGAGACAGCGCGAGGGGGAGAGCCTGTGGTCGGTCGGCGGAGGTTCAGATAGGCTCAGGGGACCCTGAGAGAGGGAGGCGAGGGGGGAGAAGGCGGAGAGGTAGGGGAGTAGAGAGTACAGGCGGGAAAGAGAGGGGAAGGGAGGGGGGAGTTGGGATAGATATCCCAAAGGAAACCTTTATGATCGGCTTGTCGGGGGCTGACGATAGTGTCCTTAACGATAGTGTCCTTAGTTCTCTTTTCTTAGAGATGCAGAGAGAGCAAAAGGGGGGGGGGTGTCCCCCAGGTGCCAGGAGTCTCTCTGAAGGGGTGAGGCGGAGTGTATGATGCGTTAGACAAAAGGTTTGTCTAAGGTGAAACCAAGACTCCTGTCCTTGGTTTTTGTTGGATCGAAGGATGCCTGATCGGAGGGGCGCAGGCAGGCTCCTTCTTCTGTGAGGATGTTCTAAACGGTTCAGTTCTGTTTTTTGACCGGGGTCGAGTACTTTTCTTGAGGGAGCTTGTAACTTGTGGGTTTTGACTGGTAGAACTAACAAGTTCGGGTTACCCTTTAACATTGGAGAGGAAGGGGGGCTATCCCGGAAACTGATTGGAGGTGGACTGCACACCTACAGTCTTGGAGAGGTGACCTGAGGTTATGTATGAGGGTTCAGGTGTCCTCGGGGGTGCTCTCCTCTCTGGTCTTCTTCTTTAGTTTGCTCCTAGGTGACTTGGAGTGATTAGCTGTTTGCCAGTTTGCGGGGGTGGGGAGGGGTGTGAGAGTCGGGAACTCTGGGAGGGGGAGCCAGTTTGGTAACTCTATGGGCTCTAACCCCAGATGTTGCCAGCAGCCTTGCAGCTCTTCTGGGGAACGGATGTTCATTCTTTTCCCTTTGTGGGTGATGCCAATGCCAAACGGGTATAGCCAAGCATATCTTATGTTCTTTGCTTTGAGACCTTCAAGGAGGGGTCTGAGCAATCTTCGTTTGGCTAGGGTGGTGGGCGAGAGGTCTTGGAATAACTGGATTTCTGTTCCATCATATTGCAAATTTCTGGCACTACGTGCTGCAGTTAGGATGGCTGCAGTGTCAGGAAAGGCCAGGAGTCTGCAAATGACATCTCTTGGGGGGTCGTTGGGGGCGGGTAGTGGTCTCAGAGCCCTGTGAATTCTCTCAATTGTAATAGATGTAGCTCTGTCTGCCCCCAGGAGATCTGTGAAAATCTCCATGGCTATTTTCTGTAAAGTCTCTTGAGCCCAGGATTCCGGTAACCCCTTAATGCAAACATTATTTCTACGATTCCTGTTTTCTATGTCCTCTTGCATAAGGAGCATTCTGTTTAAGTGGAGATGCTGTTCTTTAACAACTGTAGCTAGCTCCCCTGAGTGTGTGGTAATAGTGGCTGTGGCACCCTCCAAGTCTTCCACCCTCCTCCCCATGTTTCTTACCTCTTCCTTGATCTCAGTAAGTTCAGTCATTACCGGTTTCATTGTTTTGGTGAGTAAATCTCTCATAAAGCCTTTTGACAGGGGTTCATCTTCTTCTTCATCTGAGGAGCTTTCTCCTTCCTGCGCTGTGGATCGGGCTGCAGCTGCTGCCGGCGCCATCTTTCCTGCTGCGTGCGGGGAGCGGGAGCTCCGGTCTTTTAAATAGCGCTGGAGATCCGACTGACACCGGGCTGGTCTCGGGGTCCCCTGATGCTCACTGCCTCTGTCCCTGGTGATTTTCCCCATTTTCGCCGATGATTGCAGCTATTAGGAGCCTGTGGCTGCGCCTGTGTGATGGAGCACTCGTTCTATGCGGCCATCACACTCCGCGGTCAGGCTCCGCCCCCCTGTACATTTTTTTTTAACTGGGATGGCCCCTTTAAAGTAATAGAGCTCCCTTGAGCTCCATATTGTAATATAGCCCTCCTATACCCCTATATAGTTGTAGATCCCACCGGCGCACCTGTAGGGTAATAGAGCCCCCCTGAGACCCCTGTCTAGCTGAGCAGTATGGACAGTGACATTTACTGTCCCATCAAACAGGATCGCTGTGCTCATTCTACCTGTTACGTGGCCAGAACATAGAAGAACTCCT
Organism: Eleutherodactylus coqui; assembly: GCF_035609145.1. Lineage (NCBI taxonomy): Eukaryota > Metazoa > Chordata > Amphibia > Anura > Eleutherodactylidae > Eleutherodactylus > Eleutherodactylus coqui. The sequence goes on along the minus strand of NC_089839.1, from coordinate 236,963,222 downwards.
CCCCCTTTCTCTTGATGTCTTGTGTTTAGGAGCACCTAGTGAATAGGAGGAACAGGAGAATTTGGAGGAACTGGATAACAGGCAACATGAATGCAGCACTTCTGCATAAAGAAGCAGGAAGGAAATGTCAGTGTTTACGCCGCTTGGCTGGACAAGGATTATGGAGGGGTTAAGCCCAGCAATGTTAGTGGCAAGGGGGAACCTCTGTCCCTCCAGCCTAGGGGCCCAGGTGCAGCTGTGACCCCTATTGCTACACCAACAACCTATTGCAGAAATCAGGCTTTAGGGCTCATGTCCACGGGCAAAATAAGAATTAAAATCTGCAGCGGATTTTAACTCTTCTTCTGCCCGCGGATCCGCACCCCATAGGGATGCATTGACCACCCGCGGGTAGATAAATACCCGCGGATGGTCAATAAAAGGGATTTTAAAAAAAATGGAGCATGAAAAAATCCGGACCATGCTCCATTTTCATGCGGGTCTCCCGCGGGGACGGCTCCCGCGGGCTTCTATTGAAGCCTATGGAAGCCGTCCGGATCCGCGGGAGACCTAAAATAGGAATTTAAAAGAATTACTCAACCCGAGCGGGCGGGGAAAGCCTTCTCTTCCTCACGGCCGGATCTTTCTTGCTTCGGCTCGGCGGATGTTCCCGGCGCATGCGCGCGGCACGTCGTCGACGTGCCGGCGACGTGCCACCGGCGTGACGAATTCATCCGCCGGCCGGAAAAGAAGATCCGGCCGTGAGGAAGAGAAGGCTTTCCCCGCCCGCTCCGGATGGGTAAATGCTTTTAAATTCTTATTTTCAGCGCTCATGTCCGCGGGGCAGGAGGGACCCGCTGCAGATTCTACATGGAGAATCTGCAGCGGATCTGATTTTCCCTGTGGACATGAGGCCTTATGGTGAATACATTTTTTAAGAATTCAAGAGACTCAAACTGACACTCGCTGTGGCCAAGTGGTGTATGAAACTAAGCATATCAGTACACTACATGCAATAAGCCATGTGTGGAGAGGGGCCTATGAGCTCCCTTGCTTTATAAGCCCCAGCATCTACTTGGCTTTGCTGTGTGTTGATGCCAGCCCTGGTTCACTTAGAGCCTCATGTGGTGCAGAGTGTTAAGGCAGCAGAAATGCAGTCCTAAGCTCTTGCTCACGACCTGAAGGTTACAAGTTCAATCCCAACAGCCGATTCAAGGTTGACCTATCCTTCTGAGGTCAGTAAAAGATTATCCAGCTTTGTGGGGAGTATTAAATTAATTACCTGAAAGTGCTGTGGAATAAGTTGGTGCTATACAAATAACAATATTTTTTTATTTAACTGGAGACTGGTATCTTTAGAATAGGAACGTTTTAAAGGAAACCTATTATGTTGCATATAATGTCCTTTTTTAGGGCAGTCTGTTATAGGGAAACATGAGCCAAGTAGATTGATGTATAGTTTTGTAGTAAAAGTTAAAGTAACTGGTAATTTATTGATCCCCTCTCGGTCTGCCATTAAAAGTACAGCCTGACTGAAAGACTGACTGTCATGTCATGTTATATTTTCCGATGTTATATCATGTAACCAAAACCTTTACTTTTTACTTTTCACTGCAAACTGTAATCATTAGAGTTATAATGAGTATAAATATACAAATGCAAAAGTTTCTTTTTATGTATGAAAACTTTCAAAATAAAAATCAAATGTTCAAAAGACCAAAAGTACAGCCTGCCTCCTCAGTGATTGACGACCTTCCCTATCCGAGTGAGCAAAAGTTAAAATTGGTTTTATTTCCTGTTTTCCTATATTATCTATTGGCCACTGTATTGTTTCTTTTGTTAAGAAATTCAATATTGCTCTCTTTTCTTTAGATTTTTTGGCCTCCTTTAAGATATTTATTTGTTCCTGTTTTCCTGAATTGTTGGCTGGCAAAACATGCCTTAGAGAATATGATTGTGAGTATAAAATAAGAGATTATGGTTCTGTATTTAACTGGAAGTAATATAATGTCACATGCTACTTAAGGGATTATTCACGGGGGCATAGATCAGCTGGATTTTCATGCCCCGGATTATATACGCTGCCCCTCTGATGCATTGGTTTACAATGCATCAGTGTACAAGGGCGTATCTCCGAAGCGTAAAAGCGCCCAGCCTGTCTCCTATGGGAGCCAATGACAGCAGCAGGATAAGGGAGGTGGGAGGGAGTTTAGCAGCATGTCTGCTAAACTCCGTCCCCCTTCTCTTCTTCTCTCTGCCCCTTGCTGCTGTTTGCAATGGAAGGGGCAGGGGCGGAGCTAAGACTCACCTCTCCCATTGCAAACAGCGGCAAGAGGCGGAAAGGGGTGGGAGCTCAGCACACTAGCTCCCATCCCACCTCCTCCCCTTGCAGAGAGCCGTCGAGGGGGAGGGAAAGGGAAGACAGTTTAGCTCTGTTAAGCTGTCTCTCCCAGCCCAACGGCATATACACTGTCGCATATATCATACAGTAGCATATATCGGCCTGCCGTTTTTATGGCCAGCTGATATACACTCGTGTGAATAAATCCTAAAAGCGGAAAGGCAGAAAAGGTATATGCACTTGCATATCATATTATATGATGTTTATTAGACAGAGAAGAAAAGCAAATGAATTCAGAAATTAAAATAGTGCATTGCAAATTTGGGATTAAGAAGAAAACAAATACACAGTCTCAATGTATGTCTTCCAGTGCCTCCATTCAGGTGTATGCCCTAGATTAATTACCGGTAAGTGCAGCAACATTTTGCTAATTCTCCGAGGGAAAGTAGTAAAAGAACATAGAGCTGTATATACAAATTGGATGCTGCCTGTAGCCATGATGTAGAGTTCTCTGCTGCATCATTACTGCTGTATGTGAACCAGTAACTCTCCACTGATCTGGTCCTACTAATATAATTTGTCATTCAGAATCTACATTATTCCATGTTGAATGTGATGTGATTATTGTATTGTTTTCTAGACTCATTTTTCTGTCCTGCATATTTTAGAATGATCTTCACAGAGCAATACAAAGAACACAGTCTGCAATGTTTAATCAAGTTTTAATTTTAATATCGACTTTGTTATGTCTCATCTTCACTTGGTAAGTCAATTACGGGTTTTATTAATAATATGTATCATGTGTTATTGTGCCCAGAACACTAATTGAAATGTTATATTTCAGGACTAGTGGAGCCATTAATAGAGCAAGAGAAAAACAAAACATTTAATTTCTAAAAAACAGAAGATCATTAAAAAATTGCCACTATGCTATAACTAATTTGAATTGTAAAATCTATTTTTTAAAGCCTTATTATTTTGTGTTCAGGTTTTCTCCACTTGTGAACATTTGGGAATTATAACTGTAATTTGTATTTTATCCAACTATCCATCTTTCATAATTATAAACTGGCTGGGATATTTATCAAAATTAATGTTAAAGAAAAACTTTGCATAGAGTAACTAATTACTTTGTGTACTGTTATAAGTGCCATAAAGATCTAGTATTAAGGGCCGTCTATAGGTTGGCTGGTGCCCTTTGCGGTAACTCCATTAATGTAATCTTTATGGTTCATCCAGTGCCAATTTAATACACTCATGCAGTGCCCAAACAAAACTGCTCAATTAATAAACTAGGGATTGCAGAGGTCATACCTCCTTAAAGGGAATGTCATCGACTTTTACTCCCTCAATCTGTGCTAGCCATTCAATAAAGGAGTCCAGCAATGTCTTCCATTTGTTTAGACTCACACTCCTCTCCCTATAATCAATTCAAAATGTGTCTATGTTGTCAATCACCCCAAATGATGCCCACTTCTTCACTCTGCCAGCTCCATGAATATTCACAATGAGCTGCTCTCAGCCCACCCAAACCCCCACTTCTTTCTGCAACGCTAAAGCAGGATATCTCGTTGGTTTGCTGGTGACCTTAGAGCACAGGAATCAGTCAGTCACCAAAGATGGGTAGTGATTAGAGATGAGCGAGCATACTCGTCCGAGCTTGATGCTCGTTCGAGTATTAGGGTGCTCGAGATGCTCGTTACTCGAGACGAGCACCACGCGGTGCTCGTCTCGATTAAACGAGCACTGACCATTGAATTCAATGGAGCCGGCAATACAGCCGGCTCCATTGAAAGCAATAGGCTGCCGGCGAGCGCGGGATGAATTGTCGGGAAGGGCTTAAATATATAAGCCCTTCCCTGCAATTCATCCAGAAATGTGTAAAAATAAAAAAAATATATACTCACCTTGTCCCGGCAGAACGATGTTAGCCCATTGAATTCAATGGAGCCGGCAATACAGCCGGCTCCATTGAAAGCAATGGGCTGCCGGCGATCGCGGGATGAATTGTCGGGAAGGGCTTAAATATATAAGCCCTTCCCTGCAATTTATCCAGAAATGTGTAAAAATAAAAAATATATATATACTCACCTGGTCCCGGCAGACGGAGTTCAGCGCGGCCGGCGGCAGTCCTCCTGAACTGCTCTGAACAGCTGGTTGTAGTATTCAGCAGCCGGGGATTTAAAATCCCTGCCTGCTGAATGAGCTGCCTCTAATTGGTCACAGCCTGACCAATCAGAGGCAGATCTCACTCACACACCCATTCATGAATGGGTGAGTCACTGCTGCCTCTCATTGGCTTAGCGCAGGGACCAATCTGATACAAAAATGCTCGAGTCGCCCATTGACTTCAATGGGGTTCGTTACTCGAAACGAACTCTCGAGCATCACTGAAAGTTCGACTCGAGTAACGAGCACTCGAACATTTTGGTGCTCGCTCATCTCTAGTAGTGATCAGCTTTGCTAATTTGAATTCCGCAGACTACAGAACGCAATCTTTATGAGAGTACTACTTATTGCTTCGAGGATTCTGGGAGTACAGCAGGGGGTAGCCCGTAAGCATGAACACCCGAATCATGGTCAGGAGCCCTATAAGATGTTTTCTGTAGTTTATGGTGCAAAACGTTGGTGATAGAGAGTCTCTTTAAGGGCCCTCTTACACTTAACGATTGATGGTCAGATTCTCCCTGGATCGCAGGAATGTGACAATAATGGTTCAGTGTAAATGACTGCACAATCTACATGACAAATGATAATTTGTTTGTCATTTGGATCATGCGGGCATAAAAATCAAACGACAATCAGTCTGTGTAAACAGGCAGTCATTTATCTTTAAAAATCTGCCTGTTCACCGTGAATGTAAGCAGGTGGCTGGAACATTCCCCAGTCTGCTCCACATCGATTCACTGAGCAATAATTGCTACTGTGTGAAAACTACTAAGATAATGGAAATGCAGGACCCGGCACTTAACTGAAAAAAATGGACTTTATTGACTATACTGGGGTCTTTGGGCTTCTGTTGAGCTGCCTGGCATTGTACTTGATAAAACAGCATGGCATGCTGCTCTGTTTTGTCTGTAATTTTGCACCAGATCTACAATGGATGCTCTGATGCAGATGTAAACAGAGCCTAGGACTTATGATTTTCTTCTTCAAATAATGTTTGATGCAAATAAATGAAACAAGATGAGCAGGAGTATATTTTTTTTAGCTTGGGAGGGGTATGGTTTCTCCTTAGGGCTCAGCCACACGGGCACATCGGCATCCGTACACCGGCGCCGATGCGCCCGTGTGACTGCAGGAAGGAGACAGACGTACCTGAAGACGGCCGTCTCTGCAGCGCCGGAGGAAAGAACACATAACCGGCAATGAAGCCGGTCACATGTTCTTTCCTCCGGCGCTGCAGAGAGACGGCCGTCTTCAGGTATGTCCGTCTGCTGGTGTCAGTCACACGGTCGTATCGGTGTGACTGAGGCCCATGTGACTGAGGCCTTAGGGAGAGCCCCTATTGAGAGACTTATAAGGCCATGCATGCAACTATGCAAAAAAGGAAAATGGAAAAATGCCCTATGTATAGTTTATCTTTTCTCCCTGAAGAAGACTCTGGTTTTGGCTTATTTTTTATACTGCTATGGTAAAATAAAAGCTACGCTGTGATTGGTTGCTATGGGTAAGGCCTTAGTCACACGGGCGTTTTTTCGCGCGGTGTGAGTCAGACTTGCCTCTGATTGGCTCAGCGCTGAGCCAATCAGGGGCAAGTCTGACTCACACCCCCTTCACACCCACTGCAGGCCGGCCGCTCTGAACTCCGTCTGCCGGGACAAGGTGAGTATATATATATATTTTATTTTTACACTTTTCTGGATGAATTGCAGGGAAGGGCTTATATATTTAAGCCCTTCCCGACAATTCATCCTGCGCTCGCCGGCAGCCCATTGCTTTCAATGGAGTCGGCTGTATTGCCGGCTCCATTGAATTCAATGGGCAAACATCGTTCTTCTCTGCCACAGCTGTTACAGCTGTGGCAGAGAAGAATGATTTGTCTTCTATATGTTCTCAATGGGGTCGGCGCTGGTGCCGCCGGCCCCATTGAGCGCATATAGAGAAGAGAACAGGAATCGCAGATAGGTGCGATCTGCGATTTCTGTTCTATAATTTATCGGACGAGCGCATAAAAAGCGCTCATGTGTCCGATACCATTGCAAAGCAATGGTTTTAAAAAATCGCCGGACGCATGCGCATGCGCAAATCGCGCGAAAAAACGCCCGTCTGACTAAGGCCTAACACAGATTTTCTTTTGGACAGCTGTCATAAATATACTGCTGAAGTAGAATCAAAGCTGCGCTGTGATTGGTTGCTATTTCTTATACTGCTGAGGTAAAATGAAAACTGCGCTGTGATTGGTTGCTACGGGCAACACAGATTTTTTTTTTTACAGCTTTCATTAGAGTATGATGTTGGGCTCATTTTTGTGGCCTACGTTGTATATTCCAGGACTGCTACTCATAAAGTCGCTGTGCAACGCACTGGTATATCATCTAGTGTTAAATATTCTCCTCAAAAGCAAAGATTCTTGGGAGGGCTAACTACCCATTTTATTGCATGTGATGGAGCAAGTCAAGATGCTACAATTCTTTTCTTATGGATTCTGTAGGATAAATAAATCTCTGCCACTGTTAAAAGCAGAAGGTTAGGAATATAGACCTTGGCCTCATAGCTAATTATGGGCGCTGTATTATGCAGCTATTCTCAGAACACTTTGGAGACAAATCTTCATCATTCTTGTCTTGACCACCAAATGGAATTATTTTGCATTAGCCATTTTACATAGGACGACTATGGTTTAAAAGCGTTCAAATTTCTGCAGGAGCGTGAGTATTGAAACAATAATCGCCCTATTTAAATGCATGCAGTGACTGTACAAGAGTTGTTCAGTTTTTCAGCTTCTGCGTGCGGAAAACTGAATAACGTGCCATTCAGTGTAAACAGCAGTCGTTCAGTTCTGATTGACTGTCTGCTTATGGAGAATTGAGGCAGGTGGTTTGAGAGTGGTCCCTGGCTGCACTGCCTACATGTTGGCAGTGCTGTGAGCAATGCCAGCGATGCCAGTGACATACGCTCCTGTGTAACAACAAAAGAGTGAGCATCACTGGGACGAGTGTCGGGCATCGCTTGTCCAGCAGCTCGTCCTATGTAAATGGACCATAAGGTAGGGATAACCAAAACTTTGTGGTATGCAAGGCACTTTCTGTGGATTCTGTATTGGGTGATCTACCAAGCAATTCATATGGCTTATTACTCTAGTTATTTTTTTGCTTGAAAAGGGGTAGTGGTGCACCCCGAGCCAGTCTCTTACAGTGTGTCAGCAACATATGCCATGGGATCTTATACCTTATTGACATATAGTTAAACCAACTTCACTGAATGAAAACAAATATCACCATTTTGGAGATAAAGTACTGCGGTATTTCATTAAACTGTTCAGTTGGGGAGTTACCCTCCCATAAACCAATCTGATCAATCACCATATAACAATTCAAACCAATACTTGGTCACCACAACACAAGTAACCATATAACCTGTTAGGGCCTTGTCAACCTGATTCCAGTAACCATACCACCATCAACTTTGTAATAACTTAAATGAGTACTTAGATCACCTAACTCAAGTCCCCATCCTAAAAAAAACCCCTATTAATCGAATGCTGCAATAGGGTAAACCAAAGAGGGGAGGGAGGGAACTTTCACTTGGATTCTTTAACTGCTGCTGCCTCACTGATCTCCAGGGTTATTATAGAACAGCTCCCTCCCCCAGTACTTCAGCAAGCCAATTAGCTGCTGTTAGTTGGCAAACAATTCTGCTCTTCTTTAACCCTCCATCTCTGCGCTAGCCAATCTGATACCATCGTTGGGCCAGCTGCTACTGGCACAGATATTCAAAAATCTTCCAATGATGATCTCATCTGACCCTGAAATGAACACAAGCACAAGGTTAAATCCCTAACCCTCATTACTCAGGGCATATACATTATACTTAGCATTAAACGCTCAGGTCCCATGGCAGTTTTCTTTCTAATCATCACCAAGCTTACATTCTTACAATATGTCAACCCTAGAGGCCCTATAACAGAGATTGCCACAGATGTCCCCACATATGCTTATAGGTCATCTTGGAACATTTCCGTTGGGTTGACACACTTTGACACGGCATCTGTAGCTGCAACGGGTGTATTTGAGGCTGAAACTGCTATTGAGTTGCAAGTGTGGCTATCACTGCTCTCTGATAGTCAACACTATGGTCATCTGTGTCTCACAGACTGTAAATACTGAAATTTGTGCACATGTCGCTCATGCACAGAAATGTATGCATAAATGCTATATGGTGAATTACTATGTTCTATGAGTTCATATCCTGAGAGGCACATTACGGTTTTATAGCAATACAGTAGAGAGAGAGAGAAAACAGCCATTTAGGATATTTTCTTATATTTTTGGAAATATTTGAGATTTTTTTCCTTGTACCACTCACCAAAGATAAAGTTGATGTTTCAGTGTGAACAAAGTACTTTACAATTGCACAGTAGTGACATGGAAAGGAAGTTCTTTCTATTCTTCTTATATTCCTTTTATTTCAGCTGCACTGATTTACTGACAGTCATATAAGCCTATAAATCTGAATCTGTAAATATCACATACTGTAGGAATCTATATAGTACATTTTGCCAACTTAATAAATGTTTGCACAGTCCACAAGGAAAATAGATATGTGCTTCCTCAAGAGATTGTATGGGCAAATAAAACATTGCATTGAATGGAAGAAATGTATCTGGTTATTATCTTAGGCATATTCTATCATACATGATATCTGTCACCTGTTGTAAATAACAGGTCACTAAAAAAAAAGGAAGCTTGGAGAGTGGAGGACAAATATTCAGTTCTGCCAGTGCAATTACTTATGTGTTCTAGGCTTACTAAAGATGGAAAAGACATTTCTAGAATTATTTAGCAATGATACTTTTCAAAAAACATCATTGCGTTGAAGCGGAGTTTACATGGGTCTCCAGCAGATTCTGTGTTATATTCATTTGATTGTGAATCAGAACCTTAGTTTACAGTGTATGGTACAAATTTGAAATACAAATTTTGCTAAACATATGGATTTTCTGTGGAATTGAGATTAATGCACAAGTAGATTTGTCGCAACTGTAAATGAAAATACATTACAGAAATTCAAGGTTCATGCTCGGATTTCTGGCACGGTATATATGGCAAATGTCATCACAATGCTGTGTAAACATGCCCTATATGAAGATGAACAGACAAGTACTGTTTTAAATGGAAATGAGTTTAGTTTATAATATATACAATTACATTATGTACAAGTGGAAGAAACAACACCAGGATAGTTACATTATAATGGGTATAACCAAAGGTCCTTGCTTCTTAAAAAAATGAAAAATTTACAGCATTGCGGCGATTGGGATTAATATATATATGTCTTTATTCAACTGCCAGACTTGACAAAGATTCCATTTAGAGAGTTGATAAGTGGAGTATTGGCCATTTTCATTTTGAATTAAATGATGTACTAATCAGAAACCAATTAAATGATGTCACTAACTTACTTTTCTCCCACTTTTGAGGGGTATTCCAGCCATTAACACCATATCTTGATGGGAATTTTTAATTTCCATCCTCAATGCTTTTCTAAAGGTACCTTTACATGGGAAGATAGTTGTCTGAATAATTGCTCAAATGAGCAATAATGGGCGACTGTCAGCCCGTGTACACACACCCTTCGATAGGGCACTGTGAAAGAACTCGCTCAGTTGTCGCTAGTCATTCCATTTCCGCTCACTGAAACAGAACGACTTCTGAGCAGATCTATGTATGACTCCTGTTTACTGTGAATGGAGGTAGGTGGCCGGAAGAGATCTCCAGCTGCTCCGCCTCTATTATCTAACAGACTATCATTACTATGTAAAAGGTATCTTAAAAAGCCTCACAGAGATGTAAACCATGTGAAACGGAGACCAAAGTAGTTTTCATCTCACATATTAAACCCAATGGTTCGGTCCCACTAGCATCCAAGACAGAAACCTGCAATTTTGTGCGGGTTACTCACGTCTGACTTCAATTGAAGTCAATGGAAGCCGTCCGTCCCGCGGTAGTTCCGCAGTGAGCACTGCAGATGGATATGAGTAACCACCCAGCGCCGGCTGCTACTGTGCATGCGTGATGGAGTGCCAGCCGGCACATCCGCACTGTGTGCAGAAGTCGCCCGACAGGTAAGTTGGGGTCACCGGCCGAGCACTGGGTCGAACTCCGCTGTGGGAATCCCACAAGCAGGGTCCAACGCGCTCGTGTGCAGGAGGCCTAAGAAAGTTAAAAAGTTCTGGTTGCTGAAATGCTGCAAGTCAAAAACAAAAAGAATTACTGCATTGTCAAAGCCCAAACACACTCAATCATTAAAGGGATATCCTGAGAATTAACATTTATGGAGACCACCAGTCAGAAGAATGGAGCTCCTATGTTCCCGTTTCCTCCTTGCTGCATCCTCCACAATGAGTAGGCGTTTGAATGGGATGGCCCATCATGCACACTGTCTCTCCTTTCAACTCTAAAGGAGTTGAAGAGGACATGAGTACAGCATTTGACTATATCAAGTCTCATATTGTTGAACAGAGCAGCAGCACACATTCTTGGTCTCCACTGCAATCAAACTCCTCTTCACTACAGAAATAGGAATGGGGGATATGGGACTCCCATTCTTGTGATTGATGAAGGTCCCAGCAGCCAGTGGATAGGGGAAAATATAGCCATTACATCCTGCCATTTGTATTAAACTGTCATTAACAGAGCTTTTCTCGGCTTCTATAACAATGCATATTTTATGAAGATCATATTCAATTCTAGTTTAAAGATTCCAATTGATCACTAAATACTTTACTCCTGTCAGCAAATTGATTTTGCACATTGAGGTCCTTTTGCTAGCGGCTGTGAAATCACCGCAGAGAGTTATGATCAGACTCTGTTCATTGTAATCAAAGCTGCCAGAATATGCAGTATGAATGAGCTTTTGGTAGCTCATGTATAAAGATTCATCTATTTTGGAATTAAGACTTAGTATAAAAATAACAAAAAATGAGCATAAAGTACAATATCGGGCAGAACTCTCACTACTAAACATTTCCAGTACATTTAAAACCTGATAAACTCAGAGCTGGATGACAGCTTTAATACATATGTACTGCATTTAATTTAACCAGGCTCATTTAGAAGAAGTTTATTGTTCCTAGTTGAATGCATAAAATTCTGAATGCTGATCGTTCAGTGTAAATAGCAGGCGTTCACTACTGAACAGCCGCTATGTTAAGTGAATGGAGAGGGGCAGGAGAGAAATCTCCTGCAGCCGCCCCGCTGTGAAGCAACGATACTCACTCCTGTACAGCAGCAGCACATGAGCAGGTACTTGCGGGGATGAGTATCGGGCATCATTTGCCCGACATTTGTCCTGTCTAAAAGGCCCTTAACTCTCTGACTAATTATCCTGAGCTGTGCTCAGACAAGAGAAAAACTACAATATTGTTTTGCTTGAGTAAATTATGGGCAACAGTGTGAGGGCTGGGAAAGCAGCTTGCAATCATCAGCAGTGAAAGTAAAGTATAAAATTTCCAGCCACTTTTTTGTAAAAATTCAAGAAAATAGTTTTCAATCTTTATTTTTTTTAAAACAAAGTTTTTCAATCTAGTAATGCACAAGTTAGCAAATGCAAAAACAATATAACAAAGAAAGCCGGAAAAAGAACAGAGGGTGGATAGGAGGGGGGGAAGCGGAAGGCACTTCCTTATGGGTCATATTGCTTGGTTCCCAGCTTGGTAGGAGCAACAGGCTAATATATGTTGTTAAGGCTCGTGTGCGTATCTTAGATTGGGTAGCCTTTTTGCTTACTCTCAACTAGTCTAGTCTAGGGTTCCCAATCATGCTGAAATGCGGTAAGTTCCTCATGGAAGAAATTCTGTCTTCTAACTCCTTAACTTTGGGGATCAGTGGTGTCTTCCACTTTCTGGCAATCAAATATATGGCACGTGACTACCCAATGGGTCTTAGTTAGTCTTTCTATATTTAGCAAAAGTGGTGCCATTTTTCCCCATCTGGGAAAGACGCACGGGTGTGTAGTACCACCTGTTCAATAGCTTATGGTACTGTTCTCAGTGGAAAGCTAAAGCAGTTGATCTATAAGCTTATTTTAGTGTCCTGTCCCATTCCATAATGGAAAACATTTTGTTGGGATCTTGTAAGGAATTGCATTGTTTTTTTCAGTTTGTGTCTGTGACCAGGCGATAGAGGGAAAAAGGTTTTTCATGCGTGACTTTATTAGGTTGCAGGAGCGCCTGTAGTAGACCTGGTATAGCTGTGGAGGGTCTATCGTTTTTTAGGTAGTTGCTGATTCAAATGCATGTGCATATTTCTGAGGCTGGGACACAGAACTGATCCTTCACATGGGACAAGGGGATGACACGGTTCTCCTCGTATATATCTTTTATTGTCATCTCATCTCCTCTGGGCCGCTTTTTCAGAGAGAGGTTGGGCAGCAGCGAGGTCAGACTGCATTGGGAGAATAAGAGATGGGTCCTCACAGATGCAGAAGCGCTTGGTGAATTGCACACCATACTCAATGCCCAGACTGTAGCAGCCACTGTGTGTGTGTGTGTGTGGGGGGGGGGACTGTTGCTTCTAGTTGTGGAGTCCATGTCTGAATCGTGTATGATATTAAGATCTCCACATAGTATGAGTTTCCCTTTGGTAGCGTGTACAATTTGTTTAACAACATAATAACATAATTTAGAAAGGCAATCTGTGCTATGTTGGGCGCGTATACATTAACTATAGTAAATATGGTATTGCTGATCAGCTGTGGCAGAGAAGAATGATGTTTGCCATGAATTCATGAATGGGTGAGTGAGAGCTGCCTCTGATTGGTGAGGCTGTGACCAATCAGAGGCAGCTCATTCAGCAGGCGGGGATTTTAAATCCCGGCTGCTGAATACTACTCACAGCAGTTCAGGAGAACTGCCGGCTGGCCGTGGCTGAACTCCGGCTGCACGGACAAGGTGAGTATATTTTTTTTAACTTTTTACACATTTCTGGATGACTTTCAGGGAAGTCCTTTTATTTTTAAGCCCTTCCCGAAAATTATCGTGAGATCGCCCGCAGCCCATTGCTGTCAATGGAGCCGGCTGTATTGCCGGCTCCATTGAATTCAATGCGCTGGACAGCTCTGCACTGCTCTGGCCAGTTTCTAATGAAACGCGGCTAGGAGCAGATTTTTCAGGCGATTTTTCAGCCCCGGTCACGCGATTTGCGGATGCGCATCCGTCATGCGATCCGCAAATCGCGGGAAAAAACGCCCGTGTGACCGAGGCCTTAGGAAGTAACTGTGGAATGATAGTGTAGAGAAGAAGGGGAACGACTAACAACAGGTGAAGAAACATATTTTAACCCTTTCCAATCCACTGTCTGACGTCTAAATAAATAAATCTTGGTATTTGTATAGCGCCAACTTATTATGCAGCGCTTTCAGGTAATTATTACTTAATTACCCCCCACCAAGCTGGGTTCTCATTTTACCAACCTCGGAAGGATGGAAGGCTGAGTCAACCTTGAGCCGGCTACCTGACGCATGTGGGGATCAAACTTGCAACCTTCAGGTCGTAGGTGAGAGCTTACACTCTGCGCCACACGAGGCTCATGATTTAAGGCTGTACAGCTCCGATGTTGGAGGACGTCCGTCAGGGTTCTCTTACTGTATATTGCCAGCCTTTCTGCTGTCGGAGCCTATCCAATGTGTCACCTCATGCAGTACTGGCTTTAGCCAGCAGATAGCGTCATTGTATAATATCAGAAAAAGAGTAAGCCCCCTAGGAAAACCAGGATACAAATTGAATTGGAAAGAGTTAACATTGCAGTGTGTTAGAGGGGAAAAATATGAAAAAAATATTCTGAACTTCATTTGTCAGCATTGAGTGAAAAAAGCAGCCCTGCTCCCACAAACTCAATAATACTTCTGAAGATTCAGATATACCTTCCTTAAATTAATAGCAGTTGATTTGTTTGGCATGAAGCTGGACTGATCCGGATGTATTAAATGAGTCATTGCTAAAAGTAATCTATTTGCAAATACCTTCCCCAAGTTTTAACATCAGTGGTTATTAAAGATATTGGGTAAAAGGAATCATGAAGAAACACATCCTTTCCTGGCTTAGGAATTAAGACAATCAGAGCATCTCTCATTGATGGTGGAAATATACCTTCATGCAATGACTCATAAAACACTGTCAATAAATGTGGCAGAAGCATATCCCGGTAACGCTTAATGAAAAGTCGTCTGGGTTGGATGGACTTTGAAATTAATTTTTTAAGAAGTATTGCTACTGCATCCCTTAGCTCAATCAGTGTCAAAGGAGCCTTTAGTATTGCTGTCTGATCATCAGACAAAGTTGGTAATTGCTCCTGAATCAAATATTCATAAAGATCTCTACAATTCAGCCTTAACTTACAAGCATATACGTTTTCAAAATAGAGAAAAATATCTCCAAAATTTCAGCCTCCTTTATAACCAGAGAATTATCAGGCCGTCTTAATGTTACAAGATAAGAGGATGATTCCTATGCCTTAGTTACAGGAGACAAAAAATTATCGCCTGCTTCTCCCTCCTCGAAGATCTCCTTGATTAAAACACACTTATTTTTGGCAACACCTTTCAGATGATCCGCAAGTTGAGACTGCCTCTTTCCAAATAATTTACACCTGATTAGTAGCAGAATATGTATATGCTTGGTCTGCATCTAAATCTTGTTGCTGAAAGGCCCTAATGACATTTCAAGATTTAGACTTATGTAGGCTAATCTTCTGTAGAATATGACCACAAACAAAAAATGCTTTCATAGCATCCCACACTATAGACACTGAGGAAGAGACAACATTAATCTGAAAAAAATCCAATAGAACTTCCTTCATTCTACACTGCCATCAAGCAGGTTCAACCAAAAGGTATTTAACCTCCAAACTCTATCCAAAACAAATACCCAACCATTCATAGTCAACGGCAAATAGAGTGGATAGTGATCAGAAATAGGTTGTGGTAGATATTCCACTCTATGGATAAAAGAAGTCATAAATAGAGTACCAATTGGGAGATCTATTCTAGAATGTGTATTATGGAAACTGGGATAACAAAAGTTTTGTCGAACTTCTGGATTTCTCAACATCCACAGATTAGATAAACTTATTTCCATTATTGAATGTGCAAAAGCAGTTGGAGAAAGAAAGGCCAATATAGGGCCTTTATTAAATATATCCAAACAGGGATCCAGATAATTGTTAAAATCACCCACAATTAATGTAGGAGCAGAAATGGATATAACCACAAATTCTACCACCATTCGCTGGAATATGGAGAGGGGATATATTTAATGCCACCCAAAAATATTTATTTTGCGCAATACATTTTATGACAAACAAGTTTCTCCATAGAATCTATAAAAGATGACTCACGCTTAAGAGAAGTATTTTTATGAATCAGTACACTTAGGCCAGCTTCACATAGGCGAGAAAATCACACCAGATTTATACGTTGCTAGACGGATGAATATGAACCCCATTCTTTTGAATAGGGTCAAACACATGAGCGATTTGTTCCCAAATCAAAGCACGTCCTATCTTTCTGCGTGCTCTTGCATCGCATCTCCCATTGCTCTCAACTGGGCCGGCAGCTGCATTGCACCATGTGCTAGGTGCACACGAATCAATGCGAGGTTTCCCCATTGAAAACAATCTGACAGCCATGGTGGAGGATCGCTTCTTCCCCGAAGTGATGCAATACGGTTTTGAAACAAAAACACCACACATCCGCAGTGAAATCACATGTTGGCAACCGCAAAATGGGGCTGTGAATCATGGCTCAATATTGTGTTCACTCTTGGGAAGTTAGCCTTACTCCGTGCAAATAACTCAAGTACACAGAATGAAAATAGTGTGCCCATAAATAATAATGTAACCAGTCTGGTTCTGGGTTAGAGCCTTCAGTGTTGTAGCCTGTGCAGAGCATAGTCAGGGGAGAGCCAGGAGTCAGTAACAGTAGGTCTCAGTTTGCAGTACAAGGGAACAAGCAGGTAACGTTGTTAGGAGGAATGCCACAGGTCACTAACAGTAGGTCTCAGTTCACAGCACAAGGGAGCAAGCAGATAATGTTATCAGGAGGAATGCCAGAGGTTGGTAACTGTAGGTCTCAGTTCACAGTACAAGGGAGCAAGCAGGTAATGTCATCAGGAGGAATGCCAGAGGTCGGTAACAGAAGGTCTCAGTTTGGTTGCAGAAGAGCAGGTGGGTAGTGGAGCTTGACTATGACTGTGAGGCACAATAATTTCACAAGGAACTGGAGAAAGGGCCAGGCTTTTTTAGGAAGTCTAATTAAGGAACAGGGAGGAGCCAATCGGGAACCAAGAGCAGGAGCTAGGGACAAGAACAAGGTTTTGAAAAGGAGCTGTTCAGTTGGCTAAATGGCTCAGCAGGGAGGGCTGCTGACTGGAATACAGGAGTTCCTGGGTTCCATTCCTGACAAATAGCGAAGCAAGTGCACAGTATCTCCTGTTAGGGTTCTTTTACATGAGATGACCTGTTGAGAGAAGATGACTGACAGGTTGTCCTAGTACTTTCCAGTGCTTTTATTTGGGAAAGATCATCACTAGTGAATGGATTCTATGATTCTATGATACCTGTAACCCCGGGAAGAAATGGGCATGAATCACCTACAGTTGTATTTGCCTCTTCTAATTTAAAAAAAATCATTCAAACAGGCGAAAATTAACGATAATTGTTCAGTGTAATTGTAGTCAAAGATTGAACAGCGACCGATAAATTATTCGCTTTTCGTTCATCGTTCATTTTATGCAGGCATAAAAATCCTTGTTGGCTTGTTCACTAATCATTCGACTTAAATATTGATCATTCAATCATTCTCATTCACTTATACAGTGAATGTGAATGATTAAATGATTTTTGTTTGAAAGAAGCAATGATGTCCCTCCCTGTATATACAGACTGCAAACAAGAAAACTCTGACATCAATCCTTAGGGTTCCTTCCCATGGGCATATATGGTTTGTGCATGCCTCAGCACAACATATTTACACTATATACGAGGCTTTTTGTGCACATATTGGCATATTTTAATGTACTTTTTGTGCACCAGGGCATGTTAATTTGTGAGGGAGAGAGGAACATGCCCCCATTTAAATGACTATTCAGCCTAATACATTCTAGATATGTTCTTTTTTTCATGGAATTGCACAGTGTATTGCAACCTGTGTGCGCATTGCGAGAGCATTTGCGCACCTCCCATAGACTTCTATGGGGCTCCTTGGTGTGCAAATATAAAAGGAGCAGGTCTTATTTTTTTCTGCGTGACAGAAATGCGTGCTCATAAAAAGAAAATGGAAAGGAACCCAATGAAATGGGTCCTATTCTCTGTGTATTGTGCATGCAAATTTTGCACACACAAATACATGCGCACATATGCCGAGTGAAGGCGCCCTTTTTCTGTCAAATACAGCTTCCCTGGGATAAATTCGCTAACATAGTTGAATAAAACAATGTACTGATTAGTTGTAAATGTAATACATACAACCAGGAGCAAATAATGAAGTAATCAGGAAGAGCGAATATAAAAGAACAGTTGAGAACAGTACGCTCCCAGCACACCTCTCATACTTCTCAAGGTTAATGGTACACAGGAGGCAGTGAAGCAATATCAGCTCAGGCACTACTGCACGGCAAACAAACAGAAAACCAACATTGTTTTGAAACAACTAATAAGCAAAGACAAAGCTTTATAATTGATGTAAATAGCATCAAGAATATGCAGCCCGAACCAGAAAATGTACATGAGAAGATCTAAAGTAGGCGAGTCATCTGAGATTGAGCCAGTACCATCACTTCAAGATGTACTAGGTTGCATTAAGGAACCTTTACACAAAGTGATTATTGCCAGAATTACTATGTGGAGGATGACATTGGGATGGCAGTGGGAAATGTGAGGACAAGGGGCAGGCAGCAGAAATAAATCTCCTGCCAGCCCCTTGTCCCTACATTTCTTCTGCCAGCCTCTTGTCCCTGCATTTCTTCTTATTTCTCCTGCCAGACCTTTGTCCCTGCATTTCTTGCTGTTTCTCCTGCCAGACCTTAGTCCCTGCATTTCTTCTTATTTCTTCTGCCAGCCTTTATTGTTCCTGCATTTCTTCTTATTTCTTCTGCCAGCCCCTTGTCCCTGCATCTCTTCTGTTAGCCCCTTGTCCCTGCATTTCTCCTTTATTTCTCCTGTCAGCCCCTTGTCCCTGCATTTCTTCTTATTTCTCCTGTCAGCCCCTTGTCCCTGCATTTCTTCTTATTTCTTCTGCAAGCCCTTTGTCCCTGCATTTCTTCTTATTTCTTCTGCCACCCCCTTGTCCCTGCATTTCTTCTGTTAGCCCCTTGTCCCTGCATTTCTTCTTATTTCTTCTTCCACCCCCTTGTCCCTGCATCTCTTCTGTTAGCCCCTTGTCCCTGCATTTCTTTTTTAGTGCTCCTGCCAGCCCCTTGTCCCTGCATTTCTTCTTATTTCTTCTGCCAGCCCCTTGTCACTGCATCTCTTCTGTTAGCCCCTTGTCCCTGCATTTCTTCTTTATTTCTCCTGTAAGCCCCTTGTCCGTGCATTTCTTCTTATTTCTTCTGCCAGCCCCTTGTCACTGCATCTCTTCTGTTAGCCCCTTGTCCCTGCATTTTTTCTTTAGAGCTCCTGCCAGCCCCTTGTCCCTGCATTTCTTCTTATTTCTTCTGCAAGCCCCTTGTCCCTGCATTTCTTCTTATTTCTTCTGCAAGCCCCTTGTCCCTGCATTTCTTCTTATTTCTTCTGTTAGCCCCTTGTCCCTGGATTTCTTCTTTAGTTCTCCTGCCAGGCCCTTGTCCCTGCATTTCTTCTTTAGTTCTCCTGCCAGGCCCTTGTCCCTGCATTTCTTCTGTCAGCCCCTTGTCCCTGCATTTCTTCTTATTTCTTCTGCAAGCCCCTTGTCCCTGCATTTCTTCTTATTTCTTCTGCCACCCCCTTGTCCCTGCATTTCTTCTGTTAGCCCCTTGTCCCTGCATTTCTTCTTATTTCTTCTGCCACCCCCTTGTCCCTGCATTTCTTCTGTTAGCCCCTTGTCCCTGCATTTCTTCTATTAGCCCCTTGTCTCTGCATTTCTTCTTTAGTTCTCCTGCCAGGCCCTTGTCCCTGCATTTCTTCTGTCAGCCCCATGTCCGTGCATTTCTTCTTTTTTTTCTTCTGCCAGGCCTTTATCCCTGCATTTCTTCTTATTTTTACAGCGGCCCCCTGTCCCTGCATTTCCTATCGGCACTCTAGTGTGATCCTGCACAGTTGGGACTTCTCCTTGCCCAGGTCTCCAACTGTTTTAGTATTTAATCCAGCTGAGCTGATGGAGGGCTTCTGCCCCGAAACACATTTTTTTATGCTGGTTGCCTGCTGTATCAATTAAAGGAGATTTTTTCATTGAGTTGTTTTTTAATTATTAGAGATGAGCGAATATACTCGCTAAAGGCAATGCTAGCTCAAGCAATTGCCTTTAGCGAGTATACTCGCTCATCTATATTAATTATTCAAATAATTTTTGGAGCGCCATGCCACCAGTTTTTGTTTCTTACACTCCTCCATACTATAGAAACAATGGCTCTGTAGCAATATGCTATACCAACTTTTATGAGGGGATTATAAAGTTCGTTTTCATATGAACACTCTGAGCCTATAATCTTAAATGCTTACTATTTGCTCTCCATTTCACAATCATTCTGGAAATCACCTCTTTGTGATTTCCCTTCCTGGTGTTGAAATATTGGCACAGAGGTAGAGAGAAAATAAATCTCACTCGATTTACTGGAAACACACAGCGCTTTCTGTAAATGAATGCTAATCCTCTGCTTCGTGCGAAATCTAAAGTTTAACTTCATGTAAACAGATGCAATCTATGCTCGTATTTACATTTGGTATGAGGACAGTGACCATGCACTGGAAATAATTCAATGTGTTTTTAACCTTTTGAACTAGGATTTTGAACAATTTCAATGTTACATTGTTGTATCTTGACAGTTGAAAAAAAGCTGCAGGTTGCTTTACTTTTAATTTAATTTCCGGGTTCCAACTTGGTTAAAGGAGTTTTCCAGGACTTAGAAAAAGGTTATATGGCCTCAGCGCAACTCTGATCGTATAGCACGTGGGCACATTGTCTGTATGCTATCTAAAGTACATTGTCATGTGCTATTCTCATCTAAAAATTGGACTGACAGGTACTATTTTCATCTGACAATCGGACAAGAATAGGTCATGCTGCAATTTTTGCTCAGACTATTCATTTGATTTAAAAAAAAAAGAACAAAAAATGAATCCCAGTAGCTTCCCATCCATTGCTATAGCCCTGGTGCCCACCGCAAAGAACCTGGAAGAAGCAGCAGGCGATCACATGATGGTCATTGGGCACGAAACCGCTCTGCCACTCACAGAATTCAGCGGTGATTCTTCTATTGCTGCTGAGGCCTGTAAGTGACCGAGTGGTCAAATGAATAATGAACGACCTACCGCTTCTTCTGGGTTCCATGCGGGTGCGGGGATAGGTGACTTTTCAACTTTTCTTTGTTTTAAAACCTTATGATTATAATCTTTGTGTATGCCCAGGAAAACCCATTTTAAGCATATCTGAGTTTTCCATATAATATCAAAAGTGGCCCACATTCTCATTGGCCACTGTTTTACTGCTGTTTGCACCCAGTTTGTACTCTATAAATCCAGTTTTCCATGTATAGTTTCCTATTTTAGTGCTGACTTACTCTTTGCAATCCACTTTACAAATTGGGGGTGTCCTAAACCAGCCACTCTGACAGTACTGTATTGGCCAAGACTTTCTCCTTTATACTTCCCATGCTGCCTTGTCCTAACATCAATGCTACTAGAAAAGCCAAAATGCCTAACAATAGGAAGTGGATTGCAAAGTTTCTGTAAGGGACACCACTAGTGGCAGCCATTTCAATTTTGATTTTCAGTAGTAAAACAAACAAAAAAATTAATACAAGTATATTACATGATTGATGATATACACATTGGTTAATAAATAAGCATAAGTTGTGTGAAAAATCAGTTTCCATTTCATTTGAGCCCACTAGAGGAAATCATTGAGTGGGCCCACACTCCCCACAGGTCCAGTGAACACACTTGACAAGGGGTGTATTAATGGTATTGATGTCAGTGGGGAGTACAGCCAGCCAGGAGTGGGAGGAAGAGAGTTGACAGGAGTCAATGCCTAATACTACAGTTCTGGTTTCTATGTTTTCCACACTCCGAACATGCTCAGAGTGCAATGATGAATATGTTATAGATGTCAGCCACTGATTGAATGCATAGACATCCCAGGGACCTCTTAAGAGTAACTGCCAGTTACGCTGCATTTTCAAAATACTATTACACAGCTACCACAGTACCACTGTTGTACATACAGGTGCGTGCCAGCGGTAAGTGTGTTTGAGTAGATAGTCCTGCTTGCTACCATATGGCTGCATGGCCACCTACCTCTCTGGGCCTACTCGCAGTCACAACCTCTGCGACACCATCATTATGTCCATGAGCAGGCCCCAATATTTTACATATATATATACACATAGAACAGGTAAGTTGCTAAGCTAAATGCCTGCAGAGATGTAACTTGAAGCTCCTGGACATTAATGCAAAATGTGTAAAAGGGACTTCCAACTTATATTGGACTGTAGGGTTAGGAGGCTTCTGCTATCTCTGAACTCCCTGTAGCTTCTGAGTCCTAGAGATTTCATGTATTCTTTGCTTCCCGTTTATGACATTTTATATGAGACCCTGTTGCCAGTTTTAGCCTTACTAAACATTTCATAAAAAAACAGATGAAGATGAAAGAGCAAACTAAAGAAAAGCTCAGGGCTGTTTTACATATTTTATGTAATCTCAATATGTTTCATTTCACATGACTTATTCCAACCAAAAATAGCATAGGTGCTATATCTCACACATGTTCAATCACCTGGTGCCCTCTTCAGTCAACTATCTGTAACTTCAAAGTTCCCTGTATAGTTAAAGTGACCCTCTGGGCCTGGAGAAACAAAGATGGCCAAACTGCTTCTCTGACTACTTGATGCACACTGTGTATAGCATGCATAGGTAGTCATAGGTAGCTGCTCTGACCAGCCAGCACTGCTCATGTGGACAGCATCGGTTAAAGGGGTTGTCCCGCGAAAGCAAGTGGGGGTATACACTTCTGTATGGCCATATTAATGCACTTTGTAATATACATCGTGCATTAAATATGAGCCAAACAGAAGTTATTCACTTACCTGCTCCGTTGTTAGCGTCCTCGTTTCCATGGTGCCGTCTAATTTCAGCGTCTAATCTCCCCATTAGACGCGCTTGCGCACTCCGGTCTTCTCCCTTCTGAATGGGGCCACTCGTGCTGGAGAGCTGCTCCTCGTAGCTCCGCCCCGTCACGTGTGCCGATTCCAGCCAATCAGGAGGCTGGAATCGGCAATGGAACGCACAGAGCCCATGGTGCACCATGGGAGAAGACCTGCGGTCCACCGTGGGTGAAGATTTCGGCGGCCATCTTCGCAAGGTAAGTAAGAAGTCACCGGAGCGCGGGGATTCGGGTAAGTACTATCCGGTTTTTTTTTTTTAAACCCCTGCATCGGGTTTGTCTCGCGCCGAACGGGGGGGCTATTGAAAAAAAGAAAAACCCGTTTCGGCGCGGGACAACCCCTTTAATTAAAGCAGCACGTAATGTCTTAGGCTTCTTTCACACGGGCATTGCAATTTTCATCTGCTCACATCGCGGCCCAAAATCGCATAAACGGGAGAAAAATGTGACCAAGTTGCACCTAAATCTCTTGTTTTCTTGCAAATTCAGACAGCCGGGTGTGGTGTATATACGCCGCAGCCAGTAATTCCATTGGTCGGGGAGAGAGAGTTTAGCAATGCTAAACTCTTTCCCCCTCACTCCTCCTTTCTTTGCTCGCTGATCGCGGCAATAGAAGCCTAGTGGAGCTACCAGCAAAGGGAGGGGGGAGGGGGAGAGTTTAGCAGCCTTGCCGACAGTTTATATGGGAGCTGCCGATGCATCACGGGGCAAGACCTATCTTTTCCGGATCATTGGAATCTGCAGCGTCTGTCCTATCTTTTCCGCCTGGATGATTTTATGTGCCGGAAAATTGCCCATCTGAACAAATGCATTGGAATCCAATTCTTCGGATGGTCGTGATTTTTGGCCGACGTTTTCTCTACAGAACAGGAAGTGTCAGACTATTATTTGGCTTAGTGGTCAGTATGAAAATTGCAGGAGTTTAGGCCTTTTTTAAATTATGGATATGGAAAATTAAAACAACCACTAATTTAAAAAAATATATATGTAAAACATAAAAACTTAATTTATATAATAGGCCACATTTCTGCTGACACATTCCCTTTAAGGTAACTCCTGCATCACCAAGTAATTTACAAAAGCATGTAGTGTCCTATTGTATTTTAATTACTATATGTTGTGTGTATATTTATATACTGTATGTCTACTTTTGTACCTTAATAATGTGTGGCTGTCATTCACATTAGACTAAATTACCCTCACAGGGCCCCAGTCAGTAATAATACCTCTTATAAACCACCACTCAGTGATAATGCCCCATACAGCTCCCCACTCAGTAGCGCTACCCTTTGTATATAGTAAACAAAAAAGTTATACTCATCTGCTGTGCTGCTCCTCCTGCTCCTGGCCTCTGCAGCCACGCTGCCCACATAGCTTGCCCACTTACTTCCAGGTAGAGTGATCCTGTGATCACTGAGATGCGTGTCACATAGTTGCTCTACCAGAAACTCAGAGAGTGACTGCAAGGGCCAGGAGCTGGAAGAGTGGCACAGATGAGTATAACTTTTTTTTAATTTTACAAAAATGTCCCCCCTCTACCAGCCCCAGGACTAACGGATTATCAATACGAGTACTTTGTGTGGTCGTGGGGCGCCACAAGACAACAGACATGGACACACTGTGTCACAAAATTAATTTGGCTTAAGGCTAGACCCGAGGGCAGCACCTGGAGTTCCCAGGTTTCCACCCTTTAACCTCACCAGTTGGAATCTGGTCTTTACTGTAGGAGACCTTAGACTTAGACCCCAAAAAGAGTCATGGTCATGAAACAAAGCCAAGGTCAGAATATGTGGAATACAGTACTTTTGTAATGATGAAACAGGCTCGATGTTAAAGGAGGCAGCAGACAGAGTAAACCTGGTCAATAAACAGGTAGAAGTCAGGAAAGTTGAGTGGCATAGACACAGATCAAAACCAGGAGAGCAGACAGAACACTACAACACCTTTGCACACTAGGAGGCTAAATTAGGCACTTGCTAGAGGTTGATGGTGCCTAAAATAGCCAGAGACTTGTCCAGATGGCCAGGAATGAAAACACTGGGTGAATGTTCTGGTCTTTGAGAGGGAGTCCGGCTGCTCACATACCCTATGGGGACCAGGAAACTGACAGGAGGTACGGCACCTGCGACAGAGAACATGAGGGACACAGCACTGGCCATGATTGACAGCTGGTGGAGCTAGAGGATGCTGGCAGCCATTACCAGTGTGCAGAAAACTTGTAAAGTGAATATTTATACAATGAACTTTCTTGCCTGCAGTAAAGGTCCCAATAACGAGTTGGAATCTCAATAGTAAAAAGAAAAAATTAACAGCTTAACATCAAAGAGGGTCTGTCACCTGAAAGTGCTGCCTTACGAAGGTGCCAAAGACCAGGCAAAGGTTTTCTCTCGTATTAGCCCAAACGGTCTAAAAATATTTTGAGCCATTTGTTTAATCGGAGAAATGAGAGAATAGAGTTGTCTCATGATGTAGTTATGAATCTACTGATGGAAAAGCAGAGCTGTCCCCATAATATGCAGTCCTTACAATGGGCAGCATTTTCAACTGATAGATGTGCTTTTATTTGAAGCAGCTGACATACATATAAAGCCTTATGCCCAGTGCTAGTCTAATTTAATTGTTTCTGCTTTTTTCCAGCATCTGTGGAATTCAGCATCTGGAGCGCGCTGGAAATAATTTGACGCTATTTGATTCTCTCTATTTCTGCATTGTTACTTTTTCCACTGTGGGTTTTGGGGATGTTACCCCACAGATCTGGCAATCCAAACTGTTGGTTGTCATAATGATCTGTGTTGCGTTAGTTGTTCTCCCAATCCAGGTAAAAGTCTACTCCAACTCTAATTTGACTCATTTGCCTTTTACATAATTGTTATTTAGCTGCATATCATTTGAACTTACACATCACACTGATACAATAATGCAAAAATTCAATATTGCAATATTTGTAAGAAAATCCCATCACACACTGCTGTGCTTTCCAAGAGGGTCCGATTGCTATACTGCTAAACTACTTTATATGTTCTAAGGCTTCCAGGGTATTAACTATAAAAATTGTGTGAGTTTGTAAAAGGAACCCTAAAAAACTGTACTTTGGAAATATCTACCTTAATGCTCCTGCACATTTGCGTGTTTTTTTCACACGATATCGCTGTGTTTTTTCACGCAATTGTCAATGGGACTTTCTAATGTTAAAAACGCATCGCACAAAAATTGCAAAGCACCAACATGCGATGCGTTTTTAATAGAGATGAGCGAGTATACTCGCTAAAGGCAATTGCTCGAGCGTGCATTGCCTTTAGCGAGTACCTGCCCGCTCAAGACAGAAGGTTGGGGTGCCGGTGCGCGGTGAGTAGCGGCAGTCAGCAGGAGGGAGCGGGGGGGAGAGAGGGAGAGAGAGATCTCCCCTCCGTTCCGCCCCACTCTCCCCCGCAGCTCCCTGCCCGCTACCGGCACCCGAACCTTCCGTCTCGAGTGGGGAGACACTCGCTAAAGGCAATGCTCGCTCGAGCAATTGCCTTTAGCGAGTATACTCGCTCATCTCTAGTTTTTAACATTAGAAAGTCCTATTGGCAAACGCGTTTAAAAAACGCTGCGACAGCGTGTTAAAAAACGCGCAAGAAAAACGGAAGTGTGCAGGAGCCCTTAGGAAGATACAATACCTTGATAATAAGGGTGGTTTCACATCTGCTGCAGGAATTCTACTTTTCTGCTCCGTTGGGGGAGCAGGAAAGGGGAATCCCTGCAGCCAAAGGGTTCCATCTATGGACGGATCTGAACAGCGCTGGGCGAACCTCATTGACTATAATGGGGTCTGCCCACTTTCTGCCCAGCTGCCTGGCTTCTGGTCAGAAAAAAAAGCGCTGCATGCAAGCAGCATTTTTCCTTGTGGAATTTTCAGCCAGATCTGCAACAGAATCTCCGGCCGAAGGTTCCAACACACTAGCGTAAACTAGTCACAGCTGTAAACTGGGGGGGAACCGAGAAGTAAGTGGTCAATTTCCCACAAGTGCCATTGCAAGAGAAATTAAGTCAATGGTTTGTCCATGTAGTTCAGGGTGGCAGAGCTGCCATGAGAACAGTCTATTTTGTTCTGCCATTAGGGGCCCAACCTTAAATGTTAAAACAAAATGGGACCGCCAATTCTAGCAGTTATCTCTGCCTACTTATACACACATATCATAGTTTAATTTGGCATTTAATAAATTAAATAATCTGTGATACAAAACTTTTTCTTGCCTTTCTTAATAGCCGTTCAATAACTGTAGTTGTGTTAAGATAATTTGTTGCAGCAGTTTATCAGCAATCGGTTAACCCCTTACTGACCAAGCTTGTTCACATGACCAAGGAACGCGTACCGTGGCCCCCCGTGAAATCTCCATGCTCTCGGCTACGTTCGGTTGCCAAGAGCGGGGAGATTTTATATTATCCTGGCAATCCTCAGCTTTTGCACATGCATCCACCATCTTGGCGACAGGCGCACTTCGGTAACTTTTACATCACCTCATAAGCAGTTTCCAGTGACAGCTCCATGCTCTCGTCTACTCATACTAGTCGGAAGCAGGAAGTTTTTAAATTTCCCGGGCCTCCCGATCCGTAAGGGAAGCTTAAACTTTAACTTTTTTTTAACTTTCCATTGACTTTAATGCGATCACCAGTATTCGGTGGAAACTGGCGATCGTGTGACCAGGGGGGTGGGGGGGCTTCTCGCGAGTCCCCCATGACAGCTCCAGGTTGTCGGCTACCTCCAGGAGCTGGCAGCCTCGAGCCATTACGTCCAGAGCCCGCAGGGCTTTAATCCCCAGAGGATGCATGTTTTTGTGTACTCAGGGATTAAATCCTACTTAAGCAGGAGGTAAAAACACTAAGGGATGGTCACTAAGGGGTTAAACTGCTGCATCCATATTTATTAGTGTGCAGTGCAAACTGGGGATTGTAAGAACATCTTTAGAATGTGACTACAAAGTGTTATGGCCTGCACTCTCCTCTCATTTTTTCTCACATAATATATGTGAGGAGGAGGTGAGGACCTAATGCAGATGACAGCTGTGGGAAGCCAGAGGAAGTAACAAAAAAGTGAATGTACACTGCTTCCATCTCTTAAATGTTAAAGAGGTTGTCCCGCGCCGAAACTGGTTTTTTTTTTTTCAACAGCCCCCCCGTTCGGCGCGAGGCAAACCCGATGCAGGGACCTAAAAAAAAATCCGCACAGCGCTTACCTGAATCCCCGCGCTCCGGTGACTTCTTACTTACCGGTTGAAGATGGTCGCCGGGATCTTCTCCCTCGGTGGACCGCAGGGCTTCTCTGCGGTCCATTGCCGATTCCAGCCTCCTGATTGGCTGGAATCGGCACGTGACGGGGCGGAGCTACACGGAGCCGCTCTCCGGCACGAGCGGCCCCATTCAGAAAAGAAGAAGACCGGACTGCGCAAGCGCGTCTAATCTGGCGATTAGACGCTGAAAATTAGACGGCACCATGGAGACGAGGACGCTAGCAACGGAACAGGTAAGTAAATAACTTCTGATAACTTCTGTATGGCTCATAATTAATGCACAATGTACATTACAAAGTGCATTAATATGGCCATACAGAAGTGTATAACCCCACTTGCTTTCGCGGGACAACCCCTTTAAGCTGTGGGTAGGAGTTCCTGAAGCTGCTGCCTGTCTGTGTTCTGTACAACCTGCAGATTCAGTTATATGGTTCTTTTAAGCACTTTCTTCGGTTTCAGTCATGCCAAAGCCCCCATCACTTACTCTGCCTCTTTCCATAGACTCCATCTCCCTCAGAGTTTCTGACACCTTCCCTGTTCCCTTTAAAAAGCCTCTTGAAGGTTGTATTCCCCACTTCCCCCACAGAAACATAGGCCCTTCCTATCATAGAGCAATTGCCATAGTATATTTTCTCACTTCTCTCACAGGACCCATGCCATCTTGTCTTCCGCTTCCCCTCTTAGAATTCATGTAATAACCACTCACAGAGTTCTTGCCACCTTGTGTCTCTCCTTGCCCCTTAAGGAGTTCCTACTCAATTACTGTCTCCTCACTGTCTCTCAATAAAGCATCTACTAGGTTGCTTCTTCCTTCTGCCCCCTGTCATGCCCCTACCATTTTCCATTCTTTAGCAACCTCTTTCCCATATAATAATTTCTCCCCTCCAACATTGTCTCCCCGATTCCCCTCATTATGAATTGGGGGTGTCAACTCCTTGGTTGTATGGGGCCTAGAAATTTCCAATAGCGACCCTGCAAGGAACATGGTTCCTTTACACCCTCCTAACCCTAATGGTGTCACATACATTTACAGTACATTGATTAAATTATAATTTTGTTTAATAATAATAATTTTTCTGGGGGTTTCCATGATGAACAAGAACATGTGCAGCGAGCAGAAGGGGCAGAGGTACCCTGAGTGGATGGACTAACGATAGAGTGGTCTTGGTGACTCACTTCCTCCTCCACCCAGCTCACTTTCCTGGGCTTGACTCCCTCCACCAATCAGGAAATTAATGACAAGCAGCCAAGCAGGAGAGTGCTGTTGTCAAGCAGACTAGCTTTAGCCCGATATTTAGGGAAACACAGTGGCTTTCTCCTACAGAATGCCTTATATGTCCCCCTAAGGGCTCATAGTGAGGATTCTAGGACTTGTTCACACAATTGATTACCCTGTAGGACCATCCAGGTCACTACACATGTTCAATAATATATGTATCACTTGTAATATGTTAAGCTCCATTTACATGGGGCAAATGTCGGGCAAACGATGTGTGACACTCATCCCTGTGTGTCCTCGCTCCCGTGCTGCTGCAGCAGCATGGGAGCTAGTATGTGCGGGAACGAGTGTCGGACATCGATTGCCCAACATTCGTCCTGTGTAAATGGGCCTTTAGAACGTTCTTTTGCACATTTTTTTCACACTTTTAGCTGCTTTACATTGCCTTGTGTTAAGATAAGAGAACAATAGTTTTTTAAATGCCATATTCACCATAATTTGTTGCAGAAAGCTTTCACAATCAAGCTAACTTTGCAGCATCTGTACATCTTCATTATCTCTTATTATAAGGTCTTCATCATTCGTATTGTTCATTTGTTAAGTTTTTGGAAAGCATTGTGACACCAATCCCATCTTAAGTAGTAAGAGTAGTATTCTGTGTACACAGGATCTTTATCAATCCATGCCTATTTATACCTCTTAGTTCGAGCAGTTGGCCTATCTGTGGATGGAAAGGCAAAAGTCAGGAGGAAACTATAGCCGACACCGTGCACAAACAGAAAAACATGTAGTGTTATGTGTCAGCTCTTTGAAAATTGATCTACTAATGGATTTTTTGAATGAATTCTATGCACACCCAAGGCTTCAGGTATTTTTTTAACCATTACTTAATCATTATAAACTATAATCCAGCACTGATCTTAAAATAGTCTAAGTTAATGTATTAATTTCACATGATTGTTATCAATTGGTGCTTTTTCTTTTGCTATTGCTTTATTGATTGTAGCCAGCAGATGGCATGAGTGGAGTCTGGTACATCTGCACTTAGCTTTTTGAAAGTTCCATACTTAATGTCTATCAGTTATTTATTTATTTGTGTGTGTGTCTGGGGGTCTAAGTGTTTGTGAGGGGGGAAAAAAAAAAAAATAATTTGTGACCAGTTGCGCATAAGTGTCAGCGGGTAAGCGGTTGCGCGAGAGCGGCAGCGTGTGAGTGGTTGTACAGAGGCAGCAGCGTGTGAGCGGTTGCAGCAGAGCGTGTGAGCGGTTGAGCGGTTGCAGCAGCGTGTGAGCGGAGGCAGCAGCGTGTGAGCGGAGGCAGCAGCGTGTGAGCGGTTGAGCGGTTGCAGCAGCGTGTGAGCGGTTGCAGCAGCGGGTGAGCGGTTGCAGCAGCGGGTGAGCAGTTGCAGCAGTGGGTGAGCGGTTGAGCGGTTGCAGCAGCGGGTGAGCGGTTGCAGCAGCGGGTGAGCGGTTGCAGCAGCGGGTGAGCGGTTGAGCGGTTGCAGCAGCACGTGAGCAATTGCAGCAGCGCGTGAGCGGTTGAGCGGAGGCGGCAGCATGTGAGCGGAGTGTGAACAAGTCTATCTTCACTACTTCCACAAGTAAATTGTAGATCCCCATTACGATGAGCTCCATGTCTGGCAATGCCATCCAGTGTGCTACTTGTGTGATGTATGCGGTCCTTGATCAGCCGATCGAGGGTGCATACTGTTGCGCAAGATGCGTGCACGTCGCAACTTTAGAAGCCCAAATTCTGGCTCTAAATGAGCAACTGGCAACACTGAGAGCCATTGACATCATGGAAAGGAGTTTGCTGCTCACTGAGCAGACACTCGCTGGGGTAGAGGCGGGGGCGGATGGTAGTACAGAAGTGCAGGGGGAGCAGGCAGTCAGCTGGGTGACAGATAGAAGGAGGCATAGAGGGAATAGATCCAGGGAGGCTGGTCCTGAACTGGCACAACCCAACATGTCTGCAACGTTGGCAGATGAGGGCGATGCCATTACAGAGCCAGCACCGCTGCAGCACGACATGCCCTCTGAACGCCAGGGGGATGACTGCTCCGGTAAGACGGGGACGGGGAGTGCAGGGCAGGCTAGACAGGTTCTAGTGGTGGGGGACTCAATTATTAGGGGGACAGAGATGGCAATCTGCCATAAAGACCGGGATCGTCGAATGGTGTGTTGTCTTCCTGGCGCTCGAGTTCGACACATCGCGGATCGGATTGACAGATTACTGGTAGGGGCTGGTGAGGATTTAGCGGTCATGGTGCACGTTGGCACCAATGAACAAGTTAGAGGTCATTGGAGGGCCCTCAAAAATGATTTCAGGGATCTAGAGTCCAAGCTCAAGGTGCGGACCTCCAGGGTAGTTTTCTCGGAAATACTACCTGTACCTAAAGCCACACTAGAAAGGCAGCAGGATCTTAGGGAGGTAAACAAGTGGCTCCGGAGTTGGTGTAAGAAGGAGGGATTTGGGTTCCTGGAGAACTGGGCTGACTTTGCTGTCGGCTACAGGCTCTACCGTAGGGACGGGCTGCATCTTAATGGGGAGGGTGCAGCTGTGCTGGGGGATAAGATGGCTAGAAGGCTGGAGGAGTCTTTAAACTAGGGACTGGGGGGAGGGTAAAATGAGAAATAGTGGGGTAGCCAGTGTAACTAGCGATCCGGGTCCAAGCAAAGGGAATGGGGGTCGAGCAGGGGGTGGGGTTAGTACAGTTAGAACTGATAGATCAGCCATAAGTACGAATAGCAACAAAACAAATTTAAAAAACAAAAAAAATGATATAAATTGTATGACCCCGAATGCAAGAAGTCTGATTGGTAAAGTGGGTGAGCTTGAAGCGAGAATGACTGATGAAAATTATGATATAGTCGGAATTACGGAAACATGGCTTGATAAGTGCAATTGGGCGGTGAATTTGCAGGGGTACAATCTCTTCAGAAGGGACCGAAGGAACCAGAAAGGGGGAGGGGTATGTCTGTACGTCAAATCGAACTTGAAGCCGAGGCTACGGGAGGATATAGGGGTAGGAGACGAACAGGTGGAATCTCTGTGGGTAGAAATACAGGGAGGAAAAAATAACAAAATCCTGATAGGGGTCTTCTATAGACCACCAAAAGCAACAGAAGAAACTGAAAACTTACTACTAAGGCAGATAGAAGAGGTGTCAAAGCGCAACAAAGTAATTATCATGGGGGACTTTAATTATCCAGATATAACATGGGAGAAGGAAACCTGCAAATCTCACAGGGGTGATAAGTTCTTGAGAGTAATTAAAGACAATTACCTGAACCAACTTGTGCAGGAACCAACAAGAGGGAAGGCCATTCTGGACCTAGTACTAACCAACAAACCGGAACGTACAAAGGGGGTACAGGTTGAGGGGCACTTGGAGAACAGTGACCACAATATAATCAACTTCCAGCTGTCAATCAATAGGAAGCCTTATCAGGGAGCAACAAAGAAACTAAACTTTAGTAAAGCAAAATTTGATGAGCTTAGAACTACTATCGGTAACATTAATTGGGACAACATCCTCAAAAATAACGGTACAGAGGGCAAATGGGAAAAGTTTAAAAGGATCCTAATCACCTCATGTCAGCAGTTCATTCCCTTTAAAAATAAAAGAAACTCAACTAAAAGGAAACCAATGTGGCTCGACAAGACGGTAAGAGGGGCAATAAACGAAAAAAAGAAAGCGTTCAAACTACTAAAGCAAGAAGGCAGCGAAGAAGCACTAAAATCATACAGGGAAAAAAACAAAATATGCAAAGATAAGATCAAAACTGCCAAGGAGGAAGCAGAAAGACGGATCGCAAAAGAGAGCAGAAACAACCCGAAGCTATTTTTCAACTACATTAACAGCAAAAGGATTTGCAGGGAGAGCGCTGGCCCTTTAAAAAATAATGCAGGAGAAATCATTGATGATGACGAAGGGAAAGCAAATCTACTAAACAGTTTCTTCTCAAGTGTATTCACAAACGAAAAGGAAATGCCACACGAGATGCAGGGGAATAAAATGAACCCCTCACAAAATATCTCATACCTAACGCAGGAGGAGGTGCGGAAGCGACTAAAGAAAACTAAAATTGATAAATCGCTGGGCCCAGATGGAATACACCCAAGGATACTAAGGGAACTAAGTGACGAGATAGCTAGGCCGCTATACCTAATATTTCTAGACAATATAAAGACCGGTGTAGTACCATTGGATTGGCACATTGCCAACGTGGTTCCAATTTACAAAAAAGGGAGCAAAAGTGAGCCTGGTAACTACAGGTCAGTAAGTCTCACTTCAGTAACGGGAAAAATTTTAGAGGGGATTCTGAGAGACGCCATCGATGAGTACCTCAAGGAGAATAAGGGAATAACTCCTCACCAGCATGGATTCATGAAGGGTCGCTCATGTCAGACAAATCTGATCAGTTTCTACGATGAAGTAAGCTCTAAGCTGGACCAGGGAGAATCTATTGATCTCGTATATCTGGACTTCTCTAAAGCCTTTGACACCGTGCCACATAATAGGCTAATATACAAAATGAGGCAGCTCGGACTGCGCGAAAACGTGTGTAAGTGGGTAAAAAATTGGCTCAATGATAGAAAGCAGAGAGTGGTAATAAATGGTTCGTACTCTGATTGGACCACAGTTGCTAGCGGGGTGCCACAGGGTTCAGTATTGGGCCCCACTCTGTTCAACATATTTATCAATGACCTGATAGAGGGGCTGCACAGCAAAATATCAATATTTGCAGATGACACAAAATTATACAATATAATTAATGCAACGGAGGACAATGTACGGCTACAAACGGACCTAGATAAGCTGGGGGCTTGGGCAGGAAAATGGCAAATGAAGTTCAATGTTGAAAAATGTAAGACTATGCACATGGGCAGGAGAAACGGATGTCACCAATATTCACTTAATGGGGTACCACTGGGGAAAAGTGATATGGAAAAGGATCTGGGGGTATTAGTGGATAATAGACTAAACTGGAGTAACCAATGCCAGTCAGCTGCTGCAAAGGCAAATAAAGTCTTGGGGTGCATTAAAAGAGGTATAGGGGCGAAGGATGAGAACATTATCCTTCCTTTATATAAGGCACTCGTCAGGCCTCACATGGAATACTGCGTACAATTCTGGTCACCGGTGCTCAGAAAAGATGTCACAGTACTTGAGGGGATTCAAAGAAGGGCAACTAAACTAATACATGGAATGACGGGACTGGAATACCCAGAGAGGCTATCCAAATTGGGACTATTTACTCTAGAAAAAAGAAGGTTAAGAGGCGACCAAATAACCATGTATAAGTACATGAGGGAACAATACAAGGATCTCTCCCAAGATCTGTTTACACCCAGGACCACGACGGTAACAAGAGGACATCCGCTACAAATAGAGGAAAGTAGGTTTCATCACCAACATAGAAGGGGATTCTTTACTGTAAGAGCAGTTAGACTGTGGAACTCTCTGCCTGAGGAAGTGGTGATGGCAAAATCCATAGAGGAGTTTAAAAGGGGACTTGATGTCTTTCTGGAGAAGGACATTATAGGATATAAATCTTAGGTTAAGTGTCAATCCGGGTATATAGGAAGGTAGGAACTATTAGGGGTTGATCTAGGGAACAGTCTGATTGCCATTAGGGAGTTGGGAAGGAATTTTTTCCCCAAAAGGGCTAATTGGCTTCTGGCCTTGGGGTTTTTTGCCTTCCTTTGGATCAACACAGGAGGATAGACAGGCTGGACTAGATGGACATTGTCTTCATTCAGCCTTACATACTATGTTACTATGTTACTATGTATGTTTAAGAAATAAGATGTTGAATTGGTAGTCTTGGGTTCTTAAGCAATATTGAGCCCCAAGTCTGGCCACACAAAACTTTGGA
Source organism: Eleutherodactylus coqui (assembly GCF_035609145.1). NCBI lineage: Eukaryota > Metazoa > Chordata > Amphibia > Anura > Eleutherodactylidae > Eleutherodactylus > Eleutherodactylus coqui. The sequence continues at coordinate 236,928,020 of NC_089839.1, read as the reverse complement.
CAGTGCTAGTTAGGGGCACAGAAGAGGAGTGTAAGTATACCTCTATCTATGTCTTTAGGATCTTCAGTAATCGAAAAATGAAATTTGGTGCTGCTGTCATAAGCACTCTGGAGCAAAAACTTCTAGCTCAATCGCCCTCTACTCCTTCCATTGAGCTGCTAGACAGCTCTGAGTGACAGTTGTAGAAGTCTCCTACTTGGACATTATAGCTGTCCATCAGAGCTATGGAGCTGCTCATTAGGCCTCGTTCATGCTTTTAGCGTATTATAGGCGCACAAAGAAAGAGCTTCTTTTAAAACCAATGGTTTCCTATAGAAACGTTTAGATGAAGGAATTATAGATGCAAAAATATTCGCACCTAACAAAGAAAGGACATGCAACTGCAATGCTCGGATCTAAGGCCTGTGGTTTGTGAAAAGATAGGACCTGACCTATCTTTGGTGTGTGATGCGTGGGAGTTCCATAGACTCCTATAGGAGCTGGATAACATGTACCACGCACCTTCCATCATGTAAACGGGCAATTTCAATTCGGGACTTGAGAGCTGGAAATCACCCATTTACGCGCACTTTCGAGCAGTTAGGAGTGAGTCTTTCGCACGCCTCTAATGCACTAAAAGCACGTGCGTCTGAATGAGGCCTTAGACAGAGAGAAGAGAACTTGAGTGTTAAATCCCGGCTCCACAGCACTTGCAGCATCATCAAAGTTTGTTCTCTGACTGCTGGAGACCCTAAAACATGGATAGAGGAACATTTGCACCCTCTCATGTGCCCCTAACTAGCATTGTCAGAAGGTTTACATTAAAAAGTTGCTGTCAGACTCCCTTTAAATATGGAAGTAGATTTTGTATTTGCATAATTCTCAACTCTATTAAAAACAGGATTATTATGTGGTGATCTTGTGTCCAACGGAGATGGATATTCAAGTAAGGCGCATTCTTCAGATCCCAATGTGGTCTCAAAGAGTAATCTACCTGCAAGGCTCTGTACTTAAAGATCAAGATCTATTAAGAGCAAAGTAAGTATTTAATGTTTAACCCATTTATTCTCATTTTTATTATTCATCCAGTGCCAACATATTCTTCTGCACTCCGTAATCATTTTGTACCAAGTGCCTACAGAAATATCTATTACTGATTCCAATAATTAATTTGTGGCATTTTCAACTGCTACCAATAAATAAATGTATTTTATTGCTAATTTGTCTTAAATTGATTCCCTTCGGTTATTTTCATGCCCTTACAAGCTTGCTCCGCACACTACCTTATGCAATGCCGGAAAGTATATTTTGGCCCTGCATAAGTATTTCTGTGGACACCTTGTATAGGAAGAACAGCCAGATGTGTTTTCAGTGAGTTTTCCATTACTGCACTATTGATTACCTATCATCAGGATACGTCTTTAAAAGTTGATTAGTGGGGGCCCGCTGCTTGAGATCCACATCGTTGGGGTGAGCCTCACTGTCATTTCAGTCCATAAAAGTCCAAATTATTAAAACATTGTATTATTTATAGTGTACAGTAAACACCATCTGAAAAACTTTAGTTGCTGCCAGAATGCTACTTGTTTGTTCACCCTGTCTAAGAAATATTGAATGAAAAGCAATTACAAAGTTGGATGTGATAGAAACTACAGCTCACGCCGCAAAATACAGGCCCTCATACGGTCTTATTGAAGGAAACATAAAAAGGTTATGAGGGTTAGAAGACGATAACGGAAAGCAAAAAAAAGTGATTTTACATTTAAAGTAGTACAACATAAAAATAAAACAATATAAATTTGTTATCTTTGTAATTACACTGACCAACAGAATACAGATAGCATTCCCTTTTTATTACACCATGAACAGCATAAAAACAAGACCTTTGTATGAAATTGTGTTTTTTTTTCCATTTTACCCAACTTAGAAACGTTGTTTTCCAATACATTATATTATAAGTTAAATGGTACTATTAAAAACAAAACTTGTCCCTCAAAAAGCAAGCTCCTATATAGCCATGTCATTGAAAAAAAAAGTGATAGTTTTTTTTGAGAGTGGGGATATAAAAATGAAAAAAAAAAGCTGCAGTGGGAATGGGTTAGGAAATAAAGAACACCAGTGATTTTATAGACATGCAAATTAAGAATAAAATATGTGTTTAATAATGTCAGAATTAACAAATTTACTGTCAATTTTGATTCCTCTTGAAAATACTACTGAGGCCTTAGTCAGACGGGCGTTTTTTCGCGCGATTTGCGGATCGCATGACGGATGTGCATCCGCAAATCGCGTGACCGGTGCGCGCAAGTCGCCCGCAAATCGCCCGAAAATCTGCTCCTAGCCGCGTTTCATTAGAAACGGGCCGGAGCTGTCCAGCGCATTGCATTCAATGGAGACGGCAATACAGCCGTCTCCATTGAAAGCAATGCGCTGCGGGCGAGCCCGGGATGAATTGTCGGTAAGGGCTTAAATATATAAGCCCTTCCCTGCAATTAATCCTGAAATGTGTAAAAATAAAAAATATCTATGTACTCACCTTCTCCCGGCAGCCGGAGCTCCGAGCGGCCGTCCTGCAGTGGGTGTGAAGGGGGTGTGAGTCAGACCTGCCCCCTGATTGGCTCAGCGCTGAGCCAATCAGAGGCATGCCTCACTCACACCCATTCATGAATTCATGAATGGATGTGAGTCAGACCTGCCCCTGATTGGCTCAGCGCTGAGAGGCAGCAGTCACTCACCCATTCATGAATTCATGAATGGGTGTGTGAGTGTTTTCAGCCTCTGATTGGTCAGGGCTGTGACCAATCAGAGGCAGATCATTCAGCAGGCGGAGATTTTAAAGCCCCGCTGGCTGAATAGTGCCAAGAAGCAGTTCAGGAGAACTGACAGCGGCCGCCGCTGGACTCCGGCTGCAGCGGAAAGGTGAGTATACATTTTTTTTTTATTTTAACACATTTTAGGATGAATTGCAGGGAAGGGCTTATATATTTAACCCCTTCCCAACAATTCACCCCGCGCACGCCGGCAGCCCATTGCTTTCAATGGAGCGGCTGTATTGCCGCTCCATTGAATTCAATGGGCAAACATCGTTCTTCTCTGCCACAGCTGTTACAAAAAGAATGATTTGTCTTCTATATGTTCTCAATGGGGTCGGCGCTGCTGCCGCCGGCCCCATTGAGCGCATATACAGAAGAGAACAGGAATCACAGATCGCAGATAGGTGCGATCTGCGATTTTTTGTTCTATAATTTATCGGCCGAGCGCATAAAAAGCGCTCATGTGTCCGATACCATTGCAAAGCAATGGTTTTAAAAAATCGCCGGACGCATGCACATGCGCAAATCGCGGCTAAAAACGCCCGTCTGACTAAGGCCTTAGGGAGACAGAAAATGTTTACTTATCACATAAGTATAGTATATCCATCTATACAAATAATCACCCTTGGTGTACCTCCAAGTATTAGTCGATATCACCAATAAGAATGACAAAAACTGTTCTAAAAATGAATCACACATTGGCTCTGGTGTTAATTAAGTATAGTGATGAAATAACCCTTACCGAAAGATTTATTCCATCCAAATTAGTTCTAACTGAACAGGAAGTACAGGAAGTTAACCAAAACCTCTAAAATTGGTGTATAATACTGTCTAAGGCCTTAGTCACACGGGCGTTTTTTCCCGCGATTTGCGGATCACATGACGGATGCACATCCGCAAATCGCGTGACCGGGGCCGAAAAATCGCCTGAAAAAACTGCTCCTAGCCGCGTTTCAATAGAAACGGGCCGGAGCAGTGCAGCGCTGTCCAGCGCATTGAATTCAATGGAGCCGGCAATACAGCCGGCTCCATTGAAAGCAATGCGCTGCCGGCGATCTCACGATGAATTTTCGGGAAGGGCTTAAATATATAAGCCCTTCCCTGAAAATCATCCAGAAATGTGTAAAAATTAGAGATGAGCGAACACCAAAATGTTCGGGTGTTCGTTATTCGGAACGAACTTCCCGCGATGTTCGAGGGTTCGTTTCGAACAACGAACCCCATTGAAGTCAATGGGCGACCAGAGCATTTTTGTATTTCGCCGATGCTCGCTAAGGTTTTCATGTGTGAAAATCTGGGCAATTCAAGAAAGTGATGGGAACGACACAGCAACGGATAGGGCGGGGCGAGGGGCTACATGTTGGGCTGCATCTCAAGTTCACAGGTCCCACTATTAAGCCACAATACCGGCAAGAGTGCCCCCCCCCCCTTCAACAACTTTTACTTCTGAAAAGCCCTCATTAGCATGGCATACCTTTGCTAAGCACCACACTACCTCCAACAAAGCACAATCACTGTCTGCATGACACTCCACTGACACTTCTCCTGGGTTGCATGCTGCCCAACCGCCCCCCCTCCCCCCCACAGCGCACACCAAAGTGTCCCTGGGCAGCCTTCAGCTGCCCTCATGCCACCCCACGCTCATGTCTATTTAGAAGTGCGTCTGCCATGACGAGGGACCGCAGGCACACACTGCAGAGGTTGGCACGGCTAGGCAGCGACCCTCTTTAAAAGTGGCGGAGCGATAGCCCACAATGCTGTACAGAAGCAATGAGAAATAGAATCCTGTGCCACCGCCATCAGGAGCTGCACACGTGGGCATAGCAATGGGGAACCTATGTGCCACACACTATTCATTCTGTCAAGGTGTCTGCATGCCCCAGTCAGACCGGGCTTTTTAATTCATAGACACAGGCAGGTACAACTCCCTATTGTGAAGTCCCTGTCGACCCACAGCATGGGTGGCTACCTGGAACCCACCGGCGGTACACAGAAATATCCCATTGCATTGCCCAACACAGCTGAGGTAGTAATGTCGTGCTTAATGCAGGTGGGCTTCGGCCCACACTGCATGCCCCAGTCTGACTGGGGTTCTTTATAAGTGTACAGATGTAGTAAAAACTCCGTGTGCACCTACAGCATGGGTGGGTGCCAGGAAGCCACCGGCGGTACACAGAAATATCCGATTGTATTGCCCAACACAGCTGAGGTAGTAATGTCGTGCTTAATGCAGGTGGGCTTCGGCCCACACTGCATGCCCCAGTCTGACTGGGGTTCTTTATAAGTGTACAGATGTAGTAAAAACACCGTGTGCACCTACAGCATGGGTGGGTGCCAGGAAGCCACCGGCGGTACACAGAAATATCCCATTGCATTGCCCAACACAGCTGAGGTAGTAATGTTGTGCTTAACCCTTTCCAATCCAATTTGTATATGGTTTTCCTAGGGGGCTTACTCTTTTTCTGCCGTTATACAACGGCGCTATATGCTGGCTAATGCCAGTACTGCATGAGCTGACACGTAGGATAGGCTCCGACAGCAGAGAGGCTGGCAATATACAGTAAGAGAACCCCGACGGACGTCTACCAACAATGGAGCTGTACAGCCTTAAACCCTAATGTCTTCACAGGTCAGACAGTGGACTGGAAAGGGTTAATGCAGGTGGGTTTCGGCCCACACTGCATGCCCCAGTCAGACTGGGTTTCTTTATAAGTGGAAACAGATGCATTTATAATTCCCTGTGGACCCACAGCATGGGTGGGTGCCAGGAAGCCACCGGCGGTACATAGAAATATCCCATTGCATTGCCCAACACAGCTGAGGTAGTAATGTCGCGCTTAATGTAGGTGGGCTAAAAATTAATTTGATTACACTGTAGGCGAGGGCCCACAAAAATTGCTGTATCAACAGTACTAATGTACATCAGAAAAATTGGCCATGGCCAGCCAAGAGGGCAGGTGAAACCCATTAATCGCTTTGGTTAATGTGGATTAAGTGGTAACTAGGCCTGGAGGCAGCCCAGTGTAACGAAAAATTGGTTCAAGTTAAAGTTCCAACGCTTTTAAGCGCATTGAAACTTATAAAAATTGTTCAGAAAAATTATTTGAGTGAGCCTTGTGGCCCTAAGAAAAATTGCCCGTTCAGCGTGATTACGTGAGGTTTCAGGAGGAGGAGCAGGAGGAGGAGGAGGAATATTAGACACAGATTGATGAAGCAGAAATGTCCCCGTTTTGGATGGTGAGAGAGAACGTAGCTTCCATCCGCGGGTGCAGCCTACGTATTGCTTACGTATCGCTGCTGTCCGCTGGTGGAGAACAGAAGTCTGGGGAAATCCAGCCTTTGTTCATCTTGATGAGTGTTAGCCTGTCGGCACTGTCGGTTGACAGGCGGGTACGCTTATCTGTGATGATTCCCCCAGCCGCACTAAACACCCTCTCCGACAAGACGCTAGCCGCAGGACAAGCAAGCACCTCCAGGGCATACAGCGCTAGTTCAGGCCACGTGTCCAGCTTCAACACCCAGTAGTTGTAGGTGGCAGAGGCGTCACGGAGGACGGTCGTGCGATCCGCTACGTACTCCCTCACCATCCTTTTACAGTGCTCCCGCCGACTCAGCCTTGACTGGGGAGCGGTGACACAGTCTTGGTGGGGAGCCATAAAGCTGTCCAGGCCCTTAAAGACTGTTGCACTGCCTGGGATGTACATGCTGCTCGATCTACGCACATCCCCTGCTACCTTGCCCTCGGTACTGCGCCTTCTGCCACTAGCGCTGTCGGCTGGGAATTTTACCATCAGCTTGTCCGCAAGGGTCCTGTGGTATAGCAACACTCTCGAACCCCTTTCCTCTTCGGGAATCAGAGTGGGCAGGTTCTCCTTATACCGTGGATCGAGCAGTGTGTACACCCAGTAATCCGTCGTGGCCAGAATGCGTGCAACGCGAGGGTCACGAGAAAGGCATCCTAACATGAAGTCAGCCATGTGTGCCAGGGTACCTGTACGCAACACATGGCTGTCTTCACTAGGAAGATCACTTTCAGGATCCTCCTCCTCCTCCTCCTCCTCCTCAGGCCATACACGCTGAAAGGATGACAGGCAATCAGCCGGTGTACCGTCAGCAGCGGGCCAAGCTGTCTCTTCCCCCTCCTCCTCATCCTCCTCATGCTCCTCCTCCTCCTCCTGTACGCGCTGAGAAATAGACAGGAGGGTGCCCTGACTATCCAGCGGCATACTGTCTTCCCCCGCCCCCGTTTCCGAGCGCAAAGCAGCTGCCTTTATGGTTTGCAGGGAATTTCTCAAGATGCATAGCAGAGGAATGGTGATGCTAATGATTGTAGCATCGCCGCTCACCACCTGGGTAGACTCCTCAAAATTACCAAGGACATGGCAGATGTCTGCCAACCAGGCCCACTCTTCTGAAAGGAATTGAGGAGGCTGACTCCCACTGCGCCGCCCATGTTGGAGTTGGTATTCGACTATAGCTCTACGCTGTTCATAGAGCCTGGCCAACATGTGGAGCGTAGAGTTCCACCGTGTGGGCACGTCACACAGCAGTCGGTGCACTGGCAGCTTAAAGTGATGTTGCAGGGTGCGCAGGGTGGCAGCGTCCATGCGGGACTTGCGGAAATGTGCGCAGAGCCGGCGCGCCTTTACGAGCAGGTCTGACAAGCGTGGGTAGCTTTTCAGAAAGCGCTGAACCACCAAATTAAAGACGTGGGCCAGGCATGGCACGTGCGTGAGGCTGCCGAGCTGCAGAGCCGCCACCAGGTTACGGCCGTTGTCACACACGACCATGCCCGGTTGGAGGCTCAGCGGCGCAAGCCAGCGGTCGGTCTGCTGTGTCAGACCCTGCAGCAGTTCGTGGGCCGTGTGCCTCTTATCGCCTAAGCTGAGTAGTTTCAGCACGGCCTGCTGACGCTTGCCCACCGCTGTGCTGCCACACCGCGCGACACCGACTGCTGGCGACATGCTGCTGCTAACACATCTTGATTGCGAGACAGAGGAGGAGGAGGAGGAGGAGGAGGGTGCTTTAGTGGAGGAAGCATACACCTCCGCAGATACCACCACCGAGCTGGGGCCCGCAATTCTGGGGGTGGGTAGGACATGAGTGGTCCCAGGCTCTGACTCTGTCCCAGCCTCCACTAAATTCACCCAATGTGCCGTCAGGGAGATGTAGTGGCCCTGCCCGCCTGTGCTTGTCCACGTGTCCGTAGTTAAGTGGACCGTGGCAGTAACCGCGTTGGTGAGGGCGCGTACAATGTTGCGGGAGACGTGGTCGTGCAGGGCTGGGACGGCACATCGGGAAAAGTAGTGGCGACTGGGAACTGAGTAGCGCGGGGCCGCCGCCTCCATGATACTTTTGAAGGACTCCGTTTCCACAACCCTATACGGCAGCATCTCAAGGCTGATGAATTTTGCTATGCGGACGGTTAACGTTTGAGCGTGCGGGTGCGTGGCGGCGTACTTGCGCTCCAACAGTTGCGCAAGCGACGGCTGGACGGTGCGCTGAACTACACTGCTGGATGGGGCCGAGGACAGCGGAGGTGAGGGTGTGGGTGCAGGCCAGGAGACGGTAGTGCCTGTGTCCTGAGAGGGGGGTTGCATCTCAGTGGCAGGTTGGGGCACAGGGGGAGAGGCAGGGGTGCAAACCGGAGGCGCTGAACGGCCTTCGTTCCACCTTGTGGGGTGCTTGGCCATCATATGTCTGCGAATGGTGGTGGTGGTGAGGCTGTTGGTGTTGGCTCCCCGGCTGAGCTTTGCGCGACAAAGGTTGCACACCACTGTTCGTCGGTCGTCAGGCGTCTCTGTGAAAAACTGCCAGACCTTAGAGCACCTCGGCCTCTGCCAGGGTGGCATGGCGCGAGGGGGCGCTTTGGGAAACACTTGGTGGATTATTCGGTCTGGCCCTGCCTCTACCCCTGGCCACCGCACTGCCTCTTGCAACTTGCCCTGCTGATGCCCTTGACTCCCCCTCTGAAGACCTGTCCTCCTGAGTAAGCGTTGCACACCAGGTGGGGTCAGTCACCTCATCGTCCTGCTGCTCTTCCTCCGAATCCTCTGTGCGCTGCTCCGTCGGACTTACTGCCCTTACTACTACCTCACTGCAAGACAACTGTGTCTGATCGTCATCGTCCTCCTCACCCACAGAAAGTTGTTGAGACAGTTGGCGGAAGTCCCCAGCCTCTTCCCCCGGACCCCGGGAACTTTCGAATGGTTGGGCATCAGTGACGATAAACTCCTCTGGTGGGAGAGGAACCGCTGCTGCCCAATCTAAGCAGGGGCCCGAGAACAGTTCCTGGGAGTGTTCCCGCTCCTGAGCAGGTGTCATTGTAGTGGAGTGAGGAGGCTGGGAGGAAGGAGGAGCAGCAGACAGAGGATTCGGATTTGCAGCAGTGGACGGCGCAGAACTGCGGGTTGACGATAGGTTGCTCGAAGCACTTTCTGCCATCCAGGACAGGACCTGCTCACGCTGCTCATTTTCTAATAACCGTCTCCCGCGTGGACCCATTAATTGGGCGATGAATGTGGGGACACCAGAAACGTTCCTCTCTCCTAATCGCGCAGCAGTCGGCTGCGACACACCTGGATCAGGAGCTCGGCCTGTGCCCACACCCTGACTTGGCCCTCCGCATCCTCGGCCGCGTCCACGTCCTCTAGGCCTACCCCTACCCCTCAGCATGCTGTATTACCAGTGATTTGATTTCACAGGCAGCTAATAAATTGGCGCAAGACTGCAGGCCAAATATAATTTTTTCCCTTTTTTGAAAACGAAAGGCCCCACTGCCTCTAGTGAATGTATAATCTAAGTTTAATAACTGTGCTGTTTTCCTGCTAATGTGTCACAGAACGTGAGGGTAGCAGAGTTATTAACTCTGGCAGAGCAGGTATTTTTTTTCCCAATTAAGGAAAGCAAATGGCGAAGCCAGCAGTAAACCGTAGCTGGGTGCGTCTGATTTTTAAAGGTTGCACACGCAGCCGACACGTGTCCACCGCCCTTAGGACGGACAGAGGCAGGACAAATAGAAATATTTTCCGGTTTTTTTCCACCAAAAGGCAGCACTGCGTATATTAAATGAACATGAGAAGTTTAATAACTGTGCTGTGTCCCTGCTAATGTGTCACAGAACGTGAGGGTAGCAGAGTTATTAACTGTGGCAGAGCAGGTATTTTTTTTCCCAATTAAGGAAAGCAAATGGCGAAGCCAGCAGTAAACCGTAGCTGGGTGCGTCTGATTTTTAAAGGTGTCACACGCAGCCGACACGTGTCCACCGCCCTTAGGACGGACAGAGGCAGGACAAATAGAAATATTTTCCGTTTTTTTCCACCAAAAGGCAGCACTGCGTATATTCAATGAATAATAACTGTGTTGTGGCCCTGCCTACACAATTCTTTCCCTGCAGTATCAATGGAGGGTGCAATGCTCTGCAGAGGCGATTTTGAGAAGTAAAAAAAAATGCAGCACAGCTAACAGCAGCCAGCACAGTACTGCACATGGTTAAATATGGCCCTAGAAAGGACCGTTGAGGTTCTTGAAGGCTACACTCACTCCTAACACTCTCCCTGCCTATGCAGCACTTCTGTCCCTAATGCCGGGTGCAACGCTCTGCAGAGGTGATTTTGAGAAAAAAAAAAATTGCCACTGCTAACAGCAGCCAACACACAGCTATCAGTGGCCCTAATAAGGACCTTTGGGGGTCTTGAAGCCTACACTAACTACCAATTCTTTCCCTACAGCAGCTCCGGTACAAACAGCACTGTCCCTCATCTAACTCACACGGCATCTGAGGCGAGCCGCGGGAGGGGCCGACTTTTATATTCGGCGGACACCTGATCTTCCCAGCCACTCACTGCAGGGGGGTGGTATAGGGCTTGAACGTCACAGGGGGAAGTTGTAATGCCTTCCCTGTCTTTCAATTGGCCAGAAAAGCGCGCTAACGTCTCAGGGAAGGAAGTGAAAGTAACCCGAACACCGCATGGTGTTCGTTACGAATAACGAACATCACGAACACCCTAATATTCGCACGAATATCAAGCTTGGAAGAACACGTTCGCTCATCTCTATTAAAAATTAAAAAAAAAAATATACTCACCTGGTCCCGGCAGACAGAGTTCATCCGCGGCCAGCGGCAGTTCTCCTGAACTGCTCTCTGTAGTATTCAGCAGCCGGGATTTAAAATCCCCGCCTGCTGAATGAGCTGCCTCTGATTGGTCACAGCCTGACCAATCAGAGGCAGCTCTCACTCACACCCATTCATGAATTCATGATTGGGTGAGTGAGTGCTGCCTCTGATTGGCTCAGCGCAGGGACCAATCAGGGGCAGCTCTCAGCTGTCATTCATGAATTCATGAATGGGTGTGAGTGAGAGCTGCCTCTGATTGATCAGGCTGTGACCAATCAGAGGCAGCTCATTCAGCAGGCGGGATTTTAAATCACCGGCTGCTGAATACTACAGAGAGCAGTTCAGGAGAACTGCCGCTGGCCGCGGCTGAACTCCGTCTGCCGGGACAAGGTGAGTATATATTTTTTTTTTGTTTTTACACATCTCTGGATGAATTTCAGGGAAGGGCTTATATTTTTAAGCCCTTCCCGAAAATTCATTGTGCGATCGCCGGCAGCCCATTGCTTTCAATGGAGCCGGCTGTATTGCCGGCTCCATTGAATTCAATGGGCAAACATCATTATTCTCTGCCACAGCTGTTATAGCTGTGGCAGAGGAGAATGATTTGTCTACTATATGTTCTCAATGGGGTCGGCGCTGCTGTCGCCGGCCCCATTGAGCGCATATAGAGAAGAGAACAGGAATCGCAGATTGCAGATAGGTGCGATCTGCGATTTCTGTTCTATAATTTATCGGACGAGCACATAAAAAGCGCTCATGTGTCCGATACCATTGCAAAGCAATGGTTTTATAAAATCGCTGGACGCATGCGCATGCGCAAATCGCGCGAAAAAGCGCCCGTCTGACTGAGCCCTAACAGCTATAAAAGCCCTGCATAACACTTTACCTATAACTTTGCTAGACGCTTGGTCCGGGTTCGTGCCAAGCTGAACTTTTAGCAAAGTTGGATCCGAAACAGGGCTCTACCAGTTTAGGTCACTTAACACTAATTAAGGAAGTTGAATTTAAGGCATTTATCTTGTGAATAAATTGGGGTTAGAAAAAAGTATATGTTTGTGTTTTAATGTAACAATGTCTAGACAATAGGTATTCCACGAATTACAGCAATGTCATATTGCATATTGGTTTGGAATATACGTGTATCCTTTTTAAATGCCTGGGAAAGCTGTGCAATCATAGTCAGCACCTGCTATTTCATTCCAGAATGGATGATGCAGAGGCATGTTTTATACTGAGCAGCAGATGTGAAGTAGACAGGACAGCAGCTGTAAGTAATAATGTTTTATTCACTATACTTTTATATTTCGAAATGTTATTATTGTCATACATTACTGGTCGCTGCTGGACATGAGAGCAGAACATGGACCGTGTCAGGTAAGTTTATTATGTCCCTTGAACTTGTGACTAGATCATATGACTAAGGGATGTCACAATACAATCATGACATATCAAATGTATCAAGTCTAAGTTACCTTTTATATAGTAAGTTGATATGATTCCAATTTAAAGCAATCTGTTTTACAAAATACTGTGCCGCTACTCATATCCAGTTTGGGATTTTAAGGAAATATGTAATCTTTATTATGTTAGTTTTTTTGCACTTGTTCCACCTTTAAATGTCTAGCCTATATTTAACTCTGATGGTATAATCATTACCTTTGTTATATATCAAAAACCCTCCCATTGGACTACGTGCCAGAACACATGACTATTAATGCAGTGTACTAATATGCATTTGTTCTTTAGGACCATCAAACAATCTTAAGAGCTTGGGCTGTCAAAGACTTCGCTCCAAATTGTCCCTTGTACGTCCAGATATTGAAGCCTGAGAATAAATTCCATGTCAAATTTGCAGGTAATGTTCATTTTTAAAACTATTTTTTTTCAGTTTGATGAGGGTCGAGGCAAGAATAACAGCAAAAAGTTCTATACTAATAACATTAACCAAGGTACATTAATATATTCTGGATTTTAACGCACCCATTTATTGGTTCCAACTTGTGAAACATTCCTACGCTGAAAGAAAACATAACTCAGGTCCATGTTTAATGATTATGTTAATTGATGGAGAGCATTATGTGGACACATCACAGCAAATAAACATATTTTAATTAGAGCTAATAAGGCTGGGTTCACACGGGGCGGAATTGCCGCTGGAATGTCCGTGCAGACTTTCTGCACACAAATTCCGCCGGTAATTTTTATCCTGGGATAGCCAGCAAAGTGGACGAGATTTGCAAAAATCTTGTCTACATGCTGCGGAAAAGTTGTGGTGGGGAATTCAATGCTGCGGCATGTCAATTTTATCGCAGTTTCGCTGCGGCTATCTCACTTCTCTATGGGGAGAGATGGCTGTAGCGGAATGCAGGCAGCAAAGCCACTTCAAAACCTGCACCGAACGGGGTGTGTTTTGAAGCTGCATTTCTGTCGCAAAAATCTTGCGTTATTCACGCAATGTCCCACGGCGGTCATTTTGCGATATTTATGCGGGATTTACGCCCCATGTGACCACAGACTAACAGTGCAATTAATTGCTTTAAAAACATAAAAGCTTCAAATACAGAATGGCAAATCCTTCCCAGCAGCTATATGGCTATATACCTTGTAGCTACATATGTCCCATGCAGTTATGATGTGTATATATACGTCCACACTATATGCTGTGCATGCAGCGGTCCTGGGAGCCTGCTCAACACACTGCTATAATTCAGATGGCTGTTGTTAATTCTGACTGTGGCTTTTAAATGTCTCGATTGGGACTTGAATGTTCCAAATAGCCCCACAATAGTCTGTCTTTAATTGGAAGTCAGTTAAAATATAGTACACTGTATAAGCGATCAAATGATCATATGTTTAAGTACTCTATGGGGACTAAAAAAAAGTTAAAATAAGTAAAATAAAAGCTTTAAATTGTTACAAAAGTAAGCAATATTAAAATTAAAAACAAATCCCTTCCCAGTTGTTGCATAAAAAAGGTAAAATTTAAATTATTGCATTTGTAAAAGTCCAGTTCATTAAAATATTGCATTATTAATACTGAATGGTGAGCGCCATAGGGGAGAAAAAAAAACAATTCCAGAATTGTACTTTATCTAAGCAAAAATTTGATGAAAAGTGATCAAAAAGTTATTAAGGGCAAAAAATAGAAACAGAAAACATTTTTCAAAAGGTATTTTCATTTTTGAAGTATTACTCCATAAAAGATACTATATATATTGGTATTGCTGTAATCATACTGACCCACAGAATAAAGTTAACATGTCATCTTTACTGCACTGTGAATTCTATAAAAACACTCCCTCCGAGCTACAAAAAATAGTGTAGTTGTTTTGTTTTTTTTTCCAATTTTGCCTCACTTAGTAATTTTTAAAGGTTTTCCAATACATTAAATGGTACTATTGAAAAATACAACTCATCAGACAAAAAACAAGCCCTTATGTAGATATATCAGCGGGAAAAAGAGTTAGGATTTTTTGAAAGTGGGAATACAAGAACTGCAGAATCGGACCTGGACACAGGAGCATCAATGATCCTTGGTAGAGATGAGCGAACTTACGCGTTTCGAGTAATTACTCAATCGAGCACCGCGATTTTCAAGTACTTCCGTACTCGGATGAAAAGATTGGGGGGGGGCGGGGGGAGGCGTGGCGGAGCGGGGGGTAGCAGCGGGGAACAGGGGGAGCCCTGTCTCTCTCCCTCTCCCCCCCCCACTCCCCGCTGCAACCCCACACTCACCCACGGCGCCCCCCGAATCTTTTCGCCCGAGTACGGAAGTACTCGAAAATCGCGGTGCTCGGGTGAAAAAGGGGCGTGGCCGAGTAGGTTTGCTCATCTCTAATCCTTGGTCATACAAGGATTGAGGAACATAAAGATTAGAACATGAATCTACTGAGATATCAGATGCTACTGCTGATGTTTAGTGTGTGTAGCTCAGTAAATCTCAGTGGATTATACCAACCCGTAATTTACAGAAGCCATATCTGGCAAGCCAAGACCTCAATCAATGGAAAAGCAGATCATATTAGACTCTTAAGAAATGCTAGACACATTCTATATGCAAATAAGCCTGTTATTTCCTATTCACAAGTTTCATTAAACTATAAAATTAAAAATTGTGATTTAAGGGCATATCGATAAGGATTCAAATTTGTGCTTTATTGAACATGTGAATATTCATTTCATTAGACTCCATATGCAAGTACATATAATTGGATTTTTCACACTATAAAAATATTATTATGAATTGCGCAAGTGCAACCAAGTAAAACTAGGTATATGTAAACTGAATTTGGGGGGTGGGGGTGGGGTGAGTACCATTTCAAAAGATATTGGACCAAAACATAAAAGCAAATAATTTGTATTATGTCACTAAAATTTTATTGCTGAAAAATTAATATTTGGTTTTAGATCTTACTTCAAATTAAAAGGCAAAGTCAAATTGCATATGTGACAGGAGGTATTCTTCTAACTCTCTGAGACACTCTTTGAATGGCAAACTCTTGAGACCTGCTCCTTATTAAGATTTATGTACTTAGCAATGTATATGTATTAGAGATGAGTGAGCACCAAAATGCTCGGGTGCTCGTTACTCGAGTTGAACTTTCAGTGATGCTCGAGAGTTCGTTTCGAGTAACGAACCCCATTGAAGTCAATGGGCGACCAGAGCATTTTTGTATATCGCCGATGCTCGCTAAGGTTTTCATTTGTGAAAACCTGGGAAATTCAAGAAAGTGATGGGAACGACATAGAAACGGATAGGGCAGGCGAGGGGCTACATGTTGGGCTGCATCTCAAGTTCCCAGGTCCCACTATTAAGCCACAATAGTGGCAAGAGTGAGACCCCCCCCCACTGTCAGCATAAAGATCGTTCTCCTCTGCCACAGCTGCAACAGCTGTGGCAGAGAAGAACGATGTTAGCCCATTGAATTCAATGTTTGAAAGCAATGGGCTGCCGGCGATCGCGGGATGAATTGTCGGGAAGGGCTTAAATATATAAACCCTTCCCTGAAAATCATCCTAAAATGTGTAAAAATAAAGAAAATATATACTCACCTTGTCCCGGCAGAACAATGTTAGCCCATTGAATTCAATGGAGCCAGCAATACAGCCGGCTCCATTGAAAGCAATGGGCTGCCAGCGATCGCGGGATGAATTGTCGGGAAGAGGTTAAATATATAAGCCCTTCCCTGCAATTCATCCAGAAATGTGTAAAAGTAAAAATAATATATATACTCACCTGGTCCCGGCAGACGGAGTTCAGCGCGGCCAGCGGCAGTCCTCCTAAACTGCTCTGAACAGCTGTGAGTAGTATTCAGCAGCCGGGGATTTAAAATCCTAGCCTGCTGAATGAGCTGCCTCTAATTGGTCACAGCCTGACCAATCAGAGGCAGATCTCACTCACACACCCATTCATGAATTTATGAATGGGTGAGTGACTGCTGCCTCTCATTGGCTCAGCGGGACCAATCAGATGAGAGGCAGCAGTCACTCACCCATTCATGAATTCATGAATGGGTGTGTGAGTGAGATCTGCCTCTGATTGGTCAGGCTGTGACCAATTAGAGGCAGCTCATTCAGCAGGCTAGGATTTTAAATCCCCGGCTGCTGAATACTACTCACAGCTGTTCAGAGCAGTGAGTATATATATATTTTTTATTTTTACACATTTCTGGATGAATTGCAGGGAAGGGCTTATATATTTAACCCCTTCCCGACAATTCATCCCGCGATCGCCGGCAGCCCATTGCTTTCAATGGAGCCGGCTGTATTGCCGGCTCCATTGAATTCAATGGTCAGTGCTCGTTTAATCGAGACGAGTACCGCGTGGTGCTCGTCTCGAGTAACGAGCATCTCGAGCACCCTAATACTCGAACGAGCATCAAGCTCGGACGAGTATGCTCGCTCATCTCTAATATGTATACATGGTTATTATGGATATAAATCCTACATATACAGCAGAGCTGGGGTACTCAACTGGCAGACTCCGGTCCAAATGTAGATTGGGGCTACCAGCTAACTGTAACCTGCAGAACTACCACCAATATAGATGCACTGGAGAAAGACTGTTTCCAAAAAATGCATCTAGTAATAATAATAATAATCTAGAGAACTACCAATGAAACTTAGCCCAGGCTGGGTCAGGGGTTTGCTACATGTATACCAGCTAGACTCCTGCTCTTGTCTCCAGCACTCTTCCTCCACGTCTCCTCTAATGTAAGTGCTTCTACCGGTAGACAGCTCTTAGCATTATCCCGTCATATCCATCTCCTCTTCACACATAGCAGCTTCCTGCTTGTGGCTCCTTGCCTGTGGCTCCACACAGCTTTTCTGCAATACAAAAGGTGGGTGAAGCCTGTCTCTGATTACAGCAGAACAAACCTTGGTAGAGCTCCGGTAAAGAGCTATGTGCAAAGAGGAGAGAGAGCCAACCAAGGGAAGGGTGAGAACTGTCTACCAGTGGGAGATATACATAGAAGGGAGGGATATGTACTTTAGGGGTATATTACATAATGTTAGGGTGTATGGAGATATACCAATATTACAAGAGTTTAATTTGAGATGTAACATATTAAACCCCATTTACACGCAAAGATAATCACTCAAAATTTGCTCAAAAGACAGTTTGAGTGATTATTTTTTATAGCTACTAATGGGCACTAATGCCTATTAGTAGCTTATTACCTTCATTCGTATTTAAATGAAGATTCCTTCACTGTATGCAGAAAACAGTGGGTGGTCTGTTATATGCATACAGCTCCATTGTCCTGCGGGAGAGCTGCTTAAAGCAATGTTATCAGCGCTCCCAAGGAAAATCAAAGTGTGCTGTACCTGCTATCAGCTGGCCATCCGAATGATGGTTTTTATGCTGAACTAAAAATCATCGTTCAGCTTAAAAGCTAACGATGGTAGCATTTACATGCACCGATTATCACTCAAAAGACATAGTTTGAACGAATTTTGAGCGATTATCATTGTGTGTAAATGGGTCTTTAAAATAACTTTTGGTATCAGAGTTTGCTTACCTTTTTAATTTCTTTGGAATGGGTTTTGTCATGTTAAGATAAGAAAACAGATGTTTTTTAATGGCTTAAGATAAGATAACGTAAATACAATATAAATGAGAAAAGGCAGCAGAATTGGTGCAAATAAATATCCACAGATATCCTTCATTCCTCCATGACAAGCAGAACAGCAGCAAGGTTTCGACTCAACACTAGTCTTTGTCAAGACTGTAGTGGGGACAGATACATATTATAGGATGGAGAGTATTTTGGTGGGTGGTACAAGAAATATGTGCTGTTGGGGGAGATATACTATATACATTTTAGGGGGAGAGATTATACTGTGGGGGATAAATATATATTGTGAAAGGTTATATATACGGTGGGGGTCAGTGCTAATTTATGTTATCAGCTTGGTTCTGGTACCATATTTGTATTTATTTTATGAGCTTTGTTTCAGTGCCATATTTGTACCATCAGCTTGGTCCTGGTGTCATTTTTGTATTAATGTATTATACTTGGTCATGGAGCTGTATTTATGTCATCAGCATAGTTTTGGTGCTGTATTTATGTTATGAGCTTAGTTCTGATACTGTATTTATATTACAGAACGCTGACATAAACAAGTTAGGGATGGTTTGCTACCAGTGTTGCTCATCTTGATTGGTTGAGCGAAAAAATCATCCTGATTTTCCCAAAATTGAATCGGGTTAATCTGAACCGATTTCTGGCAAAAATTGTGGGAAAATGAAATTCTCATGATGCTTGTGCAGAGTTAAGTGTGCAGCCAATCAACAGTCAGGGCACCTTGCTGTTGTCACCAAATGTATCCTCCATCTTGCATATGGGCAGCAGTTTCATTGGATACCTGTGTCAGATGACCTAGGCATATATAGCATAGGCACAGTGTAACCAGCACCCATTGTACAGTTGAGCACAGGACAGAGAAGCTGCCTTAGATTTCTATGCCTATATAACATGTAGTCTGTTGTTAATAGGGACAGATATTCTACAGAGGATATATTGTTGCTGGTGTGAAAGCTTGTATACCAGCAGAGCAATTATTTGTAAATGGGCTTCTTCTGGAAGGACCAGAGGAAGTAGTTACAACATGTTTATATGCCTAAATGAAATGTGGTCTGTACATTGGGAGAGGGTATATCTTTGCTGCTGTCAACTTATACAGCAGCAAAGCAGAAAGACAAAATATGCATTAGCATAGGGAATATTGAAGTTCTCTGTTTGTGGCCTCATATGTCATGCAGTCCAGCCACTATGAATTTTTTGTAACAAAAAGATCAAACAGGGAAACAGAAAATACACACAGTGAGTGTCAGTGGCCTTAGATGTCATTCAAAGATGCCAGTCTGCCCACTACAAATTATTTGTAGGTTATATGCTGGTAGCAGTGGTTTTCTGCAAACTACAAAGTTAGCTGATAATTTGTATAAAACTACACAAAAAAGTAGCCGTAAAAATAATTAAAATGGAAACATAAAGAAGGAAAAGGTTAGGGAGACGTATTAGTAATGGTGGTGGAGGTGGTAGAGGATGGGCTAAGTTGACATTTCAAGCAGCTCCCACTGAAGCAACAGCTGCATATTCTGCAGGAGGCGAGGCAAGCCTACTGCTATTTCTTAGAATTGGTTCTGCCCATGCATTGCATCTGCAGCACGCAGGGCAGATCGTAGAGTGGATGACAGAGCATGCTTAAGCACGACCACCTCCTCTTCTTCCCACTTGCAGGCACATAGCAGTTAGTCTACACCAGTCAGTTATGAGCATTTCCCCTCAATTTCACCCCGTGCCTAATCCCCCACACCCTCCAAAGCAGGCCACATGGATATCAACACAACTAGAGGGAGAAAACCAATGAAGAGGAGCACAATGAAGAGGAGATAAAAGAGAATGAAGTACTTGATCCAATATGGAGAGACAGGGAGAGATATTATGGCAGTTTGCAGGGGAAGGAAGAATAGGTGGACGTTGTGGGGCAGTACCATGTCAAGGCAGTGATTAAGGTGTCACAAATAAAAAGGATCAGTGCCAACACCCTCAGGTACTACTAGTCGCAGCAGTAGCTATATCAGGTCCACAGCCAGGTCTGCTCACAAAACTTGTGCAGCCACGGCATTCTTTGAAACCGCATGTGATGACAGAAGAGAGTTCTGTGGTAAGCATTTAAAATGCAGCAAGAACATAAACCACCTCAGCACAACATGTATGAACAGTCACATGAACTCCTACCACCCACTGCCTTGGAAAGCCCACCTGGCCAGAAGTCAAAGAATCTGCCTCATCCTGCTCCCTCTCCCACTCCCTCTTCCATCATCTCCCTCCCTATTCATACAGCAGCCTTTGAGCACAGAAAGACAGTTTTATGTAGGGGCAGTAGCATTCCTACTTCAGGCCTCTTCTCTGCAAGTGATGATAGGGCTACAGACTTCAAAGCCAGGAGTGGGAAATGTAGAGTAGAAGTTGAGACGCCATCACCACCACCTTCACTGACATTGACATCTACCCCATATTGAAGCGAGTTCCAGGTCAGCAGCCAGCTCTCCATCCCCCATGCTCTTCAGGCTAGTGCACAAAAATGCCTGCTGCAACATTATGTTCACAATACTAGATGCTGAGACACCATTCTTTTCCCAAAGAATTGCTCTTACCCTGCAACCATGTGAGTGATAACGTATCTCTGGCATTGAAGAACACTGTCAGTGGCATAGTGTACGTGACCATGGATACATGGTCCAGAAAGCATGGCCAGGGGCATTATATATGTCCTGCAGATGGACTATTACATGAGTGCTAGATGCATTTAGATACAAATCATGAGTGTTAATAGAAGTTGTGTAGTAGCACCCACGTTGGAATAATGCTGATTACATAGGTGCTGTTGGTGACTAGGGGGCCCTTTTAGATGCAATGATTATTATTCATTAAATCAGGCAAAAATGAACAATAATTGATCAGTGTATACATGGCCAATGAGGGAATGATATAATTTGTTTGCTTATCATTCGTTGTTCATTTTCTGCAGGCATAAAAATCAATTGTTTGTGGTTTGGCAGTCATTCCATGTAAAATTCCCCGACATTTCCAGACTCCATTTCCAAACCAATGATGGACTACATGAACTATGATGAAAAAATACATAACAACTATCTTACTCATTTGCTTGTTCTAATGATTAATTTCGCCATGTAAGAGGACCCTTGGGATGCTGTATCACAGCAAAGGAAGCATTTTCCTACTTTCTCATTTAGTGTGACTCAATTTAATTTTATATACTCACCATTTTTTTCTGAAAACTTTCAATATTCAAATTATTTGAAAATTAATAAAGGCTTTAAGCGAAATGGGTCAGCTTGAACATACCTTCCAAACTGCAGGTACCATGTTATAGAGCAGGAGGAGTTGAGCAGGTTGATCTTTAGTCCAATGGGCGGTCCCATCAGTGCTTGATAGTTACCCCTGTATGTGCACAGATAGTTGTCAGTCACTGATAGGACCTCGCATTGGACTGGATAGGCAAAATATGAAGATGCGGAAGCTGTTAATCTGATTGCATTTTAAGTAGCTGTAAATAACAATTAAGTACATCCGTTATTTATATAAAAAAATGCAAAAAGTTGGAATTCCCATTGAGTGTTCTAAACTCCTTGTGAAGGAATATAAGATTATATAGATACAGGGAGATTCAAAGGTCAGGGCCGTCTGGAATATCTTCTGAACGAAATGAGATACAAGTAGCAAACTTTGTAGAACACTTAAATGGGTGGGGGAAACCTTTTAGCACCAAGGTGATACCTGTCAGCCCTCTTTGGATGCTGTCAAAACCAAAGAGAGAGGTACATTTTTTTCTCATCAAACGTCATTGTTTTTAACAGAAAAGATTTAAACCTGCAGCACAACTGTCATAGTTGGCATATACATTGCAGATAAATATCCACATTTTGAAATATTGATATTTTATAATCTCACATAATTAAAGGTGAAGCTCATTAGTGACAACTCACTTCTTAAAATCTGCATTGGAGAAATCTGACACAAATTTCAATGAAAATCCACATCAGAAATGTGCACGGATACAGCAGTTTTCAGATGTAGATATTGACCTGAAGATGCTGTGAATTTGAATGTGAATTACCTGTAGGCTCTAAGAACCTGTCAACATTTGGATGGCAGCTCATCCTTGATAGGGGATTACTCGGTCCAAAACACTGCGCTACAAATTTGGTGAAAACCATAATGTTCCTGTAAGATTAATAAAAGCCTTTGGGTGCCTGCACAGAAGGGTGAGCTGAGCACACATAAACTCGCTACAGAGCAACGTATTAGCGCGGTAAACAGGGTTTTTTTACGCATAAACTGTTTTTTTTTCCCATTCACAATAGCTGTGCATTTGCGCAAATACGTCATGCCATACATTATGCTGTCGTCATTGACCCAGCCATCTGTAAACACCCAAAAATATTCTACATGTGTGGTACTTTCTGGCTTGGGGAGACAGTAGCTGAGGTTGGAGATATGTCTTCTGATGACGAGGATCCCCTATTGCCTTGGTAGCTGCTGCACAGATGTTGGCAGGCATGGGAGATGGCAGAGTTTGTTTCAAAAAGGAGGTGGAGGAGGAGGTTCCAGGTTCATTCTCTGGGGTCACAGAGTATTGGCCTCTGAGCTATGAAATTTATAGGCAATTCAATCTTCAAACGATTGAGGATACTCCGAAAAGGAGACTTTCCTAAGCGCTCTCCCAATTGTCTGCCGTGTCTACCCTGCAGTTAGCTGTAAGCTGAAAGAGCCCTGGAAGGTGGCTGCAGAAAATTGAAGTTTGCCACGCATGTTCGTTCACAGTTCATGCACATTTCCAAGACCACCTAGACTCCTACTGGACCTTTGATGCACAATTCCGCACAAAAATAGAGCATGTTGTGCATTTTCGCCGATGACGGAAATGTATGCGGAAAAACGAGCAACATGAGGGTACACAATTTAATCAATGGGTTTTAATGAATGCAGTTTCTGTGGCCTAAATCCTGCATACAGAAGCAGGCGCAAAATCACCATGTGCAGGAGGCCTTAAGTGTACTCCAAAACCCTGTGGTGCTGTTGTATGTAAGAGTGTATTCTTTATATGTTGAGCCTCTGGCAGTGGGACCAGAAGCAAGCATATAGGTTGATAAAGAGCATACCTATGGACGGGTGCAGCCAGTGTATCTCAATTTGCATGAGGCATTCTATACAGTGAAAGGAACTGCTTTCTGAACTGATACCTCTTGTGAAGTGCATTCAAGATGTGACCAGTGGAAATGAGAAGAAAATAATTGGCAAAGTACTCAAAGGTGGTATAGGTTTAAAAAAAAAAAAAAACATGGAAAAATATTATATTGATTTGTTTTAGAACTTTTGGGAGGGATAAAATAAAACCTTATTCAAGTAATCAAATACTTCTTTACGTTTTCATTTGTTTCACCCGTTCATTCTTGTTCTATTTTTCAGATCATGTTGTGTGTGAAGAAGAATTCAAATATGCAATGCTTGCTCTAAACTGCATATGTCCGGCCACCTCTACATTAATCACTTTGCTGGTTCATACCTCAAGAGGACAGTGAGTATTTGTCTTCTAAGAAAGCACTGAATACACAAACAACACCATCAAGTATAAATGAATTGGTAGATGGATGAAGAAGAAGGTCAATTTAGAGTTTGCTGGCTTTTTCTTCTTTATGCCATCAAATCCACCTTCTCAAGGTTGATCGGCACTATTAACCCTTTAAATGCCGCTATCAATTCTGACAGCGGCATTTAAATCCCCCGAACGATGTTTGGGGGTCCTGTAAGCCAGGGGGGGAGCCATATGGGTGTCGTGGCAGCCGGGAGCCTTTCAGATGTCACAGCGCTTAGCCAAACACAGGCAGCGCTCAGCCATCCAATGAATTCAACGAATGGCTGAGTGCTGCCTGTGATTTGCTGAACGCTCAGCCAATCAGACGCAGCCCTTTCAGCAAGCAGGAATTATTAATCCCTGCTTGCTGAAAGAGCTTCATTACAGTGACAGGACCCTAGCGGCTAGACACGCCTGAGCAGACAGCTGAGTATATATGTTTTTTTTAAACCAGATAGCAATGATTTTTCAGGGAAGGGCTTATATTTAAAGCCCTACCCTGAAAATCACCGCAGGGGTTGCTGGCAGACCATTGCTTTCACACTCGTGTGAATGCACCCTAACAGGGGGATTCTAATACACAAGTCCCTCAAACCCATTTCAAAACTGCTCCCTGAAGAATTGAGTTTGGACATATTTTTCCAAATGTAAAAAAAAACTGGTTCTCTAATTATAAGTCTTGTAATGTCTGTAAAAAATAAAAAGGAAAATTAAAAAATGATGCCAAAATAGAC
The DNA here is from genome assembly GCF_035609145.1 of Eleutherodactylus coqui. Taxonomy (NCBI): domain Eukaryota; kingdom Metazoa; phylum Chordata; class Amphibia; order Anura; family Eleutherodactylidae; genus Eleutherodactylus; species Eleutherodactylus coqui. Next base: position 236,903,709 of record NC_089839.1, on the reverse strand, counting down.
ATATGGTAAATGTTGTTTATTAACTATTTTGTGCGGTATGACTACATGTATTACAAGCAGACAATGTCAGTTTAAAAAATGCTAGTTTTTCTAAACTTTCTAAAAAATTGTGGCTTTTTTTTCTACATAAACGCAATCCATACCAACCATAATTTACCAAAGTTATAAACTAAAATGTGTCATAAAAAAAACCTCTCAGAATCACATGAATAAGTAATAGCATTCCAAAGTGATCATCACAGAAAGTGACACATGTTAGATTTCAAAAATTGTGCTCGGCCACATACGCTAAAACTGGCTTGGGAGGCCAGTGGTTAACGTGTAGGGCTTAAACACATGGGCGTGATTTTGTCCTATTTTGCGACCATGAGAATTGGACAAAACGAAACCATTCATTTCAATGGTTTTGTGTTCATAATCCAAATTCTCGTATGTTAATACATCATGTGAGAAAACATAAGACTTGCCCTATCTTTCTTGCATGTTCATGCGCTAATATGCTCTTTAGCAGCCAGCTTATTAGCGCATGCGCCCATCTCTTGTAAAGCCCTTATGCTGTGTCCACACTCGTGGCAAAGTACTAAAAAGAAAAACTCACTAATAGCCCTTTTACGTGGGACGATTTTTTCAGAATCGTACAAATTCCCACGCTCCCGGGAATGAGAATTGTTTAGTCGTTCAATTTCTGCATGCAGAAAACCGAACAATGTGCCGTTCAGTATAAACAGCAGTCATTTAATTCTGAATGACTGTCTGCTGACAGTGAATGGAGGCGAGCGGAGAGAGAACACTCCCCGACCTGGTCGGCCTTTTTTCCAGCAGTGCTGTGATCAATGCTGATGATACTCGCTCTTGTGTAACAGCACAGGAGCAAGCATCACTGGAATGACAGTTGGTCATTGTTTGCCCGACAGCTCGTCCCAAGTAAAAGGATCATAAGAGTGTCAAGAAATTATCCATTGACTTTCATGGTAAACACTAGACATAAGTGGCGGAGCAGCTGCATCAGTATGAAAATCCGCCTTAAACCATTATTACTATTAGGTTTATTTTTGGAAGGGCTCTTTTATCCTTATTCAATGCACAAGATACAGAATTTAACTCCATAGCTACTGTAACACTTATTGTATAACTGAATGAACCAGCTCCATTTCTATTTCCTCCGGCAAAAAAAAAAAATATAACAAGAAGAATTTCTTTGGTCAAAGGGTTTGTGGGAAAGAAATTCATTTCATCTGGCTCCCTGCTGGTCCAGGGATTAGGAAGGTGGAATTGTGTTTTATGAGAAGCTGTGATAGTGAAGAAACATTATCTTCCCTTTTTTGATCTTTGGTTTCTCTTTTTAAACATACTGCCTGAAGTAAAAAATGTTCCTTGAGTATTCCCTTATTTAACAAGATTAAGAGAGCTTCAAGGTGAAGATGTTAAACTAGAAATAGAGAGATTGGACAGCTCTTAAACATGATTTTTTAATATAACATCATTAATTGCAGAAACTAAATTGCTTTTGAGCATTTGTTTGTGCTTTATAATAAGTTGGCATCACCCACTTTAAGGCCTCATGGACCTGGCAAAGCTCAGTGCAAAAAACTGAGATGGAGTCTCATAGGGTTCCCGTTACTCAGTGTTAGAGTGCATTCAGACAACCGTATATCGGCTGGGTTTTCACGCCCAGCCGATATACGGCGTCCCTCTCTGCAGGGAGAGGAGGCTGGTAGAGTTGGGAGCAGTTCTCTGAGCTCCCGCCCCCTCTCTGCCTCCTCTCCACCCCCCTGCACTATTTTCAATAAGGAGAGGCGGAACAGGGGCGGAGCTAATGTCCAGAACTTAGCCCCGCCCCGTTCCACCTCCTCTCATTGCAAATAGTGCAGAGGGGTGGAGAGGGGGTGGAGACGAGGCAGAGAGGGGCGGGAGCTCAGAGCACTGCTTCTGCGTCTTCCAGCCTCCTCCCCCTGTAGAGAGAGACGCCGTATATTGGCTGGGAGTGAAAACCCAGCTGATATACGATCGTCTGAATGCACCCTCAGGGTGGCGTCACATGGGCACATGCGCGAAATCCCACACGGTAGCGCAGCGCATTTGCACCATGAATGTCACGCATATTACTTTATTCTTTGCTAGGCTATTTCACTAAGTTAAATGGCTATTTAGGCCTCCTGCAGACAGGCCATTTTTCGTATGGTTTTATGCACTGAAAATCTTCTAACACTAAAACCCATAGATTTCAATGGGTTCCTCCATATGGAGTATTTTTCTGTCCGCATTTCCATCGGGTGAAAAAAATACACAACATGTTCTATTTTTGTGTGCATTTGGCAACGGGAGGCTTGGAGCTGCTTGATGTTGAGGTGTTAATTACTAACACCAGTGACTAATTAGTCTGCTGAGCCTGTTCAAAATTGGCCCAAGTGTCTCTCGCGCCAATATGAACATACCTGGCAGAGCAGAAAAGGATACTTACCTGCACAGGGATGCCAACGCGGGCAGATGCTCGTATTTGTGCACCTGCCATAGAGCTCTATGGGCTCTTTGGTGTGCAAACACGCACAAAATAGAGCAGGTCCTATTTTTTATGTTTGCGAAAACAGCGAGGACAAAAAAGAAAGTGAGAATCAACTAATTGAAATCAGTGGGTTCTATTCTCTGCGTTATGCAGGTTGGATTTTCCCGCATGCAAAATTCTGGTATAACACATTTGTTTGTTGAAGCCCTTAACTTGTTTATCTATTTAACATAAAATACAGCAACAAAACCAAGTTCATGACATAAATACAACCCTGGAACTAAGCTCATGATATAAATACAGTATCAGAAGCAAGCTCAGTACATAAATACAGCACCAAAACCAAGCTCAGTACATAAATACAGCACCAAAACCAAAAATTATATTTATTCTCTAGCAATAGTGATTACAATTCAGTTACCTCCAGTGATTACAGGTGATGCTATCTCTGTTTGAAGTTGTACGTATTTGGTTTTCTACTCTCTAGGTCCACGGAGATTTCTTCTAGCCATGACTCACTCATGCTCATTTTCCCCATCCTGCTGCCGCACCCCTAATGAGCTACTCATTGCCCTTATATAGTAACAATGTTACCCACTAGGTGTAGTCCCACTAAGTAATAAGACCTCTCTGTGGCCTGAATCAGTAATAGCATCCCTGCTGTGGCTCCACTAAAAATGGTAATTAGTAATATTACTCCTGCTGTGGTCTAAATTAGTTATAAGACTCCCTTTATGGCCCCATTTAATAATAGAACTCTCACTATGACCCCAATTAGTAATGACCCCTGCTGTGTCCCCACAAGTATTAATAGGATCTTCTCTGAAGCCTTAATTAACAATAGAACCCATCTTTGTTGCCCCAAACATCTAGCTGCTGGTAGAGCTTACTATCTTTCTTGGACACACACAGAAATTCCATCTCCCATCTGATGCTGTGCCGTGCAGGCTATCTTTCACAGCATAAGCCCCACCCCTTACCTCTGCTGCAGCTTTCTCTGTACTCTGTGTGCTGGAGTGGAGGGGAGGGATGTAATGCTCTGCAAGATAGCACACATGGAGGAGCATCAGACATGCGATGGAAGTCCTGTCTATGTGTCCAAGGAAGCTAACGACAGCTGGACTTTAGGCAGCAGTGGTCAGGTGACCCTAAATGCCTACTGGGGGGACCAGCCCTCTCCTATACATGACTACAGAGGTGACCTGCTTGTATACACTAGTGGCCGCTACAACCAATCACTAGCTTCCGCCATATACTGCATGAGATTGCTGAGGCCAGTGATCGAGTATACAGGCATATCACTGTTGCAGTCATATAAACAAAGCCTGGCATGGAGGATCGGACTGGCGGAAATTGAACTGGTATGTATCACTTCTTTCTTTATTTTATCACTCCTTCTACCTTTGGAAGAAAAAATCATTAGATAATCCCATAAATCAACCCTCTGGTCCTGGAGAAACAACGATGGCCACACCACTACTGACTACCCTCATGTAAGCAGCAATGGCCAATCAAAGCAATATGTAGTTGTTACGCCAGCCCGGGTTGCCCTCAATCTTACCCGCAACCCCTGTCCCTGCCTACTTGCCTCCACTCCTGGCTAACCCCAGGCGGGCAACTGGGTGACGGTCCCCACGCTATCTAGGAACCGAGAAGGAGCGCTGGCGCACCTAGATGAAATAGGTAGACTACCGACAGGACACCCAGATGAAAAAAAACGAAACAAACCAATACTGATAGTACCGAGGGAGCTGAAACAACCTGGCAGATGGTAACAAAATAGCAGACAAGCTGACAGAGGCAGGAGACCTACAGATGTAGACTAGCTAGCAACCTGAGGGAAACCAATAACTGGCAGTGATTGCAGTCACTGCCAGACTTTTAAACAGAAGCCTCCGCCCAGAGGTGGAGAGGGGTAAACGGCCAACTTCCCATAGCACATCAAACGGGAGCTCGTGCACGGCAGCTGCACACCCAGTTGTGCGCGTGCACGGCGCCGCCAGGACTACCGAGCGCATGCACTGCGCCACGAGCCACCAGCACTCCGGCAGCCAGACCACATGTCGGGGGTACACGCCCCGACTGCGGGCCCCAGCACACCGCCGCCTCGGTAGGAGCCGCAACCGACGCATGGTAACAGTAGTGTCTTAGACTACCAAAGCATAGTAATGTACAGTGTGCATCAGGTAGTCAAGGAAGAAGAGTGGCCATCTTTGTTTGTCCAGGACCAGAGGGTTATTTTAAGTCTCCTCACTCACCTCTCAAGTGTCTCCTCACACTCCTCACACCCCTTCAGGGTGCTCTCCTTGGGGGTGATGCAGATGTATTGTTCCATCTTCCTTATTTGCATAAATTACCCAGAGGAGCATGCATGGCTTTATAAGTTTCCTCACTCACCTCTCAGGTCACCCAGGGCATGTTCATTTGCACGTGGCAGTAGAACATGCCCTTTTTTTAAATGGCTATTTATCATAATGAGTTTGTTTCTTCCCCTTGCATATTGTGCGTGCAATTGTGCACCTACCATAGACTTCTATGGGAATCCTTGGTGCGCAAATGCACACAACAATAGAGCACAGTCTATTTTTTGGTGCTCATAAGAAATACACGTGCAAAAAAACTAAATCTTTATTTGTACCTGGGTAAGGGGAAAGTGGGAGAAAATGGTTACATTATTTCCTCTGTAACAATTATGGCATAAAATAGTGTTAATTATTAAAACAATAAGTAATGAGAGCTTTTGCCAGCTTAAATACACCTTCGTTAGAACTTACAATTACAACATAATAATTAGTATCTTCTTCCAGCTGGGCAAATATCCTTATACTTTCAATCCGTTCGGAAGAATGGAAATGATAAAACAGCGTATCTTCATCAAAAATGATCAACAATAATTTGTTAGCAACAACTATATACATAGTGTGGTTGCCACCGTTGTGTCTGGAGTTACTGCAACTGGGCAAGAGGCTAAACCTCACACCCAGATTTTAAAAGGAAAAGGTTCTCTGGTCCGAGTCAGTGGGAGACCCCGGCGAGCCGAGTGTCCCCCCTGAATAGGTGTCAGGCTTAGTATTGGATGCCAGGTCCATCGCCCTGGAGCCTCAGGTAGGCCTTGTATTCTACAGGATGGGGCTATCTCTGCGCTACATCTGCTATTTCTTTCAGACTAAGGAGGTGTGTTCCTCTTGTATGGTAATTTGTCTGTCTTAAAAGCAGAAAAAAATTTAGTTTTGAAAACTGCAAATTGTTCAAAATGTTCCCTAAAGTTTTGGCTTTTTAAAATAAATAAACAAACATGAGTCATATCAACCAAAATTTACTACTAAAATAAAGTACAATACATTACAGAAAAACAACCTCAGAAATACCTTGGATACGTAAATTGACACATGCTAGATTTGAAAACTGGGGCTGTGTCGTAAATTTCAAGATAAACTGTGTCTATAAAGGGTTATGGCAGTTCTACCACATAAATGGCTACAATAGTGCAGAATGAAACACTATTGTTTCTATCACCATGACAGGCACTGCAGTAGAACCTTGATGAACCCCGGTATACAGCATGTACAACCGATACCTTTAACAAAGGATTCAGCAATATATTGTTCAGGGGCATAGTTATAGGGGATGCAGAGGTAGCAGCCGCTTCAGGGCCCTGCTGCTCTAGAGGCCCAAAAGCCCCTCAGTCACGTAAGATGAGACCCCATTCTATAAATAGCACATGGTAGGTAGGCAGCCCTGTTACAGATTTTGCATTGGGGCCTCAGAGCTTCTAGTTGCGCCTCTAGTGTTGTTGTTTCTGTTACAGTATAACACACGCGTGAACATAGTGAAATCTGTTGACTCCATCCTAATTTAAATATGCTAAATTCCTTTAAAAGTACATTTTTTATCTTACCCTTTGATATCAGTTCATCAGTTCAAATCTATTAACTATATTTTCTGTTCTTTTGGAGTTAATCTCATTTGGTATAGAAAGCTGAGATTTTAAAACTTCTACTTTAGCTACTAGTTATCTGTGGTTTACTGCTGCCATCTTGAGGAAATCTACAGCACAACACTTAGATAGTTCTCTTCTCAACATTACTGAAAAAAACTTCAAATTCAAGCTGGCAATAAAGTAAAAGCAGTAAAGTATTATCCCTAAATATCACATTCATAAAGTAAACTAGTATTCTTTAAAAACATAAAATATTACTAGAGAAACCAGTATATTTGAGAGATGGTTGCTTTAATGCATTGAAGCTGCTTGTGATAATGGAGATCTCTGAATCTCATATAAAATGCATGTGGCCCTATAGCCCAAATAGACTATGTAAAGACAAATACAAGGTTCTCCGGGCAAATACTTTCCACTGGAAGACCTATATTTAAGACACTCTACCACCAGCAATGATGGCTGCGCTATACAGCATTTATTGATTACTAGTATGACCCAATGTTCGCTACGTTAACATAATATGTTTGGAAAGATAGTTGTAAATGTTTTAAGAACTGTTGAGCCGAGGATTCGGCTTGAACTGTTCGCCGTCTGTGGCTTGGTCATCCATGTTTTGGGGACTTGGCACAGTCAAACTGGTAAGCACTAGATATGAACATCACTAAGCTAGGCTTGACTCTACCTAGCGGCGCTGTTGGCTGAAGCACAACAGCGCCGCTAGACTTAAAGGGGTTGTCTCGCGCCGAAACTGGGTTTTTTTTATGGCCTTTGTTCGGCGCGAGACAAACCCAAGGGATGGGTTAAAAAAAATATATGTATATTACTTACTCGACGACTTCTTTCTTCCTTCTCCAAGATGGCCGCCGGGATCTTCACCCACAATGCACCGCGGGTCCTTTCCCATGGTGCACCGTGGGCTCTGTGCGGTCCATTGCCGATTCCAGCCTCCTGATTGGCTGGAATCGGCACATGTGACGGGGCGGAGCTACGATGACAACGCGGGACCAGCTCTCCGGCACGAGCGGCCCCATTCACCAGGCAGAAGACCGGACTGCGCAAGCGCGTCTAAAAACACCAGAAGACAGCGAATTTAGACGGATCCATGGCGACGGGGACGCTAGCAACGGAGCAGGTAAGTGAATAACTTCTGTATGGCTCATAATTAATGCACGATGTATATTACAAAGTGCATTAATATGGCCATACAGAAGTGTATAACCCCACTTTCTGCCGCAAGACAACCCCTTTAACATAGGAACTTTGACCTTGCCTGACAGTCACCCAGTGTATCAAACTCAAATGTTATGATTTTACAGTGGTGGTGAGAATGAAATAAATCTAATGATAGCAAAATCATCCACCAAAGGTCATGCAAAGGGACAAAGTGTGGTGCAAGAAAAAAACCTGTAGGAATTATTATATTAGATATCTAATTGACTGTATGATATTAATGTTCTTGTAGACTTCAAACTTAGGGTGAAGAGATAACTGATATAATCACCACATATAATATAATCTCACTACATGCTGTTACAGAAAGAGAAGGTTGCGTTTGTTCACCACACATTCTCAATGGAGGCCGTGTAGTTTACTGGCTGCTAGTGTTGTTTCTGTATGTGTGTGTATATATATATATATATATATATATATATATATATAGTGGGAGACTCAGCTCAGGTATAGCGCGGGACAGCAGTGTAAACGGCAGTCAGAGTCCACGACACAGGTACAGTCCAATACACGCTGAGCCTGCGTTTATTAAAAGTTCATAAAATAAACAAAACGCAGCCTTAGCTTAAAGGGGTTGTCCCGCAAAAGCAAGTGAAGTTAAACACTTCTGTATGGCCATATAAATGCACTTTGTAATATACATCGTGCATTAAATATTGGCCATACAGAAGTTATATACTTCACCCCCCCCCCCCCCCCAGTGTTGGCGTCCCCGTCTCCATGGCGCCAACTGAAGCCTTCTTCTGCCTTGATTAGACGCGTTTGCACAGTCTGCCTCTTCTGTCCCGTTGAACGGAGCGGCCCCTTCAACGGGACAGAAGAGGCAGACTGCGCAAGCGCGTCTAATCGAGGCAGATATCATACATAGTATTACTAAAATTTAAAAAATAACACAGGTCGCAGGTTCACCTTAACTACACTTCCCAAAAAAAATTAAGAGAACACTTAAATCACACATCAGATTTTGATGAACCATGGCATCTCCAGACTCTTTCATATCTGTCACATGTCCTCAATGTGAACCTGTGAGGAAATTCGGGCACCAGTGGCAAGCCTGCCAATTCTGGTGTATTGTAGTGAATGTCAATTGCTGGACTGTGAGCATAAGTCCCACTACAGGACCTTGGGTTTGTTTCTGGTAGGATTGGATGTTATTTTTTAGTGCTGCACCAGTGTTCCTCTTGTTCCTCCTTGCACAAAGATACCGGTCCTGATGCTGGGGTGCTGCCCTTCTATGGCCTTGTGTAGCACTCCTCATGTAACGGCTCGTGTCCTATCTGCTCCATGATCTTGAGACTCTGCTGGGAGACACAGCTAACCTTTTTGCAATGGCACATATTGATGTGCCATCCTGGAGGAGCAGCACCACCTCTGCAACCCAATTGGGCTGCAAATGTTGTTTCATGCTACCAGTAGTAACAAGAACACTAGTAAATTGCAAAACTAAAGAATAATCATTCATGAAGAATAACTAGAGATGAACTGTTGTAAGGGTTGTCTTTCTGTTGCCTTTCCAATGCACTTGTTGTCCCTTTCATTTTTTACCAAAGCGAGTGAAATTGATTCACAATCACTCATGCTTCCTGCTGTTACATGGCAGTGTTTTTGTTTCCACTAAAATGCATCAAAACACACTGAAAAATGTATGTGTTTGTGAAAATGCATTTAGAGTGGCATAGCTATAGGGGTTGCAATTGCAACCCGCCCCTAAGCTATGGGGGACCAGAGGCCCCTCTCACCATTAGCATTGCCTGTTATCCCGCACTACTGCCAGCCCATATAGTAAGATTAGAAGATATACAGTACGCCGCTGCGCTCATGCTGCCATCAGGTTATGACTCCTCCACCCAATTACTATGTGATAACTAAGCACCAGATCTCAGGAGGAGGGGATTATAGCATGAGCACAGTGGCACACAGTGTGTTGGAACCAAGGAAGGTCTCTGTCTTCTAATCCTACAGTTCAGTCTAGCAAGACCACAGGAAGACAGGGGAGCTGCATTCCTTAACACATACTTGGCACAGGGGGCCTCATGTTCCTTTACATTAGCAAAGTGGGCTGAAACTACTTACTTGGCACAGGGGGCCTCATGTTCCTTTACATTAGCAAAGTGGGCTGAAACAGCGGCATGGGGGGCTCATTAATTACCAGAAGCACAGGGGGCTTATATTAGTTAATAAGGGCACAGGAGGCTCATAGTACTTAATAGGGGCACAGGCTGGTTAATATTAACAGGGACACAGGGGGGACTGTAATTCTTTGGAGGGGCAAAGGGGGACTCTATTACTTTATAGGGGTTGTCCGAGTTAAATAAAAACGAAAAATACTCCTCATGTAAAAAAGGTAAATGATAGTATAATGCTTTCTGTTAGCTGTGTACAGGACATGACAGGCTGCTGCAGCCAATCAGAGTCCTGCGCATTCATGCGCTGACAACTATGATTTGCTGCAGCCGCCTGAGATGTCCAATAAACAGGATAACTGCAGACTGTCAAAACAGTGTCATAGTAGAGACCTGTGGATGTGGCACTGAAGCCAGAAGAGGGCAGTATATTATATTATTGTTTATTTTTATACATGAAGAACACGCATTAAAAAAAAACTTGAGAAAACCCTTTAAAGGAAACAAAGGGACCTCGAATACTTTGTGATTAGAGATGAGCGAGCACCAAAATGCTCGGGTGCTCGTTACTCGGGACGAAATTATCGTGATGCTCGAGGGTTCGTTTCGAGTAACGAACCCCATTGAAGTCAATGGGCGACCCGAGCATTTTTGTATATCGCCGATGCTCGCTAAGGTTTTCATTTGTGAAAATCTGGGCAATTCAAGAAAGTGATGGGAACGACACAGCAACGGATAGGGCAGGCGAGGAGCTACATGTTGGGCTGCATCTCAAGTTCCCAGGTCCCACTATTAAGCCACAATACCGGCAAGAGTGGCCTCCCCCCCCCCCCCCCCCAACAACTTTGAATTCTGAAAAGCCCTCATTAGCAATGCATACCTTAGCTAAGCACCACACTACCTCCAACAAAGCACAATCACTGCCTGCATGACACTCCGCTGCCACTTCTCCTGGGTTACATGCTGCCCAACCCCCCCCCCCCCCTCCGCACGACGCAGTGTCCACAGCGCACACCAAAGTGTCCCTGCGCAGCCTTCAGCTGCACTCATGCCACACCACCCTCATGTCTATTTATAAGTGCGTCTGCCATGAGGAGGAACTGCAGGCACACACTGCAGAGGGTTGGCACGGCTAGGCAGCGACCCTCTTTAAAAGGGACGGGGCGATAGCCCACAATGCTGTACAGAAGCAATGAGAAATCCAATCCTGTGCCACCGCCATCAGGAGCTGCACACGTGGGCATAGCAATGGGGAACCTATGTGCCACACACTATTCATTCTGTCAAGGTGTCTGCATGCCCCAGTCAGACCGCGGTTTTTTATAAATAGTCACAGGCAGGTACAACTCCGCAATGGGAATTCCGTGTGCACCCACAGCATGGGTGGCTCCCTGGAACCCACCGGCGGTACATAAATATATCCCATTGCAGTGCCCAACACAGCTGATGTAACGTCAGATTAAATGCAGGTGGGCTAAAAATTAATTGGATTACACTGTAGGCGAGGGCCCCCAAAAATTGGTGTACCAACAGTACTAATGTACCTCAGAAAAATTGCCCATGCCCAACCAAGAGGGCAGGTGAAACCCATTAATCACTTTGGTTAATGTGGTTTAATTTGTAACTAGGCCTGGAGGCAGCTCAGTTAAAATAAAAATTGGTGCAGGTGAAAGTTTCAATGCTTTAATGAGCATTGAAACGTATAAAAATTGTTTACAAAAATTATATGAGTGAGCCTTGTGGGCCTAAGAAAAATTGCCCGTTCGGCGTGATTACGTGAGGTTTCAGGAGGAGGATCAGGAGCAGGAGGATGAATATTATACACAGATTGATGAAGCTAAAAGGTCCACGTTTTTGATGGTGATAGAGAACAATGCTTCCATCCGCGGGTGCAGCCTACGTATTGTTTAGGTATCGCTGCTGTCCGCTGGTGGAGAAGAGAAGTCTGGGGAAATCCAGGCTTTGTTCATCTTGATGAGTGTAAGGCTGTCGGCACTGTCGGTTGACAGGCGGGTACGCTTATCTGTGATGATTCCCCCAGCCGCACTAAACACCCTCTCTGACAAGACGCTAGCCGCAGGACAAGCAAACACCTCCAGAGCATACAGCGCGAGTACAGGCCACGTGTCCAGCTTCGACACCCAGTAGTTGTAGGGGGCAGAGGCGTCACGGAGGACGGTCGTGCAATCGGCTACGTACTCCCTCACCATCCTTTTACAGTGCTCCCGCCGACTCAGCCTTGACTGGGGAGCGGTGACACAGTCTTGCTGGGGAGCCATAAAGCTGTCAAAGGCCTTAGAGAGTGTTCCCCTGCCTGTGCTGTACATGCTGCCTGATCTCTGCGCCTCCCCTGCTACCTGGCCCTCGGAACTGCGCCTTCGGCCACTAGCGCTGTCGGATGGGAATTTTACCATCAGCTTGTCCGCCAGGGTCCTGTGGTATAGCATTACTCTCGAACCCCTTTCCTCTTCGGGTATGAGAGTGGAAAGGTTCTCCTTATACCGTGGGTCGAGCAGTGTGTACACCCAGTAATCCGTAGTGGCCAGAATGCGTGTAACGCGAGGGTCCCGAGAAAGGCATCCTAACATGAAGTCAGCCATGTGTGCCAGGGTACCTGTACGCAACACATGGCTGTCCTCACTAGGAAGATCACTTTCAGGATCCTCCTCCTCCTCCTCCTCCTCCTCAGGCCATACACGCTGAAAGGATGACAGGCAAGCAGCATGTGTACCCTCAGCAGTGGGCCAAGCTGTCTCTTCCCCCTCCTCCTCATGCTCCTCCCCCTCCTCCTCCTCCTCAATGCGCTGAGATATAGACATGAGCGTGCTCTGACTATCCAGCGACATACTGTCTTCCCCCGCCTCCGTTTCCGATTCCAAAGCGTCTGCCTTTATGCTTTGCAGGGAACTTCTCAAGAGGCATAGCAGAGGAATGGTGACGCTAATGATTGCAGCATCCCCGCTCAGCATGTGGGTAGACTCCTCAAAGTTTCCAAGGACCTGTCAGATGTCTGCCAACCAGGCCCACTCTTCTGTAAATAATTGAGGCGGCTGACTCCCACTACGCCGCCCATGTTGGAGTTGGTATTCCGCAATAGCTCTACGCTGCTCATAGAGCCTGGCCAACATGTGGAGCGTAGAATTCCACTGTGTGGGCACGTCGCACAGCAATCGGTGCACTGGCAGATGAAACCGATGTTGCAGGGTCCGCAGGGTGGCAGCGTCCGTCTTGGACTTGCGGAAATGTGCGCTGACCCGGCGCACCTTTCCGAGCAGGTATGACAAGTGTGGGTAGCTTTTCAGAAAGCGCTGAACCACCAAATTAAAGACATGGGCCAGGCATGGCACGTGCGTGAGGCTGCCGAGCTGCAGAGCCGCCACCAGGTTACGGCCGTTGTCACACACGACCATGCCCGGTTGGAGGCTCAGCGGCGCAAGCCAGCGGTCGGTCTGCTGTGTCAGACCCTGCAGCATTTCGTGGGCCGTGTGCCTCTTCTCTCCTAAGCTGAGTAGTTTCAGCACGGCCTGCTGACGCTTGCCCACCGCTGTGCTGCCACGCCGCGCGACACCGACTGCTGGCGACGTGCTGCTGCTGACACATCTTGATTGTGAGACAGAGGTTGCGTAGGAGGAGGAGGGTGGTGGTTTAGTGGAGGAAGCATACACCGCCGCAGATACCACCACTGAGCTGGGGCTCGCAATTCGGGGGGTGGGTAGGACGTGAGCGGTCCCAGGCTCTGACTCTGTCCCAGCCTCCACTAAATTCACCCAATGTGCCGTCAGGCAGATATAGTGGCCCTGCCCGCCTGTGCTTGTCCACGTGTCTGTTGGTAAGTGGACCTTGGCAGTAACCGCGTTGGTGAGGGCGCGTACAATGTTGCGGGAGACGTGGTCGTGCAGGGCTGGGACGGCACATTGGGAAAAGTAGTGGCAACTGGGAACCGAGTAGCGCAGGGCCGCCGCCGCCATCATGGTTTTGAAAGCCTCCGTTTCCACAAGCCTATACGGCAGCATCTCCAGGCTGATCAATTTGGCTATGTGCACGTTTAACGCTTGAGCGTGCGGGTGCGTGGCGGCGTACTTGCGCTCGCGCTCAAACAGTGGCGCTAGCGACGTCTGGACGCTTCGCTGAGAGACATTGCTGGATGGGGCCGAGGACAGTGGAGGTGAGGGTGTGGGTGCAGGCCAGGAGACGGTAGTGCCTGTGTCCTCAGAGGGGGGTTGGATCTCAGTGGCAGGTTGGGGCACAGGGGGAGAGGCAGTGGTGCAAACCGGAGGCAGTGAACGGCCTTCGTCTCACCTTGTGGGGTGCTTGGCCATCATATGCCTGCGCATGCTGGTGGTGGTGGCTCCCCAGCTGATCTTGGCGCGACAAAGGTTGCACACCACTGTTCATCGGTCGTCAGGCGTCTCTGTGAAAAATTGCCACACCGTAGAGCACCTTGACCTCTGCAGGGTGGCATGGCGCGAGGGGGCGCTTTGGGAAACAGTTGGTGGATTATTCGGTCTGGCCCTGCCTCTACCCCTGGCCACCGCACTGGCTCGGCCTGTGCCCACACCCTGACTTGGGCCTCCGCGTCCTCGCCCGCGTCCACGTCCTATAGGCCTACCCCTACCCCTCAGCATGGTGTATTACCAGTAGTGCAGAAACAGAACGCTGTAATTAAATGTGCCGCTTATTGGCCTGTGGTTGGAGGCTGACTTCGCTTACGGAACGCCAGGAAAGAATTTTGCGCAAGCCTGCTGTAACACTTAGCTGGCTGCGTATGAATTTGGAGGACAACTACCCCCAGCAGAGACCCAGTACACTGAGGACAGTCACAGGCAGCCCAAATAGATTTTTTTCCCCAAATGTTTTTGCAAAGGCCCACTGCCTATATTCAATCAATATATCTCTTCTCTCTCTGCGTCACCGCTACTGGCCCTGGAGTATGTCAAATAACTGCAGAGTGTTGCACTGTGGACTGGAATACAGCGGTGATTTAACAGCCAACACAGAGCCAGGAAAGAATTTTGCGCAAGCCTTCTATAACATTTAGCTGGCTGCGTATGAATTAGGAGGACAACTACCCCCAGCAGAGACCCAGTACACTGAGGACAGTCACAGGCAGCCCAAATAGATTTTTTTCCCCAAATGTTTTTGCAAAGGCCCACTGCCTATATTCAATTAATATATCTCTTCTCTCTCTGCGTCACTGCTACTGGCCCTGGAGTATGTCAAATAACTGCAGAGTGTTGCACTGTGGACTGGAATACAGTGGTGATTTAACAGCCAACACAGAGCCAGGAAATAATTTTGCGCAAGCCTGCTGTAACACTTAGCTGGCTGCGTATGAATTAGGAGGACTACTACACCCAGCACAGACCCAGAACACTGAGGACAGTCACAGGCAGCCCAAATAGATTTTTTTCCCCAAATGTTTTTGCAAAGGCCCACTGCCTATATCCAATAAATATATCTCTTCTCTCTCTGCGTCACCGCTACTGGCCCTGGAGTATGTCAAATAACTGCAGAGTGTTGCACTGTGGACTGGAATACAGCGGTGATTTAACAGCCAACACAGAGCCAGGAAAGAATTTTGCGCAAGCCTGCTGTAACACTTAGCTGGCTGCGTATGAATTAGGAGGACTACTACACCCAGCACAGACCCAGAACACTGAGGACAGTCACAGGCAGCCCAAATAGATTTTTTTCCCCAAATGTTTTTGCAAAGGCCCACTGCCTGTATTCAATCAATATATCTCTTCTCTCTCTGCGTCACCGCTACTGGCCCTGGAGTATCAAATAACGGCAGAGTGT
Source organism: Eleutherodactylus coqui (assembly GCF_035609145.1). Classification (NCBI taxonomy): domain Eukaryota; kingdom Metazoa; phylum Chordata; class Amphibia; order Anura; family Eleutherodactylidae; genus Eleutherodactylus; species Eleutherodactylus coqui. The sequence goes on along the minus strand of NC_089839.1, from coordinate 236,888,114 downwards.
TGCACTGTGGACTGGAATACAGCGGTGATCTAACAGCCAACACAGAGCCAGGAAAGAATTTTGCGCAAGCCTGCTGTAACACTTAGCTGGCTGCGTATGAATTAGGAGGACAACTACCCCCAGCAGAGACCCAGTACACTGAGGACAGTCACAGGCAGCCCAAATAGATTTTTTTCCCCAAATGTTTTTGCAAAGGCCCACTGACTATATTCAATAAATATGTCTTCTGTCCCTGCCTCACAATATATGTCTTCTGTCCATGCCTAACCACCACTTCTGGCCCTGGAGTATTACTGCAGGGCGCAATGCTCTGCACGGCCGATATACCAAAAAAAAAAAAAGTGCAACACTGCAAAAGCAGCCTCCACAGTACTGCACACGGTTAGATGTGGCCCTAAGAAGGACCGTTGGGGTTCTTGAAGCCTAAAATACTCCTAACGCTCTCCCTATAGCAACTCCACGAAGACAGCACTTTCCCTAAAGTATGTCAGAACGCATCTGTGGCGAGCCGCGGGAGGGGCCGATTTTTATACTCGGGTGACACCTGATCTCGCCAGCCACTCACTGCAGGGGGGTGGTATAGGGCTTGAACGTCGCAGGGGGAAGTTGTAATGCCTTCCCTGTCTTTCTATTGGCCAGAAAAGCGCGCTTACATCTCAGAGATGAAAGTGAAAGTAACTCGAACATCGCGTGGTACTCGTCACAAGTAACGAGCATCTCGAACACGCTAATACTCGAACGAGTATCAAGCTCGGACGAGTACGTTCGCTCATCTCTACCCTCTTCCTATTGCTTTTGTTAGATTAATGATAGCTGAAGTGATCCCAAAGTACCTATATTAGCTAGTTCTGATTGCGGCTGTTTGACCGCTTACATACACTGTTAATCCTGACTGTGGCATGTAAACTGTCAGCCATAGAGTATTGTCCCTCCTCTGAATCACCTCCTGCGCCCCTATAGTGAGATTGCAGGGTGCCATTGGTTGCCATAGGTGTAGTGAAGTCTTGTAAGGCTGCCATGTATTTAACCATATTAGGCTTTGCTTATGCCAAGGCTTGGTATGTGAATGTGAAAAATACAATATACTGCAATACTGAAGTTTTGCAGTATATTGTAGAAGTGATCAAATGTTCATAAGTTCAAGTCCGTTAAGCGTGCTAAATAATAATGTAAGATTCCAGTGAATAAAAGAGAAAAAAAAGAAAAATATTACAAATAAGAAAGCCTTTTCCTATTTTTTACACATAATGATTTTAAAAAGCAGTAAACACTGGGATGTGTCCTGGGGCTGAAAAACCTGTGATGATGTCACGAGGGGGTGGAGCTCAGCCATAGTGACCGAAGACCTGGGATGATGAGTATTTTAGTGAAATCTAGGGAATCACTGGAAGCTGTAATTCTCTTATTTTATGTTTTCTGATATCCCATAATCAGGGCTGTATTTGCAAAGAGTGCTTGCATAGTCATAGAGTCTTAATGCGCCCCATATGGCTTGGTTCACACAGTAGTTTACTGTACATGATATCTATCCATCCCGGGGTTCCATCTGAAGCTCAGAAAATAGCATTTACGCAGAACCCTGGATAAAACCATAGATTTTAACCCTTTCCAATCCAATTTGTATCCTAGTTTTCCTAGGGGGCTTACACTTTTTCTGCGGTTATACAACAGTGCTATATGCTGGCTAAAGCCAGTACTGCATGAGGTGACATGTTGGATAGGCTCCAATAGCAGAGAGGCTGGCAATATACAGTAAGAGAACCCCGACGGATGTCTTCCAACATCAGCCTTAAATCATAATGTTTTAAGAGGCCGGATAGAAAAGGTTAATTGGTCAGAATCCAAAAGTTGTCACTGTTTGACATGGTTGCCATTCTTTTCCATTTACTTTTGGAAGGCAGAATGGCACAGTGAACAGTTCTGTTGGGGGGTTCTGTAAATGGGTTGAATAAACTCTTAGGCCTCATGTCCACTTGCATGGACGGATTCCACTGCTGAATCACGCAGTGGTATCTGTGCATGCCTGCAGCCATGGAGAGGGAAAATACATTTTCTTTACCTCTCTGGACGCTGCGGGGCTTTCCTTCATGCAAGTCAGATCTTATTTATTCTGCCTGGCGGATGCATCTGCTGTGCACACTTTTTAAAAACATCTCCTGCTCTCCAGCAGATCCGCGGCGCAGCACAAAAACAGCTGTCGCTGTTTAACGGATATGCATGGCTTCCATTGACTTCAACGGAAGTTGTGGGAGCCGTCTGTGCAGGAGATACGCAGAAATATGGAGCATGCTGTGATTTCTTTCCATGCGTGCGGCTCGCACGCCGGGAAGAAATCACATCTGCATGCTTTTAGCTGCCCTACGGATGCTAATGCATTGCTATGGACAGCAAGACGCACAGATCTTCTGTGCAGGGGCCACAAGCAGATTTTCTAAATAAAATCCGTACGTGGACATTGGGTCTTAGGGTTTGTTCACGTGTAGCAGAAATGCTGCAGAAGTTTTGCAGCAAAATCCGCAGCATTCCTGAATCAAAAACTGTATCAAAATCTACACCATCGGCGAAGATTTTGACTTGGAATCAGCTGTATATCTGTATTTTACTATGTTTTTTAATGCAGAAATACTGAGGATTTTGCTACAGACCACAGATCAGAGCCCCATTTAAAATAGATTCCAGACCAGATTCTGACATCTTGCTGTTCCAGCAGTGCTCTTCACTGCTTGGTGCAGGTACAGTCCGCAGAGACTGTTCTGGTACAAGAACAGCGCCCAGAAGTGAAGAGGACTGCAGGACAGGTGTCTATATTGAAATAATAACGCAGTGCCTGGGAAATTGACGGCTCTTCTGGGAGTTCAGGATAGTTCCACTCTTTTCAGGCGTTTCCCAGACATTCCAGTTGGCAGGTATGGTATTAATAAATGCCAATTACAGTGCATATACATACTGATGCATACACACAAATGTATATGTAGATGCAGATTTACTCATAGACAAAAATGCGTATGCACACACAGTGTACACCTTGTGCCATGTATACAGTCCTTGACAAGCTGGTGGAGGGTGCAAACTGCTGTAAAATATGTAAGCACGTTGCATATTTGGAAGCCCAGATCCTGGATCTAAATGAGCAACTTACAACACTGAGATCCATTGACAATATGGAAAGGAGTTTGATGCTCACTGGGATAGATGTGGGTGAGGATGGTGGTTCGGAAGAGCAGAATGAGCAGGCAGCTAGCTGGGTGACAATTAGAAGGAGGGGTAGAGGGAAGAGAACCAGGGAGGCAAGTCCTAAACTGGAAAACTCCAACAAGTTTGCAAAGTTGGTAGAAGAGGGGGATGCCATTACAAGATTAGCACTGCTGTAGAACAACATGTTCCCTGAGTGCCAGAGAGATGACTGCTCCAGTAAGAGGCGGACAGGGAGTGCAGGACAGGCTAGACAGGTCCTGGTAGTGGGGGACTCAATTATTAGGGGGACAGAAAGGGCAATCTTCCACAAAGATCGTGATCCTCAAATGGTTGGTTGCCCTCTTAGTGCTCGAGTTTGACACATTGCAGATTAGGTTGACAGATTACTGGGAGGGGCTGTTGAGGATCCAGCAGTCATGTTGCACATTGGCACCAATGACAAAGTCAGAAATCAATGGAGGACCCTAAAAATTATTTCAGGGATCTAGGATCTAAGCTAAAGGCAAGTTCCTTCAAAGTAGTTTTCTCAGAAGTATGACCTGTACCACGAGCCACTCCAGAAAGGCAGAGAGAGAGATTAGGGAGGTAAAGAAGTGGCTCCAGAGTTGATGTCGGAAGGAGAGGTTTGAGAACTGGGCTGACTTTGCTGTCCGCTGCAGGCTCTAATGTAGGAACGGTTGCATCTCAATGGGAAGTTTGCAGCTGTGCTGGAGCAGAAGATGGCTAGAAGGCTGTAGTGTTTAAACTAGGGACTGGGGGTGAGGGCAACCAGAGAGATATGGGGAAAGAGAGTGTAGATAGGAATGGAAATGGGGTTCCAGCGGGAGAGGGGTGGATGTTAGTATACTTAGAACTGACAGAGCAGCTGTTAGGACCATAAGTAGCATAATGAATACAAATAATAACCACATTCATATTAACTGTATGCCTACAAATGCAAGAAGTATGATCAGTTAAGTGTGTGAGCTTGATGCGAGAATGTCTGAAGAAAATGACAATATATCAGGAGGAATAAAGGAAACATGGCTTTTTGAAAAATGTGATTGAGCGGTGAACTTACAGGGTTACAATCTCTTCAGAAGAGACTGTGGGAAACGGAAAGGGGGAGGGGTGTGTCTTTATGTAAAATCCTACCTAATGAAGAGACTAAGAGAACATACAGGTTTAGGAAATGAACCATGGAATCTCTGTGGGTAGAAATGCAGGGAGGAAAGACTAATAAAATCCTGATAGGAGTTTTCTATAGGCTACCAAAAATAACAGAAGCAACTGAAAACATATTAAAAAGCCAAATAGAAGAGGTGTCAAACTGCAATGAAATAATTATTATGGGAGACTTTAATTATCCAGATATCATATTGGAAAGATGAAACCTGCGAATCTCACAAGGGCGATAAGCTTTTGGGAACATATAAAGATAACTATGTGACCTAATTTGCATGGGAGCCAACTAGTGGGAGGTCCACTCAGGACTTATAAATAACCCACAATCATGGGGGTGCAGGTTGAGGGACACTTGGGAAATAGTGACTACAATATAATTAATTTCCAGTTGTCATTCTATAGGAAGCGATACCAGTTAGCGACAGAAAAACTAGACTTTAGTAAAATATAAGCCCTTCCCTGAAAACCATCCTAAAAAAGAGTAAAAAAAAAATCTAAACTTACCTCTCTGCAGCAGCCAGGGCTCAGCCAATAGGAGGCAGCCCATTCAGCAGGCGGGGATTTTAAATCCCCTCCTGCTGAATACTACAGAGAGCAGTTCATGAGAAAAGCCAGCTGGGCGCAGCTGACCCTGGCTGCTGCAGAGAGGTGAGTATAGATTTTTTTTTATTATTTACACTTTTTTAGGATGGTTTTCAGGGAAGGGCTTATATTTTAAGCCCTTCCCCGAAAATTACTGCAGCGCTTGCCGGCAGCCCATTGCTTTCAATGGAGACAGCTGTATTGCCGGCTCCATTGCATTCAATGGGAGAGCATTGTGCTCCTCTCTGACAGCTGTGACAGCTGTGGCAGAGGATCACGATCTTCAGTATAAGTTCTCAATGGGGCGGGCGCTGCTGCCGCCGGCCCCATTGAGCGCACATACATAGGAACACAGATTTGTGCAGCCTGCAGTTACATGCGTTCTGCGAATCGTTGTGTCCTATAATTTTCGCCAAATGTGTTTGTGCGCATAAAAAAAATGCACACATGTGACCGCTCCCATTGCAAAGCATTTGGTCTATAAAGATGCGGATCGCAAACGCAGCTGTCAGACGCGCATACAAACGCCAGTGTGACTGAGCCCTTTAGGGAGGCAATAAGTGAAAAAAAGAAAGCATTCAAATTACTAAAACAAGAAGGCAGTGAAGAAGCACTAAAACATACAGGGAAAAAACTAAATATGTAAGGAAAAGATAAAAATTGCAAAGGTGGAGGCAGATAAACTAATTGCCAAAGAGAGCAAAAATAATCATAAACAATTTTTCAATTATATAAACAGTAAAAGGATTTGCACTGAAAGCACTGACCCTTTAACAAATATTGCAGGACAAACCATAGAAGTTATTGGGGGAAGGCAAATCTATTGAATAGTTTTTTCTCAAGCATATTCACAAGATAAAAAGAAATGTCACACGATATGCAAGGGGATAAAATTACCCCCACCCCCCATACTAAATATCACCTGCCCAATGCAGGAGGAGGTGCAGAGCCTGCTAAAAAAGATTATAATCAAAAAATCACTGGGCCCAGATAGAATACAACGAAGAGTTCTACTGGAATTAAGTGATGTGATAGACAGACTACTATTTCTTATATTTAGGGACTCAACTGAGACCATGGTTGTACCACTGGATTGACTCATTGCTAATGTGGTCTCAATATACAAAAAGGGGTCAAGAAGAGAGCCTGGTAACTACAGGCTGATAAGTCTCACTTCAATAATTTCTGAGAGATGCTATCCTAGAATACCTCAAAGAAAACAATAGTTGTAACTAGAGATGAGTGAGCATACTCGCTAAGGCAAACTACTTGAGCGAGTAGTGCCTTATGCGAGTACCTGCCCGCTCGTCTCAAAAGATTCGGGTGCCGAGGGGGGGGGAGCAGTGAGTTGCAGGAGTGAGCAGGGGTGAGCGGGGGGGGGGGGGAGAAAGTGAGAGAGAGATCCCCCCCGTGCCCCCCCGCTCTTCCCCACCGCTCCCCGCCCTCCGAATCTTTTGAGATAAGCGGGCAGGTACTTGCATGAGGCACTACTCGCTCGAGTAGTTTGCCTTAGCGAGTACGCTTGCTCAGCTTCTACGATGAAGTAAGCTCTAGGCTGGACCTAGGAGAGTCTATTGAGCTCGTATATCTGGATTGTTCTAAAGCACTTGACGAAGTGCCACATGATAGATTAATATATAAAATGAGACAGCTCGGACTGGGTGAAAATGCGTGTGGCTGGGTAAGGAACTAAGAGACGTGTGTGAGCTGCACCGCATAGAAATCTGGGTAAAGAACTGTCTCGGAGATAGAAAGCAGAGGGTGGCAGTTAATAGTTCGTACCCTGATTGGGCCACCATTGCCAGTGGGGTACCACAGGGATCAGTATTGGGCCCCATTCAATTCAATATATTTATCAATGACCTGATAGACGAACTGCACAGTAAAATGTCAATATTTGCAAATAATTCAAAATTATACAAGATAATTAATGCAATGGACAACAGTGTATGGCTGCAAATTGACCTAGATTAGCTGAGGGCTTAGGTAGAAAAATGGCATATGAAGTTCAATGTTGATAAATGTAAGGTTATGCACATGGGCAGGAGAAACGGATGTCACCAATATACACTAAATGGGGTACTGCTAGGGAAAAGTGATATGGAAAAAGACCTCAGGGTACTAGTTGATTGTAGACTTAACTAGAGCAATCAATGCCAGCGCTAGATTTGCTACCCGTGTCTGCTGCCGTCTTGCAGTTACAGATGGCCTTGAGTGTTACGCTACTTCTTCTGTATAAATGTTCTTGTTTCTGCTATTTTCTACCAGCACTGAAGGCGTTAACCAGTTCCCTTGCTCCCAGCCCAGCTGCAGGGTTAATAGGGATTACTCTTCTATTAAAGCTGGGCTGACACACGTCCTCTTTGCCTCAGTATTGATGTGTGTTTGTCTCAGACACTTAGCATATCTAGGTTGCCTATCTCAGGACTGTTGGTGTTTTTGCTCCTCTTTCCTGTATCTATTTATTCTGTATGTTCTTTGCCTTGTGCTTTTGCCTGTGTGAGTTTGTCCATTTCCTTCCACTATGTGCATTATTCCCGACTCTGTGGTAAGTCAGTCCTGTTCTGTGTGCCCTATGTTCAGTACTTTGTCCCTGTGTCCTAGTTAACCCTGAGGTTCCAGTGCAGGGTCATTCTTATCATCAATGCCTACCCTGATTTTAGGCGGGGGTCTTCCCATCTTACTGATTTACTAAGGGCAAGATTCCCCATCTGAGTTTGCCTTGCAACTGGGGTCATTTGCCAGCCACATCAAGTCTTGTCCAAAAGCCAGGCTAGGTTGGTTAGCACAGTGGGTCCACACTCAGAGTCCCTAACAGCCAGTCAACTGCTGCAAAGGCAAATAAAGTCTTGGGGCACATTAAAAGAGGCATAGGGGCGAGGGATGAGAACTAGAGATGAGCGAGCACCAAAATGCTCGGGTGCTCGTTACTCGGGATGAAATTATCGCGATGCTCGAGGGTTCGTTTCGAATAACAAACCCCATTGAAGTCAATGGGAGACCCGAGCATTTTTGTATTTCGCCGATGCTCGCTAAGGTTTTCATGTGTGAAAATCTGGGCAATTCAAGAAAGTGATGGGAACGACACAGCAACGGATAGGGCAGGCGAGGGGCTACATGTTGGGCTGCATCTCAAGTTCACAGGTCCCACTATTAAGCCACAATACCGGCAAGAGTGCCCCCCCCCCCCTCCCAACAACTTTTACTTCTGAAAAGCCCTCATTAGCAATGCATACCTTAGCTAAGCACCACACTACCTCCAACAAAGCACAATCACTGCCTGCATGACACTCCGCTGCCACTTCTCCTGGGTTACATGCTGCCCAACCCCCCCTGCACAACCCTGTGTCCACAGCGCACACCAAATTGTCCCTGCGCAGCCTTCAGCTGCCCTCATGCCACGCCACACTCATGTCTATTTATAAGTGCGTCTGCCACAGGAAAAGCAGGCACACACTGCAGAGGGTTGGCACGGCTAGGCAGCGACCCTCTTTAAAAAGGGCGGGGCGGTAGCCCACAATGCTGTACAGAAGCAATGAGAAATATAATCCTGTGCCACCGCCATCAGGAGCTGCACACGTGGGCATAGCAATGGGGAACCTATGTGCCACACACTATTCATTCTGTCAAGGTGTCTGCATGCCCCAGTCAGACCGCGGTTTTTAATTCATAGACACAGGCAGGTACAACTCCCTATTGTGAAGTCCCTGTGGACCCACAGCATGGGTGGCTCCCTGGAACCCACCGGCGGTACATAAAAATATCCCATTGCATTGCCCAACACAGCTGAGGTAGTAATGTCGTGCTTAATACAGGTGGGCTTCGGCCCACACTGCATGCCCCAGTCAGACTGGGGTTCTTTACAAGTGGAAACAGATGCATTTATAATTCCCTGTGGACCCACAGCATGGGTGGCTCCCTGGAACCCACCGGTGGTACATAAAAATATCCCATTGCATTGCCCAACACAGCTGAGGTAGTAATGTCGTGCTTAATACAGGTGGGCTTCGGCCCACACTGCATGCCCCAGTCAGACTGGGGTTCTTTAGATGTGGTTTCAGATGCATTTATAATTCTCTGTGGATCCACAGCTTGGGTGGGTGCCAGGAAGCCACCGGCGGTACATAAAAATATCCCATTGCATTGCCCAACACAGCGGATGTAACGTCAGCTGTAATGCAGGTGGGCTAAAAATTCATTTGATTACAATGTAGGCGAGGGCCCACAAAAATTGCTGTATCAACAGTACTAATGTACATCCAAAAAATTGGCCATGGCCAACCAAGAGGGCAGGTGAAACCCATTAATCGCTTTGGTTAATGTGGCTTAAGTGGTAACTAGGCATGGAGGCAGCCCAGTTTAACGAAAAATTGGTTCAAGTTAAAGTTTCAACGCTTTTAAGAGCATTGAAACATATAAAAATTGTTTAGAAAAATTATATGAGTGAGCCTTGTGGCCCTAAGAAAAATTGCCCGTTCGGCGTGATTACGTGAGGTTTCAGGAGGAGGAGCAGGAGGAGGAGGATGAATATTATACACAGATTGATGAAGCAGAAATGTCCCCGTTTTGGATGGTGAGAGAGAACGATGCTTCCATCCGTGGGTGCAGCCTACGTATTGCTTAGGTATCGCTGCTGTCCGCTGGTGGAGAAGAGAAGTCTGGGGAAATCCAGGCTTTGTTCATCTTGATGAGTGTAAGCCTGTCGGCACTGTCGGTTGACAGGTGGGTACGCTTATCCGTGATGATTCCCCCAGCCACATTAAACACACTCTCTGACAAGACGCTAGCCGCAGGACAAGCAAGCACCTCCAGGGCATACAGCGTGAGTTCAGGCCACGTGTCCAGCTTCGACACCCAGTAGTTGTAGGGGGCAGAGGCGTCACGGAGGACGGTGCTGCAATCGGCTACGTACTCCCTCACCATCCTTTTACAGTGCTCCCGCAGACTCAGCCTTGACTGGGGACCGGTGACACAGTCTTGATGGGGAGCCATAAAGCTGGCAAAGGCCTTGGAGAATGTTCCCCTGCCTGCGCTGTACATGCTGCCTGATCTCTGCGCCTCCCCTGCTACCTGGCCCTCGGAACTGCGCCTTCTGCCACTAGCGCTGTCGGATGGGAAGTTTACCATCAGTTTGTCCACCAGCGCCCTGTGGTATAGCATCATTCTCGAACCCCTTTCCTCTTCGGGAATGAGAGTGCAAAGGCTCTCCTTATACCGTGGATCGAGCAGTGTGTACACCCAGTAATCCGTAGTGGCCAGAATGCGTGTAACGCGAGGGTCACGAGAAAGGCATCCTAACATGAAGTCAGCCATGTGTGCCAGGGTACCTGTACGCAACACATGGCTGTCTTCACTAGGAAGATCACTTTCAGGATCCTCCTCCTCCTCCTCCTCAGGCCATACACGCTGAAAGGATGACAGGCAAGCAGCATGGGTACCGTCAGCAGTGGGCCAAGCTGTCTCTTCCCCCTCCTCCTCATCCTCCTCATGCTCCTCCTCCTCCTCCTGAACGCGCTGAGATATAGGCAGGAGGGTGCTCTGACTATCCAGCGACATACTGTCTTCCCCCGGCTCTGTTTCCGAGCGCAAAGCGTCTGCCTTTATGCTTTGCAGGGAACTTCTCAAGATGCATAGCAGAGGAATGGTGACGCTAATGATTGCAGCATCGCCGCTCACCATCTGGGTAGACTCCTCAAACTTTCCAAGGACCTGGCAGATGGCTGCCAACCAGGCCCACTCTTCTGTAAATAATTGAGGAGGCTGACTCCCACTGCGCCGCGCAAGTTGGAGTTGGTATTCCACTATAGCTCCACGCTGCTCATAGAGTCTGGCCAACATGTGGAGCGTAGAGTTCCACTGTGTGGGCACGTCGCACAGCAGTCGGTGCACTGGCAGATTAAACCGATGTTGCAGGGTCCGCAGGGTGGCAGCGTGCGTGTGTGATTTGCGGAAATGTGCGCAGAGCTGGCGCACCTTTCCGAGCAGGTATGACAAGTGGGGGTAGCTTTTCAGAAAGCGCTGAACCACCAAATTAAACACATGGGCCAGGCATGGCACGTGCGTGAGGCTGCCGAGCTGCAGAGCCGCCACCAGCTTACGGCCATTGTCACACATGACCATGCCCGCTTGGAGGCTCAGCGGCGCAAGCCAGCAGTCGGTCTGCTCTGTCAGACCCTGCAGCAGTTCGTGGGCCGTGTGCCTCTTCTCTCCTAAGCTGAGTAGTTTCAGCACGGCCTGCTGACGCTTGCCCACCCCTGTCCTGCCACGCCGCGTGACACCGACTGCTGGCGACGTGCTGCTGCTGACACATCTTGATTGCGAGACAGAGGTTGCGTAGGAGGAGGAGGAGGAGGGTGGTTTAGTGGAGGAAGCATACACCCCCGCAGATACCACCACCGAGCTGGGGCACGCAATTCGGGGGGTGGGTAGGACGTGAGCGGTCCCAGGCTCTGACTCTGTCCCAGCCTGCACTAAATTCACCCAATGTGCCGTCAGGGAGATATAGTGGCCCTGCCCGCCTGTGCTTGTCCACGAGTCTGTTGTTAAGTGGAGCTTGGCAGTAACCGCGTTGGTGAGGGCGCGTACAATGTTGCGGGAGACGTGGTCGTGCAGGCCTGGGACGGCACATCGGGAAAAGTAGTGGCGACTGGGAACCGAGTAGCGCGGGGCTGCCGCCGCCATCATGCTTTTGAAAGCCTCCGTTTCCACAAGCCTATACGGCAGCATCTCTAGGCTGATCAATTTTGCAATGTGCACGTTTAACGCTTGAGCGTGCGTGTGCGTGGCGTCGTACTTGCGCTTGCGCTCAAACTGTGGCGCTAGCGACGTCTGGACGCTACGCTGAGAGACATTGCTGGATGGGGCCGAGGACAGCGGAGGTGAGGGTGTGGGTGCAGGCCAGGAGACGGTAGTGCCTGTGTCCTCAGAGGGGGGTTGGATCTCAGTGGCAGGTTGGGGCACAGGGGGAGAGGCAGTGGTGCAAACCGGAGGCGGTGAACGGGCATCGTCCCACCTTGTGGGGTGCTTGGCCATCATATGCCTGCGCATGCTGTTGGTGGTGCCTCCCCAGCTGATCTTGGCGCGACAAAGGTTGCACACCACTGTTCGTCGGTCGTCAGGCGCCTCTGTGAAAAACTGCCACACCGTAGAGCACCTTGACCTCTGCAGGGTGGCATGGCGCGAGGGGGCGCTTTGGGAAACAGTTGGTGGATTATTCGGTCTGGCCCTGCCTCTACCCCTGGCCACCGCACTGGCTCGGCCTGTGCCCACATCCTGACTTGGGCCTCCGCGTCCTCGCCCGCGTCCACATCCTATAGGCCTACCCCTACCCCTCAGAATGGTGTATTACCAGTGATTTGATTTCCCAGGCAGGAAAGAAATTGGCGCAAGCCTGCTGTTAAACGTAGCTGGCTGCGTATGTTTTTTGTTAACGTTCTGCACCCACCACACACGTACCCAGAACGCTGAGGACTGTCAGAGGCAGGCCAAATAGAATGTTTCCCTTTTTTTTGGTAAAGAAAAGGCCCACAGCTTATATTCAATCAATAATATATGTCTTCTTGCCCTGCAAATGTGTCACAGAACTGCAGGGTTGCAGAGTTATTAACTACAGCAGAGCGGTGATTTTTCCCAGGAAGGCAGGAAAGAAATTGGCGCAAGCCTGCTGTTAAACGTAGCTGGCTGCGTATGAATTTTTTACTATCTCCACCCACCACACACGTACCCAGAACGCTGAGGACTGACAGAGGCAGGGCACATAGAATTTTTCCCTTTTTTTTAAAAGAAAAGGACCCCTGACTATATTCAATCAGATAAGAAATCTGTTCCACAGAAATGCAGTTATATGAAGTGCAGCAGAGCGGTGATTTTTCCCAGGATGGCAGGAAAGAAATTGGTGCAAGCCTGCTGTTAAACGTAGCTGGCTGCGTATGAATTTTTTACTATCTCCACCCACCACACACGTACACAGAACGCTGAGGACTGACAGAGGCAGGGCACATAGAATTTTTCCCTTTTTTTTTAAGGAAAAGGCCCACTGACTATATTCAATCAGATAAGAAATCTGTTCCACAGAAATGCAGTTATATGAAGTGCAGCAGAGCGGTGATTTTTCCCAGGAAGGCAGGAAATAAATTGGCGCAAGCCTGCTGTTAAACGTAGCTGGCTGCGTATGAATTTTTTACTATCTCCACCCACCACACACGTACCCAGAACGCTGAGGACTGACAGAGGCAGGGCACATAGAATTTTTCCCTTTTTTTTAAAAGAAAAGGCCCACTGACTATATTCAATCAGATAAGAAATCTGTTCCACAGAAACGCAGTTATATGAAGTGCAGCAGAGCGGTGATTTTTCCCAGGAAGGCAGGAAATAAATTGGCGCAAGCCTGCTGTTAAATGTAGCTGGCTGCGTATGAATTTTTTACTATCTCCACCCACCACACATGTACACAGAACGCTGAGGACTGACAGAGGCAGGGCACATAGAATTTTTCCCTTTTTTTTTAAAAGAAAAGGCCCACTGACTATATTCAATCAATAATATATGTCTTCTGGCCCTGCCTACACAATTCTGTCCCTGTAGTATTACTGCAGGGCGCAATGCTCTGCACAGCCGATTTAAAAAAAAAAAAAAATGCAACACTGCTAACAGCAGCCTGCACAGTACTGCACACGGTTAAATGTGGCCCTAAGAAGGACCGTTGGGGTTCTTGAAGCCTACACCCACTCCTAACACTCTCCCTGCCTAACCACCACTTCTGTCCCTGGACTATTACTGCAGGGCGCAATGCTCTGCAGACAGCCGATTTTGAAAAAAAAAAATTGTGCAACACTGCTAACAGCACCCTCCACAGTACTGCACACGGATAGATGTGGCCCTGAGAAGGACCGTTGGGGTTCTTGAAGCCTACACTCACTCCTAACACTCTCCCTACAGCAGCACCAGCAGCAGCACTTTCCCTCAGCTAACTCAGTCACAAGGCATCTGAGGCGAGCCGCGGGAGGGGCCGACTTTTATACTCGGGTGACATCTGATCTCCCCAGCCACTCACTGCAGGGGGGTGGTATAGGGCTTGAACGTCACAGGGGGAAGTTGTAATGCCTTCCCTGTCTTTCAATTGGCCAGAAAAGCGCGCTAACGTCTCAGAGAGGAAACTGAAAGTAACCCGAACATCGCGTGGTACTCGTTAAGAGTAACGAGCATCCCAAACACCCTAATATTCGCCCGAGCATCAAGCTCGGACGAGTACGTTTGCTCATCTCTAATGAGAACCTTATTCTTTCACTATATAAGTCACTTGTCAGACCTCATATGAAATACTGCGTACAGTTCTGAACACTGGCGCTCAGGAAAGATGTTGCAGTGCTTGAGGGGGTTCAAAGATGGGCAACTAAAGTAATAAATGGAATCGGGGAACTGGAATACCCAGATAGGCTATCAATATTGGGATTATTCACCCTAAAAAAGACTGTTAAGAGGCAAAGAAATAACTACGGTATGTATAATTACATTTGGGATAATACAAGGATCTCTCCCATGATCTGCTTATACCCAGGACTGTGATGGTAACAAGAGGGCATCCTCTACATCTAGAAGAAAGCAGGTTTCATCACCAACATAGAAGGGGATTCTTTACTGTAAGAGCAGTGAGACTGTGGAATTCTCTACCTGAGGATGTGGTGATGGCAAAATTGATAGAGGAGTTTAAGAGGGGACTAGATGTCTTTTTAGAGCACTATAACATTACAGGATATAGACATTAAATAACCAGAAGGGTAGTTGTTCCGGGTATCTTCCGACTACAGGTCTTGGAGTCAGGAGGGAACTTTCCAAATGTTGATCCAGGAATTATTCTGACTGTCATTATGGAGTTGGGAAGCAATGTTTCCCCCAAAATGGGGTAAATTGGCTTCTGCCTCAATGTTGTTTTGCCTTCCTCTGGATCAACAAGAGGGGGGGAGGGGGGGGGTGGAAACAGGCTGAACTAGATGAACATCTTTTTTTAGCCTAGCATACTACGTTACTATGTTACACACTGAACCCATATATTTACATACTGGATATACAATATACATATCCACTTGTCTGACTGCCAGTACTGTATTTCATACAGCTTACTAGTAATTGGTTCCATAGACCCCAAAATATAATAATGAAATTTTCATACATATAAGTTGATATCTGATACATATAAAGTAAGTTCCTGCATATAAGGGCACCTTCACATGGGCATATTTACAAGAAATGCACAGAGAATAGAATTGACATTGATGTGAATGGGTTCAGACACTTTTTTGGATTTTGCTCTATTTTCCTGTGCATTTGCGCACCAATGGTTCCCATATAAGCCTATGAGGATGTACAAATGTATGTGCAATGGTATGCTCAATACACTGCGCAATTATGCGAGAAAAATAACACATTTAGTACTCCTTAGGCTAAATAGCCATTTAAATTGTGGCATGTTGGCATGCTGCTTGCAAATGAACATGCCCTGCAAGTGCAAAATGTACAGTAAAATGCGCCAATATACTTGCGTAAAAGCCTTGTTCAAATCGCAAATACACTGCGCTGAGTCATACCCAAAAATGCATATGACCTTGTGAAGTAGCCCTAACACTCAGTGAAACCCTGTGCCATGCATCTGAACTGTTGGTGACATTGTATGTTGAATGTGGTTTCCCGTTATCATAGCCCAGAAAAGACCATTATATGTTTAAAATATTGTTTCCTGCGGCCATTGTAATGCGAGGGATGACTTATACTTCATATTTTAAAAACTCTCCTCCAGTACTACAAGAAATCACTTGGTGGCGCTGTGCGGCTGCAGATGAGAGCCGAGTCATTGTAAGCAATTAGAAGTGGTGCTTATCTGCAGTTTTCACAGTACATATCGGGAAATGATCATCTATATATAATTATAAGCCATTTTAGAGCTATGCATTGGGCTGTTTTGTCTTCTAGAAAATTGAAAAGCATAATGTTTCTTGAATGATTTGAGCTTTAATAGCTCCTGCTTTATTTTTTAAATTGCATTCTAATCATGGATTCCTGGTCGTCTTCAATCTGAATGGTGATATCCTGCCTTCATTACAAAGAAGTAAACAGTAAAGTTGCTTCTGTTGAAAAAAACTACAATTACTGACAGTGATGCAACTCAACGCACATCTGCAGCACTGCTATGTGATTGGCTGCAGCCGTTACCTGTATTCCCGTGACGTCAGTTGTCACAACAAATGCCAGGAGCACAAGGGGCTGCAGCGCTGGATTCTGGTGGGGACAGAAAGGTAAGTACTGCTCAGTTTATTTTTTTACCTGCGGTCAACATCTTATTGAAGCGGTTTATTTACTTATCGGACAACATCCCTACTGAAGGAATGTTGTCCGGTAACCCCTCTAAATCTCCATGTCTTACCGTCAGTTATATACTGTTATGCATTAATCTGCCATTTATACGTTTTTCTATTTAACTCAGACTGCAGGAAAGTTCAGTCACTTCCTTCATCACGAATGTCCTTGTTGTGCTGCACCTTCCAACATTCTTTATTTTTCAGCTTGTGTAAAAAAGAAATCTGTATCTTTCTGTACTTGCAAATGAGAGTAGTAATAGTGGTGGTGGCACCATAGTATCAATAGTAGTAAATGCAACAGTAATGTAACTATAGTAGTTGTGGTGATATGCAAGTAGACAGTATCATTTAGGCTAGGTTCATACGGGCGATCACGATTTTGCCGCAAGAAAATCACGTCTTTGTTCACTGCGACTTTTGAGCGGCAGCGATGCTTTTTTTAGAGAATAATCTCGCATTGCATCGCTGCCGCCCCCAGGACTTTCTTATGCTAAAATTCCTATGATGCCTGCTAAAACGCAGGCATCATAGAGATATATGGGAGATAAAAACCTGCACATCGCAGAAAGATAGAGCATGCTGCGATTTGAAAATTTTTTTTATCTCTCAACATTGCATGAGTGAAAACATCACTGATGGGAAGGACACCATTGTAAATCATTGGATTCATAAACTGCTTTTTTATTGACTAAGGGCTTCCGCGCACTAGAAATCGCAATATCGCCGCATGAAAATTTCCCCGCGATGTTTGAGGATCAGAGCTGCTTTTTTGCAAAAACATCACTGCTACTTGCGATTTTCTCCTGTGTTTTTTCACGTGAATTTGTCATGATTTTTTAAATGCGAAAGTCAATAGGACTTTCTAATGTTAAAATCGCATCACAAGTTTGCGCTTTGCAATTCAATAACAAGGGGATTCCATACGGAAACATGGGAGATAAAAAAAAAAAAAAGCAAAACGCAGAAAAATAGAACATGCTGCGTTTTTTTTTTTCACTTCACATCACATGAGTGAGAACTGCGCAACTGTGAAGGAAACCATTGAAAATCATTGGTTTTATAATTCAGTGTTTTCTGAGCGCTGCCTCTCATTGGTCACAGCACTCAGCCAATCAGAGGCAACACTTTCAGGAGGCTGGGATTTTGCAATTCCTGGCCAGAAGAGATGCTGAAGAACCAAAGACCTGCAAGAAGATACATCGGGGATGACAGTGCTTCTAAGGATGGATTTTTTTTTCTGCAGCTAGGGATTATTTTGGGGGTAGGGCTTATATTTCAAGTCACCTTCCCCTCCACAATGAAAATCCTTATTGCATGGAGTCCCCTCCTTAATAAACACTGTGACAGTGCTATCACAGTGTTAAGTGATGAGGGAACTCCTCTCAGGGATGAAGTGGCAGAGGATCGCAATCATCTCCCATTGCTTTCAATGGGCCAGCGCTGCTGCCTCCGGTCCCAGTGGAAACAATGGACGAGATTTCAAAAAGATAGGACATGCTGCGATTTTGTTTTCACACTGTATCGTGGCAAATATGAATGGAGCCATTGGAAGCCATTGGCTTCATAATTTAGTGATTTCTTGCAGCCTCGCAGCGCTGGAAAATCGTGCGATTTCATCGCCAGTGTGAAGGCACCCTTAATGTAGTAATAGTGATGAGATGGGACTTGTGGCATGAACAGTGATAAAGGAAGTATCATTTAGAACAGAAGGAAACTTTGGGAAGGAAGAGGCGTTGACACGGATGCAGGAGACACGGATGCAGGAGCAATGTTGTCAGTTTACCTGTGCTCCATATACTAGTCTTGCATCCACCCATACTACATATACAATACTGCTATTTAACTATAGTGCATGTACAGTATGGTACTTGTGTTGTATTTGCGGTACTGCTATCTACTGTATATGTGCAATGTGTAGTGTACTGCTATCATTTACCTGTGCTAGATGTAGTATACCGCTATCTACGGTCCCTGTGCCAGGATGAACGGCTGCTTTAGACACAAGGTGAAGGCAAGACCTATCTATTTCTACTATATATTATGTGCACTGTGCAGAATCCTGAAGAAGCTCCTGTCCTTAACCTTGAAAGTGATTTAGCACCTTCAGCTCTGTTCACATCTGCATTGTGCAAGACACCATACGATGGATCCGTCACATGACAGACACTAACAGCACCTGATTGACCACACTGACTTATAATGTATAATCATTGCAGATGTGAACTCAGCCTTCCAGCAGCTTTTCTCACTTAGTTCTGGTTGATATTTTTGGGGCTTCACAACTAATTTTTCATAAGAAATTTGTTATGTCAAGTTACAATATTGATCATCCTGAAACGAATAAATATTGCATCTTGACAATACTCTGCATACATTTGGGTTAGGATTAGAGATGAGCGAGCACCCAAATGCTCGGGTCCACATTATTCGAGTCGAGCTTTTCGTAAAATTCGAGAGCTCTACTCGAGTAATGAACCCCATTGACTACAATGGAAGACTCAAGCATTTTTGTATGTGGGACGCCGGGTGCCAAGCTTTTTTTTTTCTAGGTGTTTTTCTCTCACCCTCTCTCCTGCCAGACAAAAAATTTGCCAATGACGTGTGCTGCGGCGTGGCGGGGAGGGGCCAAAACAGGCACGTCACAGCAGGGAGGAGCCAAAACTGGGGCGGGGTCGAACACAGCTTGATGCTCGTTCGAGTAACGAGCACCATCGAGTACGCTAATACTCGAATGAGCATCAAGCTCGGCAGAATATGTTGGCTCAACTCTAGTTAGGATAAATCAGATATTGTTCTATTCAAATGCTCATTTTTGACCACAAAATATATATTATTACATCTGTGGTACATTATATACACTCAGACACACACATATGTGCAGTGTATAATAGTACCACAGATGTGGAAATGTACCATTAGTCATAGCTATATAACTTAAGCTGCTGAGCAGGGGTCGGACCCGATGACCCTGGAGGTCCCTTCCAACTCTACCATTCTATGGGTCTATAAATTACTCGTGCCTTTTACCAATATACATATTGGATATATATATATATGTAATGATTCTGTTTTGCAGAGAAGGACAACAATCTCCAGAGCAATGGCAAAAAATGTATGGTAGATGTTCAGGAAATGAGGTCTACCATATTAGGATGGAGGAAAGCTTATTCTTTGCCGAATATGAAGGAAAAAGTTTCACATATGCTTCATTCCATGCACATAAAAAGTAGGTACAAAGCTGAAGTATAATGTACTTTACCTCTTTGTATTCACTTGCAGATTGTTTTATTTTCTCTTCACCTCTTTGGCATCTACAATACTTTACAATTTAGATTTGTTAATATTTATTTTTAAAAAATGATATTCAACATAAGAAAATTTAAAACCTTTTTGATACTGAAAGCTGGGCTTTATCAATATTTTTGACACCCAGACCTCTCACACAGTGCATATCATATATTCCCCGACCCCAGTGGATATTGTAGTGCGGCAAACACTTTCCTGGAATGTTTCTTATATCTATACCATGCTCTGTGTTATGCGAACCAGTCATTTATATACTGTGGAGGTTAATTATAGCAAGTTTTTACATTCGGGTATACTTGTGTCTGTTTCAGCTCTCTGCTCCCATAACATATTATATATGTATGTGTGTGTATATATATATATATATATATATATATATATATATATATATATATATATATATATATATATATATATATACAGGGGGTCGGTAAAGTCTTCAGACCCTTTATACTTTCTACATTTTGTTATGTTGCGATCTTGTACAAATTAAAAAAAAAACATTTCAGGTTTTTCCACCATCATTCTGCATTAAATACCCCATAATGGCAAACTGAAAACAGAATGTTATAAGTCTTTGTACATTCTTTAAAAATGAAAAACTAACATTTTGCATTGACATAAGTATTCACACGCTGTACTCAGTACTTGGCCACGAGGTTTGCACACATGGTATTGGGAATTTTCTGATATTCTTCTCTGCAGATCCTCTTAAGGTCTGTCAGGTTGGATGGGGGCCGTCTGTAGACAGCAATTTTCTGGTCTCTTAGATGTTCGATTGGGGTCAAGTCTTTGGCTGAGCCAGTCGACATTCACAGAGTTGTCCCAAAACCACCCCTGTGTTGTCTTGGCTGTGTGCTTAGGGTTAATGTCTTGTTGGAAGGTGAAACTTCATCCCTGTCTGAGCTTCCATGCACTCTGGATCTGGTTTTCATGAAGAATATATTTGTACTTTGATCCATTCAACCTTCCATCAACCCTGACCAGTCCCCCTGCTGAAAACACTCCTACAGAATGATTGGGCAGATATGAGTAGTGCCTGATTTCCTCCACACATAACACGTAGAATCAAGGCCAAAAAGGTTCATCAGACCAGAGAATCTTGTTTCTCACAAACTGAGGGTCTTTTTGGCAAACTCCAGATGAGCTTTTATGTGTCTTTTACTGAGGAGAGGCTCATTTCTGGACATTTTGCTATAAAGCCCAAAGTGGTGCACTGATGCTTGACCTTCTAGAAGTTTCAGCCAGAGCTAAATTTCAAGCGCCATAGCAGAGGGTCTGAATACTAATTTCAATGCAAAATGTTAGCTTTTCATTTTTTGAATAGTTACAAAGATTTCTAGCATTCTGTTTTCACTTTGTCATTATGTGGTTTTGAGCGAACAATGATGGGGAAATCTTAAAATTTTGCATTAATACACATAAGACCACAGCATAGCAAAATGTAAAAAACACGAAAGGGTCTGAAGACCACGTGGACCCACCGTGTGTGTATATACACTGCTGCTACCCAAACACCAAGATCCCCAGGCACTCTGAGAAACTCAGACTAATATCCTATACATGGAGGCTTCCTATACATGGGCGACTGCGAAGGATCAGCAAGTATTTCCCATTGTTTTCAATGGGAAATCTCACATCGCACTCACGTGCACATGAAATGTGCGCAAAAATGGGTGGAATGTGAACGCACCCATTGACATCAAGGAGCCCTTAAACCCACAATTTATATGTGAGTGTCCTGCGTTTTTGTGAGAACATCACATTGCTGTACATTTGATTTTCATGCACCTTTTTTGAATGCACTTGCATGAAAAACGCATGTACATGCGAGTGCAATGTGATTTGTGGGCCCAAATCGTCCAGAAATGGAATATGCTTCAGTTCTACTGTCTCGCGCTATCAGTGCAAGAGGGAAAACACTCATGTAAATTAACCCACTGGAAACAATGGGTTAAAACATCGCATTAGTTCTATGTGTCATGCAAACACACAGAACTCATGCAATCTTCTTGTCTGTGTAAATAAGCCCTTACAGAAATCTGTTGCTATTCCCTATTAGCTTGCATCCCAAAGGCTATGCTGGACATAAGAACATAGCAGTGTTATGCTGGGCTGAGTTCACACACAGCAACATTGCTGCAGGATTTCGGCTGTGGAATGCAAGCCAATTTCCGCAGTAGTGTACGGTGCAAGGTAAAGGAATAGGGTTTTAACAAACAGCATTCAGAAAAAGTCTGCGGCAGAAGATAATCAGGAGGTGGATGCTGTATGAATTTTATCCATGAAGTGGGATCACACTCGGGTTTTCCGGTTCCTTTTTGAAAATTAAATGTCAAGTGCAGATGTGCTAAACTAGCAAATTAAGCCATACAGTCCCACTGGTCTCTGTTGTCCTGGGCACCAGGATGTCAGGACTTCCGCCGTCAACAGAGAACGGGAGAACAACGGGGCTTCAGGACTTGATGTAGTATTTTACCACATCTGCACTTGACATTTACATTTTCAAAAAGGAACCAGACAACCCCTGTAAGGGATTCCAGAGTCAATGTACAGAATACACCCAAACTGTATTGCTTCATTTTATGATGACTGCCCCCTCCAGAATACTAAGAGTAAACCAGTGGAAATGGGATGCAGAAATTGAGATATATAAAAGAGGGATGTTAAGATGTAGAAATACCTGATTTTTATGTTGGGGCACATAATGCATTGTTTATAACCGCTAGTTTTACATTTTCCCCGTCCCTCCCATTGATCACCATCAGTAATTAGTAGGAACAATTGGGCAGTCAGAGCACTTGCTCCAAGATATTAAGTCTGTGGAGATGGTCTTGCCTTTGAAGTTATTGTGTTGTTACTTGTCAGGTTTTCTTCAAACTTATTTAAGCACTGTGACCTGATGATTTTCGGAATTATATTTCAAGCCCCGTAATGTTACATCTTGTGTTACATGAACTAACGATAAGGCATTTTCTACATGATTTCACTTTTTTAGTGCAATGAATTAGCATGTCAAAGGCTTTCTATCTCACAGATTCCCCGCTGCCCTCCTTATCTCCCAGATTTGGTGTCTGCCTAATTGGCGTTAAAAGAGAAGATAACAAAAACATCTTGCTGAACCCAGGGCCACGGTACATCATGAGCTCTACTGACACCTGCTTTTATATTCATGTGACAAAAGAAGAGAATTCAGCTTTTAAACAACATGAGCAGCTTGAGAAATTACGCAAATACAAATCTTCATATCATGGACCATCCAGGCTACCTGTCCACAGTATCATTGCCAGCATGGGTACGTAGGATTAATTATCTATGGGAAACAAAGTTTTTACATGGACTTGATGAAAGTCAGATAGAGTAATGCTGAAATGTTTGTGAAACTATTACGTTTTCGAATTTCTGCTTATATTTGACAAAAAAAAACTATTCAGACTCATAACAGTGAATAGAGATAAACCAATATAGCAAATAATACACAAAATAATATTTTTTTGATTCATCTATCAAATTATTCAGCATTTAAAAGGGTTATGCTAACATGTGCAAGCTGACTCATAGAAAGAACAGCTGATCCGCCCAGGTCCTGCTCTCAGGTCCAGCAATCAGTTGATTTTGATGGGGAAAGCCACTGCCAGCCACACATTCCCGCTGCAGTGCCCAATGCAGGAGAAATGTAGTATTACAGTATGGCCATTCTCATGAATGTTCATTCTATAATACCGAAGTAGTACAAAGTTTGCCAGAACAGAAGCTGCTCTTACTGATTGGCTCTCCATTCTGGGTCATAGATAAGGATCCCGAGGTGGAAATCTCTCTCTATGATGTTTATATGCCCTAATAGGGCAAAGGATGAGGAGTTGTGCTCTTGATACAATCCCTTCAATGTGCTTTTCAGTAAAACAATGGTAATCTATGCCTTTGGTGCTAATATAATCCTGTTTACTTGGTGGGCAGCAATGTTTTAAATACAAAGTTTGCTATAACTGATGATCAGTGCCGCACATCAGTTTACAAAATGTAGCCCATAGCGTGATACAGATGTCTTAATTTTAAAAGGCTATATTTAATGAATAGGGGGTTTGCATTACCATCACAACTTTGTTATTGAAGAATTTTGACCATTGCGAAATGTAGTATCATCCTCTGCTTCAACCATTTCTTAAAAATGAGGTAAAATGAAAAAAGGCTTGTACCGTGTTAGCGAGTAGAGCAAAATGTGAGAAAACATTTTCACATTTTTAAAATTTGATAGTTCTCTGCAAGAGAAACCAAGTAATCTTGTAGATATGATACCTTTTAATGGCTAACAAAAATACATGATGTTATTGCGAGCTTTCGAACCTACTCAGGGTTCTTCCTCAGGCATAATGAAATAGATCTGAAGAGGCATGCATATATATATACACACATACTTATGACAAGGCACAGACATGATATGATTCATTTGCACTTAAAAAAAATGGACAGGATAAATAGAGAAATGAATAAATAAATACTAGTGTTAGGGGGTCACCAGGCCAGAGTGTTATCTGTGCTATATACTTCTCATACTTCCCAGTCATGCATTAAGAATTGAAGAATTTAGGCCTCTGCTGAAAGTATCAAAAGTTGTTATAAATTTGTACTCCTAAATTCTTCTATGGCTTTATGATTTGAAATGGCCTTTTACCATGTTTGTGCCTTGTCATATGTATGTATGTATATATATCTTCAGATCTATTCCATTATGCCTGAGGAGGAACCCTAAGTAGGTTGGAAAGCTCACTATAACATTATGTATTTTTGTTCACCATTAAAAGGTATCATAGCTACAAGATTACTTGGTTTCTCTTGCAGAGAACAATCAAATTTTAAAAATGTGAAAATGTTTCATTAGTCTTGTGGCCAAGCCCAGTGGTTAAACTAATAAACTGCAGTGTTCCTCCTGAATAGTAGTATCTTCCCCCTTTTTATAAGTGCCATTGTTATCTTTGGGTTGTGGTCCTGAAGTTATGGTTGTTTAATAAACTCCCCAAAGAACAGCAGCAGCAGCAGTTTAACATTTTCTTGAAACTTAAAGGGTGGAAATGATCTAGACTGGCTTTTCATATGTCTTAATTTGAAGTGCCTTGTATTAAGTTGTAGCAAGTGTATTTAGAGGCACATGCCTCTTAATAAATTTGGCCCATCTTTGGCTGCTCATGCACGAGAAAATGACAGTCATGCCAGCTATGACAGTTTGACATTCATTGATGTGCTGTGTTTGATCACACTCTGCGCTCCGGACCTCATTGACATCAGCAGAGTTGAGCTGTAACACTGACAGCCTGTTCCCGCACTGTGGCTTGGAACTAATCTGTTCCCATCACAAAAAGGTTTTGAACACAACCATCATAGTGTCTCAGGTTCTGCTTGCGTCAGATGTTTAGCCACAAACATGAATGTTATGCATTTCTTGCAAAATGTTACCCTTTGATGCAAAGTTGTATAAAGACCCCGCTGGGTAGCATTTTCATAATGTGCCAGATATCTCCTTTTAGAATGTATATGGATATGGGGATATAACATTATTTCTACTGAAGGTTTTATTTGTGTTTGTCAATAGTGTGAAAATTGTCCTAGCAGCAAAACATTTAAACGGTTAGGCCCAATGTCCACGGGTGGATTGGATTTGTGGAATCTGCGCGGAAGATCCGCAATTCAAGCCGTCCATAGAGAAGCATTGACGTCCGCACCTCATTTAAAGCATGCAGATTTGTTTTGCGGATCTTTTGATGTGGAATACAAATCACAGCATCCTCCATTTCACTGCGGTTCCTGCACGGACAGGTTCCATTGACGTCAAATTGAGGTAATTGGAAGCCCTCCGATTCGCAGGAAGAGCAGGAGATTTGAGAAAAAAAACTCTGTATTGGGCATGTCCAATGGCGAGCCATGCGGACCATCCGCAGTACAGATGTCCCAGAGGAATAGAGATCCGCACAGATGCCGCTGCCTGCAGACACAGGTATGCAGGGTTGCTGGTTGCGGCAGGGTTTGATTCCACTGCAGGCTCCCACATGCTGAATCTGACCCACCCGTGCACATGAGGCCTATTCCCGGTATGTAGATAAAATTGCAAGTTTTGACCCCTTCACTGGTGAAAACTGATAGATTGGTAAAGGTCCAACAGCAAGGAACCCCACCAATCCGAGAACCCCTTTTCCACAATGCAGGATGGATAGTGCTAGGCTTCACTATTTTCATCAGTCGTATTGAAATTAATGGTGTAGCACCTCTGATGCGTGGCCAAATCTCTATTCATATCAGTTAGGCAGACAGAAATGACTCAAAACAAAATGCTTGCCTATTTCCATCAGCCCCATGGAAACGAATGGAGGGCACCACACATGAGTGACCAATATCCCCTTTCCTTGTTCTCAGTATCCATAGGGGATTCAGCTATTGAATCCCTACCAATCTATTAGTTTTAAAACTTGTAACTTTATATACTAACGAAAATAACCCTATAAGAGCATCTCGGGGACACAGCCTCTTCTTTGTAAATGGCTTTAGAGAGCATGAGATATAAACAAGAATCTGCTATACTCCACGTTCAGGTCAGCAGAATCTGTTGTCATGGATGAATGTTAAGCAAGTCTTGGGGGTACCTTGAAACATGGTCGACCATTGGCTTCCTCTTGCCATTGAGCCACTGTGTGAAGCCAGAGCAGCACACAGTGCAGCAGATGTGAAGTGATCATCTTTTGTCTTGATCTCCAACTTTACACCCAAAATAATACTTGTAAGAGATCTTCACTCTTTGTCAGGTTTTGCACTGAACACATGTAGTGTAGTCATTTCTAATATAACAATTTTTTTTGTGGTATACTGCATTCATTCCCTATTATTTGGAGATTCTTTTTAATTACTTGGACTTGTTTTTTGTTTCCTTTTCTACAATTATTTATGTTACTGTCTTTACAGTCTGTTTCGAACATGGGATCATTAGCGCATACTGATACCTGCATACACCACAGCTTTTGTGTATTGTTTCCTACAAAAAAATTAAATAAACATAATGAAACAGAAATTTAAACATTATTAATTCAACCGCAAATCAAGCAAATAGTTCATTTTACGAACTGGATTTTGTTATTTAGCACAATATTGTTGTCTGTTTCTCTAAGAACTTTTCAACAGTCTTTTAAATATATGCTTATCACCTGCCAATATTACCTTTCTTGGGAGACTATTCTTGCAGCTCTAGAGCCCTTTGTGTAAAGAATGTTTCTGTTGCTGAAGATTGTGTCTTTCCCCTTCAACTGTATTTGGCAAGTTGATGTCCCCTGTGAGGGGACATATAACTGAATATATTTTCTATATTGAAATAAAAATAATTTGTGCAATATTTTCTGATACAGAAAATTGTTTTTTCTCTTTCTTTGCCTGAAATACATATTCATGGTGAGGTCTTACCAATAATTTCTAAATCATCAAGCTGCATGATTTCCTTTTGAATATGTGCCATATTTGTTATGTGACAAGACTCTGCTGCCTCTAGAGAAATTGGATTGACATTGAAACTTAAAACAAATGCACTCAACGGTGATCTACTTCATAAGTCATTTCACTTTCCTATGTCCTAAGGATATAACACTTTGAACATACTTTTCTTTAAATTTATGCAATTATGTATTGCTTACAAGCATAGAGACTGGACCATTAATTCCAGTTTCTATATTAATAAATGAAATGGATACCACTGGGTCCAATAGAAAAAAAAAGTAGAGAATGCCTCATAGATTTGGTCCAATATGAACAATATGAAACTATTTGCTGTTTTTTCCACTCTTTTCTACTCTACTATCGAGAAGACTTTAACTTATACATTACATTAATATACGATCAGAAAATGATATATTATTTAAAACAGATTTTTAAAGTATTCTTAATATATTTTCTGTGGATGTTTCCTATTTTTATGTGAATGCCTAGATAGAAAAAAAAAATCCTGAAATATTCAGTACAGTAGTCACACAATGCACAGGCATACACAGTGGGTTGACATTTTTCTGCTCATTTTTCAACTTTGCCATAAAACTTGGATAAGTCAGCAGAGTCATCTCGGCATCTAGATAAAGCAGAATAGCAATACAATACACACAGTAAAGTCTCTCAGTGAATCTCTCCTGACACTCCTTTGTGTCTTGGAAAGGGGTAGTACTCTATCATTTCCCGATTGCATTGACAGTTTTCCAGTAAACTTGACCGGTCAGTTCCTCTGATGTGTCTGTTTTAGTAAATATTTCTATTTCCCATAAAAACACAATTCTGGATCATGTTTTTTAGCCATCTGTATGAGTGTTGACATTATCTTTGTCAAAGGGGTGTATTACTATTAGAGATGAGGGAGCGTACTTGCTAAGGCAAATTGCGAGTTGCGGGAGTGAGCAGGTGGGTGCGGGGGGGAGAGAGAGCCCCACGTCAAGAGTCCTCGTTGTCTTGTAAGTCCCTATTCCAACAAAATAAATTAATCATAGAAAAAGGAACCCTTAGTGTATGTATATATATATATATATATATATGTATATATATATATATATATATATATATATATATATATATATATATATATATATATATACACATACATAGGATCCAGAAAGTCTTTAGACCCTTCTTTACATTTTGTTATGTTGAAGCCTTGTATAACATCATCATCATAATGTTTTTTCCACATCCCATTACAAGTTAGAGGGAGAATACACAAAATAAGACATGACACACATTATTAAACCAATAGACAACTTGAACAATAGGAGTGAGGTCCCTGCTTGCAAGAGCTTGCGGACTATGAGGAAATGGTGATGACACAAGAGGTAGCAGTGCTAGTTAAGAACAACGGTTCAGTCATCTATTACATTAAAAGGTTAGCATGCATAAAACTGTATGAACCAAACACCAGATGCTATGTGTGTGTATATATACTGTAGCTATGACGTGCATTAGGGTATATTAGGTGTGGGGGATACAGTAGGATAAAGGATGTCAGCTTTCCAATAACTTGATTGTCCAACGTAGCACATTCCAGACAATAAGTGTGCCTGAGAAAAATCTTGGAAACGGGAATGAGAGATTCAGATTCAGGGCTCAGTCAGATGTGTGCAAAAAAAAGTGCTCCATTCATGTTTGAAAAAGCTTGACTGTAGCTATGTGCTCATTGCTTTCAATTCAATGAATGGCTGAGCGCTGCCTCTGATTAGCTGAGCGCTGTGACCAATCACAGGCAGCACTCAGCTGTCATTCAATGAATGGCTGAGCGCTGCCTGTAATTAGCTGAGCACTTAGCTAATCAGACCCAGCACTTTCAAGAGGCAGGGATTTTTAATTTTTTTACATTTTCTACAGCAGCTAGGGATGATTTTCAGGGAAGGGCTTGCCTGCATCCGATTGTTTTTAATGGGACTGGCGGCAGCAGTGCAGGCCCCAATGAAAGCAATGGGAGAACATTGCATTACTTTGCCACACCTGTGACAGCTGTGGCAGGGGATTCCTTTATCCCCACGGGGAGTCCCCTCATCACTGAACACTGTGGCAGTGCTGTCACAGTGTTCAGTGATGACGGGACTCCTTGCGGGGATTCTGTATGCGCTGCACGGACCTTCCCAGTGCACGGATGTACTATCTTTTGCAGGTGCAAGTATTTTGCGCCTGTAAAAAATGGACATGTGAACACATCATAGGGATCCAATGGTTCTATCTGATGTGCTTTTTTTTTGCACACAGAAATCGCGGGTAGGGTGGTAGACATAGATGAGGGAATAGATATAGGGTGGTGCAGCATTGTGAAAAGTTTTATGGTTGCAAATGGTGAGTTTAAATTGTATTCTATATTGGACATACAATCAATACAGTAACAGAAATATGTGCCTCAGCATTCATACACATTTAATAACCACATACAAATACAAGGTTCTTAGCATATACTTTGATCAAAGCATGTGGGTCCACGCAAGTGAACCTTACATGTATAAAGTACAGGATATACTGTCTTTCCAACAAATATGTATTTCAATCTGATCATCTCATCCTGCTTTATAACATACTGCCTGCAGTTTGGACAGCATGTTCAAGCTAACAGATTCCCTTTAAGACTTCAAAGTGTAACTACCATGATACATTTTGTTTGTACTTGTATGAATAATACTATATATCAGCAGTACTGTTATTATATCTTACTAGGGATAAGTACCACAGCACCCTGGCTTCAGGCGATCTGCAAATGGTTCAGATACCTCCACTGTCTATACTAGTATAAAACAGTCAATAGAAAGAAAGGAGACGGGCAATACTGCTGTAACTTCTCACATAGGGATACATTTGTTAAATTGTTTATGCTAAGTGTCTAGTGTTGAAAAGTTGTACAATTTGGTTCATGCCATATTTTGCACCAAAATGTACTAATGTTTCCTTTCCTCACTATTTTTGAAAAGTGGTGAGAAAAGGGGCAGGGCTTAGCAGGATTTACATCAAATTTACCATTATTTATGTCCTAATCCGCTGTAAATCATAGTTTATATCTTCGCTAGCTTGTAGCATCCCTTTATACATGTGCTTCCCTCCAATGAAGTGTTTACATAGACAGCCGTGTAAAATGTCAGTTTAAGTGAATCCCACCCTTCGTGGTTTAGTGAACAGTATAAGGGGGAAAAAGAGCAGCAATAGGATAATTGGCCCGGAGCTATATAACATCTGATATATCATTACCAAAAATAACCTGGCCATTCAGTAAGCTGGAAAATGTGCTTTTATAGAAACCGTGAAAGAGAACAGAAAAGACATGCAGCTTAGATAAAATTACTGGTTGAACAAAGTATTATACCTCAACACACACTTTTAACTGTACATATGTGGATAAATTGTGATCTTTTTAAATACATGAGCATGCCCAGGGTAATGTAGATAGAATGCAGTAAATTGATGTAGAAGATGCATTTACTATTAACTCTACATCTTTAATTACAGGCACAGTGGCAATAGACTTGCAAGACACAACCTGCCATTCTACGACTGGACCAAACCTAACACTCCCCTCAGAAGTTAGTAAAGAAGGAAGGAGACCCAGTATTGCACCTGTGCTTGAACTTGCAGACAATGCAAACATGCAGCCATGCGATCTTCTCAGTGATCAGTCAGAAGATGAAACCAACCCATCTGATGATGAATGTTCTGATTCTAAGGAGTATGTATAACATCTATTATCTAAAAAGTTATAGTGGGATAGTTATTAGTTATAATTAGAGATGAGCGAGCACGCTCGGATAAGGCAGTTACTCGAGCGAGCATCGCTCTTCTCGAGTAACTGCATTCTCATCCGAGCATGCTCGGGCGAGGGAGGGGGGGGGGCGGCAGGGGGGAAGCCGGGGGAAGAGAGAGAGATATCTCTGTCTCTCCCCCGCTCCCACCCGCTCCTCCCCGATGCCCCTTTGAGCCTGCTCGGATAAGAATGCAGTTACTCGGGAAGAGCGATTCTCGTTCGAGTAACTGCCTTATCCGAGCGTGCTCGCTCATCTCTAGTTATAATGTGTATTTCAAAATAAAACTTTTGTTGATAAAAACATGTAACTTCCTTCCTTTAAAGTTAATCTAAAAACTTAGTTTTGGTTAAAAGCTGGATTTCCAATTGTTCCATTCCCTAGCCCATTAGCTAGATTTCATCATTTTTGAGCTGGAGAAGATTCCCAGTTTCTGGTTGGTGATTGAAGAGATGTGTCATCTGAGATGAGCGGTGCTCTTCAAATAATTGCATCCACCCGTCCTCTAAAAAAAACCACAATTTTTGGGCTGTTCATATTACATTTTAGCTACGTGTCGAGTGTATACAGTTCAAATCAAAGAATTAACACATATTGCTGGATGTACCCATATACTACAATTGGTCAAACGTAGATTAAAACTGCATGTATTTTACCTCCCTTACATTTTTCTTTTTGTGGGATAGAATATTGTAGCATACTACACTTTTCTGTACTTCAAAAAAAATTATATTACAGTCAAAACTGTACATTTCCATATGTTTAAATATGCATGTTTTGTTCTTGAATGCTTAAAAAACAAGTATTTAACTACAAAACTTTATTTACAAGGAAAAACTTAGAATAAGAAAAAGTATACTTTTTAATGTAAAGGAGACACAAACGTATGGAAACATATGGCTGTATGGTTAACGCATATGTAAAAATAGACACAAAGTTATGGAAGCATATGGTTATACATTTAACATATACATTAAAAAACTACAAGTATGCTTAAAATTCCATATGTTTATACACGTTTATTTTTAATGTACATTTAAAGTATTAGCTTAAAATAAGTTAAAAACATGCTGTCAATAGCTCATTAATCCTCCGAGAAACTTTTAGATATTCTCTCAACTACTGGGCATTGACAAGCATGATGAAGAGGAGAACTAAAGGCCAGGACACTGGAGCAAACCATTGGTGAACCCCAAATGTCAAAGGAGTAGATTCACTAGTTTATATTGAACCATACATGCTTTATTTGAAACCAGCAAATAACACGTTTTGAAGTTTACAGGCCTCTTCATCGGACAGATGGGTGAACATATGTTGGTATGTTTACTAGAGATGAGCGAGCATACTCGGAAAAGCACTACTCGCTCGAGTAATTGGCTTTATCCGAGTATCGCTGTGCTCGGGTCTGAAGATTCGGGTGCCGCTGCGGCTGACAGGTGAGTCGCAGCGGGGAGCAGGGGAGAGCGGGCAGGAGAGAGGGAGAGAAAGATCTCCCCTCTGTTCCTCCCCGCTCTCCCCTGCAGCTCCCCGCTCCGTTCCGGCACCCGAATCTTCAGACCCGAGCACAGCGATACTCGGATAAAGCAAATTACTCGAGCGAGTAGTGCTTTTCCGAGTACGCTCGCTCATCTCTAATGTTTACCATTATGGTCCACGAAAAGGCAAAGCAATAAAGACCGTAGCCGCCAGCGGCAGGAATTCTCATGGCACTGCTCTTGGCCATCAGAATTTCTGCTGCTGGCTGACTATGGTTTTTACTACCTTGGCTTTTTGTGGAGTGGTATGTTGAGCATGCCAATATATGTTTATTGAGCTGCCTGATTAAGAGGTCTTGCTGGTTTCAAATAAAGCATCTTTGGTTCAATATACACTAGTGAATCTACTCCTTTGGAATTTGCGATTCACCAACGTGTTATGCCAGTGTCCTTGCCTTTAGTTCTCTATCACGCTTCCCAAAGCTAAGACCTTTTATTGACCAGCATACTAGGCCGGCTGCACTTTTATAATTTGTACATCACCGCTCCAATAACCAGCACAGCACTACACTACTTCAATACTGGTTCTCTCCCCCTTACTGGTTCTCTTCCCGTTTCCTGGGTCGATCTGCCCAGGTTTTTTCCTCCTCTCTAATTCCTCTCGTCAAAGGAGTGTGTCCCTATGAAGTTGAAACAGGTTGATATCGATGGCATTTGATGGTGCAGTGGGGACCCTGTGGAGACAATCCTTTGAAGCAACAATAGACTTAACTAAACCATAAATAATATTTACAGTATATCACTCCATAGAAGGGTTTGATATACTTTAACATTGCATCATAACATCACACAGCAGCATAGAGCTTTACATATCAGGGCCATTTTCTTAAGGCAACAACATAACCCATCTGTGCATACATTACCTCACAGTTTCACTGAAGTGGCAACAGCAAAGCACATGAAACTGAGGTATTTCCCATATCTGCGCGATCAATACCAAATTTTGGCAGTGCTCTCCTAAATAGTTCCAATAAATATATGGGTGGGGCTCAAACTATAATTTTTGGCTGGCCGTTGCTGGGTATCCACGTCCAGTGCCCAGCTTCCTTCTGCCTTATGGAAGCCTTAAGTCTTATGGAAGCTCGATTGTTAACTATGCTTACTAGCATTAGCTTTTTTGGGTAGGCTCAGGAGGTCCAAGACCCCCACCCTGCCCAGGTCTGGAGTTTTGTGCATAGCAGAACCCAAAGGAAAGTGTACACTCATGACTAATAATACTTTCATCTCTGTCTGTACAATGTCTAATGGGCTTAGCCATGCACCCCTGCTGTCTCAGTGTCAAAAAACAGCGGAAAAATAGATTCCCTCTCCTCCTACATGCTAGCTGCATCATTGCTGCATTGCTGAGCAGGCAGAGCCTCCTCTTTTTGGTGCTCAAAGCTACTTCACAGCTTAGCAGAGCCAAAACAGAGCTGTTTTTGAGTGGTATGGCTGCTCTGTGAGTATGTGGAAGGAGCATGGAACACTCTCTTCACTCTCCTTGCACAGTCTGACACTGGTAACACCCAGTTGTTAATGTGATCATAAATTTCTAATAGGAATAATAGGAACAATACAACAAAAGTTGTTCGATTATGGAGAATAAAATGACTTGGCATGACAGAATAGCATAGTCGACTAGATGCCTGGATATCGTTTTTGGCAATCCAGATGGATCTCCAGGACGGAACCCCAACATGAATTGAAATGCAATGGGAATTTAGCCTTATATTGTTGCATGCATGAACCCCAATCTTTAATATTTTCTGACATTTTCTGTATTATTATAATGAGAACCGCGATCTCAGTATTTTCTAACCATGGAAGATAGGATTTCATTTTATATATGAAAACACCAGCATTTGTCATACGGGATAGCCTACTTGACTACTGGGGTTTTTTAAATCTCTGATAATATGTTTAATCTTAATCTTATTACTCACTCCAGTGGATAATTGAAAAACAACATCACTGCTGATTTGACAAATGTAACTCATTGATTTGTTTTGTGCCTGCAGAGTTCCTGTTGTTAGTGATATTTTGAGAAAATGCTTTAGTTGTATTTGCTCATTCATTGACTTAAATTATGCACTGTACATAGTTGGGTTCATTTATTTTTACAATACTCCGAACCAAAGCTATATCTGATTGAAATTGCAGTTCCAGACAACTTTGTGTGCCTGCTTGTATGCAGCTAATTTCTTATGTGTTTTAGCAATTCCTGCATTAGCTGAGGTAAGATTTTTCTTGTTTTCACCTATTGATCCAGAGATAAACAAAAAAAAGAAAGAAACAGCAGCATAAGGAATGAGCCGATGTGCCTTTAAAGGGAAAAAAATCAATCATGCTACAAAAACGTAAGCATAATGGGTCAAAAGGC
Organism: Eleutherodactylus coqui; assembly: GCF_035609145.1. Taxonomy (NCBI): domain Eukaryota; kingdom Metazoa; phylum Chordata; class Amphibia; order Anura; family Eleutherodactylidae; genus Eleutherodactylus; species Eleutherodactylus coqui. Next base: position 236,853,343 of record NC_089839.1, on the reverse strand, counting down.
AAAGAATTATATATATATATAATACATATATATCCTATTTTCAATTATTCTGTTGTAAGGGATCATCTGAGCCCATCTCAGACAATTATGCTATATCCACAGCATATGCCATAGTAACAAAGTGTGTAAATCAAAAAGAAGACATATTCATTAGAGATGAGCAAGCATACTCATCCGAGCTTGATGCTCGTTCAAGTATTAGGGTGCTCGAGATGCTCGTTACTTGAGACAAGCACCACGCGGTACTCGTCTCGATTAAACGAGCACTGACCATTGAATTCAATGGAGCCGGCAATACAGCTGCAGCCGGAGTTCAGCCGCGTCTGGCTGGCAGTTCTCCTGAACTGCTGTGAGTAGTATTCAGCAGCCGGGGATTTAAAATCCCCGCCTGCTGAATGAGCTGTCTCTGATTGGTCACAGCCTCACCAATCAGAGGCAGCTCTCACTCACACCCATTCATGAATTCATGAATGGGTGAGTGAGTGCTGCCTCTGATTGGCTCACCGCAGGGACCAATCAGGGGCAGCTCTCAGCTGTCATTCATGAATTCATGAATGGGTGTGAGTGAGAGCTGCCTCTGATTGGTGAGGCTGTGACCAATCAGAGGCAGCTCATTCAGCAGGCGGGGATTTTAAATCCCCGGCTGCTGAATACTACTCACAGCAGTTCAGGAGAACTGCCAGCCAGACGCGGCTGAACTCCGTCTGCCGGGACAAGGTGAGTATATATATTTTTTTACTTTTTACACAGTTTTGGATGATTTTCAGGTAAGGACTTATATTTTTAAGCCATTCCCGAAAATTCATCCGGCGCTCGCCGGCTGTCCATTGCTTTCAATGGAGCCGGCTGTATTGCCGGCTCCATTGAATTCAATGGGCTAACATCATTCTTCTCTGCCACAGCTGTTACAGCTGTGGCAGAGGAGAACGATCTTTATGCTGACAGTGCGGGGGGGGTCTCACTCTTGCCACTATTGTGGCTTAATAGTGAGACCTCGGGGCCCGAAATGCAGCCCTGCATGTTGCTCCTCGCCTGCCCTATCCATTTCTGTGTTTTTTACATGACTTTGGTGATTTGCTAAGATTTTCACAAATACCTTAGCGGAGCACCAGTCATATACAAAAATGCTCGTGTCACCCATTGACTTCAATGGGGTTTGTTACTCGAAACGAACTCTTGAGCATCACTGAAAGTTCGACTCCGACTCGAGTAACGAGCACTCGAGCATTTTGGTGCTCGCTCATCTCTAATATTCATTCATTCCAGCCTATTATTCTGCAATGTTGATCCAGAGAGAGGCAAAAATAAAACCTCATAAGGTTGAAGCAAATTTTCTTCATTTTAAGGAAAAAAATTATTTCACGACTGAAAATCTGGCAGTCGGAATAACTCCTTGGATCAACAAGTCTTCTGAAGTGATCTACTAACTGCAGAATATAATATTGCTGCACTCAAGAAAGGTATCCAGGTTCCTCTAGAACTTTTTCTCACTGCTCTTACAGTAAACAACCATAGAATATGTCCTCTTGTTACAGTCAGTCCTTGGTACAATTAGATCATGGGAAAGATCTCTGTATTGTCGTCTGATATATTTATACATAGCTATTAGGTCCCCCCTTAGTCTTCTTATTTCTAAACTAAATAACCCTAATTTTTGGGTATTAATTTAGTTGCCCATCTTTGAACATGCTCAAACTCTGATATGTCCGTCTTGAGTACTGATGCACAAAACTGTCCACAATATTCCATGTGTGGTCTAACCAATGACTAGTAAAGAGGAATAACAATGTTCTCATCATGTGCCACTATACCTCTATTGATGGACCCCATGAACTTATTTGCCTTGGCAGCAGTTGCCTGATACTGGTTGCTCCAGTTAAGTTTAAAGTTTACAGTTAACTAAATTCCCCAAGTCCTTTTCCATGTCAGTTTTACCCAGTGGTTTCCCATTTATTGTGTAATGGGGACATATATTTCCCTTGCCCCCTGTGCATAACTTTATATTTATCAGCGTTAAACCTCATAGTCGATCAGATCGGCTTTAGAAGAGTGATTCTCATAAACCCATCTTGACATGAAGTTATACAACTATTTTCATTGAGGTACTCCAAGATAGCATCTCTTAGAAACCCGTTACACATTTTACCCACCATGGAAGTTATACTTGTAAGCCTATAATTTCCAGGTTCACTTTTTGACCCCTTTTTGAATATTGACATCAGATTTGCTATGTCACTATAGTGTCCTTAAATATAAAACAATGGTCTATCTAACACATTATTTAAAAGGGCTTTACTTCGTTGTGAGCGGCGCTGGTAATTTCAGGCACAACTCTCATTGACTTTAATGAGAGCTGCACCTACAGTTATGAGTGCCAAACCACTACAGGGGTAAAAACTAATTGCTTCCTTTCTAAACCCCTATGTATTGTGGCTCTAACAGCAAGTGCCTGATCAGCTGATCAGCCGGGGTCCTAAGTGGCAAACTCCAGCCAATGAACTATTGATAGCCTATCCTAACGATAGGTCATCAAAAGATAGGTTATAAATAAGGATGAGCGAGTATACTCGCTAAAGCACTACTCGTCCGAGTAATGTGCTTTAGACGAGTATCCCCCTGCTCGTCCTTAAAGATTCGGGGGCCGCCGCGAAGCTGGGAGCTGCGAGGGAGAGTGGGGAGGAATGGAGGGGAGATCTCTCTCTCCCGCCTGCTCTCCCCTGCTCCCCGCCGCGACTCACCTGTCAGCCGCAGCAGTCCCCGAATCTTTAAGGACGAGCAGGGAGATACTCGTCTAAAGCACATTACTCGAGCGAGTAGTGCTTTAGCGAGTATACTCGCTCATCCTTAGTCAGAAATAATATTTGTGTAGAGGGGAGGAGAGGGACCCATACCTATCTCTAGAATTGCACACTTGTAATCTCAATTTGGCTCAACTCCTCCATCTCTCCTCTATGTGACTTGGCCGGGATTATGGAAACAACCAAACTGGCCATTCTGTGTTGTTTCCTTAACTCCTATAGAAGTGAACTGCAGTTGTGTAAAAAGTATAGTACAGTAAGCTACGTTATTTCCACATCTTGCAAGTAACAGAAACAGTGTAAGTGACTGTTATGCTATCTCTGGAACACCTATTTACTTCTATGGGATTTACAGAAACAGTGTGGCCAGTTTGGCTGATTCCATAATCCTGGCCACTGGTGACCGCGGAGAGGAAATGGGTATTCTCTTATCAGTCATAATTGCCTGAAATCGGAATACTCCTTAAGGCCTTAGTCAGACGGGCGATTTTTCGCGCGATTTGCGGATCGCATGACGGATGCGCATCCGCAAATCGCGTGACCGGTGCGCGCAAGTCGCCCGCAAATCGCCCGAAAATCTGCTCCTAGCCGCGTTTCATTAGAAACGGGCCGGAGCTGTCCAGCGCATTGCATTCAATGGAGACGGCAATACAGCCGTCTCCATTGAAAGCAATGCGCTGCGGGCGAGCCCGGGATGAATTGTCGGTAAGGGCTTAAATATATAAGCCCTTCCCTGCAATCCATCCTAAAATGTGTTAAAATAAAAAAAAATTGTATACTCACCTTCTGCCGGCAGCCGGAGCTCCGTGCGGCCGTCCTGCAGTGGGTGTGAAGGGGGTGTGAGTCAGACCTGCCCCCTGATTGGCTCAGCGCTGAGCCAATCAGAGGCATGCCTCACTCACACCCATTCATGAATTCATGAATGGATGTGAGTCAGACCTGCCCCTGATTGGCTCAGCGCTGAGAGGCAGCAGTCACTCACCCATTCATGAATGGGTGTGTGAGTGTTTTCAGCCTCTGATTGGTCAGGGCTGTGACCAATCAGAGGCAGATCATTCAGCAGGCGGGGATTTTAAAGCCCCGCCGGCTGAATAGTGCCAAGAAGCAGTTCAGGAGAACTGACAGCGGCCGCGGCTGGAATCCGGCTGCAGCGAAAAGGTGAGTATACAATTTTTTTTTATTTTAACACATTTTAGAATGAATTGCAGGGAAGGGTTTATATATTTAACCCCTTCCCGACAATTCACCCCGCGCACGCCGGCAGCCCATTGCTTTCAATGGAGCGGCTGTATTGCCGCTCCATTGAATTCAATGGGCAAACATCGTTCTTCTCTGTCGCAGCTGTTACAGCTGTGGCAGAGAAGAATGATTTGTCTTCTATATGTTCTCAATGGGGTCGGCGCTGCTGCCGCCGGCCCCATTGAGCGCATATAGAGAAGAGAACAGGAATCGCAGATCGCAGATAGGTGCGATCTGCGATTTTTTGTTCTATAATTTATCAGACGAGCGCATAAAAAGCGCTCATGTGTCCGATACCATTGCAAAGCAATGGTTTTATAAAATCGCCGGACGCATGCGCATGCGCAAATCGCGCGAAAAATCGCCCGTCTGACTAAGGCCTTAAGCCAACAATTGTTTCTTTTAAGTTGCTTCACACATAGCAAAAATGAATAGCACTAATATAATTCACCAACAATTCTCTCCATCGTTTTTCTAGATCTTCCCTTGATCATGGCATTGTACTCTTTCAGAGACCTTTCAGCGATTAGTTCACTATTATAGTAAAATTTAATATTAAGTGAGGTTTTGTGAGGGACGTCAATGACAGATAGCAACTTTAGGAGCATAGATTAAAAATTAACAAACAGTCAAGATAACAAAGTGAGGACTGATAAGGTGAATGAGCTTAAAGGTAGTCATACACATTTGATCATCCTGACCGTTTAATGATTACTAGTAATTATTAGGACATTATAGTCCCAGTATTTCTGGTGGCACATCACACTCACAGTAGCTTGATTACCACAAAAGACAAACACAGCTTGGCTCTTACCACAGCAGTGACATCACCACAGGTCCTTCAGCCCATCGGATCTCTGTGGTGGAGGTTGGTCAATGTGTTCTGTCAGGACTGCTGAGTTGTGTAGGAAATTATAGTACCAGTGTTTCTGGTGGTGCAATGCGCCACACAGCTCTGCTACATGGTACATGCACACACACAGCTCTACTACACCCCACACATCACAAACACAGCTTGATATATTAACAAGATTCATTTTATTTTATTTTTTTTAAATACATCAGACCTCAGCATGGCAGCTGGCAGCTAGACAAAAAGTGTTGGAGCATTGCCCTGGTGCACCCTGGTTCCAGTACATACCTGATAGCCAACGAACAAGTATATTCAAGCCGTACCAAGATAAATAGAAAAAAACAAAACATTCTGGTTTCTGCACTATTTTTTTGGTAATCTCACTAACTTTAAAGGCAATTCATTTTTTTCCTATGCTACAATTAGCTGATCCCCAGGAAGACAATTGCTGGCCTACGATCGCCATAGTGAAGTGCAATACCCATACATGAGATGAAGCGTTACCGACAGGCAGACCTTTCCTAGTGTTCAAATCAGAAAATATGGGATATGAAATGGTTTGTCATTGAAATACTGTATGCAGTCATTATCATTATTACTGTTATTATTCTTCCTACATACGCTTCAGAAATTCAGAAAACAGGAGGAAAAAAAAGCAGCTGAAATATTTTAAACTACACCCTGTTCTCAAACGTACTGAGCAAGTAATTTTTTCCTGAATCTTGCCAGAGAAAAATCATTACCGTTACAATTTTATTTTTCCAGCAGGAGGTTTAAATCCTGTCTGTGCAAGATCATATTTTCTGAGTTCTCATCCCTCTAAAGAAACTTTTGCAAATAATGATGGTAGTTTGGAAAAAATGTAAGACAGAGTCATAGAAATGATAGCAGCAGGGGGTTTTACACCAGGGTTTTTAAATTGCACCACCTCTGTCTTTAGTATTACATCTTATTAGAAGTATGTCCCTCTTCCCTGCACAATTCTAACTTTAGCAGCATGCTTCAGAAATAAGAGGTTCCGCAGTACAGTAATGTCTATAAAGCTCCAGTGGCTAAATATATATTCCAGCTCAGATATTACTGCAAATGCCACATTTGTGCCATTGTTGGAACATGTTTTTACAAATGTTGTGAAAAGAACAACTTTACAGACTCGGAGGAATCAGATTGTATATATTTTATTTCTCAGAAAAGTTTTCTTTAGAATAGTTGATCTATTCTTTCTGCGGTGCAGCTGTTACTGTGTGGGCATTATTAGTCCAGGATTACTTCTTGGTGTCCAAAATATTTCCATTTAAAAACCATTCAAACATAAGTTTCAAATTTATCACTACAATGATTTCGGCTATATGTAAATCTTCGGCATTGCCTCTGACTAACAGTCATGTGATCAGTGCATGACTAGTTGGTACCTGGCTGGAGTAGGATACAATGTTAAGACTGATTGGTGAGAACATGCTGTATATTTAGATTTTTTTTTAACTATGTCTTATTGGTCATTGCAAAGCTGATGGTCCAATATTCATCACGTCTCTAGCTAGAGAGATGATAACTAAGATATTATATTTAGTTCATAATTATTAGCTGCTAAATAATGCACATTAGCGGTTAGTCAATAATTTCCATTTGCGCTAATGATATACCTTTTTATCTAAGAATAGCTGTCATTTGACCCATTTTCCTACTTTAGGGCTCAGTCAGATGAGTGATTTCTTTTGCACGCCTACGTGCACAAAAAAATTCGCTCCACACATGTTGAAAATGCGTGTAACTGCAACTCCATGCCCATTGGATGTAATGAATGACTGAGCGCTGCCTCTGACTGGCTGAGCACTGTGACCAATCACAGGCAGTGCTCAGCTGTCATTCAATGAATGGCTGAGTGCTGCTTGTGATTGGTTCAGTGCTCAGCCAATCAGACACAGCCCTTTCAGGAGGCGGGGATTTCTAAATCCCCGTCAGGAGAAGAAGCTTTAGAAGAGTGCCGGTATCAGCGAGAAGTCACGCCAGAGCCCCAACAGCGGCGGAGAGGTGATGTAATTTTTTTTCCAGCAACTAGGGATGATTTTTCAGGGAAGGGCTTATATTTCAAGCCCTTCCCCGAAAATCACTGCAGGGGTTGCCTGCATCCCATTGTTTTCAATGGGGCTGGCAACAATATTGCCGGCCCATTGAAAGAAATGGTATGGCATCGTGGTCCTTTGCCATAGCTGTCAAGGCTGTGACAGCTGTGGCAGTGGATGAGGGTAGTCCCCACTGCGAATCTTTACGCGTAGCACGGACTTTCCCGTTTCATGGATGTCCTATCTTTTGCAAGTGCGAGTATTTTGCGCATGTAAAAGGCAGACATGTGAATACACCATAGGAAATCAATGGTTCTATCAGACATGCTTTTTTTTGCGCATACAGGCACGCTCAAAACAACGCTCGTCTGACTTTGCCCTTACAGTCAATTTGCGTAAATGATCAATACGTTTTTAAACAACTTGTGCTTATGAGATAGCTAATGTGATAACTAGCAAAATTGCACATTGCTTTGTTTATTAAAATGTTTTAGTCCTGAAAAATCACTTTAAAGTGCTGGCCACTAGGGGTCTCTGTTCTGATTTGCTGTCCACTGCCTGTTGTCAAGTGATGCCTATCTCTAGTAATAGAGATAGCAAGAAGGAAGGCGGGAAGTAGAGGAGGATGGTGACTTTTGCTGCTCATAGAATTCTATCGAGAGATGAGGGGAGCTTCTAGAGGAAAATAAACTTGCACACAGATGTGCAGCTGCTAATAGTGAGTTATTTACTGTGTTACCAGCTACCGGTGCCCAGCTAAGAGGTGTGCAGTTAAAAATAAATGCAGTACATCTTGCCCCAGTGTCTAGTGGGTTAAGACTGGTGTATGCCAACTTCAATGTTAGGGCGCCCACCCACTGGCGATTTTTTTTCCTTTGCGTTTTTTCTCAAGAGCAATTAGTTTTGAATGTACTCCTGTCCACTGGCGTTTTTTTTTTCAGTCCGTTGCAATTTTTAATATAGGAACTGTCAGTTGCATATGTGTCCTTATTTTTCTGTTAATGCACCCATGAATGTCAATGTAAATTAACGGAAAAAGCCGCGAAAATGCCGCGAAAATGCCGCGAAAAACGCGCCGAAAACGCTGCGTTTTTCACGCACGAAAATCGCAAACGCCAGTGGGTGGGCGCCCTTAATAAACGTTCCTCTATGTGCTGCACGCAATAATAAACACATTAATACACTTCATAAATGTGTTTGCAGACATACTTGCTGAATTTATGTGTCTTTTCCAGTTCTGTTTACAAAAGATGAGTGGACCATAGTGAGATGCACCTAATGTATGAAGAGGTGTGTGCCTTTTATACACTAGGCCCATTCTGCGCCTATGAGAATCCTGTTACGGCCGTCATCTGAAAGGCTGGTCTTAACAAATTCCCGCCACAATGTAGAAAATAATTAATGCCAAATGGAGCTCTGCCTTATTATTATAGTGAACCATAAGTAACAATTTATTAAAAAAAACTGTAGGGTCAATTCAAAATTAAAAACACTAATAGATTTTATTATTCAATATGAACAAAAAATATCACTAAAACTCTGAAATCTGTAACACAATCTATGAGTGAATAAGAAAAAACAACAGGATAATCTAGAAACGGGCTATAAAACTAATTTTAATGGAACGTGACTGAAATGAGCTTGTGAATGTATTTAGTGACAGCAGATAATGTTTTCTGTTTCTTTTTTCAGGTATACTAAAGGCTATCCTCCCAATTCACCATATATAGGCAGCTCACCAACTTTTTGTCATCTGTTGCCAGAAAAAGTTCCATTTTGCTGTTTACGGCTAGATAAGGTAAGAGGAAAAAACTTGCAAAACTTTAATATAGTAGTGAAACAGTGTGACTAATATGGGACAGAGTTTGAAATCTTCCAGAGCATCATTAAGCCATCTGTTCTGAGACGTATTATTTGCTTTAATTCATTCAACAATTCTTCATCCTTATTTGAACCTAATTTAGTAAGGCTAAAAAAAGCGTTGGTGAGGGCGCGTACAATGTTGTGGGAGACGTGGTCGTGCAGGGCTGGGACAGCACATCGGGAAAAGTAGTGGCGACTGGGAACTGAGTAGCGCGGGGCCGCCGCCGCTATCATACTTTTGAAAGACTCCGTTTCCACAAGCCTATACGGCAGCATCTCCAGGCTGATCAATTTGGCTATGTGCACGTTTAACGCTTGAGTGTGCGAGTGCGTGGCGGCGTACTTGCGCTTGCGCTCAAACACTTGCGCTAGCGACGGCTGGACGGTGCACTGACAGACATTGGTGGATGGGGCCGAGGACAGCGGAGGTGAGGGTGTGGGTGCAGGCCAGGAGACAGTAGTGCCTGTGCCCTGAGAGGGGGGTTGGATCTCAGTGGCAGGTTGGGGCACAGGGGGAGAGGCAGCGGTGCAAACCGGAGGCGGTGAACAGCCTTCGTCCCACCTTGTGGGGTGCTTGGCCATCATATGTCTGCGCATGCTGGTGGTGGTGAGGCTGGTGGTGGTGGCTCCCCGGCTGATCTTGGCGCGACAAAGGTTGCACACCACTGTTCGTCGGTCGTCTGCACTCTCAGTGAAAAACTGCCAGACCTTTGAGCACCTCGGCCTCTGCAGGGTGGCATGGCGCGAGGGGGCGCTTTGGGAAACAGTTGGTGGATTATTCGGTCTGGCCCTGCCTCTACCCCTGGACACCGCACTGCCTCTTGCAACCTGCCCTGCTGCTGCCCTTGCCTCCCCCTCTGAAGACCTGTCCTCAGTAGGCGTAGCAAAGCAGGTGGGGTCAGTCACCTCATTGTCCTGCTGCTCTTCCTCCGAATCCTCTGTGCGCTCCTTTCTCGGATTTACTGCCCTTACTACTACCTCACTGATAGACAACTGTGTCTCATCGTCATCGTCCTCCTCACCCACTGAAAGGTCTTGAGACAGTTGCCGGAAGTCCCCAGCCTCATCCCCCGGACCCCGGGAACTTTCCAATGGTTGGGCATCAGTCACGATAAACTCCTCTGGTGGGAGAGGAACCACTGCTGCCCAATCTGAGCAGGGGCCCGAGAACAGTTCCTGGGAGTCTGCCTGCTCCTTAGAATGTGTCATTGTAATGGAGTGAGGAGGCTGGGAGGAAGGAGGAGCAGCAGCCAGAGGATTCAGAGTTGCAGCAGTGGACGGCGCAGAACTCTGGGTGGACGATAGATTGCTGGATGCACTTTCTGCCATCCACGACAGGACCTGCTCACACTGCTCATTTTCTAATAAAGGTCTACCGCGTGGACCCATTAATTGTGCGATGAATGTGGGGATGCCAGAAACGTGCCTCTCTCCTAATCCCGCAGCAGTCGGCTGCGATACACCTGGATCAGGAGCTCGGCCTGTGCCCACACCCTGACTTGGGCCTCCGCATCCTCGGCCGCGTCCACGTCCTCTAGGCCTACCCCTACCCCTCAGCATGCTGTATTACCAGTAATGCAGAAACAGAACGCTGTAATTAAATGTGCCGCTTATTGGCCTGTGGTTGGAGGCTGACTTCACTTACGGAACGCCAGGAAATAATTTTGCGCAAGCCTGCTGTAACACTTAGCTGGCTGCGTATGAATTTGAAGGACTACTTCACCCAGCAGAGACCCAGAACACTGAGGACAGTCACAGGCAGCCCAAATAGATTTTTTTCCCCAAATGTTTTTGCAAAGGCCCACTGCCTATATTCAATCAATATGTCTTCTGTCCCTGCCTAAGTGCTTCTGGCTCTGGAGTATGTCAAAGTACTGCAGAGTGTTGCACTGTGAACTGCAATACAGCGGTGATTTAACAGTCCAGACAGAGCCAGGAAATAATTTTGCGCAAGCCTGCTGTAACACTTAGCTGGCTGCGTATGAATTTGGAGAACTACTACACCCAGCAGAGACCCAGAACACTAAGGACAGTCACAGGCAGCCCAAATAGATTTTTTTTCCCCAAATGTTTTTGCAAAGGCCCACTGCCTATATTCAATCAATATGTCTTCTGTCCCTGCCTAACCACCACTTCTGGCCCTGGAGTATTACTGCAGGGTGCAATGCTCTGCACGGCCGATATACAAAAAAAAAAAAATGTGCAACACTGCAAAAAGCAGCCTCCACAGTACTGCACACGGTTAGATGTGGCCCTAAGAAGGACCGTTGGGGTTCTTGAAGCCTAAAATACTCCTAACACTCTCCCTATAGCAGCTCCACCAAGACAGCACTTTCCCTCCTCTATGTCAGAACGCATCTGTGGCGAGCCGCGGGAGGGGCCGATTTTTATACTCGGGTGACACCTGATCTCGCCAGCCACTCACTGCAGGGGGGTGGTATAGGGCTTGAACGTCGCAGGGGGAAGTTGTAATGCCTTCCCTGTCTTTCTATTGGCCTGAAAAGCGCGCTAACATCTCAGAGATGAAAGTAAAACTAACCCGAACATCGCTTGGTACTCGTCACGAGTAACGAGCATCTCGAACACGCTAATACTCGAACGAGTATCAAGCTCGGACGAGTACGTTTGCTCATCTCTAATTATGATGCAATCACGGACTTGATATCTCTTTTCCAAACTGATATTCTTAATATAAATTGCGATTTGCTTATTCATAAGATCTTTGAGAAAGGCTTCCCCTGTAAGGGAATCATTTCCAAACTATAGCATATACCCACATATGATAGTGAGCACCCCTCAAATATCACCAGTTGGGTGAAGGATCTCGACACTCTATTCTCACAAAAAGAAATTAAGACCATCTTAAAGAACTCACATTCAAATTTAAAGGGGTTGTCTCACGAAATCAAGTGGGGTTATACACTTCTGTATGGCCATATTAATGCACTTTGTAATATACATTGTGCATTAAATATGAGCCATATAGAAGTTATTCACTTACCTGCTCCGTTGCTAGCGTCCTCGTCGCCATGGTTCCGTCTAATTTCGGGGTCTTCTTGCTTTTTTAGACGCGCTTGCGCAGATGGGTTTTTTCCCTTCGGCTCTGCTCGGCAGCATCGACGTTTTGGCTCCGCCCCCTTGTACGCGTCATCGTGTAGCTCCGCCCCATGACGTGTGGCGGTTCCAGCCTCCTGATTGGCTGGAATCGGCACGTGACGGGGGCGGAGCTACGCAATTATGCGTACAAGGGGCGGAGCCAAAACGCCGATGCTGCCGAGCAGAGCCGAAGGGAGAAAACCGCACAGCGCAAGCGCGTCTAAAAAAGCATTAATAATATATTAGGAACAACATTATAAAATTATTTCCAGGTGGTACAAAACCCCAGAGCTGCTACATAAATTCGATCCAAACTATTCCTCGATTTGTTGGAGATGTCTCAAAGCGGAAGGTACACTATCACATATTTGGTTCTCATGTTCATCTCTACATCCTTTCTAGCGCGAAGTACAGAGGATATTAAGTCACATCTTTAAATATGAAGTAATACTTACACAAAACTTATTCTACTCAACATCGTTCCCCTTAGGAAGCGAGAAAAAGAAGCATACTGTTCCCATTCCCTTTAGACACAGCTAAAATCTTAATTCCTAGACGCTAGAAAGATACTAATCCCCCAGTATTCAAGAATGGCTTAACGAAATCTGCACACTAAGCAGTCTAGAAAAAAACAGATGTTCTCAAGGAGGAAAAATGGAGCAATACCTCAAAATATGATCTGATTGGCTCTTCTATTGTAACAAATAGTTTCCACATCCCACCTACTCTTACCTTCCAGTCAATATATCTCCCCAATTTTATTAATAAAGAATTTAAATAGAAAAAATTCCTTTTTTAACCTTTACAACTTCCTCAGATGAAGAATTGCCAGGTCTCACTTCTTATGGAAGAAAGCCTTTTATGTTGGTATAGAAAGTGTCTTTTATCTAGACCAATGCTTCTCAAACTGTTTGGCTGGCCTCACTAATGAGGCATCTTCTACTGCTTTGATAAAGTGCAGCTGGGGATGCACTTTAGACAGGAGTCATGATAAACTACATTTGTTTTTTTTTCTGGCCAAAGAAATCTCTGGTTTAGGAAAATAATTGACTCATATTGTGCTTATTTTAAAGTTATACTTTGTTTAGGAGACAAGGATTGCAGCACTCTGAAGGCTAGCAATGTTAGTTCCACCAGTGGGAACATATTATGCTAAGAAGATATGCAGTAGCTGTAGTGTATTAGGTTTAAGACTGCAAATATAAATGAGTTAAAGTTTTAGTAGGGTACTCAAAAACAAGAGAAAATAAACACTAATAGATTTAATTATTGCCTATATCGGCATTGTCTAATTTTTAGATAAATACACAATTTGTGTTCTGCTTCTTTTTGGACATATTTTACGTGTTCCACAAGAATCATAATGCCTTTATATTTATCTGACTTTACTTTAGTCCTATTCGTTTCTGTTGATTGCACAGTATATCTTCTGGCCCAACAAATTTCCCAATCATTAAGTGCCGTATATACTCGAGTATTAGCCGACCCGAGTATAAGCCGAGTCAATAAGTTTTACCACAAAAAAATGGTAACATTTATTGACTCGAGTATAAACCTAACTATACTTGAGTATACACTGGGTAAAAAAAAACAACAAACCTCCATGCTCCCCTCTCAGCCGGCGTCTGTGTCTGTGTGGCAACCTGCGTGAATTCTCCCAGCTGTCATCCCTGCCGTCCTCTCTGCTCAGCTCTGTCATCTCTGTCGGTGCTGTGTAAGTAAGCGCTGTGATTGGATTGAGTGCCACCCAATCACAGCCAGCACTCGATCCAATCACAGAGCTTACTTAGACAGCGCTTACAGTGGGGGATTTGAAAGCCGAGCAGGGAGATGACAGCGGGGAAAATTCTACAACAGCATGTGATTGGCTGTGAATGTTCGAGCGCTGGCTGTGATTGGCTGGCGCTCGATCCAATCACAGCGTTGACGGCGGGGGATGACAGAGCCGAGCAGAGAGGACGGCAGGAGATGACAACAGGGAGATTTTCAGCAGCTTGCCGCATCGCTGCCAGGAATGCAGGAATTCAAGCAGCTTTCCGCACCACCGCTGGGGACACAGATGCAGGCTGGGAGGTAAGTATGACTCGAGTATAAGCCGAGGGGGGCTTTTTCAGCACAAAAAAATGTGCTGAAAAACTAGGCTTATACTCGAGTATATATGGTAATTCATAGCTGGTCTTCTATTGAAATCTTCATTAATGAATGGGGAATTTTCTCAAGTTGAGTTCTGAAACAAGAAGAAATGTCTCTACTTCTTTTACCTTGATATTTCCTCCCCTACAAAGCGTAAAAAGCACATTGGGAGCACACAACTCTAAACAGTCATGTGTAATGTGCATTCAATAGCCCTTCAACTACAGCTTTAAAAACATGTACTTCTCTGTGTTCTACTGATCCGCACCATAAATCTGTGTACTTCAGGATATTTTTCTTTTTCTACTGCATTGACCCATTTTTTTCCACATTTATCAATTTCTCTTGCTTCTGTTCTCCATCATCTTTATTGACTGCACTATATTCCGTGCATACAATGCTAGCATCTAGAGTTTGTTTGTGAAAACATACAGTATTTATTAGTATGTTGGCACATTGCTTTTAATAATTTCCAAGGTAACGTTTTGTTGATAAACAATAACTAAAAATTAAATAAATTAAATACTTCACCAAACTAAAACACTTAATTTATTTCTTCAGGGTTGTCAGCATAATTATTATGAAGACGCTAAAGCCTATGGTTTTAAAAATAAAATCATCATTGTTGCAGCTGAAACAGCAGGCAATGGACTGTACAATTTCATTGTTCCACTTAGAGCTTATTACAGACCAAAGAAGGAGCTTAATCCAATCATACTACTGCTGGATAATCCGTAAGTGCTGAGAAATGATTATATATTAGACATTAAGTCTGAATTTTGAGAACTTGTAAAGGCCACCTGATAAAAAATGTTTCCTTCATGTATATGTTCATCTCAATATCTTTTAATGAAACTTGATCTAATGGTCTTGTATGAACAATTGAAATCTGATGAGGTACATTGGGTATGATGGAAAACAGTTCTTAAAGTGCTCTTTCACTTTTATTTACGATGTACCTTTGTTTTCAAAGTATACATTATAGATGAGATTTCCTATAATACTTTCATTAGGCAACCTTCTCCTACTAAAATCAGAAGCATTTTCAGCTACTGAAAGTCAGCCTTAGGAAAGATAAGTTATAACAAAAATAATTTAATGTAACAGTAGGTCTTGCCTGGAAAAGCTACAGGCACCGGGGAAGAGAATATGAGAGAAGCTGATGATAATCCAGTAGGAAAACATACAGAGCAGCTGACTTAGTATCTACTGCATTTGGGTTTGAAATATAGGATTGATAACAAATGTAAATGAATTTAGGCTGGGGCTTTTGGTCACCCGTGAGCCATTGTAAAATTGTAGTATTACCTGATTCTCATACAATATTAATGTTTACCGGGGGGTAGGAGTTTACAAGAATTCCAAACAGTCATTGTAATGTTGCAATTCTAGCACATCTCAGAAGTGATCCCAAGTCATCATGGAAACCTAGCATTAAAAACAAAACACAGTGGCCAACATTAATTTGTTTATGCCAGTTTTTTATTGTAACATGCAACTTTTTAAAGATGGCTTCAGAACATTGACCAACTTTTCAGAATTTCTTACAACTTTTCTTTTAATTTGTAAGATTTAAAAAGTGACAAGAAACGTTACTGTAGTGTCCAAGAGGGAAGTTACTGTGGTGTTCAATAAGACATAGTTCAGGCCAATTTTTCATTAATGGAAGGTTGTCGCAGAGACGTCCGCTCCAAATACACAGAGGTTGGAGCGGAAACCTCTGTACTCATCTCCTTATAGTGGCTGGCGCTTGGATGTGCAGGCACAGCTGCCATTGATTTCAATGAGAGCTGTGCCTGCAGTTACAAGCACCAGCCACTAAACAGAGGTCAGCGCAGAAGCTTCCACTCCAACCTCTGTCTTATTGCGGTACAGACAACATGCGCCCACTCAACTGATCGGTCGGGTTCTCGAGCGACGGATCCCAGCCAAATTAATTATTGACGATCTATCCTGATAATAAGTCATCAATAGAATTTTCCTGGAAAACCCCTTTAAAGTAAGGAGAAAAGGCACTAATTTGTGGCTCAAATCTATGCCTGATCATACAGGGCATAGAAAGATTGTCAGAGAGGTCAAAATGGGCCTTATAAGAAGTATGCACCTTTTAAAAAAAATTGACACAATTATCATCAACTACCCTTTCTAATTTGAGAGGAGTACAATAGACTATGGCTAGTAAACATTGGTCGGTAACTTAAATTTTATACTGAGTTTAATGGGAAGCCAGGAAAGAGACTAACAGATGAAAAGCATTCAAAGGGATATATAAATCTAGGAGCAGTAATTATGATAAACCGCTACAGTTTATGACCAAACAAGAGGTTGTAGTCATCAAGGCAAAAAATTACATTAGAACGCATTAGAATTTTTTCGACCTCCTGATTCAGGAAGGGGGTATTTTGAAAATATTTTTTACATGTTGGAGCAGTGATATTTTGTAATGTTTGAGAGAAATGAAGAGATAAGTTGAGAAAAACATTCATTAAATTGATCTATTTCCAGCTGACTGTTGATGGTCCTGGGCTGCAGACCTCCACTGAACTACTATTGATGTAAGGAGTAGCCATCGATACTTTATAACTAGAGATGAGCGAACGTACTCGTCCAAGCTTGTTACTCGTTTGAGTATTAGGGTGTTCGAGATGCTCGTTACTCGTAACGAGTACCATGCGGTGTTCGGGTTACTTTCATTTTCCTCCCTGACAAATTTGCGCGCTTTTCTGGCCAATAGAAAGACAGGGAAGGCATTACAACTTCCCCCTGCAACGTTCAAGCCCTATACCACCCCCCTGCAGTGAGTGGCTGGCGAGATTAGGTGTCACTCGAGTATTAAAATCTGCCCCTCCCGCGGCTCGCCACAGATGCATTCTGACATTAGTTCAGGGAAAGTGGTATCTTGGTGGAGCTGCTATAGGGAGAGTGTTAGGAGTGATTTTAGGTTTCAAGAACCCCAACGGTCCTTCTTAAGGCCATAAATCTTCTCTATATGCGCTCAATGGGGCCGGCGGCAGCAGCGCCGACCCCATTGAGAACATATAGAAGACATCCTTCTTCTCTGCCACAGCTGTAACAGCTGTGGCAGAGAAGAACGATGTTTGCCCATTGAATTCAATGGAACCAGCAATACAGCAGGTTCCACTGAAAGCAATGGGCTGCCGGCGAGCGCAGGATGAATTGTCGGGAAGGGCTTAAATATATAACCCCTTCCCTGCAATTCATCCAGAAATGTGTTACAATAAAAATATATACCGGCGTATAAGGCGACGGGGCGTATAAGATGACCCCCCAACTGTCACCTTATACGCCAGCAATACAGTGGAGCAAAGAATAAAAATCATTACTTACTTCTTCTGACGTTCTGCGGCGCTGCTGCAGGCTGTCGCTCCCTCCTGGTTCCCGGCAGAGCATTGATTTCTCTACGAAGGGCTTTAAATCCCCGCCTCCAGAAACACACGTGCCTTCAGCCAATCACAGCCAATGACAATGATGTCATTGAATGGCTGTGATTGGCTGTGTTTCTGGAGGCGGGGATTTCAAGCCCTGCGTCCAGAAAGCAATGCTCTGCCGTGGACCAGGAGGGAGCGACAGCCTGCAGGAGCGGCGCAGAACGTCAGAAGAAGTGAGTAATGATTTTTATTCTTTGCTCCACTGTATTGCCAGCGTATAAGGTGACAGTTGGGGGGTCGTCTTATACGCCCCGTCGCCTTATACGCCGGTATATATTTTTATTGTAACACATTTCTGGATGAATTGCAGGGAAGAGCTTATATATTTAAGCCCTTCCCGACAATTCATCCTGCGATCGCCGGCAGCCCATTGCTTTCAGTGGAACCTGCTGTATTGCTGGCTCCATTGAATTCAATGGGCAAACATCGTTCTTCTCTGCCACAGCTGTTACAGCTATGGCAGAGGAGAACGATCTTTACGCTGACAGTGGGAGGGGGGGGCCCACTCTTGCCGCTATTGTGGCTTAATAGTGGGACCTGTGAACTTGAGATGCAGCCCAACATGTAGCCCCTCGCCTGCCTTATTCGTTGTTGTGTCGTTCCCATCACTTTCTTGAATTGCCCAGATTTTCACAAACGAAAACCTTAGCGAGCATCGGCGATATACAAAAATGCTCGGGTCGCCCATTGACTTCAATGGGGTTCGTTACTCGAAACGAACCCTCGAGCATTGCGAAAATTTTGTCCCGAGTAACGAGCACCCGAGCATTTTGGTGCTCGCTCATCTCTATTTATAACTGGACCTTTAAGTACCTTTCGGACGTTAGTGGGTAGATGGTTGAAATATCATCAGAAACATTTACAAGAGGAAAGAAAGAAAATATTTAATGACTAAAGGAAAAGTTTATGTGGTTGTATAGATAGAAAACATTATCAGACTAAGAAATCAACTTCTCTGATACAAGAATAAAGAAGAGCATTAAAAAACACAGGGCACCACTGAAGTTAAACTAGAGTCTGTGAGGAATACGAAGAGTAACCCAGATGCTAACTCAGCTGGACACCTGAAGTGTTAAAAGTTTTACAGAATGTGACATGGAGGTGTTTAAAAACATGACAAGTTCTAAAGACCTTTTAGTGTTTATTAGTTTCTTTAAACAAACACTGATGGAGAACACTGGGGGGAATTTGCAAAAGATTGGCAACCTTACACCAGTCTTTAGCAGCAATCTGCTGGAGAAAGAGGTACCAAATTAATTTAGAAGTGACTTATTATTGTTTTATTTATTTATTTTTATATAAATTATTTACTTATTTTGTATATGTCTACATTAATTCCAAGGCGCTATACAAATAAAAAATAGGGTTAAATTACATTGCACTACATCTTAGCTGCAGATACTACTACATATGTAACCACAGTGCATATATAAAACAGGAACTGTAAATAGTACATAATTGATACATAGAGAGAAGACCTTGCCTGCAAGCACTTACACTGTACAGGGCAAACAGACAGTAGGTGAAGGTATAAGGTGCTTATCCTGTGGTGGCAGCAGGATTAGAGTAGGTTGAAAGTTTTTAGGTTTCTTTGTTTTTTCACGCGGCTTAGAGTCTGATGGGTTGAGGTTGTGAGTTCTGGAGTATAGTATATGCACGAGAGACATCTTGGAGAGGATTATGTATGAGCAGACTAGGGTACAGTAGAGGAGAAGGTCTTGCGAGGACTGATGGTTACAAGTGGGGAGGTATCAAGCTCAAACATGTATGGAGGTGACATGTTGTGGACGGTCTTGTATGTCATTGATAATAACTTGAACTGGATTCTCTGGGTAATAGGCAGCCAGTGAAGGGATTGACCGAGGGGAAAGGCAGGAGAGTAAAGAGGGGAAAGGTAGATAAGCTAAGCAGCAGAGTTGAGGATGGATTGGAAGAGTGCAAGGACACTGGAACAGGGGCATGGTTCTTTGGTGCATTTTTGACTGTCCATGTGCCTGAAATGCAAATCTACTCCAGCTAGAAGAATGAAGAAAGTCGAAAAGTTTTACACAATTATGGCATATGCCAAAATTTGTGACTTTTTTCTGCCAGACTTCTGGTGCAAAGTCATGGGGGAAAAAAAACAACAAAGTTTTATATAAAGAAGATTTAAAATAAATCTGGAATAAAACCTGATTGCAAGTAAACATATTATATACCTTGTTGTAGAGGGGAAATGTCTAAGTAGTGTTTGCAATGGCTCATATTTGTGACAATATCGAGAAAAATCCATTTTAGCTCTGTGCTTCTTTTTGAATTGCTATTGTGTAAAAGGAAGAACTGTAAAATATTGCAATCAGGAGAGCTAATAAACAACCCACACAGCTTTCCATTTCAAAATGTGTCTGTAGGAGATGTAGTCATTCCATTTGAAAGCATTTTTCCTAGGGTACCTTAATGGCCTTTATGAAATGCAGCCATTTGTGTAATAGCTATGCAAAGAATTGCCTTAAACATAGTGTCAGCCACAGAAAATGACACACAGCAAGCTCTATGTATATCACTGTGTTGGAACACATCTTTTTCTTCTCATTGAGCTTTCAGAAATTACAGTATGAAAATGTAGCTAAAAATAATTTGTCTGTGGCGCAAATTATATCTTTCATTCCTGTTAGCCTCAAATCACTCAAATCACTGGTTTTACAGGCAGCGTTAGATGGCTGTCAGTGCAAAATACACCAGGGTCGGAGTGGAATCCAGCGCTCTGACCCCTGTATAGGTGCAGCTCTCACTAAAATCAATGGGACCCCAGCCTGCAATTATAAACGCAGCTCCCACTGATTTCAGTAAGAAATGTGCCTGCAATTGCGAGCATCGGCCACCACACAGAGGTCGGAGCAGTGGTTTCCTATCCCGGCGCTAACGGCTGGTGCTACCTGGAAAACCCTTTTAAATTAAAAACTATGTTGTACAATCTGCCTGTTTGCTCAGCTGGCAAAAAGTACATTTCTACCAGTCTGTGTTAACATGTATACATCTCCATAAGTATTTCATTACATTGTTTTAGAACTTTACACAACCCATTCATTGTTCTGATTCTCGCCACATCGCAGTGATCTGAATGATAATCGTTCAGTGTAAATGTCCGCAGTGACTAAATAGCTAGTGATAATTTATTTGACATTCAGTTTCTGCAGACACAAAAATGAAACAATGATTGGCCTGTGCAAACAGGCTGTTGCTCATCTATGAACCATGGCCTATTTACTGTGAATGGAGGCGCCAATATTCTTGCCTGCTCCTCCTCCATTCACTGAGCGATGATCTCTGAAATGACTATCAGGCACTGAAAGGGGTTGTCCCGCGAAAGCAAGTGGGGGTATACACTTCTGTATGGCCATATTAATGCACTTTGTAATGTGCATTAATTATGAGCCATACAGAAGTTATTCACTTATCTGTTCCGTTGCTAGCGTCCTCGTCTCCATGGTGCCGTCTAATTTCAGTGTCTAATCTCCCGATTAGACGCGCTTGCGCAGTCCGGTCTTCTCCCTTCTGAATGGGGCCGCTCGTGCTGGAGAGCTGCTCCTCGTAGCTCCGCCCCGTCACGTGTGCCGATTCCAGCCAATCAGGAGGCTGGAATCGGCAATGGAACGCACAGAGCCCACGGTGCACCATGGGAGAAGACCTGCGGTACACCGTGGGTGAAGATCCCGGCGGCCATCTTCGCAAGGTAAGTAAGAAGTCACCGGAGCGTGGGGATTCGGGTAAGTACTATCCGTTTGGTTTTTTTTAACCCCTGCATCGGGTTTGTCTCGCGCCGAACGGGGGGGGCTATTGAAAAAAAAAACAAAAACGTTTCGGCGCGGGACAACCCCTTGAAGCACCCGATAGTCGTCCCATGTTAATGGACCTTAACACTACATATACAACCATATGTCTGCAGTCCTATACCACTACTGCTATGGTAGTAGGGAAAGTTTTCTTCTTTTTCAGTTTTCATGAGATTTTTTCTACAAACTATATGTCACATGTAACATGAACTCTAGTAAATTAGGATGCAGACAAAATACTCACAGGAATAGAAATAATAAAAGGAGAGAGGAAACACAGGCAGCAGAGAGCTCTTGTGCAAGAACAATGACTGGGCCCATTACTTTTTTATCAACTCATAGAATACCTTCCTTATGGCTTTTCTGTGAAGAAGCTTTGATGCAAGTTGGTGAATGGTTGATGTGGAGACCTTTCTTTAATTACATTTTACATAGTTTTATACTGGTGTACCAATAGGGGGCTGCAATTGTAACCCAGCTTCTAAGCTAGGGGAGCCCTGAGGCCCCCCTCATCACTCATATTGCGGTGATCCTCCCCTGTGCCCTCCATCTGGCTGAACAATTAGTGCACAGTAACATCTCACACACAGCAGCGCTGCACACACTCTTACACTGCTTGTTGCTTGACTCCTCTGGCTTGCAGTGCTACCCATTCTCACAATGTGCCCATAGCTCAGTTTAATCAGAGCGTAGCATGACTGCGCCTCCCTATTTCTTTTCACTTTGTGACGTAAGGAGGAGTTATACTACACTCTGACAGAACCGAGTGAAGGGCAGCACGAGAGAATGTGTAGCGCTACAGCCGGAGGACTCAAATGACAAACAGCATGTGAGTGTGTACAGCGCTGCTGTGTATGAAACACTTGTTACTGTTACTGTCACTAATTGTTCATCCGGCCCCAAGAGCCTTTAGCTATGCCCATATAGCTTTACTATTACATGCAGAAGTAACAAGCAGGTGTTCGACATCACTTAGGATTTTATTATTTGGAGCAAGTGCAATGAGTTTGTGTCTCTTCCATATGGGCTTTTTAAGTGTGCTCATACTCAGTTGGATTCATTCGTGGAGGCACATACCCCAAAGGCGATACCTCCTTTGTCCTTAGGTGCACATGTCCATCCCAGCACAGGTCTTACTTGGCATTTGAAATAATTTGGTAATAAATATTTTCCAGCATTATAAAAAACAAAGCAATCCATACTGAATTTCCAGGTCACCATACCAGCTCCTTCTTAGCTCCTTCTCCATGATAGATAGATAGATAGATAGATAGATAGATAGATAGATAGATAGATAGATAGATAGATAGATAGATAGATAGATAGATAGATAGATAGATATGAGATTGGTAGATATGAAATAGGTATATATGAGATAGATAGATATAAGAGATATAGATATAAAAGAGAGATATAGATAGATAGATAGATGTGAGATATATATATATATATATATATATATATGATAGATAGATAGATATGAGAGAGCTAGATATAAGAGATATAGATATAAAATAGATAGCTAGATATGAGATAGATAGATATTAGATAGATATAAGATAGATAGATTGATCGATAATTGATAGATATGAGATAGATAGATAGATAGATAGATAGATCGATATTAGATAGATATGAGATAGATAGATAGATAGATATGAGATAGATAGATAGATAGATCGATATTAGATAGATATGAGATAGATAGATAGATAGAGTGTTGTCAGACACTGCCTGTCAGTATTGATTATTCATTGAATGATAGCAAGAATTAAGAACTGTGTAAATTCAGATAGACGTGAAATTAGTTACATGTATAAATAGACCATAACTATAAATAAAAGCTATTTCTCAGCTCCGATAATCATTTGCACAGACATGGAAGACTTGCTGCTATTTTTGCAATCTGTTCTTGTGGATTGGAAAATATGGTGACCTTGCTTTTAAAGATTCAGACTTATTGGAGCTTAAATTTGGATTAGTTTACTGCAGTCCTCATGGGGTAGATTAAAACTCAGATGGGTAATTATGATTCTGCAATATGTGTAGAGCAGTGGATAACACATTGGGTTGCTGACTCCTGCATAGTGGCATTATGTAAATGTCACAGTGAAGTGAGCAAAGCTGTATTGATGCAGAGGGTTCATTAATTTTCGGACAAACATAGCACAAAACTGACCATTCAATTCTTTACATGACATTTTTTTGCCGCTTCTGACAATGGTTTGAGACAAGGAAATGAGTGGCTTTTTTATTATGCTTAGTTCAATATGACATTATCACTAACCTTTCAACAGCATTCCCTGCAAGTCTTAGTTAGGTGTCTTCAATTCTTATACACATTTTGCCTTTTGCATTACTGAGTTAGTAGAGAAAAGGCAAATTGCAGATTTCTGTACATTCATTTTTCATTGAGCAGGGGGTTGGAGCAGAAGATGGCCCTGGAGATTCCTCCAACTCTATTATGATTCTATAATTCTATTCTATGATTCTTTGTAAATTTTGGCATTTATTAGTGTAGGGATCCTACTAAGCAATAAACCAGATCATTATTGTGTAGTTCCATATTCCAGACTGTGATTAAAACCCGAGAGCTACTAATGAACAATGATCTTATTAATTGAGTGCAGAAGGTCTCTGATGGTATTTTTTTTACACATGCAAATTTGATGCAATTTTTGGTGCAGTTTTTAAAGTAGTGTATTCAAAAAAAGCACAATTTTCCCTATATACTTTCTCTTCCACTACTTGACATTGGTTTCAATACTGCATGCTAAAGTATCCAAAGTGTGTGAAGCAAATTAAGATAGCAACTGATGTGTTAAAGTCATTCATATTTACAGCACGGCAAGAGTATTGTGCTAGGACATAACTTGTATAAACAAGATCTCTTCTGAGCTCAAATGTCTCCATGTCTCTTGAGTAGAGATCAGCGAGTACCAAAATGCTCGGGTGCTCGTTACTCGAGTCGAGCTTTTCGTAATATTCAAGAGTAGAGATGAGCGAGCACCCAAATGCTCGAGTCCGCGTTATTCGAGTCGAGCTTTTCGTAAAAGTCGAGAGCTCTACTCGAGTAATGAACCTAATTGACTACAATGGGAGACTCGAGATTTTTTGTACGTGGGACGCCGGGTGCCAAGTTTTTTTTTTCCTAGGTTCGTTTTCTCTCTCTCTCTTTCTCTCTCTCTCTCTCTCTCTCTCTCACAGCGGTGAGGAGTCAAAAACTGTGGCGGGGTCGAACACGGCTTGATGCTCGTTCGAGTAACGAGCACCATTGAGTACGCTAATGCTCGAACGAGCATCAAACTTGGCAGAGTATGTTCGCTCAACTCTATTCAAGAGCTCTATTTGAGTAACGAACCCTATTGAAGTCAATGGGAGACTTGAGCATTTTTGTATTGGACCCGCCGGGTGCCGAGCTTTTTTTTCTCTCTCTCTCTCCCCCAGCCAGCCACATACTGCTGTGGACGTGCGCACGCTGGCACATCACAGCAGGAAGTGGTAATGCGAGGAGGGGTTAAAACGGAAAGGGGTCGAACACGGCATGGTACTCACTCGAGTAACGAGCACCATCGAGTATGCTAATACTCGAACGAGCATCAAGCTCAGATGAGCATGATCACTCAACTCTACTCTTTAGTATAGATTAGCGAACCTTTGAAAAGTTCCGTTTGGCTGGTTTGCCAAATTTTGTTAAAACGCTTGGTGCAAATTAGTTTGAGCATGGTGGTTGTTCTTCAATGAATGTAGCTCAGTATATAGCACTGTAGTCCTGCAGTTCTGGGGTCAAATTTGACCAAAGACAATATCTGCATGGAATTGGAAAACTCAATTGTTGTGTTTATGGTCATATTTGAATATAGGACTCTAGCACTGCAAGGCAACAGTACTACAAACTGAGCTACCAAGTTTCTTCTTTCACAGGAACATGAGAATAACGAGAACAAACATGAAGAGAACTCCATGCAGATGTTGTCTTTAGTCAGATTTGAACCTAGAACACCACCACTGCAAGGCAATACTGAGCTACCAAGTTTCTTTAACTTGCAAAAAATTAAACTTTCTGGATTTAAGGTGCAACTGTTTTGACCAAGAAAATTGTTGACACAACAGAATTAACCTGATTCTTCTTAATTGATTTAATTAAAACATTTCGGGGATGCAGCGCTTTCCTCAGAATAACTGTGTAAAGTGCTGAGCACAATAATTAAACAATAGCAATCAATAGAGTAAGAGAAATATAAAGGGAAAGAAGTAAAAGGGAAAGAAGAAGGGATACATAAAATACAAATCATCAGTTGAAGTGAATCCAGGATAAGATGGTGAATCCAGGATAATCCAGGCAGATATTTCCTTCATCCCCGCTAGTTAAAATAATTCCTGCTGCCACATCTGTGACAGATGCAGCAGAGGAATTCTTCAATTCTCTACCGCAGCTGTCACACATGTCAGCTGCAGTAGAGGATTGTGCTGCCGGCAACCCCTTCAATTGATTAAACATAAGACCTTCCCTGAAAATCCAGTAAAAGTGCTTTAAAAAACAAAAGAAATAGATACTCACCTCCCTTCAGCTGCCTGGGCTCAGCCATGTCTTCTCCTGCTGTTCCCTGCACTGTGGTGCTGATCTATCAGCAGGCGGGGATTTAAGATCCCCGCCTGCTGAAAGAGCTGAATGTGATTGGCTGAGTTGCTCAGCCAATCACGGGCAGCTCTCTCCTGTCATTCATTTGGGGAGATAGAAACCATATATAAGGGACAGTGCTTCAGTACTGTGTGTAGAGATCCACAAGTAAAAGAATAAATAACAAAAGGACTTACCCAGCATCAGGGGGAAGCCTAGGACTAAACCCCCCACTGACACCTCCACGTCCTAGCTGACGTATAAATAAATCCCAAATGGATGGTATCCACAAACAGGTCTCCTGAGATCCCAGGGAACGGGAGAGCTTGCCTAGCTTATTGTACCTCACAGTGGAGACCGATAGATGCAATATAGTAAAAGAAAAAAAGGCTCGGCGCTCCTTTCAGGAATACCCCGATATGTATAACTAAAAAGATCAGAATTAACAATCTTTTAATACCAAACAAAACAGTTATATACAACGTGTTTCGTTGTGCAGCTTATATTTAAAGCCCTACCCTGAAATCAATTGAAGGGGTTGCCGGCAGCACAATCCTCTACCGCAGCTGACATGTGGGACAGCTGCGGTAGAGAACTGAAGAATTTCTCTGCTGCATCTGTCACAGATGTGGCAGATTTGGCAGCAGGGAATTATTTTAACTAGCGGGGATGAAGGAAACATCTGCCAGATTTTACACTAAAATCTTTCTTTTTCAGGGAAGGGCTTATATATAAAGCCCTTCCCTGAAAAGGAATGCAGAGGTGTCGGCAGACCATTGTTTTCAATGGAGCCGCCAGCAGCAGCCGCGGCTCCATTGCAGACAATGCACGGACCTGCACCTATGTACGCACCTATGTACGGGCAAAAACACGCTCGTGTGAAGCCACCCTTAACCCAGCCATTTCTAAGGAAGGGGTTGCATCCATGAAACATATTAATACTAGCTGTTTTAACCCCTAAATGACTGCCAATACGGCTTTTAACCATCTGTATCAGAGGTGTATGTGTGAAGAGAGATTGTGCGGCGATCTCCCTCCATAGAACGTGGATGCCGGCTGTTTCTTACAGCGGATACCCACCGGCAACAGGTCCAATGAGCCGCACGGCTGATTGGAGCTGTTAACCCTTTAAATGACCTGAAAAATGTTCGGGGGTCCTGTACGCCCCCCCGCAATGAGATCACAGGGAACCGTGTGGGTGTCATGGCAGCCAGGGGCCTTCTGAAAGGCTCTTTCTCAGGGAGGAAGGGAGAAAGAGACCAATGTTTAGGTCTTGATACACAACTGAGCTTTGGTGGCTTTTTTCAGCTTCAGTAGTGAGGCTAGGTGACGTCACCCCCTGCCCGCAGCTTCTGTGTATGCAACCGCTACCAGCCGCAGTGGCTGCGTCTCACACGTGTGCTCTGTGTTTTTTTCTTAAACTGCTGGTCATGGCCTTCTGCTTCTGTTCTCCACCTGTCTTTGCTCAGTGAGTGCTTTCTACATTGGCATATTGTTGTTCTTTTTTGGCATACCGTTCACGTTTAGCACACCATTTGCACATTATTGCTTTTAAAATTAAAAGGTGTTGAATCCATTCACAGGATCTAATGCTTATTACACAAGCCAATTGCTTCACATTAATCATGTTTTCTTCTCTGTCTTTTGGAAAGGATGCATTAATTTATATTAAAATACAGTGTATTTGCCATAAATCATGAACAGATACTTTCTTCGGCAGTGCTTGCTCAGTCTCTTACTTTGTTATAATTTGGATACTATACATTGAATTATCTTTTAATAATGCATGTATTTTTTTAGATGTATGAATATCACATAGTAGATGTTTTATATGAGTGCATTAATATTGAATAGTATATTTGTTGTGTATTCTTCTAATTCCAATGTTAGGCCAGATATGCATTTTCTGGATGCAATCTGTTGGTTCCCAATGGTCTACTACATGGTTGGCTGCATAGACAAGTAGGTAAACCCACTCATTTCAGTTTTATTATATGTTGTGGCGTTGTGTGCTTGTGCAAGTTGTGAAGTCCTGCATGATTTTTGTCAGCCACGCAAATTACTTGAACCCGTTTCAGTTTCAATTTAAGAATATTACATTGTTAGGCCTTAGTCGGACGGGCGTTTTTAGCTGCGATTTGCGCATGCGCATGCGTCCGGCGATTTTATAAAACCATTGCTTTGCAATGGTATCGGACACATGAGCGCTTTTTATGCGCTCGTCCGATAAATTATAAAACAAAAAATCGCAGATCGCACCTATCTGCGATCTGCGATTCCTGTTCTCTTCTCTATATGCGCTCAATGGGGCCGGCAGCAGCAGCGCCGACCCCATTGAGAACATATAGAAGACAAATCATTCTTCTCTGCCACAGCTGTAACAGCTGTGGCAGAGAAGAACGATGTTTGCCCATTGAATTCAATGGAGCGGCAATACAGCCGCTCCATTGAAAGCAATGGGCTGCCGGAGTGCGCGGGGTGAATTGTCGGGAAGGGGTTAAATATATAAGCCCTTCCCTGCAATTCATCCTAAAATGTGCTAAAATAAAAAAAAATTGTATACTCACCTTTCCGCTGCAGCCGGAGTCCAGCCGCGGCCGCTGTCAGTTCTCCTGAACTGCTTCTTGGCACTATTCAGCCGGCGGGGCTTTAAAATCCCCGCCTGCTGAATGATCTGCCTCTGATTGGTCACAGCCCTGACCAATCAGAGGCTGAAAACACTCACACACCCATTCATGAATTCATGAATGGGTGAGTGACTGCTGCCTCTCAGCGCTGAGCCAATCAGGGGCAGGTCTGACTCACATCCATTCATCAATTCATGAATGGGTGTGAGTGAGACATGCCTCTGATTGGCTCAGCGCTGAGCCAATCAGGGGGCAGGTCTGACTCACACCCCCTTCACACCCACTGCAGGACGGCCGCCTGGAGCTTCGGCTGCCGGGAGAAGGTGAGTGTACAATTTTTTTTGATTTTAACACATTTTAGGATGCATTGCAGGGAAGGGCTTATATATTTAAGCCCTTACCGACAATTCATCCCGGGCTCGCCCGCAGCGCATTGCTTTAAATGGAGTTGGACAGCTCCGGCCCGTTTCTAATGAAACGCGGCTAGGAGCAGATTTTCGGGCGATTTGCGGGCGACTTGCGCGCACCGGTCACGCGATTTGCGGATGCGCATCCGTCATGCGATCCGCAAATCGCGCGAAAAAACGCCCGTCTGACTAAGGCCTTAGAGTAACAGAAATCTACAAAGGGGTTTATTTTTTAAAACTGGGTATTGTCATGCACAGATACACTAGGATAGAAGAATTGCTACTGTAAATGTTCAAACAGCGCATCAACAGTTTTGACCTTTGAATAATAAAAATAAAATACTTGCTATCACATTCTTTTCATCATGGGATAACTCTGTTGTAAATCTACATCCAAATATCCATTCATCTCAGAGATATATTGAATAACCAGTCTATGGTCGTCCCTTGTTAAAGTTGAAAGCAGTTACTTTAAGATATCACCTTCCAAATATCTCAATTCTCCTTGATTTGAAGACAAATTTCTTCCACTTATAAGAATATCTTCACATATAAGAAGGGCAATGCTCTTTATATTGCTATCCTTTAACTATGCTAATTTAATATGTACAGAACCCGATAATATATAGACTTATTCACAAACATATGATCCCAACAATTTCTCGAAAGTATGTAGAAGTGCTTAAAATATAATAGTTCCTTTAGCACATGATTCTTGAAAATGTTAATGTAGTATGTTCCATCTGCCCCTACCGATCCAATCGCTTTCTAACCGACAAACAGAACAAAAGGTTTGCAACGATTTAGCCAATATGCATGCACTCAAAACAAATGGTAGTCAGACTATTATGAAGAGCGGTAATAGCTAACACCGGCTTTTCTTAAAGCATTGTGGTTCACTGTCCCTTTCACTCATCAAATAAGCCTCTGCTGATGTATATTCTGAAGGAGGTTGTTGTTGGATGACCTTGCTATATTGAAATTTTTTATTACCTGCTGTTATTATATAGTTTTTGGCACTTTTTAAAAAATCTGTTGCCTAAATAAAGCCCTTTGATAGCCCAAAAAATAGGTTGTTGTTTGCCTATGAATAGTTTTTGCTTATAGATCAGTTTTCAATGGTGCCGACACTCTCCTGTAGTGGGTGGAGTCTTCCTCTCAGCTTTACTCTTCTCCTACTGGCTAAGGGAAGGCAACTTATTTTCTCTCTGATAGGTATTCATTTCAGCTGTGCCTTCTCAACTCTGTCTTCGACTGCTACCTCTCCTTTTTTTTTCTTATATTCCATCTTCTATGCATTACCAAACTGATTACTCCTGCTCCACATGCTGGGCTTTATGTGCCAATGAGGGGGTGGAGCTATAAAGAGAGGCCACTGGATCTGTCCTCTTTGAATCTGCTATACTATATAGAGATTGTGTAGGACAAACTCCTCCTTGTTGCTGGAACATTGTCAGATTGGCCAATTCCCACTCCAGTTGAGCTGAGTGGCCATCACTGGTATCTTCACTGCTCAACCTATATTAATTATTGTTTAAAAAACTTTTCTAAAGGCTATTACATATTTTACAAGAAAGACCTATATTTCATTAAAATAAAAATAATAGTCCAATATATTCCATTTTTGCACAACTTTTTTTCCTATCGTGGTGATAACTTCCTACACATTTTGATACCTAAGTAAGAGGGATGTAATACATGATAGGGTATTATAGGAGTATGTGGCAGATTTGTTGGTGAAATTGCTGCTGCAAATGTGAAATTTCAGAAAATCTGTAACCATATATCTGAATGAGGTTTACTCTACAAACTTGGCTTGGATGTTTGCAAACTCATTCATAGCTATGGAATGTAGTAGAAATTTCCATTACGAATCTTATGTACATGTGATGAAATAGTGGTTTCCCAGGCATGAGAAGAAAGGGTTACCCTGGCTACCGTTACAATATTTACAGAATTCAAGCAAATATTGGTGGCTTGGTTAGCCCAAATGGATTGTACAAAAAAAATGATTGTGTGCATTTCTTTGTATTAATAGTTGTCCCACAAAATAACATTAATTATAATTAATAGATAATTATCTATAGGTAGAATAGGTCTGTCCTCCATAAGTATCTAATCAAAGGTGGTCTAATTTCTGGAACAAAATTGGGGTCCCCGAGTTAATTAAGTTGCAGACATATAAATTAACATGCTGACATTCTGTTGGCCACTTACAAGTTATTTAGATTGTGAGCCCCGTAGGGGATGAGGACTGATATGAGTTATGAAAATATGTTTACATCACAGTGGAATATCTTGGTGCAATATAAACAAGAGAAATAATTAATAGTAACATTATAAGTTGCTGATGCTATGCTGCTCGCTAATTACAATTAAAGAACTAAGTAATTTAACCTTTTCCCGCTCCAGGGTGTAAGTTTACGTCCTGGCAGGGAGGTACTTCCCGCAACAGGGCGTAAACTTACGTCCAGGGAATAGTGCGAGATCAGAAGAGATCTCGCGCTATCTGGCAGCAGGAGCCGGCTGTCGGTGATAGCCAGCCTCCAGACGCAACAGCGGGAGTGCATCAGAGATGCGCCCCCTGCTGTCAACCCCTTCCATGGAGAAATCTATATAGATTGCGACATAGGAAGTGTTCACAGAGGGAGCGCTTCCCTAGAAAGGGAGCCTTTCCCTTAAAACGCAATAAAAGTGATCAAAAAAGCCATGTGTACCCCAAAATGGTACCAATAAAAACTACAACTCCTGTCGCACAAAATAAGCTCTCACAGAGCTCCATATATAGGAAAAAAGAAAGTTATAGGACTTTGAATGCAGCGATTTAGATTTTTTTTCCAAAAAAGGTTTTTTATTGCAGAAAAGTGGAAAAACCTAAAAAAATATAAGAATTTTGGTATCATTGTAATCATACCGGCCCACAGAAAAAATGGATTGTACCATTTATTCTGCATGATTAACTGGCAGAATTGATGCGTTTTCTCTCCCTGTTATCATAAAAAAAATAGTAAAAGTTTTAAAATATAGTCTATGTACCAAAAAATGCACCATCAAAAACTACAGTTCGTCTTGCAAAAAACAAGCCCTCAAACGGCCGCGTCGACGGGAAAGTTAAAAAGTTATGGCTTTTGAAAAATGGAGATTAAAATCCGCCAAAAATCGTTGCATCCTTAAGCCCAAAATAGGCCATGTCCTTAATTGGGTTAAAGGGAACTGTCACACTGAAAATGCAGTCCACTCCATAGACATCATGCTATAAAGCAGAAGGAGCTTAGCAGATTGACATATAGTTTTATGGGAAAAAGGGCAGTAGAACTTTATTTATTTAAATTCCAGCTCATTCTGAATTTAGAGGTCCAGTGGGTGGTCCTATCAGTGATTGACAGATATCTTTGTATAACTTCATATTGAAAACATGACCTGTTGGGTGTCCCTGAGGACTGGATTTTAGAAACACTGCCCTAGACAACCTTTCACTAGTAACAGTTCTAAACCACAAGGATAGTTATCTTAAACCCCTTCACAATCATTGATAATCATAAATGAAACGTAAACAGAGAATTATCCAATGTTGTATGGTAGTATTTGGGCATAGAATACTGCCCCAGAATTCTGCGGTGCCGTCTCAGGATATTAGTATTATGTGGGCACTGTATGGGGTCATAGGGGTGCTATATGGCAACATTATTTGGGTACTGCATGTTTCTACATGTTATATAATATATCTACATCTTAAAGTGTGTTTAGATGGAATGATTATCGTTCAAAAAATCACTGGATCATTCGATCGTTTCGTTTAATGTCTTAGCAGTCTATTGGCACTAAGAACTCTATGCATATTAGTTGTCTACTAGTTTTAGTTAAGGATATGTCTACTTTGTGTCTTGAGGATACTAATTTATTTTTCTTTGCATTTCTGCATTACGGAAGTCAAATCTTTTTTGCTTTTCCATCTGCATAGCCATATGAAAGCTTGTTTTTTGGGGATACGTTCTAGGACCTAATAAACTTTCAGGATTACCTGCCTCATACCCACCCCACACCTTTGTGACATATATGTACATCACAGAGGGGAAAAGTGTTAAACAAACATATACTTTCATCTATATTACCCAAATATGGCTTGACTTTAGCTTGAAGTATACCTAGCCTTTGAGAAGACTTTTCAGAATAAGCTGCCGTGTGTGTAAATAAGGAATGACATTACTTATGTCCATTATATGGCTTTTAGCCTGAAATTTTCTCCAGTTTTTCCTTTGTAGGCTACATCTCTGGTTTTCAATTCTCTCTGTAGCACACAGAGAAATAGCTGCAACCTACACAACTAGGTTATGGAACCATTATGTCAGTGTGCATGGACTCTAGCTCAAAAGACTTTATGCATTTATCATAAACTGTTCAATTGCGTGAACCAGAATGTATAAAAAAAACCTTTATTTTTGCAAGTTTTATCAATTTACTTTATGCGTTTTATAAAGAATCATTAAGTCATTTTTTGTGTTTTCAAAAGCCTAGATGACTTATTGAAGTGTGGAGTAACATTTGCAGCAAACATGGTGGTTGTAGACAAGGAAAGTACAATGAGTGCTGAAGAAGACTATATGGCAGATGCAAAGACAATAGTCAATGTGCAGACACTTTTCAGGTAGGTTTACTCTTTGGTCATTTGTACATTCTTTATATTTGACCACATTCTATTTGCTTTTATTGATTAGAAAATAATGTGTAAAATTTACTGGTTGACGAAAGACTTATTACCTTGTAGCTTTCCAAAATAGAGTTGCAGGAAAAACTATGTGAATCCTTTGGAATTATCTAGATCTCTGCATTAACTACATAGATAAGAATCAGAACACATTCTATAAGTCACAATTATAGACAAACAAAATCTAACTGAACTAATAACAGACAACTTTAGCATTCATGTCTTTTAATGAGCACATTGAGTAAAAATTAACAGTACAGGGATGAAAAGTTAGGGAACTCTTTATTTTAATAACCAGTAGATCATTTTTAGTAGCACTCATCTCCATCAAATACTTCCTGTATCTAACAATAAGATTTGCACACCGAGAAGGCCTTTTGAACCATTCTTCTCTGAAAATGTTTCGGTTCATCATTATTTCTAGGATGCCTTGCATATACAGCCCTGTTAAGAGCATCTTAATAGGGTTGAGGTCAGGACTCTGACTTGGCCATTTCTAAACATAAATCATATCTTTTAACCATTCTTTAGTCAGTTTACTGTTGCCTTAGGGTCATTACATTCTTGCATCACCCAATGTTTCACCAGGTGAAGCCTTAGTAGAAGAGAAGAGTTGTTAAGTTGTGCTCCTGGGACCTGTAGCTTTATGGGTTTCCAGGAGCACACTGCCACAAGTGTGGTATGTTTGAGCTGGCTGGGTGTGGAGTTCTTCTGCCAGCCAATCACCCTCAGTCTGCTGCACATAAATACCAGCCCTTCTGGCTAGAAGGTGCTGGTTTCCTCATTCATCTCCAAGTACCCTTGTGTTTGCGTTCATGCATGTTATTCTGTAGGTGTGAACAGTGATGTGTTGTGTGTGTCTGTGTAGGTGGCCAAACATGTGTGTGTCTGTGCAGTTGAACAGTCCTGTTCAGGGTGTATTAGTGTGAATAGCGACATGTTCTGTGTGTCTGTACAGGTGGCTGGACATGTTGTGTGAACAGTACTGTTCTGTGTGGTATGCATTTCCTTGTGTGTTGGTGTGAACTATGTCCTGTTGTGCTTGGATAATTTTCCATCTAGGGCTAGCCAGGTCCTTAGGTTCTAGTGTGGGGCCATCCTTATTGGGACGATAGCCCCACTTGCAGGCAGGATTCATCGGGTAATTGTTTGTTAGAGTAAGGAGCCATGAGACAATGAGGACCCTTGTCATGGGATCGTGGGCTTAAGTATATTGACCAAAATACGAACCAATACCTCATACGTACTGTAGCAATTCTATCTGTTTATGTGTACAGGTATGCTAGGTAAGTGTTTTGGATGTTTGCCAATCATTGTGTCATGTCTGCTCGTGAGTCACATTAATAATTCACTTTCTTTTGGTGTTTAGCAGGTAAGCAGTTGCATAATATTTCAGGTTTATAGATCTAGCACATCCTGCTTGACGAGACAAGAGTGGTCCATGTGCAGAGAACTTAAGGCTGAGTAATAGTTGTATGTAGGAATGGACTCATCTGAAGCAACTGCATGCCAACACAGCACAGCATGTAATTCAGCTGCTTCCACCTCTGTCTAGAGCTGTGAGGACCCTCTCCATTTATCATTCCAATTAAAGGAGAAAAGAAGGACTTGGCACTGCTGATAGGAATAGGCTTGCCAGGAGGTTCACAACAATAAGCTTATTGCAGCAATCAGGGCAATACATTGCCACACTGCATCAATGTCTTACTCAAGCCACTAGTTACAGAGTACACTTCTTTAGAAAAGGTCATGGACCCTTTGACACACTTTAGAATTCATTGTTCCCTCAATAATTGTATGACATCTATACTCAGATGTAGCAAAGCAGCCCCAAAGCATGATGCTCCCGCCACCATACTTCACAGTTGGAATTAGGTTTTTCTTTCTCCTCCAAACACAGTGTGTATTTGTGCTAAAAAGTTCCTCTTTTGTCTTATCTGTCCAAAGAAACATTTCCCAGAAAGAAAATGTTGTTAAACATCCAAGTAGTCTAGGGCAAACTTGAGATTGGCCAAAATGTTTTTTGGTGGTGTTTGTATCAAGGCTTGGTTCACTCTAACCAATCTTTCTTGAAAATTACAGATTTTTTAGGAACCAAGCTTTGTGTGTATTTATTTAATGGAGAAAGCACCTGTGAAACCCACACGTTCAATGTAATCATCTTAATTGAAAGACCTCTTGCCTGTTAGCACTTGGATAAGTCATTAACACAGAGGTTCACTTACTTTTTCACCATACTCAATCTGCTCAATAAAAGACATAGATAGTACTACTGTTTGTGTATTATTCCTTTAGTTAGTAGGTGTATGTCTATAATTGTGATGGAAATAACAACTAGATCACATTGTTTTATTAATAAATGTAGAAATCCAGGTAATTCCAAAGGGTTCACTTACTTGTTCTTGGATCGGTATGTCCATCACATGTTATTATTTTCCAGATAAAAGTCAAGTGTAGTATTTAATGTCACATGCCTGTTATACTCGTAAATCAGGGCAAATAAAAAAGCTATATTAGTATCTCAGAAGCATCTAAAAATGACATTAACAGACTTTTTTTTTACTTTAAAAATGCTTACATCTATAAGATATGTACTTTCCATTGGTGCTAATCCTGACTTGAATCTCTGCCTTAAAATAAGAAAGGATTATTTCCTTTCATAAAAGATAGAAAAGCTTTTTCCTATAAGTCACTGAGAAACTGAAAAAATGATGTGACTTCCAAATATGCATTTAATTTTAATAGTTTTTTAAATATTAAATTATTACATTTTGGGGACTTTTGGATATTTGGCACTATGCATAGAAGAGTATCTTTGCATTTCTAAGATACACAAATGAAACCTAATATTATTATTCAAAAAAAATTGCATTATTCCATTATACTTATATATTTTCTCATCTCAGGTACCTGCCACTTTACATTTATGGTCACCGGCATGCAGTTTTGCATTAAATCATAACTTTCTAAGAAATGTTTTAAATGCTCATATTTATATTTTAATATGATGCAAGCAGAACTCCAGCTGCACAGTATCTCCTAAAAATAAACAATTACCATGTGTAGAGGTTATACATGCCACATATGTCTATACACAATGCACACTGGTACTCACCTTACCCAATTCCTGCGCTGCATCCCGGCGGTTGTCCTGAGGAGAGAAGTTGAATTTTTTAAAGGGGTTCTGTCATAAGAAAAAAAATTCTACACTTACCTATTCTTCCCCAGGCAATCTTCTTACCAGATCTTCACTTCACCGATCTTCTCCTCACTCCTCCAGTCATGTCACCCCCAGCCAGTAAGATCCTCTTCTTCCTGTAACATTACGTACATTCTCGGCATTCTGCTTCCTGCAATCAGTGTACACTATATCAGTAGTGACGTAGCGTTCAATGCCTAGCAGGGAATGCTGAATTCTTGGCAGCCTGCTTCAGTACGCAGGTGCAGGCTATTGCCGTGACTGCGCATGCGAGGTGTCTCGCACAAGTGTTCATATACTAATCATATACTATATGAACACTAGCGTGGAGACCCTGCTCCTGCGTGCTAAAGCAGGCTGCTAAGGATTCGGCATTCCCTGCTAGGCAGGGAATGCTACGTCACTAGTGATGTAGCGTACATTGACCTGCAGGAAAGAGAATACCGAGAATGTGCACTACATAACAGGAAGAAGAGGATCCAGCCAGCTGGATTTATATTTTTTTTTTACAATTAATAAAACTTTATTGATCTTATTTTTACTTTTTTTTATTTTTACAGTCTATCTAGCCACCCCATGGGGACGACTTGAGTGGCAGTCTTCTAAGGCGGCCCTGGGGCCTATCAGAAGGCCCCTGGCTGCCATGACACCCGTACAGCTCCCTGTGATCTCAGAAGTGACAGCGGCATTTAAAAGGGTTAATAGCTGCGAACAGCCACGCGGCCGATTGCAGCTATTGCCCCCGGGTGTCAGCTGTAATGAGCAGTTCGACACTCCAGGATGTAAATGTACGTCCTGGAGTGGGAAGGGGTTAAGGAAGATATTCAAGCTCATCCCTAGATTCCACTTGAAGTACTCCATAAGCCTTGGAAAGATATTTTTTAGTAGGGGTTTTTGAGGTGGAAGGTGTTACTGTTAGGCTGCCTGTCCATGGGCCAGTTTGAATTGCGTTTCCCGTGGCGATAATCCGACGTGGGGAACACAGTTCAAGCTCGGAGAGCGCTTCCCCCCTGTCCACGAGCGGAGAATCATTGCGATTCTCCGCTCGCGGCTGGCACATTGCAGCATGCTGTGATTTGCCACGATTCTCCGCGGTCAGCCTATCTATCAGATAAGGCTGACCGCGGAGATCCATATGACAGCTCCTGCTCGCGGGCGGCAGAATACCGCTACGCTCATGGACAGGCAACCTATTCACTTCATCTGGTTCCAGTGCCTTCTCTCAGCAAACAGTTTCACTCCCTGCCAATGATCATGTTCAGTTGCTGGCCTGGGCCATGGCTCTAAAGAATGAATGAAAAAAAAAATGTTTCTAATAGAGAGATGTGTATGCAAAACCAGGTAAATCAACAATGATGTTTTTTTCGATTTCCCTTATCTATCTTCTTCATTAAGCTTTATTTTTGCATAGTATGTTTTGTGCCAGAAAAGTAGTAAATTCTATATGATTTCTTCTTTTTACTGTCAATCATTTTATTGGTCTCTCACCCAATAACTTGTTCTATCTTTGCTGCATTATAACAGTAATAATCCAGATTGATGCTGTTCGGATGAACAGCATTTTTATTATCACATAAAGTCTGCAGTTCAGTGCACTGAATAACTTGAAATATAGAACAACAAAACACAGATTATATTACTGCAATGTTTCGTTTAATTATCTCACTTCAAATTAGATTCCAAAACATTTCCATATTATGTATCCATGTTCATAATAGAATCCCTAAATAGATTACATTATTACTAGTCATGAGAGAATAGCTGAGGAATTTGCCTGAAAAGATAAATGATGGAGAGGATTAAATGAAATTTAACCGGATTCCCTTTAGTATGAAGCTGCTGCTAGTATACAAGTCCGAATGAAGCAGAGTTACCTTATTTACAGAGTGATTCAGAAGCCTCCAAATGTAGGGAAAATGTTCACATTACTCACAAAAAGATCTTGCATTAATTTATCTAGTAAAAAAGATTCCTTTAGTGCCCCACAGCTGCTTTTTTAAGCTGTGTGCTTAGGTTCAAATCTAATTAAAGACAACAGCTGCATGGAGTTTGTAAGTTCGTAGGGTGGATTCAGACGATGGTGTTTTTTTGCGTACAATTGTGTGCACAAATATGCGCACCTATTAGAACCATTGGTTCCCTATGGTGTGTTCACATGTCCGTGTTTTACAGGCGTGCAAACGCATGTACCTGCAAACCATAGGACATGCATGCACCATAGGTTCGTGGTGCATGTCAAGTGTTCAGTGACAAGGGGACTCCCCATGGGGAATAAAGAATGTGACAGCTGTGGCAGAAGATCGCGATGTTCTCCCATTGCTTTCAATGGGACAGGCACTTCTGCAGTCCCATTGAAAGCAATGGGCTGCCGGCAACCTCTGCAGGGATTTTCGGGGATGGGCTTTAAATATAAGCCCTTCCCTGGAAATCATCCCTAGAATGTGTTAAAAATAAAAAAATAAATAAATACTCACCTCTCCGCAGCTGCCGGGGGGTTAGGCACGTCCAGCTTGTCTTCTCCCTGCACTGCTCTGAATCTGATTTAAAATCCCCGCCTGCTGAAAGGGCTGTATCTGATTGGCTGAGTGCTCAGCCAATCACAGGCAGCACTCAGCCATTCATTGAACAGTGTTCAGTGACAAGGGAAATCCTCGGCCACAGCTGTCACATGTTAAGAACGTGCGTGACCGAAGCTCTATGCTTATTGCTTTCAATGGGGGCACTACTGCAGCTGGCCCCATTGAAAGCAATGGAATGCAGGCAACCCCCGCAGTGATTCTCGGGGAAGGGGTTGAAATATAAGCCCTTCCCTGAAAATTATCCCTAGCTGCTGTAAAAAATAAAAAAATATATATACATAACCTTCTGCCACTGTTGTGTCTCCGGTGTGTCTTGTTGCTGGCTTCCCTGACACTGTTCTGAAGCTCTTTCTCCTGCAGGGGATTTAAAAATTCCCGCCTCCTGAAAGAGCTGGGTCTGATTGGCTGAGTGCTCAGCCAATCACAGACAGCACTCAACTATTCATTGAATTGGCTTAGCGCTGCCTGTGATTGGTCACAGCACTCAGCCAATCACAGGCAGCGCTCAGCCATGCATTGAATTCATGGAAATGCCATGGAATATAGAGGGTTTGAGCAGTGTGTAAGATTGCAAAGTGGAGGCGGGGGGGGGGGGGGGTAAATTGTAGGAGGGAACTATTTGTCCAGGGCCTACTAGAGTTGGGAAGTAAGTGTCCTCTTCCATCACTTGTTGCCAGTGTTCGTTCTTTGGCCAGCTTGAGAGATTGTGATTTGGTTAAGTTTTGCTTGTGGGGAGATGTTGGGGATAAACCCCAAACTTTTTCTAGAGAATTGAAGAAATGCGTTCAGCCATTTTTTGAAATTACCACTTTTGTGGGAAAACCCCATTTATATGGGATTCTGTGCTTTCTTAAGGTTGGGATAACTGGTGGAATTTTTTCTGAGCTGAGATTATGGCTTGTGACAAAAAAGTGAATGCGAGCAATAACATCACGTGGGGTAGAATTTGGGAGATCTTTTGCTTTTGGTAGCCTGTAGACACAATCGATGGCTTGCTCTTGAGGTAATTATTCTAGGAGTAAGGTATGGATCAGGCTCTGTATGTATGAGGAATGTACCGTTTTATATTGTTTCTTCTATTTATGTCTTCTATGTTGGCTATTTTAGATTGTAAGGCATTAAGTTCCTCTTCTAGTGAGTTGTGGGTTGTGGAATATTCCTCCATTTTCCATTTTATGTTCTCCACCCCTTCATCAAAAGCATTAATGTTAGAATAGACTGTAGCTATTGCTTTGGCAATGTTCTTTGAGATGGAGCTACAAAAAATTAGCATGGCTTCCTTCAAAAAAACCTTGTCTACTTGATGCTAAATATTTTCTAAGAAACTTGTCATGTAATCCTTTTCTGTGCCAGCTAGCAATCCAAGATTTCAGAGTTCCATTCTGATAATCTTGTTTTGTTTGCAGCGCTTTAGGCAGCTTCTGCTTGCTCACTCCAATCAGTGTCCATTCTTTACTTTCGTGGGTGTAATCTGCCAAGGCCTGTTTTTGTTTTTCTACCAGGTACTTCATTTTTTTTTTATTTTCACAATAATTTTTAATTGTGTTTTTTTCTTTTTTTTACCAAACACAAAATTGCTTTTTTAACACCCTCCCCACCCTCTCGTATTCCCAACAGTTAAATCAACATGTATCACCATATACATCAAACATACTGGACAATGATTATTTGTCGATACAACCTAAAAAGTTCTATCAAATACATAAATGTAGTGATCCTTATAACATATTTATCATATTATTGCATTTGTACCCCTATCACCGCCCAGTGCAACAGAACAGATACCCAACTGTCATTCCTAGGCTGAGACAGCAGCATAATCTAGTTGTTAACCATTAGTCTTCAATTTGCCACTTCAAGCGTACTCATTTCCCCCCACATCTTGTCATATTTGTGGCCAGCATTTCTTTTGAGATGTATCTCTTTTTCCCAGGGTAAAAGACAATTAGCTTTAGTTTTAAATTCTCCCACTGTGGGGGCATTACATCCAAACAATGTTGGGCTATCAGTTTTCTTGCTACACAGAGTAACCTCACCACTGTTATTTGCTCTTGCTCCTCTATCGGCAGATCACTCACATAACCGAGTACGCATACTATTGGGAAAAGATCCAGATTAACTTTAAATACAGTATTGATTAATGAGTGTACACTAGAGATGAGCGAGCACCAAAATGCTCGGGTGCTCGTTACTCGAGTCGAACTTTCAGTGATGCTCGAGAGTTCGTTTCGAGTAACGAACCCCATTGAAGTCAATGGGTGACTCGAGCATTTTTGTATATCGCCGATGCTCGCTAAGGTTTTCATTTGTGAAAATCTGCAAAACACAAGAAAGTGATGGAAACGACACAGAAACGAATAGGGCAGGCGAGGAGCTACATTTTGGGCTGTATCTCAAGTTCCCAGGTCCCACTATTAAGCCACAATAGCGGCAAGAGTGAGACCCCCCCCCTCCCCCCCCCCCCGCACTGTCAGCATAACGATCGTTCTCCTCTTCCACAGCTGTAACAGCTGTGGCAGAGAAGAACGATGTTAGCCCATTGAATTCAATGGAGCCGTCAATACAGCCGACTCCATTGAAAGCAATGGGCTGCCGGCGATCGCGGGATGAATTGTCGGAAAGGGGTTAAATATATAAGCCCTTCCCTGCAATTCATCCAGAAATGTGTAAAAATAAAATATATATATATATACTTACCTGGTCCCGGCAGAGCGATGTTAGCCCATTGAATTCAATGGAGCCGTCAATACAGCCGACTCCATTGAAAGCAATGGGCTGCCGGCGATCGCGGGATGAATTGTCGGAAAGGGGTTAAATATATAAGCCCTTCCCTGCAATTCATCCAGAAATGTGTAAAAATAAAAAATATATATATATACTCACCTGGTGCCGGCAGACGGAGTTCAGCGCGGCAGACTGCAGTTCTCCTGAACTGCTCTGAACAGCTGTGAGTAGTATTCAGCAGCCGGGGATTTAAAATCCCCGCCTGCTGAATAAGATGCCTCTGATTGGTCACAGCCTGACCAATCAGAGGCAGATTCCACTCACACACCCATTCATGAATTTATGAATGGGTGAGTGAGTGCTGCCTCTCATTTGATTGGTCCCGCAGAGCCAATCAGAGGCAGCCCTCACTCACCCATTCATGAATTCATGAATGGGTGTGAGTGAGGGCTGGCCTCTGATTGGTCAGGCTGTGACCAATCAGAGGCATCTTATTCAGCAGGCGGGGATTTTAAATCCCCGGCTGCTGAATACTACTAACAGCTGTTCAGAGC
Source organism: Eleutherodactylus coqui (assembly GCF_035609145.1). NCBI lineage: Eukaryota > Metazoa > Chordata > Amphibia > Anura > Eleutherodactylidae > Eleutherodactylus > Eleutherodactylus coqui. The sequence goes on along the minus strand of NC_089839.1, from coordinate 236,810,621 downwards.
AGTTCAGGAGAACTGCAGCCTGCCGCGCTGAACTCCGTCTGCCGGCACCAGGTGAGTATATATATATTTTTTATTTTTACACATTTCTGGATGAATTGCAGGGAAGGGCTTATATATTTAACCCTTTCCCGACAATTCATCCCGCGATCGCCGGCAGCCCATTGCTTTCAATGGAGTTGGCTGTATTGCGGCTCCATTGAATTCAATGGGCTAACATCGTTCTGCCGGGACAAGGTAAGTATATATATATTTTTTATTTTTACACATTTCTAGATGAATTGCAGGGAAGGGCTTATATATTTAAGTCCTTCCCGACAATTCATCCCGCGTACGCAGGCAGCCCATTGCTTTCAATGGAGTCGGCTGTATTGCCGGCTCCATTGAATTCAATGGTCAGTGCTCATTTAATCGAGACGAGTATCGCGTGGTGCTCGTCTCGAGTAACGAGCATCTCGAGCACCCTAATACTCGAACGAGCATCAAGCTCGGACGAGTATGCTCGCTCATCTCTAGTGTACACCTATCCAATATCTGTTCAGTTTTGGACATCTCCACATCATGTGTATTAACCCCACCCTTTGGATCTTACAACGCATAGATAGCGGGTGATTCCTTACTTCTATGTCATGCAAGAATGCTGAAGTGTGATATACTCCATGTAGTACATATAGCTGTGACAGCCTATGTGACTCACTCAAGAAACGCAGAGGTTTATAAGCAGCAGAGGAGTAAGTAGCCTCTCAGTGTTGTAACCCCCTAGGACAAGGAGGAAAAATACTGCAAACGCCACAATAGGATTAGGACCTAGATCCTGACATCATCCAGGAGTAGTATATAAAGTCCATGGCAGCATACGGTGTATATAAAGGTATCAATTTTATTCCTCCATATAATAAAACTTGTGACGTTTCGACCAAAAACTGATAAAGACCAGTTTTTGGTCAAAACATCATATACTGCCATGGACTTTATATACTACTTACTCAGTGACAGTTTAAGGGTCATACTCAGAATGTCCTCTCACTGTGAATTCTCGATTTCTAGGCAGATAAAGTCTGTGAACATAACCACACAGATGTAAACGATAGTGAATGGTCATCAGTTTTTTTCTTTTATAATCCAAAGCATCCAGCTCAGCTTGAGTCCAGTTGATGATAGCAGCAGTGTCTCTGATAATGGGTGTAGCTCAGATGTTAATGACTTTTTAATGGTATTCCTGCCATTCAACTTTATCTTAAAGGGGTTGTCCCCCCCCCCCCCCCCCATTCGGCGCGAGACAACCCCTATGCAGGGGTTAAAAAAGAACACCGGACAGCGCTTACCTGAATCCCCGCGCTCCGGTGACTTCTTACTTACCTGCTGAAGATGGCCGCCGGCATCTTCTCCCTCGGTGGACCGCAGGGCTTCTGTGCGGTCCATTGCCGATTCCAGCCTCCTGATTGGCTGGAATCGGCACGTGACGGGGCAGAGCTACACGGAGCTACACGGAGCCCCATTGAGAAAAGGAGAAGACCCGGACTGTGCAAGCGCGTCTAATTTGGCCATTAGACGGCGAAAATTAGACGGCAACCATGGAGACGAGGACGCTAGCAACGGAACAGGTAAGTGAATAACTTTTGATAACTTCTGTATGGCTCATAATTAATGCACAATGTACATTACAAAGTGCATTAATATGGCCATACAGAAGTGTATAACCCCACTTGCTGCCGCGAGACAACCCCTTTAAGTATTTTCCTCGCTCTTTGGATATATTCCTTACAGATCACATTTTTCACTTGCCCATGCTTGGTCATGGTCCATGGTAATGTCCAGTTCTTGACTTTCTCCGCACATTTTTGCAGTATTTCTGTTGTTACTTCCAGTTCCTCCATTTGATTTTCCAAAACATTTTCTGAAAGTCTTTAATCCATCCAGTATTTTTCTTAGAATCTTTTTTTTTATTTCCCCATAGTATCTTACAGCACAGGGTTGTTCCAATCTTGTGTGGATTTTCTATTATTTTTTGTTTGTTACTTGATTCAGGATTTCATAGAATCACCTTTGATCTGATGGAAACAATTAGTTTTGTATGTACTGGATGACTTGAGCATCACACCTGGCTGTAGCTATGATTTGTTTCCCGATTTCCAACTACTATTAATAATAGTAGTAGTAATAATAATAATCTCATAGCACATTTCTGCTTTTCTTTCTGAGGGCAGCGTGGAGTAGTTTGAAGCACACTGATTGCAGCCCTGTGATTTTTTTCTGTGGAATACCTCCTTCTCCAACACCTTATTAGTTGTAGCGCACTGGCAGCACTATGAACTCGGGGTCCTAGCAATTCAAAAGTGCAGACTCTCCCTGCCCTCCCAACACAAATTGCCAGCTTTCTCTTTTTTGTATAGTAATAGGGATAAAGGTCAATCTACGGGTGGTAAGCTGTGGAAGCTTGAAGCTGATGTATATGCTGGACTTAAAAAAAAATCATAATGCTGGAAATTCACTGTGACTAAAATGGTTAGTTTAGCCAAGATACATTTTTCCACAGAAAAAGCTCAAGGCTTCATTCATGGCACTCAGAGTGGGTAGCCACATATGAAAACCATTGAAAAGCATATAGATAAGTGATTATGGCAGTAGATGGGGAGGAAGAGTTGTGCCAGAGTAGTAGACTGATTTGGGGCTGGTGGCATTTGGTTAGATTACTAAGTCAGGATGGACTGAAGTACAGGACAGAGTCAGAAGTAGGCTGAGCTGTTAATAAGTTGATATTATCTTATTAGTATAGGGAACACAAAATACCCTATTATTCAAGCACAAGAGGGATATCCTGAGCCAAAATGTTTTGGAAGTGTTTCATCTTCTTGCAACTTTCTTTTAAATGCAAGGAAACCAGAACCAGTGGATCTCATTTAGAAGAACATCCTGGAAGCCATGTTCACATGGTGGAATGTGAGGCAAATTTAAAATGCAATCTGCAATAAATGCACAGCAAATTCTGCATCCCATTTGAATGGGAATGCGTGTATGAATTTCAAATTCATGTCACATGAGAAAAGGAAAGTCACATGGGACAATAATAAGCCTTATTGAAAGAGGCTAATCTGCCTGTAGATCCACAGCAGCCATAATGCAAATCAGCTGCAGAAACTTATGCTTAAATAAACTCATGCCATTATTAGGTTCGTCATGCCATGAATGTTTATTGAAAACAGGCACAGCTTATTACTGTGTGAACATACCTGGAGTGAGGAGCTGGGGGTGAAGTAGGAGAAAACATGAGCCGAGGCAATTACAGTATTATCTACAGGAACAAAAAAGTGCAGTGCTCCATACGTAGTGACCGAGAGTGGGCACTGCAGCAATTTCCTGGTCATTCATGTAATCAAGAGTGTACAAGACTGTGATAGATGCAAAGAGTGTGTTTGCTGCCCCTAGGGACCCACCCAGGCTAGGACGCATACACATGTCACCAGTAACGGGACAACTGGACAGAATAGGAAAACACATGGAGCCATAATCACACCATACAGCAGCCAATACACAAACACTAGTAGCAGATGTTAATGCTATAAAAGCCAGGTATTTATTGACATTTTGGCCAAAATATGGAATTAGTGGGCCACATAACGGCTCCCGGCAATACCGCTAGACCCTACACTAACCAGAAGTCCAACAACATAACCAAACAAAACCCAAAACACAAACCTTTCTTGCAGCCACCACACATAGAACCTGCTCACATCACACAGAGAGAGAGAATGAGAACAGAGAAAGCTGACCATATGCACACCTGGAAAGACAGCTCTATGTGTACTGACCTGGAGTGATTGGCTGACTGGAGACACACACACACACAGCCAGCACAATCACCTGCAGGAAATCTCCAGAGACAGATGTAACACTTAGGGCGCGGTCACACGAGCGTAGGCGTATTTACGTTCGCACGTGCGCAGCGTTTAATCGCCGGAAAGAACGTTTTTCGGCAATCATGACCAGAGCTAGAAAGCGTATTATCGTTTGTTCCTACTTTGCAAACTATCTTTTCGGCCATCGAATATGCGTTGGCGCGTATTTCGGTCGCGTATGTTCCGTCTTTTTTTCGGGTTGCCGTTTTTACGCGCCGTAAAATCGCCCGTGCGAACGAATACATTGGAAACCAATGCCTCAGATGGTCACGTTTATACGATTGGGCGCAAAAACGCGCCGTTTATGCGCTCGTGTGAACGCACCCTTATATTCATGTATCCTAATTACTGCCAATAAAAGAAATGGGTGACTTGTGGATGCCAGAAGGGTTTTGGAGAGGCTACTTGAGACATTGAGTCTACCTGGAACCTACATGTCCTTCATTTCTTTTATTGGCAGTAGTAGTCTCCACAGTTACATTAATGAGGCAATTAAAGGTCAGCAAAACCACACAGCAGCTTTGTCATACATGAAAAAAAATCTATATGACAACAAATGAAATGTAAAAGTGGCTGTATTGTGCTACAATAACGTATGCAGTGTTTTGACATGTTGATATCACAGAAAACAATTGTCCCTATGTATGTCTTGTACAGAATATTGCATTTTTGGCATAAAAAAACAAGCCATAATCAAAGCTTTAGAGAAGTACAATCATAATGTACATCCTAATGTGCAGCCATTTAGTTAGATGACGTACACGGGCATCTGTTGAGTCAGATGAAATCATAAAATGAATGGTTTATTTCAACGAGCACTTACAGATCCAGTATGAGACTCATTTTAGCTATAGCACAGATTTTGTAAACTGATTATTATACACGTTATGGTAAATTGGTGCTATCATACCTGCTGTGCACATCGCTTCATTCTCCATTACTTGCCAATATCTATTTCCAGCAGTGTCACAACTGACAAGTAGAACGTTACATCTAAAATAATTTAATTTTGTATTTATTTCAGCAGTTGTTGACAATCCATCCTCAAGTCCTTCATGACCCCAGAGACCGCAAGTTTCTAGTTGACCTCACAGTTACAGTTCCAATCTTTATTCATTCCGAGTATTGTAAAATATCACCAGATAGTAAAGTGAAACAGCTGTCGGTATCATGGAAACATGGGTCACCAAAGTTTTAGAAACATCAAATCCACTTAGTCCCTCATCTACTAACACAAGCAATGATTTCAGCTCTGTTCTCCTACCAGCAAAGTTCTTCACACCTTATTATTTCAGAGTGTGAAAGTTTTAAGGAGATGAAAGGCACTGAACTGAGAATCCACTGGGAATGATAAAAATGGTTTTGAAGCAGAATACAAGTAAAGATCCCTTCCTGCTGTGTCTATTAGAGAACCTTTGAAAGTAAAACAAGAGTTTGAAAGTTGTTTTTATCTAAACAGTTATTTGAAACAGCAAAACAAACAAAATTACTTGATCACAGGAACTTATCTGGCTATACAGTAGAAGTTTATGCTATCAATAGGCTGCATCTCAGTGAGTAAATATCCCCTGTAGTAAATTAAACTAGATGATGTTTTACAAGCTAAAGCACTTTTCAGATTCAATATCTTGCTAATGTTAAAGGTCATGTAGTACAAGGTTTGGAGAATAATAGGACATGGCAGAACTGCTTAAATAAATTCAATCATTTGTATTATTCACACGCATATAAGAATACCGCAGAACATGAATGGACATTCTTTTTTTCAATATAACCCATCTCAGCAGTGAATTGACCAATATAAGCCTGGCTTCAGGTATCCCCGGTGATCAACTGATATTGCCATGGAAAATTATGGCTGGTCATATATTTCTGTGGCTTTATAATACATCAACAGGCTATTGTAGGTCTACCAGGGAGAGATTTGTTTTGTTTTGTTATCAGCTTACCACCCTGGCCACTGGGGGGAGGCAGGTGTTTATGATTCGGCATAATGTCTCTATGATATTGGCATGGCTTATTGCAGAAAGGACTTGGCATGGTGAAATAACTCTTTTATTTTGTGAGTGAGAGCAGATGATTTTAGCCAAGAAGTAAATATATCTATAACCCTCTAGTTTCTGCCACTAGGTATATATATTTAATGAACAATGAAGACCACTTACTATACTAAATTTCTGTGCCCACTGACATCATGGTTTTGTTGAAACCGATTACATTTGATACAAATGGGCAGAATAGTTTATTCTGCTGCTCTATTCTGCTCAGAGCAGAAAGGAGCAGAAACCTGATAGACCCATTATAAGTCAATAGAATCAGATTTGTTACCAAATAGTTTAACCACTTAGTGACCGGCCCATAGTGTTTTTACGTCCTGGCCTGCTGGGCTTTAATCCCAGAGGACGTTAAAACATGCATCCTCTGGGGATTAAAACCCTGCAGGCTCTGAACATGGCAGTTCCATGCTGTCGGTTACCGGAGGTAACCCCCGGCATACTGGTCCTGCAGGACATGACGCCAGCATCTGCGCATGCGCGCTAGACGGCTTTATGTCACACGCAGAGAGCCAGAGGACCCAGGAAGTTTAAAAATTCCCTAGTATGAGTAGCCGAGAGCAGGGAGCTGTCACTGGGAGCCACTGTATGCGGTTCCCGGTCATATGATCGCTGCTATCCATTGGAAAACAGCGATACTGTAAAATTAAAAAAATAAATAAAATAGTGTAAAGATCATATCCATGAGGGAAGATGAAATTAGGTACCTAATGCCCCCGGATTCATCCGCGGACCTTAGCCAAAATGGCAGATGCGTGGGCAAAAGCTGCAGATTGCTGTGGTAATTTAAAATCTCCCTGCACCTGGCTACTAAATGTAGCCGAGGGCCTGGAGATCTCATGGGGGGCCGCATTATACGCTTCTTGGTCTCATGATCACCATTATCCAATCGATAACGGCGATCATGTAAAAGTTAAAAAAAGCTAAAATTTCACCTCCCATCACGGATCTGAACCATGAGGGGAGGTGAAAATACATACCTAAGGCCTGCGGCGATGTCCGCTAATAGGATTCTTATCCGTGAACCTTTCTCCAGTTTTGACGCATGCGCCCGTCACCAAAATAGTGGACGCAAGCGCAGAAGCTGGGGAGGGCCTGGGAAATTTAAAAAGCTCCTTGCTTCTGGCTGCTAAAGGTAACTGAGAGCCTAGAGCAGTGACCGAGTGCTGCAGTGAGCGGTCTCTGTTCACATGATCGCTGTTATCCAATGGATAATGGTGATCACATAAAAGGTTAAAAATCAGTTGAAGTGTAATGCTTCTTTCAGTTCGGGCCTCATTATGCATATGGACAAAAGATTAGGGCCACAATGAGTATGTCTCTGAACACAGGACAAACAGTGGGATCCATTTTGGGGTGAAAGTCTTGATTCCTATGTATGCTGTTGAAAAATATGTTTTTAAAATGACACAATTGCCCAAAAACAAAAATCATATTTTTTCCTTCTGGTTTACTTTGATTCTTGATTTTTTTTTAAACTGTGGGGTCAAAATATGCAGTAAACCCCTAGATGAATTCTATAAGGGGTTTAGTTTTGGGGTCATTTGTGGGAGTCAATGGGTATGTTTCTGAACACAGGACAAACAGAGGTATCCATTTCGGGGTGAAAATGCTAATTTTTATGTTTATTATAGAAAGAAATCCTGTCTTTAAAAGGACATATTTGCAAAAATATGACATTTTATTTTTTCTTGTCTAAATTGCATTAATTACTGAAAAGAAACTGTGGGGTCAAAATACTCCTGACCCCCCTCAGTGAATACATCAAGGGGTGTAGTTTTTAAAATGGGGTCATTTGTAGAGGTATCTATCATTCTGACACCTATGAGCCTTTGCAATCTTGGCTTGGTGCAGGAAAATAAAGTGTTCGTCAAAATGTTTATAATTAATGTTAAATTTTTACATCTCCTAAATAGTTTAAAAAAACAAAAGTTCTTCCAATGTGCACCCAGAATAAAGTAAACAGATGGAAATATATATCTTATCAAAAATTTCTATATTATGTTTGCACACATTTGAGATATGATTCTTTCAAAATTTTCCCAATTTTGACGCTTTTACTGAATATACACAAATTCTATCGGTCTATATTTTCACTGCCTAAATGAAGTACAGTATGTGGTGAAAAAACATTGTTAGAATCAATTGGATATGCAAAACCTTTACAGTGTTATTCCATGTTAAAGTGAAACATGTCAGATTTCCAAAATTTGGCCTGGTCATTGAGCCACAAACAGGCTTGGTCACTAAGGGCTTAAAAGGGATCTATTAATCAGCAAAGAAGGAAGCATTTTGTAGTGGAAGACAAAGGAAAACGAGACCACTGGGAGAGTTGAATCGCCCATCGAACAGATCACCACTATTTCAAATATGTGGTAAGCCCTTCTGGAGTAATATCTCAAGATGGGAGATTGGGTTGGAAAAAATAAAAGCACTGATTGATTCCGAAATACATCACAGATGTGAAATGGCAAAATTAACTGACAGACTTCCTTAAACCCCTTAAGGACCAGACTCTTTTTAGAGATTTTACACATGTAGTGGTTTAATTGCCCTTTTTTTTTTTCCTTCAGCTACCAAAATTATTTTTGCTTTATTTTTTTTTTGTGACATATAGGGCTATTTTTTTGTTAGTATCTTTTTCACTGACTTTTTTTTTTCATTTTTTAGTTTTATTGGGGGGTAAAAAGCCAAAAAAATATGATTGCTGGCTCACGTAGCGGAAGAAACACTTCCATTTTCACTTCTTAGTACATAGTGCTCATTGAGCGCTCTGTACTAGGGAAAGGAGAAGGCAGAAGGGGTTAAAAACCACTTCTCCCTCCTCCCCCAGGTTCTCAGCTGTGACTAACAGCTAACAACCCGACCTGCTTCTGATTGATTGCAGATTGCCTGCCGTATTTTTACTATCAGCTGAGATTAAAGCCCAGGACCAAGCACCGTAAATTTACAGTACTTGTCCTTAATGGGTTAAAGAGTAGAGATGAGCGAACGTACTCGTCCGAGCTTGATACTCGTTCGAGTATTAGCGTGTTCGAGACGCTCGTTACTCGTAACGAGCACCACGCGATGTTCGGGTTACTTTCACTTTCATCTCTGAGACGTTAGCGCGCTTTTCTGGCCAATTGAAAGACAGGGAAGGCATTACAACTTCCCCCTGCGACGTTCAAGCCCTATACCACTCCCCTGCAGTGAGTGGCTGACGAGATCAGGTGTCACCCGAATATATAAATCGGCCCCTCCCGCGGCTCGCCACAGATGCATTCTGACATAGCTGAGGGAAAGTGCTATCGTGTTGGAGCTGCTATAGGGAGAGTGTTAGGAGATATTGTAGGCTTCAAGAACCCCAACGGTCCTTCTTAGGGCCACATCTAACCGTGTGCAGTAGTGTGGAGGCTGCTTTTTGCAGTGTTGCACATTTTTTTTTTTTGGTATATCGGCCGTGCAGAGCATTGCGCCCTGCAGTAATACTCCAGGGACAGAAGTGCTTAGGCAGGGAGAGCGTTAGGATTTATTGTAGGCTTCAAGAACCCCAACGGTCCTTCTTAGGGCCACATCTAACCGTGTGCAGTAGTGTGGAGGCTGTTTTTTGCAGTGTTGCACATTTTTTTTTTTTTGGTATATCGGCCGTGCAGAGCATTGCGCCCTGCAGTAATACTCCAGGGACAGAAGTGTGGAGGCAGGGACAGAAGACATATTATTGATTGAATATAGGCAGTGGGCCTTTTCTAAAAAATATTGGGCGAAAAATCTATTTGGCCTGCCTGTCACTGTGCTCAGTGTTCTGGGTCTGTGTGTGCTGGGTGTAGTAGTTCTACAAAATCATACGCAGCCAGCTAAGCGTTACAGCAGGCTTGCGCCAAATTATTTCCTGGCTCTGTCTGGGCTCTGAAATCACCGCTGTGTTGCAGTTAACAGTGCAACACTCTGCAGTTCTGTGACACACTCCAGGGACAGAAGTGTGGAGGCAGGGACAGAAGACATATTATTGATTGAATATAGGCAGTGGGCCTTTTCTAAAAAATATTGGACAAAAAATCTATTTGGCCTGCCTGTCACTGTGCTCAGTGTTCTGGGTCTGTGTGTGCTGGGTGTAGTAGTTCTACAAAATCATACGCAGCCAGCTAAGCGTTACAGCAGGCTTGCGCCAAATTATTTCCTGGCTCTGTCTGGGCTCTGAAATCACCGCTGTGTTGCAGTTAACAGTGCAACACTCTGCAGTTCTGTGACACACTCCAGGGACAGAAGTGTGGAGGCAGGGACAGAAGACATATTATTGATTGAATATAGGCAGTGGGCCTTTTCTAAAAAATATTGGGCAAAAAATCTATTTGGCCTGCCTGTCACTGTGCTCAGTGTTCTGGGTCTGTGTGTGCTGGGTGTAGTAGTTCTACAAAATCATACGCAGACAGCTAAGTGTTACAGCAGGCTTGCGCCAAATTATTTCCTGGCGTTCCGTAAGCGAAGTCAGCCTCCAACCACAGGCCAATAAGCGGCACATTTAATTACAGTGTTCTGTTTCTGCATTACTGGTAATACAGCATGCTGAGGGGTAGGGGTAGGCCTAGAGAACGTGGACGCGGCCGAGGACGCGGAGGTCCAAGTCAGGGTGTGGGCACAGGCCGAGCCAGTGCGGTGGCCAGGGGTAGAGGCAGGGCCAGACCGAATAATCCACCAACTGTTTCCCAAAGCGCCCCCTCGCGCCATGCCACCCTGCAGAGGTCAAGGTGCTCTACAGTGTGGCAGTTTTTCACAGAGATGCCTGATGACCGACGAACAGTGGTGTGCAACCTTTATCGCGCCAAGATCAGCTGGGGAGGCACCACCACCAGCATGCGCAGGCATATGATGGCTAAGCACCCCACAAGGTGGGACAAAGGCCGTTCACCGCCTCCGGTTTGCACCACTGCCTCTCCCCCTGTGCCCCAACCTGCCACTGACATCCAACCCCCCTCTCAGGGCACAGGCACTACCGTCTCCTGGCCTGCACCCACACCCTCACCTCCGCTGTCCTCGTCCCCATCCAGCAATGTCTCTCAGCGCAGCGTCCAGACGTCGCTAGCGCCACTGTTTGAGGGCGAGCGCAAGTACGCCACCACGCACCCGCACGCTCAAGCGTTAAACGTGCACATTGCCAAATTGATCAGCCTGGAGATGCTGCCGTATAGGCTTGTGGAAACGGAGGCTTTCAAAAGCATGATGGCGGCGGCGGCCCCGCGCTACTTGGTTCCCAGTCGCCACTACTTTTCCCGATGTGCCGTCCCAGGCCTGCACGACCACGTCTCCCGCAACATTGTACGCGCCCTCACCAACGCGGTTACTGCCAAGGTCCACTTAACAACCGCCACGTGGACAAGCACAGGCGGGCAGGGCCACTATATCTCCCTGACGGCACATTGGGTGAATTTAGTGGAGGCTGGGACAGAGTCAGAGCCTGGGACCGCTCACATCCTACCCACCCCGCGAATTGCGTGCCCCAGCTCGGTGGTGGTATCTGCGGCGGTGTATGCTTCCTCCACTAAACCACCCTCCTCCTCCTCCTCCTCCTCCTCCTACGCAACCTCTGTCTCGCAATCAAGATGTGTCAGCAGCAGCACGTCGCCAGCAGTCGGTGTCACGCGGCGTGGCAGCACAGCGGTGGGCAAGCGTCAGCAAGCCGTGCTGAAACTACTCAGCTTAGGAGAGAAGAGTCAGACGGCCCACGAACTGCTACAGGGTCTGACAGAGCAGACCGACCGCTGGCTTGCGCCGCTGAGCCTCCAACCGGACATGGTCGTGTGTGACAACAGCCGTAACCTGGTGGCGGCTATGCAGCTTGGCAGCATCACGCACGTGCCATGCCTGGCCCATGTCTTTAATTTGGTGGTTCAGCGCTTTTTGAAAAGCTACCCACACTTGTCATACCTGCTCGGAAAGGTGCGCCAGCTCTGCGCACATTTCCGCAAAAGTCCCACACGCACGCTGCCACCCTGCGGACACTGCAACATCGGTTTAATCTGCCAGTGCACCGACTGCTGTGCGACGTGCCCACACAGTGGAGCTCTACGCTCCACATGTTGGCCCGGCTCTATGAGCAGCGTAGAGCTATTGTGGAATACCAACTCCAACATGGGCAGCGTAGTGGGAGTCAGCCTCCTCAATTATTTACAGAAGAGTGGGCCTGGTTGGCAAACATCTGCCAGGTCCTTGGAAACTTTGAGGAGTCTACCCAGATGGTGAGCGGGGATGCTGCAATCATTAGCGTCACCATTCCTCTGCTATGCCTCTTGAGAAGTTCCCTGCAAAGCATAAAGGCAGACGCTTTGGAATCGGAAACGGAGGCGGGGGAAGACAGTATGTCGCTGGATAGCCAGAGCAACCTCATGTCTATATCTCAGCGCGTTGAGGAGGAGGGGGAGGAGCATGAGGAGCATGAGGAGGAGGGGGAAGAGACAGCTTGGCCCACTGCTGAGGGTACAGATGCAGCTTGCCTGTCATCCTTTCAGCGTGTATGGCCAGAGGAGGAGGAGGAGGAGGAGGAGGATCCTGAAAGTGATCTTCCGAGTGAGGACAGCCATGTGTTGCGTACAGGTACCCTGGCACACATGGCTGACTTCATGTTAGGATGCTTTTTTCGTGACCCTCGCGTTACAGGCATTCTGGCCACTACGGATTACTGGGTGTACACACTGCTCGACCCACGGTATAAGGAGAGCCTTTCCACTCTCATTCCCGAAGAGGAAAGGGGTTCGAGAATGATGCTATACCACAGGGCGCTGGTGGACAAACTGATGGTAAACTTCCCATCCGACAGCGCTAGTGGCCGAAGGCGCATTTCCGCAGCCCAGGTAGCAGGGGAGGAGCAGACATCAGGCAGCATGTACAGCGCAGGCAGGGGAACACTCTCTAAGGTCTTTGACAGCTTTATGGCTCCCCAGCAAGACTGTGTCACCGGTCCCCAGTCAAGGCTGAGTTGGCGGGAGCACTGTAAAAGGATGGTGAGGGAGTACGTAGCCAATCGCACGACCATCCTCGGTGACGCCTCTGCCCCCTACAATTACTGGGTGTTGAAGCTGGACACGTGGCCTGAACTCGCGCTGTATGCCCTGGAGGTGCTTGCTTGTCCTGCGGCTAGCGTCTTGTCAGAGAGTGTGTTTAGTGTGGCTGGGGAAATCATCACGGATAAGCGTACCCACCTGTCAACCGACAGTGCTGACAGGCTAACACTCATCAAGATGAACAAAGCCTGGATTTTCCCAGACTTCTCTTCTCCACCAGCGGACAGCAGTGGTACCTAAACAATACGTAGGCTGCACCCGCGGATGGAAGCATCGTTCTCTATCACCATCCAAAACGGGGACCTTTTTGCTTCATCTATCTGTGTATAATATTCCTCCTCCTCCTCCTGCTCCTCCTCCTGAAACCTCACATAATCACGCCGAAGCGGGCAATTTTTCTTAGGCCCACAAGGCTCAGTCATATAATTTTTGTAAACAATTTTTATACGTTTCAATGCTCATTAAAGCGTTGAAACTTTCACCTCAACCAATTTTTATTTTTACTGGGCTGCCTCCAGGCCTAGTTACCAATTAAGCCACATTAACCAAAGCGATTAATGGGTTTCACCTGCCCTCTTGGCTGGGCATGGGCAATTTTTCTCAGGTACATTAGTACTGTTGGTACACCAATTTTTGGGGGCCCTCGCCTACAGTGTAATCCAATTAATTTTTTGCCCACCTGCATTACAGCTGACGTAACACCAGCTGTGTTGGGCACTGCAATGGGATATATTTATCTACCGCCGGTGGGTTCCAGGGAGCCACCCATACTGTGGGTCCACAGGGAGTTGTAAATGCATCTGTCCACTTCTAAAGAACCCCGGTCTGACTGGGGCATGCAGTGTGGGCCGAAGCCCACCTGCATTAAACATGACATTATTACCTCAGCTGTGATGGGCAATGCAATGGGATATATTTATGTACCGCCGGTGGCTTCCTGGCACCCACCCATGCTGTCGGTCCACACGGAGTTGTAACTACATGTGTCCACTTCTAAAGAACCCCAGTCTGACTGGGGCATGAAGTGTGGGCCGAAGCCCACCTGCATTAAACATGACATTATTACCTCAGCGGTGATGGGCAATGCAATGGGATATAATTATCTACCGCCGGTGGGTTCCAGGGAGCCACCCATGCTGTGGGTCCACAGGGAGTTGTAAATGCATCTGTCCACTTCTAAAGAACCCCGGTCTGACTGGGGCATGCAGTGTGGGCCGAAGCCCACCTGCATTAAACATGACATTATTACCTCAGCTGTGATGGGCAATGCAATGGGATATATTTATGTACCGCCGGTGGCTTCCTGGCACCCACCCATGCTGTCGGTCCACACGGAGTTGTAACTACATGTGTCCACTTCTAAAGAACCCCAGTCTGACTGGGGCATGCAGTGTGGGCCGAAGCCCACCTGCATTAAACATGACATTATTACCTCAGCGGTGATGGGCAATGCAATGGGATATAATTATCTACCGCCGGTGGGTTCCAGGGAGCCACCCATGCTGTGGGTCCACAGGGAGTTGTAAATGCATCTGTCCACTTCTAAAGAACCCCGGTCTGACTGGGGCATGCAGTGTGGGCCGAAGCCCACCTGCATTAAACATGACATTATTACCTCAGCTGTGATGGGCAATGCAATGGGATATATTTATGTACCGCCGGTGGCTTCCTGGCACCCACCCATGCTGTCGGTCCACACGGAGTTGTACCTACATGTGTCCACTTCTAAAGAACCCCAGTCTGACTGGGGCATGCAGTGTGGGCCGAAGCCCACCTGCATTAAACATGACATTATTACCTCAGCTGTGATGGGCAATGCAATGGGATATATTTATCTACCGCCGGTGGGTTCCAGGGAGCCACCCATGCTGTGGGTCCACAGGGAGTTGTAAATGCATCTGTCCACTTCTAAAGAACCCCGGTCTGACTGGGGCATGCAGTGTGGGCCGAAGCCCACCTGCATTAAACATGACATTATTACCTCAGCTGTGATGGGCAATGCAATGGGATATATTTATGTACCGCCGGTGGCTTCCTGGCACCCACCCATGCTGTCGGTCCACACGGAGTTGTAACTACATGTGTCCACTTCTAAAGAACCACAGTCTGACTGGGGCATGCAGTGTGGGCCGAAGCCCACCTGCATTTAATCGGACGTTACCTCAGCTGTGATGGGCACTGCAGTGGGATACATTAATGTACAGCCTGTGGGTTCCAGGGAGCCACCCATGCTGTGGGTGCACACAGAATTCCCATTGCGGAGTTGTACCTGCCTGTGACTATTTATAAAAAAACCGCGGTCTGACTGGGGCATGCAGACACCTTGACAGAATGAATAGTGTGTGGCACATAGGTTCCCCATTGCTATGCCCACGTGTGCAGCTCCAGATGGAGGTGGCACAGGATTGGATTTCTCATTGGTTCTGTACAGCATTGTGGACTATCGCCCCACCCCTTTTAAAGAGGGTTGCTGCCTAGCCGTGCCAACCCTCTGCAGTGTGTGCCTGCGGTTCCTCTGGCAGATGCACTTATAAATAGACATGAGTGTGGCGTGGCATGAGGGCAGCTGAAGGCTGGGCAGGGACAGTTTGTTGTGCGCTGTGGACACTGGGTCGTGGGGGGGGGGGGGTTGGGCAGCATGTAACCCAGGAGAAGTGGCAGCGGAGTGTCATGCAGGCAGTGATTGTGCTTTGTTGGCGGTAGTGTGGTGCTTAGCTAAGGTATGCATTGCTAATGAGGGCTTTTCAGAAGTAAAAGTTGTTAAGAGGGGGGGGGGGGCACTCTTGCCGCTATTGTGGCTTAATAGTGGGACCTGGGAACTTGAGATGCAGCCCAACATGTAGCCCCTCACCTGCCCTATCCGTTGCTGTGTCGTTCCCATCACTTTCTTGAATTGCCCAGATTTTCACAAACGAAAACCTTAGCGAGCATCGGCGATATACAAAAATGCTCGGGTCGCCCATTGACTTCAATGGGGTTCGTTACTCGAAACGAACCCTCGAGCATCACGAAAGTTCGTCTCGAGTAACGAGCACCCGAGCATTTTGGTGCTCGCTCATCTCTATTAAAGAGCAGTGACCTGGACAGAAATCTAAAAAAAAACTAGAAAGAGTTTAAACGTGAAGCTTCTACACAGAGTAATGTAACATTTTAATTATGTCTAAATGCAGATTTAATTAGTTTCTAAATTTATATGTATTAGATTATTGTAAAAGGAATACAGATGTAGCTGAAGTAATATCCTATTGATAGTTGGCTGACAGATGAACCCTAGGTGAACCTCAATTTCTACATCAATACATGAAAGCCTGGAATATCTATAGAGAAACATACAAATAACAAAAAAATCTAATTTTTAGACAGTCTTTTGATTCAAAGAAACCTCAGAATGATTTACAAAAATCTAAGCTTTCATAAACTGTCTTATATTTGGGCAGAAAACAATTACATCCCAGAAGGGATTCTCAGCAGATCTGAAGTAGAAGGAGAAAAAGTCAATGCTTAAATGTAAAAGAGATTTACTGCAGCATTATAAAGCTACTGGAACTATAAAGTCAGGCCACAGAGATAAAAAAGGAAAACTCACATGCAATCTTTTTTTGTTTGGATTAAATTAAAATGCATTAGTAAAACATCTGTATTAGAGATGAGCGAACACCAAAATGTTCGGGTGTTCGTTATTCGGAACGAACTTCCCGCGATGCTCGAGGGTTCGTTTCGAACAACGAACCCCATTGAAGTCAATGGGCGACCAGAGCATTTTTGTATTTCGCCGATGCTCGCTAAAGTTTTCATGTGTGAAAATCTGGGCAATTCAAGAAAGTGATGGGAATGACACAGAAACGGATAGGGCAGGCGAGGGGCTACATGTTGGGCTGCATCTCAAGTTCACAGGTCCCACTATTAAGCCACAATACCGGCAAGAGTGCCCCCCCCCCCTCCCAACAACTTTTACTTCTGAAAAGCCCTCATTAGCATGGCATACCTTTGCTAAGCACCACACTAGCTACAACAAAGCACAATCACTGCCTGGATGACACTCCGCTGCCACTTCTCCTGGGTTACATGCTGCCCAACCGCCCCCCCTCCCCCCCACAGCGCACACCAAACTGTCCCTGCGCAGCCTTCAGCTGCCCTCATGCCACACCACGCTCATGTCTATTTAGAAGTGCGTCTGCCATGAGGAGGAACCGCAGGCACACACTGCAGAGGGTTGGCACGGCTAGGCAGCGACCCTCTTTAAAAGGGGCGGGGCGATAGCCCACAATGCTGTACAGAAGCAATGAGAAATAGAATCCTGTGCCACCGCCATCAGGAGCTACACACGTGGGCATAGCAATGGGGAACCTATGTGCCACACACTATTCATTCTGTCAAGGTGTCTGCATGCCCCAGTCAGACTGGTAATATGCACCTTAACAGTAACCGCGTTGGTGGTAATGTGGTGGTGACTGCGGACCTAGTAGCACGGTTGTATTTTGTTGGTTTTCGGAATGCGGCCAGGATTAAGTGGGCCGTGGCGGGGGGATGGTGTGGGGGCTCTCTTGTTGTGTCGGTAAAGGTGAAATTCTTGGACTGCCACCAGACGAACCAATGCAAAGGCATTTGCCAAGAATGTTTTCCCTGTTGGAGGAGGAGGGGGATGTTTTTGAGGCACTACGTGTCCTCTCCACGTGTCTGTGGTTATATGCACCTTAACAGTAACCGCGTTGGTGGTAATGTGGTGGTGACTGCGGACCTAGTAGCACGGTTGTATTTTGTTGGTTTTCGGAATGCGGCCAGGATTAAGTGGGCCGTGGCGGGGGGATGGTGTGGGGGCTCTCTTGTTGTGTCGGTAAAGGTGAAATTCTTGGACTGCCACCAGACGAACCAATGCAAAGGCATTTGCCAAGAATGTTTTCCCTGTTGGAGGAGGAGGGGGATGTTTTTGAGGCACTACGTGTCCTCTCCACGTGTCTGTGGTTATATGCACCTTAACAGTAACCGCGTTGGTGGTAATGTGGTGGTGACTGCGGACCTAGTAGCACGGTTGTATTTTGTTGGTTTTCGGAATGCGGCCAGGATTAAGTGGGCCGTGGCGGGGGGATGGTGTGGGGGCTCTCTTGTTGTGTCGGTAAAGGTGAAATTCTTGGACTGCCACCAGACGAACCAATGCAAAGGCATTTGCCAAGAATGTTTTCCCTGTTGGAGGAGGAGGGGGATGTTTTTGAGGCACTACGTGTCCTCTCCACGTGTCTGTGGTTATATGCACCTTAACACCTGTGTACTGAGAGGGGGGTTGCATCTCAGTGGCAGGTTGGGGCACAGGGGGAGAGGCAGGGGTGCAAACCGGAGGCGCTGAACGGCCTTCGTCCCACCTTGCGGGGTGCTTGGCCATCATATGTCTGCGCATGGTGGTGGTGGTGAGGCTGTTGGTGTTGGCTCCCCGGCTGAGCTTTGCGCGACAAAGGTTGCACACCACTGTTCGTCGGTCGTCAGGCGTCTCTGTGAAAAACTGCCAGACCTTAGAGCACCTCGGCCTCTGCAGGGTGGCATGGTGCGAGGGGGCCCTTTGGGAAACACTTGGTGGATTATTCGGTCTGGCCCTGCCTCTACCCCTGGCCACCGCACTGCCTCTTGCAACCTGCCCTGCTGATGCCCTTGACTCCCCCTCTGAAGACCTGTCCTCCTGAGTAAGCGTTGCACACCAGGTGGGGTCAGTCACCTCATCGTCCTGCTGTTCTTCCTCCGAATCCTCTGTGCGCTGCTCCCTCGGACTTACTGCCCTTACTACTACCTCACTGCAAGACAACTGTGTCTGATCGTCATCGTCCTCCTCACCCACAGAAAGTTGTTGAGACAGTTGGCGGAAGTCCCCAGCCTCTTCCCCCGGACCCCGGGAACTTTCGAATGGTTGGGCATCAGTGACGATAAACTCCTCTGGTGGGAGAGGAACCGCTGCTGCCCAATCTAAGCAGGGGCCCGAGAACAGTTCCTGGGAGTGTTCCCGCTCCTGAGCAGGTGTTATTGTAGTGGAGTGAGGAGGCTGGGAGGAAGGAGGAGCAGCAGACAGAGGATTCGGATTGGCAGCAGTGGACAGCGCAGAACTGCGGGTAGACGATAGGTTGCTCAAAGCACTTTCTGCCATCCAGGACAGGACCTGCTCACACTGCTCATTTTCTAATAACCGTCTCCCGCGTGGACCCATTAATTGGGCGATGAATGTGGGGACGCCAGAAACGTGCCTCTCTCCTAATCGCGCAGCAGTCGGCTGCGACACACCTGGATCAGGAGCTTGGCCTGTGCCCACACCCTGACTTGGCCCTCCGCGTCCTCGGCCGCGTCCACGTCCTCTAGGTCTACCCCTACCCCTCAGCATGCTGTATTACCAGTGATTTGATTTCACAGGCAGGAAATAAATTGGCGCAAGACTGCAGGCCAAATATAATTTTTTCCCTTTTTTGAAAACGAAAGGCCCCACTGCCTCTAGTGAATGAATAATCTAAGTTTAATAACTGTGCTGTTTTCCTGCTAATGTGTCACAGAACGTGAGGGTAGCAGAGTTATTAACTGTGGCAGAGCAGGTATTTTTTTTCCCAATTAAGGAAAGCAAATGGCGAAGCCAGGAGTAAAACGTAGCTGGGTGCGTATGATTTTTAAAGGTGTCACACGCAGCCGATACGTGTCCACCGCCCTTAGGACGGACAGAGGCCGGACAAATAGAATTATTTTCCGTTTTTTGGCACCAAAAGGCAGCACTGCGTATATTCTATGAACATGAGAAGTTTAATAACTGTGCTGTTTTCCTGCTAATGTGTCACAGAACGTGAGGGTAGCAGAGTTATTAACTGTGGCAGAGCAGGTATTTTTTTTCCCAATTAAGGAAAGCAAATGGCGAAGCCAGGAGTAAAACGTAGCTGGGTGCGTATGATTTTTAAAGGTGTCACACGCAGCCGACACGTGTCCACCGCCCTTAGGACGGACAGAGGCCGGACAAATAGAATTATTTTCCCTTTTTTGGCACCAAAAGGCAGCACTGCGTATATTCTATGAACATGAGAAGTTTAATAACTGTGCTGTTTTCCTGCTAATGTGTCACAGAACGTGAGGGTAGCAGAGTTATTAACTGGCAGAGCAGGTATTTTTTTTCCCAATTAAGGAAAGCAAATGGCGAAGCCAGGAGTAAAACGTAGCTGGGTGCGTATGATTTTTAAAGGTGTTACACGCAGCCGACACGTGTCCACCGCCCTTAGGACGGACAGAGGCCGGACAAATAGAATTATTTTCCGTTTTTTGGCACCAAAAGGCAGCACTGCGTATATTCTATGAACATGAGAAGTTTAATAACTGTGCTGTGTCCCTGCTAATGTGTCACAGAACGTGAGGGTAGCAGAGTTATTAACTGTGGCAGAGCAGGTATTTTTTTTCCCAATTAAGGAAAGCAAATGGCGAAGCCAGGAGTAAAACGTAGCTGGGTGCGTATGATTTTTAAAGGTGTCACACGCAGCCGACACGTGTCCACCGCCCTTAGGACGGACAGAGGCCGGACAAATAGAATTATTTTCACTTGTTTTACAAGCAAAAGGCAGCACTGCGTATATTCAATGAATAATAACTGTGTTGTGGCCCTGCCTATACAATTCTTTCCCTGCAGTATCAATGGAGGGTGCAATGCTCTGCAGAGGCGATTTTGAGAAGCAAAAAAAAATGCAGCACAGCTAACAGCAGCCTGGACAGTACTGCACACGGATAAATATGGCCCTAGAAAGGACCGTTGAGGTTCTTGAAGGCTACACTCACTCCTAACACTCTCCCTGCCTATGCAGCACTTCTGTCCCTAATGCCGGGTGCAACGGTCTGCAGAGGCGATTTTGAGAAAAAAATAATTGCCACTGCTAACAGCAGCCAACACACAGCTATCAGTGGCCCTAATAAGGACCTTTGGGAGGTCTTGAAGCCTACACTAACTACCAATTCTTTCCCTACAGCAGCTCCGGTACAAACAGCACTGTCCCTCATCTAACTCACACGGCATCTGAGGCGAACCGCGGGAGGGGCCGACTTTTATGTTCGGGTGACACCTGATCACCCCAGCCACTCACAGCAGGGGGGTGGTATAGGGCTTGAATGTCACAGGGGGAAGTTGTAATGCCTTCCCTGTCTTTCAATTGGCCAGAAAAGCGCGCTAACGTCTCAGGGAAGGAAGTGAAAATAACCAGAACACCGCATGGTGTTCGTTACGAATAACGAACATCCCGAACACCCTAATATTCGCACGAATATCAAGCTCGGAAGAACACGTTCGCTCATCTCTAATCTGTATTCATTGCTTTTTAAAAAAATTGTTTTCTTGTGTACTGGCATGAAAATTAATTATTATGTAAATTAACTGCACCCTAAGTTTAATAAACATGGAGCTCTGCCATCTTAGCAGTGCTTCTGATAACTGGGGGTAAGGTTTTTTTTTTAAATTCTTGTAGAGCAATTTTGGCCAATGCCTCTTAATAGAGTTGCTTTTATTTAGCCAAGTTGAGTATGAATTGTCTTTTTAAGGTCCTAGAACAGTCTCTCGATGTAATTTAAGCCATAGCTTTGATTAGCATATCCCATATACACACTGATGATCAGACATTCTTTTTCAAATTTGTAGCTAGAAATTTCATGGCTTCCAATATGGTAAGTTGACCATGAAATAGTAAAGCCTCCTCACTACCACCGTGTTTCATTTATTGACATAATGTTCTTATTTTGAAAGGCTGTGCTAGCTTTATGTTAAATGTAATTAGTAATATCCATGTCTTCCAAAAAGGTTTAGATTTGACTAGTCGTTAGGCAGAACACTATCTCAAATGTTTGTGAGACTTTCATTTATTTTATTGTAAGATGCAATGCAATTTTTGATACTTTTCCTGGTTATTAATGCTTTCTGTCTTGAGGTTCTCCTATGGGTACCATTTTTACCCAGTCTATTCTTCATAGTGAAATGCTGACACAAGATAACCACTTTGCTATATGATGCTGGCTTCTCTCACCCAACAATTAGTTGTTTTCACTGTCTACCACCACTACTACTTCTATGTACTCTAATTTGGCCTATGAACAGAGGTTGTACTGAGACAATCCCTTTTAGGCCTTAGTCAGACGGGCGTTTTTTCGCGCAATTTGCGCATGCGCATGCGTCCGGCGATTTTTTAAAACCATTGCTTTGCAATGGTATCGGACACATGAGCGCTTTTTATGCGCTCGTCCGATAAATTATAGAACAGAAATCGCAGATCGCACCTATCTGCGATCTGCGATTCCTGTTCTCTTCTCTCTATGCGCTCAATGGGGCCGGCGGCAGCAGCGCCGACCCCATTGAGAACATATAGAAGACAAATCATTCTTCTCTGCCACAGCTGTAACAGCTGTGGCAGAGAAGAACGATGTTTGCCCATTGAATTCAATGGAGCCGGCAATACAGCCGGCTCCATTGTAGCAATGGGCTGCCGGCGATCGCGGGATGAATTGTCGGGAAGGGCTTAAATATATAAGCCCTTCCCTGCAATTCAACCAGAAAAGTGTTAAAATAAAAAATATATACACTACCGTTCAAAAGTTTGGGGTCACCCAAACAATTTTGTGCTTTCCATGAAAAGTCACACTTATTCACCACCATGCGTTGTGAAATGAATAGAAAATAGAGTCAAGACATTGACAAGGTTAGAAATAATGATTTGTATTTGAAATAACATTGTTTTTACATCAAACTTTGCTTTCGTCAAAGAATCCTCCTTTTGCAGCAATTACAGCATTGCACACCTTTGACATTCTAGCTGTTAATTTGTTGAGGTAAGCTTGTGAAATTGCACCCCACGCTTCTAGAAGCATCCCCCACAAGTTGGATTGGTTGGATGGGCACTTCTGGCGTACCATACGGTCAAGCTGCTCCCACAACAGCTCAATGGGGTTCAGATCTGGTGACTGCGCTGGCCAATCCATTACCGATAGAATACCAGCTGCCTGCTTCTGCTGTAAATAGTTCTTGAACAATTTGGAGGTGTGTTTAGGGTCATTGTCCTGTTGTAGGATGAAATTGGTTCCAATCAAGCGCTGTCCACTGGGTATGGCATGGCGTTGCAAAATGGAGTGATAGCCTTCCTTATTCAGAATCCCTTTTACCCTGTACAAATCTCCCACCTTACCAGCACCAAAGCAACCCCAGACCATCACATTACCTCCACCATGCTTAACAGATGGCGTCAGGCATTCTTCCAGCATCTTTTCATTTGTTCTGCGTCTCACAAACGTTCTTCTTTGTGATCCAAACACCTCAAACTTGGATTCATCCGTCCACAACACTTTTTTCCAGTCTTCCTCTGTCCAATGTCTGTGTTCTTTTGCCCATCTTAATCTTTTTCTTTTATTGGCCAGTCTCAGATATGGCTTTTTCTTTGCCACTCTGTCCTGAAGCCCAAAATCCCGCAGCCGCCTCTTCACGGTAGATGTTGACACTGGTGTTTTGCGGGTACTATTTAATGAAGATGCCAGTTGGGTACCTGTGAGGCGTCTGTTTCTCAAACTAGAGACTCTAATGTGCTTATCTTCTTGCTTAGTTGTGCAACGCGGCCTCCCACTTCTTTTTCTACTCTGGTTAGAGCCTGTTTGTGCTGTCCTCTGAAGGGAGTAGTACACACCGTTGTAGGAAACCTCAATTTCTTAGCAATTTCTCGCATGGAATAGCCTTCATTTCTAAGAACAAGAATAGACTATCGAGTTTCAGATGAAAGTTCTCTTTTTCTGGCCATTTTGAGCGTTTAATTGACCCCACAAATGTGATGCTCCAGAAACTCAATCTGCTCACAGGAAGGTCAGTTTTGTAGCTTCTGTAACGAGCTAGACTGTTTTCAGATGTGTGAACATGATTGCACAAGGGTTTTCTAATCATCAATTAGCCTTCTGAGCCAATGAGCAAACACATTGTACCATTAGAACACTGGAGTGATAGTTGCTGGAAATGGGCCTCTATTCACCTTTGTAGATATTGCACAAAAAACCAGGCATTTGCAGCTAGAATAGTCATTTACCACATTAGCAATGTATAGAGTGCATTTGTTTAAAGTTAGGACTAGTTTAAAGTTATCTTCATTGAAAAGTACAGTGCTTTTCCTTCAAAAATAAGGACATTTCAATGTGACCTCAAACTTTTGAACGGTAGTGTATATACTCACCTGCTCCCGGCAGCCGGAGTTCCGCACGGCCGGCCTGCAGTGGGTGTGACGGGGGTGTGAGTCAGACCTGCCCCCTGATTGGCTCAGCTTATATATTTAAGCCCTTCCCGACAATTCATCCTACACTCGCCCGCAGCGCATTGCTTTCAATGGAGCCAGCTGTATTGCCGGCTCCATTGAATGCAATGCGCTGGACAGCTCCGGCCCGTTTCTAATGAAACGCGGCTAGGAGCAGATTTTCGGGCGATTTTCGGGCACCGGTCACGCGATTTGCGGATGCGCATCCGTCATGCGATCCGCAAATCGCGCGAAAAAAACGCCCGTCTGACTAAGGCCTAAGGGGTATTCCCATCTTGGCCGTTTTTACAGCCAATGAAGGGAAATCGTGGCCACAGTTACCAGCCCCACAGCTGCAGCCTATGGAAGAAGCTGAGTGCTTCAGCTTAGCTTTCTGTAGCCTTCATTGAAGTGAATGGGAGCTGTTTCTGCTACATGGTTAGACATAGAAGGCTGAGTTTTCCCACCTTGCCCATGATAAGCGAAGATGGGAGAACACCTTTAACTGTGGTCAGCAACATCTATGTACAATTTTTTGTTCATCTGGGTTATCAATGTACTCTGACAAATCTTGACCACTTTGAAGCATGTATTCATACATGCTGCTAGTGTGCCATGTTGTTGAAAATAATTTTTACAGGTAGAACACATGTAGTTTTGCCGCATAGTGGTTGATTGCAAGGAATGGCACAACCACAATATATATATATATATATATATATATATATATAAATAAATAAAATATATATATAAAAAAAAATATGTATATATATATATATATATATATATATATATATATATATATATATATATATATATACATACCCTTACAGGGCCCATTGGTTTTGATTACCTTTTTCACTTCAATAAATGTGGTTATTATTCTTTGGAGTGTTCACATTGGGCATTGGGTTTACTCGGGTCATCTTTGTCTTATATATGATAAGTCACAGGGACGGATGAGTTCTCCAACTTAAAGACTAAATTCACTGAAGAGAACCTACTTACATTAATAACTAAAAATAACTAATTCGTAAAGTAGGCTTGTGTATAAAGAGAGAATAAATCGAGCTCTGTATCCTCCTGCTCTCTTTATGTGTGTGATAGGTTAAACCTTAGACAGAATATAGAGGTCATAAAGAAATTATATGGTTATCATTTAGAGAGAATACAGTTCATATTTTACAACAAGAATCTAACTGTACATCAGTGGGAGAGGCCAGGGACCAAGGTCAACTAGGTTGTCTGGATAACATCAGATACCTGTCCGAAATTCCTTCCACTCCTTTTTTCTTATTCATGTGATAACGGTCATGAATAGCATTCTGTACAGTGGGATCTTTATATTCTCACTGTACAATTATAGACTTTGAATCCCTTCTGGGAACTCGATCTATGTATGACATACCAAATATCTTTACTATATTCTTTGGTCTAAAACTAGGATCTATTCTGGTAACTTCAGTGTTACTAGATTTATGTATATGTATGTCTGTGTCTAAGTAATGGGTTCCCCCTATTTTAAGAATTAGTAATAAAGGTTAAATTTTATTTATTGATATAAGTAGGTTCTCTTCAGTGAATTTTGTCTTATATATAAAACTATTTTTAAGATCTAAGACTGA
Organism: Eleutherodactylus coqui; assembly: GCF_035609145.1. NCBI lineage: Eukaryota > Metazoa > Chordata > Amphibia > Anura > Eleutherodactylidae > Eleutherodactylus > Eleutherodactylus coqui. Next base: position 236,784,766 of record NC_089839.1, on the reverse strand, counting down.
GTGCACATTTCTGTTTAAAATTCCCAGTGTTCCGTTCCATCATGGAGCAGAAGGCTTAAAAAATGGCATGCCAAGTCTGTCAAATGATGCAATTCAACAGAGCCTAATGGTACCCATTGACTATAATAGATTTGTTCTGGTTTCTGTCAGTTTATCTCATATTTTTTCCAGCATTTATGCTTGAAACCATAGGATAGAGCCAAAACAAGTGTGACAAATTTTCATAAAATAGAAATGCGACATGTACGGATATGAGTAAACGGATGTTGCCCAGTGGTAACTAGCAGCTTGTTTAAAAATACACTAAACTAGTGGACTTTTATGCATTTTAAAAGTGAAAAAAGTCCAAAGTTTAACCCTTTTTGGTGGCAGATGCCTGCTGATGTTTATACATATATGGTGGTAATGGAAGAAGCAATGGTGTTTTCCAAAAATTCTAAAAATTATCCCTTTCTTGGAGTAGTTTTGTGTCTGGAAAGTGGAGATGAAGCAATGGCTTTTTACAAACTGTAAAAAAAATGATTTCATTGTGAGAGTAGCAACAGGATTGGCATCCTGGAAAGTGAAGAAGAAATATCTTTTTCCAAGCAGTGCAAAAATTATCCATTTTTGGGAATAGCAAAATGTTTTCCACCTGGAAAGTGCAGACGAAGCTATGGATTTTTTAAGCTGTCAAAGTGTTTTGCCAATTTTGTGGACTAGCAAAAGGATTTACAAATGAAAATTCTCCAAACTGAATTAGCTTCTGCTGCTGCAGTACATGTTGGAGCATTAGTGCTGGCAGAGGTGGTGGAGTAATGACTTAGTATGGAACAGAAAGTGGCTGTCATGGTCAGTCATGTTTGCAGCTGGTGTCTGGCATTTGAAAGCTGCAGCAAACTGGCTGCATAGCTTCTCTTGATAATAAGCCAATTTTGCTTCTTTCTCAGATGGCAGAAAATACATAATTACATAATTTTGGTATCAAAGAAATTAATAGTGCAAATCAAGACTATTGGCTTATGGTATGTCAAACTGCAGTCTTCCATAGTTGCATCAAGTAGTGTTGAGCAACTTATGAAATATGCTGTTCGGGAGTACCCAATCTTATTTCATAAAAATGATTGTGAATCAAGATGGCTGATTCTGACTCCCATTGATTTCATTGGAAATAAAAATTAGCTTCAATAACATGTGTGCTTCTATGAATGTGGCTCTGTTGCTAGCACTTTTGAATTTCAGTGCTGGGTTTCTCTGTTCAAATCTCATCAATGTTAATATCTGCATGGACTTTGAAAAACTCTCTTCAGAGGTTACCCTTGCCCTGCTGCTTTGATTTAAATCTGACCATGTGCTATATTTGGATGCTGTTTGTATGTTCTCTTTGTATTTACTCTTCCTGCTTCTCTTCTGCTTCCTCTGGAGCAGAATGGACAAATGTCTGAGCTTAGTTGTTAGCACTGGTACTTTACAGTGCTGGAGTTGTAGGCTCAAATCTGACCAAGGGTAACATCTGGATGGAGTTTTTCAAAGTCCATGCAGATTTTATCCTTGATGGGACCTAGGACCCCAGCACTGGAAGGCAAGAGTGTAGCAACTGGCCACATTCATAGAAGGGGACACACACACACCAGTCCCACGCTGTAAAACAATTTCTGCAACGGGTTGGGATGGTCCAATTTAGCAAAAATCAGGTTGGTTTTATCGCTCAAATAATCATAATGAGGAACACTAGCACATAGCAGTGTTTCATAGTATGGCTGACAATACACATATTTTAGCACTGTATATATATATATATATATATATATATATATATATATATATATATATATATATATATATATATATATATATATTCTTATATCACCTATTCCTGGACCACTTTGCTGCCTGGCTCCCCCACTTCCTATCCTGTGAAATTCCAACCCTCATCCTTGGTGACTTTCACATCCTAACTAATGACCCAACCTTTCCATCAGCCTTCCTGCTTTGAACACTTACTTCCTCCCTCCAGTTATCACAACTCTTAGACTCCACAACTTTTAGAGAAGGGAACATTCTCGACCTAATTTTACTCCCCCTCTTCTCTGCCTTCCACCTCACAAACTCCGCCCTCCCTCTCTTGGATTACTACCTTCTCTCCTTCATCAGGCAACATAGAATCTCCCCAGACCCTCCCACCTATCACACCTCTAGGAACTTCCAATCCATCCACACCCAACAGATTGCCAAGACCTTACAATCTTCCCTGTCCTCCATCTTTCTCCTCTCATGCCCCAACATTACTACCGAACACTATTCCACCACCCTTAGACATGTCATGGATGAAGCGGTACCCCCCATGACCTGAGCCATCCATTGCAGACCACAGTAACCTTGGCTCATGCCCCAAACACGCTTCATCTGGCGGTGCTCTAGGTGTGCTGAATGGCTGTGGAGAGAGTTAAAACAGTCTGCAGTCTTCCTGCACTTCAAATTTATGCTCAAAACCTACAATTTAGCCCTCCAGCATGCCAAACCAGTTTATTTCGCCTCCCCCATCTTCTCACTATCCCACATCCCCAAATGACTTTTTGATACATTCCACTCTCTCCCAAGCCCCAAAGAACAGGCCCTCAGTGACAGATCTCAGTGCTGAAGAGCCAGACGCATATTTCAAAGAGAAATTTGATGACATTTGAAAGGAAATCACCAAACACTGCATGGCTAGCACCGACCTTGCTCTCTTCAGCACTGCATTCATCACTCACTCACTATCTATACTAGAACCAACGACAGAGGAAGAAGTCACCCTACCGTCTATGTAATGACCTTCTTCCCTCACACCTCCTCCAGTCCCTTTCTCCAGTTGTCATTACCCATCTTCAACCTATCCCTGACCTCTGGCATTTTTTCCTCTTCATTCAAACACTCTATCATATCCCTCCTGCTAAAGAAACTGACTCTTGACCCGACTGACGCTGCCAACCACCAACCCATCTCAAATCTCCCCTTAATCTCTAAATTACTAGAACGTCTGATCAAGTTCCTGCCTCAAACGCTTTCTGATAACTCTCTCCTTGACCCCTTCCAGTCTGGCTGCTGCCCCCTGCACTCGACCAAAACCGCCCTTACAAAAGTAGAGCTTTGCTCTATCAGCCTAAAGGAAACTGCTGTTTCCTGGTTCTCCTCCTTCCTCTCTGACCGCTCATTTAGTGTCTCCTTCACTAACTCTACCTTCTTTCCACTTCCACGTAATTGTCATTGTTTGTGTTCCCCCATGTCTCCTATCCTGCCCCTGTAACTCCTGTATCACCCCCACCCTGTTTGTTACCAAATAATTGAACACCACATGCAATTGTCGTATTGTTTGTGTTCCCCCGTGCTTTGAAAGTGCTGCAAAATAAGTTAACGCTATACAAATAAAGATTATTATCTTAGATAAAGAAATTTAAAAAGAATGACATTTTTTATATGCCTCCATTATGGAATTCTAAATAGTAAAAGTAATTTCATAATGTATATAATTCCTATACATTAAAATTTGTCTTTTTTTAAAATTAGGTTATTTTCAAGTCTCAGTATCATCACAGAGCTAACACATCCAGCAAATATGCGATTCATGCAGTTTAGGGCTAAGGACTGTTATTCTTTAGCTCTTTCTAAGCTTGAGAAGGTAAGAAAATGACATCAAGTTGCTTTTATATTTGTGAAAACTCATATCAGATTTATAAAGGTTTCCTAGGGTTTCTAGCCTATAAACATGTGTTTTTCTGCCATCTTATTTATGAGAAGGGAATATGGATTGAAGGTATGTGCACTATTGCATCAATTTGTTTTTTTGCTCCAATGCACCAAAAGTAATAAATGAAATTAATCTGTAAATTATTTTGCTCGGAAACAGAAATATCCCACAACAATGTGTATACAGCTCAAGCTCCAGATTTATGTGTCTCCATAAAGGCAATCCACAAAGACAGCCTGTATATAGTCTGATCCTACAGTTTATTTGTTACTTCACCCCTTTATACTTTCTGCTTGCAAGAAAAAGGGATACAGAGAGTGGCCCAACATATGACTACATGCTGGGCTTCAATACCAATACAGAGCTCGTTTGCTATCTGTAAACAGTTATAGATGCAAAAGAGCTGCGTATTCAAAATAGTGGAATTCTTTTAATCAAGACTATTTATTGTTAGGTTGTGCTTCTGGGACCTTTAACACTATGGGTTTTCAGGAGCACATTTCAACAGCTGTGGCAGGATTGAGCTGGCTGGGTGTGGTGTTCTTCAGCCAGCCAATCATCACTGGTCTGTTGCATATAAATATCAGCCCTCGGGCTGAAAGAAGCTGGTGTTCCTCATTCCCCCTTGTGTTTGCATTCATGTTTGTTGATCAGTGAATGTGAACTGCAATGTGTTCTGTGTGTCTGAGCTGGTTGCCAGACATGTGGTGTGAACAGTCCTGTTCCGTTGTGTATGCGTTTCATGCTGTGCTGGTGTGAGCTGTGTCATGTGCTGCTTGGGTCGTTTACCATCTCTGGGTGAGTTAGGTCATAAGTTTCCAGCGCAGGGCCGTCCCTATCAGGACAAATGCCCTGCTTTTCTGGGGTTAGTTGTCTCATTAGATTAGGCACACGTGAAAAAACAAGCACCCTTAAAGTGGGCTCATGGGCTTAAGTGACTTGGCCTATCCGCAAACTAATACCTCATACATTCTTTAGCATTTCTATCTGGTAAGTGTACATGTATGTATGGTGCATGTTTTGTTCGCCAGTCCATTAGTTATTTCTGCTGTCTCCATGTTTCCCCAGAGTTTGCCAGTTCATGAGTGTGAAAGACATGACATTTATCAAGTTTCTTCAGTTTTAATTTGTTAATACACCAAAGTAATAAAGCGAGGTTGCAAAACTACACACAGACTTTGAAAGTAAATAGAGAACTCATCTAAAGGGCCTCATCCGAAGGAATTACAGAAGGGATTTATAGGCCATATGCAATCCCTTCAATAATTGCTTTTGTTCCTTGAAATACAGCATCAATAGGCAATAGTTAAATTGTTGGTCTTGAGAATGAATTCAGCTATAAAACAAGCTGTTTATGAAGCAGCAGTATGTGAATTAGTTCATCAAATATTAACGAGGGGCTATATACTATTTTTTTTTTCATTATGCTCAACCACATCTTTGATTTACAAGCAATTAAACTGGTTTGAAGGCGATCTAAATTTGTCTAATTAATTATTTATCCAAATGTGTAATGAAATAGCGAGATTGCTAATGGACTGGAGAGTTTAACATTCATTTTCCCATCTGTTGCTTGATGTCAGGATGCTTTTGGTGAAAATCAGCAGCAGATGAATCACCTTGTAGATCTAGTAATTTCCAGCTTTAAATTACAGATAAAAATTTAAGTCACTGGTATTAAACAACACTTCTGACATTCTCGCATGACTTGTGGGATTTCCGTGCTAATAGAATGTAAATAGGATAATGATACATCAAATCCTTAATGGCTTAATTGTGCTATACAGGTGTTAACTACTGTTTTAAGATGTTCATTCAGTTTCATTTCTGTTTAGGAGCAATATTATAAATGGACATACATGTAAGGAAGTGGAGGAGCTCTTTACTTTTAGCTAAGCCCTGCTGCCCCTCTAACATGGGCATCTGGGGATACTAGTGGCAGTTCTACATGATGGAGAAGAAAGCCTTTGATGACAAGTGTGGTGACATGATTAGTATATCATCCTTCCAAACGATACAGAGGAGGGAAGTGCTGGCCAACGATGATGCTGCTGTGCTACCCGGTTAGGGACAGAGATTAGGAGGGTCCAACATAAGCACCAGACAATCAATGTATGTGAAGATGTAGAAGTCACCATGTAGTCCAAGCCTAAGGCCTCATGTCCACGGGCAAAAGAAAAATTAAAATCCGCAGCGGATTTTAACTCTTCTCCTGCACGCGGATCCGCATCCCATAGGGATGCATTGACCACCCGCGGGTAGATAAATACCCGCGGATGGTCAATAAAAGTGATTTTAAAAAAAATGGAGCATGAAAAAATCTGGACCATGCTCCATTTTTGTGCGGGTCTCCAGCGGGGACGGCCCCCGCAGGCTTCTATTGAAGCCTATGGAAGCTGTCCGGATCCACGGGAGACAAAATTCGGAATTTACTCACCCGCTCTGGTTCTTCCCTTCGCCGCGGCTCCATCTTCTCTCCGTCGCGGCCGGATCTTTTTTCTTCGGGCCGGCGCATGCGCGGGGCATGTCACCAATGCGCCCTGCGCATCCGCCGGGCCGAAGAAAGAAGATCCGGCCGCGACGCAGAGAAGATGACGCCGCGGCGAAGGGAAGATCCGGAGCGGACGAGAGGTAAGTTTATTCTTATTTTTATGCCTCATGTCTGCGGGGCAGGAGGGACCAGTTACGGATTCTCCAAGGAGAATCCGTAGCGGGCCTGATTTTCCCCATGGACATGAGGCCTAAGGGGATATGCACATGCGCGAGTGCAAATTGCATTTGAAAATCTCAGGTGCAACTCGCATCTGACAGAACACAAACAATGCACACTGCATGTCATATTCTTATCTGTGATATGGACAAGAATAGGAAATGCAGCGATTATTTTCAGATGGACCATTGGTCCGGAGGAAAAGAATCACTCATAGGCTATAATGAGTCTGTGTGCTGAGATAAATGAAAAATGCCTATATGAATAAGCCCTTAGGGTGGCCTCACACTGACGTATTTGCGTGTGTATTTGCACGTTCAATACGAAGAGAGTAAAACCCATTGCATGCTCTATTTTAATGCGCATTTCCATGCCAAAGGTCTCCATAGGAGTCTATGGAGGTGCGCAAATGCGGACATATGCATGCGTGGGTATGCGCAAAAAGCTCATACGCTCAAATACTAGCACCCCATTTGGCTTAATAGCCATTTGAATAGTTGTGCAGGTCCTTTTTTGACCTATGACCTGCAATGTTGTTGAGAAGTTCAAATAAATATACCAATCATCGTCAACATTTGGGGATGCTGCAAATAATTAATTCTGTATTTCAGTCTGTGTTATAAATAAGAGAACCTCTTTATAATAAAGCTTCATCTTGCCGACAGTCTAGTATGTAGCATATATTGCAAATATTTTCTAACATAATGTCAGAAATGTTCCAAGAGCTTTCAGATAATGTGCACTGTTGCAGAAATCTCATATTCTCCCTGCTTTGCCTAGCAGACCAGCTACACCCGACTTTGGACACCATCTCTTATCTTTACATAACGACATATGATGGAAGAGAGGGAAGTGCATTAAACTGCTTGATACCAGTAATACTGCATGTTCATTTTACGTTTTTTTACAGAAGGAGAGAGAACGTGGATCTAATCTGGCATTCATGTTTCGTCTGCCTTTTGCTGCTGGAAGAGTGTTCAGTATCAGCATGCTAGATACATTGTTATATCAGGTATTTCATAGTGTTGCAGGGAAAATGTATAATAATATGCAATTAGTGCTATTTCAGACAATTGATATTATATGCAAATAAGGTTTTGTTCACACAGTGTTTGTTTGCATATTGAAAAAGTATACGGATACAAACTGCTATGTTTCCATATGATCCTTCAAGGGCTTAAACACATGGACATGTTTTTCTCCTTAGGGCCCTTGTGTGACGCAGAGTGTTAAGGCAGCAGAAATGCAGTCCTAAGCTCTCACTCATGACCTGAAGGTTGCAAGTTCAATCCTTGCATGGTTCAGGTTGCCAGCTCAAGGTTGACTCAGCTTTCCATCCTTCCGAGGTTGGTTAAATGAGTACCCAGCTTAATGGTGGGTGGGGGGGGGAATAAATTTTAAAAATTACCTGAAGGCACTGCAGAATACAATGGCGCTATACAAATAAATGATAATCACGGTCGTACAAGGGGACAAAACAAAAGCACTGATCTCATTTTAACTGCTGGAATTTCAGGGCAGTGAATACTACAGCCGAGAAAAGAGAGGGCTTGCCCTATGTTCCCCGCACGGAGTGAATACATTACGCGGGGAAGATCAGGGAACCATTATTTTCTTGCTGTTATTTTCAAATTGCGCTCTATCGCAGAGTTTGAATTGCCGTTGAGGAAGAAAAAATCGACCCCGTTCATGCGCAATTATGCTCCATGTCGGGGAAGTATAGTTGCGCCCACGGCAGTGTGTTTTCACCCTAAAGCAGATATATATCAAAAGAGTATCACTTTGGGATACATCTAAGGGCAGCTTCGCATGAGCGTACGGCAAAAGCATTTGCTTTAGAACAACGTATTTGTGCTATGAGCGAGGTTGATGAGTTAGATTTGTGTACGTGTCAAACTTTTTTGCGAACACAGGATCAGTTCACATGCATGCGAACTAACCCGTTCCATAGATTAAAAGGCTATTTAGTCTAATGAGGTCCAGATGTGTTCTTTTCCCGTCAGTTTTGCGCAGCGTTTCATGTATCCCCTTGCGTATACAGCTAAATACTTTTGGACAAAAAGTTGGCATACAATTGCATTCCATTAAGCAGTATAGCAGCATACTGACTTTAAGAGTTTTTTTCACACAACCGGGGTTGCGCAGGTATTTGCACACATAAAATCTGTGCACACTAAACCCAGAGAATAGAGCCCATTCATTTAAATAGGTTTGTTCTCATAAGCGTTTTTGCGTGCACATTTCTTATGCACTGGAAAAAATGGGACTTGCTCTATTTTCCCGCATTTAGCACAGTAAATTTCCCATAGAAGTCTATGCGAGGTGCAAAAATATGGAAGGAGAAGGGTGTGGCACTGGGCAAAAGCAGGAAAAAGGACAGATCTAGAGCTCAACTCGGCTTTAAATAGCCATGAAATCCACGGAAACGGTGTGTCACACACATGTGCGAACTGTTCATGCATACACAAAAAGTACAGGACTATGCGCGGACACGCACACAACACACAGATTATGTACCTTTTCAAATCTTGTTCATGTGCTAATACGCTGCGGCGACTGTTTTTGCAGATAGCCTCGTGTGAAGCTGCCCCAATACTAAGATTCGATAAGGACCCCTTTACACTGAACAATAATTATTCAGATTCCCGCAATCCAGGAAGAAGCTGAGCAATATTCATTCAGTGTGAGGGCCGTCAGGGACTGAATGTCGAATGATAATATGTTCATTGTTCAGTCTCTGCAGGCATAAAAATCAAATGACAATCAACCAGTGTAAACAGGCCGTCGCTCATCTATGAATAGTGGCCTGTTCACTGTGAATGGAGGTGAGCGTCCGCAGCGACCTCGACCTTTTTCGCCTCCATTTACCGAGCGATCCTCATTCCAGTGTGAAAGCAGCTGAAACAGACGGCAGTTATATGAAAAGGGACAAACTACTAACAACTGGGCAAGTGTGTTCTCAGAGGTACATATTACTGCTCCCCTGGGACAGGCAGACAGGAATGTGACAGATCATTCTATGCGGCCCGCTCGCTCCTCCCCCCACATTCTGCGGTAATAGTGACATCCCACAGCGGCCCCCACAGTAATAGTGACATTCCACAGTGGCCACCAGTATAACAGTGACACCCCACAGTGGCCCCCAGTATAATAGTGACATCCCACAGTGTCCCCAGTAGTAATAGCGCCCCCCCCCCCCCTGAGACCCATATACTTACCCCCTTCTCCTTGTGGAAGAGCCACTGCTCCTCTGCTCCGTGCTATTGCCGGCGCTGATCTTGGGTGCACACTGTGACGTCAGTGTGCTGCTGGATGCCTCCTAACCTTCTCTCACAGAAACTAAGAGGAGACGTCAGGGGAGGGGGAGAAGGATCCTGGCTGCACACTGACGTCACAGCGTGCGCCTGGAATCAGCACAGCTACCAGTGCGCTGAGTGAATACCGGCTGGGGAGCCACAGCCCCTGCCAGTATTCACTAACGTGGTGAGTGGCCAACAGCGGCACGTGCCAGCAGGGAGGGCTCTGGATGCCACCTCTGGCACCCGTGCCATAGCTTCACCACCACTGGTATAGGCGGAAAGCTGAAACATTTCTGTAGCAAGAGTATAGGCGAAGCCCTCAACATTTCTGTAGCAGGAGTATAGGTGGATCCCTGAAACATTTCTGTAGCAAGAGTATAGGCGAACCCCTCAAACCTTTCAGTAGCAAGAGTATGGGCGGACCCCGGAAACATTTCTGCAGCAAGAGTATAGGCGGACCCCTCAAACCATTCTGTAGCAAGTGTATAGGTGAACCCCTCAAACCTTTCAGTAGCAAGTGTATAGGCGGACCCCTGAAACATTTCTGTTGCAAGAGTATAGGTGAAGACCTCAAACATTGGTGTACCAAGAGTATAGGCGAACACAGTGCTAATAACTGCAGCTACTTCACCGCACCCAAGGAGAGGGTATTGTGCACAGAAAGCTATAAAGCCAGTGGACAGTGCTAATAACTGCGGCTACTTCACCCAACACAGAGAATGATATCTGTGAAATGCTATTCTGCAGTGGCCCAGGAAATATTAGCGTACCGCTTAGCGATGAGACCTCTGCCGAATGCACTGCACACATAGAACCGTATAGCTGAAATGGTTTGCAGTGGCACAGGAAATATTTGCGTACTATTTAGCGATGAGAGTGAGACCTCTGCCTAAGGCACTGCACACATAAGAGGGTATAGCTGCAATGATCTGCAGTGGCCCAGGAAATATTTGCATACTATTTAGTGATGAGAGTGAGATCTCTGCCTAAGGCAGTGAACACATAGAACGGTATAGCTGCAATGATCTGCAGTGGCCCAGGAAATATTTGTGCACTATTTAGTGATGAGAGTGAGACCTCTGCCTAAGGCACTGCACACATAGGAAGGTATAGCTGAAATGATCTGCAGTGGCCCAGGAAATATTTGCGTACTATTTAGCGATGAGACCTCTGCCTAAGGCGCTGCACACATAGGAAGGTATAGCTGAAATGATCTGCAGTGGCCCAGAAAATATTAGCATACTATTTAGAGATAAGACCTCTGTCTAAGGCACTGCACATATAGGATGGTATAGCTGAAATGATCTGCAGTGGCCCAGGAAGTATTAGAGTACTGTTTAGCCTTGAGATCTCTGTCTAAGGCACTGCACACATAGGATGGCATAGCTGAATTGATCTGCAGTGGCCCAGGAAGTATTAGGTACTGTTTAGCGTTGAGACCTCTGCCTAATGCACTGCACACATATAGCGGTATAGCTGTAATGGCCTGCAGAGGCCTAGATGCTTAAAAAAAAATTAGTGCACTACTGCTCCCAGTCAGCCACAACAGTAATGCATACAATGGGGAGTAACCCTAACAAGGACCGTTGGAGTTCTTGAAGAGAGGATCCTACTTTAACACTTTCCCTATATCAGCATCAGCACTTTCCCTAACCTCTGCCAGATTGCGTCTGAGGCGAGCCACGGGCGGGACCAGTTTAAGTACTCGGCGGTCACCTGATCTCGCCAGCCACTCACTGCTGTTGGCGGGCAGAGGGCTGACACGTCACAGCAGGAAGTGGTAATGCCTTACTCGCATGTTTATTGGCTAGAAAATGGCACTAAACATGCAGGGAAGGGAAATGAAATTGACTCAAGTACCGTGTGGTGCTCGTCTCGAGCAACGAGCATCTCGAGTACCCTAATACTCGAACGAGCATCAAGCTCGGACGAGTACGTTTGCTCATCTCTGATTGCAACTAATTATTGCTTTCTATACATACCAATCTGGATTTGCTGGAAAGCACGACTTGTAAACGTGGTTTTCAGCAGCTCATTATTGTAGTATTACACTTCTTTGCTGAACATTTTTATCAAAGATCAGAAGTTCAATTTTTACATTATTTGTATCAAGTTACTACAGGATAATAAGTCTCACCTTAATAACTAAGCCAGCCACGGATCTCAATGCAATGGCAGAAAAGGGGACTGGATTTAGTTTATTAAAATGAGCTAAACAGCCAACTTCCTTAATGATGTGAAAGGCACAGAGAGGGGTGCCATACTACGTGCCATTGTACTGGGCTGTAAGTGGAGCTTCCAACACCACAAATCAGTGTATTTTGCCTTCCTTGACAACCCCATTAACATATTCTTGTAAGTTATTTGGGATAAACAAAATTATCCCTATCCAAGAATTATCCTGCAGTTACTTAATACAAATAATGTTATCATCCGCTGACCTTTTGGGGCTCATAACTGTGTGCATTAAGGTACCCATTGTGGCATGACTGTTAGGAGCTTTAGCACCAACGGCCTTCGCGCCTGTGCTTTCACACAGAATGGTCTATCAGATAATGGAGGTGGAGCAGGCCAGAGATCTCTTCCAGCTGTCCACCATCATTCACTGCAAACAAGCAGATTGAGCAACTCCTGTTTACACTGATCAGGAAGTCATTCTATTTGAGTTCATTGAAAGAGAATGATTGGCGATTACTGAGCAGTTTCTCGTTTGAGCGATTATTCGAGCTTTTAGCCCTTAGAAAAAGCAAACTTCTGGTCTTTGATAAAAATGTTAACCAAAATGTTTTTGCACACAACAATATTTTGGTCAGTATTTTGCATAAGTACTTGTAAGCCCAAACTGGAAATAGCTCCAAAATACAAGAGAGGTACAAATCTTTGCATTATACCTTTACTCCGTAGGTTCAATTGCTGGTTTTGGCATCCAAATACTGATAAAAATACTGAGCAGAATATTGTTTTGTGAAAGCAGCCTAATAGGAAGTCTGAAATGGAAATAAAGTAGGTAGGAAACAAGGAAGCATAAATGTGTGATTTTAAATGTACTTAACTTCGTATTGTAAAAAACACAATGCAAATGTGATTGCTGTCTACGGAAGTTATTGTTAGAAGGTATAATTCAGGATATGAGAAGAATGAGTTTTTATTTTTATGTACTTATTTTTTACTATACGGTTTCCGTGCATTAACTTGTTTTCATGTAAGTTGATAGGTATATTATAGCTTCTTTGTTGCCTCAGGTAAACCATTATATTATGATTAAAGTTCACCGTTGCACATTTCTAGCCCACGCACTAACATTTGCTTTCCTTTCATAGTCATTTGTAAAGGATTATATGATCTCCATCACAAGACTGCTGCTGGGACTGGACACCACGCCGGGGTCTGGCTTTCTTTGTTCTGTGAGTTTCAAATTATATTGCTAAAAGGCTATTACAGGATTATCTTTAGTAGAATAAGAAAAAAACAACAGGCTTTGCTTTGTGAGAGGCAAATCTTCCCAGTCTGATGTATCTTACATATAGTACTTGTTTTTAAGACATTTTTCCCCAATAAGTGGAGTTTCATGGAAAAAGTAAAAAATAAGTTTAATAAATGATTTATAGTTTCAGTGCCTCGAGAAAGAAAATAACTGCCATCCCTTAATTAACTCTCCTAAAAAGGCAGAATAATTGCCATCTGTCCTTATTATTGTATCAGAATGGTTTTCTTTCTCATTTGTATTAATGCTCATATACCAACGACGGGTCCACAAACATACATAATCCCATATTTTGTGAACAAATAGTATGGTACATAGTGGCATTGATGACCATCGGATACTTGTGTCTCCAGTATTCAGCTGGAATCTGATCTTTGGTTTCTACAACACAATTTCCATTGCACTATTATCCCATTGCCCTTTTATATAAGCCAAGAAACAGTAAATGTGGTTGAAGACAGAAAGGGACTAGAATCCCCTATTCCAGTGATCAGTGGAGGCCCCAGTGGTCAGAACATGGTCAATCTAACATTTATTACCTATTCAGTTAGAATATTTTTTTAAAAGTTATTCAAGAAATTGCGTTCGATTGTACTGAGTAAAGGCCCATTTACAGCAGCCGATGATCGCTAAAAAAATCGGTAATCGGCGATCGTTTTAGTGATAATCGATGTGTGTAAATGTGCATTCATCGTGCGCTTTTCGGGCACTGCTAGCTGATCGTTACATTCAAGCTTACCTAAAAATTGTTGTTCACTCTTATCAGCAGTTCTCCACGGGGAGTGCTGATAGCATTGTTTCCTCGTGGAGAACAAAGGATCTGAGCGCAGATAATAGCCTTGGCTATTAACTGCATTCAGAGAAAGCTTCATTTGCACACTTAATTGCTACTTAATACGTTATGCAAAATGATCGCTCAAAGCTGTCACTCAAACTGTCTTTTGAGCGACCTTTAAGCGATCATCTGCTGGTGTAAATGGGCCTTAAGGCCAAATGCAGACAGCCAGGTCAGATTCTGACTGTGCGATTCTCACAGTGGGATGTAACCCTGTGCCCCTGCAGTGACCTCTGGCTTACTTGTCCAGCGTCTTCACTCTGCTCTGCGGATGACACCCGACGTGCGAGCCTGTGTGAGGCTCCCACTGAAATAGGACATGCCACGATTTTTTTATCACGCGAGTTTTCCGTGATCAAAATCGCAGGTGTCTGCATTGGTTTGCGTAAACCAATGCAATCCTATGGCATCGTTTAACGGCATAAACATTTTGCGAGGAATCCCGCTGTGGAATTTCCGCCCCTGTGCATTCGGCTTAAGACAATTGTGACTGTACGGGTGAGCATCTTAATCCTGCCTTTGTTGTGGAGAGGCACACTGCCCCCACTGCTGTTGTCATGGTCGGGGGTCCATTGCATACGGCAGTCTGTCAAACTCAGTAGTGGTAAGAGGGACAATGACACCTCAGTGATATTTTTGCAGGGCTTCCAAGAGGCATTTTCCAGCAAGATAATGTTCGACCGCACACACAAGAGAGTCACAGGAATGCCTCCACAACATTGCCATATTTTCATGACCAGCCCGGTCACCAGATTTATAGCCAATACGACATATATGGGACCTTCTGGGTTAGCATCTATGACAACCTATGAGTTTGCACAACCTAGAGGCTCAGTAACAGCAAATGTGGACCTATAACCTGCATTGTACCTTATAGAACCTGTATGCCTCCATGTCCTCCTGTATCACATCTTGTATCCAAGCTACAGGTGGCCCAACAGGGTACTAGAGCCTCCCTTCAAGTGTTCAGTTTTCCGCAATTAATTATGCTTTAGCTCTGATATTGTAATCACTTATATCGAAGTTACAATCACACAGAAAGTTTCATTCAGTTATGACAATTGCTTCTATGGGATGGATTTTTTTGACAATGAGTCTATATATATATATGATTAAGCAAATAGCAGTCATACCTTAATCAACTTCTCTGGTTTAAATGAAGACATAGGTAATCTGAGCAATTCATATTTTATAAAATCATTGGATATGAGGGCTTTTAAAGATTGAGGGCTAAAACAGACTGGTGCATGCACTAATACACTCGCTGCTACGGAGCATATTAGCACACGAACCAGGTAAAATTGCACGTTGGTGAAGGAAAACAAAGCAGGAAGATAGGTCTTGCCCTATTTTTTCTCGCACGTAGTATTAACGCACAAGAATCCTGATATTGAAATCAATAGATTCATATGGTCACATTTTGGGGTCGTGATTTTCACTGCCACAAGCTGAGACCAAATCACCGCTATCTGTCTCAGCCTTGAATAAAACAAAATTTGTGTAATATGCTCATTTCTCAGATGAAAGTTACGGAAGACGACTTATGGATCAGGACATATGGAAGACTTTACCAGAAACTATGCTCATCATGTGGAGACATTCCAATTGGAATCTACAGAACAGAGAGCCAAAAACTTACGACATCTGAGGTTGGTATGAAAGATCCTCACGTGCAGAGAATGCAAATGATGTACTGATTTATAGGTGTCTCCACACATTTTTTGAGTGCTCTCCTTAAGGAGACGATACCCCTCTTGACCCACATCGCAGGCCTCCCACCAGCCAAGCCAGAAATTTACTGCACACTAATGAGGGGAAAACACCCTGAAACAACTGTCTGAGTGGGGTTTTCTGGCTTGGTTTCCTATTCCCAATCATTGTTATAAAGACCTGTATAAAGGGTCTGACATTATATTGAAGGAATGCTGCCATCCAATAGGTGGCGCTGCAGAGGTATTGTTCCATCTTCCTCATTTGCATAAATTACCACAGTTTTCAGCTTTATCTACATCAAGAATACAATTGCTTGTGGTGCTCTCCCATAGATCAGGAGTATAAGGCTAGCGGTGCTTTTGAGGGTATTCCCCGTAGGCTTCAAACATGAAATCTCCCTGCATTCTTTACTGGTTCAATGTCTGTCCAGAGACTGATTGCTCTGCTGATTTGCATTCTGGAAACTGACACTAGACAACAATAGGATGTTGTGAAAGCCAACTGCCCCACTACATTGTAGAAGCTCAGCTACGATATTAAAGGGGTTGTCTCGCGGCAGCAAGTGGGGTTATACACTTCTGTATGGCCATATTAATGCACTTTGTAATATACATCGTGCATTAAATATGAGCCATACAGAAGTTATTCACTTACCTGCTCCATTGCTAGCGTCCCCGTCGCCATGGTTCCGTCTAATTTCGGTGTCTTCTTGCCTTTTTAGACGCGCTTGCGCAGATCCGTCTTCTCCCTTCTTCTCCCTTCGGCTCCGCTCGGCAGCATCGGCATTTTGGCTCCGCCCCCTTGTACGCATCATCGCGTAGCTCCGCCCCATGATGTGTGCCGGTTCCAGCCTCCTGATTGGCTGGAATCGGCACGTGACGGGGGCGGAGCTACGCGATGATGCGTACAAGGGGGCGGAGCCAAAATGCCGATGCTGCCGAGCGGAGCCGAAGGGAGAAGAAGGGAGAAGACGGATCTGCGCAAGCGCGTCTAAAAAGGCAAGAAGACACCGAAATTAGACGGAACCATGGCGACGGGGACGCTAGCAACGGAGCAGGTAAGTGAATAACTTCTGTATGGCTCATATTTAATGCACGATGTATATTACAAAGTGCATTAATATGGCCATACAGAAGTGTATAACCCCACTTGATTTCGCGAGACAACCCCTTTAAGGGTGGGTCTGACGACTAGCTTGTTACCTGTTTCTAATGGTAAGCTGCAAGATTGTCAGTGCAGCTTAAAGAAGTATAATTCAATGTATGTGTAAAGTAACTCAACATTTTGTGTATATCATATCTATGTATAAGCTGTACAATGTTTCGACAGATCCACATATCTTTTAAAACTGCTAGCTGCCTCCTGGGATCCAGAATAAAAAAAAGAAGAAAAAAATAAATGTTTACATGTCTTAACATTTGTCAAGTCCATTTACCATTATGTCCTATGCTATTAATATGAAATGACCACTATGTCCTATCATATTAATACGAAATTATGTGGTGACTGAATTTTTCCTTTTGACCCCTTTTGTCTGTCTTTGTTCCTTTAACCCTTTCCAATCCACTGTCTGACATCTTCAGACATTCTGATTGAAGGCTGTACAGCTCCGATGTCGGTAGACGTCCAGCAGGGTATTCTTACTGTATTTTACAGCCCGCTCTGTTGTCGGGGGCCTCTCCAGCATGTCCCATACTGCAGTACTTGCTCTAGCCAGCAGATGGTGCCATAGTATAATCGCAGAAAGAGAAACCCCCCTAGGAAACCCTGAATCCAAAATTGGATTGCAAAGGGTTAAGTTTGGAATTCTATTTCCCATAAAATTATACTTGTGTCACAGATCACTTTGCACTGTGTGTCTTTTTTCACTTATACGTATGTACTCTGTAAAACAGCTACTGTGCCGTTTGTTCTTGTCTTGCCTAATGTTATAAAAAATATCTCTATATCTGTTTTTCCCTCTTTTCCTATGTCAGTCTCGAGAAATGGCCTCTCAAGTAAGTTTGTTTCGTCTTTACTTTTCCAGTGTTTTTTTTCCATTGTCTGAATAAAAAATGTGTTGCATTTGAGATGTTTGTTGACATGATACCAAAGGTTTATCCATTCTTTCTACTGCCTGGGGCAAACAATGAAATAGTACCGCCATCCTCCTGCAGGAAGGATGGAGATTTAAGGACATCCACAAATAGCAAACAAAAAATATTAGAATTGTATGGTCACACATTGAAAATTCAATGCAAATAGATAAGATTTATAAAAATCCTAATCAGTTGCAGAGTAAATAAATTGCAGCATATAATGTCCATACAAATGTGGACTGAAATGGCGAGTGTGCCTCACAGACAGTAAGCAATAATAGATGGAATTTATGAATGTCGTTGCACAAGTATGTTAGTGTAAAAAATTACTAATCTTGGCACATACCATGTCTGTCCTAAAATGTGCCACTTTTCCCTCCTCAATTTTGCAAAGTGATGTCAAACATGGGCCAAAGCCTCCCCATGACAGTGGTGTCACATAACACTGCTAGCCACAAGGCTGTAATTAAAATCGTAGACATGCAGTACACAGAAGGGTCTGAAGAGGGCTGCAGACAGGACTTCTAGGACTACAAAGAAAGGGTTAAGACCTATGGGAGGGGCAAGAACTAATATTAAAGGAGCAGATGCTACCCCACTTAGGAGGGAAATGCTAGCTGCTAGCCAGAATGTCTGTAGGAGCAGCAATTAGGACTTTTAGAGAACCGTCACACCAGTCTGATAGAGGAATCGCCCTCTAGCCATCCTTGTTGGGGATAGCGACGGTGGCCCTGCAGGTGAGGAAGTCTGAATGGACATTGATATGCTGAATACGTTTGTGTGCTGTGAATAAATGCTGATAGGCGCCAGTTTTAAAAAAAGTTGTCTCCAGGAGCCTGATTACATGCATGCGGTGCCATTTTCCTGACATTGATCCCCCTTGCCTCTATCTCTCTATCCAAAAAAAAACACGTCATATTTATCAAATGACCGAAATCAGTGGCACCAAACAGAACCCATTGATTATGAAGGGTTCCATCTGGTTTACATTATGGTTTCTATCAAATCTGGTACATTAAATGCACGCTGAAAACATGTCAACAGGCCCTTAGTATAGAGTGCAATCCACAGCCTGTTCATAGCCTTTATACTGTAATCATGTGTTCCTCCCATGCTTGCAATGTAGTTTATCTGAACATTTTACTGCTTTTAATGCTTCTTCATTATTGCATAGGGAGCATACTATAAGCCCGTATGTTGATCCTGAGATATAGAGCTTTGTGCTGTCTGTAACATACAAACAATACACTTTTTTCTCAATAGTTGTAGGGTGCATTCAGACGATCGTATATTGGCTGGGTTTTCACGCCCAGTCGATATAGGGCGTCTCTCTCTGCAGGGGGAGGAAGCTGGAAGAGCCAGGAGCAGTGCTCTGAGCTCCCGCGCCTCTCTGCCTCCTCTCCACCCCCCTGCCCCCATTCCGCCTACTTTCATTGCAAATAGTGCAGAGGGGCAGAGAGGAGGCTGAGAGGGGGCGGGAGCTGAGAGCACTGCTCCCGGCTCTTCCAGCTTCCTCCCCCTGCAGAGAGAGATGCCGTATATCGGCTGGCGTGAATACCAAGCCGATATACGGTTGTCTGAATGTGCCCGTAGTCTGTATATTTTACTACAGAAGTTTTTATACAACATCACTTATGACATGATCAGCATTTAATTTCCACTGTACCACTGGCAAATAATTAGAATATTAATACTGAAAATCAGAATAAAATCCCCCCCCTGACACTATATTTGTTTTATACATAGTAATATAGTATGTTAGGACAAAAAAAGACCCATGCCCATCTAGTTCGGCTTATTCGGCACAAAAAAAACAAGGAGATCAAAGCTAATTTTCCTCATTTAACAGAAAGATAATTCCTTCCTGACTCCAAGTCTGGCAATCGGAAAAATCCCTGGATTACCGACCCTTCTGAAGCAATTAGTGACTATAACATGTAATATTGTGTTACTCAAGAAAGGCATCCAGGCACCTCCTGAACTCCTGAGTTCCATAGTCTCAATGCTCTTACAGTAAAGAATCCCCTTCTACGTTGGTGTAGAAACCTTCATTTCTCTAGACGGAGAGGGTTCCCCCTTGTTACAGTTCTGAGTATAAATAGATGATGGGAGAGATCTCTATATTGACCCCTTATATATATTTAAACATAGGTTTTAGCTCGCCCCTCAATTGTCTTTTCTAAAGTGAATAACACCAATTTTGATCACATCTCAGGGTATTCCAGTCCACCTATTTCATTTATTGAATTAATTGCTCGTTTTTGAACACGCTCAAGCTCTGAGATATCCTTTGTGACTACCAGTGCCCAAAACTGTACGCAATATTCCATTTGTGGTATAACAAGTGACTTGCAAAGAGGAAGAGCAATATTCTTGTTATGTGGCCCTATATCTCTTTTGATGCATCTTATGATCTTATTTGCTTTAGTAGCAGCTGCCTGGCATTGGTTGCTCCAGATAAGTTTGCCGATAATTAAAATCTCTAATTCCTTTTTCATGTCAGTGTTACCCAGTGATTTCCCAGTAGTGTGTAATGGTGGCATTCTTTTTCTCTGCCTATGTACGTAACTTTACATTTATCAGTGTTAAGCTTCATTTGCCACTTTTTCTGCCCAGTCCCCTCACTTATCCAGATCCATTTGCAATAGCATTCTATCCTCTCTTGTGTTACTTTGCATAATTTTGAATCATCTGTAAATATAGATTTTTTTTCTGTGCAATCCTTTTACCATGTCAATAATAAATATATTAAAAATAATAGGACTCAAGGCTGACTGCTATCCCACTAATAATGGTGACGCAGTCAGAGTATGCACCATTAATAATCACTCTCTGCTTTTTTTCATCTATAAGCTGATTGAACTTTGTCTTTCTAATGTTTAGTATTTTTGTAGCTCCCCAATAAAACTCCCCATTGGAAGACTATTGAAGTATGAGTGGAAAATTATTATTTTATAGTCACTATTTTCCAGGTGCCACTACAATTTGCACCCATGTTATTTTGTCAGGTCTGTTAGTTAATATTAAGTTAAAAATGCCTATTCCTCTGGTTGGGTAAGGACTTTGAAAAACTCCATACAGGTTTTGCCCGTGGTCAGATTTTAACCAAGAGTTCCAAGACTGCAAGGCAGCAGTAATAAAAACTGAGCCGCCAGACTTGCCCTTTTTTCTTCTTGCACATGCAAATAGATAATAGATGGAAAAGCCCCAGCGCCCCAGGAGACTTATCTTAACCCCTTCCCTCTCCAGGACGTACATTTATGTCCTGGAGTGTCAGGGTATGTATGCAGAGAGGTCACGGGGCGACCTCTCTGCATACAGCGCTGGCGTCAGCTGTTTACTACTGCATATTTGCACACATAAAAAAAGAATGGAGATGGGGCCCATTGGAATGGTGCACAAATATGCAGTGAATACGCAGGTTCTATAAACTGCGTATTACATGCGCAAAACAATTGGCAATATGGACTATAAAATAATCAGTGCCAGAAGGTCCAGGGCAAAATCGTATATGAAGGAACCACAGATGGCTAAAAGTTAGTAACCCTCCTGAAGGCATGTAGGATGCTAGAGAACAGAAGAGTGAGACAGCGAGCCCTACATGTATTACCACTGGTTGATGGCTTCTTCAGTGCTAACATATATAACCTAATGTGTTATTTGTTTTAGACCCTTTTTCTGTATCACTTAAATGTTTCAAAAAGTGTCTACAAAATGAGGGCTGACAAAGAAGAATATTAAAATGTGCCAGGTTTATTGTGTTTATTGGTTTAAAGCACATAAGCAAAGAAATAGTGTAAGAAGGAGAAAAAGTGCCTAACATGTCTAGCAAGATGTACCAAATTTATCATACAGCATGTCTCACTCTGATAAATTTGGAACTGCTACAGACTGTCAGGTCTAGTTTTATCCTGTCCAAATTTAGGACAGTAAGAATAAATCTCCCCTATTTTGTTGCAGATTTTGTGATAATCAGTTTGGTACAGACTTCCTATAGTTTTTTTTTCTTCTTTGAACTTTTTGTGACATTCCATTTGCATCATATTTTACTATGAGGACAAATCCAATCTCATATAAGCCAAAATGGCACAAAAATTGTGCCTTTTGACCACCAGAGGAAATTGAAGAATACAGTAGAATAATAGCTATGCGTTTGTTGCATTCTTTAACTGCTTCTTTTAACCAAATGGTGCAGTAATTTTATGTGCAGTTTTGGCTAATAGGAGTATGGAACTGCGGCTGTAAAATGCTGCACTAAGATGCAATAGCAAATGTAGATGATAGATCAGTTGGAACATTCATTTAGCATATTCCACAACTTTAAAATTGTTTTATGTCTTTAAAGTCTCAGATCTCTATCAGTGTTGAAGAATGGGAAGACACAAAAGAAACCAAAGAAACAACAACATCAAGTCGTAACAACCATCGAAATTCCACCTCCAGTGAACAGTCAGACCATCCCTTACTGAGAAGGAAGAGCATGCAATGGGCCAGAAGACTGAGCAGAAAAGTTCCCAGACATTCCAACAAAACAGAGAGGATAAGCCAACAGAGGATGACATTATGTCGAAGATCAGAAAGGCAAGAACTGGCAGCATTGGTGAAGAACAGAATGAAGCATCTGGGTCTTTCAACAGCAGGTTATGGTATGTGGAATATATCTAAAAATCATAACATAAAATATGTGCTTAGGTGTACCCTATGAACCTGTCTATAAATCAACTAAGCCTAATATAGCATATTTCAGTTCTAGATATAAAGGTTAAAATACCATGGCCATTATTACAACTCCTTCCTGGCACAATACCCTTCTCTACAAAGCTAAACATATATGTATATCCATATACATTTTAGAATTAAATAGGTTTTCCAGGGAACTACTATTGATGAACTATCTTCAAGATAGGTCATCAATAGTTGATCGCCTGGGGTTCATTGCTCAGGACCCTGACTGATCACCTGAGTGGGCACATGCTATCAATGCCGCAATAACACAGAGGTCGGAGCAGAAGCCTCTGCGCTGACCTCTGTGTAGTGGCTTGCACTTGTAACTGCAGGCATGGCTCTAATTGAAATCAATGGGAGCCGTGCCTGCAGTTAGAAGTGCAGTCCACAACATGTGAGGTCAGCACGGAGACTTCCACTCCAAATACACAGAGGTTGGAGTGGAAGCCTCCACGCCGACTTCCTTATAGTGGCCGGATTTACTTGGTTTCCCAGAGGTCGAAGCTTCTACTCCGACCTCTGTGTTATTGCGGCGCTGACAGCTTGCACCCCTCAGCTGATTGATCAGGTCCCGAGCGACGGACTCCGGCCGATCAACCATTGATGACTTATCCTGATGATAGGTCATCAATAGTATTTCCTTGGAAAACCCCTTTAAAGAAAATAGGGGAATGTCATGCCAAGATATCATGTTCATTCATAATACAAGGAGGGATCATGTCTGACATTCAAACCTTTGGGAGCTCAACTTTGTAATAAAAATACCCGTTTAGCTTCACGACTAAGCAGTTTCCGCCAATAAACTCCACTACAATGTGGGTTTATAACCCTTTCAATGCATTAAAAGACTGATGGGTTATCTCCATATATAATGTCTTAAGACTGTCGACATATGAACCACATTATGGCTGCCACATTAGACATGTGTTTTTAATCAACTTCTTAAGTGCACAAGATGTGCACCCAACATATCTTAACTTGCACAGCATATGTGTAATCCGGTGAACGACCTATATAGAATTTCAATTGATATTGCTGTAGATTTTGTATACTTTACCAGAGGTCATATATATATAAAAAATGTTAAAAATTATTGCCATGGGAACATAATTTACATATTCGATGGCCACAGGAAAAGAAACCAGTGACAGACAACCAACTTTTATTCTCTTTTTGTTCACTAGGAAAAAGACTGGGTGAAAGAATAAAACCCAAAGTGGATGTTCTTTCAGCTACAAAACTAACATTAGGTGAAACAACAATATGTAAAACAGGGATCTCATATAAAAGGGGTAAATAACTTTACAACATAAGGTTCTGCAACACCAGGTTGTTGTTCCTCCGATACCCTCTACTAGAAGCCTGATGCAAAGGTCCCTTCTATCGAAGGCAATATGTATAAAGGAGACGATTGGCCGGAAACTCAACCCAGTTACAGAAGAAAAGGAGACAATTGCTTTTAAAGGGATTTGCAATCAGAAAATGACATACTGTTTAAATCAAGTTTTTAAATTAAACATATTAAGACTTTTCAGATTTATTTTTTTTTATTAGGTAAATTTTTTTGGTGGTCTACACCACCATTCTAACATAGAAAAGTCAAAATTCCTGCTCCAACACGGCCACTTTTCCGAAACGTGGGAAGGCTTGTCTAGTGTAAAATATGCCAGAAATGAACGCCTGGTCAGGAACAGGTGTATATTTCATTGAAGGCACATGAAGCTCCCAGGGATACCCTGAATAAATTAAGAGGCATACGCCTCTTGTATTCAGCGCACTATGGGCTGGAGGAAATCTTACTAAGTCCACTGCAGAAAATGCCAGGCTTAGTAAATTTCCCACTTTGTTTGAATTTTTGGTATTATGATATATACTATATTTATCAATATCCCAATAGCCTGCAGTTTTCACAACCCTAAGAACAGTCTGACACTTCATGTTCTGTAGAGAAAACTTTTCAGTAGTCATCTTATTGTCATCACAGGCAGGGTTATCCTAAAAGGCACCACCTATATATTGACAGCACAGGATTAACCATAGGTGATAGTTCCAGCTTACCTGCACAATGACTCACGAGTCCTGCTGTAAAGCATTGCTAAATGCTGTTAATCTTAGGGCTACATGGAAACATGACACATAGACCGCCATGTTGTACTTGGATGTCGTATACAATGGTTGTCAATGATGTTACTTTGTGACTTGAGACCTAATACAACTAAAATCACAGTCGCAAAAAATCCAACTTAGTTGGATGTTTTACAAAGGTTACAAGTTGTTAGTGACTTTTTCACCATTGACATCAATGTAAATCGCATGCAACTGCAACTTTTCTGCAATTTAGCAGTTTTAAACAGCCAAATCACAGGTCTAAAAAAATCATGTGATTTCAAGCTTTATAGATTTGTATAGCTGTGTGACTTGTTGTCATGTGACCGTGTAGCCCTAGCTTTAAATGCATATCAGGTAAGATGGCAACCCCATAGTCATATACAGAAAATGGACTAAAAAACTTCAATCAGAGACTGGTTTTAATTAATTAAAATTTTTTTATAGGTGATACATTCCCTTTAAAAGAACAACTTGAGGTTGGGAAAGCGGTTGAGGAAAGAACACTAATTACGTGGTATAGTGAAGTATTCATTGGCTGATATAGTTGTTTGCATACTTATTTAGCTATTTATTTCCATTAGCCTGTCAATACACACAAGCAGTATAATGTATGAGCAAAACTGATTCAATAAGAGACTGAAAAGAGGGCCCTCATTTTGAGGAAAACATTGGAAAGTGTCTAAATGATGAATAGAGCCCGAATATAACCCAGAGTTGATTTGACTGTCAGAACAATCTATCAGTGTAGCACATGTGAGGATGTTAGCCAAGAGATCAATTTTTGTGCTGTTCGGAGTGGTGTATAATGATGGCGATGCACATCTGCAATGTAATCCATTTCTATTCATGAAACACAATGGAAGAACGTGTAATATATTCTACAAACCATTCTTTTTGTAGCTGTCTTTTATCGCTTCGGGATGTAACATTCTTCCCGTGAGTTTTAAAAGAAGATTGAAAGTATTTCTTGTAAGAATTCATCACTCTGATGGACTGAGATACATAACCCTCCTGTTTTATAAAAACAAAACCTTTATTCCAAGGCTTCATCCTTGGTCACTGTCTTTAAGGTTGCTTCACATTTTTTGGGAAAAAAACTGTTTTGTTATTTGGGATGTTTTTCCTGTTTTGCTTTTTATTTGACTTCAAAAAATGCTGTTGAATTAAACAAACCCTACACAGTAGGTTATTTTTTATTTGCGGTAGTTTTTTCCTTATTTTTGGTGAATTTTTTTTGTGTTAGCATTTTTGTCAAATGCTCTAGGTGTGGCATTTTTGCAGGTGTGAGGAAAAAACACATGACAAATAAGTGAATAAAAAAAGACACTCAAAACTAGAGATGAATGAGCATACTCGCTAAGGGCAAATACTTGAGCGAGTAATGTCCTTAGCGAGTACCTGCCCGCTCGTGAGAAAAGATTCAGGTGCTGGCGGGTGGTGGGGAGCATCGAGGGAGAGCGGGGGGGGGGGGGGGGGGGGTGGGATGGGGGGAGATCCCCCCACTCCCTCCTGCTCACTCCCGCAACACACCACTCACCCCCGCCGACACCAGAATCTTTTCTCACGAGTCGGTAGGTACTCGCTAAGGACAAGTATTTGCCCTTAGCGAGTATGCTCGCTCATCTCTATTCAAAACATGTTTTAAAAAAAACACAAACTGCATGATTTTTACAAGTCCAAGAAAAGGCACCACAAAGACGTGTGGGAAGGAAGGCTTAAATGGGCCATAGCTTTTTAAGCAACTTGTGCTTATGTCATAGCCTATGTGATAATTAGCAAAACTGGTAATTATTTACCTAAAATGATGATTTTGTGCTGAAAAATCTCTTTAAAGTGATGTCTCTTCCCCCTAGCTTGCTGTCCGCTGTCTGCTAGCTCGTGATTGACAAGGGGATGGCTAGAGCAGGGATGAGTTATCCTGCTCATTGAACTGTACACAAAGAGCAGAGAGGAGAGAGAAGCAAAGACACATACAGAGTGCTGCAAGTAGAGCTAATAGTGAAATCTTCTGCCGTACACATGTACACTGCTAAGTTTTTCCGTAAACTACTGCATCATGAGATTGTCTGTGTGTAATGGGCATTTAGAAAGCAAGATCTCTATAGTTCTGTGCACATTCCATAGAAAATAGCCCACTTAACAGCAGTACCTCCCACCAGTCCCGCGAGGATGCATACATAGTAACATAGCATGTAAGACTGAAAAAAGACATGTGTCCATCCAGTTCAGCCTATTACTCCCCGATATTGATCCAGAGGAAGGCAAAAAAAAAAACCAATGAGGTGGAAGCCAATTTTCTCCATTGAAGGGAAAAAAATAATTCCTGACTCCAATATGGCAATTGGAATAATCCCTGGATCAACAACTCTTATGAAGTTATTAATGATTATAATATAATATTGTATCGCTCAAGAAAGGTGTCAGGCTCCTCTTGAACTCTTTTATTGAATTTGCCATCACCACATCCTCAGGCAGAGAGTTCCATAATCTCACTGCTCTTACAGTAAAGAACCCCCTTCTATATTAGTGTAGAAACCTTATTTCCTCTAGACGTAGAGGGTGCCCCCGTGTTACAGTCACAGTCCTGGATATAAACAGATCAAGGTAGAGATCTCTGTATTGACCCCTGATAAATTTATACATAGTTATTAGGTCACCCCTCAGATTTCTTTTTTCTACACTAAACAATCCCAATTTTGATAACCTCTCTAGGTATTGTAGTCCACCCAATCCATTTATTTTAGTTTCCCACCTTTATACCTGCTCAAGCTCTGGTATACACAATATTCCATGTGTAGTCTGACCAGTGACTTGTAAAAAGGAAGAACAATGTTCTCGTCATGTGCCCCTAAACATTTTTTGCCTTGGCAGCAGCTGCCTGACACTGGTTGCTCCAGTTAAGCTTACAGTTAACTAAAATCTCAGAGTCCTTTTCCATGTCAGTTTTGCCCAGTGGTTTCCCATTTACTGTGTAATGGTGACTTGTATTTCCTCTGCCCATGTGCATAACCTTACATTTATCAGTGGCAAGCCTCATTTGCCACTTTTCTGCCAAGCCCCCAACTTATCCAAATCATCTTGCATCCTCTTGTGTTAATTTCTTTACATAGTTTTGTATCATTTGCAAATATTGATATTTTCCTGAACAATCCTTTTACCAGGTCACTAATTAATATATTTAAAAAAAAATATGGCCTAAAACCGACCCCTGTTGTATCCCACTAATAACGGTAACCCAATCAAAGTATGTACAATTTATAACCCCCCTCTGCTTCTTATCACTTAGCCAGTTACTTACACACATTCTCTCCCAGACCAAGCATTCTCATTTTATATACTGTACCAACCTTTTATGTGGCACTGTATCAAACACTTTAGAAATGTCCAGATACACAAGATCCAGTGACTCCCCGGTCCAGCCTAGAACTTACCTCCTCATAGAAGCTGATCAGGTTGCTTTGACAGGAGCGATCTCTCATAAACCCATGCTGATATGGAGTTATATAGCTATTTTCCTTGAGGTCCTCAGGAAGGCATCTCTTAAGAAAACCCTTCAAATATTTTACCCATAATAAAAGTAAGACTTACTGGTCTGTAATTTCCTGGTTCACTTTTTGACCCTTTTTGAATATCAACACCACATTGGCTATGCGCCATCCAATGAAACAGGCCCTGTCACTAATAAACAGATATACAGTCTGCACAGATGAAAATGGGGAAAAATACAGGATATAAACTAATACTCAAAGGAAAAATAAAACAAGTGTGCCTGTGCTCTTTAACAAGCCAAAGCGTATAGCTTCAGTGATCCGGCAAAGACCATCAATCAAAGTAACAACATTTATTTGTGACGTGTTTCGGCATAACCAACATGCCTTCCTCAAGCTTCAAAGAAGTCCCATGCTTCTCATCAGAGACCCAGTCAAATACTTTTGTCTAACTAGAATGGTGTTACCCATCTGACCTTAAATAAGAAAGGGGTTCCTGTACCCCCAAACAGTTTTTTTTTTTTTTTTACTGAGTTTATCAAATAAAAACAGAAGTCAGATTTATACATTTTGCCTCAAGTTCTACTTTGATTTGGAAGATTACTCCCTGGCCTGGACCTTGCTTTTATCAATTAATACGTTTAATTAATACGCCACCTCATTTTAAACTTAAAGGTAATCTGTCAGCTCAAACATGCTGTCCAGGTTGCAGGCATCATTGCTATTGAGTAGAGGAGCTTAACAGATTGATATAAAGTTTTATGGGGAAAGATTCAGCATAACTTGTGTTTTATTCATTTATACCTCTGCTCATTCTGAGCTGAACAGTCCAATGGGCGGTCCTATCAGTGATTGACAGCTACCCCTGTATGTAAAGTTATACACAGATAGCTGTCAGTCACTGATAGGACCGCCCATTGGACTGTTCATCTCAGAATGAGCAGTGATATAAATGAATAAAATACAAGTTATACTGAATCGTTCCTCATATCATTTTATATCAATCTGCTCAGCTCCTCCTGCTCAATAACATGCCGCCTACAGTTTGAACAGCATGTCCCAGCTGATAGGCTCCCTTTAAATCAAGCTCCACCCTCTTTTTCCTCTTTGAACCTCTTTATACATTAGGCACATCTTAAATCCCCTGCACTGACTCTAAATAGGTAAGATAAGAAAGTCATCTATGTCCCTCAAAGAATTACAGTGAAAATATCACTCTACCATTTTAATAGGTGAAATTGTGGTTTTATCGCCAAGGCTGAACAGACTCCTGGTTGTGAGTGAGTTAATACGACAACCACTTTAACAATATAGAAGTAATGTGAAATGGGACGATGTAGAGAAATATAACCAGTCCATTTATTTCATGTTTATTATTCCATTTTGTATGAAGCAATGTCTCACAGAGGCAATACATTAGCTCTATGAACACTAACTTCACCATTTTTCTAGATACTTACGCTTTTATTATAAACTGTGAAAATGCTTTGCAGGAAATGATTTAGTGCCATTAGCGCTCTTCCACACCAGCAAAATATTTCTGCAATACGCACCACAAGAAGCAGCTCAATGGGATTAATCCGGTTAAAACAAGTTATTCCCTATCCAGAGCTAGCTGAACGATGGAGGTCTGACCATTGGGACCCCCACTGATCATGAGAACAGGGGCAGGTAGCGCAGGTTGGGCAGGCGAATTGTGCTCCATTCAGTCCAGTAAAGGATATGTTCACAAAGCTGATTTTTTCTGCTTATTTGATATGGAGTCCAGGCAGATTCCACATCAAATGTGCATCTCCTAGGTGCCCCATTATCTTTAATGTGAATTGCACCAGAGAGTGTAGTAACATGTCACTTCTTAACACAGATTCAGTAAAGAATCTGCATCAGGAAATCTGCATGTGGATTTGGCCATTATATTGGGCTAAATCTGCATGTTGATCTCTGGTATACCAAAATGAAATTTCATGGATTTCTGCTGTTTTTCAGGCAAAATCAGTGCGGATGGCCATATGCACCATTGTGAACATTTCAGCACCATTATGCATGCTTCAGCGCAATTTATCTATGCAGTGAGCAAGTAGATTTGCATGTGTATTGGCCCATAGTAATGTACTTTTAGCGTATACAGGGCCTCTTCACATGCACTCATGATGCCTCCTTGCCTTGATTTAAAAGACTATTTAGCCTAATGAGGTCCTGGAGTGTTCTGTCTTTCACGAAATTGTAGCATATTTGCCCACCTCCCATGAACTTCAAGAAAGATAGAGTAGGACCTATTTTTTGTGCATCCATGAAATGCACGCACAAAAATTGTTCATGAGAACGAACCCAATGACACAAATGGGTTTCTATTAGGGATGAGCGAGCGTACTCGGAAAAGCACTACTCGCTCGAGTAATTTGCTTTATCCGAGTATCGCTGTGCTCGTCCCTGAAGATTCGGGTGCCGGCACGGAGTGGGGAGTTGCAGGGGAGAGCGGGGAGGAACGGAGGTAAGATCTCCCTCTCCCTCTCTCCCGCCCGCTCTCCCCTGCTCCCCGCTGCGACTCACCTGTCAGCCGCAGCGGCACCCGAATCTTCAGGGATGAGCACAGCGATACTCGGATAAAGCAAATTACTCGAGCGAGTAGTGCTTTTCCGAGTACGCTCGCTCATCTCTAGTTTCTATCCATCATATTAATTTCCATCATATGTAAATATCTGATAAATGGGGGACCCACAGGTAGAAAATGTTCTGAATAGCAAACATTATTCATGTAGAGGTTACCATTAGAAGACAGGTTGAGCTATTGAGTTTTATTGCTCCCCATCCTTGGTGACAGAATGAACAGAAGGTTCTGACAGTACTGTAGGACAAGTTTTTGGTAAAATGCAGAGATAAAATGACAAAAACCTGTAACAGGGCCCCCAACTATAATGCTTTCTTCATAGTACTGGGCTCCCTATATGGAGAAGAGAGGCCTTATGGGCCCCCTAAGGCTCCTGGGTTGGTGACTGTCAGACCCATAAACCCCATCATTCATGACAATCATGACATGTAAACTCTATTCCAGGGCTTGTTTTGTCTCTTCACTTTCCTTCTATCAGCAAAACAATTATAGCTTAATCCTGGAACAAATAAGCATTCCCCTACAAGAGGTAGTCCCCTACTAGAATGGATGGGTTCTCTTTACAAATAAATTATCTAGTATTCTTTTAGATAAACATAATAAGTGCCTTAATTCCTGTAGACCTTAGGGTGCATTCCCACGAACGTATATCGGCTCGGTGTTCACGCCGAGCCGATATACGTTGTCCTCGTGTGCAGGAGGGGGGAAGGATGGAAGAGCCAGGAGCAGGAACTGAGCTCCCGCCCCCTCTCTGCCTCCTCTCCGCCCCTCTGCACTATTTGCAATGAAAGGAGGTGGGGCGGGACGGGGCTAAGTGCCAAGAGTTAGCCCCGCCCCAGCCCCGCCTCTCCCCATTGCAAATAGTGCAGAGGGGTGGAGAGGAGGCAGAGAGGGGGTGGGAGCTCAGTTCCTGCTCCTGGGTCTTCCATTCTCCCCCCCCCCCCCCGCCTGCACACGAGGGCAATGTATATAGGCTCGGCGTGAAAACCGAGCCGATATACGTTCGTGGGAATGCACCCTTAGCCAAGTCTTAAGAAATTATATCCATCCTCAACTCTCCCCTCTTGTCCCATCCTGTACCTGATGCTGCTTTCTTAAATTTAATGTGCTATCCTTAATAGGCTCGCCTAGGTTCCCTATGCTTCTCAGCACCCTTCCCTCTTCTCTCTCTTATCTTTATCTTTTCCTTTTATCTTCCACCGTTCCTTTACTCCTCTTTATTACTATGCTCTATTTTTTTCTTTCTTCTTTTACTTGTTCGTTATTTGTTATGATGATATTTTGGAGCAGCTATGGATTACAAGTTTTACTGAATATTATCAAAATGTTCCCATTTGCCTGCTTTTGGACAGATAACATTTGTTTCTTCTGATCCGTTTTTCTGACTCTAAAGGACCTCTGTACACACAACCTCTGATTTCGTCTTTTTGATTGTTCATATGGTCTCTGTACAAGCTCCAAAGCTCTTCATGTTTATAACATTATAGGGCCGGTCTCACACAACTGGATTTCAATTAGCTTGATATTGCGATAGGCTGTGGGTACCCGCGTCTTTGCCTAGCGACGGCGTGGGAAAAACAAACCTTTTTAAAAAATCTGTACTGCACATGACTCACAGCGAGCGCCCATAGTCATGTGCAGTACAGAAAGCGAAAGTACATAGGATCGCTGATCGGGGTCAGAGCCAAATTCTGCTGCAGGCTCCCGCCTGTGGAATCCGACTCATTTGTGTGAGACCGGCCTAAGTCCATATTATGCTACCTTCACGGCAATCAATAAAAAACCTTGAACTTAGAAAAGCCGCACCAAACCAGAGATCTCTTTAAGCCCAATGCCACCATAATAATTACACCCCTGTTCAGGGATACAATTGTGTCATGAGCTTCGCTCTGAATTTATGTGACAAGCTTAGTTTTTGGCGCTATATTGATTTATTTAATGCATTTGTACAGCACATAATCCACAACACAGTACACAGTACACAGCTCACAATCTAAATGTACTTATCAACATGTTTTCGGATGGGAAACCATAGGCAATCCACAGAAACACATGTAGAACATACAAACTCCATGTAGATATTGCCCTTGGTCAAGTTCGAACCCAGGACTCTACTGGGGCAAGACTACAGTGCTAGCCATTGAGCCACTAAGCTGTACTATTGAGCTTGTGCTTGGTGCTTTATTTCTGTAGAGATTAGTTACAGTACTACATTTATGTACTGAGCTTACTTCAATTACTGCATACCGTACATGCATTTATGTACTGCGCTTACATCTGCCACTGCATTTATGTACTTGGTTTGATAGTGGTACCTTATAAATGTACTGCACTTAGTTCTGAAACAGCGTTTATGTACTCGGCTTACTTATGATGCTGTATACATGTACTGAACTTAGTTCTTGAACCAAATCTATGCATTGAGCTTGGTTCTGGTACTAATGATCTAGCAATAGTTATAGGAAATTATCGCTAAAATAATAACTTACTTTGCGCACTAGTATAAGGTGTGTTTAAAATATTATAATTATTGTATCCAATGATTAAGGAAGGAATAATTTTGGTGGAATGCTACATCAAAGACATCCCCCACATATATCTTTGTTAAAAGTTTGACTCCAAACCCTGCCCATTCAGGATGGGAAAACACAAGAAAATGAATTAAAAGTATTCCAATGTCTCTAATATTGTGCAGTCTAGGGCCTCAGTCACACGGGCGCATCGGCACCCGTACACCGGCACCGATGCGCCCGTGTGACTGAGGCCCTAGACTGCAATGAAGCCGGTCACATGTTCTTTCCTCCGGCGCTCCGGAGAGACGGCCGTCTGCAGGTACGTACGTCTGCTGGTGTCAGTCACACGGGCGCATCGGCGCCGGTGTACGGGTGCCAATGCGCCCGTGTGACTGAGGCCTAAGGGTGACTACCCACTACAGTTCTTTTTCACTGCAAAATTTGCAGCGTTTTTTTTTTCTCCAGGAGACTATGGGACTTGTTAATGTTAAAATCACATCGCGCAAAATCATGATTTCGCGGTAAATTTCGATTTTGCGGCAATGCGTTTTTAACATTAGAAAGCACCATAGACACCTAGAAAAAAAAACGCAGCAAATTTGTAAACGTTAGTAGGTAGTCACCCTTATGAACGTTTGGATAAGTTACCTAATTCTCTTAATTCAGTTTTTTTCCCATTATGTTTATACAGTAATGCTCACTAAGGACCCTTTCACACAAGCATATTTGTGTGTGTATTTGCCGGCGCAATATGCAGAGAATAGAACCCATTTATTTCAATTGGGTTATTCCCTTTCATTTTCTAATTCTATTTTCATGGGCATTTGCGCACCAAAGCCCTTGATAGAAGTAGAGATGAGCGAACACCAAAATGTTCGGGTGCTCGTTATTCGGAACGAACTTCCCGCGATGCTCGAGGGTTCGTTTCGAACAACGAACCCCATTGAAGTCAATGGGCGACCAGAGCATTTTTGTATTTCGCCGATGCTCGCTAAGGTTTTCATGTGTGAAAATCTGGGCAATTCAACAAAGTGATGGGAACGACACAGTGACGGATAGGGCAGGCGAGGGGCTACATGTTGGGCTGCATCTCAAGTTCACAGGTCCCACTATTAAGCCACAATACCGGCAAGAGTGGCCCCCCCCCCCTCCCAACAACTTTTACTTCTGAAAAGGCCTCATTAGCATGGCATACCTTTGCTAAGCACCACACTAGCTACAACAAAGCACAATCACTGCCTGGATGACACTCCACTGCCACTTCTCCTGGGTTACATGCTGCCCAACCGCCCCCCCTCCCCCCCACAGCGCACACCAAAGTGTCCCTGCGCAGCCTTCAGCTGCCCTCATGCCACGCCACACTCATGTCTATTTAGAAGTGCGTCTGCCATGAGGAGGAACCGCAGGCACACACTGCAGAGGGTTGGCACGGCTAGGCAGCGACCCTCTTTAATAGGGGCGGGGCGATAGCCCACAATGCTGTACAGAACCAATGAGAAATAGAATCCTGTGCCACCGCCATCAGGAGCTGCACACGTGGGCATAGCAATGGTGAACCTATGTGCCACACACTATTCATTCTGTCAAGGTGTCTGCATGCCCCAGTCAGACTGGTAATATGCACCTTAACAGTAACCGCGTTGGTGGTAATGTGGTGGTGACTGCGGACCTAGTAGCACGGTTGTATTTTGTTGGTTTTCGGAATGTGGCCAGGATTAAGTGGGCCGTGGCGGGGGGATGGTGTGGGGGCTCTCTTGTTGTGTCGGTAAAGGTGAAATTCTTGGACTGCCACCAGACGAACCAATGCAAAGGCATTTGCCAACAATGTTTTCCCTGTTGGAGGAGGAGGGGGATGTTTTTGAGGCACTACGTGTCCTCTCCACGTGTCCGTGGTTATATGCACCTTAACAGTAACCGCGTTGGTGGTAATGTGGTGGTGACTGCGGACCTAGTAGCACGGTTGTATTTTGTTGGTTTTCGGAATGTGGCCAGGATTAAGTGGGCCGTGGCGGGGGGATGGTGTGGGGGCTCTCTTGTTGTGTCGGTAAAGGTGAAATTCTTGGACTGCCACCAGACGAACCAATGCAAAGGCATTTGCCAACAATGTTTTCCCTGTTGGAGGAGGAGGGGGATGTTTTTGAGGCACTACGTGTCCTCTCCACGTGTCCGTGGTTATATGCACCTTAACAGTAACCGCGTTGGTGGTAATGTGGTGGTGACTGCGGACCTAGTAGCACGGTTGTATTTTGTTGGTTTTCGGAATGTGGCCAGGATTAAGTGGGCCGTGGCGGGGGGATGGTGTGGGGGCTCTCTTGTTGTGTCGGTAAAGGTGAAATTCTTGGACTGCCACCAGACGAACCAATGCAAAGGCATTTGCCAACAATGTTTTCCCTGTTGGAGGAGGAGGGGGATGTTTTTGAGGCACTACGTGTCCTCTCCACGTGTCCGTGGTTATATGCACCTTAACAGTAACCGCGTTGGTGGTAATGTGGTGGTGACTGCGGACCTAGTAGCACGGTTGTATTTTGTTGGTTTTCGGAATGTGGCCAGGATTAAGTGGGCCGTGGCGGGGGGATGGTGTGGGGGCTCTCTTGTTGTGTCGGTAAAGGTGAAATTCTTGGACTGCCACCAGAGGAACCAATGCAAAGGCATTTGCCAACAATGTTTTCCCTGTTGGAGGAGGAGGGGGATGTTTTTGAGGCACTACGTGTCCTCTCCACGTGTCCGTGGTTATATGCACCTTAACAGTAACCGCGTTGGTGGTAATGTGGTGGTGACTGCGGACCTAGTAGCACGGTTGTATTTTGTTGGTTTTCGGAATGTGGCCAGGATTAAGTGGGCCGTGGCGGGGGGATGGTGTGGGGGCTCTCTTGTTGTGTCGGTAAAGGTGAAATTCTTGGACTGCCACCAGACGAACCAATGCAAAGGCATTTGCCAACAATGTTTTCCCTGTTGGAGGAGGAGGGGGATGTTTTTGAGGCACTACGTGTCCTCTCCACGTGTCCGTGGTTATATGCACCTTAACAGTAACCGCGTTGGTGGTAATGTGGTGGTGACTGCGGACCTAGTAGCACGGTTGTATTTTGTTGGTTTTCGGAATGTGGCCAGGATTAAGTGGGCCGTGGCGGGGGGATGGTGTGGGGGCTCTCTTGTTGTGTCGGTAAAGGTGAAATTCTTGGACTGCCACCAGACGAACCAATGCAAAGGCATTTGCCAACAATGTTTTCCCTGTTGGAGGAGGAGGGGGATGTTTTTGAGGCACTACGTGTCCTCTCCACGTGTCCGTTCCATGTCAGCAATAGTAGCACTCAAGACAGGCCCCAGTAACAATTCCGAAGCAGCAGTATAGCGGGAGCGCAGTCTTCGTTCCATGTAAGCAATAGTAGCACTCAGGACAGGCCCCAGTAACAATTCCGAAGCAGCAGTATAGCGGGAGCACAGTCTTCGTTCCATGTAAGCAATAGTAGCACTCAGGACAGGCCCCATTAACAATTCTGAAGCAGCAGTATAGCGGGAGCGCAGTCTTCGTTCCATGTCAGCAATAGTAGCACTCAGGACAGGCCCCATTAACAATTCTGAAGCAGCAGTATAGCGGGAGCGCAGTCTTCGTTCCATGTCAGCAATAGTAGCACTCAGGACAGGCCCCATTAACAATTCTGAAGCAGCAGTATAGCGGGAGCGCAGTCTTCGTTCCATGTCAGCAATAGTAGCACTCAAGACAGGCCCCAGTAACAATTCTGAAGCAGCAGTATAGTGGGAGCGCAGTCTTAGTTCCATTTCAGTAGCCTTAGTATAGCCAAGGCACAAGTTACATTTATGTAGCTAAAGTGTAGGCCAACCCCACACACCTTTCTGTACCATGAGTGCAGGCGAAGAACATAGAAATTACTATGATTACACTGTAGGTGAGGGCCCCAAAAAATTGGTGTACCAACAGTACTAATGTACCTCAGTAAAAATTGGCCATGCCCAACCAAGATGGCAGGTGAATCGCTTTGGTTAATGTGGCTTAAGTGGTAACTAGGCCTGGAGGCAGCCCAGTGTAACGAAAAAATTGGTTCAAGTTAAAGTTCCAACGCTTTTAAGCGCATTGAAACTTATAAAAATTGTTCAGAAAAATTATTTGAGTGAGCCTTGTGGCCCTAAGAAAAATTGCCCGTTCAGCGTGATTACGTGAGGTTTCAGGAGGAGTAGCAGGAGGAGGAGGAGGAGGAATATTAGACACAGATTGATGAAGCAGAAATGTCCCCGTTTTGGATGGTGAGAGAGAACGTAGCTTCCATCCGCGGGTGCAGCCTACGTATTGCTTACGTATCGCTGCTGTCCGCTGGTGGAGAACAGAAGTCTGGGGAAATCCAGCCTTTGTTCATCTTGATCAGTGTTAGCCTGTCGGCACTGTCGGTTGACAAGCGGCTACGCTTATCTGTGATGATTCCCCCAGCCGCACTAAACACCCTTTCCGACAAGACGCTAGCCGCAGGACAAGCAAGCACCTCAAGGGCATACAGCGCTAGTTCAGGCCACGTGTCCAGCTTCGACACCCAGTAGTTGTAGGGGGCAGAGGCGTCACCAAGGATGGTCGTGCGATCCGCTACGTACTCCCTCACCATCCTTTTACAGTGCTCCCGCCGACTCAGCCGTGACTGGGGAGCGGTGACACAGTCTTGGTGGGGAGCCATAAAGCTGGCCAGGCCCTTAAAGACTGTTGCACTGCCTGGGATGTACATGCTGCTCGATCTACGCACATCCCCTGCTACCTTGCCCTCGGTACTGCGCCTTCTGCCACTAGCGCTGTCGGCTGGGAATTTTACCATCAGCTTGTCCGCAAGGGTCCTGTGGTATAGCAACACTCTCGAACCCCTTTCCTCTTCGGGAATCAGAGTGGGCAGGTTCTCCTTATAGCGTGGGTCGAGCAGTGTGTACACCCAGTAATCCGTCGTGGCCAGAATGCGTGCAACGCGAGGGTCACGAGAAAGGCATCCTAACATGAAGTCAGCCATGTGTGCCAGGGTACCAGTACGCAACACATGGCTGTCCTCACTAGGAAGATCACTTTCAGGATCCTCCTCCTCCTCCTCAGGCCATACACGCTGAAAGGATGACAGGCAATCAGCCGGTGTACCGTCAGCAGCGGCCCAAGCTGTCTCTTCCCCCTCCTCCTCATCCTCCTCATGCTCCTCCTCCTCCTCCTGTACGCGCTGAGAAATAGACAGGAGGGTGCCCTGACTATCCAGCGGCATACTGTCTTCCCCCGCCCCCGTTTCCGAGCGCAAAGCAGCTGCCTTTATGGTTTGCAGGGAATTTCTCAAGATGCATAGCAGAGGAATGGTGACGCTAATGATTGTAGCATCGCCGCTCACCACCTGGGTAGACTCCTCAAAATTACCAAGGACATGGCAGATGTCTGCCAACCAGGCCCACTCTTCTGAAAGGAATTGAGGAGGCTGACTCCCACTGCGCCGGCCATGTTGGAGTTGGTATTCGACTATAGCTCTACGTTGTTCATAGAGCCTGGCCAACATGTGGAGCGTAGAGTTCCACCGTGTGGGCACGTCGCACAGCAGTCGGTGCACTGGCAGCTTAAAGTGATGTTGCAGGGTGCGCAGGGTGGCAGCGTCCGTGTGGGACTTGCGGAAATGTGCGCAGAGGCGGCGCGCCTTTACGAGCAGGTCTGACAAGCGTGGGTAGCTTTTCAGAAACCGCTGAACCACCAAATTAAAGACGTGGGCCAGGCATGGCACGTGCGTGAGGCTGCCGAGCTGCAGAGCCGCCACCAGGTTACGGCCGTTGTCACACACGACCATGCCCGGTTGGAGGCTCAGCGGCGCAAGCCAACGGTCGGTCTGCTCTGTCAGACCCTGCAGCAGTTCGTGGGCCGTGTGCCTCTTATCGCCTAAGCTGAGTAGTTTCAGCACGGCCTGCTGACGCTTGCCCACCGCTGTGCTGCCACACCGCGCGACACCGACTGCTGGCGACATGCTGCTGCTAACACATCTTGATTGCGAGACAGAGGAGGAGGAGGAGGGTGCTTTAGTGGAGGAAGCATACACCTCCGCAGATACCAGCACCGAGCTGGGGCCCGCAATTCTGGGGGTGGGTAGGACGTGAGCGGTCCCAGGCTCTGACTCTGTCCCAGCCTCCACTAAATTCACCCAATGTGCCGTCAGGGAGATGTAGTGGCCCTGCCCGCCTGTGCTTGTCCACGTGTCCGTTGTTAAGTGGACCTTGGCAGTAACCGCGTTGGTGAGGGCGCGTACAATGTTGCGGGAGACGTGGTCGTGCAGGGCTGGGACGGCACATCGGGAAAAGTAGTGGCGACTGGGAACTGAGTAGCGCGGGGCCGCCGCCTCCATGATACTTTTGAAGGACTCCGTTTCCACAACCCTATACGGCAGCATCTCAAGGCTGATGAATTTTGCGATGCGGACGGTTAACGTTTGAGCGTGCGGGTGCGTGGCGGCGTACTTGCGCTTGCGCTCCAACAGTTGCGCTAGCGACGGCTGGACTGTGCGGTGCGAGACATTGGTGGATGGGGCCGAGGACAGCGGAGGTGAGGGTGTGGGTGCAGGCCATGAGACGGTCGTGCCTGTGTCCTGAGAGGGGGGTTGCATCTCAGTGGCAGGTTGGGGCACAGGGGGAGAGGCAGGGGTGCAAACCGGAGGCGCTGAACGGCCTTCGTCCCACCTTGCGGGGTGCTTGGCCATCATATGTCTGCGCATGGTGGTGGTGGTGAGGCTGTTGGTGTTGGCTCCCCGGCTGAGCTTTGCGCGACAAAGGTTGCACACCACAGTTCGTCGGTCGTCAGGCGTCTCTGTGAAAAACTGCCAGACCTTAGAGCACCTCGGCCTCTGCAGGGTGGCATGGCGCGAGGGGGCGCTTTGGGAAACAGTTGGTGGATTATTCGGTCTGGCCCTGCCTCTACCCCTGGCCACCGCACTGCCTCTTGCAACCTGCCCTGCTGATGCCCTTGACTCCCCCTCTGAAGACCTGTCCTCCTGAGTAAGCGTTGCACACCAGGTGGGGTCAGTCACCTCATCGTCCTGCTGCTCTTCCTCCGAATCCTCTGTGCGCTGCTCCCTCGGACTTACTGCCCTTACTACTACCTCACTGCAAGACAACTGTGTCTGATCGTCATCGTCCTCCTCACCCACAGAAAGTTGTTGAGACAGTTGGCGGAAGTCCCCAGCCTCATCCCCCGGACCCCGGGAACTTTCGAATGGTTGGGCATCAGTGACTATAAACTCCTCTGGTGGGAGAGGAACCGCTGCTGCCCAATCTGAGCAGGGGCCCGAGAACAGTTCCTGGGAGTGTTCCCGCTCCTGAGCAGGTGTCATTGTAGTGGAGTGAGGAGGCTGGGAGGAAGGAGGAGCAGCAGACAGAGGATTCGGATTTGCAGCAGTGGACGGCGCAGAACTGCGTGTTGACGATAGGTTGCTCGAAGCACTTTCTGCCATCCAGGACAGGACCTGCTCACACTGCTCATTTTCTAATAACCGTCTCCCGCGTGGACCCATTAATTGGGCGATGAATGTGGGGACGCCAGAAACGTGCCTCTCTCCTAATCGCGCAGCAGTCGGCTGCGACACACCGGGATCAGGAGCTCGGCCTGTGCCCACACCCTGACTTGGCCCTCCGCGTCCTCGGCCGCGTCCACGTCCTCTAGGCCTACCCCTACCCCTCAGCATGCTGTATTACTAGTGATTTGATTTCACAGGCAGGAAATAAATTGGCGCAAGACTGCAGGCCAAATATAATTTTTGCCCTTTTTGGAAAATGAAAGGCCCCACTGCCTCTAGTGAATGAATAATCTAAGTTTAATAACTGTGCTGTGTCCCTGCTAATGTGTCACAGAACGTGAGGGTAGCAGAGTTATTATAACTCTGGCAGAGCAGGTATTTTTTTCCCAATTAAGGAAAGCAAATGGCAAAGCCAGCAGTAAAGCGTAGCTGGGTGCGTCTGATTTAGCAATGTTGTTCACGCAGCTCACACGTGTCCACAGCCCTTAGGACGGACAGAGGCTGGACAAATAGATTTGTTTTCAGTTTTTTTCCACCAAAAGGCAGCACTGCGTATATTCAATGAACATGAGAAGTTTAATAACTGTGCTGTGTCCCTGCTTATGTGTCACAGAACGTGAGGGTAGCAGAGTTATTATAACTCTGGCAGAGCAGGTATTTTTTTCCCAATTAAGGAAAGCAAATGGCAAAGCCAGCAGTAAAGCGTAGCTGGGTGCGTCTGATTTAGCAATGTTGTTCACGCAGCTCACACGTGTCCACCGCCCTTAGGACGGACAGAGGCTGGACAAATAGATTTGTTTTCAGTTTTTTTCCACCAAAAGGCAGCACTGCGTATATTCAATGAACATGAGAAGTTTAATAACTGTGCTGTGTCCCTGCTTATGTGTCACAGAACGTGAGGGTAGCAGAGTTATTATAACTCTGGCAGAGCAGGTATTTTTTTCCCAATTAAGGAAAGCAAATGGCAAAGCCAGCAGTAAAGCGTAGCTGGGTGCGTCTGATTTAGCAATGTTGTTCACGCAGCTCACACGTGTCCACCGCCCTTAGGACGGACAGAGGCTGGACAAATAGATTTGTTTTCAGTTTTTTTCCACCAAAAGGCAGCACTGCGTATATTCAATGAACATGAGAAGTTTAATAACTGTGCTGTGTCCCTGCTTATGTGTCACAGAACGTGAGGGTAGCAGAGTTATTATAACTCTGGCAGAGCAGGTATTTTTTTCCCAATTAAGGAAAGCAAATGGCAAAGCCAGCAGTAAAGCGTAGCTGGGTGCGTCTGATTTAGCAATGTTGTTCACGCAGCTCACACGTGTCCACAGCCCTTAGGACGGACAGAGGCTGGACAAATAGATTTGTTTTCAGTTTTTTTCCACCAAAAGGCAGCACTGCGTATATTCAATGAACATGAGAAGTTTAATAACTGTGCTGTGTCCCTGCTTATGTGTCACAGAACGTGAGGGTAGCAGAGTTATTATAACTCTGGCAGAGCAGGTATTTTTTTCCCAATTAAGGAAAGCAAATGGCAAAGCCAGCAGTAAAGCGTAGCTGGGTGCGTCTGATTTAGCAATGTTGTTCACGCAGCTCACACGTGTCCACCGCCCTTAGGACGGACAGAGGCTGGACAAATAGATTTGTTTTCAGTTTTTTTCCACCAAAAGGCAGCACTGCGTATATTCAATGAACATGAGAAGTTTAATAACTGTGCTGTGTCCCTGCTTATGTGTCACAGAACGTGAGGGTAGCAGAGTTATTAACTGTGGCAGAGCAGGTATTTTTTTTCCCAATTAAGGAAAGCAAATGGC
This sequence comes from Eleutherodactylus coqui, assembly GCF_035609145.1. Lineage (NCBI taxonomy): Eukaryota > Metazoa > Chordata > Amphibia > Anura > Eleutherodactylidae > Eleutherodactylus > Eleutherodactylus coqui. The sequence goes on along the minus strand of NC_089839.1, from coordinate 236,742,179 downwards.
GAAGCCAGGAGTAAAACGTAGCTGGGTGCGTATGATTTTTACAGGTTGCAGACGCAGCCGACACGTGTCCACCGGCGTTAGGACGGACAGAGGCAGGACAAATAGAATTATTTTCACTTGTTTTACAAGCAAAAGGCCGCACTGCGTATATTCTATGAATAATAACTGTGTTGTGGCCCTGCCTATACAATTCTTTCCCTGCAGTATCAATGGAGGGTGGAATGCTCTGCAGAGGCGATTTTGAGAAGCCAAAAAAAAATGCAGCACAGCTAACAGCAGCCTGGACAGTACTGCACACGGATAAATATGGCCCTAGAAAGGACCGTTGAGGTTCTTGAAGGCTACACTCACTCCTAACACTCTCCCTGCCTATGCAGCACTTCTGTCCCTAATGCCAGGTGCAACGGTCTGCAGAGGCGATTTTGAGAAAAAAAAAAATGGCACTGCTAACAGCAGCCAACACACAGCTATCAGTGGCCCTAATAAGGACCTTTGGGGGGTCTTGAAGCCTACACTAACTACCAATTCTTTCCCTACAGCAGCTCCGGTACAAACAGCACTGTCCCTCATCTAACTCACCAGGCATCTGAGGCGAGCCGCGGGAGGGGCCGACTTTTATGTTCGGGTGACACCTGATCTTCCCAGCCACTCACAGCAGGGGGGTGGTATAGGGCTTGAACGTCACAGGGGGAAGTTGTAATGCCTTCCCTGTCTTTCAATTGGCCAGAAAAGCGCGCAAACGTCTCAGGGAAGTAAGTGAAAGTAACCAGAACACCGCATGGTGTTCGTTACGAATAACGAACATCCCGAACACCCTAATATTCGCACGAATATCAAGCTCGGAAGAACACGTTCGCTCATCTCTAGATAGAAGTCTATGGAAGGCGCGCACTCAATTCACGTACAAATGCGCAATATGCTGCGCAACTCCATGGGAAAAAACACTAACTCATTAGGCTAAATAGCCTTTAATACCTGCGACCATGTAAACTGGCCCTGCGAGCGCAAAAAATACAGTAATATGCGCCAAAACATGCGCAAAAGTGCATGGTTCATGGCACAAATACGTTACGCAAGCATTTTTCATGAGAAGTGGCCCTTAAGGAGAGAGAAGTTTTTTTATTAAACAGGCTCAGGATAAGAACCTAATATTCTTCTTTTTAGGACTACATTTGCCAATTTTTCATTACCCAGATAGAACTATTTCAGAGATCTGACCCATGGTTGAAAGCATGTGTATAGTAAGTGAGGGTTTGCTCATGCGTTAAACAATGTGCATATAAAAATACTGCGTTTCCCTGAAAATAAGACACTGTCTTATAATAATTTTTGCCCAAAAGAGGCACTAGGTCTTATTTTCAGGGATATTTTATTATACTTACCTAGCAGACTCGGTCCACATCCCTCCTGCTGCTCTCCTGAGTTCTGGTACGCTTCCTGCTGTCCCTGACAGCCAACAAAAGATCACTTCCCGGTTATATAATTCATAAATCCCGCCTCTAGGAAGTGATGGCTCTGATTGGCAAAGCAGCGCTCAAGAACCAATCAATGAAACGCTGGATGAACCAATCACAGCCATTGCATTGATTCATCGAGCACTACGTTGATTGGCTGAGCAGTGCTCAAGAACCAATCAAAACCATCACTTTCTGGAGGCTGGATTTATGAATCATGTCCCCAGTAAGCAATCTTCTGTGGGCAGCCAAGGACTGCAGGGAGCCTGCCGGAGCTCTGGGGAGCGGTCGGAGGGATGCTGACCAAGCCAGCTTGGTAAGTATGTTTTTTTTCTTCTAATGTAATGCAGCCAGGGCTTATTTGCGGTGTATGGCTTATATTTTAAATCTCCTGAAAATCCAGAAAAATCAGGGTAGGTCTTATTTTCAGGGAAACGGGGTATGTGCATACATTTTAGATGCATTAGAGGGGTTATCACATGAAAACAACCCCTTCTTAGGGCCACTTCATATTGCTATATTTTCAGGGTGTGTGTTTCTGTGTATTTCATTGAAAGCACATAATCCCATAATAATTTTGAGTGCCGGACCCCCGCCAATCAACTGTTGATCAACTATCCTGGGGATAGGCCATCGATAGTAAAAGTCATGAACAGCTCCTTTACTTTTAAAAAATAAAAATTATAACAATTTGCAGGGGTAATCCCATCTACAGCGCCTTTCCCATAAAAGGGACTTTGCAGTTCCCTACACAGGGAATATCCAGGAGTAAAGGTACAACTAGACGAAAAGATCATCATTCAATAAAACGTTCAAACGAACAATAATCATTCAGTCTAAAAGCAAGCAAGCGACTGAAGATGAACGAGAATCCTGCACTCCTCGTTTGCCGTTCAGTTTCTGTAGGACTAAAAATCCCCATTGGCTCTTTCATTTGTCGTTTCGTTTAAACACTTCTGATTCAGTGTTTCATATGGGGAATGGGAACACTCAATGAGAAGTGAATGATTCTCGTTGAATGAGTCAACCATAAATCTGCCTGTCCAAATGGCTGCATGAGCGCAAACAAGCTGGTGATGACGTCATCAGCTAATTTGCTCGTGCACATGAGAATAGTGCAGTGTAAAAGCAGCAGTGATCAGGGAAAAACGGTGAAGGGGCAGCAGAGCTAGTAAGGCCCCCTCTCTCTGATGATTGGTGGGGGTCTCAGTAGAGAAACCCAACCATAAGAAAATGATAATATATCTTACTGATATACTATTGCTATTCCTGCCAGTAAATGTCTTTGACTTATTGCAAAAAAAAAGCCGTAAGCCTCTTTCACACGGCAGTATTTTGGTCAATATTTTGCATCAAGCCAAAAACCATAGGTGGGTTCAAAAATTGAAATGGTGCAAATCTTTCCATTATTTCCTCTGTGAGTAGATACTTTTTAGGTTGTTTTTGAATACTGATCAGAATACTGCAATATGAATGGGGTGGTTTTACACATATTGTTTTTATGAAACATGCCACGTTTTTAGCATCGTTGACTGTTTTTATACAAAAAATGCTGTGCTAGATGTTATTTGAAAAGCTTTAGAAGAATACTAACCACCTCAGGACTACCCATAGACTATAAACTTCCAGGCAGCCCTTATCTATCTCTGCTAGGACATTTTAAAACATCCTTGCAGAGAATCCCTAGAAGCTCTGTTATCTTAATGTCTTATGACAGCTGAAATTGCAAGGCTCACGAACAATCAGCATGGTCTCCAAGTATGTGATAGCTTTGAAAAAATTGCGTTTTGGAATATTCTCCCGAATTAGAAAAGTTGCTGCTATACTTATAAGCCTTGTAATGTCCAGAAAAAATAAAGTTAAATATGATGCCAGCATAAAAGGGACATAAGATAAATGTTATTTATTAATAGAGATGAGCGAGCACCAAAATGCTCGGGTGCTCGTTACTCGGGACGAAATTATCACGATGCTCGAGGGTTCGTTTCGAGTAACGAACCCCATTGAAGTCAATGGGTGACTCGAGCATTTTTGTATATCGCCGATGCTCGCTAAGGTTTCATTGGTGAAAATCTGCAAAACCCAAGAAAGTGCTGGAAACGACACAGAAACGGATAGGGCAGGCGAGGGGCAACATGCTGGGCTGCATTTCAGGTTCCCAGGTCCCACTATTCAGCCACAATAGCAGCAAGAGTGAGACACCCCCCCCCCCCCCCCCGCACTGTCAGCATAAAGATATGTGGCATAGAAGAACGATGTTAGCCCATTGAATTCAAAAGAGTCGGCAATACAGCCGGCTCCATTGAAAGCAATGGGCTGCCGGCGAGCGCGGGATGAATTTTCGGGAAGGGCTTAAAAATATAAGCCCTCCCTGAAATTCATCCAGAAATGTGTAAAAGGTTTCCATTTGTGAAAATCGGGACAATTCAAGAAAGGGATGGGAACGACACAGCAACGGATAGGGCAGGCGAGGGGCTACATGTTGGGCTGCATCTCAAGTTCCCAGGTCCCACTATTAAAGGGGTTGTCCCGCGCCGAAACGGCTTTTTTTTTTTTTCAATAGGCCCCCTGTTCGGCGCGAGACAAACACAAGGGATGGGTTAAAAAAAAAAAAGTTTAGTACTTACCCGAATCCCCGCTCTGCGGCGACTTCTTACTTACCTTACCAAGATGGCCGCCGGGATCTTCACCCACGATGCACCGCGGGTCTTCTCCCATGGTGCACCGTGGGCTCTGTGCGGTCCATTGCCGATTCCAGCCTCCTGATTGGCTGGAATCGGCACACGTGACGGGGCGGAGCGACGCGATGACGCGTAGAAGGGGGCGGAGCCAGAAAGCCGCTCGCGCCGAGACCCAAGAGAAGGGAGCAGACCCTTCTGCGCAAGCGCGTCTAATCGGGAGATTAGACGCTGAAATTAGACGGCACCATGGAGACGGGGACGCCAGCAACGGAGCTGGTAAGTGAATAACTACTGTATGGCTCATATTTAATGCGCGATGTATATTACAAAGTGCATTAATATGGCCATACAGAAGTGCTTACCCCACTTGCTTTCTCGGGACAACCCCTTTAAGCCACAATAGCGGCAAGAGTGCCCCCCCCCTCCCAACAACTTTTACTTCTGAAAAGCCCTCATTAGCAATGCATACCTTAGCTAAGCACCACACTACCTCCAACAAAGCACAATCACTGCCTGCATGACACTCCGCTGCCACTTCTCCTGGGTTACATGCTGCCCAACCCCCCCCGCACGACCCAGTGTCTACAGCGCACACCAAAGTGTCCCTGCGCAGCCTTCAGCTGCACTCATGCCACACCACCCTCATGTCTATTTATAAGTGCGTCTGCCATGAGGAGGAACCGCAGGCACACACTGCAGAGGGTTGGCACGGCTAGGCAGCGACCCTCTTTAAAAGGGGCGGGGCGATAGCCCACAATGCTGTACAGAAGCAATGAGAAATATAATCCTGTGCCACCGCCATCAGGAGCTGCACACGTGGGCATAGCAATGGGAAACCTATGTGCCACACACTATTCATTCTGTCAAGGTGTCTGCATGCCCCAGTCAGACCGCGTTTTTTTATAAGTAGTCACAGGCAGGTAAAACTCCGCAATGGGAATTCCGTGTGTACCCACAGCATGGGTGGCTCCCTGGAACCCACCGGCTGTACATAAATGTATCCCATTGCAGTGCCCATCACAGCTGAGGTAACATCCGATTAAATGCAGGTGGGCTTCGACCCACACTGCATGCCCCAGTTAGACTGTGGTTCTTTAGAAGTGGACACATGCAGTTACAACTCCCTGTGGACCCACAGCATGGGTGGGTGCCAGGAAGCCACCGGCGGTACATAAATATATCCCATTGCAGTGCCCATCACAGCTGATGTAACGTCAGCTTTAATGCAGGTGGGCAAAAAATTAATTGGATTACACTGTAGACGAGGGCCCCAAAAAATTGGTGTACCAACAGTACTAATGTACGTCAGAAAAATTGCCCATGCCCAACCAATAGGGCAGGTGAAACCCATTAATCGCTTTGGTTAATGTGGCTTAATTGGTAACTAGGCCTGGAGGCAGCCCAGTTAAAATAAAAATTGGTTCAGGTGAAAGTTTCAACGCTTTAATGAGCATTGAAACGTATAAAAATTGTTTACAAAAATTATATGACTGAGCCTTGTGGGCCTAAGAAAAATTGCCCGTTCGGCGTGATTACGTGAGGTTTCAGGAGGAGGAGGAGCAGGAGAAGGAGGATGAATAGAATACACAGATTGATGAAGCAAAAAGGTCCCCGTTTTTGATGGTGATAGAGAACGATGCTTCCATCCGCGGGTGCAGCCTACGTATTGCTTAGGTATCGCTGCTGTCCACTGGTGGAGAAGAGAAGTCTGGGGAAATCCAGGCTTTGTTCATCTTGATGATTGTTAGCCTGTCGGCACTGTCGGTTGACAGGCGGGTACGCTTATCCGTGATGATTCCCCCAGCCGCACTAAACACCCTCTCTGACAAGACGCTAGCCGCAGGACAAGCAAGCACCTCCAGGGCATACAGCGCGAGTTCAGGCCACATCTCCAGCTTCGACACCCAGTAGTTGTAGGGGGCAGAGGCGTCACCGAGGACAGTCGTGCGATCGGCTACGTACTCCCTCACCATCCTTTTACAGTGCTCCCGCCAACTCAGCCTTGACTGGGGAGCGGTGACACAGTCTTGCTGGGGAGCCATAAAGCTGGCAAAGGCCTTGGAGAATGTTCCCCTGGCTGCACTGTACATGCTGCCTGATCTCTGCGCCTCCCCTGCTACCTGGCCCTCGGAACTGCACCTTCTGCCACTAGCGCTGTCGGATGGGAATGTTACCATTAGTTTGTCCGCCAGGGTCCTGTGGTATAGCATCACTCTCGAACCCCTTTCCTCTTCGGGTATGAGAGTGGAAAGGTTCTCCTTATACCGTGGGTCGAGCAGTGTGTACACCCAGTAATCCGTAGAGGCCAGAATGCGTGTAACGTGAGGGTCTCGAGAAAGGCATCCTAGCATGAAGTCAGCCATGTGTGCCAGGGTACCTGTACGCAACACATGGCTGTCCTCACTAGGAAGATCACTTTCAGGATCCTCCTCCTCCTCCGGCCATACACGCTGAAAGGATGACAGGCAAGCAGCATGGGTACCCTCAGCAGTGGGCCAAGATGTCTCTTCCCCCTCCTCCTCATGCTCCTCCCCCTCCTCCTCAACGCGCTGAGATATAGACATGAGGGTGCTCTGACTATCCAGCGACATACTGTCTTCCCCCGCCTCCGTTTCCAAGCGCAAAGCGTCTGCCTTTATGCTTTGCAGGGAACTTCTCAAGAGGCATAGCAGAGGAATGGTGATGCTAATGATTGCAGCATCCCTGCTCACCATCTGGGTAGACTCCTCAAAGTTTCCAAGGACCTGGCAGATGGCTGCCAACCAGGGCCACTCTTCTGTAAAGAATTGAGGAGGCTGACTCCCACTACGCCGCCCATGTTGGAGTTGGTATTCCACTATAGCTCTACGCTGCTCATAGAGTCTGGCCAACATGTGGAGCGTAGAGTTCCACCGTGTGGGCACGTCGAACAGCGGTCGGTGCACTGGCAGATTAAACCGATGTTGCAGGGTGCGCAGGGTGGCAGCGTCCGTCTTGGACTTGCGGAAATGTGCACTGACCCGGCTCACCTTTCCGAGCAGGTATGACAAGCGTGGGTAGCTTTTCAGAAAGCGCTGAACCACCAAATTAAAGACATGGGCCAGGCATGGCACGTGCGTGAGGCTGCCGAGCTGCAGAGCCGCCACCAGGTTACGGCCGTTGTCACACACGACCATGCCCGGTTGGAGGCTCAGCGGCGAAAGCCAGAGGTCTGTCTGCTCTGTCAGACCCTGCAGCAGTTCGTGGGCCGTGTGCCTCTTCTCTCCTAAGCTGAGTAGTTTCAGCACGGCCTGCTGACGCTTACCCATCGCTGTGCTGCCACGCCGCGCGACACCGACTGCTGGCGACGTGCTGCTGCTGACACATCTTGATTGCGAGACAGAGGTTGCGTTGGAGGAGGAGGAGGAGGAGGAGGAGGAGGAGGGTGGTTTAGTGGAGGAAGCATACACCGCCGCAGATACCAGCACCGAGCTGTGGCCCGCAATTCTGGGGGTGGGTAGGACGTGAGCGGTCCCAGGCTCTGACTCTGTCCCAGCCTCCACTAAATTCACCCAATGTGCCGTCAGGGAGATATAGTGGCCCTGCCCGCCTGTGCTTGTCCACGTGTCCGTTGTTAAGTGGACCTTGGCAGTAACCGCGTTGGTGAGGGCGCATACAATGTTGCGGCAGACGTGGTCGTGCAGGGCTGGGACGGCACATCGGGAAAAGTAGTGGCGACTGGGAACCGAGTAGCGCGGGGCCGCCGCCGCCATCATGCTTTTGAAAGCCTCCGTTTCCACAAGACTATACGGCAGCATCTCCAGGCTGATCAATTTGGCTATGTGCACGTTTAACGCTTGAGCGTGCGGGTGCGTGGCAGCGTACTTGCGCTTGCGCTCAAACAGCCGCGCTAGCGACGTCTGGACGCTGCGCTGAGAGACATTGCTGGATGGGGCCGAGGACAGCGGAGGGGAGGGTGTGGGTGCAGGCCGGTAGGCACTCGTGCCTGTGTCCTCAGAGGGGGGTTGGATCTCAGTGGCAGGTTGGGGCACAGGGGGAGAGGCAGTGGTGCAAACCGGAGGCGGTGAACGGCCTTCGTCCCACCTTGTGGGGTGCTTGGCCATCATATGCCTGCGCATGCTGGTGGTGGTGGCTCCCCAGCTGATCTTGGCGCGACAAAGGTTGCACACCACTGTTCGTCGGTCGTCAGGCGTCTCTGTGAAAAACTGCCACACCTTAGAGCACCTTGGCCTCTGCAGGGTGGGATGGCGCGAGGGGGCGCTTTGGGAAACAGTTGGTGGATTATTCGGTCTGGCCCTGCCTCTACCCCTGACCACCGCACTGGCTCGGCCTGTGCCCACACCCTGACTTGGGCCTCCGCGTCCTCGCCCGCGTCCACGTCCTCTAGGCCTACCCCTACCCCTCAGCATGCTGTATTACCAGTAGTGCAGAAACAGAACGTGGTAATTAAATGTGCCGCTTATTGGCCTGTGGTTGGAGGCTGACTTCGCTTACGGAACGCACAGCAGAGGCAGGAAAGAATTTTGCGCAAGCCTGCTGTAAAACTTAGCTGGCTGCGTATCAATTAGGACAACTACCCCCAGCAGAGACCCAGTACACTGAGGACGGTCACAGGCAGCCCAAATAGATTTTTGTTCCCAAATGTTTTTGGAAAGGCCCACTGCTTATATACACTAAATATGTCTTCTGTCCCTGCCTCACCACTACTGGCCCTGGACAATGTAAAATTACTGCAGGACGCAATGCTCTGCACGACCGATATACAAAAAAAAAAAAATGTGCAACACTGCAAAAAAGCAGCCTCCACGCTACTGCACACGGTTAGATGTGGCCCTAAGAAGGACCGTTGGGGTTTTTGAAGCCTAAAATAACTCCTAACACTCTCCCTATAGCAGCTCCAGCATCAGCAGCACTTTCCCTGAACTATGTCAGAATTCATCTGTGGCGAGCCGCGGGAGGGGCCGATTTATATACTCGGGTGACACCTGATCTCGCCAGCCACTCACTGCAGGGGGGTGGTATAGGGCTTGAACGTCGCAGGGGGAAGTTGTAATGCCTTCCCTGTCTTTCTATTGGCCAGAAATGCGCGCTAACGTCTAAGAGATGAAAGTGAAAGTAACTCGAACATCGCGTGGTGCTCGTTTCAAATAACGAGCATCTCGAACACGCTAATACTCGAATGAGTATCAAGCTCGGACGAGTACGTTCGCTCATCTCTATTTATTAACTATTTTGTGTGGTGTGACTATATGTATTACAAGCATAAATTGCCAGATTTTGAAAAATGCTAATTTGCCCAAGTTTTCACTACATTTTGAATTTTTTTTCTAAATAAAACACAAAACATACTATGCAGAATTTACCATGGGTATAAAATAAAATGTGTCATGAAAAAACAATTTCACATTCACCTAAATAAGTAATAGTATTCTATAAGCCAAAACTGGCTTCAGAGGCAAGTGGTTAACCCTTAGTGACCACCCATGTGTTTTTACATCTTGAGTGCCTGGGCTTTAATCTACAGGGCCATAGAAAGACGCCAGCCCTCTACAGTAAAGCTCCGGAGTCTGTGCATGTGACAGCTCCCTGCTCTCAGATATCTCCCCGTCTTCTGCGCATGCACCCATTGGCAAAATTATGGACACATGACTAGAAGCCAGGGAGGGCCCAGGAAATTTAAAATTTCCTTGCTCCCAGCTTCCAAAGGTAGCCAAGAGCCAGGGGCAGTGACCAGTAGCCTTGATAAGCGGTCCTTGGTCATGTAATAAAAAGGTAGTGATTAGAGATGAGCGAGCACCAAAATGCTCGAGTGCTCGTTACTCGATTCGAACTTTCAGTGATGCTCGAGAGTTCGTTTCGAGTAACGAACCCCATTGAAGTCAATGGGCGACTCGAGCATTTTTGTATATCGCCGATGCTCGCTAAGGTTTCATTGGTGAAAATCTGCAAAACCCAAGAAAGTGCTGAAAACGACACAGAAACGGATAGGGCAGGCGAGGGGCAACATGCTGGGCTGCATTTCAGGTTCCCAGGTCCCACTATTCAGCCACAGTAGCAGCAAGAGTGAGACAACCCCCCCCCCCCCCCCGCACTGTCAGCATAAAGATATGTGGCAGAGAAGAACAATGTTAGCCCATTAAATTCAATGGAGCCGGCAATACAGCCGGCTCCATTGAAAGCAATGGGCTGCCGGCGAGCGCGGGATGAATTTTCAGGAAGGGCTTAAAAATATAAGCCCTTCCATGAAATTCATCCAGAAATGTGTAAAAACAAAAAAAATATATACTCACCCGGTCCCGGCAGACTGAGTGCAGCCGCAGCCGGCGGCAGTTCTCCTGAACTGCTCTGAGTAGTATTCAGCAGCCGGGGATTTAAAATCCCCGCCTGCTGAATGAGCTGCCTCTGATTGGTCACAGCCTGACCAACCAGAGGCAGCTCTCACTCACACCCATTCACGAATTCATGAATGGGTGAGTGAGTGCTGCCTCTGATTGGCTCAGCGCAGGGACCAATCAGGGGCAGCTCTCAGCTGTCATTCATGAATTCATGAATGGGTGTGAGTGAGAGCTGCCTCTGATTGGTGAGGCTGTGACCAATCAGAGGCAGCTCATTCAGCAGGCGGGGATTTTAAATCCCCGGCTGCTGAGTACTACACAGAGCAGTTAAGGAGAACTGCTGCCGGCCGCAGCTGAACTCCGTCTGCTGGGACCGGGTGAATATATTTTTTGTTTTTGTTTTTACACATTTCAGGATGAATTTCAGGGAAGGGCTTATATTTTTAAGCCCTTCCCGAAAATTCATCCTGCGCTCGCCGGCAGCCCATTGCTTTCAATGGAGGCGGCTGTATTGCCGGCTCCATTGAATTCAATGGTCAGTGCTCGTTTAATCGAGACGAGTACCGCATGGTGCTCGTCTCGAGTAACGAGCATCTCGAGCACCCTAATACTCGAACGAGCATCAAGCTCGGACGAGTATGCTCGCTCATCTCTAGTAGGGATCTACCTTAGGCCAGTCTCACACAACCAGATAGGAACTGCGGATTGTGCAAGTGTTTGATCCATGGTAATAGGCGAATCAATCAAATGTATTGGATTGCACAATTCCACTCACATTAGCGGGTTGAAATTGTGTAATGCACTTGCAGAAAATAAAAAGTAGCATGTTCTGTTTTACTGGGATAAACGCTACATAAAGCTTGTTGTGCTCTATGGTCATGGATATACCCAGAGCCCATATGCAATTACAAGCGTATAGGCTGTGAGTACTCGCATCATTGCTAAGTGACGACGCGGGATATATAAAAAAAGGTGTTCTGTGCATGACCACCTGCGTGAGTATGCAGTATGCACAGTACATTACGCAGCCATAGGAGGGTCATGGCCAGGTTTACAGCTGGAATCGCTGCTGGCCTCCGCAAGTGGATTCTACATATGGTCGTGTGAGTCTGGCATTATTCAGATCGCTACCTTTAATGCCTACATAATTTACAAGAAATCCCAGGGAACGCTCACATTCCTGCAAGTCTAGTAGCAGCTTGTTGAGCGTCTTCTGTTTGAGACCACTGCACCTCAGCAAGCTTAGGAGTATGAGAAGATGTGAAGGTTCACAGAACACCTTCTCAGACAGCTCTGAACTATGCCAATCGCTGCACTGGCTGCCCATCCATTACAGAACTAAATTTAAACTCATCACCCTCACCCATAAAGCCTGCCATGGCGCCGTGCCACTGTGCATTGCCTCCTCCTGTCCATACATTACCCAGCCCACATACTCCAATCCGCTAACACACTCAGTCTAAACAACCCTCTAATACGAACCTCACATGTTGACCTCCAGGATATCTCTAGAGCAGCATTGGTTCTCTGGAACACACTACCCCATAACATCTGGACAATCCCCAATGCACTAAACTTCAGATGTGCCCTAAAAACCTCTTTGAAGAAGCATACCAAATTTCTTGATCTAATCCCCCAGACCCACCTATTACATGCCCTTTGCCTATTGGCTCCCCATACATTCCACTTTGTCCACTATGTACATCTCCTGGCCCTGAAACTCCTTCTCACCCCCTCCCCGGTTGTTTCTAAATTACTGAATATCGCATGTAATTATTGTACTGCTTGTGTTCCCCCTTGCCTCATTTCCTGCCCCTACACCTCCCGTATCACCCCGTTTATTGCTAAATTGTATATAATATGTAATTGTCATATTGTTTGTGTTCCCCTGTGCTTGAAAGCGCTGTGGAATAAGTTGGCGCCACCGAGTTCGAGAAATACCCCCCAAAAAGTGTTGGGTTTGCAGCAAGTGTGGGAGGAGAAGGCATATCCAGTTTTATTGCCACATGTGCCCATCCCAACCAGCCTCTGTAATTACTTCTGTTTTGAGACATACCCTACAGTTTACATTATCACTTTTATCTAAGATTTAGGGAATGCCAAAAAGGCGTGGGGGTGGAGGAATTTTTTTTCAGGGAGTTTTTTTTCTGCACAAGTGTGTAATGGAATTTATTCAGTTATGCCCTGAAAGCCAATGGGTTTTCCCTCCAGTATAGGCCATATGTCCAGTAAGCAGATTGGGGTTACAATGGGTATGTTTCTGAACACAGGACAAACATTTTGGGATGCAAATCTTCATTTATATGTGTGCCATGGCAACCCATCAGCGCTCCATGATTACATAGCTGATTACATAGCTGAAAGCCAATGATGTCATAGACAGAGCATGCTCCCTCTTTGAACCCTTTACATGCCGCAATCTGCATTGATCACAGCATGTAAGAAGTTAACAACGGAGCCCATGTAGAGGCGGCCTGGAATTAATTATTCCACTTTAATTGGTTGGCTTGGGAAAACATCTCCCCGTCGGCCAATCAGTTAATACACCATGGGAGATGTTATAGCAGGGTTGTGAAAAAGGGCATATTATACACTGAACCCATTGAGGGATTTCTGGTATCTCAGGGTTCCTCTGCAGTGACAGAAGGAAGGCACTCATAGACGGCCAACACCAAATGACAGGGTGAACGCACTAAAGGCAGAGTCATGTAGGCCAGGGGTGATATTATGACATCATCCTGGGTCCACTTCCTGATAGCCGCCGATGCACTGCAACAAAACCACAAGAAAACTAAGCAAACGTCTCCTTAAGCTGGTTATATTTCATTGTTAACAATCTTAATAATTTTACATTTTGCGGTGAAGGGAATGTCTCATGTATTTTATTTGAGTTTCATTAAAAATGGAAGACAAATGGTGTTACTAAAAGACCACAAATAAAACAAGTGATTAGGTGATAAATGTGGCTTTCTCTTAGCAGTGCGCTACCCTCACATACAATTCTTCCTAAAGTTATTTGCAGCCTATAAAACCCTGCATTCTATGCTCAGCTGGACCTCAGGCTGTTTCCTGCATCTCCTAGGGTTTTTATTATTCTTTAAATCTCTCTGCTGTATTATCATGCCCCGTGCGTATCTGAACATGACATACATAGATATTTTCATTGCTTTTCATTCATGCTTTCTTCTAAATGAAGGCTGTCTGAATGCAAAGTCCTTTTCATTTTTTGAAGTGTAAAATTTTCTGTTTTTAATAGTAATTTATTTTTGGTTTTGGGGTATGTTCATAAGGCGTGGGTATGCTGCAGATTCTCTTGGCAGAAAGTCCACAATGTTTACATTAGTTGCAAAGTGGATGATGTTTCATCAACCCTCATTCCCACCTGCGTAAAATATCTGGTTAGAATCCATGCAGAAATTGACATATTGCGGATTTAAAATTTGCACTATGTATCAACTTCTGCTGTAGATTTTCACAGCGCATTTTACACCTTTCAGTTAGTGGCAATATACAAGTGGATTTTGTCACAAATTTTCCAAGGTAGATTTTTTTCTGTCGCACCTACTGCATATCTAGTGTGAATTCCGCCCCCCCCCCCCCCCCCCTACACACACACACACACACACACACACACACTCACACACTAACCACATTTGATGACTACTGGCTGAGGTCTGCTTGGAGCTTCCTGTAGCATCACTGGGTCTCTTAGGGGGCCCACCCGTGTAACACTAGCAACCAGGGATGTTGCTAAAGTCTGAAAAGATTCTATCTATTTATCTCACAGCTACTATATCTAGAAGATAAATTTGACAACAGTGAGCATTGTTAGATACAGCGATTTAGCTCTACGATCCAGGATACCTCAGTATAAAGCTGTCACCATATAATAGTCAGATATCAGCTCTACACAACAATTACATTGCATTTCAGGTTACTTTACACAGGACGACTGCCTGGGGCATAAGCACATGACAGCCGTCCCAATGGCTAATGCTCCTGTACCTTCATACAGCAGTGATAGTCGTTCATTGAAAGGAGGTGAAGCCCGCTGGGTATTCTGGCCACCCACATCTATTCACTGTGAACAGGCAGTTGAACAAAGATGAACAACTGCCTGTTTACACAATTGCTCACTAGTCATTTAGTCTCAGTAAGCCAAAGCAAATTGACTAGCAACTACCAAGCAACTTCTTGCTCAATACCTTGTTGGGTTCAGTTTTTACACAAGACAACTATTACTGAAAATCTCCCATTTGAGCAATTGTTTTGCTGATGGTTATCCTGTGTAAAGCTACCCTTACCCCCAGTGATCACAGATGACATCTCTCTGGTTATATCCATTGTTGTTTATTATTTTCCAGATCAATATCCAGCTCAAAGTTACCCCCCAAGACCAAAAACATGCAGACTGCAGTTATCTGCACCTGTACCCATACCTAAACCATTCAGCCTGCAGTTATTTGTACCCATACCCATAACTAAACCATACAACCTGTAGTCATCTGTACCTGTATCCATGCCTAAACCATACAACCTGCAGTCATTTGCGCATGTACTCATACCTAAACCATACAGACTGCAGTCATCTGTACCTGTACTTATACCTAAGCCATACAAACTGCAGTCATCTGCGTATGTACTCATATCTAAACCATACAACCCGCAGTCATCTGTACCTGTACCCATACCTAAACCATTAAAAGACCAAAGTATTATAGAGGTGATACCTTTATTGGCTAACCAGAGAAATTATAGATGCAAGCTTCCGAGGCTACTTAATGTCACTTCATCTGGCTAGAGTCATGATTATAACTGAGGATTCATTTATACACAGCAGAACAGACAGTGTGATTAATTTACACTTTAAAAAGGAAGGATGATAAATGGGAGGAAGAGCCCAGAGACATAGCACTTTTACATGACTGTCCCAGGAATAATTGCTCCTGTGCCTTTATACAAAGTTGACTTGCCTGATGAAGTTGCATTTATATTTTTCTGGTTAGCCTATGAAGGTACAGTATTACCTTTATAATACTGTAGTGTATTTTTTACACTAGAGTATTTAACATTACCGAGATCTTTCCGGTTAACACAGTACCACACTATTTTTGCTCTTCATCTTGATAATGGAAGATTGTCCTGCGTGATCCTCGTGTGGTGCAGAGTGTTAGGGCAACAAAAATGCAGTCTAAAGCTCTCACTCACGACCTGAAGGTTGTGAGTTCAATCCTTGCATGGTTCAGGAAGCTGCCTCAAGCTGCCTTGCATCCTTCTGAGGTCAGTAAAATGAGTACCCAACTTGGTGAGGGGTAATAAATAAGTTAGTGCTATACAATAAACAAGATTTGTTTTTCACAAAGACTATTATTTACCAGCATATGACATTTACTCTAATAAAACTATGGAATAGAATTCAGTCTATAATGGCATGGTGATTTATTTGTGTAATTGGAAAGGAATAATCATAACTTTTTTTGTGGACCACTGAGCCAAAAATCATAGACAGTCCAAAATTGTTACGGACGTAGGCTCCGCCTCTTTACAGAGTCTCTGTAAAGAGGCAGAACCTATGTCTGTAAAAAGTTTGTACTGTCTATGATTTTTGGCTCAGTGGTCCTGAAAAAATTGAGGCTTGTAACCCTGGCCCTCATAAATATGTGACATCCATCCAATCCAGTTGCAGTTGGCACATGCAGATGACTTTTAATTAAAGTGTAAGGGAGCCCTAGGAAAGGGAGGTAAGAGATTAAGGAGACTGCATGCCAACCACAATCACTACAGATCCCATAATGAAAACAAGGGCAGTTTATCTGTAGTAAGGCCATTGCTGGTCAGCCTTTTTCTTTCATTTACTGATTTTAATGTAAGTCAATAGTTTTATTATTGTGAAAGCATTTTTAGCAAGAAGAAATATCTCCCTCAACCAAAGTGTGATAAATAAACTGCACTCCACTTTATTAAAAAGGAAGACAAACAGGGTTTCTAGAGGACAGCAAATAAAACAAGTGATTAGGTGATAAATGTGGCTTTCTCTTAGCTGCGCAATACCCACATATACAATTCTTCCCAGAGTTATTTGTAGCAATGCTTAGCCCATAAACCCTGCATTCCTTGCTCAGCTGTACCTCAGACTGTTTGATGCATATAAAGCATCTCCTAGGGATTTTTATTATTCTTTAAATCTCTCTGCTGCATTAGTATGCCCAGCGCGTGTCTGAGCATGAAATACATACATAGATATTTTCCTTTGCATTTCATTATAGTTTTCATCTCAATTAAAGCTGTATGAATGCAAACTTTTTTGTAGAGTTAGCAATTTTTATTATTTATGGGCTCCTAACATTTATTTTATTTGTGATTAGTGTTGCTCGTCTTCATTGGCCAGGGACTAAAATTGAACCGTTACTTTTGCACAATCAAATCTGGTTTGTTAAGGTGACCAGATGTCCCGCTTTAGGCTTTGGGATCCTGTGTCCCATTAACTGCTGGGGCTGCAGCTCCCCAGGTGCTAATCACTTTGCAGCACCATGGCTGGATGAACACACTGACTACAGAGGCTACTGTAGGGGGATGGGGGGGGGTCACTATTACTACTGAGGCCACTGTGGGAGTCACTATTACTACTGGGGCCGCTGTGGATGTCACTATTACGACTGAGGCCACTGTGGGGGGGTCACTATTACTACTGAGGCCACTGTGGGGGGATCACTATTACTACTGAGGCCACTGTGGGGGGGGGTCACTATTACTACTGAGGCCACTGTGGGGGGGGGGGTCACTATTACTACTGGGGCCGCTGTGGATGTCACTATTACTACTGGTGTCACTGTGGGGGTCACCATTACTACTGAGGCTACTGTAGGGATTACTATCTGCGTCCTGTACCATTGGTGTGGATGTTGACTGAAAATCAGCCACATACCTGTAGCTCATTTCTTCTTAATGCGGCGCTTCCCTTACCTCCTCCATAGGCTTCATGCTATCAGGACTCCACGGCTTCCAGTTCCCAGCGCCGCTGGTCAGGTGAGGCCACTACAGGTGGCTGACAGCAGGAATCCTACAGAGGAGGTGAGGGGGAGCGCCACATAGTATGAAATCAGCTGTGGGTACGTGGCTGATTCCCAGTCAAAATCCACAGCAATGGATTTGCTCCGTCTTTTTTGAACTGGCCATGTACATTTTATAACGACGGAGGTGAAATTATGAGGTGATAATCTCCGCCCCCTCACTACACCCATCTGTCCCTCTTTGACCCTGGTAAAATCTGGTCACCTTAGGTTAGTCCAAGCCAATTTTTGGTGAAAATTGTGGGAAAATTGAATTTCCCATAATGCCTGTTGCAGAGGTCATCATGCAGCCAATCCACAGCCAGGGCAGCTTGCTAATGTCACCAGATATGTTCTCTATCTTACATATGGGCAGCAGTTTCATTGGACTCCTGCATCACATAACCTAGCCAAATATATCATAGGCACAGTGTAACCAGCAGGCATTTCACAGCTGAGCACAGGACAAAGAAGCTGCATCACGTTTATATGCCGATATAAAGTGTGATCTATTGATAGAGACAGATAATCTACCAAGTATATATTGCTGCTAATGTGTGAGCTGGTATATCAGCAGAGAACGTAAACAGGGTTCTATTGGAGGGAGCAGAGAAAGTTCCTGCATCCCGTTTATATGCTTAAACGAAATGAGGTCTGTACATTTGGAAAGAGTATATTTCTGCTAAATATGTATATAGCAGCAAAGCTGACAGACAAAATGCACTTTAGCATTGGGAACTGCAGTTCTCTGTTTGTGGCCTCAGACGTTGTTCAAAGTTGCCAGTCCAGCCACTATGAATTATTTGCAGACCTATTCAGCTTGTAGTAGGGTTTGAGAAACTCAATTACACTGCGCCAAACAGAGCCAGCTCATAAAAATACAAGCTTTACCCTATGGCCTTCTATGCTCGTATAACACACCTTTTAGAGAGGTTGAACTTATTTAGTTGGTGGTGCTTTTTTGTTAATATACAAAAAAGAAAACCAAATATGGAAACAGCAAATACACACAGTGTGTGTCAGTGGCCTCATAGCAGTAGAGATATAGCAGCATCAAAGGTAGAAAGAGCTTTTTTTTCAAACCTTTATTCGTTCCATATTAAAACAGGAAGGACCGGCAACGTTTCAACCTGTATGATCTTTGTCAAGCCAGGTCCCCCATATATAGACCACCCTATAAATAAACATTACACTAAACTAACAACAAATCAGCAACAAGTATCCACCCATTGCATAATTACCGTATTTTTCGCTCTATAAGACGCACCGGTCTATAAGACGCACCCCCGATTAGAGCCGGAAAATGGGTGAAAAAAAAAATTACTCACCCTCCCCCGGCGGGCGGCGGCGTTCGGCGGTGGGCGGCGGGCGGGCGGCAGCGGCGGCATTCGGCGGTGGGCGGCGGGCGGCAGCGGCGGCATTCGGCGGTGGGCGGCGGGCGGGCGGCAGCAGCGGCATTCAGCGCTGCAGGCTGTAGCTTCCTCCTGGTCCACGGCAGAGCAACTACTGTGATTGGCTAACACACCGTCAGCCAATCACAGCCATTCAATGACATCATTGAATGGCTGTGATTGGCTAACACACGTCCGCCTTCAGCCAATCACAGCCATTCAATGATGTCATTGAATGGCTGTGATTGGCTGAAGGCGGACGTGTGTTAGCCAATCACAGCCATTCAATGATGTAATTGAATGGCTGTGATTGGCTGACGGCGTGTGTTAGCCAACACAGTATTAGCTTTCTGGAGGCCGGGATTTCAAGCCCCGCGTCCAGAAAGCAATGCTGCGCCGGGGACCAGGAGGGAGCGACCGCCTGCAGCAGCGCCGCAGAACACCGGGAGAGGTGAGTAATGATTTTTTTGGGCGAATTTTCGGCACATTCGCTTTATAAGACGCAGGAACTTTTCCCCCCCCCGCTTTGGAGGCGGAAAAAGTGCGTCTTATAGAGCGAAAAATACGGTATATACAAAAGACGACAAGTGTGATATGCGTATAAATGTAAACAGCGCTCTTATAGCTGCATGCTGAAATCCATGCTCCAGTTATCTCCTTCCCCCTTTCTGGCATCTGATTATAGGTTATGCGCATGCTCGAGATTTGTCCTTACTATTGTGGGCTCCCGGTGGAACGCAGCACCATCTACATAGAGCATGCGCAGTAACAACATTAGTACAGAACGAAATGGATCATTGTACGGCATGCGCGAGATCGTAAGACGCCGGGAAGGGGGAAGGAGATAAGCAGAGCATGGATTCCAGGATGCAGCTGTAAGAGTGCTGTTTATATTTACCTTTGATGCTGCCGTATCTCTACTGCTACTAGGATTCCTTAGGGGTGCTTTCCGTTCCCATATGTCTCTGCATGCATGTTTCCTCTCCACCTTATTTTGAAGTTAGCTGATAAGTTACAATTTATTGTTTTGGTTCACTAAAAAGTAGAAAGCAAGAGGTAGGAGAAGTGTCAGTGGAGGTGGTAGAAAATGGGCCAAGTTAACACTTCAAGCGGTTTTCACTGAAGCAATAGCTCCATGTAGCATGCCTCCACCTTTTCGTTATAACAGTTCCATGAAAAAAAATAACGGCTAAATAGCCATTTAATTTGGGGCGTGTTCATCTGCCGCGCGCAACTGAACCTGTCCTGTAAGCACAATAAGTACAGTAAAACACACCGATATGCGTGCAAAAACTCCTTATACATAGTGCATATATGTTGCGCTGAAGAGCATGCAAAAAACAAATACGCCTGTGTGAAGGAGCCCTTAGTGTGTGACAAGAAAACATTACCATATACTGGTCAGTCTATATGCTATTCAGATAGCTAGTTGTGGTATTATTGTATCTTGACACCACCAGAAGCTAAGGGTTTGACAGGGCTTCCATGGCGGAATACCCCTGTCACACCCCTAGCTCCTGATCGGGTCAATGCTGGAAGGTCCTAGCAGCGTTTGGATTGATTTTTGCTGGCCCAGCAGGCTTAGGGTGAGGGTTAGTTTTCTTCTTAGGCTTACATGAATAGCTGTAAATGCTGCCATGTTACCGCTGTAACATGGCAGCATTAACATCCAATAATGTAAGCCTAAGAAGAAAACTAACCCTCACCCTAAGCCTGCTGGGCCGGCAAAAATCAATCCATACTCTGCAGCCATCAGTCTCACCAGAGAAGCCGTCCCCTGTTCCATGTGCAGGGCAATATGGCCCCTGTCAGTCAGCTCAGTTCTGCACAACGTGTCTGTGCTGGGTCCATTGCCGATGAGTGTCGCTGGCCCCGGCCACCATTTCAGCCATGCATCCGAGTGGGCTCATGCTCACACCTCCATCCCGCCCGCAGCCTCTGTGCTGGGTCCCGCCAACTGGCTGACAGCTCTGTGGCGGTTGGCGACTCTGTGCTCCGTGAGCGTGGCTGCCCCGCTCACAGCTCCCAATGCTGCTACCCATTAAGGGCAGGGGGTTGGGGGGGCAGCACTTGTGGGCCGCCGCCACTAAAGCCACTTGACGGCGCCTTGGCCTCGCTGCTGTCGACCCCGCACTGCACTTCCACAGTAAAGCGGGTTCCTTCTTCTGGGGCGCCATCGGGGAAGCCACTTGCAGCTGGGGCTTCGCGACTGCAGCGGGGACCGGTGTATGGATTTTCAATAAATCCTCAGTGACCTTCCAAGATCTGCAGCCAATCACGTACAGGGGGCGTCACCCCCCTGTCAATCTTGCCTCCACCAGGACCTTCTGTTGGTATCAAGATACAATAATACCGCTAGTTGTTATTATACCTTGACTATCGCACTGGCTTCTATCAACCTGAATATATCAAGGCATATCATGTAGCATACAGGGTTGTTATTTGTACACCCCTAATACAGCTATATTAACCCTTCAGGTGCTCTGACCATCAAGGATCAATTTATACTTCAGGGAAGCAATTGCTCACATCTGAATGATCCTATTCTAATTAATGCATGCTATTGTGGTAATTATGTAGGAAGTAGAAATATATTCTAGTACTAGAGCATAAACAATACTATCAGTATATCTACTAAACTGACTAAGACCAATAATAAACCATCTGTTCTGACATCAGCTGTTACTAATACAACACTGACAGCTGTCGTACAAAATATTTAAACTATATCTGTCTACCATTTTGAAGATTTTAACCTCACAATGATGTATGATTGTCCACCAGTGAATAGATTGGACATTTTAGTAATCACGTTTATGATGTGGCCTATGGTTAATTTATTCCTAGGCATTAATAATCTTATTATAACCAGTACACCTAGGGTTGTATTTTAAAAGAAAACATTCCCAGCACCATTATTAAATCTCTACTACCCTGAATTGTTAAAACCTGTCAGTGTTCATTTTGTGCTGCTTGAACCAAATTCTGATTCCCTTAGGTGATATTTTTCTGTTGCTCAATGATATAATTTTTGTTCTCTTTTGGTAACTGAAGTTTCATTTCATTGTTTTTCTTAGACAGCGATGGCCCTTGAACTGATTGTCTGCAGTTATTGTCTATCTGTGCTAAGGATCGATGAATTGTGCATTTGGACATATTAGTCATAGAATCATAGAATGGTAGAGTTGGAAGGGACCTCCAGGGTCATCGGGTCCAACCCCCTGCTCAGTGCAGGATCACTAAATCACCCCAGACAGATATTTGCCCAGCCTCTGTTTGAACACTTCCATTGAAGGAGAACTCACCACCTCCTGTGGTAACCTGTTCCACTGATTGATCACCCTCACTGTCAGAAAGTTTTTCCTAATATCTAATTTGTGTCTCCGCTCTTTCAATTTCATTCCATTACTTCTAGTCTTTACTTGTGCAAATGAGAATAGGGCTGATCCCTCTGCACTGTGACAGCCCTTCAGATATTTGTAGACAGCTATTAAGTCTCCTCTCAGCCTTCTTTTTTGCAAGCTAAACATTCCCAGATCCTTTAACCATTTCTAATAGGACATGATTTGCAGACTGCTCACCATATTGGTAACTCTTCTCTGAGCGTGCTACAGTTTGTCTATGTCTTTTTTTAAGTGGGGTGCCCAGAACTGGACGCAGTATTCTAGATGAGGTCTGACTAAGGAAGAGTAGAGGGGGATAATTACCTCATGTGATTTAGACTCTATGCTTCTCTTAATACATCCAATAATTGTGTTTGCTTTTTTTGGCTGCTGCATCACATTGCTGACTCATGTTCAGTCTATGATCTAGTAATATACCCTGTAGTCAGAGCACCAGCATTGTATTCAGCTTGAATATGCTTGACTGTGCACTGCCTGTTCGTTAGAATGATTCTTTCTCTTCTCTTTTGACCCCTTTCATCGATGAATTGTTTATGTCCACAGAATCCATTTTTGCTCAATATTTTGTTTGATCACACAAATCTTGGTATACGTTCGACACCACTGCATATGAAGACACTAGAAGAGAAAGCCAAGGACAGATATCCATCTCAGGTTCAAATTGCCCAATCTGCCATACTGGTGAGGTACAATAGCACTACTGAGTTATTTACTAGTTGACGTAGGAGAAGAAACTTAAAGCGGCATTCTTTGCTACCCCCCACTAGGGAAATGGCACAGAGGGATAGAATAAGTATCTGATTTGTGGGGATCTGACCACTGGTACTCTCAGAAGCTCTCAGTTATATAATTGAAATGAAAAAAGAAAAGTAGAGTGCACGTGTTGCCACCTCGCTATTCATTGCACGACACTTGGGATCCCATTCACCTCATTGGTGGAAGTTACAGAAGTCCTATCCCTACAGATCAGATACCTAGTCCCTATCCTGTGGAGAAGGCATAAGTTAATTTCATGGGACAAGTGCTTGAAGTAGTAACTATGTAGTAATGCACTACATTGGTAATTCCTACAGCACCACTTATCTTGGTATAACCATCAGCTTCTGACATCAGAATGTAATATCTATACAAATATTAACAGACACAAAAAACTTGCCTTGACATTTATTATATTTAGCATAGAGCCATACAATTGCCAAACATTACTAGCAGAATGGGTTGTACTAAGGGGCTTAGTGATTTCTAACATATCACTGTGATTGGATGCCATCTGTCCAGCTAATTAATTTGCAATCATTTTGTACTTCTAGAGCTGTTATTGAGAAATGGATATTTTAGGAGCAACAAAAGCTCAGCCATGAATTGATAAGCCAACAAGCTCATAGATTGGCATTGGCAAGTGCTAAAGCACATAACACATACAAATCTCCTACACTCATTGCAGTGCTCATTACAAGGTTCCAAACGGCTTCTGGAAACAACATTTAGTGCAAGAGTTGTTGATCATGAGCTTCATCAACTATGCTGAGTGGCAAGAAAATAAATTAACTCTTTAGAATTTCCTGGATTTGTACATTGAATACCAATAAAATATAGTCTGATTGTTATCTAAGTCACAATTATGGACAAGCAAAATATAGCACAATTAGTAGACATCCACAATGCAGGGAGAAAAAGTAAGTGAATCTCTCTGTTAATGACTTCCCCAAGAACAAATTGTCAAAAGGTGTTTCAGTTAAGGAGATGAGATTGGGGGATTTCACATGTGTTTTGTCCATTAAATAAAGACATACCAAGTCTGGTTCCTGATAAATTTGTTCTTCTAAAGAAAGCTTGGTCAGTATAAACTATGCCTCAATGCAATTAACTTTCAAAAGATCTCAGATTATATGTTATAGAGATTCGTAGGACTAGAAAAGGCTACAGAAGCATTGCTAATGACCTGGGTGTGTATATCAATTCAAGGTTAAACAAATTATCTACAAACAGAGAATATTCAAAACTGTTTAAAACAATGTGCAATCCTGAAAAACGTGAGAAAGATTCCAAGGCGTAAGGCCCATTTACACGGAGCGATCGCTCAAAAACCGCTCAAATGACAGTTTGAGTGACAGCTTTGAGCGATCATTTTGCATAAACTATTAAGTAGCTACTCAGGTACCTAATAGCTTAGCGTTCAAATGAAGCCTTAGCTGAACGCAGTTAATAGCCGGAGGGCTCTTATCTGCATTCAGCTCCTTTGTTCTTTGATGGGTTCAATAGCTGAAACAATGCTATCAGCACTACCCGTGGAGAACTTAGCGTTCGGTCCTGATAAGACAGCACAATGATTTTTAGTCTGGCTTGAATACGCTAAGGAGTGTACGAAAGTGCACGATGGCCGTGCATTTAGACACAATTATAGCTCAAACGATCGTTTTTGAGCGATTTGTGAGAGATTATCGCTCCATGTAAATGGGCCTTAATAGCAAAAGACTTACAGAAGACTGTATTCTCTGAAAAAACTCATTCATGTGTCCTCTATTATAAAAAGACTGAAAAAGAATAGTCTTCATGGATCAACAGCATTGTTGGCTGCTGTCTAAAAAGGCATCTTAGAAATATTGATCAACTAAAACAAATTTTCATGGAAGAATGATTCAAGATCTGCTGAAAAATAGGATCTACAGGTTGTTTAGCGGCTATGGATGCCTTGGGCATCTTTTCTTGTATGATTTATTTAAATGCATGTATTTTAGCCTGAAAAATACTTTTTCAATAGGGTTTCATTAAAAAGTTTTGCACCATTTGCCTTCTGCAGATTGTCATATTGTTATAAAACGGGGGCATGGCCGATGACTTCTCTCACCTCCTTTCTCCAGCTGTCACAATTTCTCTCTGTCCACAGCTGGTGGTGGATGCTTCATCTTTATTTATCCCTGTCTTGTAGGGTGCCCACAAGCTCCCAGCCCACCTCTTAAAGGACCAGCACAGACACTCATCTTTTCCATTCTGTGCCAATCCAGACAAGCGTCTGTCTACTTAAGGCACCCTCTCCCAAAAGCAGCTGCTTGAGCAATTAGTCTCCTGTGTGTAAAGGTGTTATAGTGTTCTGTCTGCTTTCCTGGTTTTGACCAATGCCTGATTTACGCAGATTTTCCTGATTTCATCAGCCTGTTAGAGTATGCCTACTCTGTTTGCTGCCTACTCTAACCTTTGGCCTGACCTACCATTGTGCAAGAATTCCATCTATTTTAACTTCACCTCTGTTCCTTGACCACGGCTATGTGCACACCCTCCGGTACCACATTAAGGACTATTTCTGGTATATCATCTTAAAGGGGTTGTCTCGCGAAATCAAGTGGGATTATACACTTCTGTATGGCCATATTAATGCACTTTGTAATATACATCGTGCATTAAATATGAGCCATACAGAAGTTATTCACTTACCTGCTCCGTTGCTGGCGTCCCCATTGCCATGGTGCCGTCTAACTTCGGTGTCTTCTTGCTTTTTTAGACGCGCTTGCGCAGATGGAGGCTGGAACCGGCACACGTCATGGGGCGGAGCTACGCGATGACGCGAAAAGGGGGCGGAGCCAAAACGCCGATGCTTCCAAGACCAGCCGAAGGGAGAAGATCCATCTGCGCAAACGCGTCTAAAAAAGCAAGAAGACACCGAAGTTAGACGGCACCATGGCAACGGGGACGCCAGCAACGGAGCAGGTAAGTGAATAACTTCTGTATGGCTCATATTTAATGCACGATGTATATTACAAAGTGCATTAATATGGCCATACAGAAGTGTATAGACCCACTTGCTTTCGCGAGACAACCTCTTTAAGTCTTCTGCAGTATAGATCAGAAGTTGACTAGTCAAGTTAAAGGGTAGAAAAGGGGAACCCCACGTGCTGCAGTGACTGATTGTATACAATATTTGAAAACTAACTTTCCCTTCTGATCCATCAGTGTAAATGGACTGACAGCTTAGTCTTAGTTAAAATGAATTGCTACTAAAGCTGTCCATAGCCTTTAAATGCAAGGGTTCACTTACTTTTTCTCCCTGCACTGCACATGTTTATTCAATGTTCTCAATACCAGACTCTTTATGTGGTATTAGTGTTCTTAGATTGTGTTTATCTATAATGTTGACTTAGGCCTCTTTCACATATAAGTCATTTTAGCAACCTGATAGCAGCGGTAAAAAATTGCGGCTATCAGAGCGTTAAATCGCATGGACGAAGAATAGCCACAACCAAGTTGGCTGCAGTGTCTTACAGTGCACTGATGCCACACCCCCTAAAACCCTCAGCCGCCATAACAATGAAAGGAGTCCCCGTGGGGATACCTTCCATCCCTGCAAGGACTTCCTTCATACCCATGGGGAATCCCTTAATCTCTGCGGGGATTCCCTTCATCCCTACAGTGTTAAACTCCTCCCCCCTCCCTTTGCCATCCGACTCGCATAGTCTCCCATTGGAGTCTTACAAAAGTACAAGGCACAAACATGAAGTCCCAGCAGCATGCAGAAAAGGCTAGATACCCGGCCACTTCACAATTAGTTGTATGCTTCCAGTAACATGGCAGCTCCATACTCTAGGATGGTGACCTAAGGTAACAGCTGATCATGTATGCTACTTATGACTCAGCCTGAGGATATGCTATCTATAGTTAGATGTGGTACAACCCTTTTAAAGCCAGATACATGTCTTTTAACGTTTCTTTTGCCTGTTTATTATGAGAATGTTTGGGTGCCAGTTATATCTACTGTAAACTGGATGTTCTTTTATTTGTGCTTAGCCCCTAAAAGCAAAGTAGTTGTGTTGCACATCCATATTTTAATCAATTTTGCATATACGAGTATCAATGCGCCCTACTGATGGCTTTTCACATAAAACCTTTTAACATTCTTTTTGGCTTTTTCATTGATGATTGTAGTGTTTTGGTTTTTTTTGTCAGAAATGCTGCAGTCACATGTTACTTTAAATTTGTTGGAAATCATTGGAAAATTTACATATTGTATTTGATTGTGATATTTGGTGCTGTTTTTGTGGTTTGTGGCATTTTTTTCAAAACACAGCGTATTTTGAGTATGACATTTTCTGCTGTTTTACTACATTCTTTGATTGGGCTTGGAAAACGTCCTGTGAGGCCTCAGTCAGACGGGCGTTTTTATGTGCGGATGTTACTTGCGTTTGCGATCCACATCTATATAGAACCAATGCTTTTCAATGGCAGGAGTCACATGTTCGATTTTTACTTGCACATAAAATTTGCACCTACATAAGATAGAACATATGGATGGCAATGGGCGCGGTCATGCGCTTTTTAAAGTGCGCTGTACGCTCTTTTTTACGGGCGAGTAAACGCATGTAAAAACGCCCGTCTGACTGAGCCCTAAAGTACATGTAGAAAATACTACTAAAAAAAAAATATGAAAAAGGCTCTGTAAAAAATGCTACCTAAAACACCTAAAGTTCATGGCTTTTTTTCACAAGTGTTTACAAATACAAATACTGATAAAATAGTGCATATGAGTCACCCTAAGGACAATGGGGAAAAACTACATGAAAAATTCCACAATGCCCTTTGAACAATATGGCATTAACCCCAGAATGCCACAACCAAAAACTCGGTGTGTGTAAACTGTTTCCAAGAGACAAATATACTGCAGAATTTCCGCAGTGCAGTTTATAAACTGACCTGAAATTTGTAAGACATATAGTTCCTGTTTGCTGCAGATTTCATGGTGTTTTTCCCGACTAATGCTACATCACCACATCCTCAGGCAGAGAGTTCCACAGTCTCACTGGTCTTACAGTAAAGAAATCCTTCCAAGTTGGTGTCAAAACCTTCTTTCTTCTAGACATAGAGGATGCCCCCTTATTAGAGTCACAGTCTGGGTATAAGTACATCACGAAAGATATGTCCCCTGGTATATTTATACATACTTATTAGGTCCATAATTAATTACAAGGTGGCTCAGTGGGTAGCACTGTTGACTTGCATCCCTGGGGTCTAAGATTCAAATCCTGCCAAAGACCACTATTGTGCGGAGTTTGTTTGTTCTGCATGTGTTTGCAATGGATTCCACCAGGTACTCTGCTTTCCTTGTACAGATAGTTGAACATAAACTGTGAGCCCCAATGAGGACATTAGGTGATGCACAACAGTGCAAGTAAATCGACGCTATATACATGTAGAAAACAAATGCTGTGGTCTATTTCTTACATCTCAGAATATTACTGTTGCTGGATTACACTGCATAGTGAGCACATACTAATTAGTTGAAAGTAGACACTTTGAGACACCCAAAGATAAGAGCCATAGAGTTCTTGAATAAGCTTGTGCTGAGATGAGAGGGAATGTAAGATATTTTGAATGTTGTACCTCTTTCAGCTCTGAAGAGGTGCAAGTTCTTGCACGAATGTGAAGCACTTTTGCAGCACGAAGAATAAAAAAAGCCTGGTCCTCGGCAGCCACCGTCTCCATAGTTAGTGGCTCCAAGGATTCAGCCGTTGATGTTCCTCCTGCTCACTGCTGAAAGTAAAAGGACCCTGCTTCTATTGATTAATCACTTTATCCCTCCCCTGGAACCCAACAGCAACCAATCAAGCTTCATTAAATTCTCTAGTCCACCAAATTCTCTTCTGCTACAGTCCATGGCACTTTTATTAACCCCTTTAGTGCCACTGAGCTTTAATTGTCGTACCTATTCTACCTCTTTATGCCCCTAATTTCATATGAAAAATTGTGACATGGTCTATCAGACTCCATATGTATGGTGACGTGACTGACGTCCCCTAGAAGCATTGAAAATATCTCTGTCTATACAGAGCCCAAGAAAGACTGTGCTAAAGTACATGGAAGTACTATGCAATGCAGTAAGTAAGCAAGGCTCTGCCATGTACAGGAGCCCTTAGACTTGCAGTGAAGAATGATATTTCACTCATTTTGCAGATTAGGCTTTAACTCAATTTGACTCCGTTCTATAAACATGACATAACTAGGCAATATACATACTGTCTGAATACAAATGTGCCTACATTTACCTGATCAATGGGTCTCGAATATTGGATTAAAATACTTTACAGAAATTATCTGTAGAAACGTCAGTAAAAAAAAATGAATGTGTGTCGCATTTGCAAACGTTTCCAATCTCATCCCATGAAGATATGAAACTAGGTTAAGTAGAAAAACTAAAATCTCCATTGAAAATGTCATTGGAACCAAAAAGTATTTAGAGCTAAACTACTCTACATAATCCTGGAATATTGAAAACAGCTTTCCTATTCTCCTGCCCGGAGGTGACAAGTTTAAACATTTAAAGCTCTCAGTGGAAGAAGATGTCTTTCTATTCTATGTTATAATTCTATATTCTGTAATACTCCATTGCAGAAATAAGAAAATAAGGAAAAAAACGTCTAGTCTGCGACTGGCTTACTTTTTGTCTATCATATATAAAGAGGAACAGTAGAAAATTTTGCATTAATTTACCTAAATGGTTAATTTCTGCCACTTAAACAAGTCAGTGTGAATGCACAAATACACTAGGAATACTTTGAGCTATCATGTGTGGTTTTGAAAAAAAAGATCTGTTGCTAACGTGGATGCTGTCAACATATAAGATCCCTTTGATAGAGTTTATTGTGCTTCATATATCTGTTTTAATAATTTTTTCTTGGTTTAACATTAGTAACCTCAGACGGTGTAGTGGATCACCGTATGAAGGAAACAGGGTCAAGCTGATGGGGAATTGGCAGGGCTATTATGTGGTCTAGGGATGGGGGAGATGTTCATGTTGCGCAGATTCACTAACCAGTTTAGCCGCTGGGATGGTACCGGCACGTGAAACTAGCATGGGATTAACAGCCATTGGGCAAATTCATGATAACAGGCCTTTTCTGGGCCCCGGCCTACTGTGTGGCATTGAGAAACCCTCTTCACTTCATCTTGCGAGTAGCAAAAGAACTTTATTTGCAACAACCAGATGGGAAACCAGGATGGGAAGTCACGTAAGCGTACTATAGTATATGACAACAACTTTGTAGAGGATTAGCAGACTTTGTCTTCAAGTAGGCATAGCCGTGTCGGTCTGTAGAAGCTGGGCAGATCCCAACTGTATCTTCCTTGCTAAAGCACCATCTCACTCTCCCTCACTTCTGGTTGGGAACCATCCATTTATACTATCTAGTGTTACCAAGCAACACTGAATCCTTCATAACACTAGTTCCTCCCTATCAACTTTTAATGTTTTAAATGAAAATAGTAGCAAAAATACCAGCCACAAGATGAGCAAAAATAAAACATCTGGACCGGATCAGTCACCACCTCACAAAACCACCCTAAGAACCCATTTACATGGCCGTAGGCATTTTACGTGCGCCCGCCGGCACCGTAAAACCACCTGAATGGCAAAGGGCCTGGTGCATATATGCCGAGGCTGCAATGCCTGGCGGCTTGTGGGGACATTCCCCCTTCCCTCCCCCTCATGGGCTCACCTTCTCTCTCCTCCCCTCCGGCCGTTTGCAATGGGAGGGGGTAGAGTGGGCAGAGCTTAGCCCTGCCTCCTCCAATTGCAAGGTGCAGAGGAGAGAAAAGAAGGGGAAGAGATTTTAGCAGTCACGCTGCTAAACTCCCTTCCACCTCCCTTTTCCGGCAGCTAGCATAGGCTCCCATAGGAATCTATGCAGCTGCCGCCACGGGCATGAGAGCGCTTTTACATCCCGGAAATATGCCCCTGTGCACTGATATATTGTAAGCCGATGCATCAGAGGGGCAGCATTAGAGATGAGCGAACACCAAAATGTTCGGGTGTTCGTTATTCGAAACGAACTTCCCGCGATGTTCGAGGGTTCGTTTCGAATAACGAACCCTATTGAAGTCAATGGGCGACCAGAGCATTTTTGTATTTCGCCGATGCTCGCTAAGGTTTTCATGTGTGAAAATCTGGGCAATTCAAGAAAGTGATGGGAATGACACAGAAAGGGATAGGGCAGGCGAGGGGCTACATGTTGGTCTGCATCTCAAGTTCACAGGTCCCACTATTAAGCCACAATACCGGCAAGAGTGGGCCCCCCCCCCCCTCCCAACAACTTTTACTTCTGAAAAGCCCTCATTAGCATGGCATACCTTTGCTAAGCACCACACTAGCTACAACAAAGCACAATCACTGCCTGGATGACACTCCGCTGCCACTTCTCCTGGGTTACATGCTGACCAACCGCCCCCCCTCCCCCCCACAGCGCACACCAAAGTGTCCCTGCGCAAGCCTTCAGCTGCCCTCATGCCACACCACCCTCATGTCTATTTAGAAGTGCGTCTGCCATGAGGAGGAACCGCAGGCACACACTGCAGAGGGTTGGCACGGCTAGGCAGCGACCCTCTTTAAAAGGGGCGGGGCGATAGCCCACAATGCTGTACAGAAGCAATGAGAAATATAATCCTGTGCCACCGCCATCAGGAGCTGCACACGTGGGCATAGCAATGGGGAACCTATGTGCCACACACTATTCATTCTGTCAAGGTGTCTGCATGCCCCAGTCAGACTGGTAATATGTACCTTAACAGTAACCGCGTTGGTGGTAATGTGGTGGTGACTGCGGACCTAGTAGCACGGTTGTATTTTGTTGGTTTTCGGAATGCGGCCAGGATTAAGTGGGCCGTGGCGGGGGGATGGTGTGGGGGCTCTCTTGTTGTGTCGGTAAAGGTGAAATTCTTGGACTGCCACCAGACGAACCAATGCAAAGGCATTTGCCAAGAATGTTTTCCCTGTTGGAGGAGGAGGGGGATGTTTTTGAGGCACTACGTGTCCTCTCCACGTGTCCGTGGTTATATGCACCTTAACAGTAACCGCGTTGGTGGGAAATGGCCTCGCCGCCATCATGTCTTTGGGAAGCCTCTGTTTCCACACCCCAGAGACATACCATTAGCAGCGGTATAGGCAGAGCCCAGAATTCGTAACATTTCAGCCGTAGCATTAGGACAGGCCCCACTAACATATCAGTAGCAGCATTATAGGAGGAGCGCAGTCTTCGTTCCATGTCAGCAATAGTAGCACTCAAGATAGGCCCCAGTAACAATTCCGAAGCAGCAGTATAGCGGGAGCGCAGTCTTCGTTCCATGTCAGCAATAGTAGCACTCAAGACAGGCCCCAGTAACAATTCCGAAGCAGCAGTATAGCGGGAGCGCAGTCTTCGTTCCATGTCAGCAATAGTAGCACTCAAGACAGGCCCCAGTAACAATTCTGAAGCAGCAGTATAGTGGGAGCGCAGTCTTAGTTCCATTTCAGTAGCCTTAGTATAGCCAAGGCCCAAGTTACATTTATGTAGCTAAAATGTAGGCCAACCCCACACACCTTTCTGTACCATGAGTGCAGGCGAAGAACATACAAATTGCTATGATTACACTGTAGGTGAGGGCCCCAAAAAATTGGTGTACCAACAGTACTAATGTACCTCAGTAAAAATTGGCCATGCCCAACCAAGATGGCAGGTGAATCGCTTTGGTTAATGTGGCTTAAGTGGTAACTAGGCCTGGAGGCAGCCCAGTGTAACGAAAAATTGGTTCAAGTTAAAGTTCCAACGCTTTTAAGCGCATTGAAACTTATAAAAATTGTTCAGAAAAATTATTTGAGTGAGCCTTGTGGCCCTAAGAAAAATTGCCCGTTCAGCGTGATTACGTGAGGTTTCAGGAGGAGGAGCAGGAGGAGGAGGAGGAATATTAGACACAGATTGATGAAGCAGAAATGTCCCCGTTTTGGATGGTGAGAGAGAACGTAGCTTCCATCCGCGGGTGCAGCCTACGTATTGCTTACGTATCGCTGCTGTCCGCTGGTGGAGAACAGAAGTCTGGGGAAATCCAGCCTTTGTTCATCTTGATGAGTGTTAGCCTGTCGGCACTGTCGGTTGACAAGCGGCTACGCTTATCTGTGATGATTCCCCCAGCCGCACTAAACACCCTCTCCGACAAGACGCTAGCCGCAGGACAAGCAAGCACCTCCAGGGCATACAGCGCTAGTTCAGGCCAAGTGTCCAGCTTCGACACCCAGTAGTTGTAGGGGGCAGAGGCGTCACCGAGGATGGTCGTGCGATCGGCTACGTACTCCCTCACCATCCTTTTACAGTGCTCCCGCCGACTCAGCCTTGACTGGGGAGCGGTGACACAGTCTTGCTGGGGAGCCATAAAGCTGTCCAGGTCCTTAAAGACTGTTGCACTGCCTGGGATGTACATGCTGCTCGATCTCCGCACCTCCCCTGCTACCTTGTCCTCGGTACTGCGCCTTCTGCCACTAGCGCTGTCGGCTGGGAATTTTACCATCAGCTTGTCCGCAAGGGTCCTGTGGTATAGCAACACTCTCGAACCCCTTTCCTCTTCGGGAATGAGAGTGGGCAGGTTCTCCTTATAGCGTGGGTCGAGCAGTGTGTACACCCAGTAATCCGTCGTGGCCAGAATGCGTGCAACGCGAAGGGTCACGAGAAAGGCATCCTAACATGAAGTCAGCCATGTGTGCCAGGGTACCTGTACGCAACACATGGCTGTCTTCACTAGGAAGATCACTGCCAGGATCCTCCTCCTCCTCCTCAGGCCATACACGCTGAAAGGATGACAGGCAATCAGCCGGTGTACCGTCAGCAGCGGGCCAAGCTGTCTCTTCCCCCTCCTCCTCATCCTCCTCATGCTCCTCCTCCTCCTCCTGTACGCGCTGAGAAATAGACAGGAGGGTGCCCTGACTATCCAGCGGCATACTGTCTTCCACCGCCCCCGTTTCCGAGCGCAAAGCAGCTGCCTTTATGGTTTGCAGGGAATTTCTCAAGATGCATAGCAGAGGAATGGTGACGCTAATGATTGTAGCATCGCCGCTCACCACCTGGGTAGACTCCTCAAAATTACCAAGGACATGGCAGATGTCTGCCAACCAGGCCCACTCTTCTGAAAGGAATTGAGGAGGCTGACTCCCACTGCGCCGCCCATGTTGGAGTTGGTATTCGACTATAGCTCTACGCTGTTCATAGAGCCTGGCCAACATGTGGAGCGTAGAGTTCCACCGTGTGGGCACGTCGCACAGCAGTCGGTGCACTGGCAGCTTAAAGTGATGTTGCAGGGTGCGCAGGGTGGCAGCGTCCGTGTGGGACTTGCGGAAATGTGCGCAGAGCCGGCGCGCCTTTACGAGCAGGTCTGACAAGCGTGGGTAGCTTTTCAGAAAGCGCTGAACCACCAAATTAAAGACGTGGGCCAGGCATGGCACGTGCGTGAGGCTGCCAAGCTGCAGAGCAGCCACCAGGTTACGGCCGTTGTCACACACGACCATGCCCGGTTGGAGGCTCAGCGGCGCAAGCCAGCGGTCGGTCTGCTGTGTCAGACCCCGCAGCAGTTCGTGGGCCGTGTGCCTCTTATCGCCTAAGCTGAGTAGTTTCAGCACGGCCTGCTGACGCTTGCCCACCGCTGTGCTGCCACACCGCGCGACACCGACTGCTGGCGACATGCTGCTGCTAACACATCTTGATTGCGAGACAGAGGAGGAGGAGGAGGAGGGTGCTTTAGTGGAGGAAGCATACACCTCCGCAGATACCACCACCGAGCTGGGGCCCGCAATTCTGGGGGTGGGTAGGACGTGAGCGGTCCCAGGCTCTGACTCTGTCCCAGCCTCCACTAAATTCACCCAATGTGCCGTCAGGGAGATGTAGTGGCCCTGCCCGCCTGTGCTTGTCCACGTGTCCGTTGTTAAGTGGACCGTGGCAGTAACCGCGTTGGTGAGGGCGCGTACAATGTTGCGGGAGACGTGGTCGTGCAGGGCTGGGACGGCACATCGGGAAAAGTAGTGGCGACTGGGAACTGAGTAGCGCGGGGCCGCCGCCTCCATGATACTTTTGAAGGACTCCGTTTCCACAACCCTATACGGCAGCATCTCAAGGCTGATGAATTTTGCTATGCGGACGGTTAACGTTTGAGCGTGAACGGTGCGCTGAACTAGACTGCTGGATGGGGCCGAGGACAGCGGAGATGAGGGTGTGGGTGCAGGCCATGAGGCGGTAGTGCCTGTGTCCTGAGAGGGGGGTTGCATCTCAGTGGCAGGTTGGGGCACAGGGGGAGAGGCAGGGGTGCAAACCGGAGGCGCTGAACGGCCTTCGTCCCACCTTGTGGGGTGCTTGGCCATCATATGTCTGCGCATGGTGGTGGTGGTGAGGCTGTTGGTGTTGGCTCCCCGGCTGAGCTTTGCACACAGCTTTGCGACAAAGGTTGCACACCACTGTTCGTCGGTCGTCAGGCGTCTCTGTGAAAAACTGCCAGACCTTAGAGCACCTCGGCCTCTGCAGGGTGGCATGGCGCGAGGGGGCGCTTTGGGAAACAGTTGGTGGATTATTCGGTCTGGCCCTGCCTCTACCCCTGGCCACCGCACTGCCTCTTGCAACCTGCCCTGCTGATGCCCTTGCCTCCCCCTCTGAAGACCTGTCCTCCTGAGTAAGCGTTGCACACCAGGTGGGGTCAGTCACCTCATCGTCCTGCTGCTCTTCCTCCGAATCCTCTGTGCGCTGCTCCCTTGGACTTACTGCCCTTACTACTACCTCACTGCAAGACAACTGTGTCTGATCGTCATCGTCCTCCTCACCCACAGAAAGTTGTTGAGACAGTTGGCGGAAGTCCCCAGCCTCTTTCCCCGGACCCCGGGAACTTTCGAATGGTTGGGCATCAGTGACGATAAACTCCTCTGGTGGGAGAGGAACCGCTGCTGCCCAATCTAAGCAGGGGCCCGAGAACAGTTCCTGGGAGTGTTCCCGCTCCTGAGCAGGTGTCATTGTAGTGGAGTGAGGAGGCTGGGAGGAAGGAGGAGCAGCAGACAGAGGATTCGGATTTGCAGCAGTGGACGGCGCAGAACTGCGGGTTGACGATAGGTTGCTCGAAGCACTTTCTGCCATCCAGGACAGGACCTGCTCACACTGCTCATTTTCTAATAACCGTCTCCCGCGTGGACCCATTAATTGGGCGATGAATGTGGGGACGCCAGAAACGTGCCTCTCTCCTAATCGCGCAGCAGTCGGCTGCGACACACCTGGATCAGGAGCTCGGCCTGTGCCCACACCCTGACTTGGCCCTCCGCGTCCTCGGCCGCGTCCACGTCCTCTAGGCCTACCCCTACCCCTCAGCATGCTGTATTACCAGTGATTTGATTTCACAGGCAGGAAATAAATTGGCGCAAGACTGCAGGCCAAATATAATTTTTTCCCTTTTTTGAAAACGAAAGGCCCCACTGCCTCTAGTGAATGAATAATCTAAGTTTAATAACTGTGCTGTGGCCCTGCTAATGTGTCACAGAACGTGAGGGTAGCAGAGTTATTATAACTCTGGCAGAGCAGGTATTTTTTTCCCAATTAAGGAAAGCAAATGGCGAAGCCAGCAGTAAAACGTAGCTGGGTGCGTCTGATTTTTAAACGTTGCACACGCAGCCGACACGTACACACAGCCCTTAGGACGGACAGAGGCAGGACAAATAGATTTTTTTTCAGTTTTTTTCCACCAAAAGGCAGCACTGCGTATATTCAATGAACATGAGAAGTTTAATAACTGTGCTGTGGCCCTGCTAATGTGTCACAGAACGTGAGGGTAGCAGAGTTATTATAACTCTGGCAGAGCTGGTATTTTTTTCCCAATTAAGGAAAGCAAATGGCGAAGCCAGCAGTAAAACGTAGCTGGGTGCGTCTGATTTTTAAACGTTGCACACGCAGCCGACACGTACACACAGCCCTTAGGACGGACAGAGGCAGGACAAATAGATTTTTTTTCAGTTTTTTTCCACCAAAAGGCAGCACTGCGTATATTCAATGAACATGAGAAGTTTAATAACTGTGCTGTGGCCCTGCTAATGTGTCACAGAATGTGAGGGTAGCAGAGTTATTATAACTCTGGCAGAGCAGGTATTTTTTTCCCAATTAAGGAAAGCAAATGGCGAAGCCAGGAGTAAAACGTAGCTGGGTGCGTCTGATTTTTAAACGTTGCACACGCAGCCGACACGTGTCCACAGCCCTTAGGACGGACAGAGGCAGGTCAAATAGAATTATTTTCACTTGTTTTACAAGCAAAAGGCCGCACTGCGTATATTCAATGAATAATAACTGTGTTGTGGCCCTGCCTACACAATTCTTTCCCTGCAGTATCAATGGAGGGTGCAATGCTCTGCAGAGGCGATTTTGAGAAGAAAAAAAATATGCAGCACAGCAAACAGCAGCCAGCACAGTACTGCACACGGTTAAATATGGCCCTAGAAAGGACCGTTGAGGTTCTTGAAGGCTACACTCACTCCTAACACTCTCCCTGCCTATGCAACACTTCTGTCCCTAATGCCGGGTGCAACGCTCTGCAGAGCCGATTTTGAGAAGAAAAAAAATTGCCACTGCTAACAGCAGCCAACACACAGCTATCAGTGGCCCTAATAAGGACCTTTGGGGGTCTTGAAGCCTACACTAACTACCAATTCTTTCCCTACAGCAGCTCCGGTACAAACAGCACTGTCCCTCATCTAACTCACAAGGCATCTGAGGCGAGCCGCGGGAGGGGCCGACTTTTATATTAGGCGGACACCTGATCTCCCCAGCCACTCACAGCAGGGGGGTGGTATAGGGCTTGAACGACGCAGGGGGAAGTTGTAATGCCTTCCCTGTCTTTCAATTGGCCAGAAAAGCGCGCTAACGTCTCAGGGAAGGAAGTGAAAGTAACCCGAACACCGCATGGTGTTCGTTACGAATAACGAACATCCCGAACACCCTAATATCCGCACGGATATCAAGTTCGGACGAACACGTTCGCTCATCTCTAGGCAGCATATATCGGCTGGGCGTGAAAACCCTGCCAATATATGCCCGTGTGAATAAGCCCTTAGGATGCTTTCACACGTGGTGGAAAATCAGAGCATGTCCTATTCTTGTTTCATTTTCAGATGAGAATAGCACATGTCAATGTGCGATATTCAGCATATTGGATAGCACATGGACGGGATGTCTGAATGCTGTCCAATACGAGTTGTGCCCAAGAATCATCGGCACAACTTTAATTTTTTTTTTTGCATGTAGCCTTGAGTTTCCATTTATTATGGACTCACAGGCATTCCCAATCCCCCCGATCACCCTTTACTCTGTTTGCACATTTGTTTTTCAAGAAGAAAAAAATGCATCAAAAGTTAATGACTTTACATTTAAAATAAAAATATGACTGCTTAGTGCAGCAAAATTGCATATATTAGAGCTCATTCACACCTGCGTTTTTGCTCTGTTTAGACCTTCCATCCCTCTGTTCTACTTTTCGAGCAGTGATAGAATTAAAATGGAATTAAAGGGTTCTATTTTATCATCATTAATTTCAGTTGTTTTTTTTTTTTCAAAAACAGAAAGCTTTCCATTTGCCTTTGTTACATTACATTTTCATTTTTTTAAACCGAATACAAATAGTGCAGCTTTTATTGAAATCTATGGTGGTAGAATAGAAATGCTTCCATTTTCATTCCGTCCCCCTGCTCCTATAACAGAACAGAGATGGAAACCCTAAACGTAGGATAAACACTACTGTGAAATGAGCCTTATTATTATTGTGTTCTGTGACTATTCTATAAACATATTTTTACACGCAGCGGAAAACGTGTTTTTGCATAGCCAAAAATCCAAACCAAAATCCTCAAGACTGGGGCAAATTTTGATGTGGCTTGTGCCACGGATCTGCAGCAGACTTCATCCCCTCAATTGAAAGGCTGAAATCTGCTGCAGATCCACTACAGAAATTGCATTAAAATAAAAATGGTGCCGTTTCTAATTGCATTTTGTTATTATAGTTTTTAGTTTCTGTTTGCTTTTTGTTGTCACTGTAGAATTGGTCACAGATAATTCGTAATATGCACTAAATATGCAATGGAAAGTCAAACTAAAATTGAGAATACAATAGCTGTCGCACACAATCATTCATTCATGAAAATTTCTCATTTTAAATTCAACTTTAGTCATTTAATGGTACATTTTACCTTCGGCTCCAATTTTTCCTCACTCACTACGACATAAAGCCTATCAATTCTATCTCATTTTGTCTATTTTTTACCAAGTAACCTCAGGGCGTCCGTAATATAAAATCCATCCTGCCTAGCATAAACATAGATTACAAATTATTCACCACAGAGTAAACAACATGTGGGAGAGTTCTTTCAGAAAATTGGCTACCACAGGTAATAACATTCACAGCTGTAAAACTGAGACTTCAATTATACTATTAACCACTTA
Source organism: Eleutherodactylus coqui (assembly GCF_035609145.1). NCBI lineage: Eukaryota > Metazoa > Chordata > Amphibia > Anura > Eleutherodactylidae > Eleutherodactylus > Eleutherodactylus coqui. The sequence goes on along the minus strand of NC_089839.1, from coordinate 236,702,652 downwards.
TTCCACTGTTCTTGCCCCTTACTTTAGCTAACTTTATTCAATGACACATTTTATAGGGATCTGAGTGCATTTTTCCTGTATTCAGCTTTAGCTAGGTTTACGTCACATATCAGAATGTACAAATCGTTAACATGACTGCTACTTCATGATAACTTAATTTACAGTATTGTAGTACACTGCAACTAAATGATCATACAATGTTAAATATCAAGTTAAGATTTGCTACATCTGTGTATTTAGAAAAATGTATACTGCAATGAAAGAGGTACAACTACATAGCAAATGTATAAAAAAAAGCTAAAGTTGTGGTCAACATTATTGGCACCCCTCAATATTAAGTACACCATGTAAAATAGCTCCTCAAATGAGGTATTCAGTGAAATTGCTTGGCTATACATAAACGTATATCTGCTACAAAAAAGCTGAAACTAAAATGACAAGTAAAAATTTAGCAAGAAAAAAAATAATACGAAATTGCAAACCATGCCAGGACGCAATTCATGGCACCCACTGTTATGTTTGAAGCAAACGACAAAATCAATTAAACCGAATTACTAACAGTCGCTCACCACCTAAACAATGGAATGCCAAGTATAATTATGCGGTATTAGCACACAGTTTAAATCTCAATAGTAAATCATATACTCCAGACTGTAGCATTCGAAATTCATACTCAGTTCATTCATTCTATCATATTTAAATAAAAAACACAATTTAATAACAAGTTAGAAAATAAAATTAAAACAACTATAATTTAATAAACCATGCAGCCCTCATAGAAACACACCTAATACAATATAATGTGACAAACTATAGTAGTGTTGACATTATACTGCAACCACCAGTCTTCATAAAGTGTCTCCAGGTTCTTACAAGACAATCACCCACAACAAGTTTGCACACCTATGGAGTTCCTTCATTAACAGAAAGTTACTTCCAGAGAAACACCCATCATTTAAAAAATCATATAAATGTTGCAGCGGTTCTGGACTTGCTGCTTTGCTGATAGTCTGGTGCTGGTTTTGGATGTGTTTCTACATTTTCTGGCTCAGTGGGGGTGGTATTAGGTGTGACATGCTTTGTTGCACTTGTGGGTATTCTAGGGCTATTTAACCTGGCCTGATACTGAACTAAACTGCAGTTGATTGTCAGTCTGTTTGACTGAGCTAGCATTCAGAGTTCTTGTTCTGTAGCGTTCACTTACCTGCACCTCAAGCTAAGTATTGCGCTTGTTTTCATTTCTAGTTTTGGTTTTCTTGTATTTTTTTTTTTACCACGTAGGTTCAACTAGGGGCCGAGGCATGCGGTCAGGGCTGCCCTTATCGGGGCAATCACCATACGGTCAGGCAGGGTCCTTCCCTTTGGTTATATAGGGACAGTGTTTCCCATATTTTGGTTCTTTCCCTTCTTTTATTTGATCATTTGCATTTGTGGGAGAGCTGCAGGTGACAGATCCAGTGCGTCCTTTTTGGACGTAACAAACTTTCTCATTGTTCATATGCTGAACTCCATCACTTACCACCTCTTTAAGACTGCAGCATCTTGTCATTCTTTAATTTGTACCTTTTTTAATGCCAGAATTCTGGTATAAGAGCCATCATAAATTTCCCCCAAAGTGCCACAGAAAAATACAATAATAAATGTTCTCTTTATACTAATAAATGATGATAGCAAAGAAGTGTTAGGCCGGTCTCACATGACACATTACAAAGAAAGAACATTCGTATATCCACTCAGAAATAAAATCACAGCATGTTCTATTTTTGTACGGATTCAATGGAAGCCGTCTGACCCACAGCCCATCTGCAATTAACTTTGCGGATAGACCCCGGGTAACTACGTCATCGCCTAGCAACAGTGCTAGAAATACAAATTATTATTATTTTTTTTAAATCTCTACTGTGCATGAGCAACGGAGAGTGTCGGCAGTCAGGGCCGGATTTCGCAGTGGCCTCTCGCATGCAGAATCCGATCTGTCCATGTGAGACCGGCCTTATGATTATTCTACTTACAATCTCCACTACAGATGGAAAATAAAATGGTGAATTGGATTTAAGTTATACAAGCTGGAGTGTATAAAGATATAGAAAGGTAAATGAGACAATAGATATATAAACATGAAAGTGAAAAAAAAAAACCTAAAAAGGGAACAAAGAACAAAGAATGCAATGTACACCCCCTATTTGATAATTAGTCAAAGAAGTTTCCCAATTATCCAGATTTGCCATGATTTATGGAATTTTTGCATTGCATGCTATTGTATAGGCAACTAGAAGAATGAAATACCTTTTAGATTTCTAGTTTTTGTTTCTTTAAGAAGTATTTTGTCTTTGATAGCAGTTTGTTGCAGGATGGAAAGGATTAAGGAAGTTATATGTTTGTCCTATGAAAGGAATGTATAATAAGGAATGTCCAAAGGTCTTGGACAGTGTGTATTCCTTTCTTTCTCAAATTTTCTAAGTTGAGGTTGGGAATGTGGTTCTCCAAGAATATTATAGGGCCCTAGTTTAGTGATAAGTTTATATTTTTTTGAACTTGAAATGATGAAATGTCTCCAAGTGATGTTTGAAACATAAATGGAGGTTAGGAGGTTCAATATTAGAAAATAATAGAAAAACCTGTGTGAGGTTTTTTTCAACCCTCTAAATGTTTTGAAGAGCAGCATGAGCTTGGGAGAGAAAAAAAAAAGTTTTAGGTAAAGTAATGCATGGTTACTTATATTTTTAAAAGGAAAGGTGTAAAGTTAAGATAGTATAACTGGTTGGTTAAGAATAAAAAAAAAAGTTAATTTCTAGGTAGTTACGGTAATTGCTGTCTTTTGCCGGTCTAGATGGTATTCAATTTGAAGAATATATAAAGAGAGTAGAGGAATAGGAACAAGAACAAGTGTAGTTGGGATTTTGTTTTGCTTACTTTATAGTAGTATATTTCGCTAAACTTGATGAGGGCTGTGAAGGTTGTTTCCATGGATTGGACTGGAATGATGTTTACCTGGATAATATCAGCAAAGATGGCTATTTTGTGATTGTTTGACCAATTTGTCACTTTTTGAGGTGCAGGGCTACCCACCGAACTATTGTGACGTCATTAATAGGTTGCTGGTCTGCATGGTGGACTACATGTATCAGAAGGTCTGCCACTTTGTATCTACTATGTATGGGAGTATACACCAAGCAGCCACGCCCTCTATATTAAGAGGCTGTGTGAGTGGCTGTTTCATCGGTGTCCCTCACAGGTGTAATTAGGTCCCTCATTTGGTAGTTTGCTACCTGCATGTTGAGAGGATGCAGCTATCTGCCCTTCTTAGTCAGTAAGTATATGGCGATTTTTGTGATTATTTTAGTTTTTATATTTCCCCTTCTGTGACATATCTTTCTGGCTGGAATACGTTGGTGGCTGCATAGACACCTATGGGAGCCTATGATAGCTGCTGGAGAAGGGAGGTGAGTGGCAGTTTAGCAGCATGACTGCTAAACTCCCACCCCTTCCCTCCTCCTCTCCGCCACTTGCCGGCTGTTTGCAATGGGAGTGGTGGGATGAGGGTGGAGCTAGCTGCTAAGCTCCCCTCCCATTGCTGGCTGTCGACAAGGGTGGAAAGGGGGCAGCAGCTTAGCCCACTAGCTCCTGTCCCGCCCTGCCCTATTCTATTGCTTGCCAATAGAGACGGCGAGGGGGAAGGAAGGTGGAGACAGCTTAGCAGAGCTAAACAGTCTTCCCCCCCCCGGCCAATGGCATTGCAGGCTCACCGTATATGCGCCAGGCCCAGGCCGTCCGAACAGGCGCACAAGCGTTTGCTTTTTCTGCACCCGTTCACGTGTTTTTACGGTGCCAGCAGGCAAACATAAATGCTGACTCCCGTGTAAAAGAGCCGTTAATGTTATGAAGACTTTATCCCAGAATATGATTTTGTCTTGGAGAGCAGAAAGAACAGTCACGTTCAGTAAAATGTTGTATGTGCAAAATGCAATATAAAGAATTGTTCTGCAAGATGTTATGAAGGAACAAGCATAAAAAAATAATAAAATAAATGGTGTTTTATAAAAATGCTCTAGAGAGCTGTGAGAGTCTACTGGCTCATTATGAGCAGTGACAAAGGACATCATTTTCCTCTCAATACGTGTAACTCTGTCAGCAACTTCATTAATAGTAGTTTGGAATGGCAGTATGATCTTTGTAAAATCTTTATGGAGAGAACTCCTGAGAGCTAATGGTATCTCTTTTAGGCCTTAGTCACACGGGCGTTTTCTCCCGCAATTTGCGGATCGCATGATGGATGCGCATCCGCAAATCGCGTGACCGGGCCGAAAAATCGCCCGAAAAAACTGCTCCTAGCCGTGTTTCAATAGAAACGGGCCGGAGCTGTCCAGCGCATTGAATTCAATGGAGCCGGCAATACAGCCGGCTCCATTGAAAGCAATGCGCTGCGGGCGATCTCACGATGAATTGTCGGGAAGGGCTTAAATATATAAGCCCTTCCCTGCAATTAATCCAGAAATGTGTAAAAAAAATATATATATATACTCACCTTGTCCCGGCAGCTGAGCCAATCAGAGGCAGCACTCACTCACCCATTCATGAATTCATGAATGGGTGTGACTGAGAGCTGCCTCTGATTGGTCAGGCTGTGACCAATCAGAGGCAGCTCATTCAGCAGGCGGGGATTTTAAATCCCCGGCTGCTGAATACTACAGAGAGCAGTTCAGGAGAACTGCCGGCGGCCGCGGCTGAACTCCGTCTGCCGGGACAAGGTGAGTATATATATATATATATATATATATATATAATTTTTTTTTTTTTTTACACAGTTCTGGATGAATTGCAGGGAAGAGCTTATATATTTAAGCCCTTCCCGACAATTCATCCTGCGCTCACCGGCAGCCCATTGCTTTCAATGGAGCCGGCTGTATTGCCGGCTCCATTGAATTCAATGGGCAAACATCGTTCTTCTCTGCCACAGCTGTTACAGCTGTGGCAGAGAAGAATGATTTGTCTTCTATATGTTCTCAATGGGGTCGGCGCTGCTGCCGCCGGCCCCATTGAGCGCATATAGAGAAGAGAACAGGAATCGCAGATCGCAGATAGGTGCGATCTGCGATTTCTGTTCTATAATTTATCGGACGAGCGCATAAAAAGCTCTCATGTGTCCGATACCATTGCAAAGCAATGGTTTTATAAAATCGCCAGGAGCATTGCGCAAATCGCGCGAAAAAACGCCCGTCTGACTGAGGCCTTAGTGTATTTACTGAGACTTTCTCATCTGAGATTTAAAATTTGTTGTTTCTGGGGTAGTTAAAAAGTGTTAATTGAATTTGCTTGTAAATCATCCAGCTTCTCTGGAATCTGTTTCTGCTTAGCAGGGTCAATGAAGGGAGAGGGAGTCCCTTGTGTGAGAGTAGCTGAGCAGGAGAAAGAAGTTCTTGAACTCTGTTCCAGCTTTGATTTATCATTGCAGGGGGCGTTATTAGACCTATAGATGATGGAAAAGGAGCAGAGTGCCACTCTACTGGTACCTTTATGTTCTGAGTATCTCCTCTTGGAACGCTGGTGAGGGAAACTTGTCTGAGGGAGTAGGTAGCTTCAGTAAGAGCTTTGTGGGAGTCTGTAGGAGGTATCTGAAGTGGCATTGAAGATCTGGTGCTATCTTGTGAGCGGATGTGCTCTGCGGCAGGAGAAAGCTGATCCAGTTTCTAAACTGACACCTTTACTGGTTCTGCCCTTCCCATGTTGGGTGGTGTTAGTCACAGAGTTCCGGTGCTGCATTTCCAAAAATGCTGGCAGGATGTTTTTCAGTGAATTAGGCGAGGCTGAGACAGAAATCCTAGTACATGCGGCTATTAGTCTTAACAGCCAGACCATACCCTCTATTTGTAAGCTTTTGACAAATATTCATTGTAATGCATCCAAGGGTGAGTGCCTTGTAAGACACATGAGGTTATTCTTCTGTTTTATTGGAGTCTTGGGGCAATTTTCCGGTGCAGATGTTGAAGATAGGCTGTTCTTGGCCTGAAACCGTTCGCAGCACATTCTCTTTCCTATCACAAGCTACTGCAGATGGACTATCAGTCTCGACTATCTGATAATCTGACATCCATTCTTCCTGGAATTTTACTGTATATAATAAATTATGTTTTGTCACTGTCCCATTTTGTTGTAGAGCTCTTGTTCTTTTTCAGAAGTAAAGGGCTAAAATCTTTCATGCAGTCATTGCAGCTTTTAATGTATTTTTATGGTTTTTTTATGGTTTATCTTCATTACTTTAAAGTAATGTTTGTCCATGATAGATAGTGAAATCAGAATATTTCTGGGACTAATCTTGCCTCTTATTTTGTTCTCTAGATGAAATGAATGATCATCAGAACACCCTGTCCTACATCCTCATCAATCCTTCCCCAGACACAAGACTGGAACTGAATGATGTTGTGTAAGTCAAGAAAGGAGAACTCAGAAATCTCATCCGCTTTATTTTCTGTTATTCATGCAACACTTCATTCAGTGCTACACAGGTTCCTGCACTATTTCTTTGTGGGTTTTAATGTTTCCTGGATCACGGAGAAGAGCGCAATACTATCTTTAGTGTTTGTTAGGAATCAGCATTGCACATCGGATAGGTTAATTGTCACTTAATTGTCTTTTAATAATCATTGTTTGTTATCAGCCATAAGATAAATAACAAAAGAGTAACATAATATATTACATTGACATGTGCATTAATATAAAAAAAGGACAAATGGATCATTGAGAAGGCAGATATGAGCTACAGCAAAGATAAAGTAGATGAGAATTGTCCTGGAATAAAAACATGGCTGCTGTCTTCCAAAAACAGCACCACATCTGTCTAAAGGTTCATTTACATGCAAAGATAATAATCTGTCAAAAGACAGAAAGATTGAAAGATTTGGTGATCCATTTGCATAAAGTGTTAATGGCCATTAACACTTTATCATCATCTTTGCATGTAAAAGAACCTCTAGGAGTTGTTTGCAGAGCCCAGCATGTGTTTCATCACACCCAGCTGTTCAAACAGCTACATTGTTCTTCTCACAGCTGCTGGCAGATTGTATGGTTCTCCTCATGGTAAGTATAGACATGCTGCGAGGAGAACATCCTGCAGTCTATTGAAAGATGAGTGAAATACATTCAAATGAATTGTATTTGCTTAAGTGAACTGAAATCCATCATTCAAACAAAAAGTGCACGATGCCCGCGTTTACATGTAAGGATTATTGTTCATTTTCGGCCATTTGGATGAATTATGAGTAATAATCATTGCATGTAAAAGGGCCTTAAGAGTTGTGTCTGGTATCAGATATTAGCTCTATTGAAGTGAATGTTATTTAGCTATGTTTTTGGAAAAAAGTAACCATGTTTTTCTAATACTGGACAGCGCATTTAGGGCTCCGTCAGATGAGCAGAAATTCACACATTTTTCCGTGCGGAAAAAAATGCAATGCAATGCGTGTGCGGGAAAAAATTTGCATGACCACGTCCATTACCACCCTCTGTCTTTGGTAAGTGCAGATTTTTACCCACACATGCGGTGTGTTTTTTCCCGCACGGAAAAACATGCGTATATCCGCTCATCTGACTGAGCCCTTAAGGAAGTGCAGCCTTCTTAGCTCCTGGATTAGCTCTGTGTAGACATATAATTTCATGATCTGTGTTTCCTCTTTATATGTGGTTAGCCTATGTACTGTTTTTAATATAGAAGGTCTTCTAGTCTGTCTTTCATATGAATAGTAGTATAGTAATGTATATACTGAAACCTTGTGTTCCATATACAGTGTACTGTAGGTAAAAGTTCCTCAGCCATTTAAAGGGGTTTTCAAGGCATTTACTACTGATGATCAATCCTCAGAATAGGACATCAATAGTTGTTCAATGGGAATCCCCGCCAGTCAGCTGATTCTCTAGCCTGCTGTTAGTACATCAATGGTCAGTGACGCTAGTGTAATAAATGGCCTTGTTCCCATTGAAATCAATGGAAGTAATTTCTTCTCTTACACTTCAGGCTCCTTTTTGCTGTCAGAGCTGAAAGTGTAATAGAGGGCATCACTCCCATTGATTTTAGTGGAAATGAAGCCATATATTACACTTCCAGCTCTAAACACTGATGTGGACTTCCAACCCGGTTGCATTGACAGTGGGCATAATCAATACCAAATACTAAAAAAAGTTTTGCCCTCTACCTTAATCCTGCTATGTGTTGTCCTGGCTCCAGCAAGGTTTCCTCCATTAACTCAGTTCCACCGCCAAGACCCAAGCTGAAACGAACAAAAGGAGACATACTTTCCAAGGAAAGACAGGATACTGACGTTCAATGTAGGAACATGACAGGAACATGCCTCACTTTATTCAATTTGTGCAATTACATCTTCCAGTAAAAAACAGACAAGGACGTGTTTCTGCTCCTACTGGAGCCTTAGTCACCATAATCAATACTAGCATATTTGTGTTTTCTGTGATGTAGCTGAAAAAAAGTTATAATAAAATCTATGTTGCCTCCAGCCACCAAAACAGGGAGCAAACTCCACACAAATAAGCATTGCATGGTCACCTATGCATTTGAATGAATACCATGTAATATTGCTTTTCCTATTCCAGGCCCAATGCAGTGAAAATGTGCAGCTGCTCGGTGCTTTCCCCGTAATGGGTTTCAACAACCAGCGATCAGCTGATTTCCAGGGTGGCTTGTTTTAGTTATAGTCTTATCCGGGTCATAAATTCCCTTTAATGACATCCTCTAGTTGGGACAATCTTGTTTTTGCATGCAACGCACACTATAGGGCAGATGTATCAATGCATAAAACAACTTTGAAAAACATGGCATTCGGATTCCTACACATAGTTTAGATTGAGCACCAGTATTAATAAAACTCCCCCAATGTCTGTGGTCATTGGTAACACTGTGCAACACAAGATAAGCAGATAGGCGGCTTATAGTAACTTTAGTGTGCTAAATTCAAATATGACATCCGCATTTTCTGCCGTGTAAGGTTTTCCAATTATAGTGAATAATGTAATCCAATTGCCGTTGTTTTGTATTTTTGGAAATATGCCTATACAATTACTCCAGTAGGCTCGCCATTAACCTCGCTTAATAAAAATAATAACAAAAGTGATTGCGCAACTATTCTGCAATCACTGTTACACACCGGGTGCTGACTGAACACTATAAGGGTAGGTTTATCTAACATATAAGGTATGTTTCCACATGGTGTAAACACTGCGAATCATCCACTAGTAAGTTGTAATTAAGGAACTGTGTTTTTACAGGTCATTGGTTAGACTATATAAAAGAATCAAAATCGTAAAACAAAAATACATGTTTGGTATCACTGCGTCCGTAAAACTCCAATGAATCAAAGTAATGCATTATTTACCTCACATGGTGAATGTCATCCGAAAAAAAAATTAAGAACGCCAGAAATGTGCTTTTTTTGGTCATTCTGTCTCCAAAAAAATGCAATACAAAGTGGTCAAAATGTTGTATGTATTCCAAAATGATACTGACAAAAACTACAGGACATCCTGCAAGAAATGAGCCCTTTCACAACTATGTGGACAGATAAATAAAAAAGCTATTACGCGCAGAAGATGGCAACAGAAAATAATTTAAATAAATTAAGTGGTATAGAAAAAAAACTACATAAGTTTGGTATCGTAGTAATGATATTGACCCATAGAATAAAGTGATCATGTCATTTTTGCTGCAGTTTGTGGGCCATAGAAACAAGATGCACCAACAGATGGTTTTGTTTTTGTTTCATTTTACTCCACTTAGAACTTTTTAAAAGTTTTTCAGTACATTATATGGTACATTAAATAGTACCATCGAAAAACACAACTTGTCCTGCAAGGAACAAGCCCTCATACAGCGACGTCAATGGATAAATAAAGGACAAAAAAAGCTTGGTCAATAAGGGGTAAAATAACTTGAAAATGAGACGTGCTGTTATTATTCAGTTTTACCAGTGTAATCAGCAAGTTTTAATTTTGTAGAAACATATCAATTACTTTCGTTTATGAAAAATTTTCAAAAATTTTTTTGCACAGCGTAATCAACAAATGGAGAATTTCTGATGCAAACTCCTGGGAGGCTCATGGGAGTCCTACTGGGTAATCATGTAATTGTCATGACCATCCCAAACCTCATTTTGATCTAGTAAAACATGACAATGGCATTCAAGCCCGTGAAACCAGCAATTTACAGGTAGCATTCCTGCTAGGTAAGGATGCTACCGCACTGTTTTTTTTTTCACTATACCTTTATATAATAAAATCAAAACTCTCCATAATGCGGCAAGCAATATTCCTGCCTACATGCTTCAGTACAAGGTTTAAAAGCATCGTAGATGGATGATAACCTGTTTGTTATTTTTCAATGTAAATGGGTAGCAAGGTCATCATTTACTGCTAATTCAGAGTACGCTGACAGTTATTTCCTGAACGGTGAAGAGTTTTCTCAGGACTGAGTTAGCAAAGCAAGTATTTAAACACTTCTACAAAGTGCAGTTCTCTAGCGGCTGTTAAAAAAGCACTTATTCAGCATGGCTGAACATTTCAAGCCAGAGTGAATTAAAAGCCATTAAAATGTAAAGTGGAAAGCGAGGTCGGCTCCTAACTATGTGACACCTTCATATTTTTAATAGCTGTTTCACAAATTGCAATATGCTTAAATTCTCCATGTTTGATAGTCCAGTGGTTATAGGAAAACTATATCTGCAGTTCTGACATAGAGAACTTTATTCAATATGATACTTAACTTCACGTTCCTGCACATTTGTACAATAATTTATAGCACAGAAGAGAGGATTTAATTTGGTTATTACTCAATTTCTGTCAATTCTAGTTAAAGAAAAATCTCTGGTGTCCTGTAGTCCTATGTAGCATCACAGTTAATACAGGGTGATCATTCTCAGAGTTCAGATCCTGACACTAAGTACTTGGCGGCCCAGAAATATAGGGAGTGGGTGCCTTCTTCTCTGGGTTGCTAACTTGATGTTTTTTGTTTTTTCTTGAACACTTATCCAAAGTGCAGGAGGTAATATTTTTTTACATAAAAGTGGAAAACAATAATGAATCATTAAAATTATATAGGGTAATATACATTGATATGCCAAAAATCATAGGGCAGGAACTAATATCATGTAGAACCCCCTCAGCCTGGCAAAGTGCAGCAATGTGAAATTGCATCGATTCTACAAGTGCATGGAAGATGTCTGAAGGGATTTTGAACCATGCCATCTGGATAGTTACCCCAATTTCAATGCTATTTGTGAAGGATCTTGGGTGCCAAGGAACCTCTTCACCACATCCCTTGATTGGGCTCATGTCCGGCCAACTTGCAGGTCTCACCATTCATAGGAACTCTCCAGAGTACTTCTTGAACCAATTCTGCACAACCTGGACCCTGATGGCATGGTGCATTATCCTGTTGGAATATCCAATCATTATAGGCTACGTGAAGTCTATGAAGAGATGGAGATAGTTACCAAGCAGTGAAATGTAGTGGGAAGTAGTCAATGATGTGCTTAGGCTGACCAATAGACTCAACCCATGACATGAGAAAACACCACACAGCAGTATGCAGCAACCACCAGCTTATACAGTACCTTGTTAACATTGTAGTCCATGGCTCCATGGGGTCTGTGCCACACATGAACACCACCATTAGTCTAAAACAATTGTTACTGTTGCTCATCAGACTTTGCCACATGTTTCCTCTAGGGTCCAGTTAGCAACCTCACAAGTCCAGGTGAAGCACTGCATCCAACGTTGTGGTATTAACAGCAAAATTCTGGTGGGCCTTCAGTTCTCATATCCCATAGAAGCTAAAGAACACTGGACTGACCCGTGGGATATGTGTTTGGGGCAATGAATGTGGATGGAATTTCGGCCAAAGTCACTTGTTTGTTTACATGGACAATTCTAGCCAGTCGCCATTGGTAGTGGTCATTAAACATCTGTATATGGTCACTACCTTGTTCACTGGGGGTTTAATGCCTTCTATGACATATTCTTGGTACAGAAATGACACTATGGATAGAACAAAAAAAAGGTTTGGTACAGTGTTAGCTAGTAGAGCAAAATGTAATTGTTCTCAGTAAGAAAAATCAAGTAATCTTGTAGATATGATGCATTTTAATGACTAACAAAAATACATAAAACATGATGTTATAGCAAGCTTTCGGACCTCCCAGGTCATGTATTTCTGTTAGCCAATAAAAAGTATCATATCTACAAGATTACTTGGTTTCTCTTACTAAGAACAATCACTATGGATAGAGGAACGTTAAATGATTGCACTGCTTCTGAAACGGAATGTCCCATCCATCTGGCACCACTATCATGCCTTGTTCAAACTCCGAAAATTCACATCACCTTTCCATGACCATGTTGGCCAGTGTTCAAACTCATTCACAAGATAAATCTCACAACTTATACAAGTGTAGGCTCTCCCAAGCTGAGGTAACGCTATTTCATTATCCGTTTACATACTGCTAGCCCGTGATTCTGGGCATGTGAGTGTAAAATTAGTATATGTGTCTATCAGACTAGTAAAAAGAACTCATTAACATCACCTACAACAATAACTATAATATGGTAAGAATAACCTCTATTAACTCCTCCAGGTTAAAAAAATAAATTACGGAACGGAAGCATTTACTTCTTTATGGATATTGGATAAAAATCCCCTATTTTAACTTAGTATGCAAGAATTTTAGATTTTCACTCGAGGTTACTGACTTTATAGCGCTATAGAAATTGTAGTTTGAATGACTGGAGATTAGCTTTACATAAATGTATTAATGATGGTAAGCTGGAAGCAGTATCATTACGTTCACAATTAAATGAACAATGGGTGGCTGAGGATGTATTCATCTTTATGCATTCAAGTTATTCCTTACGCCTATTTCATACGCCTTCCATTCATCCTAATGCCTTATCAATTGTCTTTGTAAATACTATAACCTAACAAAATGAATTAGGGGAAGACAGGAACTGCTACAAACTAGGCGTTCAAAAACTACACTGCAAGAAAGTTTTTGATTAATGAGCTGCTTAGATTGTAAGTACGGTTTACTCAATATCAATTTTTAAATGCCCCCTTATGTGCCCACTGTTAGTTGTGGTTGATGTGCCGATATATGCTCTCCTTGTCTGGGCTTCTGTATCCAGAACGTCTGTGTGCTAAGTATCAATGTTCAAACTTGGTGGTGTTGTAGAGGTGGGCTGAAGAGGAAAGGAATTACAGGGAGGAGATCTGAGGAGCTAGTGGCACTTGGTGAGGTTCAATTGTGAGTGATATGGATCTCCTGGTGGTGCATTAAGGGGTGAATCCATGAGATAATGGGCTTTTCTCTAGAAGCACCATTGATTTCTGTCTGCTTACAGTGTGAAGAACTAACTGAATTCCTGAGACCATGCATTACTCACAATAAAATAAAGCAGTGAATTTATTAAGATCAGTGCTTCGAGATGCACCTGATGTATCAAGAGGTACAGGTTTCTTAAAGATGTTATCCAACCTTTTAAAATTGATGGCCCTCAGGATGGGTCATCAATTTTTGATTGGCGGGAGTCTGCTACTATCAGTAGGGGTCCAATGCTTGAGATCCCTGATTCTCAGCTGATAAAGCGGCTGTTGCACACTTGAGAGTGATCATGTCTGTATTCCAGAATGCCATATAATTTATACTGTCTTTTATGAGTACTACTATGAGTCCCATTGCAGTGAATGTGGTAAGCCTGTAGTACTCAGAATGCCCATTATAAATAATAGGTTCATGCTCAGATGTAGATGTGGGGGCTGTGGTGCTTATAGCCCCTTCAATCAGCTGATGGCAGGGATCCCAAGCATTGAATCCCTTCTGATAAGATATTGATAGCACAATATGAGTATAGGCTTTCAATTTTAAAAGTTTGAATAACCCCTTTAATATATTTGCCATATTTTGGGTCTTCCATGTGCCGCAATATGAAATCTATGCCAGCTATGACCTGGAGTACTTTTGTGTATAGTTTTCGACAGTTTCTGTTAGAAATTATAAAATTATAGTAAATCTTTTGGGCAGCATGTGGTCCTTCCCTTCAAGCTAAGCCCTTCCCACTTACAGATAAATGTGATGTGCATGCTGCATTAGCGTACTACTCTGCTAATGAGTCGCGCTAAGCCACTCATCTTGAATGACCGCACCAGCACTATGCAATTAGCGATCTGTGTTACAGAGATAGTGTGGCAAACTTCTAGGTACATCTATATTGTAAAAGTGGCAAGAGTTGAGTAAAAAGAAAAAAAATCACTAATTTTTGTGCAAAACATTTGTGTGCCAAATTTGAAACTTTTGTTCCACCAGAAAACTGGCTCAAGTCATTCAGCTCTCCCCCATGGACCTGAGTTGTGCTTATTTAATGCACATTAAGCTTCCCTTAGTGAAAGGTGATATAGAGGAGTGGTAATACTAAATCTCTAAATCTGCAAAAGTGAAATTTGTAAAGTTATGATGAACTGCCTTACTAGGAGCGTAGCTAAAGGCACATGGGCCCAGGTGCAAATGTTTATCTTGAAGGGGGGGGGGGGCAAATTCTCTTTGCCCCTTAATGCAGAGATGTAACTTTAAGCTCCTGGGCCTCAATGTAAAACCTGTAAAAGGGTTCCCAACTATAATGCATTATTCATAGTACTGGGCTCCCTATATGCAGAAGAGAGGCCTTATGGACCCCCTAAGGCTCCTGGGCCTGGGTGCAACTGCATCCCCTATAGTTACACCAGTGTGACCACAAAATCCTGTGTGCTCTACTCATTTCTTGTGAACTTTAAATACTAAATTTCATACAGCTTTTTATTATAGGTAACCATCTTGCAAACAGTGACCATTGAAGGGACACAGACCGTAAATTGCTTTGGGTAGTTGCACCGACTCATGAGCATGAAGCAATGTCTGGGTTAATCAGTGCTGTATTCTGTGTGGTGGCAGATATCTCCATAGTGATAGGCACAGTGGAAGGAGCACAATGAGAATGAGATGTTCATAGTGTACATCCAGGTGGGATGTATAATGAATGATTCCTTAGGCTCCTTGGATTTTTAACCACCTCACATTATTGTAGAGCATATCTGTTTGTATTATTGGAGCACTTATGTTTGTGTTTGTTTAGGGAGGAGAATATCTGAAGTGATATCTCAAGTTTTCAATCAAAACTTTCAAATAATTATATAGCATATTTCATTTGCTTCCTAACAGAAACGAATTAGCCATAAGCTAGACAAGAAAACCTGATTTAAGCTAGACAAGAAAACCTGATTTGACCTAGACATGGTTTTCATCTCTGGAAAGCAAATGAATCAGGTTTAGTTTGTTTTCTATGCCAATGCATTCTAAATATGAGAAAAAAATGTTTATTTTTGTCATTTTCAGCTACCTGATCAGACCAGATCCACTGTCATATGTTCCAGCCAATGCATCGAGCCGGAAAAGCAGCTTTTGCAACACAACCGGGCAAGACTCAAGGGATGACACGCAGCTTTGATATTTCATCAGCTTCAGTGATTTAAGAACTGATTTGTGACGGTAACATCATTCAGCCATGAAAAAAAGTAAATCTATTGCTGGGAGGTGCAAGTCAACACCTGTCCGTTACTATATAACCTTGACTGTAAATTTTGTTATTGCTAATGTCTGTAAGCCGTTGTATCAGTGTTATTTCTTTGCCGCTGTATTTTCTGACATAGGATTAACAGGCCGGAAAGGTCTGGAACTTCAGGTAGGATATTCAGACTGAAACAGACATTTTTATATTAGCTGCAGGTGTCTTGTACTGGAACTGAATGTTCTCATAAGTGTCTTATAGCTTCTTAATGTGACATTGTTTTGTATTTTTGTCTAAGAGTTGAATGTCATCTTCGAGAGATATTAGATTATATTAAAGCACATCCCTGCCTTGACTAAGATTTTATAAACTACTTTTACAATACCGGTAATATTCCTGAGAATTTACTAATAAGTATTTTATGTGAAATCCCTAATAAGTAATCTAAGTTTGTGTTCAAGCCCCTACTAACACTTATATGTCAATTCTGTTTTTTATAGACAGTGCCAATATTTGCAAATATGTATTTGACTTTTAACCCCAACAATGCCCCATATTTACAATTGCCACTATTTTATGAGATTGGTAACACAATTTGGACTTTTTTGTTTGTTTGTCTCATTTTCTATGATGTTTATGTTGCAATTTATTAAAGGTAACTATTATAAACTCTATAGAATTTGTGGTGTGTATAAGTTGTCAACTCACCCAACCTTGCTATTCCACTCCTCCGATTGCACAGAAGCAGATAATCACTGCTAGGAAATAGAAGAAAAATAGAAGTTTCCCAGCAGCTTGGGTGGTATAATAGGAATTCTTTATTTCAACTTTACAGTAGAACCATGGATGAAAAAACCTCAGCTTGAGTATTTTAAGCTCCTACATGTTTCGAGCAGAAGCATAATATGAGATGAAACATGTAGGTGTTTAAAATACTCTTGCTGGTTTTTTTATCCATATTGTTACTGTAGGGGAAATAAAGAAATTCTTTTATACTGTACGAGTTTCTAGAAAACCTAGTTTTCCTCTATACAAGTTACACAGATACATGACATAACTGATTTATTGGTAATGTCATCTGGTAATTCTGATCACCGTCCACATACAGAAAATAGATAGGAAGTCTTAGGCAGCTCTCACCCAGCCTATTTTTTACCACAATTAGCACGGTGTTTCAAATGCCACGCTAATCACAATACAACACTTTCAATAATTTCAATAGATCTTTGCAGACTAGAGCTTGGAAATTTGCTGTCTGCCCTATTTTTATGCATTTTAGCACTTTCTAACACACTTTATCACCAATCACAATGATGGGGTGCTTTAAAAATGCTGTCAAATGCTTTACAATGCCTTCAAAAATGGCACTCAGAAATTGTGGTAAAATGCTGTGATTTCAGATGCAGCGTTTTGTGAACATGTGTGAGAGCAGCCTTATTTCTCACTCAGATGTGGCAGATAAGTTGTAGATATTGCACTGTGAGGCCTCAGTCAGACGGGCGATTTTTCGCGCGATTTGCGCATGCGCATGCGTCCGGCGATTTTTTAAAACCATTGCTTTGCAATGGTATCGGACACATGAGCGCTTTTTATGCGCTCGTCCGATAAATTATAGAACAGAAATCGCAGATCGCACCTATCTGCGATCTGCGATTCCTGTTCTCTTCTCTATATGCGCTCAATGGGACCGGCGGCAGCAGCGCCGACCCCATTGAGAACATATAGAAGACCAATCATTCTTCTCTGCCACAGCTGTAACAGCTGTGGCAGAGAAGAACGATGTTTGCCCATTGAATTCAATGGAGCCGGCTGTATAGCAATGGGCTGCTGGACAGCGCTGGATGAATTGTCGGGAAGGGCTTAAATATATAAGCCCTTCCCTGCAAATCATCCAGAAATGTGTTAAAATAAAAAAAATATATATACTCACCTTGTCCCGGCAGCCGGAGTGCAGCGCGGCCGGCCTGCAGTGGGTGTGAAGGGGGTGTGACTCAAAGCTGCCCCTGATTGGCTCAGCGCTGAGCCAATCAGAGGCAGGTATGACTCACACCCATTCATGAATTCATGAATGGGTGTGAGTGAGACCTGCCTCTGATTGGCTCAGCGCTGAGCCAATCAGGGGGCAGGTCTGACTCACACCCCCTTCACACCCACTGCAGGATGGCCGCGCGGAACTCCAGCTGCCAGGAGCAGGTAAGTATATATATATTTTTTTATTTTAACACTTTTCTGGATGAATTGCAGGGAAGGGCTTATATATTTAAGCCCTTCCCGACAATTCATCCCACACTGGCCCGCAGCGCATTGCTTTCAATGGAGCCGGCTCCATTGAATGCAATGCGCTGCACAGCTCCGGCCCGTTTCTAATAAAACGCGGCTAGGAGCAGATTTTCGGGCGATTTTTGGGCACCGGTCACGCGATTTGCGGATGCGCATCCGTCATGCGATCTGCAAATCGCGTGAAAAAACGCCCGTCTGATTAAGGCCTCAAGGTGAGGTGATGTAAATGAAAAAAAATTGTGATATAATTCATACATGGATCGATGATGTAGGATAGTGGTAAACTTTAGTAATTTCATTGCCAAAAAAATGGAAAATACTTTAAGGCCTTGTTCTGATGGATGAGCGTGGTTTACACGCTGCTGCTGTGAGTAAACCACGCTGCTGAAATGCAGGAATTCTGCGGTGAATCAGCTGCTGTGTGCTCCGCAGAGTAGCCCATTCACATGTCCATGCTGTGAGCAGAGTGCTGCCGCGGCTTCCATGGGAGCCTGTGGTCAGCACCATGGACAGTACCGCAGCACGGAGCTGACAGATCCTATCTTTTTAACAAGGACCGATTCTGCACTGGTAAAAAACGGCCTTGTGACTGCTTCCATAGCAACCTATTGGTTGTTATAGAAGTGTGGTTTACAAGCCTCTGTAGCAGCTTATCAACCACTCGTCTGAATGAGGACTTAGCGTGGTGTATTGTGTACTGACGTACTATGGAGAAAAACAGCTACTTGTCTCAGACTGATTAGCACACTGATAGTATTTATAGAATAGTACTTATAGCTACCCTATTTCCCAAAAATAATACTTACCCTAAAAATAAGCACTATCCTTATTTTTCTGGATTTTTGGGGAGGCTTGAAATATAAGCGCTATCCTGAAAATATGTCTTAGCTGCATTACATAAAAAAACCCAAAAGGAATTCTTACCTAGCATGCTCGGTCTGGGTCCTCTTGCTGCTGTCCAGAGTTCCACCATGCATCCTGCAGTCCTTGTTTACCCACAGAAGATCACTTCCTGGTTTTAAGATTCATAAATCCCACCTCCAGGAAGCAATGGCTCTGATTGGCTGAGCAGCACTCAAGAGCCAGTCAATGCAGCGCTCGATGAATCAATGTGATTGCTGTGATTGGTTCACCGAGCTCTGCATTGATTAGCTGAGCGTCGATCAAAGAACCAATCACAGCCATTGCGTTGTGGAGGCGGGGTTTATGAATTGCCCAATCAATGTCATGGATCAGCATGTCGGAGCTCTGGAGAGCAGCAGGAAGGACCTGGGCCAAGCCTGCTAGGTAAGTATAATAAGATTTCCCCCGAAAATAAGGCCTAGCACCTCTTTTGGGTCAAAAATTCATTTAAGACGGGGTCTTATTTTTGAAAATACTCTGTATATATAGTATGTAACTATATGCTCATTGGGGTATATTCACTTTGCCCTCTAATACATTTGTCATATTTGGTGAAACATTATTGTGGCAGACTGATATGAACTATGCACTATAGTTTAGACTAGTTTCTGGCACAAAGTATAGTAAATCTGATGGGTTGCACTTGGACACTCTTCCTAAGCTCTGCTTGCTTTTTAAAAAGTGGAGGGGCCAAGTGTAAACCTTCAAATAAATCGCAATTTTGACAAATGCACCAAAATTGTGACTTTTGTAAGTCCAAATTGCAAGAAGATACATAGCCCTCTGGTCTTTATACACAATACTAACAAGTTAAGCTGCCTTCACACAGCTGTATTTGCATGTGTATTTGGTTGCGCAATACGCAAGGAATAGAACAAATTGATTTCATTTCGTTTATTCACATTTCCATATTTTGCACACACATTTTGCTTGTACAAAAAAAACTGAACACGCTCTATTTCTGTGTATTTCTGCACCAAGTTCCCCATAGAAGTCAATGGGGGGTACATAAATACGCGCCCCATATGTAAAGAGATACATGAAAAACTGTCTAATTGTGCTAGAAAAAGAACAAATCTGGAACTAATTACCTTGTGAGCAAAAAAAGTGCATTGAAATACGCCAATACATCCACAAGAAACCGCAATTGAATTTACGTTCATGTGAAGCTGGCCTTACTGTTATGTTTTGAATTTGGAATATTTAGGCCTCAGTCACCAGCAGACGGACGTACCTGCAGACGGCCGTCTCTCTGCAGCGTTGGAGGAAAGAACATGTGACCAGCTTCATTGCCGGTCATGTGTTCTTTCCTCCGGCGCTGCAGAGAGACAGCCGTCTTCAGGTACGTCCGTCTCCTTCCTGCAGTCACACGGGCGAATCGGCGCCGGTGTACGGGTGCCGATGCACCCGTGTGACTGAGGCCTTAAAGTGTTCAAAATCAGTACTGGGGGTAGTTTCACACAGGTCTGTTTCTAAATATGTGTAATGTGTATTGCCATTGAGGCACATTGTATCAGTATGTCATCAGTATATGATCAGTATTGCTTCTGTACATCCGATCCAGAATACTGATAAGGGGCTGTTCACATCAAGGTTCTTCTATACATTTTCAGGGTATATGTTAAACATATCTAAACTGCATACATTTGTAAACATTTTTTCAAAGCAGAGGCATAACTTAAAGCTCCTGGGCCCCAATGCAAAACCTGTAACAGGGCCCTCAACTATAATGCTTTATTCATAGTACTGGGCTCTCTATATGGAGAGGAGAGGCCTTATGGGCCCCCTAAGGCTCCTGGGCTGGGTGCAACTGCATCCCCTATAGTTACGCCCTTGGTTTAAAGCATATGTGTATTTTTAGTGTCTACCTTAAACATATGGCCGTACGTTTCCATATATTTGTTTCCATTTGTACATAAAAACATACACTTTCCCCCTTAAAACCTACTATTAAATTAATAACATTTTCTTGTATTTTTTCCACCTTATGAGGACAAAAGAAATATATGTTAAGCATAAGGAAACATACAGCTTTAGGGCTCCTTCACACACGCATATTTTCATAGCGTATTACATGCGCAATGTACACGCGGGTAATACGCGGTAATGGGCAACAATAAAAGTGCATTGTGTCTATGGTTCCACTCACACGTATGTATATCTAATGTGTATGTTACGTTCATAAAGATTACCCCATGTTCTATTTTACTGCGTATTACGCAGGTAGGAGCCTTATTGTCGATGGGTACCAAACGCAGTGTATATGCAATAACTGTGTACTTGTAGCACTTTTTACGCATATTGCTCAAAAACTTGCAAAGGAAGTTAAAAAAACCACAGGACAGCGTGTAGGGACCACCACACCCATACAAGCTCTTTCTGTGCCAACATGTCTACATTCGATAAGCCCTGATGCAAGACTCCCCTGTTATTTGGGTCTCAAATAACAAGGTAAGGAATGCGAAGAACAGGGCATGGATGAACTGGCTGCCCAGTTGGACGGTGACCAGTGGATGTCTGCCTCTACTATTAAGAAAAAGATTTATGTGGGTATTGTTTTTTTTTTCTTTGATGATAATTTAGTTTTTTTGTACATAACGTATTGTATGCCGCCTATGCTCACAGTATTGATACATAGATTTGTCTGTTTTTTTTTTTTTTAGAGCAGTGAAATGAAAATAAAAGTGGAAAACATTTCTTTTTCTTTATGCTATTTATATTTTAATAGATCTGGGAATAACGGAAAGGTTTATGTTTGCTTTTGTTCTGTTATCTTGTGTTATTTGTTCTGTTCAAAGGAATGGAAGAGAATAGAAACCTGTGTTATTACAACCTATAGATTTTTTTGGAAAAAAGCAAACTTTTTCCACAGGTTTTATTTTCGATTTTCTGCTACCAAAACAAACCAGGTTGTAAACCGTAACACTATGATGAACAGACTTTACATACAATATTTTACACACAAAAATCAGAATCAACATAAAAAAAAGAATTGTCTGATTTTGTTAATTATTAGAGATGAGCGAGTATACTCGCTAACGGCAATTGCTCGAGCGAGCATTGGCTTTAGTGAGTACCTGCCCGCTCGAGATGAAAGGTTCGGGTGCCGGCGGCACGCTGGGAGCTGCGGGGGAGAGCGGAGCGGAATGGAGGGGAGATATCTCTCTCCCTCTCTCCCCCCCCCCCCCCCGCTCCCTCCTGCTGACAGCCGCTACTCACCGCTCCCCCGCGCCGGCACCCGAACCTTTCATCTCGAGCGGGCAGGTACTCGATAAAGGCAATGCTCACTCGAGCAATTGCCTTTACCGAGTATACTCGCTCATCTCTATTAATTATGTTGCAGTGGACGAACTGAAGACAAAGTGGCCAAGCGCTCGGGACCAATTCCGGCAGGAATGTACCACTAAGGGGAGGTGTGGAGCTGGAATTGAACGGAAGAGGCCATATTACCTCCAACAAATGATGTACATTGTGCCTACCATGGACCTGCATCTGTTTATATGATTTTGCATAACAAACGTGCTAAGAAATATGATGGCTTGCAGTTTCATAGAAATTTACACTTGCCATAGAGACATGTCAAAAGCAGTAGGGGTCTCGCTCAACAGACTTATGCAGTTCAATACAATAGCGAGGCTGCAGCGCTGTTCCTCCTCAGCCATCTTTTAGGTTTTTGCAATGCTTTCATTAGCAGTTGACAGCAAATGTGTTTTCACAAGTTGGGTCCAGAAGAGAAAAAAAGGCAGATGACAAGCTTAATGATGGTTATGGGGGAACATTGCTTGGGTCTGCCCTGCTGCCTATGTATTGTAGTCAACAGCATGTTTCTCAATGGCTGCACCACTGTTTAAGGCCCAATGTCCACTTGCACGCACAGATTCCACTGCTTAATCCCTCAACAGAATCCAGCTGTGCCCATGGACATTGGGAGAAAAAAAGGTTCTTTTACCTCTCTGACTCCAGCGTGGATCTACTCTGCGCCGGCCGGGTATTCTTTCTTCAGTACGTGTCCAGACGTGCCGGATGCATTCGCAGTGCCTTCTTTTTAATGTCCTGCTTTCCGCTTTCCTGCGGATCCGTGGCACAGCCAAAATGACAGCTGTGGCTGTGCCGTAGTTATGACGGCTTCCATTGACTTCAATGAAAGCCGTCCTGCGGAATCCACTGCCAAAATGGAGCATGCTGTGATTTTCTACTGCAGCGTGTGATCCGTACGCCGGGAGAAAATGGCATCCGCATGCTTTTAAATCATTTACGGATGCTGATGCATCCCTATGGGCAGCTTTGATTTGCAGATCTCCCGTGCGGGTTCTGCAAATCAAGCCCATAAGTGGACATTGGGCCTAAAACTTTTGTCAGGTCTGTATCATATGTCAACTGTCCAACGTGTGCAAAGTTAAACAATCCGTTTTTCTTGTTGTACACAGGACTCGTGACAACATGGAACGTTTTCAGGGGTAGCAGGAGAGAGACATGGTAGCAACAACTGTTCAAAGCTTCAACTCCACCTACCAACACCTTAGAGCTGACAGATAAAGACTCGAGCTATAGTCAGGCCAGTACACAAGGGGCTGTGTATGTGGATCCATCCCAACCACAACCCAGAAGATGAGGCAGGGCAGAAGCTCCTCAGATGTCTGCTGCCACTCAGGAATGATGATCCTGCTGATGGTTGACTGGCCCAACAGGCACTCAAAATGCAGTGATGCAAATAAGTTCCCAGTGGTGAGGAATCTAAAAAAAAAAATTGAGATACAAATATTAAAACTATTTAGATTAGGCTTCTTTTACATCTGCGGCGGGGACTTTATTTTCTGCTCCATTCATAGACCAAGAAAGGGGAATTCCATGGCCGAATGTATCCATCCTATGATGGAAGTGCCGAACAGACCCTATTAACTATTACAGAGTCCATTTGGTTTCCACTCAGCTGCCCCGCATTTTACTTGAAGAGAGAGCGCTGTATGCAGTGGTATTTTTACCAGTATCTTTTGCCGGATCTATGCCGGAGGCTCCAGCGCAGATGCAAAGGCTTGTGAGAAAAAAACCCACTAGGAAACACATGCTGGGGAAAAAGGAACTCTACGCAATACAGTTTACATACAACTCAAAAGACACATGAAAACCTGCTTGTTCTTACCCCAGGGTGACCAGCAGACACTCTTCAGGGAAGATACACCGGTGCATGTCTGTGTCGGCATTGCTCAAATGGCAGAAGGCAGAGAACCTTTCAATGAACAGCTGGGATTGGTTCATTGAGTGCCAGCTCTCATTGGCTGAGCCAATCACAGCCAGCGCTCCCTGAAGGTGGGGATTTTGAATCTCCAATCCAGAAAGCACTGACAGAAGACTTCTAATAAGTGTCGGGGACCTGCGGATCAAACAGTGGTTGTTAGGTGACATTTTAGGTTTTTTTCAATGCAGCTAGGGCTTATTTTAGGGCTTTTTCAGTAGGATTTCCTAGTGTGAAAGTTTCATCGCATCACAAGGAAAACCGCATTTTCGGCTTCATAGCAAAACATTGGCTACAAAACCTTGCAAATCATAGCAATATTTAGCAACCCATGAATTTTTTTCTCGCGATATAGCAGGCTGCAAAATATCGCTATTGTGAAGGAACCCATTAAAAAGCATGGGCTTCATGTACATGCAATTTGTAGCGCTGTCGCATCGCGAGAAAATCACATGATTTTCTCACCCGTGTGAAACCAGCCTAAAGGCTGTTGAAGTTGACCTTACTGCCTCATTGTGACACCAGAGCATGAACCCAGAAGAGAAAGAAACCAGCCAAGCCAAGAGAGCATCATCCTCTAGTGAAGGCATGGCTCTAAGAGCACAGCTATCAACTCTCACATCACGGGAAAGCACAAGAGAATGGAACCTGTGCGGTTATGTGAGCGCTCAAAAGCTGTTTCCAGGAGGTTGGGCAACGTCTGACATCATTTCCCTACTTGGATTTGTTTTTGCGCATGAAATCCACTGTACATATGCCAGCATATGTGCACAAAAACACACTTACATGCAATAATACACAGGAATACACAATTCAATATGCACGTAAAACGCTGCGATTTTTATGCAGGTGAAGCCGGCCTTACATTTCTATATATTTTCTAATGACTATTATGAAAGAAAAAGAATGTTGAGTATACGTTTTTTCTGGTGCAAATAATTTACCCAAATGTAAGGGAGGTCAAACATAGTCAAAGTATGCACTTTTGAAGTACATCTTACCAATTATAGTCTATGGGTACATCAAACAATACATTTTACATGATGTCAGCAGTCTATAAACTGTCATCTAGTAAAAAAAAATGAATCACACTGGAGAACCTTTTGTAATACTAATGACATATACATGCATTATGATTGCTACAGAAATAGGATATGAATAAATCTGCATTTTGAATACTCTCCATTGATTTAAAGTGACATTTTATATCTGGAAAATAGATAAAAGCAGTGCATGAAGTTCCATTTCCTAAATTCAGCTCTTCTTTAGAAAAAATAAATTCAATGCTTTTTGTGAGTAACTTGGTCTCGACTGAATTACAGGGCTCCATACAAAAATACAATCATGTGCATAGCCCAATTGGCTAACATTGCCTATGTGTTATCTATTATGGCTGATCTCTTATATGACAGCAAAGGATATGGTCACATGGCAGAATCTGACATGAATTTTTCTGCATGGATTCTCCTTATAAAAGCTATGACAGTAATCTATAGATGACTTGCAGGTTTCTGCCGTGGCTTTGCAAATGTATGGCCGCTCTTTTCCATGGGCAAATCAGTGTGTGGAATTCCTAAGGTGGATGACGCACAGAAACTGTATCAAGAAGTTACGTCAACTACTTTTTTTCGGGAGGGGTAACATATACCATCACTTCTTAGGGAGAGCACCAAGGGAATTGAAAACCAAGCCAGAATCCATACACAGACAGCTGTTTAAAGGGTTTTGCCCCTCATCAGTATGCAGTAGTATCCTGGCTTAGATAGTAAAACCTGAAACCGCTGTCGGTGTATGGATTCTGGCCTGGTTTTCAATTCCTAATCATTGTTCTACAGACCTGTATAAAGGGTCAGGTATTGATTTGAAGGAATACTGCTATTCAATAGGTAACGCTGCAGAGATATTGTTTCAATTTCCTTATCTGCATGCTACCCAGAAGAGCATGGGTGGCCTCACATGTCTCCTCACCTTCTTGGTGCTCTCCCTAAGAAGTGATGTTACCCCTCCCAACCCACATCATAGGCCTCTCACTAGCCAAGCCATCTTCCTTATTTGCATTTTATTTTTATTCCGAACACAGCCCATGGAGCTGCCGACGTATTCCGGCCCGAAAGATAGTTCCAGGACTATCTTTTGGGCCTGACGTAAAAGCGCCCGGCGCTATATTGACCCAGCCAGGCGCTTTTACGTCGCGGCAATACAGCCATGTGATCTGATGCATTCGAATCCAATGCAACAAATCATAGCATATATTGGCTGACTGTGAAAACGCCGGGCCGATATATGCTTGTGTGAAAGAACCCTAAATTAGCGTTTTCCCATCCATTTACATGGACGGCTGTGGCATATGGGTGAAAAAATACGCTGCCGTGTGGAAATCCCTCAGAATTACTATTAATGCTTAAACAGGGGCTCTTGTCTTCTTTTTACAGTGTTGGGCGCAGCTAAACTCCCTCCTCCTCCCTTTTTGTCAGCTCCAAAAGAAGACTACAGGAGCCTCTAGCGTATCTCGGCAAAAGATAGGGCAAGACCTATCTTTTCACGACCATATAAAATTGGTTGCCGTTTTCGGTGGCCAATGTTCTATTATTCCTGGCGCGATACTTTTATGAGGCTAAAAATCGCTCATCTGAATGAATACATTGGAAACCAATGATTTAGATGGTTGCGATTTTTTTTTTAGTGCGGCTGTGAATAAGGCCTATGTTTGTGAAAGTGCATTATGGCACGAACAAATGAGATTTCTGAAAACTTCAAAAGTATAGTTGTTAAAGGGGTTGTCCCGCGGCGAAATCCCCCCAAACTTTTTTCAACTTACCCCCGCATTCTGCCCTGTTAAAATCAATTCCGTTTGTTATTTAAAAAAAAAAAATCGCTTACCTGCATCCCCGTTCACGCAGCATCTTCTTTTCTTCTTTTAAAGATGGACGCCGTTCCTTTCCCAATGGTGCACCGCGGTTTTCTCCCATGGTGCACCGCGGGTCTTCTCTCATGGTGCACCATGGATTGTCTTCTCCTTCCTTGCGTTCCACTGCCGATACAGCCACCTCATTGGCTGATCGGCACCACGTGACGGAGGCGGAGCTACGATGACGACGCGCAGACCAGCTCTCCGGCGCGAGCGCGCCGGAGCAGCCCCATTCACCAGGCAGGAGACCGCACAGCGCAAGCGCGTCTAAAGAAGCAAGAAGACACCGAAATTTGACGGAGCCATGGAGACGGGGACGCCAGCAACGGAGTGGGTAAGTGTATAACTTCTGTATATTACAAATGCATTAATATGGCCATACAGAAGTGCTTAACCCCACTTGCTATTGCGGGACAACCCCTTTAATGCTCAGCTGGCTGTAAAAAGGTTATAAAACACTCTCTAAAGATGTAGAACTCAACTAATCCAGCCAGATAGATTCTTTACAAATGGAGAAACATGAAGAGCATTATTACTGTCCCAAGGAGATCACGCCAAGAACAAGGTGTATGAGGTCACAAGATAATCTCTAAGCATTTAAAGGCCTTTATCACGTTAGCTAATGGTCCACCATTGGGAAGGACATGAAGAACAATGGTGTGCATGCCAAGATTGCAAGGAGAAAGCCGCTGCTCTCCAGAATGTACATTTTGATGCATCTGCAGATTGCTAAAGACCTGGACAAACCAGAAGGCAGTTTGAACAATGTTTTGTGGAGGGAAGAGACCAAAATAAAGCTTTTTGGCTTAAATGAGAAGTGTTATGTTTAGAGAAATAAAAGCACTAGATTTCGTCTATACTATAGTACATATGCATAGGTTGGATACGTTACTTTGTGTGGTAAACAAACACTTTCCTTACTAGATGAATCGCTGTAGTGCTTATATAGCAACAAACAAATATATTGATCTCTAGAAACATGAGAAATACGACCTACATGTTTCAAGCTGATAAATGTCTGTAGCACTCATTCTTTCTAGGCTTCCACAGTAGCTCAACTGATTAATTGCCCTCATTAAATGGTCCAGACCCTAATGGGAATCTAATGTTCTCATTGTTTAGCATATAATGCATGCCTTTGGACTCACCATATAGAATTTTATATACTGTATATCCTCTACTAGTATATAATTTTTAAACTGCCTATGCTCTTCTAATAAGATCGCAGTATAGCGGCTGAATCTATGGTTCATAACACTTCCACTTGTTAGTAGCAGTTAAATATTGTAGGACGTTACATAACATTTTATCGAAATATCTCCAGACTTGGATTATTTTTTAGTTACATTTAAGGAAAATGTGTTTTTTTTCCTAGAACTTAAATGTATCAGAAATATATCTGAGTAATTGCACATAAAAGAGAGAAGGCCCTATAATAAAAAATCAAAATAGACCTCGATTGTAGTGCTGCTATTCAGGTCAGAAGGTCCTGGTGTTTGTTTACTTTTATGCATTGTCTCCATGGCTCTTAACCCTTTCCAATCCACTGTCTGACAGGTTCCTACATTCTCATTGAAGCTTGTACAGCTTTAGCCAGTGTGTGTGCGCCGGAGAGAAACAGCCAAAAGAGAAAGCCTTTTAGGAAACTCTGAATACAAAATTGGATTGGAAAGGGTTAAGGCCCTTTAGACAGGACAAATATCGGGCAAACAATGCCCAACACTCGTCCCCACATACACTTGCTCCCGTACTGCTGCATGGGAGCTAGTATTGCTGGCTTGCTCACAGAGTGGCCAGCAGGGAGCCAGGGCGGCCAGAGGAGATTCCTCTCCTTGCACTCCCCCGCTATTTACTTAATATAGCGGCTGTTCAATACTGAACGGCTGCTATTTACACTAAACGATGATCGTTTAGCTCATTGTCCATCGTTTATGCAGCATAAATGATGGACGATGAGTTGATCACCGATCGTTCAGTGTAAATAGTGGCCGCTCAGTATTGAACAGCCGCTGTGTTAAGTCAATGGAGAGGGGCGGGGGAGCGCAAGGAGAGAAATCTCCTCCAGCCACCCTGCTGTGAGCCAGCGATACTAGCTCTCATGCAGCAGCATGAGAGCTAGTATGTGCGGGGACAAGTGTCAGGCATCATTTGCCCGACATTCGTCCCGTCTAAATGAGCCGTTAGTCCAATTATCCACTTCTGTTCACTAACAATGTAGTTTGTCTGGAAAGGTGAGTTCTTGCCTTACAGCAACCTCATGGGACACTCACATAATGGACAGGAGCTGGTGTGTTGACTTCTATGGGAGACTCTTCTAGGCATGTTATTTGATCTATGTAGAGGTCACTATGCAGGTAGGCAGAGATGAACTGTGTCATTTGCTTATTGTGAATAGTGGATCCTGCGTTATCTATATATAGATGTCACCTTCATTGTAATTCTACAGAACAGGAAGTATCAGCCTATTATTAAGCTTAGTGGACAGTGTTAAGAATGCAGGACCTGAGTTTTTTTTAAATACATACTGTACATAGTGACATCAAAAATACAAAAAACTCACTCACCAAATATTCCTAAATTATGCTCAGCATAAAAACATGATTTATATAGTTGGTCTTTTTCTGATGTCCATAAACGATTTTCCACATTTCAGAACTGCACAACACTTCACATTCATTTCTTTAAGATCCTAGAAGCAGCACAATTAAAGTGGTTTTCGGGAAATAAAAGAAAAAGAAACAGCAAAAGGCAGGGAAGAGAATAAAATAGTAAACTATTCAGAACTTACCTGTTATATGCTCCACCGCTTTATAGCAGCAGCTTCAGTCCCCATCACTCTATTAGTTCCAGAAGTTCCTATAGCTGTCATATGCTGTTCATCATTCATGCGATCATTACAGCCACACGGCCAGCAAGGGCAGTGATTGACTGTAGTAGTGACATGAATGATGAACTTTTGCACTAGTTTTATACCTCTTTTGAGAGTGTTTCTATGATGTTCATGTCAATATGAAGTCTTTCAAGTGTTGAGCTGCACTTCCTCCCCTACCGTTTTATTTGACAAATTTGTATTGCTTAATTTAACTAAAACAAATATAATTTTTTTTTTTTTTTCAATCTGCAATATTCAGGGCCAATAATGGCAAATAATATACTATTTAAGTAAAATCTAAAGGTACCAGAGCCAAATTAATCAACGGCCCTTAGTCACCTGGCTACTATACATACAAGTCACAGATATGGTGAAGAGGTATATCAGGTATTAGAATGGATTTTTTTGTCCGCAGGTTCCGAAAATGTCCTTTACAATTCCGTATCACATCAGGTTTTTTCACAAATCACGAGATTGTGAAAATTACAAAAAACATAATTTTAAAAAGACATTCATATATGACAACATTAGTAACATGTGAAAATGCAAACATGCCTGATAATTACCACTTGTCTCCCCTTGAAATTTCCTCTTTTTAGATTTTCTTCGGTGTTCATCAGTACAGTCTATTTTCAACATCCAACAATAGTCGGCCATTATATGTGCAGTCCACTTTCTTATGTCTCTTTTCCATCACTCTAATATCCTGATGAAAGCGCTCGCCATGTTCTTCCGTAAAATCACCAAGATTGTCAGGAAAGTAATTTAGAAGAGCATGAAGACAGTGAACTTTGACGCTCATGTTGCAACCAAGCAGTTTATAGGATTCCAACATCCCGTCGACCAAACTGGTGTAATTTGCAGCCTTCGTGTTCCCAAAAAGGTTTTGAACCACATTTCTGAATGCAGTCCATGCTTGCAATTCGCACTCACTCATGGTTTTCTTGAATATGTTGTCCGCCATTAATTTTCGTATTTGTGGGCCTATAAAAATGCCAGCTTTGATTATTTCAGACGTGATTGATGTAAACTTACACCAGGGTACTAAAAGCATTTACTGTCCCTGCTAAAAGCTGTCATGAATTGATTCATTAAGCCTAGTTTTATCTTTAACTGTGCCAACACTATTTTCAAGGGATCAACCAGTGGAAGTGAAACAAGGTTTTTTTTGCCAGGTGTGAAGGTACTTCTGACTGGCCACTGCTTGCGAACCCAATGTTCAGTTGCTCTGGAGTCTCATTCACACAAAAAGCAAGGAGATTTGGTGTAGCCTGCTTGTTGGCCAAGCAATATTGCAATCACCTTGAAATCCCCGCACACAGACCATTCATGAAGCTTGAACTATATGCTTTCTAGCAGAAATGTAAGGTTTTCGTATGTCTTTCATATTCACAGAATGTGCTACTGGAACGGATGGCTGGGAGTTAGCATTGTGTAATAAAACACCTTTTTAACTGGATTTGCTGGCATCTATGAACAACCTCCACTCTCCTGAATTGTAATTAATATTGAAGTATTTCATGACTGCTGGAATGTCTTGAAAATTTACCAAACCGCCTTCCTCAACAAAAAGCGGAAGCAATTCTGCTTCTTGGTGTCTGTACCAGGAGAATCTCTTATTAGAACACAGTAAATTCTTTTCATGAAGTCGTGATCCTAACAACTCTGATGGGTCTTTAGGTGAATTCAGACCAGGAACCAAATCATTCAGTTGATGCTGGGTAAGTGGCACTGGGGTTTCATTCTCCATACTGTCTCCTTGGTCGTCTTATCACTTGTATCACTGTCTGAATTGGTGTCTGTTGGGGCTTGACATTGAATGGGGATGGCACAAGGTTGGATTTACTATGGGGCCCTGGTCTCATGGCAGATGGCATATTGGGATACATAATGTTACACTTACTGGTACTGGTATGGCCCACGATCTTCCCTGTACAGAAGTAGCAGTCATCACTGTGATTTCTTGGATCATGGCACACCATGGGTACACCAAATGGCATTGATTCCCTTTTTCCACTTTTCTAGTTCCTCAACCCCTCTACACATGTACGGAAAACTTTGTGAGGAGCCCACACTTTGTTCTGATCTGCTAGTTTAATACTGAAGTATTGAAACTAAGCATTTTTCACGGAAGGCATAATATTTTGCCTGTATTTTCCTGTCATAAAACAGCCACGCATGTAGAAAAATATGTCTGGATGATTGACACAACCACATGAAGCCATGGTATATGCCATGAAGAAACAACTAAACGGTCACTATAAAGAAAGAAGGGAGAGGTGGGGTGAGGTATGAGTCCTACTGGTAAGCCAAGATTACTTTCTCTCATGTTTAGGCTTTGTGAGTGTGGCAAATCATGACATTAAAAAAGTATGTTTTCTTTTTTCATTTTCACATTTTTTGGGATTTGTGAAGAAACCTGACATGATATGAAATTTTGTAGGTCATTTTCGGAATCTGAGGAAAAAATCCATTCAGATACACCTCTTTATTCAAAAACAACAGATAAAAGTTGCAAAATTGCAGATCAGTGAATTGAAAACTCGTCCCTGCTATTCATTTCTTTCACTCTTCCCTATTCACAGTTGCCAATTAGAGATAAGCAAACTTTTGAAAAGTTTAGTTCGGGCGATTCGCTGAATTTTGTCAAAAAGTTAAGGAGCCTTTTGAGGGCCCATAAGGCCTCTCATCTCAATGTAGGGAGCCCAGTACTATGAATAAAGCATTATAGTTGGGGGCCCTGTTACAAGTTTTGTATTGGGGCCCAGGAGCTTCGAGTTACGCCTCTGCGTTAAGGGGTTAAGAGAAGTTGGGGGGCCCCAAGATAAACGTTTGCACCCGGGCCCATGAGCCTTTAGCTACGCCCCTGATCATGCTCCTAAAAAGTGCGTAGCACTTGTTTTAGGGGTTTTTGTGACTTCTGAGTCATCAGAAATGAACTGCCTGATGTTTGGTTCCCGCCAAGCCAAATTGTTAGCAAAGTTCAACCCAAATTTTGGTTCTACAGGTTTGGTTCACTTATCTTTATTGCCAATCTTGGGAATGGTATTTCATTAGTTATGTGTCTGTGCCCTTGCTATTTGGAATAATATGCATTATTACAGCAGCATATCAGTTCTTATCTTCCAAGGGTTTTCTATTAATTTCAATGAAGGGACAGTCAGGCACAGCCTGGGAAAAAAAACAGCTATACAATATGGGAGGACTGCAATATTATTATTATTATTACATTTTATTGTGCACTTTTATACATGAAAGTTCAAGGGAAATATGTTTTGCTCAAGCTGTTCCATACCATAAGACACTAGATGGCAGCATTAATTCAAAATCTACAACAGCATAACCTAAGCAGATTTTCACTACCATTCCATACTGAAATATGTAATCAATGCGCTCAGGGCTTCTACATTTTTAATCAGTGGCTATATTTATTTGCATTCATATGTAAGGTATATAGTTTTATCTTACCAGAAGCTTGAATTGCCTAACAAGCATCAAAGGGATTTGTTGCCAAGTTATCCACTGTCAAAGTGAATGTAATGGTGCTGCGAAATTGTATGGCTGGATGTGATTCGTCTTTAACAATGGATATTGTAGCTTGTGAAATAAAGAGCCTTGTGTTTGCTAAAAGCAATGGAAAAACAGCAAAATCTTTGAAATGAAAAAGGATTTTCCGTCAAAATTGCAATGTCGATTGTAAAGGCGCATTCAGAACGTACCTCAGTGGTCTATCACCTCTTTATATAATATGAGTAACTATAAGAATATGTTTTGCAGTTATATTTTTATAGAATACTTATTTTAGAATGCATAACATTATGCATGTACATATTACAAGCAGTAATGTACATATTGACATTTGTGACATTGTTGCCCTTGCCCTGGCAACAGATAAAAATGAGCTTCAAATAATGCAAAAAT
The DNA here is from genome assembly GCF_035609145.1 of Eleutherodactylus coqui. Classification (NCBI taxonomy): domain Eukaryota; kingdom Metazoa; phylum Chordata; class Amphibia; order Anura; family Eleutherodactylidae; genus Eleutherodactylus; species Eleutherodactylus coqui. The sequence goes on along the minus strand of NC_089839.1, from coordinate 236,668,944 downwards.
ATTATATTTAGGAATGCAGCAGCACAGAATGTTAAAATAAATAAATAAATCTTGTTATTTGTATAGCGCCAACTTATTCCGCAGCGCTTTTAGGTAAGGTTTCAGGCGCTCATTTTACCAACCTTGGAAGGATGGAAGGTCAACCTTGAGCCGGCTACCTGAACCAAGCGGGGATTGAACTTGCAACCTTCAGGTCATAAGCAAGGGCTTAGGACTGCATTTCTCCTGCCTTAATACTCTGCATTAAAACTATTTAGAAATGTTGACTTTTACTTTTAAGCCTTAGGCCTTAGTCAGACGGGCGTTTTTAGCCGTGATTTGCTTATGCGCATGCGTCCGGCGATTTTTTAAAACCATTGCTTTGCAATGGTATCGGACACATGAGCGCTTTTTATGCGCTCATCCGATAAATTATAGAGCAAAAAATCGCAGATCGCACCTATCTGCGATCTGCGATTCCTGTTCTCTTCTGTGTATGCGCTCAATGGGGCTGGCGGCAGCAGCGCCGACCACATTGAGAACATATAGAAGACAAATCATTCTTCTCTGCCACAGCTGTAACGATGTTTGCCCATTGAATTCAATGGAGCGGCAATACAGCCGCTCCATTGAAAGCAATGGGCTGCCGGCGTGTGCGGGGTGAATTGTCGGGAAGGGGTTAAATATATAAACCCTTCCCTGCAATTCATCCTAAAATGTGTTAAAATAAAAAAAAATTGTATACTCACCTTTCCGCTGCGGCCGCTGTCAGTTCTCCTGAACTGCTTCTCGGCACTATTCAGCTGGCGGGGCTTTAAAATCCCCGCCTGCTGAATGATCTGCCTCTGATTGGTCACAGCCTGACCAATCAGAGGCCAGTTTCACTCACACACCCATTCATGAATTCATGAATGGGTGAGTGACTGCTGCCTCTCAGCGCTGAGCCAATCAGGGGCAGGTCTGACTCACATCCATTCATGAATTCATGAATGGGTGTGAGTGAGGCATGCCTCTGATTGGCTCAGCGCTGAGCCAATCAGGGGGCAGGTCTGACTCACACCCCCTTCACACCCACTGCAGGACGGCCGCTCGGAGCTCCAGCTGCCGGGAGAAGGTAAGTACATATATATTTTTTATTTTTACACATTTTAGGATGCATTGCAGGTAAGGGCTTATATATTTAAGCCCTTACCGACAATTCATCCCGGGCTCGCCCGCAGCGCATTGCTTTCAATGGAGACGGCTGTATTGCCGTCTCCATTGAATGCACTGCGCTGGACAGCTCCGGCCCGTTTCTAATGAAACGCGGCTAGGAGCAGATTTTCGGGCGATTTGTAGGCGACTTGCGCGCACCGGTCACGCGATTAGCGGATGTGCATCCGTCATGCGATCCGCAAATCGCGCGAAAAAACGCCCGTCTGACTGAGCCCTTATTCTGTCACAAAAACTTTATTTCACTCATTAAATTAATTTCCCCTTTTTTGCACCGTAGCAACCTAATTCTACTCATCAATATTACTTTTCCGTGTTCAAATTTACATCCAACCAGCATAGCCCAGGACTAGAAGCAATGGTATAACTTGACGCCCTTAGGTGTCAATCCAGAGTTAGGAAAATGTAGTCGGGGGAGGTAGACTTTCCTTCACTAAGCTAAGCGTGGAGTAACGGTTCTCCTGCCATAGAAAGAGGAGTGAAGCAACTTCAGAAGCATGAGAACGGAATGAGAAACTTGAGTGGATGCTGCTAATGAGTCGGTAGTTCATATCCCATGGATGGTCTATCCAATAACTGAGAGTGAAGACGTTCAAGGTTCGGAAATAAAAGTGTCTTCTAGTAAGAGTGTAATGGTGAAGGTGTGAAAGAGAAGAGAGAATCTGTAAAGAAGATTGTTGTTTTCACAACATTTACTATTTGATGGAGAATTAAAGCTGCAACGTTGTGAGTAAAGTATAACTGTGTACCTCTGGTTATTTTTTTTGCAAAATTCATTATTGGACTGTGGACTTTTTATTTCATGCCGTGAGAATAGCGGTCTTGAAGAGGTGCTGGCATCACATGGCATTCATATTTCACACTACTGTGCTACGTTGATGTCCTGCGAGTGGCTGAGCTAGGCCAAGCTGGTACCTCTGGTGGGAGAGATCGAAGAGCCATCCGTGACATCCATCTTGGTTTACCCGTGGTGTTCATCATCATGGCGGGCCTCCTGCCCAGGTCGCCACATTGTACCTTGGCATCATGAATAGGATGAAACCTCCATGCCTGTCATGTCAGAGTGGGTGAAAGTGGACTTTTCGCTATCTACCAATGTTTCAGTGACTTTATTGATAATAATGGCTGATAAAATGCCTGCGGTTGCCAAAATGCCTTGTGGGATGGAAAAGTACTGTATAGTGTTGCTGGGAAAAGTGACTTTGTTAAACATTAAGGGTGTGCCTGAAACTATGGGTGCTGTAATGGACGCGCAAGATGGCACCCAGTCAATGTCTTCTTTTTCCTCTCCTTCTCCTCTGCAAAATCCCTCCAAACCTTTCCACCGCCTGAAGCTTGGAAGTGGTGAAAACAAAGTAGGGGGGAGGGAAACCCCTACCACACAGCTGGAGGAAGGAGGAGTCATGAGCGGCCTGGAGAAGAAGTCTGTGTTGAGCTCTACAGAGTCAGTTCAAGTTGGACAGGAGTTGGAGGCAGATTGAGAGACTGAACAGATGGCAGCCAGGAGTGGGATGCTATTTGTGCCAGCTGGCTATCCTCCTGTGGACCCTTGGTGGTACTTTGGGACAAGGGAGAGCTGCAGGGACTTCTACCCCAGTTTTGCCTGTTGCCTGCGGATTTCCCTGCTGCAGAGTCTGTCCTCCATGCCATGATTGTGCCTAGCTGCAATCAAGGAGTGCATCAGGGGACTTCAAAACATTCACTGGAGAAAACGCCAGCTTTGGCTGTAAAGATGCAAAAGACCTTTATGGAGCAAGAAGCCTCTCCAACTGCTGCGGACAAGGCAGGGGGGCAGAGAGACTTGATTAAACCTGGCCAAGAGGAGACAGAGCAGACCCAACCTGTCCCCAAGGCTCAAAAACTACCCCAGTTCACTTCATCAGAGGGGATCTTAATGTCAGAGTATCCTCCCCAGATTTTGTTGCAAAGGAACAATTAAGAAACCCGACAGGCCCTTCCTCCCCATTAACGTCCCTTCATAAAGGAATACGGCGATCAAAACTTTGTGTTCGTTTTCTGGGATGTGAGAACTGAGGAGGAGAGAAAAGGAGAGTCTACAGAGGACCGGGAAATCTGGGATCTATGGAGTCCTGGGCCATTCTTATGTTCTTCTACCAAGATCAGGTCCTGGAAAAGTGGTACCACACCCACTGGTTTTACAACAACGGACTCTGAGATGGAGGAACCTAAAGTCCCATATAGGAATCGTATAGTGGAGTGGGTTTGAGTGGTTCCGTAAGAGACATTTTGGACTGTTTTTGTTTAACGTTTGGACTTCTAAGCTTTACCAGGTACTTTGGCATTTTTTCTGTGCTTTATTTTTTTGCTTGCTTCAAGTTTGCCATGACCAAATTAAAAAAAAAAGTAATAATGTGTTTGTTTGCAATATAAGTATGCTTCATTGTGCATAATCCTGCCAAGAAAATGTTTGCCAAAGATTGTTAATAATGTTAATTATTAATGTGCTGGAGTGTGAGAAGAGTGTTATTGTTTAAGCCGGAGGTACACGTGCTGAGTGATAATGGGACTAAAAGTAAAGCACCATTTACACGGGATGACTGTCGGGGATGACAGAAATAGCCTTCTGGCATATGATAGCTATCATCCTTCACAGATGAAGGATTCCTTACTCTGGAGTCAATTGCTTAGGGTCCGTCGTATTATAACTGATGAACATGTCGACGTCAGACTTGATCAGATTTGTGCCAAGTTTAGGGCACGTGGATATCCTGAGCAATTGACGATACAGTTGTGCGATAAGGTGCGCCAAACTAACCGTGAGTCCCATTTAGTTCCGAAAATCAGACTACATGCTGTGTCTCGTATCCCATTTGACTCGTCTTTTGGACCTATGAGCAACCTGATAGGCCAGATGGTCAGACGCCACTGGCCAAAACTTGTGAGGTGTCATAGTACGGTTCCGGAATTCAAATTGCCCCCTATCTTTGCTTACCGGAGAGGGATGAGCTTCAAGGATAAGCTGGTACGTACCACACCTGTTCCAGAGAAGTGTGTTCGGCAAAGCGTGTTTGCTCCACTCAAATCAGGCAATTTTCCTTGTCTTATTTGTGCCAGTTGTGACAACATGATGAAAGGCAATACATTCACACACACACGTACAGGAAAAAAATATACCATCAAAGATAGGTTTACCTGCAGTACTTCATTTGTAAGTTATGTCATTATTTGCCCATGCGGGCTACTGTACGTGGGTGAGACGACTATGGAATGCAGAAGCCGAATCTCTAAACACAAGAGTACAATACGTACTGGCAGAACAGATGTCCCAGTTGCGAAGCACTTCTCTGAGAAATACCACACTGTGAGCCAGTTACATCACCAGATTATTGACACAGTGCCGGTGAATAAATGGGGTGGCGGTAGAGAAAATAAACTTAAATTTTTGGAAGCTAAGTGGACTTTTGAACTTGATTCCTTACATCCTTCATGTTTGAACCTCGACTACAATCCATTACCATTTATTAATTAATAATCCATCCCTTTATGTTTTAATCTTCATTAGTATGATTTTTAATTATGTTCTTTTTATCTACAGGTCCGCTGTGATGCAGTTGGGGTACGAGATATGGCTGGCATCCTTTGTTGTGAGTTCCTTTGGCTTGAGATTCTTCGGTTTTTGATGTAATAGTTTTGCAATTGATTTAGTTTTATCATATTTGGTCGTTAATAAAATTGATTTACTCTTGAATATGGTTTACTCATGAAGGCTCTACCCTCTGTGCTAATACCAATTACGCATATGGGTTTGGCTTTAATGCCCAGGTTATCTATTTGTTGACCTGGTTCCATCTATATAGACATCAATGGTTTGGCCCTGATTATTTTTCTTGGAGCAATGCTAGTTCTTGATATGGAACAATATTATAGGCCCATTGCGATACTTTGGTTAAAATTACGATGTACCCAGTACATGGTCCCCTCATATGTACAACTTCCCTTTGTTTATAAACAATTCTCTTTTGAGATGAATCGCGCAGGATGTTTGAGTGGACGCTTTGTACTGTGGATCTCCTTGACAACCGCTATTGTTGGTGCGGGTGATTCTCTGCATACAACGCATGCACCTCCATCTGATGTCTGAGGTCTCCATGATGACTAGTACGATCTGAATGCGGCATGACGCATGAGTTACGTCCCTGCTCATGCGCAGTGGGGTGCTTGGACCCCTAGACACACTATGTGATTAATGTCTACGGTCACTGAGATGCTGCCATTTCTCTCTTCCCTACAGCGGTTCAGCTGGTAAGTTCTATTGAACACCTGTAGTAGGTTTATATGTATTACTGCTTTTAAATGTGATTGGTGTATTGTCTTATTTAAGGTCTGGTCTGTGGTGGCATTCTTTAGCTTGATAAAGACCCTGTGATAGGGTCGATACGTGGCTTGTTCACCTGTTACCGCTATGAACGAGTAAAGGAGCATCTTGATTGATGCATTGGAATTTTACCACTGGATGCTGCTCGACTTAATTTACTTTGTGTACATGGAATTTGGAGCCCAGGAGTCGGGCTCCCATTGGGTTCTGCATAGTGGCTGTGATGACGGAAAATTAAAAAGGTTATGACTTTTGAAAAGTGGAGATAGAAACAAATTGCCCTATCCAGGGGTTAATATATTCAGACAGGAACATCATTTGGAGCAGGAGCAGGCATCACACAGGAATATGACGGCAATCGTGTTGCATGGCATGTTGTGTTTTCACAATTTTTTAAAGCATAAGGAAAAATTTGCTTTGATGGGGTTGTTTGATTTGGAAAATAATTTTCAAACATGTTATCTTGACAATCTCAGTTAGTAGAGGATGGACAGCCATAGCTAGAGGCTAGTACAGGAAGCAGCTACAATGCATATTTCTTGTTTTGTCTGTAAAGTGCTGCTGCAAAAGCACTATAGATTTTGATTTCCTCTGGGCTCCATATTCTATTATCAGAATGCATCCACTTATTAAATGAGTCCTTTAGAAAGTGAGTAGTTCCAACAATCAAAATATATAGTATTTAGGGATTTACTGTAAATTTGAGATAAAGATCCAGAAAATTATTGAGATTTATTGGACGTTTCTCTGAAGAGGACCTGTCAGCTCTCCTGACATGTCTTTTTATAACCCTTTCCAATCCACTGTCTGACCTCTGAAGACATTATGATTTAAGGCTGTACAGCTCCGATGTTGGAAGACTTCCGTCGGGATTCTCTTACTGTATATTGCCAGTCTCTGCTGTCGGAGCCTATCCAATGTGTCACCTCATGCAGTACTGGCTTTAACCACCATATAGCGCCGCTGTATAACAGCAGAAAAAGAGTAAGCCCCCCTAGGAAAACCAGGATACAAATTGGATTGGAAAGGGTTAATAAATACTTGTATTTCTCATAAAAAAGAAGTCTGGTGCATATATTCTGGTGCATATAGGTGGCCGGCACATGGGTGGTTCGGACTCTGCATGCAGGATCTCGCAGCGGGATCTGACCCGGTGCCCGGCAGGCGACCCCAGCATACCTCTTCTATGCTGTGGATGTGCCGGCTGGCTTTCCAGCACACATGCACATCCACGCCATCTCTATCTCTTCTTTCCAGCCGCACCATCTCTATGGCTCCCACGATCCTTCTGCTATGATGATTAAAGAATTGCCATGGGACAGCTTCCATTGACTTCATTAAACATCTATAGGCAGACCTGAATTCACTATTATAGAGTAAAATGTCCTAAACCTACTCCTGTCTAATGTATATGGCCACCTTTAGAACTCTGCATTATGCCATTCCTTTTTTATTCCACCTGGAAATGAATGAATAAATTGACAACTTTAGCTCCACACTGTAAGCACTCATTGGACAATGCTAGACTGTGTAGGGATACTCTTAATTAATAGGGGAATGGTACTGTTAATTGTTTATGCATTTCATGATGTTTTTGCTACACATCAGAAGGAATAACAAAGGAAAAAACACAAAGCAGGGTTCCCTAGAGTCCAAGGATTTACTAAGCATGTCAGGAGATCTGAGCAGTCCTCTTTAACTACAAGCTAAGTATTTGGGGGGTTCCCAGTTCAATGATTCCCACTGGCAAAATAATCATATCAAGTAGAACAAGCCATTTTCGATAGCCAATTTCTTTTGCTAGAGTTTTAATCCTCAACATTGTAAGTTTTAAAATAGAAGAAAATTTCACATCAGCAGTCCGTAACATCAGAATTAACAGTTGTACCTATATTTATGGAATATTGTACCCCGTAATGTAAATTCTAAGAATATTATATATAGAAAACACCATCAACCAAAACTTCTGCGCTCCTTAGACATGTGTAGACGATACCAAAGACAAATTCAGGCTCACAAAGATCCTTTATTCACACAATTACAGTAAACCACAACGCGTTTCAGTGTCTCAGGCACCTTTCTCAAGCTGATATACATAAACAACATGAACAGCATATATTTATATACTTTAAAAAACATACAAATCATTCTCCCTGGCTCGCATCCTACGGCACCTGTGTAGTTGTATTGAGGGCGCGGCCAAATACAACATCATTACGGTGCTCATGTGACAAGTCATGTGAGGAAACTGGCGTTTAATGCATGTTGCGTTCCACTGATGGGATACGGAACACAAACTGTGCTCCAAGATACAAAACTACAGGAGAGCAAGAGGGACAACAAGCGCTATGTTAAGGAATGGGTCCAGATTGATAATTTCATTTCAAGTACATAGTATTACAATTTAAATCATTAAGAATTAAAAAAAATGTGTAGCTTATTCGAAACTATAAAAATATATGTATAAATAGATAAATAATAAGTTATGTATATAAAACCATGCATAAATTCATAGCTACATGAGAATGAGTCTTAATATAATAATCAAAGTTTAATAAATACCTAAAACAACTATTGCAATAAAATATTCCACATGAAGAAGGTATTGCGGCTGTAGACCTCGTCCTTGCACGGGACCCATTAATGCTGAAACACCAAAAAGATTTTATTTGACAAGCAATTACATTTAATTTAAATAATTATTTTACTTATAAAAATCAATATTTTTTGTAAAAGAAAGGCACTGCCATGGGCACAAAATTTTCACCGGTTTGCGCAAATTTATTCATGGGGGCATGTGAAGAAGATATCCATGAAACAAAAATCAAATTTTACCGCCGTTTTATTGATGACACCTTTTTTATATGTGAAGGGGATGGCTTGGGTCTCATTGATTTTATTAAGGGGCTAAATCTAAATACCTAGGGGCTGGAATTCACAGGAAGTTCTAGTAAATAAATACCTAAAAAATCTATTGTTATAAAAGAACATTTTATATACAGGAATATTTTTATAAAACTTATGTCAATGACTTATGTAAATACTAAGATTTTTTTCAAGGACCTCATTTAAACTGTGGGGCACTAATGTTTTCATTTTAAAACATCTCTCTGCTCCTGAGTAATGAAAAAAAACCTGGTTTAATTTTTTCCAATGGAGTCACTCTCAAGCCTGTAAAATCTTTATTATGTACATTCGTAAAATGGCGAGATACACTATGGCTCATAAAGCCTTTCATTATGTTGCTGCGGTGTTCCTTGTCTATCTGATCTTTGTTTTATGGATATCTTCTTCAAATGCCCCCATTAATTAATTTGCGTAAACATTAGAGATGAGCGAGCACCAAAATGCTCGGGTGCTCGTTACTCGAGTCGAACTTTCAGTGATGCTCGAGAGTTCGTTTCGAGTAACGAACCCCATTGAAGTCACAGGGTGACTCGAGCATTTTTGTATATCGCCGATGCTCGCTAAGGTTTTCATTTGTGAAAATCTGCAAAACACAAGAAAGTGATGGAAACGACACAGAAACGAATAGGACAGGCGAGGAGCTACATTTTGGGCTGCATCTCAAGTTCCCAGGTCCCACTATTAAGCCACAATAGCGGCAAGAGTGAGACCCCCCCCCCCACTGTCAGCGTAAAGATCGTTCTCCTCTGCCACAGCTGTAACAGCTGTGGCAGAGAAGAACGATGTTAGCCCATTGAATTCAATGGAGCCGGCAATACAGCCGGCTCTATTGAAAGCAATGGGTTGCCGGCGTACGTGGGATGAATTGTCGGGAAGGGCTTAAATATATAAGCCCTTCCCTACAATTCATCCAGAAATGTGTAAAAATAAAAAATATATATATACTTACCTGGTCCCGGCTGAACGATGTTAGCCCATTGAATTCAATGGAGCCGGCAATACAGCCATGAATTCATGAATGGGTGTGAGTGAGGGATGCCTCTGATTGGTCAGGCTGTGACCAATCAGAGGCATCTCATTCAGCAGGCGGGGATTTTAAATCCCCGTCTGCTGAATACTACTCACAGCTGTTTAGAGCAGTTCAGGAGAACTGCAGCCTGCCGCGCTGAACTCCGTCTGCCGGGACCAGGTAAGTATATATATATATTTTTATTTTTACACATTTCTGGATGAATTGCAGGGAAGGGCTTATATATTTAACCCCTTCCCGACAATTCATCCCGCGATCGCCGGCAGCCCATTGCTTTCAATGGAGTCGGCTGTATTGCCGGCTCCATTGAATTCAATGGGCTAACATCGTTCTGCCGGGACAAGGTGAGTATATATATATATTTTATTTTTACACATTTCTAGATGAATTGCAGGGAAGGGCTTATATATTTAACCCCTTCCTGACAATTCATCCCGCCTACGCCGGCAGCCCATTGCTTTCAATAGAGCCGGCTGTATTGCCGGCTCCATTGAATTCAATGGTCAGTGCTCGTTTAATTGAGACGAGTACCGCGTGGTGCTCGTCTCGAGTAACGAGCATCTCGAGCACCCTAATACTCGAACGAGCATCAAGCTCGGACGAGTATGCTCGCTCATCTCTAGTAAACATGTGCAAATTTTGTGCCCATGGCAGTGCCTTTCTTTGATAAAAAATATAGATTTTTTTAAAGTAAAAAAATAATAAATTATATTATTTAAAATAAATCTAATTACTTGTAACATGACCGCCATAATAATCTTGTAATCGGGCGCACCCTCAATCCTTACAATGATTTGTAAGTTTTTTAAAGTATGTAAATGTATGCTGTACATGTTGTTTATGCATATTGGCTTGAGAAAGGTGCCTGAGAGCACTGAAACGCATTGTCATTCACTGTCATTGTGTGAATATAGGATCTTTGTGAGCCTATCCTAAGTGTTTTGGACTGGAGCACCACTTTGTCACTTTGGAGTCAACACTTCTAGGAGGGGGCTTCTGCCAGTCATACCCCCTCCTCCAGAGTAAGTGCCGTTACTTCACTTGTTCCCTGAATTTGTCTCTGGTATCATCTACACATATTTAAGGAGCGCAGAATTTTTGGTTGATGGTGTTTTCTGCATTTTGTTCTCATGGTGAGTTTTTCTGTTTAGAAAACCCCTCTATGTCTCTCCAGCTCTATTGAACCTGAAGATGCGATATGTGTGGTGGATAACCATTTGAAGAGCCCTGAGGTGCTTTCTGCATTTTTTTTACCTATAAGAATATTATAGGGCATCGAAGAGCTCTGCAGCCATATAATAGGAGACCACTGCCTGAGGGCATTTATACAGATGATAGAACTAAAAGGCAGCTTGTTAAGTTGTTTAGTTATTCACTGTATAAAGGCTTAGTCAGATGAGAGTTGTTTTTGGGTGCGCAGAAAGAGTGTTTCTAAAAGAACCAATGGGTTCCTATAGACGCACTCACATAAGAGAATGTAGTAGCACTAAATCGTGCGCACCTAACAAAGATAGGACATTGGCTATCTTTGGTGCGCAATGTAAAGGAGTTTCTATTGACTCCTATGGAAGCAGGAGTTTATGGAAACTCCTACACTCAGAATAGATGCTCCGCAGCTTACAGCAGGGCATTTAAAACATGCTGCTCAGAAACACATTTAAGTTGGCTCTATATAAATAAAGATTATTATTATTAAATGTCCTGCTGTAAACTCCTGTTAGTCCCCATAGGAATTGCGGGAACCCTCAGGGAGTCTAACAGGAGTTTACGTGGGATATTTAAAATGTGCTTCTGGGCAGCAGGTTTTAAATGTCCTGCTGCAGAGCTCCAGTTGGCAATTCCCCTACCTCTCTCCCCAATGTATTTTTATATAGCGAGGAGAGAATGGGGGGCGGGGTTACAGGGCTTTTCCCAAGAGCTTTCCCGAGAGCATGGGGGAGGGGGTGGGGCTAGTGGGATCAGTACCAATCCCCGCCCCTTCTAGCTCCGCCCCTCTATGTTTTGCTATAGGGAATTTCTGTGAGAATTTCTATAGCCCTGTCTGTCTCTCTAGCCCCGCCCACTCTCTCTGCACTATGGATATATCCCTCAGGGGTCTCCATAGCAGGAAGAGAGAGAACAGGACTATGGATTTCCTCATAGCAGGGAGAGAGAGCGGAGGTATGACGGATTTCCCCAAGCAGGTAGAAAGAGCAGAGCAATGGGGGATTAACCCAAAGCCCTGCTCTGTCTCTACCTGCTATGGGGAAATCCGCCATAGCTCTGCTCTCTCTCCCTACTATAAGGAAATCACAAAGGGGCTTCTTCACTCTCTCCTTCTGGAGCAGCCGCGAATTTCATGCACATGAAGCTCGGGTCTTCTGCACATGAAAAAAATTGCCCGTTTACGCGATTTTGACTGATGCGAGTGACGCTTTTTTTTTGCACGCCTATTGGTGCGCAAAAAAACGCTCATCTGACCAAGGCCTAAGTGAAAGAAAACGACTAGAGATGAGCGAGTATACTCATTTTGAGTATTTACTCGATCGAGCACCGTGATTTTCAGATACTTCAGTACTCGGGTGAAAAGCAGCGGGGAACAGGGGGGAGCCCTCTCTCTCTCCCTCTCCTCCCACTCCCCTCTTCAACCCCCCACTCACCCACGGCGCCCCCTGAATCTTTTCACCCGAGTACAGAAGTACTCGAAAATCGCGGTGCTCGGGCGAAAAATGGGCGTGGCCGAGTACTCTTGCTCATCTCTAAAAACGACATAACAATCGGTATTTAAACCTAATGATTAGCAAACGGGCCAACGATGATTTATATGCTTGCATGAAATGAAAATAAGCAAACAAATTATCGTTCACTGTTCGATCATTGGTGTGTTTACACTAAATGATATTGTCAATCAAATTCGTACTATCTAGCAATTTTTTTTCTTATATAAAAAAAAAAAATCTTGTTATTTGTATAGCGCCAACTGATTCCGCTGCAATTTCAGGTAATTTATTTATTACCCACCCGCAAGCTGGGTACTCATTTTACAGACATTGGAAGGATGGAAGGCTGAGTCAATCTTAAGCCGGCTACCTGAACCATGCAGGATTGAACTTGCAACCTTCAGGTCATGAGCGAGAGCTTAGGACTGCATTTCTGTGCCACACAAGACTCATCATTCTGTCTAAACACACTATTAGCTGCTGCAGAATCTCTTTCAGAACAGCAGGCAGAGTTTTCATACCAATTAATTGATATAAAAATCTACCTCATCATTTTTCTAAAAGAGAACCTGTCACCTCAAAATAGCACCATAAACTAGGTTAAAGTGCTGTTTGGTCAGGTGACAGGGAGTCAGGAGGTATTTTTTATACTAGTTCGTTCTCCTGTTCTCGTAGTGTCCGCTGGTGAAGTGAGCACACTTCTATAAGGGGGTACGTTTTAGACTGGACCGAGGAGAGTCATCTTGTGTATCTGGACTCTTCCAAAGTGGTTGATATTGTGCAGTATAAAAGGTTGGTACAGTATTTGATATATTGCAGTTAGAGATGAGCGAACATACTCGTAACGAGTACTTACGCACCCGAGTACCGCCATTTTCGAGTACTTCAGTACTCGGGCGTAAAGATTCGGGGGGCGCCGGGGGGCTGGGAGAGGCGCGGCGGTGCGGGGGGGGGGGGAGCAGCGGGGAACAGGGGGGAGCCCTCTCTCTCTCCCTCTCCCCCCCACTCCCCACTGCTACCCCCCGTGCCGCCACGGCGCCCCCCGAATCTTTACGCGCGAGTACTGCTGTACTCGAAAATGGCGGTGCTCGGGTGCGTAAGTACTCGTAATGAGTACGTTCGCTCATCTCTAATTGCAGTTGAAAATAGGAAATAAATTACTATTTTTTTCAAAATTTTTCTAATTTTGGCACTTTTATTAAATATCCACAAAACTCTATGGGAATATTTTTACCACCTAAATAAAGTACAATATGTGGTGAAAAAATAATCTCAGAATTACCAGGATATGCAAAACCTTTACAGAGCTATTCTATGTTATAGTGACTCGGTTGGGGATTGTGGTCTCCCGCAAGCAGTTGCTGGAGATCCGTTCTTTAAAAGTATCGGGGCCTGTTTTTTTTTGGAATGGATGGCAGGTTGGTAGTGGGGCCATCCATTCCACCTCCTCCACTCCAGGGTGTGGACGAGTCCAATCAGCCCAGGTGCTGAGGCTGAGCCAATTCTACAAAAACAGGACGCAAGTGGTGACATATACCAAATTAGATGAAGGTGACCTGGGCACTCCAGGTGAACAATTTGCAGAGACTAGGATGGTCCGGAAGAAAGACATCACTTCTGTAAACAAAAGAAAAGTTATTAAGGTGAGACCTGAGCAAGAGATACAGACTAAACAGACCTCTGAAGTACAGGAGGCCAAGGAGAAGGCAGAAAGTGAAGCTACTGAATCTGAGAAGGTTAAAGTACATCTTTAGCAAGAGTTAGAAGATGCTTCTGTGAAGCTGGGTCTTCAAAAGGAGCTTGTGTCCAGACTAAGAAAGACGCAGCAACTATGTGAACAGCAGCTTACAGATGAGAAAATCAGGCCTGCAAGATATGTCACTGAATGTGAGCGCGCTGAAGAAAAGGTCTGTAAGAAAAAGACTGAAGTGTTAACTTTAACACACACCCTGAAAATGATATCAGAGATGGAAGAGAAACGGTATGAGCACCCGGCATGCGGGCTCACGGTTGAGAAGCACGACGGTGAAATCCTAAAAGAAGTGGAAGCGATAAATCCGCTGTATCATCTTCAAACTGATGTCTATGATGAACTTGAGAAGTTTACAGTGAATTTTCAGCAGGAAGTAGAAGACATTAGTGTGGAGCTTGGTTCCCAATGTCAGATGGTGTCCCACTGGGAGAAGAAACAAAAGATGGGTGAACAGTGGCTTACTGAGGGGAAGTCGGGGGTCCCTAAAGTTGCAAAAGAAAGGCGTAACCAGCGGGTGCGCACTGAAGTACCAGAAGGGAACCCTGATACGGGAAAAACCAAAAGGTGTGGCCCAACGGCCGGTAGAAGAAAAGGAGATCCTGTTAGAGAATATTGAGAAAGAGGCGCTAACCTTGAAGCGCCCCCTGAAGGTGGTGTCAGAAAAAAAAGTGGTATTGCAAAAGTCCGCTAAGAAGTTAACTGCAAAGGTGAAGCTCTGGAAGTCCAAGAGTCATATTGCTGAAAAGAGGGCTCAGAGACTAGTGCGGTCTGGGAGCCAGTTCAGACAGCAAGTAAAAGAGAAGGGCTTGTGGAAGAGTCCCGATAATGATGCTGGAAAGCGAACTCTGGTACAAAGAGACCGTAAGGGCGTAGTCCAACAACCGGTGGCAGGTCTGAAGAATTGTACTTCGCCGCTAGGTTCCGGTATTATGCATCCGGGGACTGGATGAGGGTCACGTCCCGCTCTCGGAGACATAAGAAACAAGGAATGTGATGTGGTCTCCCGCAAGCAGTTGCTGGAGATCCGTTCTTTAAAAGTATCGGGGCCTGTTTTTTTTTGGAATGGATGGCAGGTTGGTAGTGGGGCTGTCCATTCCACCTCCTCCACTCCAGGGTGCAGACGAGCCCAATCAGCCCAGGTGCTGAGGCTGAGCCAATTCTAAAAAAGCAGGACGCAAGTGGTGACATATACCTATTTAGATGAAGGTGACCTGGGCACTCCAGGTGAACAATTTGTAGAGACTAGGACGGTCCGGAAGAATGACATCACTTCTGTAAACAAAAGAAAAGTTATTAAGGTGAGACCTGAGCAAGAGATACAGACTAAACAGACCTCTAAAGTACAGGAGGCCAAGGAGAAGGCATAAAGTGAAGCTACTGAATCTGAGAAGGTTTCACAAGTGGCGACAGAAGTCTTGGAAGAACTGCAGCAAAGGAAATGACGTAAAGAAGCAAACCCAGAAAGTGGAGAAGCAGTTTGTCCAAATGGGAGAAGCCTATCACAGGGATGCTGGCTCCAAGGACCCACCCATCAGGGAACTGCACCCTGCCAAACAAAAGTCAGAATTAGAGGTAAAGGAACTTCGAAGAATGCTATTGGTTCTAACCGATGATAACACTGTACTAAGAAAAAAAATGGAATTGTTACAAAGTGAGGAAAAGATGATGATTATAATCCTGAATAAATTAAAAAATTAAGTGGAGACTGTAATCCATAGCAAGGCCATGCTGGAGCATTAGCTACAAGAGGATCTGGAAGAATACAGAGACAAGGTTCTTGAGCTAGAAGAGACCTTCAAAATAGAGGCTCAGTTAGAAAGTGTCCACAAGCCATCCTGCATTGAAATGGAGGACTGTGTTAGCTCCAAGGATGATGGTGAAAAGACTGTACCTAAACTAGAAAAGTCTACTAAAGCCTTGGAGCAGCAAAAAGAAGAAATGAAGGGTCAGGTAGAGAAACTTGACTATAAGTTACAAGCCACAAAGTTGCACCTGGGAGTCAGCTTGCAAGCTGTGAGAGCACAGTCTGACAGAGATCTGCAAGGGAGTGAGAACCAGCGCAGCAGAGTGAGGTGCTGCAGGCTGGTGGCCTGACAAGGCAAAAGGTTGACAGGGTGACGCCCCTAACCTCAAACACCCAGGTGGGGTGCTTACATAGACTTGTATTAGGTGAGAGGTTGACAGAGTGACGCCCCTAACCTCAACACCCAGGTGGGGTGTGCTTATATGGACTTATGGACTTAATTCTATGAAGGAATGCATATTGGGACTCTGTGTCCGCTATTTGTTAATGCTGTGAATAAATACTGGCAGGTGCCAGTCTTAAAGAGAAACCACGTTTTATGAAGTGTTTCTGCACGTGTGGTGGCCATTCCGGTCAAGAAGTCAGCGATCCCGCAGGCAAGAGTATCCCCCTTGCCACAGGATGTAAGTATAAATCTGTCAGGTTTTACTGCTCGCATCTGTTGTTTTACAGGGTTCTAGGAGCACACCTTCACAGATGAGGGATAATTTAGCTGACTGGGTGTTGAGTTCCTCCTGCCAGCCAATCCTCATGGGTCTGCTGCATATATATATATATATATATATATGTATACCAGCTCCTGGTGTCACTGGTATCACTTCATTCTAGGATTTGTTAGTCCTGCATGCCTGTATAGGTGTTATGTGTGTAGTGTCTTGTTCAGTGTCTGTGCAAGTGGCCAGACATCAGGTGTGGACAGTCCTGTTCTGTGATGTTCTGTCTTGCATGCTAGCCCTAGTGTGTTGGTGTGTGAACTGTGTCCTGTGCTGCTGGATCATGTATCATCTTTAGGCTAGTGTGGCCCTTAGGTTCCAGCGCAGGGCTGCCTTTATCGAGGCGATCGCTATGCTTACAGGCAGGGTTCTGGTTCATGTTGTCTCGTTAGAGTAGGGACCACGAGACACGAGGACCCTTGAAGCTGCGCTTGCGGCTTAAGTGAATTGGCCAATTCACTAAATAATTCCTCATATTTGGCCGTTTTTTAGTTCTATGTTATGTTTGTCCATGAGTCCAGTTTTCTGTTTATAGTTCACTGTTCTTTTGGTGTTCTAGTTGCACATCCTGTGCGAACGCGATACTACTTCCAAGTCCATGCTGCGGTGAGGTGCGCCTAGCGGTTGTAACAAAGTCAACTTTTAATAGAATATAATTACTATTATAAAATGGCATATCCTCCTTATATTTTCTGGTCCTCAAACATGGTACTGTGTGCAGTGTAAACTCAATTACACTCCTGTTTTCCTCCTGAATGCCACTTTGAAATAAATCTATAGCAATAAAACAAAGATCAAATTTGCATTACAATTATGATATATATAAAACATGATCTTTCTGAGGCATCTGTGATGATACAGTAAGTAATGTAATGCTGGTCACCTCTCCATGAGAATGGAACTAATAGCTTGTGAAGAAGGGGTATCCTTTAACAGCAGTAAATGGAATAATATGTTTCATTTCAGTGGAGGGGAATCTCAATAACATGAGGACAAACTTTCATGAACATAATGGTAACAGCAATAAGAGCTAACAGAGACCTTCGGCTCAGTTTACAAAATGTGATGAACGTGGCAGTGAAAGATTGCCGTAAATCTTGTTAAGTCCACTTGAAGACTTTTAAGTCAATTTTCCTCACATATAGTTTATCAAATACATTCCGGCCGAGGTTTTTTGCTTTTGTGTAATATTTAAGAAGAAAACACAACCTACAAAAATGTTAAGCGAGGCAGATGCTTATCTAGAAGATAAGCAGGGCATGTGTCTTGGTTGCTGGATTCCAGGGGAAGCGCCTTCAAGCCACTCTGGAATTTGGATACATTAGTTTTGCACAGGTCATGAAAAGCCTAACTGCAACTCTGACCATTTATTGTACTGTAAGCTAATTGTGCATCTCAGTTTTTAATTCTCTCAATGGGATAGCAGTGTTACACACCAAAGAGGATATCTCACCATGAAAGCTCCATTTTTATGATATAACTGATTCACTTGTGCAATGAGCTGTTATGGCCATCAAGATAATACTAGGATGGACCGGGCATGCCAGAATTGATGCCACTGATAGTTAGAAACGCTCTGCTATAGCTGATAAAGGGGAGTATCAAGCAGAGAATTCCCATCTATGATACGGTATCTATATGCCCAAATATTGCATATGCCCATTATTCACCCAATTATTATTATATTTTTTTTTTATTTTAGGACAGCATACTAGTTTGGTGGTATTACATACCATATATTTTAGTATTTACATAATCATTTACTTGCATATACACATAAATATAAGAATCGTGAAGAGGCAGACAAGGGCTTTTCAATGGACCCTGGGATATCTACCCATAGAAGGTATAGATCACACCACAAGGCACTCCTGTGACTTAATCAAAGAAGCATCTTTTTTTTCCTTTTGTATGCTACAAACTGCTTTGAAACACAGTATCATGAGTAGAACACAGAAGTATAGGACTGCCGGAACTTTGGGATGCTTTTTATATGGAGGAAGAGCAGTAAGGCCTCATGTCCACGGGGACAGATCCGCAGCGCCTCATATGTCGCCTCATAGGGATGCATTGGACACCCGCAGGTAGTTAAATACCTGCGGATGTCATTTTCCCTTGAGGCACGGATTACGTGTGTGGGAAATCACCCGCAGCATGCTCCATTTTAGCGCGGGTCTCCCACAGGGACAGCTCCCGCAGGCTTCTATTGAAGCCTATGGAAGCCATACGGATCCACGGCACACCCGCAGCTGAATTCCTTCTCTCCGCCGCGGGAGAGCAGGAGTTAAAAAAAAAAGATTGCTACCGACGTGCCGAGCACATCAGCCGGGACGAAGAAAGAAGATCCGGCCGTGACGGAGGGAAGATCCACAGCGTCTGGACAGGTACCGTATATACCGGCGTATAAGGCGACGGGGCATATAAGACGACCCCCCCAACTTTCACCTTATACGCCGGTATTACAGTGGAGAAAAAAAAAATCAGTACTCACCTCCCCCGGCGTTCTGTCGCGCTCCTGTAAGCCGCCGACCGGGGTGGACTTTCCAGAATACAGCGAAGTCCTGAACAAAAGACGCGACTCGAAACCAATCCGTAGCAATGAGATTTTACTTAATTTGGCAGAACCCTTAACCAACCCGAACTCCCCCAGAAAGTTACATACGCTCAGCGGGGAAGCTGAGACTCTTGTGCCATGCAGCGCTGTGCTCTATAATGTGCGCCTTCAATATCCTCCAAGCTTTTGCCTAGCCGCAGGCCGTCTCTAACCAGCCGCTATTACCTTCTATCACCCTGGAAGCAGGAACAATCAGTGTGGATGCTAGGGAGGCACCGGCGGCACAGCACAGGAGCTTACAATCTTATCAACACACCCGTATTCTCCCCTTACACAACACCACTCAACAGATATAACAATATATAGCTCACCAGTCAAGGCAAAGTACAGTTGCGTAACGTGCGACTTGTAGATATCCTTAGACAGCTCTACGAGTATAGAGTTCTCTGTGTGTTAGGACTATGTCGGACAGCTCGGTCCCCAGCAGTGCGGCCGGCGGCCATCAGTATGCCTAACTAAACTAGCTAACTACAGGCCTTGTTATTAGTCTCAATTAGTTTGGCGGTGCGTGCACGGTTACACCAGAGGCCTTAGTTCTCTGGCTGACCCGGGTCTGATGGGTACCTTTAGACTTTGTCCGGAACGCAGGAATAGGATTTCATCCAAGAACCATATGAACTCACTGACGCCGCTACTTCTGAGCCCGGTCTGTAATGACCACCTTCTTCGTTAAGATGGTAGTCTCACAAACTCTGGAACCGTCTCTAATGCAGCTCCCCTCACGGTAGCTCCGGTCCTCGTTGGGGTCCTTTTCCCGGTGGATCGCAGTGTCCCTCTCGCTAACTGCAGTCCTCACCAGCCCATCTCAGCTCGCTCGCACGCACCTCTTCTCCTTTCTCTCTGCTCCTCTCTCTGGTCATGATGTACTTCTTTTTTCTCTGTCCCAGTCCAGAACACAGTGACCTCTTGTGGTCAAAAACAAAATGACAGTTACAACAGAAACAGGGACATTCACAGCAGGAGGACTGCTTCACCATCTTACATGCCACCCCACTAGATGTTGCCGTCCCTGGCAACCTCCCCCACTCAAACTCATCCTGCGCGTAGCGCTGTGGGGGTACACCAGCGGTGGACCTGGCCGTCCTGCGCAGAGTCATAGGACCAGGGACAGTTGGCACACTCGATGGATGTGGTTCTGCTGGCTGAGAATCTCTCTCCCTGGGTGGCGAGCTGGTCACGACCGGGGACTCCGACATGGCCGGGACAGGAACTACCCACCATTCATCATCTACCAGGGGTTCCCCAA
The DNA here is from genome assembly GCF_035609145.1 of Eleutherodactylus coqui. Classification (NCBI taxonomy): domain Eukaryota; kingdom Metazoa; phylum Chordata; class Amphibia; order Anura; family Eleutherodactylidae; genus Eleutherodactylus; species Eleutherodactylus coqui. The sequence continues at coordinate 236,648,651 of NC_089839.1, read as the reverse complement.
TACTAGGGGTAGGGATAAGCATCTCCTTATCAGCCGCAGGTTGCTGAAAGTGACAGTGTCTCAACATGTTACGGTGGAGGTTCCTTGAGGGTCCCCCAGTCCCCTCGGGCTCAACCTCATACACGGGGATATCAGGATCTACCTTCTGCTTCACTATGTATGGAACCGCCTCCCACCGCCCATCCAATTTTCCGGTTGGCCTCTTGGCTCTGACTATCACACGATCACCTGGAGCATACTCGTCCATCTGCACTGGCCCCGGGTTGGGGTGCACCACTTGTCTCAGGCGCTCACCCACAACCTTATGTATTGCTCTCAGTCGGCGACGATGGTCTTGCACCCAGGCGGTGGTGCTCCTCGGCGGAGGCTGCCTCGGATCCGGCATGTGGAGATCCTCGATCTCCTGGCCTGCTCTCCCAAACATAAGCATGTGTGGAGAGTAACCAGTGGTATTGTGAACCCTATTGTTGTAGGCCCACATCAGCTCAGGTAAGTACTCTGGCCACTGGGCTTTTTGACTTTCCTCTAGAATCCGCAGCATCTGTATCAAGGTGCGGTTGAACCGCTCACACGCCCCATTCCCTTGTGGATGGTACGGAGTCGTGCGGGAACATTCGATACCATAGAGCTGATACAGCTCCCTCATCAAAGCACCCTGGAAACATGCCCCCTGATCTGAATGAATTCTCCGCGGACACCCAAACACTTGTATAAAGTGTTTACAGACTGCCTCAGCAGCCGATTCAGCCGTCTGATCTCTGGTGGGCGCGGCCACTGCATATTTTGTAAAGTGGTCCGTCATGACCAAACAGTAGGGGTGTCCTGAGGTAGAGTACCCGATCTGTACATAATCAATCAATAAGATTTCCAGGGGGGCGGAAGTCCGGATAGTTTGTACAGGGGCCCGTTGCTCGGGGCTTTTACTCAGCCCGCAGGACCGACATTTCAGACATGCCTCGGTCACCATTTCTCCCAAATCCGGGCAATATACGAAGCGCTGGAGCCATTGGTACGTCTTCGTGCTCCCGAAATGAGACCCCCTCTCATGGGCTTCTTGAGCGGCAGCTGGTCCCAGTGACATAGGGATGACAACCTGTTGCCGGTGCTGCAGCTCTGACTGTACGAATATGGTCCGGCACAGGAGCCCCTGCTTAATACTCAGCTTATCCCATTGTCTCAGCAACTTCTGACCTTCCTGCGTCAGACTGGCCCGCTCGTCCGGGCGAGGCCAAACCTTAGTTCGGACCCACTCTCTCACTTTCCATAGGTCCGAGCAGCTACTTTGGACTCGTTCCCAATCTTCCAACGTCTTCCCCAACACCATCGGCATCCCTGAAGCCACCCCACTTGAATGTGTCAGATTCTGGAATGGTGGTACTCTGCCGAGGTGTGGAATTTCAGTGTCTTCTAAATCCTCTTCTCCCCTCTTGGTCGGCGACCCCACCGGAACTCGGGAGAGGGCATCGGCGTTGCCGTTCTCCCTCCCTGACCGGAACTGGATGCGGTATTGATACTTGGAAAGGCGGGCCATCCATCGCTGCTCAAGGGCGCCTAGCTTAGCGTTCTCCAAGTCCGCTAGCGGGTTATTGTCCATCATCACAGTCACTTCTGCACCCGTCAGATACTCTGCAAACTTCTCAGTCATGGCCCAGACCAGCGCCAAAAGCTCCAACCTAAAGGAGCTATAGTTGTCAGGGTTGCGCTCCGACTCCCTTAACGACCTACTGCCATAGGCAATGACCCTCTCACGCCCGTCTTGAACTTGAGATAACACAGCTCCAAGACCATGTAAACTTCCATCCGTGTACAGCAAGAACGGGCTATCAAACTGTGCATAGGCCAGGATTGGGGCGCTGGTCAGAGTTCTTTTCAATGCCTCGAAGGCTTCTTGCTGTCGTGGCCCCCACTCAATGGGGCGATTCCTGGGCCCTCCAGTTGTGGCTCTCAGCAGCTCGTTTAGTGGACCGGCCAGATGAGAGAACTTGGGTATAAATCTCCTGTAATAACCGGCCAGGCCTAGAAACGCTTGTACTTCCCGTAGGGTTCTTGGCTGGGGCCACTTTTGCACGGCCTCCACCTTGCTAGGGGCCGGTTGTACCCCTTCTGGAGTGACCACATGTCCCAGGAACTCTATGCGCTGTTGAAGCAGTTGACACTTTTTGGGCTTGATTTTCAGACCATGATCTTGTAGTCGTCCCAGGACCTGCCGCAGTTTTTTAAGATGATCTTCGAATGAAGTCCCAAACACCACAATGTCATCCAGATATATCAATACTGATTCAAAGTTTAGGTCACCCAGACAGTGCTCCATCAACCGCTGAAACGTCCCTGGAGCGTTGGTCAGTCCGAACGGCATCCTATTGAACTCATATAGTCCCATGGGCAAGATAAAGGCTGTCTTTGCCTTGTCTTTTTCAGCTACTGGCACTTGCCAATATCCACTAGCCAGGTCGAGCGTGGAAAAGTACTTAGCTCGACCCAAGGAGGATAGTGACTCTTCGATCCGTGGAAGAGGATAAGCATCCCGGATGGTTCGGGCATTCAATTTCCGATAATCTACACAGAACCGAAGACTTCCGTCTTTCTTTCGCACCAGGACCACAGGAGCAGCCCACGGGCTTTTACTTTCCTGTATCACCCGGTTTTCCAGCATGCTGGCCACCATATTTTTCACCTCTTGATACATCTTGGGTGGGATTTGCCTGTACCGTTCTCGAACTGGCGCAGCGTCGCGGGTAGGGATTTCATGCTCGATAGCGGTGGCACACCCGAAGTCTTCATCATGCCTTGAGAACGCTTCCTGGTACTCCCATAGCGTGTCTTCCAGAAGCTTTTGTTGCCCCGGGGTCAGAGAGCGGGGGTCCACTCCCATCAGAGACATGATCACTCGACCGTTCCACTCAGCTGTTGGGGCCTGTTCTTGCTGGACCTTCACAGCAAAGGTCCAAGCCGACCTCCCATCTGGCTGTAGCGTGAAGCTCCTCCGGTGAATGACACCGCCCTCGGGCACATGAACTTCAGCCAGCAGGGTATTCCCAGGAACGATCGACTCACTGTCCCAGACATTGAGGCAGCGTATAGGCACGCACCCATCTTTCACGGTGACGAGTGCTCGGGCCACCAGCGGGTGGTTCTGCATTTCTCCCCGTGGAGCAGGCTCGATCAGGACCTCCAGTCCATTCAGTGGCCGCCCAGCTCCCACTGGAAGCATCAAAATTTTCTCCTGTCGTGGTGGAATCTTCACTGGAGCTCTCAGCGGTACTCTCACATGCCCAATAGGACACCCTGACATGAGGCTCTTCTGTAAACTGCAGCTCCTCACCATCTGCTGTAGGACCTTTTGAGTTGGCCGGTGCGTGGTGGTCCGCTGCCAGTATTTAGGCCCTTCCTTGGCATAGAGGTGATGATCGAGGTCTCTCAGCACGTTCATGCCCAGCGTTACATCGAGTCCCTTTCGGGACGGATGATCTACCAGCACGATCCCCTTTTTGCCAATGTCCTGCCCAAACAGCCGGACTCGCATCCAGACGATCCCTTGTACATCCATTGCACCATTATTGGCAGCTGTCAACCGGATGACACTTCCATCTTCCGGTTCCATCATATGCCCGAAGTGTCTCTCGAAAAACTCCAACGGCATCAGGGTGCATTCCGATCCGGTATCCACTAGGCAGTGTACCTTTTGGCCCTCCAGCTCAGCTTCCATAATGGGACTGCTAGCATAGAGATCGCGTTCATTGCGTAGTGGGCTTAGCTCTGAGGGAACTGCCGCAGGATGCCCTGTTACTGCGGCAGTCGGAAGTTTAAAGCCAGCTCAGGTTCCGTCTGTTGGTGGCACTCTCGAGCGATATGGCCATACCGTCGGCAGCTCCAGCAAAGAGGTCCCCTTGATCCCCGCACCCCGGATGGGTCTGGATTAATGGATCCTCGCCCCCGGAACACTCTCTGTGGAGGTGGGCAGGACGATGGGGTCAATCCCGGGGCCCTGGATGAGTCCGCCTTCATCTGGGACACTTCCAGGCGGAGTTCTCTCATTTCTGCTCTTAGGGCCTGGACCACATCCTTCAAGGACTCGGAGTCTTCAAGACCTCCCCGGGCCCCTGTCACTTGGGTGCTACTCACTGCCTTCACACTCACAGCCATGGGCTCTTCTTCTCTCTCTACAGCAGCCCGGTAAACATTATAAAATGTCAGGTCAGCATCTGCCCGGGTCATCTCTTGCAGTTTATCCTGTAAAAATCTATTGGATAGTCCTAGAATAAATTGGTCTCGTAGTAGCCGGTCCACTTCCTTGAAAGCTCCCATGGCCCCTGAATCCCGTCGTTGCACTTCATTCAACACTTCCTGTAGGGCGTTAGAGTATTGTATTAACGTTTCACCCTCTCGCTGGGACCGGTTGAAGAAGCTGCTGCGCAACTGCGCTACCCTGGTTCGCCCTCCCTGTGCCCCCTCCAGCAGGGAGAATATTTTCTCCAAAGTGTCTCTTTCTGACTCGGGCTGTACCATCACGGTCCGTCTAGCGTCGCCTTCCAGGGCCCCCAATGCTATCTCTGCACGCAGCGCAGGTATCAAATTACTCAATTTAACTATACTTTGTACCCTTTCGGTCCAGTCCTGCAACCCCATATTTTTACCGTTAAACTTTGGCAAGTGCTGCATTAGTGCTCCAGCCGATAAGTACCCTACTTGGGCTGGCGTGACAGGTACTGGGGCTAGGAATTCTTGTTGCGCAGGGGCACCCTGGGCCGCTGGCGCTAGGGGAATGTTTCCCGCCACGTCTCCGTCCATGACGATCGCTGTATCCTGCCGACTACGCCAAGTGTAAGCCGCCGACCGGGGTGGACTTTCCAGAATACAGCGAAGTCCTGAACAAAAGACGCGACTCGAAACCAATCCGTAGCAATGAGATTTTACTTAATTTGGCAGAACCCTTAACCAACCCGAACTCCCCCAGAAAGTTACATACGCTCAGCGGGGAAGCTGAGACTCTTGTGCCATGCAGCGCTGTGCTCTATAATGTGCGCCCTCAATATCCTCCAAGCTTTTGCCTAGCCGCAGGCCGTCTCTAACCAGCCGCTATTACCTTCTATCACCCTGGAAGCAGGAACAATCAGTGTGGATGCTAGGGAGGCACCGGCGGCACAGCACAAGAGCTTACAATCTTATCAACACACCCGTATTCTCCCCTTACACAACACCACTCAACAGATATAACAATATATAGCTCACCAGTCAAGGCAAAGTACAGTTGCGTAACGTGCGACTTGTAGATATCCTTAGACAGCTCTACGAGTATAGAGTTCTCTGTGTGTTAGGACTATGTCGGACAGCTCGGTCCCCAGCAGTGCGGCTGGCGGCCATCAGTATGCCTAACTAAACTAGCTAACTACAGGCCTTGTTATTAGTCTCAATTAGTTTGGCGGTGCGTGCACGGTTACACCAGAGGCCTTAGTTCTCTGGCTGACCCGGGTCTGATGGGTACCTTTAGACTTTGTCCGGAACGCAGGAATAGAATTTCATCCAAGAACCATATGAACTCACTGACGCCGCTACTTCTGAGCCCGGTCTGTAATGACCACCTTCTTCGTTAAGATGGTAGTCTCACAAACTCTGGAACCGTCTCTAATGCAGCTCCCCTCACGGTAGCTCCGGTCCTCGTTGGGGTCCTTTTCCCGGTGGATCGCAGTGTCCCTCTCGCTAACTGCAGTCCTCACCAGCCCATCTCAGCTCGCTCGCACGCACCTCTTCTCCTTTCTCTCTGCTCCTCTCTCTGGTCATGATGTACTTCTTTTTTCTCTGTCCCAGTCCAGAACACAGTGACCTTTTGTGGTCAAAAACAAAATGATAGTTACAACAGAAACAGGGACATTCACAGCAGGAGGACTGTTTCACCATCTTACACTCCGGCAGGATGTCGCTCGCTCCTCGTCCCCGGCGCAGCATTGCTTTCTGAATGCGGGGCTTGAAATCCCTGCATCCAGAAAGCTAATACACACGCCGTCAGCCAGTTACATCCATTCAATGACATCATTGAATGGCTGTGATTGGCTAAAACACACATGGCTTCAGCCAATCACACTATTCAATGACATCATTGAATGGGTGTGATTGCTAACACACGTGCGCCTTCAGCCAATCACAGCCATTCAATGATGTCATTGAATGGATGTAACTGGCTGAAGCCACGTGTGTTTTAGCCAATCACAGCCATTCAATGCTGTCATTGAATGGCTGTAACTGGCTGACGGCGTGTGTATTAGCTTTCTGGAAGCGGGGATTTCAAGCCCCGCATTCAGAAAGCAATGCTGCGCCGGGGACGAGGAGCGAGCGACATCCTGCCGGAGCGCGACAGAACGCCGGGGGAGGTGAGTAATGATTTTTTTTTTTTACACTTTTTTTTTTGTATTACCGGCGCATAAGACGACCCCCGACTTCAGAGCAGATTTTTCGGGGTTCAAAAGTCGTCTTATACGCCGGTATATACGGTAAGTAATTCTTCTTTATAGGCCTCATGTCTGCGGGGAAAGAGGGTCCCGCTGCGGGATTCTGCATGAAGAATCTGCGGCGGGCCTGATTTTCCCCGTGGACATGAGGCCTAAAGGAGAAGGAAGGAAAGGAATTGAAACTGCATAGCAATGTGCATTAGCAACAACATATTTACATTTCAGGGACCTAGAGGCATAGATTTTCAGGTCTTTAAATTCAGCACTTCCTAAATAGCTAATGTTATAATTAGAAAAATGCGATCATTTTATTTACCTAAACTGTTTTGTGCTGAAAAATCTCTTTAAGTGTTGGCTGCTAGGTGTCAGCCTTCCTTCTAACTTGCTATCCACTGCCTGTTGTCATGTGAAATCTATTTCTATTAACAGAAACACCAAGACAGATTACATGAAGTGTGCGTAGGTCTTTGAGGTCTTTGTTTGCTGCTACCTGATGCTGCCCATATAAATCTATGGATAAAAAAAGGAGGAAACAGACAAACAAGAAGAGAGACTGACCTAGATATGCTAGTGCAGCTGTTTTACTGTCTCATGGCTACTGAAATCACATCTACACTGTTTAGTGCTGCTGCATAATGTTTCCATGCTGCTGTTTTCTTGTACAGATAGAAGAAGGCCAAGAGACTCTCCTTTTTATGTGGGCTGTGTATGGGAGACCCATAAGGTCGGGGAAAACTGAAAATTAAAGCTAAAGTCTGCAGAGGAGAAAACTGGGGAAAATGCAGGGTAGAAGTCATGTTATAGTCAGAAATAGTGTTATTCTCCATGTACGCACACCACAATTTACTCTGAAAAGTCACCACAATGTGTAGATATGCTTCATGTATAATTTTAATATGTTTACTTGCTCTTACAAAATAAAATAGAGCAAGGTGATGCACTTGTCACAGCATTTAGCAACTTCTACAGCACTTTCCTTCTCCTTTGGTGGATGTTCCCCCCTCAAAGCCACATTAGGGTGCTTATACACAGGCGAGATATCTGCCAAAGAATCACTCAAATGAGCAGTTTTGACAAATAGTTGTTTCATGTAAAAACAGGGTGCTGAGTGAGAAAACACTTATTAGTTAGTAACTGCTTCATTTCTGCTCATTGATACAATTCCTTTCCCTGTCCCGCTCCCCACCCCTCCCCTCCTACCCCCACTACACCTTTACCATTTTCTCAACCATGTTCGTCATTATATGTAATTAGAGATCAGTAACTTGAAGTCCTAATTTAGGATACATGGAATTCAAGTGTATGCCAAGTAAGGATATTTGTTAAACCAATTTGATTTCTTGTATTTTCATGACTGGCATGTTAAATATGATGATCTCAATAAAAATCTATTGAACAATATGTGAAGGAGAGGAAGAGATCTACGGCATTCTCTGACGCCATTCACTGAATGACTATTGATCTTGTGTGAAAGCACAAGAGCAATAGCCATCTCATCTAAAAGCAGCCTTACTATGAATGCCTGAAGGTACCTTTAGATGGGGTGATTATTGCACAAATTATCACTGCAAACAGCTAATTCAGATGATTATTGTACTTTGCACATGTGGCCTCCGACAAGGCACTGAGTAACAAATCGCTCTCCTGTCAGAACTAAAAACCAAGTGACTGTTGGGCCATGTAAGTAGGAGTCACTCAATATTTGAGCAACTCCTGTTTACCTTGAATGCAGGCGGGCAGGTTGGAATGATCCTTGCCCGCTCTACCTCAATTTACTTGAACAGCTATAGCTGCATTTTAAGCACAGGAGTCAGAAGGGGTTATGGTAATGAAACAACTAGTCAAAAATAAAGCACCAGGCGTAGATAACATACTGGCAAAGCTATTGCTGCTTGTACCAGTGAAAACTATCATGATGCTGTGCCAGGCAGTATGGTTATCCAAACAATGGCCACAGGACTGGAAAAGATCTGTCTTCATCCCTTTACCAAAGAAAGGCAACTCCAAGAATTGCTCCAACTACCAAACAATAGCCCTCATTCTGTATGCAAGCAAGATCCTTCTCAAAATTATACAGGAAAGACTGAGATCAGTAGTTGAAGCTGACCTGATGTGCAGGCAGGATTCCGGCAAGGACGTGGCACCCACAACCATATTGCAAACCTGCGATGGACCATTGAAAAAGCTTGAGAATACCAAAAGACTACATTAAGGCCTTTGACTGCATCGACCATGGCAAGCTACGGCAGGCCCTACAAGACCTGGATATATTGGCATATCTAGTCAAGCTAATAAAATCACTTCATACCAATCAAGAAGCTACTGTGAGAACACATTATGGGGGCACAGATTAGTTTGGGATCGGCAAAGGAGTCTAACCGGGCTGCATCCACTCACCCTTCTTGTTTAACCTATATGCGGAAGTTATCCTGCGGAAAATTAACCTAGATGAATTGGAAACTGATTTAAGAATAGGTGGCAGAAACATCAACAATCTCCGTTATGCAGATGACACAACTCTGCTTGCAGAAATAGAAGCAGGTCTGAAGCAACTGATATGTAAGATTAAAACTGAAAGGGAAAAATAGGCCTCTACCTGAATTTAAAGAAGACTAAAATTATGACAAATGCAAAAAATGGCCAAATTCCAATCAAAATTGACAATGAGGTCATAGAATGTGTGCTAGACTTCATCTTACTTGGCTCAAAAATTGACCAGGCTGGAGAATCTATGCCAGAGATAAAAGGTAGGATAGCATTGGGGCGAAGCACAATGCTAAACATGGACATAACATGGAAAAATAGGGATATCAATATCGCAAGTAAACAGTGCAAACCACTGTTTTCCCCATGGCCATGAATGGATATGAAAGCTGGACTGTGAGAAAAGCTGATAGAAGGAGAATTAATGCGTTTGAGCTTTGGTGCTGGTAAAAGCTGCTGCATATGCCCTGGAGGCAAGAGTAACAGAGAAGTCCTGAATCGTATAAGACTCACATATTTTGGCCATGTAATGTGAGCAAAGTTGCAAAAAATTCTATAATGCTTAGACAGAACAGTGGCAAAAGAAGACCCGGCCACCAAAGGACATGATGGTGGATACTGTAAGAGTGGATACCGGCATGGATATCAACCAACTGAAAGAAGCAGTGCAAAACTGAAAAACATAGAGGCAGCCTTTACGGTCATCGAGGGTCGTGAATGACTAAATGGCTAACAACAACAACAAGCACAGGAGCGATAATTGGGCGGTAGTCCATGAGATGGTTGTCATCCCATGTAAAGGTACCTTAAATAACACCAACATGGGGGCGGAGCCTGGCCGCTGAACATGATGGCCGCTTGAGCAGAGTGCTCCGTTCGGCGCGGCACCCTTCCCGGACCTGACAGCGGCTATATAGAGCGGACATGCCGAAGGGCAGCAGAGAAAAGACCGGAGACCAGCAGGGAACCCCTCGTCCACAAAAAAGCCAGACGGAGATGCAGCGCTTTTTCAAAGAACGCGGCGCCCGCTCTCCCCACCCGCTCACCAAGATGGCGCCGGCCCGCGATGCTGCAGCCTCAAACAGTAAGGAGGGAGAGGGGGATGACTTCTCCGACGGGGAGGGCAGTGAGGAAATCACTAAAAGCTTCATGAGGGAGCTGAATAATAACGCTATGTATCCAGTTATATCTGATCTGGCCGAGATAAAGGACGATCTCAAGCACATGGGGCGTAGAGTGGAGGACTTAGAAACCTCTACAGCCTCTGTTATTAACCACTCGATTGCCCTATCCAAAGCCTTGGAAGAACAGCACGATCACCTCAACCGTGCATTACTAATGCAGGGTGACTTGGAAAACCGAAACAGGCGCTCCAATATCCGCATTAAAGGCCTCCCCGAGTCCTGGGCTACGGATATCCTCCCCAAAGTTGCCGGTGAGATTTTCCAACTTTTATTGGGTGCGGAAAGAGCCAACTCGGTCCAGATCGAGCGTATACATAGGGCCCTCAGACCCCCCCCCCCCCCGCCTCGTCTACAGACATTCCCAGGGACATCATCTGCAAAGTATTGTCCTTCCCAGACGCCTTTGCCATTCTGAAGGCCGCAAGATCCCGGAAGGATTTAAGATACGGTGATGCCTCCATCCAGATCTTCCAGGATCTGGCTCCATCTACCTTGACAAAGCGTCGCCTCCTCCGCCCGCTGCTGGAAGCCCTTAGAGCCAAGAACATAAGATACGCCTGGCTCTTCCCTTTCGGCCTGGGTATCACCCACAAGTCCGCAGGCTCTCCATCAGATCCCCAGAGGATCTCAGGGACTCTTGGGCCTTTCTGGAGCTGGACCCAATGCATATCCCGTCCTGGCTCCCTCTCCCGGATTTTCCCCAGCTTCCCAGGTTGACGCCTACTGAGACCTGGCAACAAGCAAGTTCCACCAAATCGCCCAAAAGCAAGAAAAAAAAGAACAAAGACACCCCGAATTTGGACACTTGATTTCTGCTGTTGGTCAGACCCTTGTTTAAATTCTCTCGCGGATGAGACAAGCTGTGGAAGTCTCCACAGCAAATGGAGATCACCCACAAGGGCTCTCTCTTCCCCCCGGCTTCAACTTTTTACTGGTTATGTATCTGCCTGCATTTCTTCCCTGCTTTCTACTAAAGGTTAATTAACCTGCTCCTCTCTTATGGTTTTTCAACTTCATTATTTGCCTGTCCTTTAAATGTTAAGGTTCCTCTGGGTGCCTACCTGTCCAGGTTGTGTGACCAGTTTTGCCCTCTGCTTTTTGGCAGTGCTGGTGACCCGCCTCCACCCAAAGGCAACCCAGCCCTTTTCAGGATTGCCTATAACAGTACCTGTTGATTAAGGATTTCTTTTTCTTTTCTCAGAAAGTACATTTGTCTTCTCCCCTCCCCAACTGTGTTCCCTCCTTCCTAGTGTTTTTCCCTCTCTTCCCTCCTTCTCCTTTAACCTTAAATTACTAGGCTTCCGTGGCTTCTCAGAGCCTCACGAATCCACGTGTCCAGCTAACAAAATTTTCTCTCAACTTCGCTAGCAGGTTCCTCTCGCCACGTCTGTTGGGGCTCCATGCCCGTCCCGCTTCGGCTCACTACGTTCAACGTCCGGGCCTGAATTCGCCTGCCAAGAGACACCATCTTAGTCTCTTCCTGAAAAGGTATGGCTCTGGAGTGTTTTTTTTTACAGGAGACCCACTTTAAGGGGAGTAAATGCCTTTCCCTGCCTGGGAAGCAATTCCCTGTAGGGTTCCATAGCTCTCACCCAACGTCATCCTCTAAGGGGGTTTCCATCTTTTTTCATAAGTCCGTCACCTTCTCCTGTGAGGCCCAGTACTCCGATGAAGAAGGCAGAGTCCTATTTTTGAGGGGCACATTAAACAATACCAAATTGACCATAGCTAATCTATATGCCCCTAATAAAGATCAAGTGCCGTGGCTGACTAAACAGCTTGAGACCCTCGGACATTTCGCTACTAGCCCTATCCTCCTCGGGGGAGATTTTAACGTCACTCTTTGCCCCCCGATGGACTCGTCAGTCGGTAGATCACAGGTCTCTCAGGTCAGGCTGAGGAGATTGGCCCGCAGTCTTGCGGATTTGGGGGTCTTGGACGCGTGGCGATACCGATGCCCCTCCACAAAGGATTACACATATTACTCCTCGGTCCACGCTTCGTTTCAACGCCTGGACTATATCTTTGTGTCTTCCACCCTATTGCCCTCAGTCCAAAAAGCTAGCATCGACCCCATAACCATATCTGACCACGCCCCAGTACATGTTGAACTTGGCCCCTCTCTATCTACCCCCCGGGAGTGGAGGTGGAGACTAAGCCCCTCTCTTCTGGACCTAGAGAGTGATAGACAACAAATCAATGCCCAATTAATAGAATATTTCCAACTTAACAAAACACCGGATCTCTCAGTCCCGATTGTGTGGGAGGCCCATAAGGCTTTTGCCAGAGGCTTACTAATCGCTCTTGGCTCACGAGCCAAGAAAAAGCAACAGAGGGAGATTGACGAAATACTCCAACAAATCTCTAAACTTGAGCAATCCACCAAGTCCTCGCTAAAGAAAAATAATCTGGACGAACTCATCGCCCTTAGAAAAGACCTCAAACTATGCCTAGATTCTAAGTTTAACAAGAAACATCTCCACTTTAAACATATAATCTATGCCCAGGGCAACAAAGGCAGTAAATTTATGTCCTCCATGATCAAGAAGGCCCGCTTTAGAAACTATATTAAATCTATCACCACCCCCTCAGAATCCAAGGCCACCTCGACACTAGAAATCGCAAAAGAATTTCAGTCTTTTTACTCTCAGCTATACAATCCTAAGGATACAAATACCCCTGGGGCTGCGGACTCCTCCAGAGACAGGATTAAGGCATTCCTTAACAAGCTGAAGCTCCCAAAAATTGGAGATGCAGAGGCTGTAGAACTATTAACCCCAATCACTACACGCGAGACAGAAGACTTGCTGTCCTCCTGCCCTCCCGGGAAGAACCCTGGCCCTGACGGCTTCCCTCTCACCTACTACAAAGCATTCAAACATACTCTTATTCCCCAGCTTACAGAGCTTTTTAACTCCCTCCTTCAGGGCAATCCTCTCCCGAAGCAGGCTCAAGAGGCCCACATAACCCTAGTATTAAAAGAAAATAAGGACCCGGAGAGGTGCAGTAGTTACAGGCCAATTTCGTTGATCAATCTGGACATAAAGCTCTGGGCAAAGCTCTTAGCCAAAAGACTAGAATCTTACCTCCCAATCCTAATAAACGTAGAACAAACCGGCTTCATAAAAGGGAGGGAGGGTAAAGACAATTGTCTAAAATTGCTACACGCTTCGAGGTATGCCCAGACCCACAATATCCCCCTTGCTTTAGTAAGTACGGATGCGGAAAAAGCATTTGATAGGGTCGACTGGGGGTACATGGAATTGGTTCTGCTGCACTATGGCATTCCTCCGGGGTTCGTCTCTGCAATATTCTCCCTATACGCTAGGCCCTTCGCCAGGCTGAAAATTAACGACTCCCTGTCCCCTCTCTCCCTCCCTCTTCATCCTAACATTAGAACCCTTCCTACAAAAAATTAGAGAAGACCCAGAGATCCGGGGCCTGAAAATCAATAGAGCAGCGATGTCGCTGGCTGCCTTTGCCGACGACATCGTGTTTTTGATTACCAACCCGGTCTCGGGCCTCCCCTCCTTGGTCAAACTCCTAGAGGAGTTTGGCTCCTTCTCAAACTTCAAAACAAACTTCACGAAATCCATTGTCCTCAACGTATCTATCCCCTTACCCCAGAGCAGAGTCATTAGAACTTCAACTCCCTTTGAGTGGTCCGAATCCCTGATTGACTTTCTAGGCGTAAAAATTACCAAAAGATCTGAGGACCTGTTCTCCGCCAACTTCGACCCGCTCCTGACCAAAGTTAAAAACCTGCTGAGTGCTTACGACCAGCCCTTAGTCTCCTGGCTGGGCAGGAAAAATGTCCTGAAATCCTATGTGTTGCCTGTGATCCTCTACCAGATCCGCCTTCTCCCAATTCATCTCCCTAGCAGATTCTTTAAAGCCATCCGTACAATCTTCTCAGACTACGTCTGGAAAAGAAAAAGACCCAGACTAGCAAACTGCCTCCTGGTTAAGAGGGTCGACGAGGGGGGCATTGGTATGCCATGCGTCCGGGACTTCTATTTAGCATCCCAGCTCCAATACTGGATGGAGTTGGCTCTCCCTAGCGGAGATGGCATAATTTTCTCTCTAGCTGAAAAGACCTACGGCCCGACTCTCAGAGAGGACCTGCGGTACCCGGACAGGAGAGGCTTGAGGAGGGCAAGGGGGGAGGCCTTACTCAGGGGCCCATTTGAGGCCTGGAACAGCATGAGAGAGAGCCTGGCTCCTTCTCCATCCCCCTGCGCCCCTTTGAGCTCTTTATATAGAATAATGGACCTCCCACTGGACCCGTGCTCTGCTGACGTCTGGAGTATTTTCAAGGATAAGAAAATTAGTGATATCCAGGTTCTAGCACATAGACCTCCTAGCGAACTTGTCCGCGAGCTTCTTCCTTGCTGGACTCCCCACCCATTACAGACCCTCCACATAACCAAAGTACTCCGAGATTTCATCTCAAAATTCAAGTCCACTAGACCAAGATCTGAATTTGAATGAGCCTTACTGGGGGACAGGGAGCCTAATAGGAGAATAGCCTTTCTACGTAAGCATTTCATCTCCCCTCCCACATCCTCAAAACCGGCTTTCCTGACCTCTTTGGGAGAGAACTCCATATCTCCCTCTCCCTGAGTGACACTAAGTTGATTCTGCGGACGGCCTTTGGCCTCTCCCCCTGTGTCACCTCCCAGGAGAGCCACTATAAGCTCTTGGCGAGGTGGTACAGGACCTCTCAATGGCTGTTTGACCATGCACTGGCCCCACACGGAAGGTGCTGGAGATGTGACGCTGATATTGGCTCCTTCCTACACTTGTGGTGGAATTGCCCGTTGGTCTCCCCTTTTTGGAATGACGTTGAGGTAATCCTGAAAAAGCTATCCCCGTCCCTGAAACTATCCCCGGAATTGGTTCTCCTGTGAAAGCCTTCCCCAGCCTTCCATCCCCTCAAACATCAACTCCTGGCCTTCCTCATTGATGCGGCCAAAGCGCTTATCCCATTACTTTGGCGCCAACAAACCTCCCCCTCGCTGCTGCAGTGGAGAGACAGGGTGGACCTTATCGCTAGCCTAGAGGAATTGGTTAGTTGGTCAAATGGAACCCACCATAAATATCAAAAAATTTGGTCCCCCTGGCGGGTGCTGAGAAATAAATTCTAACTCACCAGACCTGGAGGGCCTGGTTCGGTTGGGTGTGGTCTGCCGGACGGGGGCGGGGGTGTCAGCCCCAATTCTGACTCCCAGGAGCTTCCGAGCTCAAGTAAGGCCTCCTAGACTTCGAGAGAACTTACCTACAACCATGGTAGCCCACCTTTATCCCTTCCCGGTTCCCTTAGCCCACCCCCCTCCCCCCTCCCCCCATCTCCCCCCAGTATCTTGTCTTTGCTGGCGGTCCGTCACTCTGTCGTGGACCAGTAGTTTTGCTCCCTGAGGGGGCCATGGAGTGGCTTATCCCAGGAGTGGCGGTTTGGCCCTCCCTGGCCCCCCATGGGTTGAGCACCCTTGTTCATAATGTTTTATAAGATTGTAATAAGCCTGACAACTTGCTAATCTTTTGACTTTTCCTGTATGTCTTGATTTATACATAAAAACTCCAATAAAAACTGATTTGAAAAAAAAAAAAAATAACACCAACATCCATATTATTTGCATAAGAATGCATGCCATTCATATGCAAATGTATTGAATGGCATGCAATATATACATCAATAAATTGATGTATAAATGTGTAATTTTGCAGGCGCACCTCTTATAGACATTTATCTTAAATATCGTATCTCGCACACCATTGCCTAGCTATTTTGATGCAGTTTATAAAAAAAAATATGCACAGAATTATATAATGTGAGCAAATTCTCTGGAAACAACATTAATGCCGTCACAGTCAGTGTATCCAGAAGAAGAGCATGCCAAAGAACGCGCTGGCAAGACCTAATCAAGGTTGACACGAACATGACTGTGGAAAATCTGAAGGAAGCAGCCAAAGACAGGGAAGCACGGCGTATGCTGATCCACAAGGTGATCGAAAGTCGTCAGCGACTGCATGGATAAATCATCATCAGTTCATATAAAAAATGAATTCCCTAAAACAGCATTTCTTGGATCAGTCTCAATGCATCATCAATAACAGCAATGCAGTTGCCATAAATGCTAGCATATTAAGTAAATATACAGATAAGCTCTCCTTTGGAAGAAATAAAACTGCCTCTGGGGTGACCTATAATTATCCTGTAAGTCATCTGTCTCAGTAAGGGTAGTTAAATATTTTCACTGTGAATTTTCAGTAAATCAGTGTTACATGAGGATTTTGTAACAGAGTTATTTGGAGATTTGCTGTAAATGTCACCCTATTAGAGATGAGCGAACGTACTCGTCTGAGCTTGATACTCGTTCGAGTATTAGCGTGTTCGAGATGCTCGTTACTCGTAACGAGTACCACGCGATGTTCGGGTTACTTTCACTTTCCTCTCTGAGACGTTAGCGCGCTTTTCTGGCCAATTGAAAGACAGGGAAGGCATTACAACTTCCCCCTGCGACGTTCAAGCCCTATACCACCCCCCTGCAGTGACTGGCTGGGGAGATCAGGTGTCACCCGAGTATAAAAATCGGCCCCTCCCGCGGCTCGCCTCAGATGCGTTGTGAGATAGCTGAGGGACAGTGGTATCGTGTTGGAGCTGCTGTAGGGAGAGTGTTAGGAGTTAGTGTAGGCTTCAAGAACCCCAACGGTCCTTCTTAGGACCACATCTAACCGTGTGCAGTACTGTGGAGGTTGCTTTTAGCAGTGTTGCACTTTTTTTTTTTTTTTGTATATCGGCCATGTAGAGCATTGCGCCCTGCAGTAATACTCAAGGGAGAGAATTGTGTAGGCAGGGCCAGAAGACATATATTATAGATTGAATATACGCAGTGGTCATTTTGAAAAAAATATTTGAAAAAAATCTATTTGGCCTGCCTGTCACTCTGCTCAGTGTTCTGGGTCCGTGTCTGCTGGGGGTAGTATTTCTCCAAATAAATACGCAGCCAGCTAAGTGTTACAGCAGCCTTGCGCCAAATTATTTCCTGGCTCTGAAATCACCGGTCTGTTGCAGTTAATAACAGTGCAACACTGCAGTTCCGTGACACACACATCAGGGACAGAATTGTGTAGGCAGGGCCAGAAGACATATATTATAGATTGAATATACGCAGTGGTCCTTTTGAAAAAAATATTTGGAAAAAATCTATTTGGCCTGCCTGTCACTGTGCTCAGTGTTCTGGGTCCGTGTCTGCTGGGGGTAGTAGTTCTCCAAATAAATACGCAGCCAGCTAAGTGTTACAGCAGGCTTGCGCCAAATTATTTCCTGGCTCTGAAATCACCGGTCTGTTGCAGTTAATAACAGTGCAACACTGCAGTTCCGTCACACAGTCCAGGGACAGAATTGTGTAGGCAGGGCTAGAAGACATATATTATAGATTGAATATACGCAGTGGTCCTTTTGAAAAAAATATTTGGAAAAAATCTATTTGGCCTGCCTGTCACTCTGCTCAGTGTTCTGGGTCGGTGTCTGCTGGGGGTAGTAGTTCTCCAAATAAATACGCAGCCAGCTAAGTGTTACAGCAGGCTTGCGCCAAATTATTTCTTGGCTCTGAAATTACCGGTCTGTTGCAGTTAATAACAGTGCAACACTGCAGTTCTGTCACACAGTCCAGGGACAGAATTGTGTAGGCAGGGACAGAAGACATATATTATAGATTGAATATACGCAGTGGTCCTTTTGAAAAAAATCTTGAAAAAAAAATCTATTTGGCCTGCCTGTCACTGTGCTCAGTGTTCTGGGTCCGTGTCTGCTGGGGGTAGTATTTCTCCAAATAAATACGCAGCCAGCTAAGTGTTACAGCAGGCTTGCGCCAAATTATTTCCTGGCTCTGAAATCACCGGTCTGTTGCAGTTAATAACACTGCAACACTGCAGTTCCGTGACACACACATCAGGGACAGAATTGTGTAGGCAGGGCCAGAAGACATATTATTGATTGAATATACGCAGTGGTCCTTTTGAAAAAAATATTTGAAAAAAATCTATTTGGCCTGCCTGTCACTCTGCTCAGTGTTCTGGGTCCGTGTCTGCTGGGGGTAGTAGTTCTCCAAATAAATACGCAGCCAGCTAAGTGTTACAGCAGGCTTGCGCCAAATTATTTCCTGGCTCTGAAATCACCGGTCTGTTGCAGTTAATAACAGTGCAACACTGCAGTTCCGTCACACAGTCCAGGGACAGAATTGTGTAGGCAGGGACAGAAGACATATATTATAGATTGAATATACGCAGTGGTCCTTTTGAAAAAAATCTTGAAAAAAAAATCTATTTGGCCTGCCTGTCACTGTGCTCAGTGTTCTGGGTCCGTGTCTGCTGGGGGTAGTATTTCTCCAAATAAATACGCAGCCAGCTAAGTGTTATAGCAGGCTTGCGTCAAATTATTTCCTGGCTCTGAAATCACCGGTCTGTTGCAGTTAATAACACTGCAACACTGCAGTTCCGTGACACACACATCAGGGACAGAATTGTGTAGGCAGGCCCAGAAGACATATTATAGATTGAATATACGCAGTGGTCCTTTTGAAAAAAATATTTGAAAAAAATCTATTTGGCCTGCCTGTCACTCTGCTCAGTGTTCTGGGTCCGTGTCTGCTTGGGGTAGTATTTCTCCAAATAAATACGCAGCCAGCTAAGTGTTACAGCAGGCTTGCGCCAAATTATTTCCTGGCTCTGAAATCACCGGTCTGTTGCAGTTAATAACACTGCAACACTGCAGTTCCGTGACACACACATCAGGGACAGAATTGTGTAGGCAGGGCCAGAAGACATATTATAGATTGAATATACGCAGTGGTCCTTTTGAAAAAAATATTTGAAAAAAATCTATTTGGCCTGCCTGTCACTCTGCTCAGTGTTCTGGGTCCGTGTCTGCTGGGGGTAGTATTTCTCCAAATAAATACGCAGCCAGCTAAGTGTTACAGCAGGCTTGCGCCAAATTATTTCCTGGCTCTGAAATCACCGGTCTGTTGCAGTTAATAACAGTGCAACACTGCAGTTCCGTCACACAGTCCAGGGACAGAATTGTGTAGGCAGGGACAGAAGACATATATTATAGATTGAATATACGCAGTGGTCCTTTTGAAAAAAATCTTGAAAAAAAATCTATTTGGCCTGCCTGTCACTCTGCTCAGTGTTCTGGGTCCGTGTCTGCTGGGGGTAGTATTTCTCCAAATAAATACGCAGCCAGCTAAGTGTTACAGCAGGCTTGCGCCCAATTATTTCCTGGCTCTGAAATCACCGGTCTTTTGCAGTTAATAACAGTGCAACACTGCAGTTCCGTGACAAACACATCAGGGACAGAATTGTATAGGCAGGGCCAGAAGACATGTATTATAGATTGAATATACGCAGTGGTCCTTTTGAAAAAAATATTTGAAAAAAATCTATTTGGCCTGCCTGTCACTGTGCTCAGTGTTCTGGGTCCGTGTCTGCTGGGGGTAGTATTTCTCCAAATAAATACGCAGCCAGCTAAGTGTTACAGCAGGCTTGCGCCAAATTATTTCCTGGCTCTGAAATCACCGGTCTGTTGCAGTTAATAACAGTGCAACACTGCAGTTCCGTCACACAGTCCAGAAACAGAATTGTGTAGGCAGGGACAGAAGACATATATTATAGATTGAATATACGCAGTGGTCTTTTTGAATAAAATCTTGAAAAAAATCTATTTGGCCTGCCTGTCACTCTGCTCAGTGTTCTGGGTCCGTGTCTGCTGGGTGTAGTAGTTCTACAGATAAATACGCAGCCAGCTAAGTGTTACAGCAGGCTTGCGGCAAATTATTTCCTGGCGTTCCGTAAGCGAACTCAGCCTCCAACCACAGGCCAATAAGCGGCACATTTAATTACAGTGTTGTGTTTCTGCATTCCTGGTAATACAGCATGCTGAGGGGTAGGGGTAGGCCTAGAGGACGTGGGCGCGGCCGAGGACGCGGAGGCCCTAGTCCGGGTGTGGGCACAGGCCGAGCTCCTGATCCAGGTGTATCGCAGCCGACTGCTGCGGGATTAGGAGAGAGGCACGTTTCTGGCGTCCCCACATTCATAGCACATTTAATGGGTCCACGCGGTAGACCTTTATTAGAAAATGAGCTGTGTGAGCAGGTCCTGTCGTGGATGGCAGAAAGTGCTTCCAGCAACCTATCGTCCACCCAGAGTTCTGCGCCGTCCACTGCTGCAACTCAGAATCCTCTGGCTGCTGCTCCTCCTTCCTCCCAGCCTCCTCACTCCAAGAAAATGAGACATTCTGAGGAGCGGGCAGACTCCCAGGAACTGTTCTCGGGCCCCTGCTCAGATTGGGCAGCAGTGGTTCCTCTCCCACCAGAGGAGTTTATCGTGACTGATGCCCAACCATTGCAAAGTTCCCGGGGTCCGGGGGATGAGGCTGGGGACTTCCGGCAACTGTCTCAAGACCTTTCAGTGGGTGAGGAGGCCGATGACGATGAGACACAGTTGTCTATCAGTGAGGTAGTAGTAAGGGCATTAGGTCCGAGGGAGGAGCGCACCGAGGATTCTGAGGAAGAGCAGCAGGACAATGAGGTGACTGACCCCACCTGGTTTGCTACGCCTACTGAGGACAGGTCTTCAGAGGGGGAGGCAAGGGCAGCAGCAGGGCAGGTTGCAAGAGGCAGTGCGGTGGCCAGGGGTAGAGGCAGGGCCAGACCGAATAATCCACCAACTGTTTCCCAAAGCGCCCCCTCGCGCCATGCCACCCTGCAGAGGCCATGGTGCTCAAAGGTCTGGCAGTTTTTCACTGAGAGTGCAGACGACCGACGAACAGTGGTGTGCAACCTTTGTCGCGCCAAGATCAGCCGAGGAGCCACCACCACCAGCCTCACCACCACCAGCATGCGCAGACATATGATGGCCAAGCACCCCACAAGGTGGGACGAAGGCCGTTCACCGCCTCCGGTTGCACCACTGCCTCTCCCCCTGTGCCCCAACCTGCCACTGAGATCTAACCCCGCTCTGAGGACACAGGCACTACCGTCTCCTGGCCTGCACCCACACCCTCACCTCCGCTGTCCTCGGCCCCATCCAGCAATGTCTGTCAGCGCAGCGTCCAGCCGTCGCTAGCGCAAGTGTAGGAGCGCAAGCGCAAGTACGCCGCCACGCACCCGCACGCTCAAGCGTTAAACGTGCACGTAGCCAAATTTATCAGCCTGGAGATGCTGCCGTATAGGGTTGTGGAAACGGAGTCCTTCAAAAGTATGATGGCGGCGGCGGCCCCGCGCTACTCAGTTCCCAGTCGTCACTACTTTTCCCGATGTGCCGTCCCAGCCCTGCACGACCACGTCTCCCGCAACATTGTACGCGGCCTCACCAACGCGGTTACTGCCAAGGTCCACTTAACAACGGACACGTGGACAAGCACAGGCGGGCAGGGCCACTATATCTCCCTGACGGCACATTGGGTGAATTTAGTGGAGGCTGGGACAGAGTCAGAGCCTGGGACCGCTCACGTCCTACCCACCCCCAGAATTGCGGGCCACAGCTCGGTGGTGGTATCTGCGGCGGTGTATGCTTCCTCCACTAAACCACCCTCCTCCGCCTCCTCCAACGCAACCTCTGTCTCGCAATCAAGATGTGTCAGCAGCAGCACGTCACCAGCAGTCGGTGTCGCGCGTCGTGGCAGCACAGCGGTGGGCAAGCGTCAGCAGGCCGTGCTGAAACTACTCAGCTCAGGAGATAAGAGGCACACGGCCCACGAACTGCTGCAGGGTCTGACAGAGCAGACCGACCGCTGGCTTGCGCCGCTGAGCCTCCAACCGGGCATGGTCGTGTGTGACAACAGCCGTAACCTGGTGGCGGCTCGGCAGCTCGGCAGCCTCACGCACGTGCCATGCCTGGCCCACGTCTTTAATTTGGTGGTTCAGCGCTTTCTGAAAAGCTACCCTCGCTTGTCAGACCTGCTCGGAAAGGTGTGCCGGCTCTGCGCACATTTCCGCAAGTCCCACACGGACGCTGCCACCCTGCGCACCCTGCAACATCGGTTTAATCTGCCAGTGCACCGACTGCTGTGCGACGTGCCCACACGGTGGAACTCTATGCTCCACATGTTGGCCAGGCTCTATGAGCAGCGTAGAGCTATAGTGGAATACCAACTCCAACATGGGCGGCGCAGTGGGAGTCAGCCTCCTCAATTATTTTCAGAAGAGTGTGCCTGGTTGGCAGACATCTGCCAGGTCCTTCGAAACTTTGAGGAGTCTACCCAGGTGGTGAGCGGCGATGCTGCAATCATTAGCGTCACCATTCCTCTGCTATGCCTCTTGAGAAGTTCCCTGCAAAGCATAAAGGCAGACGCTTTGCACTCGGAAACAGAGCCGGGGGAAGACAGTATGTCGTTGGATAGTCAGAGCACCCTCCTGTCTATATCTCAACGCGTTGAGGAGGAGGAGGAGGAGGAGGAAGATGAGGAGGAGGGGGAAGACACAGCTTGGCCCACTGGTGAGGGTACACATGCTGCTGGCCTGTCATCCTTTCAGCGTGTATGGCCTGAGGAGGAGGAGGAGGAGGAGGAGGAGGATCCTGAAAGTGATCTTCCTAGTGAGGACAGCCATGTGTTGTGTACAGGTACCCTGGCACACATGGCTGACTTCATGTTAGGATGCCTTTCTCGTGACCCTCGCGTTACACGCATTCTGGCCACTACGGATTACTGGGTGTACACACTGCTCGACCCACGGTATAAGGAGAACCTTTCCACTCTCATACCCGAAGAGGAAAGGGGTTCGAGAGTGTTGCTATACCACAGGACCCTTGCGGACAAACTGATGGTAAAATTCCCATACGACAGCGCTAGTGGCCGAAGGCGCAGTTCCGAGGGTCAGGTAGCAGGGGAGGCGCGGAGATCAGGCAGCATGTACAGCACAGGCAGGCCAACACTCTTTAAGGCCTTTGACAGCTTTATGGCTCCCAGCAAGACTGTGTCACCGCTCCCCAGTCACGGCTGAGTCGGCGGGAGCACTGTAAAAGGATGGTGAGGCAGTACGTAGCCGATCGCACGACCGTCCTCCGTGACGCCTCTGCCCCCTACAACTACTGGGTGTCGAAGCTGGACACGTGGCCTGAACTCGCGCTGTATGCCCTGGAGGTGCTTGCTTGTCCTGCGGCTAGCGTCTTGTCAGAGAGGGTGTTTAGTGCGGCTGGGGGAATCATCACAGATAAGCGTACCCGCCTGTCAACCGACAGTGCCGACAGGCTTACACTCATCAAGATGAACAAAGCCTGGATTTCCCCAGACTTCTCTTCTCCACCAGCGGACAGCAGCGATACCTAAGCAATACGTAGGCTGCACCCGCGGATGGAAGCATCGTACTGTATCCCCATCAAAAACGGGGACCTTTTCGCTTCATCAATCTGTGTATAATATTCCTCCTCCTCCTGAAACCTCACAGAATCACGCCGAACGGGCAATTTTTCTTAGGCCCACAAGGCTCAGTCATATAATTTTTCTAAACAATTTTTATACGTTTCAATGCTCATTAAAGCGTTGAAACTTTCACCTCCACCAATTTTTATTTTAACTGGGCTGCCTCCTGGCCTAGTTACCAATTAAGCCACATTAACCAAAGCTATTAATGGGTTTCACCTGCCCTCTTGGTTGGCCATGGCCAATTTTTCTGATGTACATTAGTACTGTTGATACAGCAATTTTTGTGGGCCCTCGCCTACAGTGTAATCAAATTAATTTTTAGCCCACCTGCATCCGCTGTGTTGGGCACTGCAATGGGATATATTTATGTACCGCCGGTGGGTTCCAGGGAGCCACCCATGCTGTGGGTCCACAGGGAGTTGTAAATGCATCTGTGTCCACTTCTAAAGAACCCCAGTCTGACAGGGGCATGCAGTGTGGGCCGAAGCCCACCTGCATTAAGCATGACATTATTACCTCAGCTGTGATGGGCAAAGCAATGGGATATATTTATGTACCGCCGGTGGCTTCCTGGCACCCACCCATGCTGTGGGTCCACAGGGAGTAGTAACTACATGTGTCCACTTCTAAAGAACCCCAGTCTGACTGGGGCATGCAGTGTGGGCCGAAGCCCACCTGCATTAAAGATGACATTATTGCCTCAGCTGTGATGGGCAATGCAATGGGATATTTTTATGTACCGCTGGTGGGTTCCAGGGAGCCACCCATGCTGTGGGTCAACAGGGAGTTGTAAATGCATCTGTGTCCACTTCTAAAGAACCCCAGTCTGACTGGGGCATGCAGTGTGGGCCGAAGCCCACCTGCATTAAACATGACATTATTACCTCAGCTGTGATGGGCAAAGCAATGGGATATATTTATGTACCGCCGGTGGCTTCCTGGCACCCACCCATGCTGTGGGTCCACAGGGAGTTGTAACTACATGTGCCCACTTCTAAAGAACCCCAGTCTGACTGGGGCATGCAGTGTGGGCCGAAGCCCACCTGCATTAAACATGACATTATTACCTCAGCTGTGATGGGCAATGCAATGGGATATTTTTATGTACCGCCGGTGGGTTCCAGGGAGCCACCCATGCTGTGGGTCCACAGGGAGTTGTAAATGCATCTGTGTCCACTTCTAAAGAACCCCAGTCTGACTGGGGCATGCAGTGTGGGCCGAAGCCCACCTGCATTAAACATGACATTATTACCTCAGCTATGATGGGCAATGCAATGGGATATATTTATGTACCGCCGGTGGCTTCCTGGCACCCACCCATGCTGTGGGTCCACAGGGAGTTGTAACTACATGTGTCCACTTCTAAAGAACCCCAGTCTGACTGGGGCATGCAGTGTGGGCCGAAGCCCACCTGCATTAAACATGACATTATTACCTCAGCTGTGATGGGCAATGCAATGGGATATTTTTATGTACCGCCGGTGGGTTCCAGGGAGCCACCCATGCTGTGGGTCCACAGGGAGTTGTAAATGCCTCTGTGTCCACTTCTATAGAACCCCAGTCTGACTGGGGCATGCAGTGTGGGCCGAAGCCCACCTGCATTTCATCTGACGTTAGCTCTGCTGTCTAGGGCACTGCAATGGGATACATTTATGTACAGCGGGTGGGTTCCAGGGAGCCACCCATGCTGTGGGTGCACACGGAATTCCCATTGCGGAGTTGTACATGCCTGTGACTATTTATAAAAAACCGCGGTCTGACTGGGGCATGCAGACACCTTGACAGAATGAATAGTGTGTGGCACATAGGTTCCCCATTGCTATGCCCACGTGTGCAGCTCCAGATGGAGGTGGCACAGGATTGGATTTCTCATTGCTTCTGTACAGCATTGTGGACTACCGCCCCGCCCCTTTTAAAGAGGGTCACTGCCTTGCAGTGCCAACCCTCTGCAGTGTGTGCCTGCGGTTCCTCTGGCAGACGCACTTATAAATAGACATGAGTGTGGCGTGGCATGAGGGCAGCTGAAGGCTGCGCAGGGACAGTTTGGTGTGCGCTGTGGACACTGGGTCGTGCAGGGGGGGTTGGGCAGCATGTAACCGAGGAGAAGTGGCAGCGGAGTGTCATGCAGGCAGTGATTGTGCTTTGTTGGAGGTAGAGTGGGGCTTAGCTAAGGTATGCATTGCTAATGAGGGCTTTTCAGAAGTAAAAGTTGTTGGTGGGGCACTCTTGCCGCTATTGTGGCTTAATAGTGGGACCTGTGAACTTGAGATGCAGCCCAACATGTAGCCCCTCGCCTGCCCTATCCGTTGCTGTGTCGTTCCCATCACTTTCTTGAATTGCCCAGATTTTCACAAACGAAAACCTTAGTGAGCATCGGCGATATACAAAAATGCTCGGGTCGCCCATTGACTTCAATGGGGTTCGTTATTCGAAACGAACCCTCGAGCATCGCGAAAAGTTCGTCTCGAGTAACGAGCACCCGAGCATTTTGGTGCTCGCTCATCTCTACACCCTATGCATTGCAAAAGATGAAATCTGTGGTGAAAATGTTAATTTCTGGGTAGATTTTTTTCTGCAGCATGTGGATAAGATTTGCAAAATTTCATTCACTTTGCTGCTACTATAATATACTGCAGTTTTTCTGCCCATAAATCCAGCTGAAAAATCTGCAGATTATGCACCACGTATGAATGTACTCTACAGAGCCTGAAACATAATTAGGAATATCAACCAAATTAAAGATACTGATCTGTAGACAGTGCTTTTTCAGAGCAGTGTGCATACACAAGACTTCTATTTCAGAGTAATGTGCATATATAGACGCACAAGGTCATATAAGATTATTGAGTTCCAAGAAGAGTACATTAAATACTCAACTTTAGAATTCTATACAAATTAAATTGCATACTATTGTATTTAACTAATAACCTTGAGTTAATGGTCAGTAATAATCAATATGCTGTTGTAAATTGGCAGTGGTGAACATGTAATGGAAGGCTAAGGAAATTACTGGTATATGGCAAAAGTAGCTGACAGCACACAGAATGGATTTTCTATGTTTAATAATACAAAAAAATACATTTGGCAAAATTAGATTTTTATCTACTACTGCCTGTAATACAGACAGCTGTGTGTAGTGGCATAGAAGAGCCAGTAGACAGACTGAGCAGCGCAGAGGAAAGCATACCATGCAAGGATCATTAAAATGGAATTCAAGAAAAAGTGATGATGGTAGCTAATCCATAGATCTGTACTTGATGCATTCAACAAATACACTTCGTCAACAAAATCTAGCAACTAGAAGGAGTTGTTGTTTTGCTGCAAGACTCAGTATGCAGTTACATGTTGGGCAGATATGTAAATGATAAAGTTGTGGTGTGATTAGATAAATGGTTTTGCCACCTCAGGCCCTGAAATTGTTTCCACCCACGTCTTATAAAAAGACTCTTAGAGGCTACTTGTGTGTAGTGACCTCTTTTTCCACTTTTTTAGAGCTTGTTGACCACTAGACGACTCTACAACACAATCAAAGAGCTTTCGCCTAGTTTACAGAGATTGAGAGGGTTGTGAATTATTGGAATGCAAGAAGCTGGATAGTTGCATTGACAAATTCCCTGCCATCTGGGTTGTTCTGATGATGAATCCAAGTCTATTTTGGCCACTGAGGACGGCCGTATTTGTGTCTGGAGACCCAAGGGTGATTGCCTCAATCCTGCCTTTGCTTTGATTGGCACACATATAACAGTAGGTCACCCCCAGTAGTGGTAACATGGACAATGACAGCTCAGAGATATGTTCAGGATATCTCATGCAGGACTTCCAAGGGGCATTTCACAGCAGGATAATGCTTGGCTGCACACCACAGCAAGGGTGTCATAGGAATGCCTCCATAACATTGCCACACTTCTGTGGCCTCCCAGGTGACCACATTTATCACCAATAGAATATATATGGAAGCATCTGGGACACGGACCTTGGCAGCCTAAAAGTTTGCACAGTATAGAGGCTCAGTTAAGGCAAATGTGAACTGATAAGTTGCAGGATGACATATGGAACCTGAATTCCTCCATGTCCACCCATATCACATCTTACATCCCAGCTAGAGGTGGTACAACAGGGTACTAGAGCCTCCATTCAAATGTTCAGTTTTTCACAATAAATAATCCTTTTGCTCTTAAATGGTAATCACTTATATCAGTGTTACAATCACATATAAGGTTTCATTTGATTCCGACAACTCCTAGTTGCTTGGATTTTTATGACAATGAATGTACTTGAACTATTAGTAATAAACA
Source organism: Eleutherodactylus coqui (assembly GCF_035609145.1). Lineage (NCBI taxonomy): Eukaryota > Metazoa > Chordata > Amphibia > Anura > Eleutherodactylidae > Eleutherodactylus > Eleutherodactylus coqui. The sequence goes on along the minus strand of NC_089839.1, from coordinate 236,620,819 downwards.
AAAAATACTCTAAGTGCATATTCACATAGGTGTATCTCCTGTTTGTGTTTCATAGAAAGCACATGCACTTATTACAGCCAATTAAGCTATTCTTACTGGATGTGTAAAAAAAAAGCAGCATATCCTATGCTGGTCCATATCACAGACCAGACGTGGGTATAGGACAGCACATGGATGTGTGTCTATGTGCTGTCCGATGCGATTTGCACCCTAGAATACCCCCTTATGAATGGGCCCCCAAGGATACGTCCAGATGAGATTTTCCTTGGGGATTTGCTCACGGAAAATTTGTAACAGAATACAGTAGCACAAAAGTGGATGAGATTTTAACAAATTTTATCCACAACCTACAAAAAATTTATTTGTGGAAATTCTACAAAATGTCAATTTTTGCTCCGAATTTCCGCCATTAATTTCACCCCTCTCAATGTAGAAGGGCGAAAACTGCTGGCAAAATCTGCCTATTACGCATTCAGATTTTGCTACAGATTCAGACAGTTTACATGACTGTTCGAAACATCTGAATGGAATTGCAGAAATCCATGCTCAATCTACAAAAAATCGGATGCTTGTGAACATGATCCATCCTTTAGCTTGTGAACATGATTCATCCTCTGTTATGATGTCTTTTTGTATAGTAGGAGTTTTGTATCTTCATTATATGCATTATAGTTTAATTATCTTTATATTTATAAACATCAATGATAAATAAATGGTAATTATACAGAGTGCTACATAGTCTCTTCCTGCATCTGTTGGGGACTACCTTCTTATGTGTCAGCCACCGGTTACATAGTGTAATATAGTGCATTACGGCTTAAACAGATAGGAGCGTTTTAGCGCATGAACCGTTAAGATAGGCCCTGCCTTATCTTTCTCACATTTTAGTCAGTGTAAAATGTCTATTGATTTGTACTAAACTAGATGTATTACGCAGCTGTAGTGACTTTAACTCTTAGAGGCTAATGACTGCATAATTTCATTATAGTAATTGCTGGACAATGGCATGGTGAAAAGATGTGTGTTTTGTGACTTCAGCCTAATGTGGAACTCTGCTGCATAAGGAAAGAGTTAAATCACAGTGTTATATGTTATTGCTTGTGTTCATCTTGAGTGTTTTCCCAGTCCTTCCCCATCCCCCACACATAATCTTCTTCAACAAAGAGATACTTACTTTCCATTTCAGTTTTGGCCACATGTTGTTAAGACAAAGGCTCCTATTTGAGAGAGGTGGGGAGAGGGGGAGGCGGGGAATTCTATATAACCAAGCGAATAAGAATATATATATGTTACTGATGTAATCTGTTGAACGCCCATAAACGGCAGGTGTTATGTCTTGTAATAAAAGAGGCTGTTTGGACGTTCCTGCCCACAGAGCCATTTTGGATATGAGACTGATAACTTGTGTCTGATCTGGTCGATGATGTGTGCACACTATACAATTTGGAAGCTACAGAATACCCCGAAACCTGCTGGAGAAAACCATATTCCAGCTCAGTGGCGTCCCTGAGTGGGCGGGTGGATCTGTGAAGTCAGAGCCTGGAACGTATAGAGACCGGCTGATAGCACGCGGAACTCAGGGGCCCAAAAATCTACAGAACACGGTAAGATTGCTTTATTTTAATCTACCTGTGTCAAGCTGATTTCCAACTGCTAATCTGCCTGTATCTGATCCAGACTAGACCTTCACTGAAAGGCAGGTAATAACTCTAGTTCTGTCCACCCGATTACCACCATGTTACCTGTCTAGGGGTATTTTGTATGCTGTGGCTGTTGTGTCTGAGACGGTTAAAGATTGTGTATACAAGACCAAGAGACAAATTCTGTGAGGGTTAATGTGTCAGAAGGGCGGACTTGGCTGTTTAAGTCTGAGGGAGCACGCCAGAGACACTTACTCCTAGGTAACTAGTGTGAGGTTAGGAAAATTTATGATACGCGTATGCACCTGTATGATTGAGCGTGTTATGTTCTCATATGTGGAAAGGTATATACGTGGGAATTATAGCCGTGCTTTGTGACGGCTGATGTCTCCGGATATTGTTGAGGTCTTTGGTCACTGAATATAATCGTCAGTCTCTGTGTATAGCTAAATGTCCTGTCCAAACTGTGTGCAGGGAGTGCTGTTGGGGATTACTAGTCTAGGGTGGGCTGTCGCAAAGGTAGGCGAGCCATATACCTTGAGCCGTTGTGGGTATTCTCCAGTAATCCCGTCTGTACCGTCTGTTCGGTGTTATAGAATTAATGTGCATTGTGATCTGAGTGGGAAAGAGCGGTTATATTGGAAGGATTTGAAGAAAGCAGATTTTACAAGAGGAACACTACTGTGTCCAGAAACTTCGAATAGGATAGACTTGGTAGGTAGAATAGAGTTGAGCAGATTGAGAAGGTTAGGCATAGACGCAGGTTGTTTAGAGAATGGGGAGCAAAGTGAGCAAGGACAAAGGCCATAGAGCTTGTGATTTGGTTGCTGAAAGGGAGGGAGCAGAGTTTGCTGAACAATGGGAAAGGATCAGGAAAAGTTGCAGAAAGAAATGTCGGGTTATGGACAGATAAGCAGAAAGAAAGGTGTATTAGATTGCTAGGAGAAGGTATAATGTAGGAAAGAGATTCAAGATGAGAATCATGAACAATGTAATGCCTTTGTGTTGACTACAGCCCCTCCCTATAATGGCGGCCGCACTTGCAATGTTTCTGCAGCAAGTGTGGTGAGCTCTGCCCCCCACCCTGAAATTACGTCCCCCCATGTGCTCACTTTCAGGGTGTGTGATGTTACTTCCGGCCATTCCAGTCCGGGATAGGACTAAGCCCCGCCCCTTCCTCCTCCAGCAGCCATCTTGCCTCACCTGGGAAATTTGTAGCCCCGCCCCTTTCTGCCTCTGTCGGCCATTTTGCTGCACTTGGGAGGCCTATATTCCCCAATGCCACTGTATCCAGTGCTAACCTCATGATTGTCTGAAGTAAGGTTTTGTTTGACCGGACTTTGTTACACTCCAAGATGTGGCGACTTTGGATGTGTGATAGGGAAACAAACCTTTGTGAAGATGCAGCTTGAGACATAGTAGATGACTAAGCTGGTTTATAGTGTATGGAAGATTGGAGTTGATGCATGGGGGACAGAGGCCAGGGATCCATGACAGGGGACGCCTTCTCATGGTGTGTTCCCAGGGGCTCTGTTTTCCACTGCCTGCTTCTCCAATGGATGTTCAGACAGATGATGTTACGGAAGGCTCCTACAGATGGAATAATTTCCCTATAGTCACCCAGCAAACTTTTTCACACAATTTGATGAAGTAATTTTACTTTTTATGTGAGAAAGAGGGACTAAATTGCCCAGAGTAGGATGTTAATTCATCCGTATTCTTTAGTTTTTTCCTTAAGTCTTTTGTATATTCTAGTGTCAGTCTACACTGAAGCTATAATTATATTCCGACAGGAGAGTGAAAGTTAAACGCTGGACGTTCCCTGAAATACTATTACACTGGGTGATGTAAAATTTTGCTTGTGTTGCGCCCCCTTGTGTTAAAAAATGCTAACTGCGACATGAAAAAAAAAAATCTAAAGTAGATTTTCGCTCAGACTTCGCTGCATACAATGTCACCTTGACCTACAAAGTACTTGTTTTTGTGCCTCTTGGTTTCCTTTTTCAACGTTGTACTAGTTTGAACGCGATTACTCTTTTTCCATTGAGTATTCTGGTTCAAAAGGGGGGAGGCATAGGTGATCTGGGTCATAGATGATCTAGGTGTTGTAGATCAGCTATTGGGTTTAAAAAACAAAAATAAATGATTTTGTGCTACAAGATTCCGAGCCATGTGAAATAGAATAGCAACACAATTATTTAGTACTAATACAGTAAGAAACTGCAGGTATGCAAACAGTTACCGGAACCTCTGTTGATAATGCATATGTTGAGCTTTTTGCAGATGGTACCAGGGTGAGGATTGACGACTCCACATCGGATATGCAGTGGTCACACAACAAGATGTCCTAGAAGCAGAAGCTCTGCCTCCGCATGTCTCAGCACAAGAAGCGGAACTGAAGGCCCTCACTGAGGCATGTAGAGTGGCGAGAGGTAAGACGACAACCATTTACACTGACTCCTGGTATGCATTTGGCATAGCTCATGATTACGGCCCAATATGGAAGGCCAGACAGTTTTTACCTTAGCAGGACAACCAATTGAGATTGGTGCAGCGGTGCAGAGTCTCATGGAGGCCCTACTTCTACCTGACAAAGTTGAGAGTTCGCACCGATTCCTACACTGGAGAAGCGAGAGACGACACCCTCGCCAACAGCACAGCAAAGGCAGTGGCCCTCAAGCCGTGGAAGAAAGAAGAAAAGATACTGACAGCATGAGTCAGTGGCAAAAACTTTGGACATTGACAAAAATTTGGACTTTGATATGCTAAAGACGTTACAGTTACAAGCCAGCAAGGAAGGAAAGAATAAATGGACTAATATGGGAGCAGCAGAAACAGGACAGCCTGTGGTGAACAGTCAACAGCACTTGCCCACCACAGTTCCTGTATCCCATGATGGCCCAGCTGATGGAGGGAAAGACCCACCTAGTAAAGCAGCAATGACGACGACGCTTGAAAGAGGACGGGCGACTTCTGGGTTTTCTGTAGCTGCTGCATCATTTGTCCAGTTTAGCATGATCTATGCCATAGGTGAGTCAGGGCAGAAGTAAATTTGCCACATCACACTTGCCGGGACCACTCTACCCATTTCAGGGATTGCAAATTGACTACGTTCAACTCCCACTTGTTGGGAAGTATGAATACGCGCTTGTTGTTGTTGATGTCTTTGCAGGTTGGAGGCCGACCCTGTTACCAAGGCAAACAAGTAGGTAACCGCAAAGAAGCTCATGAACGAGGTAAACTGTGAATATGGGGTACCAGAAGTGATTCAGAGTCAGACAGAGGTATAAACTTCGCAGGTGAATGTAACATGTCATGTCTGCTCTGGGTGTATCCCAGGCCTTTTACATACTCTACCATCTTTAGAGTAGTGGAAAGATGGGGAGACGTAGTGGCACGCTAAAAAGTAAGATACTTAAAAATGACGCCACTCTGAAAAGACTGTCATACAATAGCCCTATTCAGTGTTAGATATGAACCCAGGGGGGATCATACATTATCTCCCTATGAGATTGTTTGGGCTAGCCCCAAGGCTAGGTTGCTACTATCCTCAGTAGTTACAATTACAATCTGATGTGTTGACTAATAATTAGAGATGAGCGAGCACCAAAATGCTCGGGTGCTCGTTACTCGAGACGAACTTTTCGCGATGCTCGATGGTTCGTTTCGAATAACGAACCCCATTGAAGTCAATGGGCGACCCGAGCATTTTTGTATATCGCCGATGCTCGCTAAGGTTTTCGTTTGTGAAAATCTGGGCAATTCAAGAAAGTGATGGGAACGACACAGCAACGGATAGGGCAGGCGATGGCCTACATGTTGGGCTGCATCTCAAGTTCCCAGGTCCCACTATTAAGCCACAATAGCGGCAAGAGTGGGCCCCCCCCCTGCCAACAATTTTTACTTCTGAAAAGCCCTCATTAGCAATGCATACCTTAGCTAAGCACCACACTACCTCCAACAAAGCACAATCACTGCCTGCATGACACTCCGCTGCCACTTCTCCTGGGTTACATGCTGACCAACCCCCCCCCCCCCCCCCATGACCCAGTGTCCACAGCGCACACCAAACTGTCCCTGCCCAGCCTTCAGCTGCCCTCATGCCACGCCACCCTCATGTCTATTTATAAGTGCGTCTGCCAGAGGAACCGCAGGCACACACTGCAGAGGGTTGGCACGGCTAGGCAACGACCCTCTTTAAAAGGGGTGGGGCGATAGTCCACAATGCTGTACATAAGCAATGAGAAATCCAATCCTGTGCCACCTCCATCTGGAGCTGCACACGTGGGCATAGCAATGGGGAACCTATGTGCCACACACTATTCATTCTGTCAAGGTGTCTGCATGCCCCAGTCAGACCACGGTTTTTTATAAATAGTCACAGGCAGGTACAACTCCGCAATGGGAATTCCGTGTGCACCCACAGCATGGGTGGCTCCCTGGAACCCACCGGCTGTACATAAATGTATCCCATTGCAGTGCCCTGGACAGCAGAGCTAAAGTCAGATTAAATGCAGGTGGGCTTCGGCCCACACTGCATGCCCCAGTCTGACTGGGGTTCTTTAGATGTGGAAACAGATGCATTTATAATTCTCTGTGGACCCACAGCATGGGTGGCTCCCTGGAACCCACCGGCGGTACATAAATATATCCCATTGCATTGCCCATCACAGCTGAGGTAATAATGTCATGTTTAATGCAGGTGGGCTTCGGCCCACACTGCATGCCCCAGTCAGACTGGGGTTCTTTAGAAGTGGACACATGCAGTTACAACTCCCTGTGGACCCACAGCATGGGTGGGTGCCAGGAAGCCACCGGCGGTACATAAATATATCCCATTGCAGTGCCCAACACAGCTGATGTAACGTCAGCTGTAATGCAGGTGGGCTAAAAATTAATTTGATTACACTGTAGGCGAGGGCTCACAAAAATTGGTGTACCAACAGTACTAATGTACCTCAGAAAAATTGCCCATGCCCAACCAAGAGGGCAGGTGAAACCCATTAATCGCTTTGGTTAATGTGGCGTAATTGGTAACTAGGCCCAGTAAAAATAAAAATTGGTTCAGGTGAAAGTTTCAACGCTTTAATGAGCATTGAAACGTATAAAAATTGTTTAGAAAAATTATATGACTGAGCCTTGTGGGCCTAAGAAAAATTGCCCGTTCGGCGTGATTATGTGAGGTTTCAGGAGGAGGAGCAGGAGGAGGAGGAATATTGTACACAGATTGATGAAGCAAAAAGGTCCCCGTTTTGGATGATGACAGAGAACGATGCTTCCGTCCGCAGGTGCAGCCTGCGTATTGTTTAGGTATCGCTGCTGTCCGCTGGTGGAGAAGAGAAGTCTGGGGAAATTCAGGCTTTGTTCATCTTGATGAGTGTAAGCCTGTCGGCACTGTCGATTGACAGGTGGGTACGCTTATCCGTGATGATTCCCCCAGCCACACTAAACACACTCAAGACGCTAGCCGCAGGACAAGCAAGCACCTCCAGGGCATACAGCGCGAGTTCAGGCCACATGTCCAGCTTCGACACCCAGTAGTTGTAGGGGGCAGAGGCGTCACCGAGGATGTTCGTGCCATCGGCTACGTACTCCCTCACCATCCTTTTACAGTGCTCCCGCCAACTCAGCCTTGACTGGGGAGCGGTGACACAGTCTTGCTGGGGAGCCATAAAGCTGGCAAACGCCTTGGATAATGTTCCCCTGCCTGCGCTGTACATGCTGCCTGATCTCTGCGCCTCCCCTGCTACCTCGGCTGCGGAGATGCGCCTTCGGCCACTAGCGCTGTCGGATGGGAAGTTTACCATCAGTTTGTCCACCAGCGCCCTGTGGTATAGCATCATTCTCGAACCCCTTTCCTCTTCGGGAATGAGAGTGGAAAGGCTCTCCTTATACCGTGGGTCGAGCATTGTGTACACCCAGTAATCCGTAGTGGCCAGAATGCGTGTAACGCGAGGGTCACGAGAAAGGCATCCTAGCATGAAGTCAGCCATGTGTGCCAGGGTACCTGTATGCAACACATGGCTGTCCTCACTCGGAAGATCACTTTCAGGATCCTCCTCCTCCTCCTCCTCCTCTGGCCATACACGCTGAAAGGATGACAGGCAAGCAGCATCTGTACCCTCAGCAGTGGGCCAAGCTGTGTCTTCCCCCTCCTCCTCATGCTCCTCCCCCTCCTCCTCAACGCGCTGAGATATAGACATGAGGGTGCTCTGACTATCCAGCGACATACTGTCTTCCCCCGCCTCCATTTCCGATTGCAAAGCATCTGCCTTTATGCTTTGCAGGGAACTTCTCAAGAGGCATAGCAGAGGAATGGTGACGATAATGATTGCAGCATCCCCGCTCAGCATCTGGGAAGACTCCTCAAAGTTTCCAAGGACCTGGCAGATGGCTGCCAACCAGGCCCACTCTTCTGTAAATAATTGAGGAGGCTGACTCCCACTACGCCGCCCATGTTGGAGTTGGTATTCCGCAATAGCTGTACGCTGCTCATAGAGCCTGGCCAACATGTGGAGCGTAGAGTTCCACTGTGTGGGCACGTCGCACAGCAATCGGTGCACTGGCAGATGAAACCGATGTTGCAGGGTCCGCAGGGTGGCAGCGTCCGTCTTGGAGTTGCGGAAATGTGCGCAGAGCTGGCGCACCTTTCCGAGCAGGTATGACAAGTGTGGGTAGCTTTTCAGAAAGCGCTGAACCACCAAATTAAAGACATGGGCCAGGCATGGCACGTGCGTGAGGCTGCCGAGCTGCAGAGCCGCCACCAGGTTATGGCCGTTGTCACACACGACCATGCCCGGTTGGAGGCTCAGCGGCGCAAGCCAGCGATCGGTCTGCTCTGTCAGACCCTGCAGCAGTTCGTGGGCCGTCTGACTCTTCTCTCCTAAGCTGAGTAGTTTCAGCACAGCCTGCTGACGCTTGCCCACCGCTGTGCTGCCATGCCGCGCGACACCGACTGCTGGCGACGTGCTGCTGCTGACACATCTTGATTGCGAGACAGAGGTTGCGTAGGAGGAGGAGGGTGATTTAGTGGAGGAAGCATACACCGCCGCAGATACCACCACCGAGCTGGGGCACGCAATTCTGGGGGTGGGTAGGACGTGAGCGGTCCCAGGCTCTGACTCTGTCCCAGCCTGCACTAAATTCACCCAATGTGCCGTCAGGGAGATATAGTGGCCCTGCCCGCCTGTGCTTGTGCATGTATTTGTTGTTAAGTGGACCTTGGCAGTAACCGCGTTGGTGAGGGCGCGTACAATGTTGCGGGAGACGTGGTCGTGCAGGGCTGGGACGGCACATCGGGAAAAGTAGTGGCGACTGGGAACCGAGTAGCGCGGGGCCGACGCCACCATCATGCTTTTGAAAGCCTCCGTTTCCACAAGCCTATACGGCAGCATCTCCAGGCTGATCAATTTGGCAATGTGCACGTTTAACGCTTTAACGGGCGGGTGCGTGGCGGCGTACTTGCGCTCGCGCTCAAACAGTGGCGCTAGCGACGTCTGGACGCTGCGCTGAGAGACATTGCTGGATGGGGCTGAGGACAGCAGAGGTGAGGGTGTGGGTGCAGGCCAGGAGACGGTAGTGCCTGTGTCCTCAGCGGGGGGTTGGATCTCAGTGGCAGGTTGGGGCACAGGGGGAGAGGCTGTGGTGCAAACCGGAGGCGGTGAACGGCCTTCGTCCCACCTTGTGGCGTGCTTGGCCATCATATGCCTGCGCATGCTGGTGGTGGTGCCTCCCCAGCTGATCTTGGCGCGACAAAGGTTGCACACCACTGTTCGTCGGTCGTCAGGCGTCTCTGTGAAAAACTGCCACACCGTAGAGCACCTTGACCTCTGCAGGGTGGCATGGCGCGAGGGGGCGCTTTGGGAAACAGTTGGTGGATTATTTGGTCTGGCCCTGCCTCTACCCCTGGCCACCGCACTGGCTCGGCCTGTGCCAACACCCTGACTTGGGCCTCCGCGTCCTTGCCCGCGTCCATGTCCCCTAGGCCTACCCCTACCCCTCAGCATGCTGTATTACCAGTAGTGCAGAAACAGAACGCTGTAATTAAATGTGCTGCTTATTGGCCTGTGGTTGGAGGCTGACTTCGCTTACGGAACGCCAGGAAATAATTTTGCGCAAGCCTATTGTAACACTTAGCTGGCTGCGTATGAATTTGAAGAACTACTACACCCAGCACAGACCCAGAACACTGAGGACACTCACAGGCAGCCCAAATAGATTTTTTCCCACAAATTTTTTTGCAAAGGCCCACTGCCTATATTCAATCAATAATATGTCTTCTGTTCCTGCCTAAGCACTTCTGGCCCTAGGGTATGTCACAGAACTGCAGAGTGTTGCACTGTGAACTGCAACACAGCGGTGATTTCAGAGCCCAGACAGAGCCAGAAAATAATTTTGTGCAAGCCTGCTGTAACACTTAGCTGGCTGCTTATGAATTTGGGGAACTACTACACCCAGCACAGACCCAGAACACTGAGGACACTCACAGGCAGCCCAAATAGATTTTTTCCCACAAATTTTTTTGCAAAGGCCCACTGCCTATATTCAATCAATAATATGTCTTCTGTCCCTGCCTAAGCACTTCTGGCCCTAGGGTATGTCACAGAACTGCAGAGTGTTGCACTGTGAACTGCAACACAGCGGTGATTTCAGAGCCCAGACAGAGCCAGGAAATAATTTTGCAGGCCCACTGCCTATATTCAATCAATAATATGTCTTCTGTCCCTGCCTAAGCGCTTCTGGCCCTGGAGTATTACTGCAGGGCGCAATGCTCTGCACGGCCGATATACAAAAAAAAAAAAAAAGTGCAACACTGTAAAAAGCAGCCTCCACAGTACTGCACACGGTTAGATGTGGCCCTTAGAAGGACCGTTGGGGTTCTTGAAGCCTAAAATACTCCTAACGCTCTCCCTATAGCAGCTCCAACAAGATAGCACTGTCCCTGATCTCTGTCAGAATGCATCTGTGGCGAGCCGCGGGAGGGGCCGATTTTTATACTCGGGTGACACCTGATCTCGCCAGCCACTCACTGCAGGGGGGTGGTATAGGGCTTGAACGTCGCAGGGGGAAGTTGTAATGCCTTCCCTGTCTTTCAATTGGCCAGAAAAGCGCGCTAACGTCTCAGAGATGAAAGTGAAAGTAACCCGAACATCGCGTGGTACTCGTTACGAGTAACGAACATCTCGAACACGCTAATACTCGGACGAGTATCAAGCTCGGACGAGTACGTTCGCTCATCTCTACTAATAATGTGATTTCCGTTGTTAAAGCCTATGCACAGGTGTTCTCTTCCAGACTCAGAGGCAGACACTGGGACACATATCTTGCAGCCTGGGGATTGGGTGTGCGTCAAGAAGTTCCTCATGAAGCACCCTCTTGAGCCCCGATTTGATGGCCCCTACCAGGTGCTTCTGACTACTGCCACAGCTGTGAAACTAGCCGAAAGACTTACATGGATCCATGCTTCATACTGTAAGAAAGCTTCAGACCCGGGAGACCAGTCTTAGTTATGCCAAGGACATTACTCTGGTTAGGGCTAGTGAGAGAGGAGGGTGGCAACTGGAATCCTTAGTCGGAAGAATATGAGGGTATTGTTACCTTCTGGTATAACTCGTCCAACACTCAAGTAGCCGCATATTCCTTCGACTATTGTACTGTGGTCCCGTGTCTAGGCGCAAGATCCCACCGCAGGCCAGATTTAGCCCAGTCCGGCTGGTTATATGACTTATATACCCGGGGAATACAATATGTTTGCGCCACTGATAATGTCTGGGGAGAAGACTGCCGTTATTGGGGATTAGTGGAATGGAACGCAGGAACGGACTGGTCCTATAAACCGCGAAGTGCCTTAAATAAGAAAGATAAGAGCGGGAAATCCCTAATTAGTCGTATAACCCTCCTTGAGAATAATAAGGACTGCAGGTATAGGAAGGCTGAACTTAGTATGTTGCTTGGTTTTAATGCAGTTTTTACACTAACCATGGGAGATCCAAGCCCGGGGGACTTACAGTTTGGGGACATACCGGTACGGGAGGACAGATCCCTTAGGGAAGTTTAAAATAAGGGATATGGTAGATGCACCCGAATGGAAGCTTTCACTTAGTCCCGTGCCCATAATTAACCCCCTCCGCCGTAAGATAAAGACCTTGACGAACATGATGATCATAGCCGACCCTACCTTTGAGGACACCTTGACAGTAGCGACTGGCTACTCTGACCAGAATCTCTGGTTGGAGTTGATGAGGTACAATGCTAACAGGAGCAACAAGTCTAACTGTTGCGTGTGCGGTAATGCCCGACTACACTCGGGGATGGTCCCCCTAAATCTCCCTGTAGATGCTGAAGAGTGGTTTTTTTAGTCTCTTCACAAACATTTCCGCTAATTACACTGCTTGTGAGAAGTGGAAGAAGGAATACTCTATAACTACTTAAGTGTTTTGCACCGGAGAGAGTATTACTAACTGCCCTGGAAACTACACCTGCCAGGCAAATGGGCAGGGTGGAGGGAGATTTTTGGGGAACTCACTAACGGGTATTGCTCCTCCTACGGTACGATAGGAGGGGAATGGATGCAGAATCAGGTCCAGTCCTTAGGAGACGTTTACTGGCTTTGTGGAGACATGAGGTAGAGGACCTGCCTGGAGGGTAATTGGACAGGAGAGTGTGCCTTACTAAAGCCCTTATGCTCCTTCACATCCTGTCAGACAGCATTGAGGATAATGAGGTTACTCCCAATAGTTAATTTATCTCGATCCAACTCAGTCTGTCCCGCGTCCATGTCCTCTAGGCCTACCCCTACCCCTCAGCATGCTGTATTACCAGTAGTGCAGAAACAGAACGCTGTAATTAAATGTGCTGCTTATTGGCCTGTGGTTGGAGGCTGACTTCGCTTACGGAATGCCAGGAAATAATTTTGCGCAAGCCTATTGTAACACTTAGCTGGCTGCGTATGAATTTGAAGAACTACTACACCCAGCACAGACCCAGAACACTGATGGTCCCCCTAAATCTCCCTGTAGATGCTGAAGAGTGGTTTTTTTAGTCTCTTCACAAACATTTCCGCTAATTACACTGCTTGTGAGAAGTGGAAGAAGGAATACTCTATAACTACTTAAGTGTTTTGCACCGGAGAGAGTATTACTAACTGCCCTGGAAACTACACCTGCCAGGCAAATGGGCAGGGTGGAGGGAGATTTTTGGGGAACTCACTAACGGGTATTGCTCCTCCTACGGTACGATAGGAGGGGAATGGATGCAGAATCAGGTCCAGTCCTTAGGAGACGTTTACTGGCTTTGTGGAGACATGAGGTAGAGGACCTGCCTGGAGGGTAATTGGACAGGAGAGTGTGCCTTACTAAAGCCCTTATGCTCCTTCACATCCTGTCAGACAGCATTGAGGATAATGAGGTTACTCCCAATAGTTAATTTATCTCGATCCAACTCAGTCTGTCCCGCGTCCATGTCCTCTAGGCCTACCCCTACCCCTCAGCATGCTGTATTACCAGTAGTGCAGAAACAGAACGCTGTAATTAAATGTGCTGCTTATTGGCCTGTGGTTGGAGGCTGACTTCGCTTACGGAACGCCAGGAAATAATTTTGCGCAAGCCTATTGTAACACTTAGCTGGCTGCGTATGAATTTGAAGAACTACTACACCCAGCACAGACCCAGAACACTGATGGTCCCCCTAAATCTCCCTGTAGATGCTGAAGAGTGGTTTTTTTAGTCTCTTCACAAACATTTCCGCTAATTACACTGCTTGTGAGAAGTGGAAGAAGGAATACTCTATAACTACTTAAGTGTTTTGCACCGGAGAGAGTATTACTAACTGCCCTGGAAACTACACCTGCCAGGCAAATGGGCAGGGTGGAGGGAGATTTTTGGGGAACTCACTAACGGGTATTGCTTCTCCTACGGTACGATAGGAGGGGAATGGATGCAGAATCAGGTCCAGTCCTTAGGAGACGTTTACTGGCTTTGTGGAGACATGAGGTAGAGGACCTGCCTGGAGGGTAATTGGACAGGAGAGTGTGCCTTACTAAAGCCCTTATGCTCCTCCACATCCTGTCAGACAGCATTGAGGATAATGAGGTTACTCCCAATAGTTAATTTATCTCGATCCAACTCAGTCTGTGTTCTGTAGTTATCCTGTCATGTTGGTCTATCCTTGTTTTCCGCATAGGTACGGCGGTTCCTTCCAGTCTTGTCACTAGGTAGTGTAGGGTCAGTGTCGGCGGCCTGGACGTGTCCACCTTTGGGGCTATCTCCAGGAGGGACATTGGTGTGGGTGAAGATTAAGGAGTCCCACGCCGGGCGTACCTGTGCACACTACTAGTATTGTAACATTATACTAGAGCGAGAAGAGAGACTCCTGATGGTAGTTTTGATCTACACGTGTACATTGATGTCATAGGGTAGCCAAGGGGGGTACCTGACGAGTTTTAAAAATTAGACACCAAGTTAAAACTAGATTCGAGTCCATTTTCCTGATCATTATGGTAAATAAAACGTTGACTGGATTAATTATGTTTATTATAATGAGCAGCGGTTTATAAATTATACTAGAGACGCCTTATAGGGACTGGTCGACCAATAGGACCTACCTCGACTATGACTTTTCAAAATAGAATGGCCTTAGATATGATTTTAGCTAAAAAGGGGAGTGTCTGTAAGATGATAGGGGAGACTTGTTGTACCTACATCCCAGACAACACCTGACACGCGGGTAAAGACGCAGTTGCCATTAAAGAAGCTGACCGCACTAACTAAAAAGAGCTAACCTTTGGGACCAGTACTCGCCATGGATGAGCGGGTGGTAAAGGATCCTGGCACAGATGGGCGTCGCTGTTGTATGTGCACTGATTATCTTTTTCGTTCTAGTCTGCTGTGTTATCCCCTGTGTCAGAGAGACCTGTGAAACTGATGCTGGAAAAGCCGCTCCCACAATGAGTTTGCAGGATGCATCCCCAGAAGGAGTGGACAAGTCCTACACCCCCTTGAAGACCCCAAATCGAACCTTCAATGCGCTCCGATTATAGGCTCACATGCAGAGAACTGTGAAAATTTGACGGGAAGAGTTAGAGGATAGACATTTTAAGGGGGGATTGTGATAGACATGATGATTAGTCAGTGTAAAATGTCTATTGATTTGTACTAAACTAGATGTATTACGCAGCTGTCGTGACTTTAACTCTTAGAGGCTAATGACTGCATAATTTCATTATAGTAATTGCTGGACAATGGCATGGTGAAAAGATGTGTGTTTTGTGACTTCAGCCTAATGTGGAACTCTGCTGCATAAGGAAAGAGTTAAATCACAGTGTTATATGTTATTGCTTGTGTTCATCTTGAGTGTTTTCCCAGTCCTTCCCCATCCCCCACACAGAATCCTCCTCAACAAAGAGATACTTACTTTCAGTTTCAGTTTTGGCCACATGTTGTTAAGACAAAGGTTCCTATTTGAGAGAGGTGGGGAGAGGGGGAGGCGGGCAATTCTATATAACCCAGCGAATAAGAATATATATATATATATATATGTTACTGATGTAATCTGTTGAACGCCCATAAAGGGCAGGTGTTATGTCTTGTAATAAAAGAGGCTGTTTGGACGTTCCTGCCCACAGAGCCATTTTGGATATGAGACTGATAACTTGTGTCTGATCTGGTCGATGATGTGTGCACACTATACAATTTGGAAGCTACAGAATACCCCGAAACCTGCTGGAGAAAACCATATTCCAGCTCAGGCCTCTGCCCACACCCTTAGCAATCATGGGCATAAAGGAGACTGCTGTGAATGTCTCATTAATTCAGTCACGCTTCTTTGGATTGGTCCAAACTAGTGTCTCAGATAACTGTGGTAACACGAGAGCAAATACATGTCGACCAGCGCTGATCCCCAGACCCCAAGCAGGAGGGGGAGGTGGCATAATAAGCCCGAGAAACTGTGACAGAGGTAGGACCCGCAATACTCTGTGTGAAGCATGTGAGTGAGTGGGCCCAGGGTCAGGCTCAGTCCCAGCCTCCATCTTGTGTTACCCAAGGTGCCATGAGTTACATAGCTATGGGAAACCCATGTGTCCCCACACAATTTATTCTGTGTATGTGTCAGATAGCTGAACAACGCAATGGGAAAGCCGTCTGCACCCTATCCAAGTTATACACTGTATATGTGCCAGACAGCTGGACACTGCGCTGGGAAACCTTTGTGCACCCACAACATAGGTGAGCCCATGAAACCCAAGGACAGTATTAAACATGAAGAAAAGAGAGTGCCCAAACATGGCAGAGTTTCACCCCGCCCAGTACCTCAGCCCAGGGGTATACCTATAGGCTCAGGGGCCTGGGTGCAAAAGTTCAGCTTGGGCCCCTATCTATCTATCTATCTATCTATCTATCTATCTATCTATCTATCCATCTCATATCTATCTATATACTATCTATCTCATATCTATCTATCTATCTATCTATCCTCTATCTCATATCTATATATTCATCCATCTATATACTATCTATCTTATATCTATCTATATATCTCCTATCTATCTATCTATCTATCTATCTATCTATCTATCTATCTATATACCATCTATCTCATAGATATGAGATAGATATGAGATAGATAGATAGATAGATAGGAGATAGATAGATAGGAGATAGATAGATATGGGATAGATAGTATATAGATAGATAGATGGATAGATATGGGATAGGTAGATAGATAGATAGATAGATAGATAGATAGATAGATAGATAGATAGATAGATAAAGAAGGGAGACAGACAGATACACACAGACATATACACTTACCCCAGGGCCCAGTCAACTTCTCCCCCATGTGACAGCAGCAGCAGGAGAGGCAAACTCAGAAGCTTTCCGTTCAGCAGGAAGCAGGGGGGGGGGGGGGGGGGCAGCACATGATCACATGATCACTGTGCCCTGCCATCCCATGTGATCTCCTCCCTCCTCCCCTGCCATCCCATGTGACTTCCTCCCTCTTCCCCTGCTGGCCAATGTGAGTACTTCCCTGCTCTTCCTCTTAGGCTGGCCGTTCTGACTGCCGCATGATGGGAGTCTTGCTGCAGACAGAACGGCCAGCCATTAATGCACCTAGCGCAGGGGCCGGGTCGCCATGGCGACCCCAGCAACGCCTGACGCTACTCCTATGCCTCGGCCTCTGCCCACACTTCTGCCCAATTCATTCTCTGTATGTGTCAGATAGCTGAACAATGCAATGTGAAAGCCTTTGTGCACCCAAAGTATAGGTGGACCCCTGAAACATTTCTGTGGCAAGCATTTAGGCAGACCCCTCAAACCTTTCTGTAGCAATAGTATCGGCGGACCTCTGAAACATTTCTGTAGCAAGTGTATAGGTGGACTCCTGAAACATTTCTGTAAACAGAGCATAGGCGGACCCCTGAAACATTTCTGTGGCAATAGTATAGGCGATCCCTCAAACCCTTCAGTAGCAAGTGTTTAAGCGGCCCCTTGAAACATTTTTGTGGCAATAGTATAGGCGAACCCCTCAAACCTTTCTGCAGCAAGTGTATAGGCAGACCCCTGAAACATTTCTGTAGCAAGAGTATAGGCGCACCCCGGAAGAACATTTCTGTGGCAAGTGTATAGGCGGACCCCTGAAACTTTTCTGTAGCAAGAGTATAGGTGAACCCCGGAAGAACATTTCTGTGGCAAGTGTATAGGCGGACCCCACAAACATTTCTGTAGCAAGTGTATAGGCAGACCCCTCAAACATTTCTGTAGCAAGGGTATAGGCGGACCCCTAAAACATTGGTGTACCAAGAGTATAGGTGAATCCCTGAAAATTTGTGTACCAAGAGTATAGGCGAACACCTAAAACATTGGTGTACCAAGAGTATAGGGGAATGCCTGAAAAATTGGTGTACCAAGAGTACAAGTGTACCCTTGAAAAATTGGTTTTCCTCCAAGGGCATGTGAAACCCATAAACATTTTTTTAAAGATAAAGGTTGTTGTTGCTTAATTTGTAACAGAGCCTGGAGGCAGCCCTCCGAAAAAATAGATGTTAAAAGAGCCCTTTGGCCCGCAAAAAAATTGGCCGTTAAGCGTGATGACATGCTGTTTTAGGAGGAGGAGGAGGAGGAGGAGTAAGATCCGAAAGGGACAGACCAAGCTATTTCTCCCCTTTTTTGAGGTTAGAGAGAGGATGCATATTTCTCCTCTTGCAGCGAAAAGAATCATTATGATCCACTGCTTTCCACCGGTGGAGAAGAGAAGTCTGGTGAAATCCAGCCTTTGTTCATCTTTATGAGGGTAAGCATGTCGGTGCTGTCAGTTGACAGGTGGGAACGCTTATCTGTGATGATCCCCCCAGCAGCACTAAAAACCCTCTCAGATAAGACACTAGCGGCAGGGCAGGTCAGCACCTCCTGGGTGTACACCGCAAGTTCGTGCCACGTGTCTAGCTTTGACACCCAATAGTTGCATGGAGCAGAGGCATCATGGAGCATGGTGGTACGATCGGCTATGTACTCCCTCACCATCTTTTTGCAGTGCTCCCTCCGACTCAGTCTTGACTGGGTAGTGGGGTACACAGTCTTGCTGGGGAGCCATAAAACTGTCAAAGGCCTTGGAGAGTGTTCCCCTTCCTGCGCTGGACATGCTTCCTGATCCCTATGCCTCCCCTGCTAGTTGGCCCTCTGAACTGCATCTTCTACCGCTAGCGCTGTCAGATGGGAATCTTTTCCACTAGGGCCCCTTGGTATTGCATCACTCTTGTACCCCTTTCCTCTTTGGGAATGAGAGTGGAAAGGTTCTCCTTATACCGTGCGTCTAGAAGGTTGTACACCCAGTAATCCTTGTTGGTCAGAATGCGTCTAATGCGAGGGTCATGGGAAAGGCAGCCTAACATGAAGTCAGCCGTGTGTGCCAGAGTCCCAATATGCAACACATCACTGTCCTCAGTAAGAGGATGCTCCTCCTCCTCTTCAGCCCATACACGCTGAACAGATCAGGAGGAAGCAGCATGGGTACCCTCTACAGTGTGGCCAGCAGTCTCTTTCCCCTCCTCCCCCTCCCCCTCCACCTCCAAAACGCGCTGAGATGCAGACATGAGGGTGGTCTGGCTATCAAGCGACATACTGTCATCCCCCATCTCCTGTTCCAACCGCAAAGCATCAGCCTTTATGCTTACCAGCGAACTTCTCAGCAGGCAAAGCTATGGAATGGCAATGCTAATTATGGCCGTATCGCCGCTTACCATTTGGGTAAACTCCTCAAAGTTTCTGAGGACCAGGCAGATGTCTGCAATCCATGCCCACTCCTCTGTGAAGAACTGCGGATGCTGACTACCGCTCCACCAGCCATGTTGCAGCTGGCATTCCACAATTGCTCTACTCTGCTTGTAAAGCCTGGCCAACATGTGCAGTGTAGAATTCCAGCGTGTGGGCACATTGCACAGCAGTCGGTGCTCTGGCAGCTGAAACTGATGTTGCAGTGTCCTGATGATGGCAGCGTCCATGGTGGACTTGTGGAAATGTGCGCACACGCGGCGCACCTTGCCAAGCAGGTCAGACAAGTGGGAGTAGTTTTTCAGAAATCGCTAAACCACCAGATTGAAGATGTAAGCCAGGCATGGCACGTGTGTGAGGCTGCCAAGCTGCAGAGCCGCCACCAGGTTACGCCCGTTGTCACACATGTCCATGCCCAGTTGAAGGCTCAGCGGCAAAATCCAGAGGTTGGTCTGCTCCGTCAGACCCTGTAACAGCTCAGCGGCTGTGTGCCTTTTGTCACCTAAGCTGACCGCAACAAACTTCTCAGGTGGTTGAGGAACCGTTTTTTCCCACTCAGGGCAGGGACCCAAGAACAGTTACTGGGAGTCTGCCTGCTCAGAATCTGTCATTTTCCTGGAGAGACGAGGCTGTGAGGAAGCAGGAGCAGCCAGAGGATTCAGAGGTGCAGTCCCTAGCCCGGTAGTAGTGGACTGCGTGGAAGACTGGGGGTTTGATACATTGCTTGATGCATTTTCCACTATCCACGATAGGACCTGCTCGCACTACTTTGCTTGTAATAAAGGTCTGCCATGCATACCCGCAAATTGTGATATGAATCTGTGGAGCGGAGAGATGCAGCGCTCTCCTAATCCCTCAGCAGCCGGCTGTGATTCACCCCACCCAGGACCTTGGCCTATACCCACACCCTCACTTGGACGCCTGTGTTCGCCTCCTTGACCCTTACCCCTACTCCTCATCATGTCGGATAAAGGACAGAGCAGGGCCCAAATAAATTAACCCACTTTATAGAGCTGAGAACTGGGGCTAATTCACCGCGCACAGAGACTTGTAGATACGAGAGGCTCTATGCTGTGACAAAAAAATTAAACCACTGTCTTGCGCTTATAGCTAGGGGTAATTTACCACGCACAGAGACTTGTAGATAAGAGAGGCTGTATGGAATGGCAGAAAAAAGTAACCCAGTGGATAGTGCTGATAGGGCTACTTCACCGCACACAAGGAAAGGGTATTGTGCAATGCCCAGCACAAGGGGCAGAAAACTATTAACCCAGTGGATAGTGCTGATAACTGCGGCTAATTCACCGTGCACAGCGAATGGGAGACGTGGGATGCTCTGCACTGGCCCAGCAAAAAGTAAGCCACTGTTTAGCGATGGGAACTAGCTTTGGCTAATTCAGCGCACACAGCAAATGGGAGACGTGAGATACTCTGCACTGGACCAGCAGCAATTAACCCACTGTTTAGCAATGAGAATTGTGGCTAATTCACCGCGCACAGCGAATGGCAGTTATGAGATGGTCTGCACTGGCCCAGCAACAATTAACCCACTGTTTAACGATTAGAATTGCGGGTAATTCACAGCACACAGCAAATGGGAGTTATGAGATGGTCTGCACTGGCCCAGCAACAATTAACCCACTGTTTAGCAAAGAGAACTCTGGCTTATTGACTGCACACAGCAAATGGTAGATGTGAGATGACCTGCGCTGCCCCAGAAAAAAATTAGCGGACTGGTTAGCGATGAGAACTCTGGCACAGTTCTTTGTTAGTTTGTTGGGGAACACTGTGATAATGTAGGTGAATATCCAAAAACAAATGACACTACAGTGAAATGTCTTCTAAGGTTTGTAATCCGTCCGAAAGCAATCGGCTTTTTCTGAAACCGTTGCTACTCAAGGTAATTATTTCCATAGCAATCAATGCAAATCCAATTAATTTGTTCTAGACATTCCAAAAAAAAAACAAAACACATTTAATGGAGCATGAATATGGTCTTTAATACCAAAGCAATAACAATTTAATGCATGAATATAAAAGACTACTGTAAAGAATTAATGAACATTTTACATGTTATTGAACATGTTATCGGAGGTGTTACATAAGACTGCGGGTCACATCTACTAAATCATCTGTCCTCAGCCTTATCACTGTGTTCTCAGTGCTGTTTAATTGGAGTGCAATTGTACAATACTGTACTTTACTAGTGTATTACCCGTCACCAATGATTGAGAAGGGTGGGTTGCATTAGCAGCAGGAGAAGGAGGAGACACCGAGCAGGAGATCATGTGGGTTCAGCAGCAAGGTCACATGGGCCGACACACACCGGTGTTATTAGAGGCAACCAATGTTACTAGAGACAAAATTTTGGCTAAAAAAAGGCCATACTCAAAATCGGCCTTGGTAGATGTCAATGCTAGAGGTTTTACTGTACTTTGGTGGTGCTCATCAATGTTGCAGATATATTATTTTTATTAATATAATATTGTTTTCATGCACACAATCCACACTCAAAATTCATTTGATGTTTTGGGCAGTTCAAGAGTTTCATCAGATTTCAAAAAGAGTACTTCACTTTGTGGCTCTAGCTGCTACTCTAGAGCAATAAGATGTTTAATTTAGCATTCTGATCATCTGATAAAGGTCCTAAATTAACTGAAACATCAAGTGAATTTTGACTTTGGATAGCATGCATGAAATCATCATAAAATAATATTTCTGAAATATTGATGTGCCAGATTTTCGGAATTGTAACATGTGCAAGTGGAGAGCATTTACTCATCTTTTATTGGATCTTCATTTAATGTTTTTGCAATTTGCATGATAGCAGTCAAAAGATGAATAAGGCCGCGGTCAGACGAGTGTGGTTCACATGCTGCTAAGCAACGTGTGAACCACGCTGCTGACATGCAGGGAATTCTGCGCATGAATGGGCTGCCCCTAGCTCCACAGAGCAGCCCGTTCACATGTCCGTGGTGTGGGAAGCCTGCTTCCACGTCTCCCATAGGAGCCTATTGTAAGCACCCTGGACAGCGCACACCACGGAGCTGACAGGCAAGTCGGCACTCACTGTCTGTTGTTTTTTTAGAAGCGCAGATTCTGCACTTCTAAGAAGGGTCCATCTGAGTGCTTCCATAGCAACGTATTGGTTGCTATAGAAGTGTGGTTGTACACACTGCTGTAGCAGCATGTAAAACGCACTTGTCTGACCGAGCCGTACAACAGCAAAACATGTTGAGATTTAGTTAACATGTTATATATATATATATATATATATATATATATATATATATATATATATATATTATACATTTATTGGTTCCGTTGAGAATTTGAACATCTCTCTTTATTTTCCTGTACAATTTTCCACAAATGAATAAGTTGAGTTGATTTTATATTATGAGAAGTTATAATGTTGTTGTAGACACAAGAATTGAATGGAGCAGGATTACTATTGAACAAATTATTTGTTGGAGGGCGTGTTATCTTAATACCTTCCCTATCAAGGCAAATTCCTACAAACACATCTTCCAGATAAAGAAATTTCACTTTGAAAGATGACCTTAAAATCTTTGCTGCTACATCCCCGGAGAATACATAACCTGAGCCCGTGCAAAAGGTAGGATAAAATTCACCTGGATAGAGGGAATGAGGCATGTGCCATTTACTGTTCTTGTTTCTGATTGGTCTGTTGTTTTTCATTAGATCTCCTGTAAAATAGTTTTGTTTTTGAGCTTGTTCTGACTTCAATAGATCTAATAGGCGATCAATGTTAACAAACATATCACTGTCTGTCTTCATGACATATTTAGCTGTAGGGCAGTAGTTACAAACCCATTCTATTCCCATCAGTGTTTTAATAGTCAAGTTTTTGTATGTATCCTGAAAGTCTTTTTGGATAATATCATGGTACTTCTCACTTTCCTCCAAGATTGATTTGGGTTTCTGCTTGCTGTCTTTACCCAGAAGAAACATACATATGATAGATGTCCCATTTATCAAGGTCTTTTTCCCAAATGTGGCCCTTATGGCTCTGCGGTTTTCAACTTCACTGGCAATTGTTGCAATTAAAACTATCAAAAAGGGGCTTTCTTCCTTGCATTTATTTGATTCATTGATGATGTATGGATAAGACCTAATATTTAGATATCCAACAGATGAAGCTGATGGGGTAGATAATGTCTTCTCGATCCATTGAAGTCCATTTTCATTTTTTTCCAAAGTTTCTGGAGACTTTTTCCTTCCTGCATTTTCTTGATAACTGAAATGTCCTTCCTGGTAATATTGATAAGCAACAAACAGACTACCAAGGGCAATTATGCATAGTAAAGCCAAAACTAATAAACTAGCAGAACTGAATGATATCTTTTTATTTAATTCCATTGTAAATTATGTATCTTCAACATGCGGAAAGTGAAAACAATAATGCAGATATTATCCTGTATGCCGATGATATATTTTTCTCTAATGTTACTATTTCATCGTCACCTAGAAAATATAAAATAAAAATATTTCAGAGCAAATGATACTGATTCTAATCATCACAGCATATCATTAGAATATTCAGTGACAGCTGAAGGTGTTAGCAGAAGAAATGATAAAAGGTATGAAAAATGAGTATATACTATATAGGATAATGCATATCTGTAGTATTCTTAGAATTTAGAAGAGAATTTGTGAAGCGTTCATGCCATGATGGAACCCCTAAAACTTATCTTCATTTGGGGAACCTCTACAACTTCCCCATTGCTACTGTAAAATTAAGAATATTTGCTGTTGGTATAATCCAAGAGACCTCTATTCATGTTCCAAGGAACTTCAGGGTTTTATGGACTCTGCTTTAGATTTGTAAAATAGACTATAATTCTGTGTAATAAGTGGGTATGGCTAATAATATGCATAAAACAAAAAATAAATATCCAAAACAGGACTGCAGAAATGTATCACTAAATACTTGTTTGTTTACAATTACAAATATAATAAAATGATAGAAAAACTGAACATTAAGGAAATGCAGCATCAATACAAGGGAAATACATCACCTCAGGTCCCACATATAAGAAGTCGACAAAGAAAATCATGCTTATATAAACTTTCAATAGGCACAACCAATCTCAGTGTCATGCATATAGTAAAATGCTACCACGTGACCGAGGATCTGACAAATCCCTGCATCCCTGCACCGCTTGATTGGCTAGGTAGATGGGAAGGGGGTGCACCTAATAAGCTATGCCTACACAAACGGGCAGAAATTGTTGTCACACGTATGCGATTATTAAGCTAGCAGGGATACCCAGCGTTGAACAGGATTAAAACTTAAGTGAAAGACACATTAACATGGATTGAGATTTTAAAGAAAATCTGTGTTGCCCACAACAACCAATCACAGCACAGCTTTTATTTTACATCAGCAGTACACGAAATAGCACCCAATTACAGTGCTGCTTTTATTTTACCTCAGCTGTGTAAGAAATTAAAGCTGAGCTCTAGCAATCAATCATAGCACAGCTTTCATTTTACCTCGGCTTTATAACAAATGAAAACTGGGTTGTACAACACAAACAGACAGATTTTGCAAGCTTTATTCTTAACTGCAACCTAATATGGGGGATAAAGAATGGTTGTGTCAAGGGCAATTTTTGCACCAACTAATAAAACTGTAGGACAGATGAATGAAAAATTATTTCACAAGTGGAAGAAGAAATTTTAGAGTATCTGTCGGTGGATAATGTTATGGACACAGAACAAGTCACCCCATACCCTGTAGAGTTCCTTAACTCTTTAGAATTGTCAGGAGTGCCTTCCCATAAGCTAAGGTTAAAAGTTGGTGATCTGGTCCTATTAATGCGTAATATTTATGCACCAAAACTGTGCAACAGCACACAATTACAAAGTACACACCTGGGGCGAAATATTGTATGAGCCATTGGGAATAGCAAAAGAAGAAAGTGTTTTAATTCCATGCATTCCGATAATACCTACCAATTTGCCTTTTCAATTCAAAAGCCTGCAATTTCCTCTAAAAATAACATTTACGATGATGATCAATAAGGTTCAAGGGCAAACACTTAAGGTAGCAGGTGTACATTTAGAAAAAAAACATGTTTTCCTCATGGGCAACTGTATGTGGCGTGCTGACGTGTATATAGCATACAAAACCTTTATATCCTAGCAAAAGATGACAAGACCAAAAACGTAGTGTACAGAACTGTGCTGACAATATATTGCATTTACATTCCTTTCACTATTTCAACTTCTTACGTTTCAATATACAGCAAAGCACTGATTGGATAAACAAAATACAAATTTAACTCAGACGAAGTCGTGGGTAACAAGCTATTTATATTTATTTTGAAAAAATCCATATATATATATATATATATATATATATACACTACCGTTCAAAAGTTTGGGGTCACCCAAACAATTTTGTGTTTTCCATGAAAGGTCACACTTATTCACCACCATGCGTTGTGAAATGAATAGAAAATAGAGTCAAGACATTGACAAGGTTAGAAATAATGATTTGTATTTGAAATAACATTGTTTTTACATCAAACTTTGCTTTCGTCAAAGAATCCTCCTTTTGCAGCAATTACAGCATTGCACACCTTTGACATTCTAGCTGTTAATTTGTTGAGGCAAGCTTGTGAAATTGCACCCCACGCTTCTAGAAGCAACTCCCACAAGTTGGATTGGTTGGATGGGCACTTCTGGCGTACCATACGGTCAAGCTGCTCCCACAACAGCTCAATGGGGTTCAGATCTGGTGACTGCGCTGGCCACTCCATTACCGATAGAATACCAGCTGCCTGCTTCTGCTGTAAATAGTTCTTGCACAATTTGGAGGTGTGTTTAGGGTCATTGTCCTGTTGTAGGATGAAATTGGTTCCAATCAAGCGCTGTCCACTGGGTATGGCATGGCGTTGCAAAATGGAGTGATAGCCTTCCTTATTCAGAATCCCTTTTACCCTGTACAAATCTCCCACCTTACCAGCACCAAAGCAACCCCAGACCATCACATTACCTCCACCATGCTTAACAGATGGCGTCAGGCATTCTTCCAGCATCTTTTCATTTGTTCTGCGTCTCACAAACGTTCTTCTTTGTGATCCAAACACCTCAAACTTGGATTCATCCGTCCACAACACTTTTTTCCAGTCTTCCTCTGTCCAATGTCTGTGTTCTTTTGCCCATCTTAATCTTTTTCTTTTATTGGCCAGTCTCAGATATGGCTTTTTCTTTGCCACTCTGCCCTGAAGCCCAAAATCCCGCAGCCGCCTCTTCACTGTAGATGTTGACACTGGTGTTTTGCGGGTACTATTTAATGAAGATGCCAGTTGGGTTACCTGTGAGGCGTCTGTTTCTCAAACTAGAGACTCTAATGTGCTTATCTTCTTGCTTAGTTGTGCAACGCGGCCTCCCACTTCTTTTTCTACTCTGGTTAGAGCCTGTTTGTGCTGTCCTCTGAAGGGAGTAGTACACACCGTTGTAGGAAATCTTCAATTTCTTAGCAATTTCTCGCATGGAATAGCCTTCATTTCTAAGAACAAGAATAGAATGTCGAGTTTCAGATGAAAGTTCTCTTTTTCTGGCCATTTTGAGCGTTTAATTGACCCCACAAATGTGATGCTCCAGAAACTCAATCTGCTCACAGGAAGGTCAGTTTTGTAGCTTCTGTAACGAGCTAGACTGTTTTCAGATGTGTGAACATGATTGCACAAGGGTTTTCTAATCATCAATTAGCCTTCTGAGCCAATGAGCAAACACATTGTACCATTAGAACACTGGAGTGATAGTTGCTGGAAATGGGCCTCTATTCACCTTTGTAGATATTGCACAAAAAAAACAGGCATTTGCAGCTAGAATAGTCATTTACCACATTAGCAATGTATAGAGTGCATTTGTGTAAAGTTAGGACTAGTTTAAAGTTATCTTCATTGAAAAGTACAGTGCTTTTCCTTCAAAAATAAGGACATTTCAATGTGACCCCAAACTTTTGAACGGTAGTGTATATATATATATATATATATATATATATATATATATATATATACATATATACATATATGTGTGTGTGTTAAAAAAAGTCCAATTTTCACTACTATATTATCAATATTGGAAAGTATCATTTTAGTTACAACAACCTAGATATTCTTATGAATTATTTATAACTGTATACATTTTTAAAATGTGTTTTGTCATCTGAAAACTTTTGCGCAAAATATGCATTCTTGCTGTGATTTACATGAAATTCAATATCCTGAACTAGTTTACATTTTTTTTATACTTTTTGCAGTTTGTGTTAAGAACTTGTATGCAAAATATGCACTTTTATGCATTTTTTATAAAATCATGTGTATACATATTTATTACATCTGTGAGTTATTTGTTCTTTTTATATGTGCATTTGACCTCATCTTTCTGCCACTATACAATGGATCTATAATTTATATACCACCGTTTTCCCCCACTATTAATCTAATTTTATCATTCATCATAACTTCACTTTTTAATGTATATCAATGATTTATGTTGATTTTTATACCCCCGCCCACACTTATCAATATATTATATATTATTTATTAATAATAATCTTTATTTATATAATAATAATCTTTATTTGTATAGCACCCACATATTCCCCAGTGCTTACATAGACAGGGGGAATACAGAAAGACAAAAGTACAAAAATTACAGAACCACAGTTACATTTAATAATCAGTTGATGGAAACAATAAGGGTGATGGTCCTGCTCCAACAAGCTTACATACTACAAGTAATGGGGTGATACACAAGGTAAAGGGGCTGGAGATGTGCATGGTATGGCGAGAGGGAGAGTGAGGGATGCTATACACATAGACAAAGGTAAGATATTTAGTGCAATAAATTATTACTATCCATCATTGTTTAATTACCAGCACATCAATCAATAACGGCACTCATATTGCTGAAGGGCAGAAGCCCATTATCGTGGATGTTCATAGGAATCCCGCGCATGCGCTGTTATACACAAGAGACGTGGGCTTCTCAAAATGTCCAAATTAAGTATGAACAGCAGCAGAATGGCTTCGATGCATAAAAACAGGCAAGATAAATACCATTAGATGGTCGAAACGTCGCCTGTACTATTTTAAGAATGGAATAAATACCTGTTTTTATGCATCAAAGCCATTCTGCTGCCGTTCATACTTAATTTGGATATTGCTTATGATTGGAGAAGTGGAGTTCATTCTCTAGAATTGGCTGTGCAGAGTTTGCCTCCCCTGAATTGGGTATGCATCCATTGTGCTGCTGGTGCAATTTCTTTTTGGGCTTCTCAAAATGTGTCTGAGAGCCTGGATTCTGCCAAATATGGTGATTTACTGATACATTAAACACCAGCACCTGAGGAAATGAATGCACTGGGTATGGTCCCGACCCGAGGGGCGGGCTTTTAACATGTTAATTATTAGTTTGTGTTGGTGATTGGTCTGTGTTTAAGCTTGTACGTATTTATTCTGTGTGGGTTTTAATGGTGGTATAGACTGGATAAAGACTGCAAAACGCTGTCTACTTGTGCACATTCAATAAAGATGAAGCACTCAAATATGTGAGTATCATGCTTTTAATATCCCTGATGCGGCTTAAGCTTACAAAGGATTGTGCTTGAATCTATGGATCACGGATTCAGATTCATTTTTTTTGAGCCTGCATTATTTACCCGGATTACACCTCCCCTCAGATTGAGGTACGTTCAAGTGCTGCTGCCTTTTCTTTGTTGTTGCATACATTGTTTTCATGTACACAATCCACAGTCAAAATTCATTTGACATTTTGGTCAATTCAAGACTTTCATCAGATTGCTCAAAGAGTGCGTCACTTTGTGGCTCTGGCTGCTACTCTAGAGCAATAAGATGTTTACTTTAGCATTCTGAATATCCGACAACGGTCCTGAATTAACTGTAATGTCAAGTGAATTTCGACTTTGCATAACATGCATGAAATCATCCTAAAATAATATTTCTGAAATATTGATGAGTGCCAGATTTTTCGCAATTGTACCATGTGCAAGTGGAGAGCATTTACTCATCTTTTATTGGATCTTCATTTAGCGGTTTTATAATTTTCATGATTATAGTAAAAAAATGAATAAAAGAGCAAAACATGTTTAGTTAACATGCTTATACATATTATACATATATTATACATTTATTGCTTCTGTTGAGAATTTGAACATCTCTCTTTATTTTCCTGTACGATTGTCCAATATTTAATAAGTTGATTTGACTTTATATTATGAGAAGTTATAATGTTGTTGTAGACACAAGGATCGAATGAAACACGATAATTATTGAACAAATTATTTGTTGGAGGGCGTGCTATCTTAATACCTTCCCTATCAAGGCAAATTCCTACAAACACATCTTCCAGATAAAGAAATTTCACTTTGAAAGATGACCTTAAAATCTTTGCTGCTACATCCCCAGAGAATACATAACCTGAGCCCGTGCAAAAGGTAGGATAAAATTCACCTGGATAGAGGGAATGAGGCATGTGCCATTTACTGTTCTTGTTCCTGTGTGGTCTGTGGTTTTCCATTAGATGTCCTGTAAAATAGTTTTGTTTTTGAGCTTGTTCTGACTCCAATAGATCTAATAGGCGATCAATGTTAACAAACATATCACTGTCTGTCTTCATGACATATTTAGCTGTAGGGCAGTAGTTACAAACCCATTCTATTCCCATCAGTGTTTTAATAGTCAAGTTTTTGTATGTATCCTGAAAGTCTTTTTGGATAATATCATGGTACTTCTCACTTTCCTCCAAGATGGAATTGGGTTCCTGCTTGCTATCTTTACCCAGAAGAAACATACACATGATAGAGGTCCCATTTATCAAGGTCTTTTTTCCAAATGTGGCCCTTATGGCTCTGCGGTTTTCAACTTCACTGGCAATTGTTGCAATTAAAATTATTAAGAAGGGGCTTTCTTCCTTGCATTTATTTGACTCATTGATGATGTATGGATAAGACATAATATTTAGATATCCCACAGAGGAAGCTGATGGGGTAGATAGTGTGCTATTGAGCAAATCCTCGATCCATTGAAATCCATTTTCATTTTTTTCCAAAGTTCCTGGAGACTTTTTCCTTCCTGCATTTTCTTGATAACTGAAATGTTCTTCCTGGTAAAATTGATAAGCAACAAACAGACTACCAAGGGCAATTATGCATAATAAAGCCAAAACTAATAAACTAGCAGAACTGAATGATATCTTTTTATTTAATTCCATTGTAAATTACGTATTTTCCCCACGTGGAAAGAGCAAACAATAATGCAGATATTATCCTGTATGCCGATGATATATTTTTCTCTAACGTTTGTATTTCATCGTCACCTAGAAAATATATAATAAAAATATGTCAGAGCAAATAACAGTAAATTCTAATCATCATGGCAATTCATCAGAATATTCCGTGGTCCCTGACAGTGTTAGCAGAAGCAATTATGAAAGGTATGAATAATTACTTTATCTTTGTTTTAGGGCTTAATCACACTGATCTGCCTATGTGACTGAGCCCTCACTGCACGAAGAAGACGGCCGCACTTCAGGACCGACGACTTCCGCAGCGCCAAAGAAAGAACAGATGACCGGCAATGGAGCTGGTCACATGTACTTTCTTCCAGCGGCGTGGCCGCATCTGCAGTGCGGCTGTCTTTTAGTGCAGTAACACGGGCGCCAATGCGCCCGTGTGACTAAGCCCTTAGAATATATACTGTATAGGAGAATTCATATCTGTAGTATTCTTAGAATTTAGAAGAGAATTTGTGAAGCATTCATACCATGATGAAACCCCTAAAACATTTCTTCACTTGGGGAACCTCTGCAACTAGCCCATCCCTACTGTAAAATTAACAATATTTGCTGTTGGTGTAATCCAAGAGACCCCTATCCATGTTTCAAAGAATTTCAGGGTTTTTTGGACTCTGCTTTAAATATGTAAAATAGACTAAAATTCTGAGTAATAAATGGGTATTGCTAATTATATACATCAAATCAGTATTAGAAACTATGTAGTGTAAGATCTCGCATCCATGTGTAATAGAGTACGGTTTACCATTATTTAATGATTATATGATATTGTTTTATGTGTAACTTTGATTTTAAGAGGAGGCTGCAATGAAGGAACAGAGCTGAGCAGGAAGAAAAGACAGAAAGTAGATCAGAGAAGTTCTTGGTGAAGGACAGAGGTTGAAGTAGGAGTCTCTCCTGGTGTACTGCAGTGTTGCAGATACAGTCCTAAGGATAGTAACCTCTAGTCAAAAGAAAAAACAGCTAATGAAAGTCATGCAGATTGTGCAGAGAGTTGCTAAGCTGTGGACAGAGGAAGAAAGGAGTCTCTCCTGATTTGTGATATGGGGCTACAGAAACTGTCTTAGGACAAAAACAAATGAGTGCATGCGCTAGTATGCTCGCCACTATGGTGTGTATTAGCGCATGAACTGGGTTTTTGTTTGACTATAAAAAATCTGGAAGATAGATCATGTCCTATCTTTCTTGCATGTACTGTAGCATTAAGTATGTGTGAGAAAGATAGGGCATATTTTCTTGCGCATAGTATTAACACTTGAAAATCCCAATAGTGAAAACAAAACCATTGAAGTCAATGGTTTTATTTTGTCTCATTTTGTGGCTTTCTGTCTTCATCTTTTGACGCGCCATAACTTTTTTAGATATATAAATTTAGTATAACTATAACTGTACTGACCCACAGAATAAAGATAACATGCCATTTTCACTTCACTATGAACATTGTAAAAGCAAAAACACCCCAAAACAGTAGCACAATTGCATTTTTCCATTTCTCCCCACTTAAAACGTTTTTAAAGTTTTCTAGAACATTACTTAAAATGGCAGTATTGAAAAATACAACTCACCTTGCTAAAAACAAACTCTCTTGTAGCTATGTAAGCAGGAAAATAAAACAGCTGCAGCTGGAGGGGTTTACATGCACTAGATATATTACTGTGGCTGTGCTGAATGATAAAACCGTTGACTTATACTGTCTAGTTTAAGGGTGGCTTCAAACTAAACAACTATTGTCTGAATAATCATTGAATCCATGTAAGCAATAGTTGACCCATATAAACACAGTCACTAACAGGGTGACAACCAATTATTGATTCACTGGTTGCTTTGCTGTAGCTCACCTTAAAATAGTTGCTCAGGAAAACAGAGTGAGGCCTTAGTCACACGGGCGTTTTTTCCCGCGATTTGCGGATCACATGATGGATGCGCATCCGCAAATCGCGTGACCGGGGCCCAAAAATCGCCCGAAAATCTGCTCCTAGCCGCGTTTCATTAGAAACGGGCCGGAGCTGTCCAGCGCATTGCATTCAATGGAGCCGGCAATACAGCCGGCTCCATTGAAAGCAATGCGCTGCGGGCGAGCACGGGATGAATTGTCGGGAAGGGCTTAAATATATAAGTCCTTCCCTGCAATTCATCCAGAAATGTGTTAAAATAAAAAAAAATGTATACTCACCTTTCCGCTGCAGCCGGAGTCCAGCCGGAGGTTTAAAATCCCCGCCTGCTGAATGATCTGCCTCTAATTGGTCACAGCCTGACCAATCAGAGGCAGCCATAACTCACACACCCATTCATGAATTCATGAATGGGTGAGTGTCTGCTGCCTCTCATTGGCTCAGTGGGACCCCTTTAAAAGGGGCGGGGCGATAGTCCACAATGCTGTACAGAAGCAATGAGAAATCCAATCCTGTGCCACCTCCATCTGGAGCTGCACACGTGGGCATAGCAATGGGGAACCTATGTGCCACACACTATTCATTCTGTCAAGGTGTCTGCATGCACCAGTCAGACCGTGGTTTTTTATAAATAGTCACAGCCAGGTACAACTCCGCAATGGGAATTCCGTGTGCACCCACAGCATGGGTGGCTCCCTGGAACCCACCGGCGGTACATAAATATATCCCATTGCATTGCCCATCACAGCTGAGGTAATAATGTCATGTTTAATGCGGGTGGGCTTCGGCCCACACTGCATGCCCCAGTCAGACTGGGGTTCTTTAGAAGTGGACACATGCATTTACAACTCCCTGTGGACCCACAGCATGGGTGGGTGCCAGGAAGCCACCGGCGGTACATAAATATATCCCATTGCATTGCCCATCACAGCTGAGGTAATAATGTCATGTTTATTGCAGGTGGGCTTCGGCCCACACTGCATGCCCCAG
Organism: Eleutherodactylus coqui; assembly: GCF_035609145.1. NCBI lineage: Eukaryota > Metazoa > Chordata > Amphibia > Anura > Eleutherodactylidae > Eleutherodactylus > Eleutherodactylus coqui. Next base: position 236,587,678 of record NC_089839.1, on the reverse strand, counting down.
TCAGACTGGGGTTCTTTAGAAGTGGACACATGCATTCACAACTCCCTGTAGACCCACAGCATGGGTGGCTCCCTGGAACCCACCGGCGGTACATAAATATATCCCATTGCATTGCCCGACACAGCTGATGTTACGTCATCTGTAATGCAGGTGGGCCAAAAGTTAATTGGATTACACTGTAGGCGAGGGCCCCCAAAAATTGGTGTACCAACAGTACTAATGTACCTGAGAAAAATTGCCCATGCCCAACCAAGAGGGCAGGTGAAACCCATTAATCGCTTTGGTTAATGTGGCTTAATTGGTAACTAGGCCTGGAGGCAGCCAAGTAAAAAAAAAAATTGGTTGAGGTGAAAGTTTCAACGCTTTAATGAGCATTGAAACGTTTAAAAATTGTTTCGAAAAATTATATGACTGAGCCTTGTGGGCCTAAGAAAAATTGCCCATTCGGCGTGATTATGTGTGGTTTCAGGAGGAGGAGCAGGAGAAGGAGGAGGAATATTATACACAGATTGATGAAGCCAAAAGGTCCCTGTTTTTGATGGGGATAGAGAACGATGCTTCCATCCGCGGGTGCAGCCTACGTATTGTTTAGGTATCGCTGCTGTCCGCTGGTGGAGAAGAGAAGTCTGGGGAAATCCAGGCTTTGTTCATCTTGATAAGTGTTAGCCTGTCGGCACTGTCGGTTGACAGGCGGGTACGCTTATCTGTGATGATTCCCCCAGCCGCACTAAACACCCTCTCTGACAAGACGCTAGCTGCAGGACAAGCAAGCAACTCCAGGGCATACAGCGCGAGTTCAGGCCACGTGTCCAGCTTCGACACCCAGTAGTTGTAGGGGGCAGAGGCGTCACGGAGGACGGTCGTGCGATCGGCTACGTACTCCCTCACCATCCTTTTGCAGTGCTCCGACTTAGCCGTGACTGGGGAGTGGTGACACAGTCTTGCTGGGGAGCCATAAAGCTGTCAAGGGCCTTAAAGAGTGTTGCCTTGCCTGTCCTGTACATGCTGCCTGATCTCCGCGCCTCCCCTGCTACCTGGCCCTCGGAACTGTGCCTTCGGCCACTAGCGCTGTCGTATGGGAATTTCACCATCAGTTTGTCCGCCAGGGTCCTGTGGTATAGCAACACTCTCGAACCCCTTTCCTCTTCGGGTATGAGAGTGGAAAGGTTCTCCTTATACCGTGGGTCAAGCAGTGTGTACACCCAGTAATCCGTAGTGGCCAGAATGCGTGTAACGCGAGGGTCACGAGAAAGGCATCCTAACATGAAGTCAGCCATGTGTGCCAGGGTACCTGTACGCAACACATGGCTGTCCTCACTAGGGAGATCACTTTCATGATCCTCCTCCTCCTCCTCTGACCATACACACTGAAAGGATGACAGGCAAGCAGCAAGTGTACCCTCACCAGTGGGCCAAGCTGTCTCTTCCCCCTCCTCCTCATCTTCCTCCTCCTCCTCCTCCTCACCGCGCTGAGATATAGACAGGAGGGTGCTCTGACTATCCAGCGACATACTGTCTTCCCCCGGCTCTGTTTCCGAGCGCAAAGCGTCTGCCTTTATGCTTTGCAGGGAACTTCTCAAGAGGCATAGCAGAGGAATGGTGACGCTAATGATTGCAGCATCGCCGCTCACCACCTGGGTAGACTCCTCAAACTTTCCAAGGACCTGGCAGATGTCTGCCAACCAGGCCCACTCTTCTGAAAAGAATTGAGGAGGCTGACTCCCACTGCGCCGCCCATGTTGGAGTTGGTATTCCACAATAGCTCTACGCTGCTCATAGAGCCTGGCCAAAATGTGGAGCGTAGAGTTCCACTGTGTGGGCACGTCGCACAGCAGTCGGTGCACTGGCAGATTAAACCGATGTTGCAGGGTGCGCAGGGTGGCAGCGTCCGTGTGGGACTTGCGGAAATGTGCGCAGAGCCGGCGCACCTTTCCGAGCAGGTCTGACAAGCGTGGGTAGCTTTGCAGAAAGCGCTGAACCACCAAATTAAAGACGTGGGCCAGGCATGGCACGTGCGTGAGGCTGCCAAGCTGCAGAGCTGCCACCAGGTTACGGCCGTTGTCACACACGACCATGCCCGGTTGGAGGCTCAGTGGCGCAAGCCAGCGGTCGGTCTGCTCTGTCAGACCCTGCAGCAGTTCGTGGGCCGTGTGCCTCTTATCTCCTAAGCTGAGTAGTTTCAGCACGGCCTGCTGACGCTTGCCCACCGCTGTGCTGCCACGCCGCGCGACACTGATTGCTGCCGACGCGCTGCTGCTGCTGACACATCTTGATTGCGAGACAGAGGTTGCGTTGGAGGAGGAGGAGGTGGGTGCTTTAGTGGAGGAAGCATACACCGCCGCAGATACCACCACCGAGCTGGGGCCCGCAATTCTGGGGGTGAGTGGGACGTGAGCGGTCCCAGGCTCTGACTCAGTCCCAGCCTCCACTAAATATATAGATATAGTGGCCCTGCCCGCCTGTGCTTGTCCACGTGTCCGTTGTTAAGTGGACCTTGCCAGTAACCGCGTTGGTGAGGGCGCGTACAATGTTGCGGGAGACGTGGTCGTGCAGGGCTGGGACGGCACATCGGGAAAAATAGTGGCGACTGGGAACTGAGTAGCGCGGGGCCGTCGCCGCCATCATACTTTTGAAGGACTCTGTTTCCACAACCCTATACGGCAGCATCTCCAGGCTGATAAATTTGGCTACGTGCACGTTTAACGCTTGAGCGTGCGGGTGCGTGGCGGCGTACTTGCGATTGCGCTCATACACTTGCGCTAGCGACGGCTGGACGCTGCGCTGACAGACATTGCTGGATGGGGCCGAGGACAGCGGAGGTGAGGGTGTGGGTGCAGGCCAGGAGACGGTAGTGCCTGTGTCCTCAGAGCGGGGCTGGATCTCAGTGGCAGGTTGGGGCACAGGGTGAGAGGCAGCGGTGCAAACCGGAGGCGGAGAACGGCCTTTGTCCCACCTTGTGGGGTGCTTGGCCATCATATGCCTGCGCATGCTGGTGGTGGTGAGGCTGGTGTGGTGGCTCCCCGGCTGATCTTTGCGCGACAAAGTTTGCACACCACTTTACGTCGGTCATCTGCACTCTCAGTAAAAAACTGCCAGACCTTTGAGCACCTCGGCCTCTGCAGGGTGGCATGGCGCGAGGGGGCGCTTTGGGAAACAGTTGGTGGATTATTCGCTCTGGCCCTGCCTCTACCCCTGGACACTGCACTGCCTCTTGCAACCTGCCCTGCTGCTGCCCTTGCCTCCCCCTCTGAAGCCCTTTCCTCAGTAGGCGTAGCAAACCAGGTGGGGTCAGTCACCTCATCGTCCTGCTGCTCTTCCTCTGAATCCTCTGTGCGCTCCTCCCTCTGACTTACTGGCCTTACTACTACCTCACTGATAGACAACTGTGTCTCATCGTCATCGGCCTCCTCACCCACTGAAAGGTCTTGAGACAGTTGCCGGAAGTCCCCAGCCTCATCCCCCGCACCCCGGGAACTTTCCAATGGTTGGGCATCAGTCACGATAAACTCCTCTGGTGGGAGAGGAACCACTGCTGCCCAATCTGAGCAGGGGCCCGAGAACAGTTCCTGGGAGTCTGCCCGCTCCTCAGAATGTCTCATTTTCATGGAGTGAGGAGGCTGGGACGAAGGAGGAGCAGCAGCCAGAGGATTCTGAGTTGCAGCAGTGGACGGCACAGAACTGTGGGTGGACGATAGATTGCTGGAAGCACTTTCTGCCATCCACGACAGGACCTGCTCACACTGCTCATTTTCTAATAAAGGTCTACCGCGTGGACCCATTAATTGTGCGATGAATGTGGGGACGCCAGAAACGTGCCTCTCTCCTAATCCCGCAGCAGTCGGCTGTGATACACCTGGATCAGAAGCTCGGCCTGTGCCCACACCCTGACTTGGGCCTCCGCGTCCTCGGCCACGTCCACGTCCTCTAGGCCTACCCCTACCCCTCAGCCTGCTGTATTACCAGTAATGCAGAAACAGAACGCTGTAATTAAATGTGGCGCTTATTGGCCTGTGGTTGGAGGCTGACTTCGCTTACGGAACGCCAGGAAATAATTTGGCGCAAGCCTGCTGTAACACTTAGCTGGCTGCGTATGAATTAGGAGAACTAGTACACCCAGCACACACAGACCCAGAACACTGAGCACAGTGACAGGCAGGCCAAATAGATTTTTTGCCCAATATTTTTTTGAAAAGCCCCACTGCCTATATTCAAGGAATATATGTCTTCTGTCCCTGGAGTATTTCACTGAACTGCAGAGTGTTGCACTGTGGACTGCAATACTGCGGTAATTTCAGAGCCCAGACAGAGCCAGGAAATAATTTGGCGCAAGCCTGCTGTAACACTTAGCTGGCTGCATATGAATTAGGAGAACTAGTACACCCAGCACACACAGACCCAGAACACTGAGCACAGTGACAGGCAGGCCAAATAGATTTTTTGCCCAATATTTTTTTGAAAAGCCCCACTGCCTATATTCAAGGAATATATGTCTTCTGTCCCTGGAGTATTTCACTGAACTGCAGAGTGTTGCACTGTGGACTGCAATACTGCAGTAATTTCAGAGCCCAGACAGAGCCAGGAAATAATTTGGCGCAAGCCTGCTGTAACACTTAGCTGGCTGCGTATGAATTAGGAGAACTAGTACACCCAGCACACACAGACCCAGAACACTGAGCACAGTGACAGGCAGGCCAAATAGATTTTTTGCCCAATATTTTTTTGAAAAGCCCCACTGCCTATATTCAATCAATAATATTTATATGTCTTCTGTCCCTGCCTAACCACCACTTCTGTCCCTGGAGTATTACTGCAGGGCGCAATGCTCTGCACGGCCGATATAGCAAAAAAAAAAAGTGCAACACTGCAAAAAGCAGCCTCCACAGTACTGCACACGGTTAGATGTGGCCCTAAGAAGGACCGTTGGGGTTCTTGAAGCCTACAATCACTCCTAACACTCTCCCTGCCTAAGTGCTTCTGTCCCTGGAGTATTACTGCAGGGCGCAATGCTCTGCACGGCCGATATACAAAAAAAAAAACTGTGCAACACTGCAAAAAAGCAGCCTCCACAGTACTGCACATGGTTAGATGTGGCCCTAAGAAGGACCATTGGGGTTCTTGAAGCCTACAATCACTCCTAACACTCTCCCTATCCTAGCTTCAACACAATAGCACTTTCCCTCAGCTAAGTCAGAATGCATCTGTGGCGAGCCGCGGGAGGGGACGATTTTTATACTCGGGTGACACCTGATCTCGCCAGCCACTCACTGCAGGGGGGTGGTATAGGGCTTGAACGTCGCAGGGGGAAGTTGTAATGCCTTCCCTGTCTTTCAATTGGCCAGAAAAGCGCGCTAACGTCTCAGAGATGAAAGTGAAAGTAACTCGAACATCGCGTGGTACTCGTTACGAGTAACAAGCATCTCGAACACGCTAATACTCGAACGAGTATCAAGCTCGGACGAGTACATTCGCTCATCTCTATTCTTAACCAATTCACCATTTTAATCTTGTAAGCATCAAATAGCATCTTTAACTTTTCTTTTGCTTGTGAAATTCCCCCCAAATCTTTTTTTATTTGTTATGGCCTCTGTTGCAAGCCTCAATTTATTATTAGCTTTAGCTTTTCTGACACTTGCCCTACAGTTTCTGCAGACTGTGTTATATTCTTCTTTAGATATTTTCCCCTCTTTCCATTTAAATTATATTTTTCTTTGTGCAAGTTCTGTGTTCATCCATCCTGGTTTCACAATATTTCCCAACCTTCTCTGGCATTTCTGTCCTTAAGAACATCCAGCCATTGGATTCTTCCTACCCCCTTTCTGAGTTCATTGAAATCTGCCTTTCTGAAATCCAACCTTGAAGTCTGAGTTTTCTCAGGTCTATTCAAGGATAGCATGATCACTGCCTCCTAAGGACCCAATCACCCTTACTCCCTCCACCACTTCCTCCCTGTTGGTAAGTATTAGGTCCAAGATAGCAGATCCCCTTGTTTTCTCTTCAACCTTTTAGAAGATAAAGTTGTCAGCAAGAGCGGATAAGAATTTGTTGGATCCATTACTTTTACTTGGGAGAGATTCCCAACAAATGTCTGGATAGTTAAAATCTCCCATGATCCCTATGTCATGCTTTTTGGAGAGCTTGGCCATCTGATGTAGAATGAGTTCATCGATATCTTCTGCTTGCCCAGGTGGCCTATATTAAATGCCTACAATGGTGTGTTTTCTGTTGTTCTCTCCTTGTATTCTTACCCAAACAGTTTCCCACAGCAAGACCACACATCTCTTTCTTCCTACCTCTAAATGAGACCCACTGTGTGAGCAGCCTATAGAATAGCCTACAGCATTTTCACCCTTCATTACCTAATGTTTCCATGTGTTTAATAGCTCTCATATTTGCAAGCTTTCTCAATGAACTGGTTTACAGATAGTCATTTAATTGATAGGATATAAAAAATGATACCAAAGATGGTTATATGTTACTACTGTAGAATTCCTTCTAAGTTATCACAGAAATTGGAGCTCTAGAAAGATAATTTGCTTATTCGTGGTGAATTCCGGGAAGAGTGAACAGTCGCTGTGATATATGTTACATACTTGCAGATCTACCAGAGGAAACGTCAAACTTCTCCTGCCAGAAATGCAAGCTTGTGCCTCTATTGGAGGAAAAGGTGAAAAGTCTTCAGGAGAGAATAGCTATATTTAAACGCATTACAGAAGATGAGGATTTCCTTGACAGAGTAGAACAAAACTCTTCAACATGTTGAAGGAAAATAAATTGTCAGTGTACCTGCATAATAATAATAATCTTTATTTGTATAGCGACAACTGATTTTGCAGCGCTTTTGATGCATGTGGAGCTCAATCGGGATGGGGTAGGGTGGTACAGGAGGTATGGGGCAGGGAATGTACATGATGGGTGTAATATGAGGGCAGGGGACTAAATCAGGAGAGTTGGTATGCTTCTTTGATGAGGTCAGTCTTCAGGGCATGTCTGAAATTCCATGCATCAGGGATTATCCGGATGTCTTAGTGTAGAGCGTTCCATAGAATCGGTGCTGCTCTGGTGAAATCCTGGAGGCGAGTATGTGAGGCTAGAATTAGCGGGATGTCTAGCCTGAGTGTGTTGGCAGAGCTGAATGCGCCGGTTGGGTGATGTATGGACAGAAGGGAAGCGATGTACAGAGGTGCCATGGAGAGCTCTGTGGGTGAGGGTGATAAGTTGAATTGAGTTCTGTAGTACATGCAGGTGCAGAGGTGTCTGAGAAGTGGCTGAGAAGGTGAATCTAGCTGCCACATTTAGTGTGGATTGGAGAGGGGAGAGTCTGGTGCGAGGAAGGCCAATTAGCAATGAGTTGCAGTAGTCAAGTCTGGAATGGATGAGGGCAATAACAAGTTTCTTTAGCATGTCTATGGTCAGGAACGGATGGATTTTTGCAATGTTCCTGAGGTGCAGGTGGCATGTTTGGCCAAGAGATTGGATGTGGGGAGTGAAGGAGAGGTCCAAGTCCAGTGTGACCCCGAGGCAGTGTGCATGCTGTCTGGGGAATATGCAGTGCCAGCTACTGATATGGAGATGTTGGGGGGAGGTCAGCTGGTAGAGAGTGGGAAAATGAGAAGGTCAGTTTTTGAGAGGTTAAGTTTGAGAAAAAGAGAGGACATGGTGTTAGAGACAGCGTACTGTTTTGAGAAATTGGCCATGTGATGTAGAAAGAGTTCATCCATATCTTCTGCTTATCCGGGCAGCCTATAGTAAATGCCTACAATAGTGTCCTTTCTGTTGTTCTCTCCTTGCATTCTTACCCAAACAGTTTCTACAGAACTACCATTTTCTGAAGATTAAATCTCTGTGGAGATGTATGCTTTCCTAACATACAACGCAACACCTCCTCCACCTCTTTCAATATGTCTGTTTTTTATTTAAAAAAAGTTGTATCCTTCAAGCCTTGTACTTCAATCATGTGTATCATTCCACCACGTCTCCATGATGCCTATAACATCATATTTCTCTTCTTGTGTTAGGAGCTCCATTTCCCCTTGTTTGTTTCCCATGCTCTGTGCATTTGTGTACCATAGTTACAGATGAAACAATACATAGTTTCTACTCACATTGCAAAGATCCATAGTATATGTCTTACATTGATTCATTTAGCAGAGCTAAATAAAATCATTGTGGTATATAATTTCAGTTTTCATTCCTTACAGGCATAATAAAAATAACTTGACATGAAAAGGTTAAGCAAGGTAGATTATTCTCACTTCATCTATATTACTGCCCTAAAACTTAATTTATCATTGGTAATAGGAAGACATATGGACTTTGAAGCAGGAATGAGACAACATTACCAGACAAACATAATGTGCTACGGTATGAGGATGGTAGTAGCAGCCAAGTAGTCATATGTTCAGTAGAAAGAACTCCAGTAAGACACATCATGGAGGATAGAGTCCCAACTTTGTACTTTGTTTCATTGCGTTTCATGGGCTTTATATTTTCTCTTAGTGTGTATGCATCACACTTTGTATGAAATACATATTGGGAATAATTTACAGAAATCATCTTAGTTTGTATTATTGAGATTTTATTTTCATATGCTTAAAGGATATTTGGTTAAAATTCCTACTCTTCATAGAAATATGAGTGGCGTGCAGTCAGCCTAACAGCTGGCTTACGCTGCTGCTAGGATGATTGTACGACACTCCTACCATACACCATCTTCTCCATTCATGTGAGGCAATAATCCCCCTCTACTCTTCATTAGTCAGACCTCATCTGGAATACTGTGTCCAGTTCTGGGTACCCCACTTTAAAAAAGACATAGACAAACTGCAGCAAGCTCACAGAAGAGTTACTAAGATGGTAAGTGGTCTGCAAATTATGTCCTATGAGGAACGTTTAAAGGGTATATGAAGGTTTAGCTTGCAAAAAAGAAGACTGAGAGGAGACTTAACAGCTGTCTGCAAATATCTGAAGGGCTGTCACAGTGCAGAGGGATCAGCCCTATTCTCATTTGCACAAGGAAAGACGGGGAAAGTTGTGAGATTGATCTGTATTATATAGATGTACTATTGAAACCTTCAACATGGTATGGTGCCTATTCAGTCTTATGACTACTTGATTGTATGCTGATTGTAGGTGGAGTCTGGGACTCCACTAACTGATAAAGACTTCCAGGAAGTGACTATTATGACCCATATGCATGTAGTGATTGCCACTCAAAGTTTGTTCAAATGAGCAAAAAGTAGCAATAATCATTACATGTACATGCAAAGTCTTTGTGCACTTGTCATTGGTCACTAAGTTTCAGCCTGCATAAAAATTGTTGCTAGTTTTTTTGCTTGTCATTAGGTTTAAAAGCATCTGTTCAATTGTTCAGTTGTTCAAACAACTTGAGAGGAGGAGTGATTGTGTGCACAGCGCAAACAAAAGGACTCATCCAAAAGCCAATCCACATAGTGCCACAGTAGACAATGGCTTTTTCTTCCAATTAATTAAAAACTACCCACCTATAGATTCTTGGGTTTACGTGTAAACAATCATCATTTGAAAGCAAAAGGTTCTTGAGTCATTCATTCAAGGGATATTCATTGCACGTAATTGGGACTTCAGCTATGACCCATTTACACTCAACGATTTTTGCTCAAAATTCGTTCTAATGGACAAAAGTTACATTATGCTTTAACACAAAGCCATCATGCACTTTTTGTTCATTTGACAAAACTCTTTTTGATAAAACTCTTCAGCATGTTGAAGGAAAATAAATTGTCAGTGTACCTGCATAATAATAATAATCTTTATTTGTATAGCGCCAACTTATTCTGCAGCGCTTTTGATGCATGTGGAGCTCAATTGGGATGGGGTAGGGTGGTACAGGAGGTATGGGGCAGGGAATGTACATGATGGGCGTAATATGAGGGCAGGGGACTAAATCAGGACACCGAGTTGCAGCCTGCATAAAAATAGTCACTGGTTCATTCTCTTGTTGTTTGGCTTAAACAGCAGTTGTTCAAACAACTCAAGGGAAGGGGTGATTGTTTTTAGGGCGTACTCTCATGCACCAGAAAAGGCTCAGCGATTGGCTGCCGGGATAGCAGAAGTGAGTCTTTTTACATGCTGTCCTAGTGCCCTACTATTGACTGGTAAATCATCACCCGTTATTAAGTATGCCAGAGGAACTACACAATAGTCTGGAAATACATTCCCAATGCATGCAAAGGTTATGCCATCTACTTTAAGGATTTAACTTTGGTTACAAGCAGGTTTTGCGACTTCTTCAACTATATATTCATGATAGTAAACGCTTCTAACTGCAAAGGTGGGTTTGCTTGCTTGACTGCTCTGCTAACATGACCCCTATGTAGTCTCCAGTAGCTGCTGTAATACTGCTACCCTAACACCCTGCTGCTGAGAACAAGTGTTTGAGGACCCTTTGCAGTAGCGAATGACAATGTCTTGCAAGTGGCAACACCTCATGGCTCTATAGAAATATTCTTGATGGTGAATGAATAACCATGTGACCCTACCATCAGGAAGATGGCAGTCATTATGGCCCTGATTAAATTGATCCATATTTCAGCATTATTGATTTCAAAGAGAGTGTAATATCACTCAAAGAAATGTATGCAAATGTCTTGCTAATGGCAGCCATTTAGTAAGCCCTGTTACAGCCACATAGCACAACTGCCTTTGAGACATCTTTGTTCCCTACTTTGAGGGTTATTTGTACCTGCAAATGTATCAATGACATTGCAAAGGACATCTTGCTTGCTTGTTGGTTTATAGTGTTATAGCACTATCCTTATGTACACAATCCCCATGTAATATAACTGGTTTGCTTCTTTTACAGCTGTTGATCCAGAGGAATATCGCCACTTTGACAGCGCCGATGCTAACTGGTGCGAAAATCTTTATGGCAGCCAAAATCATGGAACACATAGCACAGATGGAGAAAGAAAAGGAAGAATGCCCCTGCAAGCATCAACATAGAGTTTGGTCCAAATGGTAGCTGCAGCATAGAGACATTTTTTCACACATGGGGCTTGTTACGTAGATGCAGAAGAACAACCCAGAGGAATTAAGACATTTTCTGCTTTGTTGGCATATGTTAAGCCATTTATTGAAAACAATGCAGTGTGACTGTTTGAATAGCTTAACCTGGAAGAGTGGACTGTGGTTGTAACATGATCTTGTTGGTTAGTATACATAACTTCTGTCTTTTATCACTTTATGTCATTTTGTCTCATAAGGCAAATAGGAAAGTGATCTTCCATAGATACTGTTCACAGTACCTTCTGGCAGATTATTCTACATGTTAGACCTGATTGCTCTCATCAGCTAAACCTGTGGAATTTGGTAATTGAAAAACGAAAGCATAGTCCTTTTGGAAAAGTGCACATCTATTGCTCAGGAGACATAGTAATCCTAGTAGATGATGGATATTGATCTGGCTATTGAGAAATGAGATTGGAGCTGACGATTGCACTGCTGATAACTGCATCATTTCTATTTGTGTTTTTTGTGATCTGGGTTACTTGGAGAGTTATTGTCAGTTTGAGAAATGGGGAACCGAATGCTCATTTCTTGAAATAAGTACACTGTCTAGGGTACAATGTGTAATACTATCAAGGGTGTGGCGTTAAGTGTGTCGGCACAATACAGGCTTTTTCAATTACGACCAAACAGGACTTTAAACCTGTGTCAAAAGTTGTGAGATAAGCCTAAGGTGAGTAACGAATGGGAAACTCATAAGGAAATGGCAGCAAGGGCAGTGGCCGGAAGACTGCTAAGCAACCTGGAGAAAAAAAAGGCAGTGATAAGATGTAAAGCAATGTTAAAAAGAGCTGGAATGAATCCAGAAGGATGCTTTGATGTGGAAAAATGGAGAAAGTAGAAAGAGGATGGCTGAGTGACAATGCATACACTGAGAAAGCATTTAAGTGGATAAATGAGACATAGGAAGTGACTATGGGCAGTTACAAAGAATTTCAAAATGACACTCGGGTGACCGACGAGTGTTTTGACCATGAAGCTGGAAATAGCAACCTTGCCACTGGTCTCCCATTTTACATGCCATCAGCCCCCACATACGACTCTTATTGGACATGTAGACACTGTGGACAACAAAATCCAAATAACAGACAGATCTGTCTTGTGTGCGGGGCTGGTAGACTACCCCTTCCCCGACTTGGACTCTACCCTGTTGTCACTAGGCGTAATGTAGTTCAGACATCGGGAGGTACCAGTGACAGGGAAAGAGAGGACATGAATAAGAGGAGGATGGGGGGGGGGGCAAGGAGATTGAAGAAGCAAGAGGTGACCCCCCTACTGGGGCTATGACTACCATTAGGACAATAATGGGAGCCAGAAGGCATGATGCACAGGCCTTACAGGCTACTTAATCGGCTGTAAGTAATACAGGGCATATTCCGCAACCTGACTTTGATACATCTGATGCATACGCTGCAACAAGTGTATGGAGAGTAAGAATAACAGAATACTGGCCTTGGCCTCCTGCAGACCAATTGGCCATGATAAGATTACTTCCTGACCCAGACGAGAGGCCAGCCCTTTTTGCCCAACAGATTGAAACCATACAATCCTCATATGATTGCACCTGGAAAGACCTACATAGCTTGGTGGATGCCAAGACAGAAGATCCTGCCATGGCCCATATGATAAAAGAATAGCGCCTCAGGGTCAAGAAAACTATGATAAGGCACTCATATCAGGAGAACATTATATTGCAGCACTTACACATTGGGTGCAGGGGAGACTCCTAGAGCAGTCTGTAAATCTGATTGACATGACGCAGGAAAAGGGTGAAAGTGCCAAAAAATTCTATACTCGAGTGTGTACACATTGGGTTGACATGGGATATAGAACTACGAACCTACTTGATATGCAGATACTCAAAGCATCCTTTATGGATGGGCTAAGAAAACCGTTAAGGGAGGGGCGGGTGAAGGTGCTGCTACAGTGGTGCAAATACTCACCTGCTGACATTTTATATGTAGTCAAGGAAGTTGAACGAGAGCTAAAAAACAAATTGAATGGAGTGTTCTATGTCCACCCTCTGAAAAGAGGAAAGCAGAGAACAGGGTATGACAGGGCTGGTCCGGCCACCTGTTGGAATTGTGGAAAGACAGGACAAATTATGAGAAACTGTCGAAATCACCCAAGACCTCAGTGTGGCACTCTGCTACCACCACCCCATAAGGTATTCGCAACCCAACAACTTGTTGTGTATATGCAGTATCTGTTCCCCCTTCTGTAGCTATTGCACCCATGATCAAAGTAGCCCTGCAGTGGGACAGGGTGGTTGACTTTCTGATAGATACTGGGGCAGCCAAATCAGTGACAAATGCGGACAATATTTTTCCCTATGACATTACAGAGGATTTTGGATCATGCATGGGAGTAAATGGAAATGCTCTGAAAACTCCCTTAGTAAACCCCTTTATATGTCCATCTCCCCTGACCAGAAGATTCTTACATAATTCTTGATCAGTGACAAAGCTCATGTCAACCTATTAGGAGCTGATGTATTACAAGAGATACAAGCTAACCTTTCTTTTCTTCCAGATGGTACTGTTACTTTTAACTCCGGAGTTAATGAACAACATCTATGTTTACTAAATGCTTTTGTTCTTTCCTCAGAAAGCAGAACCAGAGTCCTCCCTCCAGCCTGATGCAGCTCTGCAGGAAGTATCAAATATTCTGTGGGCTGCTAGCAAGACAGATATAGGCTGCCTCTCTGTCCCTCCAGTAATGGTAAAGCTGAAACTTGGTTCATCCTCCTCTTGGGCACTGCAGTATTCCCTGAGTCCTGCACAGGAGACTGGTGTTAAGGAAACCATCCAAGCTCTTCTCCAGGCCAGGGCCATAGAAGAAACCATCTCCACTTGTAACACACCTCTGTATCTGGCTAAAAAGAAAGGTGATAAGGGACAGCCACCCAGCTATCGCATGATGCATGACCTACGGGCAGTTAATTTTGTCACTGAATTGATTATCTTGGACAGAGTGTCTACCTTTGGCTTTATTTTCAGTAAGATTCACGCCCAACAGAAAGACAGGACGGTCTACCTTTGAAATACTTTTTGGCTCAGCCCTCAAGATGGGACTGTTTTACCCACAAGTGAATAGAGATGAGCGAGCACCAAAATGCTCGGGTGCTCGTTACTCGGGATGAAATTATCGCGATGCTCGAGGGTTCGTTTCGAGTAACGAACCCCATTGAAGTCAATGGGCGACTCGAGCATTTTTGTATATCGCCGATGCTCGCTAAGGTTTCCATTTGTGAAAATCGGGGCAATTCAAGAAAGTGATGGGAACGACACAGCAACGGATAGGGCAGGCGAGGGGCTACATGTTGGGCTGCATCTCAAGTTCCCAGGTCCCACTATTAAGCCACAACAGCAGCAAGAGTGGGTCCCCCCTCCCAACAATTTTTACTTCTGAAAAGCCCTCATTAGCAATGCATACCTTAGCTAAGCACCACACTACCTCCAACAAAGCACAATCACTACCTGCATGACACTCCGCTGCCACTTCTCCTGGGCTACATGCTGCCCAACACCCCCCCCCCCGCACGACGCAGTGTCCACAGCGCACACCAAAGTGTCCCTGCGCAGCCTTCAGCTGCACTCATGCCACACCACCCTCATGTCTATTTATAAGTGCATCTGCCAGAGGAACCGCAGGCACACACTGCAGAGGGTTGGCACGGCTAGGCAGCGACCCTCTTTAAAAGGGGCGGGGCGATAGCCCACAATGCTGTACAGAAGCAATGAGAAATATAATCCTGTGCCACCGCCATCAGGAGTTGCACACGTGGGCATAGCAATGGGGAACCTATGTGCCACACACTATTCATTCTGTCAAGGTGTCTGCATGCCCCAGTCAGACCGCGGTTTTTTATAAATAGTCACAGGCAGGTACAACTCCGCAATGGGAATTCCGTGTGCAGCAATAGCATGGGTGGCTCCCTGGAACCCACCGGCTGTACATTAACGTATCCCATTGCAGTGACCATCACAACTGAGGTAACGTCCGATTAAATGCAGGTGGGCTTCGGCCCACACTGCATGCCCCAGTCAGACTGGGGTTCTTTAGAAGTGGACACATGCAGTTACAACTCCGTGTGGACCCACAGCATGGGCGGGTGCCAGGAAGCCACCGGCGGTACATAAATATATCCCATTGCATTGCCCATCACAGCTGAGGTAATGTCATGTTTAATGCAAGTGGGCTTGGGCCCACACTGCATGCCCCAGTCAGACTGGGGTTCTTTAGAAGTGGACACATGCAGTTACAACTACGTGTGGACCCACAGCATTGGTGGGTGCCAGGAAGCCACCGGCGGTACATAAATATATCCCATTGCATTGCCCATCACAGCTGAGGTAATGTCATGTTTAATGCAAGTGGGCTTGGGCCCACACTGCATGCCCCAGTCAGACTGGGGTTTTTTAGAAGTGGACACATGCAGTTACAACTCTTTGTGGACCCACGGCATGGGTGGCTCCCTGGAACCCACCGGCGATACATAAATATATTCCATTGCAGTGCCCAACACAGCTGATGTAACGCCAGCTGTAATGCAGGTGGGCAAAAAATTAATTGGATTACACTGTAGGCGAGGGCCCCCAAAAATTGGTGTACCAACAGTACTAATGTACCTCAGAAAAATTGCCCATGCCCAACCAAGAGGGCAGGTGAAACCCATTAATCGCTTTGGTTAATGTGGCTTAATTGGTAACTAGGCCTGGAGGCAGCCCAGTTAAAATAAAAATTGGTTCAGGTGCAAGTTTCAACGCTTTAATGAGCATTGAAACGTATAAAAATTGTTTAGAAAAATTATATGACTGAGCCTTGTGGGCCTAAGAAAAATTGCCCGTTCGGCGTGATTATGTGAGGTTTCAGGAGGAGGAGGAGGAATATTATACACAGATTGATGAAGCAAAAATGTCCCCGTTTTTGATGGTGATAGAGAACGATCCTTCCATCCGCGGGTGCAGCCTACGTATTGTTTAGGTATCGCTGCTGTCCGCTGGTGAAGAAGAGAAGTCTGGGGAAATCCAGGCTTTGTTCATCTTGATGAGTGTAAGCCTGTCGGCACTGTCGGTTGACAGGCGGGTACGCTTATCCGTGATGA
The DNA here is from genome assembly GCF_035609145.1 of Eleutherodactylus coqui. Lineage (NCBI taxonomy): Eukaryota > Metazoa > Chordata > Amphibia > Anura > Eleutherodactylidae > Eleutherodactylus > Eleutherodactylus coqui. The sequence continues at coordinate 236,571,528 of NC_089839.1, read as the reverse complement.
TTCCCCCAGCCGCACTAAACACCCTCTCTGACAAGACGCTAACCTCAGGACAAGCAAGCACCTCCAGGGCATACAGCGCGAGTTCAGGCCACGTGTCCAGCTTCGACACCCAGTAGTTGTAGGGGGCAGAGGCGTCACCGAGGACAGTCGTGCGATCGGCTACGTACTCCCTCACCATCCTTTTACAGTGTTCCCGCCAACTCAGCCTTGACTGGGGACCGGTGACACAGTCTTGCTGGGGAGCCAGAAAGCTGTCAAGGGCCTTGGAGAATGTTCCCCTGCCTGCGCTGTACATGCTGCCTGATCTCTGCGCCTCCCCTGCTACCCGGCCCTCGGAACTGCGCCTTCTGCCACTAGTGCTGTCGGATGGGAAGTTTACCATCAGTTTGTCCACCAGCGCCCTGTGGTATAGCATCATTCTGGAACCCCTTTCCTCTTCGGGAATGAGAGTGGAAAGGTTCTCCTGGGTCGAGCAGTGTGTAGACCCAGTAATCTAGTAACCTAGTGGCCAGAATGCGTGTAACGCGAGGGTCACAAGAAAGGCATCCTAACATGAAGTCAGCCATGTGTGCCAGGGTACCTGTACGCAACACATGGCTGTCCTCACTAGGAAGATCACTTTCAGGATCCTGATCCTCCTCCTCCTCCGGCCATACACGCTGAAAGGATGACAGGCAAGCAGCATGTGTACCCTCAGCAGTGGGCCAAGCTGTCTCTTCCCCCTCCTCCTCATGCTCCTCCATCTCCTCCCCCCCTCCTCCTCCTCCTCAACGCGCTGAGATATAGACATGAGGGTGCTCTGACTATCCAGCGACATACTGTCTTCCCATGCCTCCGTTTCCGAGTGCAAAGCGTCTGCCTTTATGCTTTGCAGGGAACTTCTCAAAAGGCATAGCAGAGGAATGGTGATGCTAATGATTGCAGCATCCCCGCTCACCATCTGGGTAGACTCCTCAAAGTTTCCAAGGACCTGGCAGATGTCTGCCAACCAGGCCCACTCTTCTGTAAAGAATTGAGGAGGCTGACTCCCACTACACCGCCCATGTTGGAGTTGGTATTCCACTATAGCTCTACGCTGCTCATAGAGCCTGGCCAACATGTGGAGCGTAGAGTTCCACCGTGTGGGCACGTCGCACAGCAGTCGGTGCACTGGCAGATTAAACCGATGTTGCAGTGTCCGCAGGGTGGCAGCGTCCGTGTGGGACTTGCGGAAATGTGCGCTGACCCGGCGCACCTTTCCGAGCAGGTATGACAAGTGTGGGTAGCTTTTCAGAAAGCGCTGAACCACCAAATTAAAGACATGGGCCAGGCATGGCATGTGCGTGAGGCTGCCGAGCTGCAGAGCCTCCACCAGGTTACAGACGTTGTCACACACGACCATGCCCGGTTGGAGGCTCAACGGCGCAAGCCAGCGGTCGGTCTGCTGTGTCAGACCCTGCAGCAGTTCGTCGGCCGTGTGCCTCTTCTCTCCTAAGCTGAGTAGTTTCAGCACGGCCTGCTGACGCTTGCCCACCGCTGTGCTGCCACGCCGCGCGACACTGACTGCTGACGACGTGCTGCTGCTGACACATCTTGATTGCGAGACAGAGGTTGCGTTGGAGGAGGAGGGTGGTTTAGTGGAGGAAGCTTACACCGCCGCAGATACCAGCACCGAGCTGTGGCCCGCAATTCTGGGGGTGGGTAGGACGTGAGCGGTCCCAGGCTCTGACTCTGTCCCAGCCTCCACTAAATTCACCAAATGTGCCGTCAGGGAGATATAGTGGTCCTGCCCGCCTGTGCTTGTCCACGTGTCCGTTGTTAAGTGGACCTTGGCAGTAACCGCGTTGGTGAGGGCGCGTACAATGTTGCGGGAGACGTGGTCGTGCAGGGCTGGGACGGCACATCGGGAAAAGTAGTGGCGACTGGGAATTGAGTAGCGCGGGGCCGCCGCCGCTATCATGCTTTTGAAAGCCTCTGTTTCCACAAGCCTTTACGGCAGCATCTCCAGGCTGATCAATTTGGCAATGTGCACGTTTAACGCTTGAGCGTGCGGGTGCGTGGCGGCGTACTTGCGCTTGCGCTCAAACAGTGGCGCTAGCGACGTCTGGACACTGCGCTGAGAGACATTGCTGGATGGGGCCGAGGACAGCGGAGGTGAGGGTGTGGGTGCAGGCCAGGAGACGGTAGTGCCTGTGTCCTCAGAGGGGGGTTGGATCTCAGTGGCAGGTTGGGTCACAAGGGGAGAGGCAGTGGTGCAAACCGGAGGCGGTGAACGGCCTTCGTCCCACCTTGTGGGGTGCTTGGCCATCATATGCCTGCGCATGCTGGTGGTAGTGGCTCCCCAGCTGATCTTGGCGCGACAAAGGTTGCACACCACTGTTCGTCGGTCGTCAGGCGTCTCTGTGAAAAACTGCCACACCGTAGAGCACATTGATCTCTGCAGGGTGGCATGGCGCGAGGGGGCGCTTTGGGAAACAGTTGGTGGATTATTCGGTCTGGCCCTGCCTCTACCCCTGGCCACCGCACTGGCTCGGCCTGTGCCCACACCCTGACTTGGGCCTCCGCGTCCTTACCCGCGTCCACGTCCTCTAGGCCTACACCTACCCCTCAGCATGCTGTATTACCAGTAGTGCAGAAACAGAACGCTGTAATTAAATGTGCCACTTATTGGCCTGTGGTTGGAGGCTGACTTCGCTTACGGAACGCACAGCAGAGCCAGGAAATAATTTTGCGCAAGCCTGCTGTAACACTTAGCTGGCTGCGTATGAATTAGGAGGACAACTACACCCAGCACAGACCCAGTACACTGAGGACAGTCACAGGCAGCCCCAATAGATTTTTTTCCCCAAATGTTTTTGGAAAGGCCCACTGCCTATATTCAATAAATATATGTCTTCTGTCCCTGCGTCACCACCACTACTGGCCCTGGAGTATGTATAATTACTGCAGGGTGCAATGCTCTGCACGGCCGATATACAAAAAAAAAAAAAAAGTGCAACACTGCAAAAAGCAGCATCCACACTACTGCACATGGTTAGATGTGGCCCTAAGAAGGACCGTTGGGGTTCTTGAAGCCTAAAATACTCCTAACACTCTCCCTATAGCAGCTCCGGCACCAACAGCACTTTCCCTCCTCTATGTCAGAATAAATCTGTGGCGAGCCACGGGAGGGGCCAATTTTTATACTCGGGTGACACCTGATCTCGCCAGCCACTCACTGCAGGGGGGTGGTATAGGGCTTGAACGTTGTAGGGGGAAGTTGTAATGCCTTCCCTGTCTTTCTATTGGCCAGAAAAGCGCGCTAACGTCTCAGAGATGAAAGTGAAAGTAACTCGAACATCGCGTGGTACTCGTCACGAATAACGAGCATCTCGAACACGCTAATACTCGAACGAGTATCAAGCTCGGACGAGTACGTTCGCTCATCTCTATAGATGAAACATGATACCCTCACTGGGTACATTCAGGCCTTGCATAAACAATTGAACCAAGTGCATAAAACAGGTGTTTGCTTCTCTTCCAGATCTTGACTCTATGAATGCAACACACTCTCTGGAGCCAAGAGACTGGGTAGTATTAAAAGGGGATATGAAAAAATCTCTGGAGCCAAGATAAGAGGGATATTTCTACCTTGACACCCCCATACCGCCCCCACCCCATTTGCTTCCTAATAACTAATTTTCACATGTAGCTCCTGTACTGTCTGTGTTCCCCCATGCCCCCATCTCCTCTCTGTACCTCCTGTTTCACTCCCACCCCATTTTTTTCATACTGACTGTATACCAAATGTAATTGTTGTATTCTCTGTGTTCTCCGGTGCTTGAAAGCGCTGCAGAATAAGTTGGCGCTACACAAATAAAGATTATTATAGTGCTGTTAACCACAAATACCTCAGTAAAGCTTGAAGCAAAGCTTGACTAGGTCCACGTCAGCCACTGTAAGCGGGTCTCCATCCAAAAAGAGGAATCAAAAACCTGATAGAACCATGCATATCATTTTATTTATGGTCATGGTACTCTAGGTTTGGGGCTTAAATAATATATTGGAAAATAATTAGGACAATAAATTTGTTAAACATCATGAAGCTTGGTGATCCTTGTTTGGTCCTAAATCTCTCATGGACTGGGAATAACCTTGCTATCTCATCTGCCCAGAAGAATGTTACTGCAAATTGTTACCCATCCTGGACAAAATGTACATGTGTGGAGATCACAAACAATGGGGCGACTCCGTTTTCGAATCACACCCCTATGGAGATTGCAATAGGTTACCTAATAAATGAGTACAGTGTGTCGGAGTTAAGCACACACTAGGTCAGTGGTGGCGAACTTATGGCACGCGTGCCAGAGGCAGCACGCAGAGCCCTGCCTACTGACAAGCGCCGCCAGCAGCAGCTCACCACTTGTGAATACCGGCAGTGGCCGCAGCTCCCCTGCCAGCATTCACTCAGCTGCACTGTTAGCAGCGCCGATCCCGGCGCACACTGTGACGTAAGTGTGCAGCCGTGATCCTCCTCCCCCGACGTCTACTCGGTACTGGTGTATTAAGTCGCCACCAGAAGTAAGGGGTGGTGACATAATACACCTGTCAAACAACTGATTCATGCCCCCAGCTTCTGATTGGCTGGGTGCAGAGGACAGCGTCGAGGCTGAGAGTGGCAGGCCCAAGGCTGGGAGCATCGACACAGGCAGCGCAGTGCCTGGCCAGCGAACCCGGCATAGAGGACAGTGGTGAGGCAGGGAGCGCCAGGACAGAGAACAGTGCCGACCCTGGGAGCTGTGGCAGCAGAGGCTGAGGCGCAGGAGGACAGCACACCACAACTGTGAGGGAGTGAGGGGAGGGGCCACTATCGCATGTCACTATTACACTAGGGGCCGCTGTGGGGTGTCGCTATTACACTCGGGGCCGCTGTGGCATCGAAACTTTGCTGCTAGGCTTATGCCATGAGCTGAAATAAAAGTCTATTGGACTATATCATTTTGCTGTCCGGAGTGCTGGCTTCACATGCAATAATTACACTAGGGGCCACTTTAGGATGTCACTGTTACACTAGGAGCCACTGTGGGGTGTCGCTATTACACTGGGGGCGACTGTGGGGTGTCACTATTACACTGGGGGCCGCTGTGGGGTGTTGCTATTAAGCTAGGGGCCGCTGTGGGGTGTTGCTACTACACTGCGGGCCGCTGTGGGGTGTCGCTATTACACTGGGGTTCGCTGTGGGGTATTGCTATTACACTGGGGATGGCTGTGGGGTGTTGCTAGTATTACTGAGGGCCACTGTGGGGTGTCGCTATTATTACTGGGGGCCGCTGTGGGGTGTCGCTATTACACTGGGGGCCGGTATGCAGTTCGCTATTACACTGGGAGCCGCTGTGGGGTGTCGCTATTACTCTGGGGTCCACTGTGGAGTATCGCTATTACACTGGGGGCCGCTGTGGGGTGTCTCTATTATTACTGGGGGCTGCTGTCGGGCATTGCTATTACACTGGGGTCCGCTGTGGGGTATCGCTATTACACTCGGGGCCACTGTGGGGTGTCACTATTATTACTGGGGCTCATGTACGGTATTGCTATTACACTGGGGACCACTGTGGGGTGTCGCTATTACACCGGGGACCGGTGTGGGGTGTTGCTAATAAACTAGAGGCCGCTGTGGGGTGTCGCTATTACACTGGGGGCACTGTGGGGTGTCGCTATTACACTGGGGTCTGCTGTGGGGTATCGCTATTATAACTGGGGGCTGATGTGCGGTATCGCTATTACACTAAACACCGCTGTGGGGTGTCGCTATTACACTGGGAGGCCAATGTGGGGTGTCGCTATTATTACTGGGGGACGCTGTCGGGTGTCGCTATTACACTGGGGTCCGCTGTGGGGTGTCGCTATTACACTGGGGGCCACTGTGGGGTGTCGCTATTATTACTGGGGGACGCTGTCGGGTGTCGCTATTACACTGGGGTCCGCTGTGGGGTGTCGCTATTACACTGGGGGCCGCTGTGGGGTGTCTCTATTATTACTGGGGGCTGCTGTCGGGCATTGCTATTACACTGGGGTCCGCTGTGGGGTATCGCTATTACACTCGGGGCCACTGTGGGGTGTCACTATTATTACTGGGGCTCATGTACGGTATTGCTATTACACTGGGGACCACTGTGGGGTGTCGCTATTACACCGGGGGCCGGTGTGGGGTGTTGCTAATAAACTGGAGGCCGCTGTGGGGTGTCGCTATTACACTGGGGGCACTGTGGGGTGTCGCTATTACACTGGGGTCTGCTGTGGGGTATCGCTATTATAACTGGGGGCTGATGTGCGGTATCGCTATTACACTAGGGACCGCTGTGGGGTGTCGCTATTACACTGGGAGGCCAATGTGGTGTGTCGCTATTACACTGGGGGCCACTGTGGGGTGTCGCTATTATTACTGGGGGACGCTGTCGGGTGTCGCTATTACACTGGGGTCCGCTGTGGGGTGTCGCTATTACACTGGGGGCCGCTGTGGGGTATCGCTATTATTACTGGGGGCTGCTGTGGAGGGTCGCTATTACTGGGGGCCGCTGTGGGGTATCGCTATTACACTAAGGGGGCGCTGTTGGGTGTCACTATTACACTGGGGTATGTTTTCATGTGGCCAAAATGGGCAGGACTGTTTAAAAATAGACGGTGTGCAGATTTTGAACGGTTTTTGGATGCGGAACGGCTGCAGAATTTTTCACAGAAATTTCCGCTTAGGACATTCTGCAGTATTTCTGCATCCAAAAAGCAGTTAAAACTGCACTGGGGTAAAATCATACATCATGATAAGCCCCGCCCCTGACATGTTGCCACTTTGCAGTAAATAAGTGGGTTTCGCGTTGCAGTTTGGGCACTCGGTCTCTAAAAGGTTTGCCATCACTGCACTAGGTGAATCCCTACACTGTCCAAATTATACAAAGAAAATAGGTTTTGAGGGCAAAAAGCACAATGCAGTAGAAAATCAGGCCAGAGCATGGGATGTTTTGCTTCTAGGATTGCAGTTGTTTGGCATTTTAGATCACACTGTAGTAGCCATACCACCTAATATATATATATATATATATATATATATATATATATATATTAGAGATGAGGGAACGTGTTCGTCCGAACTTGATATCCGTGCGGATATTAGGGTGTTCGGGATGTTCGTTATTCGTAACGAACACCATGCGGTGTTCGGGTTACTTTCACTTCCTTCCCTGAGACGTTAGCGCGCTTTTCTGGCCAATTGAAAGACAGGGAAGGCATTACAACTTCCTCCTGTGTTGTTCCAGCCCTATACCACCCCCCTGCTGTGAGTGGCTGGGGAGATCAGGTGTCCGCCGAATATAAAAGTCGGCCCCTCCCGTGGCTCGCCTCAGATGCCTTGTGAGTTAGATGAGGGACAGTGCTGTTTGTACCGGAGCTGCTGTAGGGAAAGAATTTGTAGTTAGTGTAGGCTTCAAGACCCCCAAAGGTCCTTATTAGGGCCACTGATAGCTGTGTGTTGGCTGCTGTTAGCAGTGGCAATTTTTTTTTCTTCTCAAAATCGGCTCTGCAGAGCGTTGCACCCGGCATTAGGGACAGAAGTGTTGCATAGGCAGGGAGAGTGTTAGGAGTGAGTGTAGCCTTCAAGAACCTCAATGGTCCTTTCTAGGGCCATATTTAACCATGTGCAGTACTGTGCTGGCTGCTGTTAGCTGTGCTGCATATTTTTTTTCTTCTCAAAATCGCCTCTGCAGAGCATTGCACCCTCCATTGATACTGCAGGGAAAGAATTGTGTAGGCAGGGCCACAACACAGTTATTATTCATTGAATATACGCAGTGCGGCCTTTTGCTTGTAAAACAAGTGAAAAAAATTCTATTTGACCTGCCTCTGTCCGTCCTAAGGGCTGTGGACACGTGTCGGCTGCGTGTGCAACGTTTAAAAATCAGACGCACCCAGCTACGTTTTACTCCTGGCTTCGCCATTTGCTTTCCTTAATTTGGAAAAAAAATACCTGCTCTGCCAGAGTTATAATAACTCTGCTACCCTCAAGTTCTGTGCCACATTAGCAGGGCCACAGCACAGTTATTAAACTTCTCATGTTCATTGAATATACGCAGTGCTGCCTTTTGGTGGAAAAAAACTGAAAATAATTCTATTTGTCCTGCCTCTGTCCGTCCTAAGGGCGGTGGACACGTGTCGGCTGCGTGTGCAACGTTTAAAAATCAGACGCACCCAGCTACGGTTTACTGCTGGCTTCGCCATTTGCTTTCCTTAATTGGGAAAAAAAATACCTGCTCTGCCAGAGTTAATAACTCTGCTACCCTCAAGTTCTGTGCCACATTAGCAGGGCCACAGCACAGTTATTAAACTTAGATTATTCATTCACTAGAGGCAGTGGGGCCTTTCGTTTTCAAAAAAGGGAAAAAATTATATTTGGCCTGCAGTCTTGCGCCAATTTATTTCCTGCCTGTGAAATCAAATCACTGGTAATACAGCATGCTGAGGGGTAGGGGTAGGCCTAGAGGACGTGGACGCGGCCGAGGACGCGGAGGCCCAAGTCAGGGTGTGGGCACAGGCCGAGCTCCTGATCCAGGTGTGTCGCAGCCGACTGCTGCGCGATTAGGAGAGAGGCACGTTTCTGGCGTCCTCACATTCATCGCCCAATTAATGGGTCCACGCGGGAGACGGTTATTAGAAAATGAGCAGTGTGTGCAGGTCCTGTCCTGGATGGCAGAAAGTGCTTCGAGCAACCTATCGTCAACACGCAGTTCTGCGCCGTCCACTGCTGCAAATCCGAATCCTCTGTCTGCTGCTCCTCCTTCCTCCCAGCCTCCTCACTCCACTACAATGACACCTGCTCAGGAGCGGGAACACTCCCAGGAACTGTTCTCAGGCCCCTGCTTAGATTGGGCAGCAGCGGTTCCTCTCCCACCAGAGGAGTTTATCGTCACTGATGCCCAACCATTCGAAAGTTCCCGGGGTCCGGGGGAAGAGGCTGGGGACTTCCGCCAACTGTCTCAACAACTTTCTGTGGGTGAGGAGGACGATGACGATCAGACACAGTTGTCTTGCAGTGAGGTAGTAGTAAGGGCAGTAAGTCCGAGGGAGCAGCGCACAGAGGATTCGGAGGAAGAGCAGCAGGACGATGAGGTGACTGACCCCACCTGGTGTGCAACGCTTACTCAGGAGGACAGGTCTTCAGAGGGGGAGTCAAGGGCATCAGCAGGGCAGGTTGCAAGAGGCAGTGCGGTGGCCAGGGGTAGAGGCAGGGCCAGACCGAATAATCCACCAACTGTTTCCCAAAGCGCCCCCTCGCGCCATGCCACCCTGCAGAGGCCGAGGTGCTCTAAGGTCTGGCAGTTTTTCACAGAGACGCCTGACGACCGACGAACAGTGGTGTGCAACCTTTGTCGCGCAAAGCTCAGCCGTGGAGCCAACACCACCAGCCTCACCACCACCACCATGCGCAGACATATGATGGCCAAGCACCCCACAAGGTGGGACGAAGGCCGTTCAGCGCCTCTGGTTTGCACTCCTGCCTCTCCCCCTGTGCCCCAACCTGCCACTGAGATGCAACCCCCCTCTCAGGACACAGGCACTACCGCCTCATGGCCTGCACCCACACCCTCATCTACGCTGTCCTCGGCCCCATCCAGCAGTGTAGTTCAGCGCACCGTCCAGCCGGCGCTTGCGCAACTGTTGGAGCGCAAGCGCAAGTACGCCGCCACGCACCCGCACGCTCAAACGTTAACCGTCCGCATAGCAAAATTCATCAGCCTTGAGATGCTGCCGTATAGGGTTGTGGAAACTGAGTCCTTCAAAAGTATCATGGAGGCGGCGGCCCCGCGCTACACAGTACCCAGTCGCCACTACTTTTCCCGATGTGCCGTCCCAGCCCTGCACGACCACGTCTCCCGCAACATTGTACGCGCCCTCACCAACGCGGTTACTGCCACGGTCCACTTAACAACGGACACGTGGACAAGCACAGGCGGGCAGGGCCACTACATCTCCCTGACGGCACATTGGGTGAATTTAGTGGAGGCTGGGACAGAGTCAGAGCCTGGGACCGCTCACGTCCTACCCACCCCCAGAATTGCGGGCCCCAGCTCGGTGGTGGTATCTGCGGAGGTGTATGCTTCCTCCACTAAAGCACCCTCCTCCTCCTCCTCCTCCTCCTCTGTCTCGCAATCAAGATGTGTTAGCAGCAGCATGTCGCCAGCAGTCGGTGTCGCGCGGTGTGGCAGCACAGCGGTGGGCAAGCGTCAGCAGGCCGTGCTGAAACTACTCAGCTTAGGCGATAAGAGGCACACGGCCCACGAACTGCTGCAGGGTCTGACACAGCAGACCGACCGCTGGCTTGCGCCGCTGAGCCTCCAACCGGGCATGATCGTGTGTGACAACGGCCGTAACCTGGTGGCGGCTCTGCAGCTCGGCAGCCTCACGCACGTGCCATGCCTGGCCCACGTCTTTAATTTGGTGGTTCAGCGCTTTCTGAAAAGCTACCCACGCTTGTCAGACCTGCTCGTAAAGGCGCGCCGGCTCTGCGCACATTTCCGCAAGTCCCACACGGACGCTGCCACCCTGCGCACTCTGCAACATCACTTTAAGCTGCCAGTGCACCGACTGCTGTGCGACGTGCCCACACGGTGGAACTCTACGCTCCACATGTTGGCCAGGCTCTATGAACAACGTAGAGCTATAGTCGAATACCAACTCCAACATGGGCGGCACAGTGGGAGTCAGCCTCCTCAATTCCTTTCAGAAGAGTGGGCCTGGTTGGCAGACATCTGCCATGTCCTTGGTAATTTTGAGGAGTCTACCCAGGTGGTGAGCGGCGATGCTACAATCATTAGCGTCACCATTCCTCTGCTATGCATCTTGAGAAATTCCCCTGCAAACCATAAAGGCAGCTGCTTTGCGCTCGGAAACGGGGGCGGTGGAAGACAGTATGCCGCTGGATAGTCAGGGCACCCTCCTGTCTATTTCTCAGCGCGTACAGGAGGAGGAGGAGGAGCATGAGGAGGATGAGGAGGAGGGGGAAGAGACAGCTTTGCCCGCTGTTGACGGTACACCGGCTGATTGCCTGTCATCCTTTCAGCGTGTATGGCCTGAGGAGGAGGAGGAGGAGGAGGAGGATCCTGAAAGTGATCTTCCTAGTGAAGACAGCCATGTGTTGCGTACAGGTACCCTGGCACACATGGCTGACTTCATGTTAGGATGCCTTTCTCGTGACCCTCGCGTTGCACGCATTCTGGCCACAACGGATTACTGGGTGTACACACTGCTCGACCCACGCTATAAGGAGAACCTTCCCACTCTCATTCCCGAAGAGGAAAGGGGTTCGAGAGTGTTGCTATACCACAGGACCCTTGCGGACAAGCTGATGGTAAAATTCCCAGCCGACAGCGCTAGTGGCAGAAGGCGCAGTACCGAGGGCAAGGTAGCAGGGGAGGTGCGGAGATCGAGCAGCATGTACATCCCAGGCAGTGCAACAGTCTTTAAGGGCCTGGACAGCTTTATGGCTCCCCACCAAGACTGTGTCACCGCTCCCCAGTCAAGGCTGAGTCGGCGGGAGCACTGTAAAAGGATGGTGAGGGAGTACGTAGCCGATCGCACGACCGTCCTCCGTGACGCCTCTGCCACCTACAACTACTGGGTGTCGAAGCTGGACACATGGCCTGAACTAGCGCTGTATGCCCTGGAGGTACTTGCTTGTCCTGGGGCTAGCGTCTTGTCGGAGAGGGTGTTTAGTGCGGCTGGGGGAATCATCACAGATAAGCGTACCCGCCTGTCAACCGACAGTGCCGACAGGCTAACACTCATCAAGATGAACAAAGGCTGGATTTCGCCAGACTTCTCTTCTCCACCAGCGGACAGCAGCGATACGTAAGCAATACGTAGGCTGCACCCGCGGATGGAAGCTACGTTCTCTCTCACCATCCAAAACGGGGACATTTCTGCTTCATCAATCTGTGTCTAATATTCCTCCTCCTGCTCCTCCTCCTGAAACCTCACGTAATCACGCTGAACGGGCAATCTTTCTTAGGGCCACAAGGCTCACTCAAATAATTTTTCTGAACAATTTTTAAAAGTTTCAATGCGCTTAAAAGCGTTGGAACTTTAACTTGAACCAATTTTTCGTTACACTGGGCTGCCTCCAGGCCTAGTTACCACTTAAGCCACATTAACCAAAGCGATTAATGGGTTTCACCTGCCCTCTTGGCTGGCCATGGCCAATTTTTGGGATGTACATTAGTACTGTTAATACAGCAATTTTTGTGGGCACTCGCCTACAGTGTAATCAAATGAATTTTTAGCCCACCTGCATTACAACTGACGTTACCTCAGCTGTGTTGGGCAATGCAATGGGATATTTCTATGTACCACCGGTGGCTTCCTGGCACCCACCCATGCTGTAGGTGCACACGGAGTTTTTACTACATCTGTACACTTGAAAAGAACCCCAGTCAGACTGGGGCATGCAGTGTGGGCCGAAACCCACCTGCATTAAGCACGACATTACTACCTCAGCTGTGTTGGGCAATGCAATGGGATATTTTTGTGTACCGCCGGTGGGTTCCAGGGAGCCACCCATGCTGTAGGTGCACACGGAGTTTTTACTACATCTGTACACTTGAAAAGAACCCCAGTCTGACTGGGGCATGCAGTGTGGGCCGAAGCCCACCTGCATTAAGCACGACATTACTACCTCAGCTGTGTTGGGCAATGCAATGGGATATTTCTGTGTACCGCCGGTGGCTTCCTGGCACCCACCCATGCTGTGGGTCCACAGGGAATTATAAATGCATCTGTTTCCACTTGTAAAGAACCCCAGTCTGACTGGGGCATACAGTGTGGGCCGAAGCCCACCTGTATTATGCACGACATTACTACCTCAGCTGTGTTGGGCAATGCAATGGGATATTTTTGTGTACCGCCGGTGGGTTCCAGGGAGCCACCCATGCTGTGGGTCCACAGGGACTTCACAATAGGGAGTTGTACCTGCCTGTGTCTATGAATTAAAAACCGCGGTCTGACTGGGGCATGCAGACACCTTGACAGAATGAATAGTGTGTGGCACATAGGTTCCCCATTGCTATGCCCACGTGTGCAGCTCCTGATGGCGGTGGCACAGGATTCTATTTCTCATTGCTTCTGTACAGCATTGTGGGCTATCGCCCCGCCACTTTTAAAGAGGGTCGCTGCCTAGCCGTGCCAGCCTCTGCAGTGTGTGCCTGCGGTCCCTCGTCATGGCAGACGCACTTCGAAATAGACATGAGGGTGGTGTGGCATGAGGGCAGCTGAAGGCTGCGCAGGGACACTTTGGTGTGCGCTGTGGGGGGAGGGGGGGTGGTTGGGCAGCATGTAACCCAGGAGAAGTGTCAGTGGAGTGTCATGCAGGCAGTGATTGTGCTTTGTTGGAGGTAGTGTGGTGCTTAGCAAAGGTATGCCATGCTAATGAGGGCTTTTCAGAAGTAAAAGTTGTTGGGAGGGGGGGGGGGGGCACTCTTGCCGGTATTGTGGCTTAATAGTGGGACCTGTGAACTTGAGATGCAGCCCAACATGTAGCCCCTCGCCTGCCCTATCCGTTGCTGTGTCGTTCCCATCACTTTCTTGAATTGCCCAGATTTTCACACATGAAAACCTTAGCGAGCATCGGCGAAATACAAAAATGCTCCGGTCGCCCATTGACTTCAATGGGGTTCGTTATTCGAAACGAACCCTCGAACATCGCGGGAAGTTCGTTTCGAATAACGAACACCCGAGCATTTTGGTGTTCGCTCATCTCTATTCGTTACTCGAAACGAACTCTCGAGCATCACTGAAAGTTCGACTCGAGTAACGAGCACCCGAGCATTTTGGTGCTCGCTCATCTCTACAGTTACTTCAAAGCCATACTATCTTTTTCAGCAACTGGAGATCGACTGCATACAACTACCAAAGTTTAAGTTGGTTTGCATAGATATCTCACATTAGCTTGAGGCGCAGCTTGTAAAATAAATAAATAAAAATGCCAATGCCAAAACTACAGCTAATAAATGGTTGAATGAAGTAATTTGCATATATATATATATATATATATATATATTACCAGATGTCATAGAAAGTAATATAGACACACCCTTTTATTAGTTCTCTACTCAGTCAGAACTGTGCAAAAGCATAAGACTGAGTTAAGACCCTATGAACTTTTCTTTGGTAGGGCCCCCGAAACAGCTCTATACTTTCTTCAGTCCCAGCATGAGGACCTTATTTCCCATGTGAGTGCTTTATATCAGGAGTTAACTGCTCATGTGGTGCAGAGTGTTAGGGCAGCAGAAGTGTGGTCCTAAGCTCTTGCTCACAACCTGAAGGTTGCAGATTCAATCCCCTTGTGGTTCAGGTAGCCAGCTCAAGGTTGACTCAGCCTTCCATCCTTCTGAGGCCGGTAAAATAAGTAACCAGCTTGCTGTGGGGTAAACAGATGACTAAATGAAGCTCCATCCACAAAGAAGAATCAAATATCTCTTAGAACCATGAATATTTTTCTAGTTATGGTCATGGTGCCATGGGTTTGGGGATGATTGGGATAATAGGTTTGTTAAACATCATGAAGTACTTGTTGTAGCATTTGATGATGTGGAAAACTAAATAATTTTTCTCCTAACTGTGGAGGAGATTAAGGTTGGACAACATAACATGGTTAAAAAATTGGGCCAGAATGTAGGATGTCCTGTGCTTTGGACAACAGTTGTCTGGCATACTAGAGCACATGGTATTAGCCATGACACCTTTGTGTTACCGCATGATCATCTGTTATAAATGGTAAGCCCTGAACACACATTCATCAAGAGAGCTGTAGTTTATTGGCTGAGGCCAAATGGTAAGCTTCATGGCTAACAGGAGGGTTTATTTGCCTATTCATACCACAAGTCAGGATTAGTTAGTGAAAGCTACAGACTGTCTAGATGATCAAAGATTGACAGCATTAGGGCTGACTAATCAAACTAATGCAATTCAAACTTCATTGATTATAGTTACTAACCAAAAACATTACTGCTAGATTATTTTACAGCTGCCCAAGAGGGGCATATGCCAGTATGTTTTGTATTTTGTCCCACTTGGGTATTCTCATGCATCAAACACCTGACTGCAATTTAGGGCAAAAAGGGAATCCAGTCACTGTTGAGTAATACTGAAGTAATAACTCTGGGAGTATTGAGTTAAGCAACAACTAATGCCCAGGTAGCAACCTGGCAACTAGCAACAACTAATGCCCAGGTAATAAAAGATATAGCATGTGATATGGCAAAAGCCCTTAGCGATACCTTACAGGCTCTTGTTACTGATGGATGTAAAAGGCAGTCAGAAAGCTGCTCTACAGGACAGATTTACAATTGATGGTATTCAGTCATGGATGTAAGAAATTTGAAAATATGCATTGTCTAAACCTAACTGATAATTCAGAATCAATTCATGAAAATATTCAAAATATCAAAAAGTTAGTACAGACACTCAGATGACATAAGGACCAGGGATGGATTAATTAGCTTTCTTATTCCTGGTTCAGTACTTCTTGGCTTTGTCGACTCTTCGGGGGCTTTTGTAGTATAGTGGTAGGTTGTACACTCCTTTTCTGTTACATTCAGTGTATACTTAATCTGGTGAGTTTATGCAATAATTGGTTCATGGGTCCAGAAACACAGTCAGGATTGCAATTCATGTTCCGGGAAATCCAGACATGTTTCCTCATGCTATTTCTGTCCCTGTACACAGAACACATAAGTCTCCTACCCTCAGACCTAGGATTATAATAGAGTCTCTATAGGAATCGGCCAGGCCACGCTACATGGGTGTAACCAGGTGGAATATGAATAATTCTTTGGAACTTCCAGCATATTATTATCCATTTGATCTTCAACTTTATTTTGCAAAAAACACCAACCACCTATCACAAGAGAATATACAAATCTCTTGAATACAGTTGCTGCTAATAATAGAGAATATGCTAACCTTACATAAGGTATTCCTCTCTAACATGTGTAGATTGTTATTGTAGAAGTAGGGTCAGATTGAACGTTCGGGGTATTGAAGTGTTCACAAAAAGGGGGGAAATGTGAGAGCAGTAAATATGTATCCATTTTGTATCTCATATGCATTTTTTATGCCTTAGTCTATTATATCATAAACCTTGCAATTTTCCATAACTAAAGCATTCCAGACATGCCAAAGTAGTATAAGAAATATAGGCTGTTCTGTTTTACTTAACACTATAAATTGAGATGCAGCTCTAATAAAGAGAGACAACTTCTAATCATATTTGATGCTGTGTGTGATATGTAAGCTTCCTCAAGCTTGAACATTAACTTTTTTGAATTTGGCCACGTGAAAGTATACCTGGAGTGTAGGTATTGTGCTGACAATGGGCTGACCAAAAAGCACAATTCTGGAGTTGTGCTTTTTTTTGCCTTATGAAGATTACTGTACGGGATAAATAATGCATTATTTTAATAGACTGGACTTTCATATGTTAAAAATGAAAAAAAGGTTTTTTTCTAACTTTTAAAATTTTTAATAAGAAAAAATGTTTATTTTACTTACCTTTACTCTATATTACTGTATATTTCAGCAAGCATTCTATTAAGCCCTGCCACAGGGGATCTATGGCTGCTATATATCCATGTACTAGAGAAGATGTGATGGCTCAATTCAAAGACAAAAGAAAAAAAAAAACAATAGTACTCTTGAAGGTATGTGAATTAGAATAAGCTATATGTATTGCAGTTACCAGAGATATTCTGGAAACTTCCTTATCCACAAGTTAAATCACATATAATAGCTTGTCAATATGGGTGTAGATCATTGTCAAAACATAATGTTTAATCCAGGTATTAAAAATAGCAGCATATA
This sequence comes from Eleutherodactylus coqui, assembly GCF_035609145.1. Classification (NCBI taxonomy): domain Eukaryota; kingdom Metazoa; phylum Chordata; class Amphibia; order Anura; family Eleutherodactylidae; genus Eleutherodactylus; species Eleutherodactylus coqui. The sequence continues at coordinate 236,554,671 of NC_089839.1, read as the reverse complement.
CATGCAAGCACATAAGCATCACAAATTGGAATAACCACACCAACTTGCTGCTAAATACAGAGGGTCTCCAGATGATGGCAGTTGACAGTCACCATTTGCCCAATGTGGCCTTAAACTTCAACACAAAGGCAAAGGAATGATTCACTCATCCTACTATGCCCTTTTAATTATCCTGCCAAGATCCTAACATCTACCATGGGGTATTCACCATGATAGGAACAACCCCATGCAGAACCTGTTCCTTACCATAAGATGCCCTATTAATTCGCTATATGCGTTTAAACAGCATTAGGTTTGTAGGAAAACATCTTCTAAGGGATTGTATAGAGTAGTATATGGCATACAATATTATTATTATTATTAGCCAGCATGTTTTACTAAGGACAAGAGTTGCCAAACAAGTCTGATTTATTTTTAAAAAGAGGTGAGTAAAAACCAAAATACCAACTTAGCTGAAAAAAGGCATTGAGGATCTTATTTATGAGACTAGATTAAGAAAATTACATTTATTTAACCTTGAAAAGAGAAATCTAAGGAGGGACATTTGAAAGGTTAGCAAACAAAAAGTAGTCAGCAGCATGTGATGCGATATAACCACCAAGGTGAGGAGATCAGAGTGCCCGCCACACACAATAGTGTTTGGACAAAAAAAAACCTGCGTTAGTAGTCATCCAAATAAAGAAGAGGATGGTAGCAGAAAGATGCAGATAAAAGTAAGAAAAACTTTATTCCTCCATACTCCGTAAAATACAGTGTCGTTTCAACCAGGTATTGGTCTTTTTCAAGCATGAAAAAGACCAATACCTGCTCAAAATGTCGTTATATTTTACGAAGTATAGAGGAAAAAAAAATCCTTATTTTTATTTGCCTCTTTCTGCTGCCACACTCGTCTTTATTTCGATGACTACATTTGAAAGGGTGAGATCAGCTGCAGATCTGGGTGAAAAATGGTGTAAATTTTGAAAAAGAATCCGCGTCGCAAAATATGCTATGGATTTTGGTGCACATCTGCACCAAAATGCGCAGTACAAAATATGCTGTATATCTTGGTATGGATCCAGCCTTAAAAATTTTATTTATTTCTGGATAAATGATTAAAAATGAAACCTACACGGTGGCCTGGAAGGCTAAGATGGAGGGCATGAGAATCTGAGCTCTCTTTGTCTTCACTAACCTCCAAGCAACAATAACAGCAGCCAGTGAGGACCGCAGAGACCAACAGCAGTAGAGGAGAAGAAAGGAGACCAGAGCAATGACCCGTAGAAGACAAACAAAGCCTGGACCAAAGCACTTGACTGATTTCTTCTCAGCAGGAGGTGGGAGCAAAGAGCAGGAAGAACACATGGCACCTAACAGGCATGAGAAGCAGTCGGAGCCCGGAGCAGTGGACCGAGGAGACCCTGTGCTACAGAAATCTGGTTAGTGGGCTTCCCCCTGCGCCTCACTCCCAAGACACAAGCAGGCACAGCTTCAGGCACCACTGCACAGACAGGGAGAGCAGGAAGACTTGCAGCACCACAATGGGGAGGAGGAAGGAGGCCAGAGAACAAGCTCCCAGCAGGGGGAAGAGGAACTCTCCTCTCAGGATAGTAGTCCATAGAAGAGGAGACCCAGGAGGAATTGCAGGAAACAGAAGGGGAGTCAAAAGATACAGACCCTATCCTGAATATAGCATGCTCTAGTTAAACTGAATCAGAGGTTTTTTTTAAAATAAGATATATGGTTCTTCCCCTAAGGGGATCCCTGAAAAAAGATCTCTCACTGATACACAGCACAGTCAACTCTGCTATATCAGATCTGGGAGACAGAGTAGATCATTTAGAATCAAAAACAGGACAAATAACAAGCTCTCATAATGAGCTAGTGGATGCACATTATAAATTAGTGGAAGAGCTGGAAGTGCTCAAAGATAAAATGGCAGACCTGGAGGATCGCAGCAAACGTAACAACGTCAAGTTTAGTGGGCACTGAAGGCTTGCAGAAGTACGTGCTCCATCTCATAAAAATATTGCTTCCTGAATCTAACCCAGAGAAACATATACTGGATAGGATGCACAGGCTTCCAAAACCCAGATCTATCTCAGAGATTGTATCCAGAGACGTGATCGTACAAGTCCACTTTTTCAGATTAAATAGGATATGATGAATGCTGCAAGGAAACTACGGAATCTACCTTCCCCCTATGAGAACATTAAGCTATTGTCAGATTTTTCACAAGCAACAATGCTGGCCCAGAGAAGACTAACACTAATAACCTCATTAGTTAGAGAGAAGAAAATGGCATACAATTTGGGTTTCCCGACCAAATTGCATGTTAACAAGGAAGGTTTAAACCACACTATCACAAATCTAGACGGCAGTCTCTCTTTTCTAAAAAAAATGGGATTTCGAATCACCTCAGATAGCGCCCCAATCATTTAACCAATGAAGGGTCACAGAGATCGTCACCTAGAGCCCCGAGGAAATCTCCAATTTATTGCTGAATTGCAAATATTGGTGATCCTCTCTGCGACTAAAGAGGTACCTTTCAAATGCAGGCTGAATTGTATTCGGCCAATTCCTTGACCTCTACAAATCGGGTTCGCAGTGCTCATAGTTCAAAGAAGGTCCTTCTTCTTTTGTTATACTTAATTATTCAACTGTTCTTAAGTTTAGAAGTTAAAGGGACCCGTGTCCCAAAAGGTTAACCCCAAGTTTCTCCCAATATCCCAAATGAAGATCCAAACCCCGAAAACCAATTTCCAACAGGATTTATTTTCCAAGGAGATAAACGCAGACATAACAGATAGAGTTAGCAAAGCAACCTCTGCATCAAAGCCCCAAAAGTCAACATGGAAATAAATCTTCTATCTATTAATGTAAGAGGGCTTAACACACCTTTTAAAAGGAGAGCGCTTTGTAAAGGATCTCTCATGATGGGCGGACATCTTGTGTGTACAAGAAACCCATCTCATGAAGAACAACTGCCCAGGCCTTTCTCATCCAAAATACCCCAGAATTATTATGGCCAATGCAGAGAAGAATAAATCAGGGGTGATAGTGGTGAAATACTGTGGACTGTCAATTGATGGAAACAGTATTGGACGAAGGGGGTAGATTCATAATTTTAATATGTAAAACTAATTACTTCCTCATGACCCTGGTCAATATCTATGCACCAAATTCACTTCAGATCTGATTTTTGACCAAGGTGATGAGGAAAGCAAAAAAGATTCAGCAGGGAAGTTTGGTGGTGTGTGGGGATTTTATTGTGACAGTAGAGGGGGAGCTTGATTAGAGCAGAAGTAGAAGAGGAAGGGTACCAACATTAGCTTCATGGTTACAGAGAGAGGAGATGTTTAATTCCTTTAGGTGTTTAAATACTAGCTCAAGTGAGTATTCCTTCTACTCAGCACACCACATAACTTTCTCAAGAATCAACATGTTCCTGGTAGACTTTCATATGCTTACTAGAACACAAGAAGCGAAAATAGGAGTGGACTCTTGGTCCCTAAAAATTCAGCTTGTGCCTCAGGTTCCCACATAAAGGAACTGGAGGAACAACACGTTCTTGAAGAAGCTACTAAAATACCAAGAAAAGATCAGATAGGCTTTAGAGGAATACTTCTTCCTGAATGTCACCCCAGGGGCATGTTGATTCTTATTATGGAACGCACACAAACCAGTCATAAGGGGGACTATGATCCACTTATAAAAGGGAAAAAACTTCTAAAAACATGTTGTCAGAACTGGCTAAAATAGAAAAAGAGTTGAAGAAGCAATCCGAAACCTCCATGCATAAAAAAAGTCAAGGAACTAGACTAAAAGTTGGGAACATCCTAATAGACACACATGAGAAAACCTAAGGTCACTTAAATCCACGTTCTACATAGACAATAATAAATATACCCACTTCATGGCTAACGGGGTCAAACAGAAAAGAGTGAAGGGAAAAATTCCCCTTCCTGATAGATCCCAACTCTGGGCACAAAGTCACTAACCCATCAGAAATAGCAGAAATCAGGAAATTTTACGAGTCTCTGAACAATCTCAGGAAGGACGGGGTTTTTCCCTACCCCCTAAGGAAAAGATTGATGGCTTTCTGTCTAAGATCAACTTGCCGACACTTAACCCCTTAGGGACGAAGCCTGTTTGCGCCTTTGTGAGGAAGCCAAATTTTGGAAATCTGACACATGTTTCACTTTAACATGAAATAACTCTGTAAAGGTTTTGCATATCCAAGTTATTCTGGTATAAAATTAGGAACATTTTGAAAAAATTAAAAAATTTTCACATTTTCAATTGTCATATCTCAAATATGTGCAAATATACTGTAGAAATTTTTGATAAGATATACATTCCCATCTGTTTACTTTATTCTGGATGCACAATTTAAAAAAAGGTTTATTTTGTTTTAACCATTTAGAAGATGTACAAATTTAAAATTGTTTATCAGCATTTTGAGGAACACTTTGTTTTCCTGCACCAAGCCAGGATTGCAAAGACTCATAGGTGTCAGAATGATAGATATCCCCACAAATGACCCCTTTTTTAAAACTACACTCCTTAATGTATTTACTGTATTTACTGAAGGGGGTCATTTTTACCCCTCATTTTTTTTTTCAGGAATTCATGCAATTTAGATGAGAAAAAAGAAAATTTCATCTGCGAATACGCAGAAGCCCATGGCAGGTGCAGATCCCCACAGGACATTACGGGAGTATGGGGCTGAGTATTTTCAGCTGCCCCCATGGATCCGATCCATGAAGGCAGCTGAAACTTTATTTTTTTTTTTTTTACATTTTCCGTGATCGCCAGAGAGGCTTACATTATGTACAGTTCTAGAGGTAATGGGGGAATGGGAGTCCCGAATATAGAAGATCACCATAAAGTAAATTTAATCTTAGAACTTAGAAAGTGGTGCATGAGAGAGAAAGTAATAGGATGGCCCCACATAGAGCAAAATTTCATAGGAGGGAAATCGCTTAGCAATCTTTTATTAGCAACAAGCATAATGCCCACACTAGAGGTCCCAAAATGTCCCAACATGGAGGCAGCGATAAAAGTATGGCTCCAATTATTAAAAATCTCAAAGAAGCACTTCTCCAAAATGTCGGTGTCCCTACCCATAGAGATACTAGAATTCGGGTCTGAGAGCCTGGCAGTTAAAAGTTGGAAAAGCAAAAAGATAATACTCTTAGCAGATCTAATAAAAGGCTCTAGGATCAAAACCTTTATTTTATTACAAACAGAATTTGAGTTACCAGACAGGGAATTCCTCCGTTACTCTAAAATTAGAGACGTATGGAACTCCATCACCATAGTTAGAGTCTCCATCCCATTATATTTGTATAATTCTCTTCAACCCTTCTCCACTTAAATAAAGCTTAGAATTTCTCTATGATATATTCTGTGGGGGAGGTGGAGAAAAGATTGCAATCACAAACAAGTGCATTTACTAAATTGGGAGAGAGATCTGTAGAAAGTTTTCTCCATTGAGAAATGGGAAAGAGCCAACATATAGGCACTAGAGATGAGCGAGCGTACTTGTCCGAGCTTGATGCTCGTTCGAGTATTAGGGTGTTCGAGATGCTCGTTACTCGAGACGAACACCACGCGATGTTCGAGTTACTTTCACTTTCATCTCTGAGACATTTGCGCGCTTTTCTGGCCAATAGAAAGACATGGAAGGCATTACAACGTCCTCCTGTGATGTTCCAGCCCTATACCACCCCCCTGCAGTGAGTGGCTGGGGAGATCAGGTGTCACCCGAGTATGTAAATCTGCCCTGCCCGCGGCTTGCCACAGATGCATTCTGACATAGATCAGGGAAAGTGCTGCTGATGCTGCTGCTGCTATAGGGAGAGTGTTAGGTGTTATATTAGGCTTCAAGAACGCCAACGGTCCTTCTTAGGGCCAACAGTGCAACAGTGGGCCAACAGTGCAGTACTGTTGAGGCTGCTTTTAGCAGTGTTGCACAATTTATTTATTTTTTTGTATATCGGGCGTGCAGAGCATTGCGTCCTCAGTCTGCAGTAATTTTACATAGTATAGGGCCAGTACTGGTGAGGCAGGGACAGTGGGAAAGGTGAAAGAGATATACAGGCTATATAGGCAGTGGGCTTTTTCAAACAAATTGGGGAAAAATACTATATTTGGGCTGCCTGTGACCGTCTTCAGTGTACTGCGTGTCTGCTGGGGGTAGTAGTCCTAATTAATACACAGCTAAGTGTTACAGCAGGCTTGCGCAAAATTGTTTCCTGGCTCTGCTGTCTCCGTTACATCACCGCCGTCATAGCGCCAGAGGGAAACAGTATACATAATATACGCTGCATACAGTATTTGTCTGCTGTCTCAGCTCAGCATTTAAAAAAATAGAAGCAAAATACTTAAGGCCTACTACTGGCCTTTGGCCACTTGACTGCTTCTGCGCTGTGAATTCCACTAGCTGAGTCATACGCACCTACGCCTCACTACAGGCGTGCGTAAAATTGTTTTCTGGCTCTGCGTTGCCCGTTACATCACCGCCGTCATCCCGTCCAGAGGGAAACAGTACACATAATATACGCTGCCTACAGTATCTGTCTGCTGTATCAGCTCAGCATTTAAAAAAATAGAAGCAAAATACTTAAGGCCTACTAGTGGCCTTTGGACACTTGACTGCTTCTGCGCTGTGAATTCCACTAGCTCAGTCATACGCACCTACGTCTCACTACAGGCGTGCGCAAAATTGTTTCCTGGCTCTGCGTTGCCCGTTACATCACCGCCGTCATACCGCCATAGGGAAACAGTACACATAATATACGCTGCCTACAGTATCTGTCTTCTGTATCAGCTCAGCATTTAAAAAAATAGAAGCAAAATACTTAAGACCTACTAGTGGCCTTTGGACATTTGACTGCTTCTGCGCTGTGAATTCCACTAGCTGAGTCATACGCACCTACGCCTCACTACAGGCGTGCGTAAAATTGTTTTCTGGCTCTGCGTTGCCCGTTACATCACCGCCGTCATCCCGTCCAGAGGGAAACAGTACACATAATATACGCTGCCTACAGTATCTGTCTGCTGTATCAGCTCAGCATTTAAAAAAATAGAAGCAAAATACTTAAGGCCTACTAGTGGCCTTTGGACACTTGACTGCTTCTGCGCTGTGAATTCCACTAGCTCAGTCATACGCACCTACGTCTCACTACAGGCGTGCGCAAAATTGTTTCCTGGCTCTGCGTTGCCCGTTACATCACCGCCGTCATACCGCCATAGGGAAACAGTACACATAATATACGCTGCCTACAGTATCTGTCTTCTGTATCAGCTCAGCATTTAAAAAAATAGAAGCAAAATACTTAAGGCCTACTAGTGGCCTTTCGACATTTGACTGCTTCTGCGCTGTGAATTCCACTAGCTCAGTCATACGCACCAACGTCTCATTACAGGCATGCGCAAAATTGTTTCCTGGCTCTGCTGTGCCCGTTACATCACCGCCGTCATCCCGTCCAGAGGGAAACAGTATACATAATATACGCTGCATACAGTATCTGTCTGGTGTTTCAGCTCACCATTTAAAAAAAGGGAAGCCAAATACTTAAGGCGTACCACTGCCCTTTGGCGACTTGACTGCTTCTGCGCTGTGAATTCCACTAGCTCAGTGATATGCACCTACGCCTCACTACAGGCGTGCGCAAAATTGTTTCCTGGCTCTGCTGTGCGTTCCGTAAGGGAAGTCAGCCTCCAACCACAGGTCAATAAGCGGCACATTTAATTACAGCGTTCTGTTTCTGCTCTACTCGTAATACACCATGCTGAGGGGTAGGGGTAGGCCTAGAGGACGTGGACGCAGGCGAGGACGCGGAGGCCCAAGTCAGGGTGTGGGCACAGGCCGAGCTCCTGATCCAGGCGTATCGCAGCCGACTGCTGCGGGATTAGGAGAGAGGCACATTTCTGGTGTCCCCAGATTAATCTCACAATTAATGGATCCACGCGGTAGAACTTTATTAGAAAATGAGCAGTGTGAGCAGGTCCTGTCGTGGATGGCAGAAAGTGCATCCAGCAATATATCAACCAGCCACAGTTCTACGCTGTCCACTGCTACAATTCTGAATCCTCTGGCTGCTGCTCCTCCTTCCTCCCAGCCGCCTCCTCACTCCATTACAATGACACATTCTGAGGAGCAGGCAGACTCCCAGGAACTGTTCTCGGGCCCCTGCCCAGAATGGGCAGCAATGGTTCCTCTCCCACCGGAGGAGTTTGTCGTGACCGATGCCTAACGTTTGGAAAGTTCCCGGGGTCCGGGGGATGAGGCTGGGGACTTCCGGCAACTGTCTCAAGAGCTTTCAGTGGGTGAGGAGGAGGATGACGATGAGGCACAGTTGTCTATCACTCAGGTAGTAGTAATTGCAGTAAGTCCGAGGGAGGAGCGCACAGAGGATTCGGAGGAAGAGCAGATGGACGATGAGGTGACTGACCCAACCTGGTTTGCTAAGCCTACTCAGGACAGGTCTTCAGAGGGGGAGGCAAGTGCAGCAGCAGGGCAGGTTGGAAGAGGCAGTGCGGTGGCCAGGGGTAGAGGCAGAGCCAGACCGAATAATCCACCAACTGTTTCCCAAAGCACCCCCTCGTGCCATGCCACCCTGCAGAGGCCGAGGTGCTCAAAGGTGTGGCAGTTTTTCACTGAGAGTGCAGACGACCGACGAACTGTGGTGTGCAAGGTTTGTCGCATAAAGATCAGCCGTGGAGCCACCACCACCAGCCTCACCACCACCAGCATGCGCAGACATATTATGGCCAAGCACCCCACAAGGTGGAACGAAGGCCATTCAGCGCCTCCGGTTTGCACCACTGCCTCTCCCCCTGTGCCCCAACCTGCCACTGAGATCCAACCCCCCTCTCAGGACACAGGCACTACCGTCTCCCGGCCTGCACCCACACCCTCACCTCCGCTGTCCTCGGCCACATCCAGCAATATCTCTCAGCACACCATCCAGCCGTCGCTAGCACAAGTGTTTGAGCGCAAGCGCAAGTACGCCGCCACGCACCCGCACGCTCAAGCGTTAAACGTGCACATAGCCAAATTGATCAGCCTGGAGATGCTGCCATATAGGCTTGTGGAAACGGAGGCTTTCAAAAACATGATGGCGGCGGCGGCCCTGCGCTACTCGGTTCCCAGTCGCCACTACTTTTCCCGATGTGCCGTCCCAGCCCTACACGACCAAGTTTCCCGCAACATTGTACGCGCCCTCACCAACGCGGTTACTGCCAAGGTCCACTTAACAACGGACACGTGGACAAGCACAGGCGGGCAGGGCCACTATATCTCCCTGACGGCACATTGGGTGAATTTAGTGGAGGCTGGGACAGTAGTCAGAGCCTGGGACCGCTCACGTCCTACCCATCCCCAGAATTGCGGGCCCCAGCTCGGTGCTGGTATCTGCGGCGGTGTATGCTTCCTCCACTAAACCACCCCCCTCCTCCTACGCAACCTCTGTCTCGCAATCAAGATGTGTCAGCAGCAGCACGTCGCCAGCAGTCGCTGTCGCGCGGCGTGGCAGCACAGCGGTGGGCAATCGTCAGTAGGCCGTGCTGAAACTACTCAGCTTAGGAGAGAAGAGGCACAAGGCCCACGAACTGCTGCAGGGTCTGACAGAGCAGACCGACCGTTGGCTTTCGCCGCTGAGCCTCCAACCGGGCATGGTCGTGTGTGACAACGGCCGTAACCTGGTGGCGGCTCTGCAGCTCGGCAGCCTCACGCACGTGCCATGCCTGGCCCACGTCTTTAATTTGGTGGTTCAGCGCTTTCTGAAAAGCTACCCACTCTTGTCAGACCTGCTCGGAAAGGTGCGCCGGCTCAGCGCACATTTCCGCAAGTCCAAGACGGACGCTGCCACCCTGCGCACCCTGCAACATCGGTTTAATCTGCCAGTGCACTGACTGCTGTGCGACGTGCCCACATGGTGGAACTCTACGCTCCACATGTTGGCTAGGCTCTATGAGCAGCGTAGAGCTATAGTGGAATACCAACTCCAACATGGGCGGCATAGTGGGAGTCAGCCTCCTCAATTCTTTACAGAAGAGTGGGCCTGGTTGGCAGACATCTGCCAGGTCCTTGGAAACTTTGAGGAGTCTACCCAGATGGTGAGCGGCGATGCTGCAATCATTAGCGTCACCATTCCTCTGCTAAGCATAAAGGCAGACACTTTGCGCTCGGAAACGGAGGCGGGGGAAGACAGTATGTCGCTGGATAGTCAGAGCACCCTCATGTCTATATCTCAGCACGTTGAGGAGGAGGAGGGGGAGGAGCATGAAGAGGAGGGGGAAGAGACAGCTTGGCCCACTGCTGAGGGTACCCATGCTGCTTGTCTGTCATCCTTTCAGCGTGTATGGCCTGAGGAGGAGGAGGATCCTGAAAGTGATCTTCCTAGTGAGGACAGCCATTTGTTGCGTACAGGTACCCTGGCACACATGGCTGACTTCATGTTAGGATGCCTTTCTCGTGACCCTCGCGTTACACGCATTCTGGCCACTATGGATTACTGGGTGTACACACTGCTCGACCCACGGTATAAGGAGAACCTTTCCACTCTCATACCCGAAGAGGAAAGGGGTTCGAGAGTGATGCTATACCACAGGACCCTGGTGGACAAACTGATGGTAAAATTCCCATCCGACAGCGCTAGTGGCAGAAGGCGCAGTTCCGAGGGCCAGGTAGCAGGGGAGGCGCGGAGATCAGGCAGCATGTACAGCACATTCAGGGGAACACTCTCCAAGGCCTTTGACAGATTTATGGCTCCCCAGCAAGACTGTGTCACCACTCCCCAGTCAAGGCTGAGTCGACGGGAGCACTGTAAAAGGATGGTGAGGTAGTACGTAGCCGATCGCACGACCATCCTCCGTGACGCCTCTGCCCCCTACAACTACTGGGTGTCGAAGCTGGACACGTGGCCTGAACTCGCGCTGTATGCCCTGGAGGTGCTTGCTTGTCCTGCGGCTAGCGTCTTGTCAGAGAGGGTGTTTAGTGTATTATATTGATCCTCCTCCTCCTGCTCCTCCTCCTGAAACCTCACGTAATCACGCCGAACGGGCAATTTTTCTTAGGCCCACAAGGCTCAGTCATATAACTTTTGTAAACAATCTTTATACGTTTCAATTCTCAATTCAATAAAGCGTTGAAACTTGCACCTGATCCAATTTTTATTTTAACTGGGCTGCCTACAGGCCTAGTTACAAATTTAGCCACATTAACCAAAGCAATTAATGGGTTTCACCTGCCCTCTTGGTTGGGCATGGGCAATTTTTCTGAGGTACATTAGTACTGTTGGTACACCAATTTTTTGGGGCCCTCGCCTACAGTGTAATCCTAGTAATTTTTAGCCCACCTGCATTAAACCTGACATTACCTCAGCTGTGCTGGGCACTGCAATGGGATATATTTATGTACCGCCGGTGGCTTCCTGGGACCCACCCATGCTGTCGGTCCTCACGGAGTTGTAACTGCATGTGTCCACTTCTAAAGAACCCCAGTCTGACTGAGGCATGCAGTGTGGGCCGAAGCCCACCTGCATTAAGTGTGACGTTACCTCACCTGTGCTGGGCACTGCAATGGGATTTATTTATGTACCGCCGGTGGGTTCCAGGGAGCCACCCATGCTGTGGGTCCACAGAGAATTCACAATAGGGAGTTGTACCTGCCTGTGTCTACTTATAAAAACCCCAGTCTGACTGGGGCATGCATTGTGGGCCGTAGCCGACCTGCATTTAATCTGACGTTAGCTCTGCTGTCCAGGGCACTGCAATAGGATACATTTATGTACAGCCGGTGGGTTCCAGGAAGCCACCCATGCTGTGGGTGCACACGGAATTCCCATTGCGGAGTTGTACCTGCCTGTGACTATTTATAAAAAACCCCGGTCTGACTGGGGCATGCAGACACCTTGACAGAATGAATAGTGTGTGGCACATGGGTTCCCCATTGCTATGCCCACGTGTGCAGCTCCTGATGGAGGTGGCACAGGATTGGAGTTCTCATTGCTTCTGTACAGCATTATGGGCTATCGCCCCGCCCCTTTTAAAGAGGGTCGCTGCCTGGCCGTGCCAACCCTCTGCAGTGTGTGCCTGCAGTTCCTCCTCATGGCAGACGCACTTATAAATAAACATGAGGGTTGTGTGGGTATGAGGCCAGCGTGTGGCATGAGGGCAGCTGAAGGCTGCGCAAGGACACTTTGGTGTGCGCTGCGGACGCAGGGTCGTGCGAGGGGGGGGGGGGGTTGGGCAGCATGTAACCCAGGAGAAGTGGCAGCGGAGTGTCATGCAGGCAGTGATTGTGCTTTGTTGGAGGTAGTGTGGGGCTTAGTTAAGGTATGCCTTGCTAATGAGGGTTTTTCAGAAGTAAAAATTGTTGGGGGGGGCACTCTTGCCGCTATTGTGGCTTAATAGTGGGATCTGGGAACTTGAGATACAGCCCAACATGTAGCCCCTCGCCTGCCCTATCCATTGCTGTGTCGTTCCCATCACTTTCTTGAATTGCCCAGATTTTCACAAATGAAAACCTTAGAGAGCATCGGTGATATACAAAAATGCTCGGGTCACCCATTGACTTCAATGGGGTTCGTTACTCGAAACGAACCCTCGAGCATCGCGAAAATTTCATCTCGAGTAACGAGCACCCGAGCATTTTGGTGCTCGCTCATCTCTAATAGGCACATAAAGCATTAATGTGCACATGCCTAATTGAAGTGCATTGTAAAGTGGGGACTCGCTGGTAATTCTCCCTCGTTAGGATAGCTGACTTTTTTCCAGAAGCAACAGACCGCTGTTGGAGAGGATGCAGGCAAAAAGGCACTCCTCTTCACATACTCTGGGGTTGCCCTGAAATACAACATGTATAGAGGTCACTTTTCTCCCTCATATATAGGATGACGGGGGTTAGACCCCCTTACACCCAGGAGCTGGTGGTCCTCCTACTTGGAATAGAGGACATTCCAATTAGGCACAGGAAACTAGTGACAAACATCCTCTTATCAGTAAAATGCAGATAGCTAAACAGTGGAATAAACAATGCACATTCATGCTATCTGAGTTATAACATATGATATCAGACTATTGTTCATTCAAAAAACTCTACGCTTATAGGAATGATAAAGTAAAGGATTTCTTGGACACATGGGAGCCATGGTTAAATCACATTCAAACAGAATTGTAAGCTTGTCTGTTCTTGGGGAGGGTGACGACCCCTGGGGGAAGTTAGAGAAGCTGGGGGTTAGAAGGTGTGAACAGAAAGAGATAGAGAGAAGACATTTGTATCTTCTGCTACAATAATGACATGCTTCAGAAAGAGATTATCAGTTGAGAACTAAAGGACAATACAAAGGGTTGGATCACCCCCCCATCTTTCAAACTTAGGCCTCCTTCCCACAAACGGATTTCCGCCGCGTAATTCATGGCGGAAATCCGCTGCGTTGCCCGCTGCTATTAGGTTCTATTCCACACCGTGAAATCTCCCGTCCTCACCCGCGGCATGCTCTATTTGCCGTGGGTGTACGCGCGGCCGGCTTCCATTGAAGTAGCACAGCGGAAGATAGCGTGAAAACGCTTTCACGCCTACCGCCGCGTCATATGACGCGGCCGGCGCGTCACATGACACGGCCGGCCGCGTCATGTGACACGGTGGGCGTGTCATGTGACGCGGCTTGCGTGTCACATGATGCGGCGGCGGTGGGCGGGGAAGCGTCATGCGGGAGCGAGGACGCCGGATCCGCTGGTAAGTATGGGGTCTCTGGGGGGAATATTCCGCGGCGGAGCCCGTCACGGCCGTGTGCAGCCGGCCTTAGTTTGAAACAAATTCAAACAAGTTTTTCTAATATACCCTTGTTTCATAGTTACTACTTTGGGTTCAAATCTTAAGGGTATGATATAAGTATAAAATGGCACAATAAGCTTAGGACTAGAGATGAGCAAGCATACTCGTTAAGGCAAATTCCTCAAGCGAGTATCGCCATTTTCGAGTACATGCCTGCTTGCCCGAAAAGATTCGGGGGCCGGCAGGGGTGAGCGGTGAGTTGCGGAAATGAGCCGGTGGAGCGGGGGAGAGAAAGAGAGATCTCCCCCCTGTTCCCTCCCACTCTCTTCCTGATGCCCTCCGCCAGCCCCCCGGATCTTTTCGGGCAAGCAGGCATTCACTCGAAAATGGCGATACTCGCTCGAGGAATTTGCCTTAACGAGTATGCTCGCTCATCTCTACTAAGGACGCTTGAACAAACTTGCTGTTGGGGACTACAAGCGTTCTACAATGGGTAATATGTGATATGTATGCTAGTGTTTGATTTTTCTTAATACTTTCACTAAACATTATTGAACAAGAAAAACAAAACTTACACTATAGAGTCCCCTGTACTGATTAAATACAAACCAGTTGCTCCTACACAAGGACTGGCTGGAAACAACAATAGATGCAGAGGAAAACAGAGTAAGTCCAGCGTCAGGTTAAAACTTTTTTCTCTTAATTGAACAATCCAGACAGACATGAAGGAACAGAGAGCATGTGCCGTCTTACATGTTTCAGGCAAGCATGTTGCCCTTAATCATAGACATCAAGGCACATGTGAGTAACACTTAAATCACTATAGGCAGCCAATGGGGCTCTTGAAATAAAAACACATGATAACACAGGCAAAGTACAATAACAAGGATACGGAATAAAAATAACTAATAGTGCAATAAAATGTTAATAAGGGAGTAATATGTGGAAGGGGTTAATTTCAGGTTAAATGTGTGCTGTTTTGCACGGTAAACTTTCCTTAGCTCTCCTCCAATCTCACACTTACAGGAGAGCAGAGGAGAGAGAAGAAGGGAGATAGGCAGATACAGTGCTGATATACTGGGACAGCTTGTTGCTTTCTTGGCCAGTGCTGTGATTGGCTGTCACTAATGATATCATTGGAGCGTGAAGCATTCCGGTTCCAATGATAGCACCCGAAACACAGACTGTTTGTAACAGACTGTTCATGTGTTTTATCATCTGTGGAGGGAAAGATCTCCCACAGAGAGCAAAACTTAAATTTAGTCCCTCCTACTCAGAGCCTATGCAGTAGAGACGTGAAATTACTGTGGGCAGTCACAAAGTGGTTAATACATAGTACCTGCTCTACCTACACATTGTTGAAGCTGAAAAAAACCTTCATTATTACAGTATTCCCTGGAAGTGCAGTATGTCAGCAGGATAATATTCTGTGCTACAGTACTACATTTTTTTCTGGTATGGTTTAAGGAACATAAAGTGTTCAAAGCTTGCCTCCGAATTCCCCACAACACAATCTAATCAAAAATTGGATGGATGCACTGACAAAAAAACATCTTCCCATCTCTTCTCCCTTCACCTGATTGCCTGCCACATTCTGCAGTCGCTTCTGTGCAGTGCTGCCTCATGTCAGATGCTTACGGGCGCAATCTTGTGTGTTGGATTTTTGCTTTTACTTTCACATCAATTCCATGAAGTATCAGCATAGTATTATAGGAGCAGAATCAGACTCTGCTATCTATGCTGCAGGGGAAAAAACTGCCATTACATTCTGCATTTACCTAAATAAGCTACCAACCATAACTGTACAGTCAGAAGGATGAGCTGTGATTTCCTCTATTATAACTGTGTGACAGGAGATATGTGAATATTATCAGCAACTGGCAAAAGAGTATCTGTGTTACTTTCTGTTATAGGGTCCATGTACAAGCATCACACAGATTCAGAAACTGACCACATAACACTAAGAAAATCTGTGTTGGTTAGAATTGAGATCATATGACCCACCTGAGGTGAAGGACACCAGGAATTTTAAGGTAGAAAGGAATAACAAACCGAGGCAACACTAGCTCACTTACTGGGAGGCTAACTACATAGTGAATGAAAAAAATAAAAACCCCAGAGTGGCTCTTTAAAATGTATATCTCTTTAACTATATAACATGTTTCCTTACAAATTGTGTTTTTCAGATATAAAGATTTTATTCTAGCAAATCTATTGGAAAATCTTACTATGAACTAGCAAATTCCTACTTACATTTACAATGAAAAGTAGATTTGCATTAAAAGAAGCTTTATTTATAAAGCCATGCAAGCCCAAACTAACTGCTCTGTTCTCGAAATGTATTCTTCAACAGAACCCCTTGGCCTCATACATGTCTATAATAATTCTTGAAATCTCAAAAATAATGTTTTTTGTGAACACTAACTAGTAAAGTATTTGGTCCAGTTAATGTATTATATACATTTTTCTAATCCCAGTGGAAACCATGTCTCTGTCAGCTATAATGAGACATTTGTTATTAGCAAGACTAAAAAAGTTACAACAAGGTTAACCCTTCAAGGACTAAAAAAAACCAGAAAGGGGTCCTTAGAGGACCTGCTTCATTCTATTGTAACACCCTAATCGTGTGAGCACAGTAGTAGTGAGTAGGAACATGGCTGTAATATCCGTGGTCCCCTTTAATTATGCTGACCTTTAAATACTGTGAAACAATTCAGGGACGGCTTCAGTTTGGACTGTTTGTTCATAAGCTATTTGAACATTTTTACAGATATCTCAGTGTGGAATATGTAGTTATATAGACCTATATAGTGACATCTAAATTAAGTAATTATTTGTAAAAGTGCCTCCCCTAATAACAGAACTGAGGAACCAAAAATGTACCCAATATTTCTATCAAAAAGGTTGTTATAAAAATGTTTTGTCAGCAGCTTTAAATTAAAAAAAATGGACAATAGCTCACAAGGCATAATTTGTTTAGACAGTCCAATTTTGTATGCCTTATTATAGATTGTTAAGTCAATCCCCACTGTCTGGAGTCACTCTCTATCAGCAAGAGATGCAGTAAGAGGAAAAGAACATTTTCTCGCAATTGTCTATGTGCCCTGCTATTTCATTTCAGAGATTTTGCCCATTGTGAAATAAGTCAACCAACATGTTCAGTAAATAATATAACTTCAATGATAAATTATCTCATAATGTACAATTCTAGAGAGTTCCACCATTCAGCTCTGCATATGAACATACCCCATACCTGTGTCTGATGTGTATTATAGGAGAGCAGGGACCATGTCGCCAGTGGCTCTAGTAGCCTGCAGGTGAATACTACTACAATAGAGCTGCTTGTGTTAACATTCCCTGTCAAACCACACCTTCCCCATTAATTACTACAGTCTAAAGAAGAATATTAAAAAACATATAATGCTACCTTCTTTAACCTCTTAGCGACCTAGTGTCTGGAATTTAATCCCCATTGCTGCAAAAACACGCTTGCCCTGAGGATTAAATGATGCAGTATACTGCCCTTGATATGCCAGCCCAGGTTGCCCTGATCTCACCCGCAACCCCTGTCCCTGCCTACATGCCTCCACTGCTGGCTAACCCCAGGTGGGCAACTGGGTGGCAGTCCCTACTCTTGCTAGGGACCGAGAAGGGATGCTGGCGTACCTGATGGATAGGGCAGAATAACGACAGTAAAAGCAGATGTATTAAACCAACAAGAAAATGCAAAGCAGACCTGAAGCAGATGGAATAACCTGGCAGAAATAGCAAACAAGCTGACAAGAGCAGGAGACCGACAGAGGCAGGCTAGCTAGCTCACTGAGGGAAACCAATAACTGGCAGTGATTGCAAGTCACTGCCACACTTATAAACAAAAGCCTTCGCTAAGGGGCGGAGAGAGGGAGAAGCCAACTCCCAACAGACAATATAAAAAGGAAGCTAGTGCACGGCAGCTGCACTCACCGGTGCGCTCGCCAGGCACCCGGGCCCCTGGCAGCCAGACCACAAGCCGGGGGGACGCGCCCTGACTGTGGGACCCAGCACCCCGTCGCCCCAGTGTCACCGCCGCATGGTAACATTAAAGCTGTGGAGGCTGTGTAAGTGACAGCTCCCTGCTGTTGGCTGCCGGAGGTAGCCAAGAGCCTGGAGCTGTCATGGGAGGCTGCGGTGAGCAACCCTCGGTCATGTGATCGCATAAAATTAAATAAAAAGTGAAATAAGGTTAATCCCATAGTGACCAAGCCTGTTTGTGCCTTAATGACCAGGTCACATGTTGGAAATCTGCCGTTTCACTTTAACATAGAATAACTCTGTAAAGGTTTTGCATATCCAAGTGATTCTGACATTGTTTTTTCGTCACATATTGTACTTCATTTAGGTGGTAAAAATAGACAGATTTTGTGGAGATTTAGTGCCAAAATTGAGTATATTGGGGGGAAAAAATCATTTTTCACATTTTCAAATGCAATATGACAAATATGTGCAAACATACTGAACAAATTTTGATGAGCTATATATTTCCATCTGTTTACTTTATTCTGGAAGCACATTGGAAAAATTCGTTGAGCGGTCCACAGTCACATGATAAAAAGGTAGTGCTCTACCAAAGGCCGGTGTCATATGATCCGATAGAGATTGCAAAATTCACATGCGTTTGATCCGCAGTAATATGTGGTTCAATCAAATGCATTAGATTACAGAATTCCACTCACATTAGCAGGTCGGAATTACAAAATCCACTTGCAGGAAACAGAATACAGTGTGTTCTATTTTACAGCATATATCCACAACATAGAGCCCATTGTGCTCCATTGTCGGGAATATACCTGCAGCCCATATGCAATTACATCGTGTACATGATGCGGGTACCCGAATCATCGCTAAGTGGCGGTGCAGGAAATATAAACTAAAAAAGATGTACTGCGCATGACTGCCTGCGTAAGTACACAGTTATGCGCCGTACATAATTTGGCCATATGCAGGGCCACGGCCAGGCTCACAGCTAGGATCCACTGCGGCCCTCCATAAGCAGATTCCACCTGCGACCTTGTGAGCCCGGCATTATTCAGATCACTATATGTAATGCCTATGCAATTTACAAGAAGCCCCTGAGAACGCTTGCCTTCCTGCAGTTCCAGAAGCAGCTTGTTGAGCACCTTCTGTTTGAGATCGCCCAAATAATACCCCCCAAAAAGTGTTGGGTTTGTAGCAAGCATGGGAGGAGGAGGCCTCGGTTATTACCCCTGTTTTCAGACATACCACACAGTTTTACATTAGTGCTTTTATCTAAAATTTAGAGAATGCCAAAAAGAGGGGAGGGTGGGATTATTTTTAGGGAATTAATTGTTTTTCTGCAGAAGTGAGCAATTGCGCCTGGAATTTATTCAGATGTGCCCATGAAATCCTATGGGTGTTCCCTCAATTATAGGCCTATCTATGTGTCCATCAAGCAGATTGGGTCTACAATGTGTATGTTTCTGAACACAGGACAAACAGGGGTATCCATTTTGGGGTGCAAGTCTTCATTCATATGTGTGCTGTACAAAAACCAGTTTTCAAAATGACACAATTGCCAAAAAAAAGGAAATCGTAATTTTTCCCTTCTTGTTTGCATAGATTCATTCAAAAACTATAGGGTCAAAATATGCAGTACACCCTTAGGCCTCAGTCACACGGGCGCATCAGCACCCATACACCGGCGCCAATGCGCCCATGTGACTGCAGGAAGGAGACGGACGTACCTAAAGACGGCCGTCTCTCTGCAGCGCCAGAGGAAAGAAACATGACCGGCAATGAAGCCGGTCACATGTTCTTTCCTCCGGTGCTGCAGAGAGACGGCCGTCTTCAGGTATGTACGTCTGCTGGTGTCAGTCACACGGGCGCATCGGCGCTGGTGTACGGGTGCCGATGCGCCCGTGTGACTGAGGCCTTAGATGAATTCATTAAGGGGTCTAGTTTTCAAAATGAGGTCATTTATGGGGATTCTCTATCCTTTTTGCTGCTCAAGGACTCTACAAGTGTGCAATGGGGCCTAAAACACCTCCAAGCAAAATTTCTGTTCTAAAAGCCACTGGCTACTCCTTTAGGTTTGGGCCCCGTTGTGCATACGGTCATAAAATTAGGGCCACAATGGGTGTGTTTCTGAACACAGGAGAAACAGGGGTAACCATTTTGGAGTGCAAATCCTCATTTTCATGTACACTATAGTAAAAAAAAACTGTCTTAAAAGTAACATATTTGCAAAAATATGACATTTGTTTTTTTCTCCTCTAAATTGCATTAACTCTTGAAAAGAAACTGTGGGGTCAAAATACTCATGACACCCCTCAATGAATACATTAAGATGTGTATTTTTTAAATGGGGTCCTTTGTAGGAGTATCTATCATTCTCATATCTATGAGCCTTTGTAATCTTGGCTTAGGGTAGCAAAACAAAGTGTTCCTCAAAATGTTTAATGTTAAATTTGTACGTCTCTTAAATGGTTAAAAAATACAAACGTTTTTAAAATATGCATCCATAATAAAGTAAACAGATGGAAATATGTATCTTGATTATTACCATACCTAAACTAAAGAAGAATAATACCTCCCCGGCTAACTTCTGTCCCATCTCCCTGCTGAACACAGATGTTAAGATATACACAAAATCCCAAGTGTTTGCCATCCTCCCTACATTAATGGCAGTGGACCAGGTGTGGTTTGCTCCACAGAGAAAGACCCCTAACGGCACCCACAGGTTCCTGGACCTGGTTGGAATTTCCGAGAGAGGCTATTTCCTGCTCTTCTTCTGGTGTTGAATGCTGAAAAAGCCTTTGACCGGATACACTGGGCATACCTGAGGGCAAACCTAAAAAAAATTGGCTTCTCTGGGCCCGTAAAATCGACAATCCTTTCTCTGTATTTGGCACCATCTGCTAGAGTCTTTTCCTCAGGTTGTGTCTCCCCACCATTTGCTCGCTTTAACGGCACTAGACAAGGTTACCCCCTATGGCCCTTAATATTTGCGTTCCTTATTGAAGCACTAGCAGAACAAATCAGATGAAAAAAGTCCATACAGGGGATTAAAATAGCTTCTCAGGAACATAAGGTAGGTCTCTATGCAGATGACATGATACTGGAAGTCAGGTTAGGAAGAATAGCAGCAGTCAAGATGATGATTCTGCTGTGCATCCTGTATGTCTTTAGAACAGTAGTGATCCCCGATCCCAACACCTTCATGACTAAACTCCAAGCCATAATCAATAAATTCATCTGGGGGGAGCCAATGCCAGAATAAAATTATCTTTCCTATGAAAACTACATGAACTGGGAGGTATGGATAACAATGATCTCGCTTGGAAACTATACTATCCATTTATCTTTACCAGTAGATCTCTATTTCAGGGACTACTGTCCATTCTATTACATTGACATCAATACTATATTGACATCAATACATGTTAGGGCATAACCTGTTTACCTATATAGGCTAAATTGCTTTATAGGAGTGGAGGTAGTCTATCCAGTTAATTAACCTAGAGGGGGAATAAGTATCAGACTGTAAGATACTACACCAGTACTGAATCATGATTGTCACAGAAAGGGTTTAGAGTGTCCCTCTTAAAACTTAGCTTTTATTAATAAAAATGTATATAAAAAGGATTTTTTTGTGAATCCTAAAACAGACAGATACAGACAACAAAAATTAGTATAACGTGACTGGCGTTATCTCCCGAAAAAATGTAAGCCAAAGTCAGGTATCTGGGGAGACGTTTTTAGGTAAAAAAAACTCCCTTAGCGGATAAGTGAATCCTGTTACCCAGTACCTAAAAGGTAGTTATTGGCTGGGGATATTTCAAGGGTCAATTTTGAAAAATCAAGTTCCTGACTTGTAAATAGTTATATCAGATAGCGTACTGTTCAAGAAGACGGTTTGTGCTTAAATGAACAGTGCACGGTTATATCTTATAGAAGTCGCTGTCTGATAAAACACCTATCTTGGACACACATCAACGCATAGAGAACATGAATGTCCCAAATCAGGATGTATGTACCAAGAGAAAAAGAATGATGGATATAACCTGGTCAATGCCACATAAGTCCCTATGTTTCTAGGCAACAAGAAGGGAAATTGAAAAAGACCCAACCAAATTTGATCAGGTACTAAATTTCCAAAGTACAGAGGTTCTACGCGTTTCCACTACATATCACGTAGTTTCATCAGGAACCAAAACAAACAGGTACAAATAATCAAATTGAAAAATTGGTGTGGTAGACTCCCAAAATGTAGAGAGTACCACCTAGATGAGGAGGTAGTCGATCCTATAACCAGGTCTAGCAAGTTCAAATAGCCCAGTAATCCCCCCCAAGACAATGCAGGAACGAAAATAAAAAACAGCAGCAACACCAGCCTCTGTGGTAGTACTGAATCATGACAGTCAATATCCCATAAAATTTCCAAGGCTCGAATTTAGATACTGGAGACCCCCCAATCTCCCATTTTTATTTATTTTTTTGTGGGAGGTTCTTACAGGAAAAATCAGTTTCGGATATAACGTAAACTGAAATCATCATTTGAACTCTGTATGAACCACCTTTTCGTAATATTGTGCGAAGGAAGAGCACACATGTCTTGTCTGTTTGTGTACGTTTTGTCTTTACCAATTGTGTAGTTTTCTAAGCCCAACGTTTTTAATGCATATCAATAAAGATTATTTTAGGGTTCTTCTGTGACTAAGGCTTTATAAAGTAGTTCCCTCTGCCCCTGTGATTTGTCTGTCTGTCTGGATAATCTGATGAATAATGTGAATATGGTAATAATTGGGAGCAAGGGTGGTAGGTAGATGGTTTTTGTTGAGAAGGATGGATGATAAGGTGAGGTCATATGCGTAATGAGATGCATTAGGTGACTGGATGCTTAGGTAGATTTTTGGGGGGTTGAGATAAGGTGGGATTGGATGGTAAGATGAAGTGAGTTGGCTGTTCATGTGTCTTCTAAGGGGCTAAACGTAATGTTTAAATTACTGTACATAACAGTAGAATTGAATATGGCAGCTTGGGACATAGATGTGCTTCCCATTCAGTGTTCAAATGCACTTTGAAAACTGTGCAGTTGTATAAAATCCCTCAGCAATGTCCAGCTACTGTTGTGCAACTGAGTATCAAAGATGGCCTCAGTCTCTGCTAGATGACATCACTGGTAGACAGGATAAGTCCCGCAATAGTTGATGCCTCCAGCAGTAATTGAAAATGTAGGGACCAAAAAAAATTTCCAGTCACCAGTAGTCAGAAAAAGTAAATTAAAAAAATGAATCATACTGCATAATTTATAGGCATTCCTGGCCATTTAAGCCTCTCCACCCCCACACCTTGTCTTTGACATAGGTACATTGGACTTTTAAAACTAATTGCAACTACTATTTATCTATATGTTGTTTGTGGCTTTGTCACTACTAGTGCAAAAAGCTGGCCACGTGACAAAAGCTGGAATTCATTGTAGTACAAACTCTATCAGTGTAGGCATAGGCAAATGTGGCAATAATGGTACTATTAAAGGGGTTGTCTCGCGCCGAAACGTTTTTTTTTTTTTGCATAGGCCCTCCGTTCAGCGCAGGACAAACCCAAGGGATGTGTTGAAATAAAAAAAAAACATTTTACTTACCCGAATCCCTTCTCTGCAACTTCTTCCTTCTTTTCCTCCAAGATGGGCGCCGAGATCTTCACCCACGATGCACCGCGGGTCTTCTCCCATGGTGCACCGTGGGCTCTGTGTGGTCCAATGCCGATTCCAGCCTCCTGATTGGCTGGAATCGGCACACGTGACGGGGCGGAGCTACGCAATGATGCGTAGAAGGGGGCGGAGCCAGAACGCTGCTCGTGCCCGGACCGACCGGAAGGGAGAAGACCCTTCTGCGCAAGCGCGTCTAATCGGCGATTAGACACCGAAATTAGACGGAGCCATGGAGACGGGGACGCCAGCAACGAAGTGGGTAAGTGAATAACTTCTGTATGGCTCATATTTAATGCACGATGTACATTACAAAGTGCATTAATTTGGCCATACAGAAGTGTATAACCCCACTTGCTGCCACGAGACAACCCCTTTAACTCTATCAGGGTCACATGAAGGTATTGGAAAAAAGGTGGTATTTACATTAATAAAAATCTTGTCAGGATCACATGGCAGCACTGGGAAAAAAGGGCAGTATTTGTTTTTACTTTAGGGTGACAATAAGGTGTCCTGCGGGAGAAATACACGGGGACATATTGCTGTTCTGGAAGATTAGTCCAGGGTGTAGATTTTCAAGCAACTATGTATATGGACAGGGAATCTCTTTATCTTAAGGTCCAAGCAAGTATGGATTATCTGAGTAGATTGGTGGCCCACTTGTGCAATTTTGTGAGGGGCCTTTAATTGAGCTATGCCATTATACTTGTTTTGAACGTAATAGTGAAACTACGATCAGTAACCTGGAATGCTCCCAATGGTCCAGATATTGTTGACCTGTTTATTTGGAATAAGCTAATAAGAATCCTTTACAAATCGATATTTAATGCAGTCTCTTCGATATAGGATGGGTGATATGTGCTAGAAGCGGGCTTGTCACAGTATGAACCCCTGTGTGTCTCACTATCTCTGACCTGCCATCCATCACACAAATGGTGGTCGCAACTTTGGGAATGTCCTAGAAACATCCCAGAAGTTGACATTTGTATGTCTGTTATCTGTCCTAGTTAACCTCGAATGGGATAGTCATCTCTGTTTAATTAATCTTATTGATTATTGGGGACACCAATTATATGTTTGTCAGTCTTAGACCCAGAGTTTTAATTGAATATTAATAAAAGTAAATTTTTAGGGTTGTCTATTCAGTGAAGGATATATATGGACAGGTGGCAGAAGACAGAAAAATTGTCAGGGTGCCACCATAGGTTAGAAAACAAGGTACAAAAGTGGCATTTGAAGGCCAGCAGTGTCACCATAGGATAAACCCATAGTTTCCTCTTGGTCTTCAGAAGTCCTCCAACATCTCACATTGCTCACCAAATCATTGACAGATGAGCCATGTCAATAAAATTTGGTCCACAGGCTTGCCAAAAATAGCACAAAACAAATCAGAGAAATCAAACAAAGCTCTCTATGTTGTAAAAGACAATGGCATTTGTGTGGGTTGAGAGAAAAGTGAGAAAGCCAGGCCTCCTACCATTTTTTGCATATGAGAAACACTGATGACATAAAGAAGTCAAAAACAGACGCATGCAATGCATACAGACACCACACAGACACTCACATGGATTAAAATGGTCCATGCTTTGAGGAGAGAAAATAGAAATACTTGCCTGAATAAGCCCTTATGCATGCGGGCATGTCGAGGTTGGTTGTGCGCCACAGGGTCACGATAACATGGCGGTGACAGACGGAGATCGAGCTAGCAGTTTTGTATTGCTTCATACTCATCATTGTACTCAGTATTACCAAAGGCATGTCAGCCTGGTGGTCTATTGCACCATAAGTGCCAGAGTATGTCACTACATTTTTAGAAGCTCCGTATCACTGTGGACTTATACACAACGTAGGTACGAATCAACATCTAACACATTTTTGTCTCACATCTCTTGGAGCATAGCGCTACTATTCTGAAGTGCCCTGTTCCCCCATCATATGAACATCATATAACTCTCATCACTTACTACATTGTTAACCCAATAACATCCCTGTAAAAACTCTGCATCACAATCCCCATAAAAATTCAGTCTCATAGTAACATAGTATGCAAGGCCGAATGAAGACAATGTCCATCTAATTCAGCCTGTTTATCCTCCTATGTTGTTGATCCAGAGGAAGGCAAAAACCCCAAGAGGCAGGAGCTAATTAGCCCGTTTGGGAGAAAATTCCTTCCTGACTCCCAAATGGCAATCAGACTAATCCCTGGATCTACCTCTAACAGTTCCTACCTGCCTGTATACCCGGATTAACAATTAACCTAAGATTTATATCCTGTAATATCCTTCCCCTTTAGAAAGACATCAAGTCCCCTTTTAAACTCCTCTATGGATTTTGCCATCACCACATCCTCAGTCAGAGAGTTCCACAGTCTTACTGCTCTTAGGTTTAAGTCACACGGGCGTTTTTTCCCACGATTTGTGTATCGCATGACGGATGCGCATCCGCAAATCGCGTGACCGGGGCCGAAAAATCACCCGAAAATACTGCTCCTAGCCGCGTTTCAATAGAAATGGGCCGGAGCTGTCCAGCGCATTGAATTCAATGGAGCCGGCAATACAGCCGGCTCCATTGAAAGCAATGGGCTGCCGGCGAGCGCGGGATGAATTGTCGGGAAGGGCTTAAATATATAAGCCCTTCCCTGCAATTCATCCAGAAATGTGTAAAAATAAAAAAAATATATATACTCACCTGGTCCCGGCAGACGGAGTTCAGCCCGGCCGGCGGCAGTTCTCCTGAACTGCTCTCTGTAGTATTCAGCAGCCGGGGATTTAAAATCCCCACCTGCTGAATGAGCTGCCTCTGATTGGTCACAGCCTGACACAGCCTTGGCTCAGCTCAGGGACCAACCAAGGGCAGCTCTCACTCCCACCCATTTATGAATTCATGAATGGGTGTAAGTGAGAGCTGCCTCTGATTGGTCAGGCTGTGACCAATCAGAGGCAGCTCATTCAGCAGGCGGGGATTTTAAATCCCCGGCTGCTGAATACTACAGAGAGCAGTTCAGGAGAACTGCCGCCGGCCGCGGGTGAACTCCGTCTTCCGGGACCAGGTGAGTATATACTGTATATTTTTTTTATTTTTACCCATTTCTGGATGAATTGCAGGGAAGGGCTTATATATTTAAGCCCTTCCCGACAATTCATCCCGCGCTCGCCGGCAGCCCATTGCTTTCAATGGAGTCGGCTGTATTGCCTGCTCCATTGAATTCAATGGGCAAACATTGTTCTTCTCTGCCACAGCTGTTACAGCTGTGGCAGAGAAGAATGATTTGTCTAGTATATGCTCTCAACTGGGTTGGCGCTGGTGCCGCCGGCCCCATTGAGCGCATATAGAGAAGAGAACAGAAATCGCAGATCGCAGATAGGTGCGATCTGCGATTTCTGTTCTATAATTTATCGGACTAGCGCATAAAAAGCGCTCATGTGTCCGATACCATTGCAAACCAATGGTTTTATAAAATCGCCGGACGCATGCGCATGCGCAAATCGCGCGAAAAAACGCCCGTCTGACTAAGGCCTTACAGTAAAGAACCCTTTTCTGTGTTGGCGATGAGACCTGCTTTTATCTAGACGTAGCGGATGCCCTCTTGTTACAGTCGCAGTCCTGGGTAGAAACAAATCATGGGAGAAATCTTTGTATCGTCCCCTCATGTATTTATACATAGTTATTTGATCGCCTCTTAGCCGTCTTTTTCCCAGGGTAAATAATCCCAATTTTGAAAGCCTCTTTGGGTATACCAGTCCCCCTTTTCCATGTATTAGTTTAGTTGCCCTTCTTTGAACCCCCTCAAGCACTGTAACATCTTTCCTGAGCACTGTTGACCAGAACTATATGCAGTATTCCATGTGGGGCCTAACAAGTGGTTTATATAGCTGGAGAATAATGTTCTCCTCCCTCGCCCCTATACCTCTTATAATGCACCCCAAGACTTTAGTAGCTTTTGCAGCAGCTGACTGGCTTTGGTTACTCCAGTTTAATCTACAATCCACTAGTACCCCCCATGTATTTTTCCATATAACTTTTCACTAGCAGTACCCCATTAAGTATATATTGGTGACATCCATTTCTCAAACCCATGTGCATAACCTTACATTTATCAACATTGAACTTCATTTGCCATTTTCTGCCAAAGGCCCCAGCTTATCTAGGTCAGTTTGTAGCCGTACATTGTCCTCCGTTGCATTGATTATATTGTATAATTTTGTATCATCTGCAAATATTGATATTTTACTGTGCAGCCCCTCTATCAGGTCGTTGATAAATATATTGAACAGAATGGGGCCCAATACTGAACCCTGTGGCACCTCACTAGCAACAGTGGCCCAATCAGAGTATGGACCGTTTATTACCACCCCGTTTTCTATCTCTGAGCCAATTCTTTACCCATACACACACCTTTTCACCCAATCCGAGCTGTCTCGTTTTATATATCAGCCTATTATGCGGCACGGTGTCAAATGCTTTAGAGAAGTCCAGACATACGAGATTAATAGACTCGTCCAGGTCCAGACTAGAGCTTACTTCATCGTAGAAGCTGATCAGATTGGTCTGACATGATCGACCCTTCATGAATGCATGCTGGTGAGGAGTTATTCCATTGTTCTCCTTGAAGCATTCTTCGATGGAGTCTCTCAGAAACCCCTCGAATATGTTTCCAGTTACTGAAGTGAAACTTAGCGACCTGTAGTTGCCAAGCTCACTTTTGGACCCCTTTTTGTAAATTGGAACCACGTTGGCAATGCGCCAATCCAATGGTAAAACCCCGGTCTTAATAGTATCCATAAATATTAGATATAGCGGCCTAGCTATCACATCACTTAGTTCCTTAAGAACCCTTGGGTGTATTCCATCTGGGCCTGGCGATTTATCGATTTTAATCTTCTTTAACGAGTACCGCACTTCCTCCTGCGTTGGTTATGAGATATTTTATGAGGGGTTCATTTTTTTCCCCATCATCTCATGTAGCATTTCCTTTTTGTTCGTGAATATGCTTGAAAAAAAACTATTTAATAGGTTTGCCTTTCCTCCATCATCTTCAATGATTTCTCCTACATTATTTGTTAAAGGGCCAGTGCTCTCAGTGCAAATCCTTTTGCAGTTAATATAGTTAAAAATAGTTTTGGGTTGTTTTTGCTCTCTTTTGCAATCAGTCTATCAGCCTCTTCCTTAGCAATTTTGATCTTATCTTTGCATATTTTGTTTTTTCCCTGTACAATTTTAGCACTTCTTTGCTGCCTTCTTGCTTTAGTAGTTTGAATGCTTTTTTTTCATTTATTGCCTTTCTTACCGTTTTGTCAAGCCACAATGGTTTCCTTTTACTTGAAGTTCTTTTATTTTTAAAGGTAATGAACTGCTCACATGAGGTGTTTAGGATCCTTGCAAACTTTTCCCATTTATTGTTTGTACTGATATTTTTGAAAATTCTCTTCAGACTGAGTATCTCCCAGTCATTCATATCAATCATATTCCCTTCTATTGTGCTTCCACTATCTGTTGTATGAGTGATCTTACTTATCTTGCAGCTGTCATCATTTACAGGTCTATTGTGCCATTTTCTTCCTCGGAGATCCAGTCCCCTGTTGCAAGGGAGATTTCTTCTTCTTCCATATGGTTTGTAATCTTTGGCCGATAGATCATCGGGCCCTGTCATGCCCCACTCTCTCATGCTCTACTCTCTGAGCATGAGAACAGTGTGCTCACACCACTCCGTTGCTACTGGTAATGGCTACTGTTATGTCAGCACTGCTATTGCAGGCTCAGTCTCACTGCTGCTGCCTGTCCTCTGCGGCTGCAACCTCTCACTGTTCTAACACAACTTTTATCATTTTATATCAGGCAGCTATGACACCAAAACCTTCATAGACTTTGGGGAGCGGCAGCCCCAAATTAACCCTGATGAGGAGGAGCCTGTACATGTGGCAATCGGCCACTAGTCATGAGCAGCTGTCAGAGCTGCTAGTAAGGGTGAGAGAGGCACCACTACCCCATTACATGTACCTTATAAATGATGCCGATATCAAAGTGATTGAATAAGATGGCATGGTTAGGGGACATGTTGGCACCTGGCACTCGCACTGAGTGAATGGGCCACTGTAAGTGCCATTATTTAAAAATGGATTAGTAAAGAGTAAAATGTGATGGGTATAGGTTTAGGTGACCAAAATATAAAGTTCAATACAATACAAGCTTCTCTGTTTTATTTAATAGCAGCATAATAAGATGTGTTTCGGGGCAACGGCCCTTCCTTAATTATAGCTGGGGATGCACTATTACAGGTAACAGATTGAAAAAGGAAAGATGTGTGTACAATAATTATAGAGCATGAATGTAGGGAAAAAACAAAGAGAGAGAAAAGAAAAAAAGAAAACAAAAGGGGAAAACTATGTCAGTTATACAATAAAGCATTATGCACTGTTAGGCCTCGGTCACATGGGCGTTTTTTCCGGCGATTTGCGGATCGCATGATGGATGCGCATCCGCAAATCGTGAGACCGGGGCCGAAAAATCGCCTGGAAAAACTGCTCCTAGCCGCGTTTCATTAAAAACGGGCCGGAGCTGTCCAGCGCATTGAATTCAATGGAGCTGGCAATACAGCTGGCTCCATTGAAAGCAATGGGCTGCAGGCGATCTCACGATGAATTTTCGGGAAGGGCGAAAAAATATAAGCCCTTCCCTGAAATTCATCCAGAAATGTGTAAAAACAAAATATATATATATACTCACCTGGTCCCGGCAGACGGAGTTCAGCCGCGGCCGGCCGGCAGTTCTCCTGAACTGCTCTGAGAAGTATTCAGCAGCCGGGGATTTAAAATTCAGCTGAGAGCTGCCCCTGATTGGTCCCTGCGCTGAGCCAATCAGAGGCAGCACTCACTCACCCATTCATGAATTCATGAATGCGTGAGTGAGAGCTGCCTCTGATTGGTCAGGGCTGCGACCAATCAGAGGCAGCTCATTCAGCAGCCGGGGATTTTAAATCCCCGGCTGCTGAATACTATTTAGAGCAGTTCAGGAGAACTGCCGGCCGGCCGCGGCTGAACTCCGTCTGCCGGGACCAGGTGAGTATATATTTTATGTTTGTTTTTACACATTTCTGGATGAATTTTAGGGAAGGGCTTATATTTTTAAGCCCTTCCCGAAAATTCATCGTACGATCGCCGGTAGCCCATTGCTTTCAATGGAGCCGGCTGTATTGCCGGCTCCATTGAATTCAATGGGCAAACATCATTCTTCTCTGCCACAGCTGTTACAGCTGTGGCAGAGGAGAATGATTTGTCTACTATATGTTCTCAATGGGGTCGGCGCTGCTGCTGCCGGCCCCAT
The DNA here is from genome assembly GCF_035609145.1 of Eleutherodactylus coqui. Lineage (NCBI taxonomy): Eukaryota > Metazoa > Chordata > Amphibia > Anura > Eleutherodactylidae > Eleutherodactylus > Eleutherodactylus coqui. Next base: position 236,523,877 of record NC_089839.1, on the reverse strand, counting down.
TGAGCGCATATAGAGAAGAGAACAGGAATCACAGATCGCAGATAGGTGCGATCTGTGATTTCTGTTCTATAATTTATCGGACTAGCGCATAAAAAGCGCTCATGTGTCCGATACCATTGCAAAGCAATGGTTCTTTAAGATCGCAGATCGCAGGCGCAGGTCGCACGGAGAATCGCCCGTGTGACCGAGGCCTCATAGTACACAGAAATACAATACTTATTCTAAAACAATGTAATATAATAATGTTGCTGTTGTTAGCCGTTTAGTCATTTACGACCCTCGGTGACCCTAAAGGCGAGCTAATCTAGAAGCCCTGACCTGTTCATGGGATGTCCTGTGGGTAAACAAAACAAAATTTGCTTATTGTTGAAGCGGAGTAAAATACCTAAAAGCGGAAGAAAAATAAGGTAAGGTAAATGTATATTCAATGAATTGTCCTTCATAGTATAGATGTAACAAAAATATATAAACTTTATTAGGATTGGTTAAAAATTAATGTTCTGACAACACACAGACAAAAATACAAAGGATGTAACAGAAAGCCTAACTACTCCATTCATAGGAGTTGGAATACTTGGAAAGTGTGGAAGCAAGCAAACACTACATGTAGATCAAAATGACTCAGTGTCTGGGTTAGTAAGTGGATAGTGAAGACTGCATTAAGAGGTTCAGAGAGTGCTTTTTGACATGCACTAAGCACTAGATTTGGTTAGGAGGGTGAATATAGTCTACACCTCCTATATAGTTGAGAATGTCAAAAGCCACTCCTCTGATATGTGCATAGAGTGCTCAGCTGCTGTAGTTCAATTTATTCAGAAAGCATCTTTGGCACTATGATTCAACTAGTATTTAGTGCTAGATAAGTATTCTTTTTTTGTGTGTATTAAATTTTTATTGAAAGAAATTTGAGGGTAACAACTTACATATGATTTACATGTGTGTGTATTTTTGTAAACATACATATAATTTGTGAAACACAATAATACTTTGGATAGCAGAGTTAAAGAAAGTAACTAAAATAAACAAAACAAATAAAGCAAATAACACAAATGAGACTAGGCTAAGGTGAAGAGACTGTCAATGATTTAAAAGTGAAGGCATATAGCACAGAGTATTTTGGAACCAGGCTGCCCGATCCCTTAGTTACTAATCTGGTTATTTCAGATGTGGAAGGTATAGAGTCGTTTTTCCAATAGATACCCTAGAAGCAATTAGAATGTAAAGGCAAGGGAGTACGAAGTGGACTGGGCAGCTGATCCGTATCTATATTTAGTAAAGCCATAGCAGGGTTAGGATGCAGATGAATACAGCTAAAGGTTGACATCAGTTGAAAATCTTGCCTCCAAAAGGTCAAAACATAAGGGCAGTCCCACCATAAGTGTAGCAAAGTACTGTCCACTGAGGAATACCTCCAACAGTGGTTAGAGAAGCGGGGTGACATTTTATTAAGGATATGAGGTGTGAGATACCACCTATGTAGGACCTTGCAAGAATTCTGCAAATGATTTGTACACTTAGAGACCAAGAGAACTGATGAGTAGGCCTTGCACCATTGGTCATCTGAGAATGTAGTTTTTAGATCGCATTCCCATTTTCTTTTTCATTGACACATGGGGTCAACTGAGGGGGGATTTAGAATTTGGTAACACGTAGAGAGGCCTTTATTGCAATCTTGGAGAGAAGCCAACCAGTTGCCCAGTTTTGAAGGCACAATAATTCTCCGAGGAGGAGGAGGAAAGGATTTTAGTAAATGGGTAATTTTAAAATACTTGAGGAGATCTGATTGAGGAATGTTAAATTGGAGAGTCAAGTCAGCGAAATATATTAAGTATTCTCCATCCCATAGTTGGTGAATCCGTGATAGGCCTGCAATCTTTCAGTTTGATAGGGAGATATTCCCAATTGCGATTTCTAATAAATCTAGGCTATAGTTGTGAATATGAAAGGAGATCAGTGTTTTGTCATGAGTTACTGTATTCCAGATACTTGAAATAGCCTGTAGGATAATTGAGGTGAACCGGTGATTGGTTTTAAAAAAAAAGCTGGGCTAAGAAATGAAATTTTAGTGGGGATTTTCCCAATCTAAACTTTTCAATAGGGACCCAAGATTTGGATAGGTCATCCAGCCAAAGGGGTCTAAGTTGATCTAAAATCGTTGCTCTATAGTAATGAGTAATCGATGTAAAACTCAATCCACCGTCTTTCCAATGAAGGGAAAGCACATCAGATTTAATTCTTGGTTTTCTTTTCCCCCATATGAACGACTGCAAAAGAATTTGAATATTTTTAAGATATTGGGTTGAGAGTGGGATGGCAACATTTCGGAAATAATATAGTATTTCAGGAAGAATAATCATTTTTATTGCTGAGATTCTACCCAACCAAGAAATTCTATAAGTTTTTATTTCATTGAATTCTGCTTTAATAGATACAAGCAGGGGGTTGAAATTTGCGTCAAATAATTTTGTGGATGATGGTGTTAGGTAAATACCCAGATATGGCACAGCTTCAGTAACCCAGTTAAATTTATATGTGGATGTTAGAAAAGAAGAGATTGCTTTTTTTAATTCCTAAATTGAGGATCTGTGACTTTGACATGTCAACTTCATAATATGATACTGCAGCAAATTTATTGATTACACTGCTAGTTGTTGGAAGGGAAAGGCTGGGGTTTGACAAGGCTAAGATAAAGTCGTCAGCAAATAGACCTATCTTGTGTTCTACATTTCCTACTTCGATCCCTGAGATACCCGAGGATCTTATATATTCTGCCAAGGCTCCATGATTAAGGCAAAAATTAGGGGTGACATAGGGCAACCTTGTCTGGTGCAGTTACTTATTGTAAAGGAATTAGACATAAACCCTGATGAGTAAACATTGGCATTGGGGGTAGAGTATAAGGACATAGTGGCTGATAGAAAATTCCCCTGAAAGCCAAATTTTTTGAGGACAGCATAAAGATAGAAGCAGAAAAGGCACCCGACCCAGCCATCTCAATTAGGTTAATAGAGCATCTAGTTGCATCCAAAGAATGCCGTTTTTTTTAATGAAACCTACTTGGTCGTTTTGGATTAAGTTGGGTAAATTGTTAGAGAGCCTTGAAGCTGAAAGTTTTGCGTATATCTTTTTATCTGTATTCAGTAATGATACAGGTCTGAAATCCGCAGGGGATGTATTAGATTTATCTTTTTTGGGAAGCGTGATAATTAGTGCATTTAACATCTCTTGTGGAAGGGTGCCATCTTGAGTAGCTTGGTTGAATGTTCCTAGAAGCTATGGGGCAAGAACTTGGGCAAATTTTTTATAATATTTGTTCGTAAGGCCATCAGGGCCTGGAGGTTTGTTAATTTTTAGGCAAGCGATGGTATTTAGAATTTCCGAGACAGAAAAGTCCTCATCAAGAGCATCACATTGAGACTTTGAAAGAGCTGGAAGGGAAATATCCTTTAAAAATGTATCTATGAGTTGTAGGTTAAGGTGTATAATATTCACGTTATCCTTTAAGTTGTACAATGACTTATAGTATTTAGCGAACTCTTCTGCAATTTGATGGGGATTCTTAATCTTGGTATTATGTGCATAAAGTAGGTATGAGATTCGGGTTTTAGTTTCTTTTTTTTTTTTTTTGTTCGCAAGAAATTTAGAATCTTTGTTTCCCGGAGAGTAGTTTATAAGTTTAGCTTTATGTAGGTGAAGCTCGTATTTATTCTGTGTGGTTATATAGCTGGAAACGTGCTTTTTTTTTTAGATCTAATACTGTCTTGTCAGAAAATTGAACTTTATTTTGGTCCTCTAAATTTTTGATTATTTTTAGAAGGTCATCTATTTCTTTTAAACCTTTGTTTTTTTTTCTCAAATGGAGCCTTTTTTAGAAAATGTCCTCTCAAAACTGCCTTATGTGCACACCAAATAGAGGTGATCTTAGTGTTTCCAGTGGTTTTTATCCATTTCTTTAGAAAATTTCACATCATTAATGAGGAAATGTAATAAGACGCCAGGGGGCTGAGGGAGGCAGATTGAACTCATCTTCGATAGATATAGCAACTGGAGCATTATCTGACTAGGTTATAAGACCCACACTAAAGGAAATTACCTTTTGGAGTAACCATCTGTCAACCAAAAAAAAATCAATCCGGGAATACATTTTGTGGAAATTGGAGAAAAAAAAGAGCAATCTCATTCGTTTGCATGCTGTATCCTCCAAACGTCATATAACGTCTCTCTAAACAACAAGTCCTTTAAGTCTCGAGTCTTGTTAATAGAAACTGGGACACTTCTATCCAGGAAATTGTTAGGGCCTATGTTAAAGTCTCTATAAATGATCACATGACCCTGTTTGATCTTATTGAGTTGATCTAGTACCTTACGAATAAAGGCAGTCTGTCTGACACTCGGAGAATACAATGCAAGTATAGTAAAGGGAAAGTTATTAATAAGGCATGGTAGGATTATAAATCTACCCTCGTCATCAGTAATTATTTTGAGGCACTTGAATGCCACAGCTTGGCTAATAGCAATGAGTTCGCCTTTCTTTTTGTTAATAGCGTGGGGAAAAAAATGTGGATAAGAACTATTTTTCATTCTGACCGAGTCTGCAGCATTCAAGTAAGTCTCCTAAACACAAAACACATCACATTTTTGACTGATAGCCTCCTTCCAGAGCATTGAACATTTGAATGGGCTGTTGAGGCCCTTAACATTTAAAGATGTTATTTTAAATACCATAATAAATGGAAAGAAAAAAAATACTTTGAATATTATGTCTATAAAGAAAAACATTAGTTTCAGGAGGTCAAGTATACAACCAAAGTGAGACTAGAGATAAGCCCAGTAATTTAACTTTGAATAAAAAATTGCATGAATATATTGAACAAATGAACAAACATTTAACAATAGTCCTGGTATTGTGTGAACCATATTAAAAGCTACAGGTGAATATTCAATCCATCCATAGAGGGGTTGTGAGTGTCATTGGAGCAACAAGGCATAGAACCCAAAGCACCGCGATAAAAAAACTTGGGTAATAGAACAAAATAAAATCACTCAGAAAATAAAAATCCAAAAGCAAGATAGCACACACTGATCACAGTGCGGTGATATCCCGCTGAGGGATGAGTGAAAATTTTTGAGGCTCAGTTGGAGGTTTTAGGCAAACGATTTTGAGGAATTTTGGACCATTCTTGATTGAGGGAGGATGGACGTTTCTTTGGAAGAGAACTGGTATCTTCTTCTTGGGGAGGGGCCAGAGACCACTTGGATAGCAACTTTTCTGCATCATTAGGGGAGGAGACATTGTGAGTTATTCCATTCTTGAAAATTATGAGCTTCACAGGGAAGCCCCACTTGTAAGAGATTTTTTTGTCTCTTAACATTTTTGTAAATTTAGCGAATTCCCTTCTTCTTGCCAACGTAGTGGGAGACAGATCTGAAAGGAGAGCGATTTGCTGAAAATGCTCAGGAAGGGCGATAGATTGTGATAAGGCCTTCAGGAGAGCGTCTTTAAAGTGGAAAAAATGTAGTCTGGCGAGGACATCCCTGGGGACTCCCGGAGGAATACTTTTGGGTTTGGGCACTTGGTGGGCTTTGTCGATCAGAAGATCTCTTTCCTCTGCATCAGGAATAATAGCAACAAAGAGGTCGGTGAGAAATTTCATAAGTTGGGAATCACTGATATTTTCTGGAATATTTCTGAATCTTATGTTATTCCTTTGAAACCTGTCCTCTAAGTCTGCGAGTTTTAGTTTGATTGCTGTGATATCATCTTCGGCCTCGTTGTGTGCATCCACCAAGGTGTTAGGTTCTGCAACAAATTCTTCCATCTTTTCTTCTAGACATGCGGTACGATCACCTATAGCAGTGATATCTGCATGAAATGATGAAACAGCATTTTTAATATCTCTTTGAAGAGTGACTTTGAGATCCTGGAACATCGCTTTTAAGTCGGATGATGTAATATAATCTGTCTCTTTATCGGACCATAGCGAGGGTTTAGGTGCCTGCATAATATTTGAATTGGCACCAGTTGAAGGAGAAGTTTGTGAGATAGACTTATGTCCTGGGGAGGGATCCTGGTTGCGTCTACTAATCGGGGCGTGTTGAGATGTCTGGGATGCGATTCCTAGATCAGCAGAAGATGAAGTGTAGGGGTCGTGGACGTAAAGAAAGCAGTGAATTTAGGAGGACTGATTCCCTTTTTTTCCTTTCACCATGTTGTATTATAGAGGGAGAAGCAAAAGGGCAGAGGAAAAGAACCAGTTGAATTAAATATAGAATTCTGTATCTCCACTTGAGCCGCTGTAGTACCCGGTGCTGTCAGATATCTATTTTAGACCATAGTGGAGATGGCTCGGAGAGGCATTTGGTCGCTGACCCTAGGTATGGTGATCTGTTAAGAAAGGCGGAACTTTAAAATTGGTTGAAAAGTAGTACAAAGATCTTAATTAACATCTGTAGGAGATTTAGAATCAAGACTTCTGTAGTTGTGGTACTTTGCTGTAATATTGTGCTTTAATATCTTTTTACTGTACGTAGGCTGTAGATTTCTCCTCTTTTTTTCGGTAATACCATTTTGGTTTTTTTGGGGGGGTTTGAGGCAATTAATTTGCCAAACTTGCTAACAGCAGGGTTAGTACTGTTTCTGGCTTGAATCTGAGAGGGATTAATGAAGGCATTTATGAAGGATTATAAAGATTTAAGCAATTCTAATGACTGGAGAGATTTTCCTGCGTTACAGTGCCAGATATTGTTTACCTCTATAAGGGTTCTCTGTGAGATGTGATGCTGGAGGTTTGAGGAGCAGGGGGAAGAAGGTACAAGGCAGGATGGAAGGAACTTTTTTTTCCCTTCTCCCTCCTTCCCCTACTTTTATAGTGTTTCCTGGCTGTCTCTTATTTTTCCACTTTCTTTTATTTCCTCTCCTATTCTCTTTCTTGTCTTTTACTCTCTCTTCCTCCTTTTCCCCTCTTCTTTATCCTTCCATCCCTCTCTCTTTCACCACTCTCTTCTCTCCTTCCGCTGCAGGCTCTGCACTCCTGTGTATGTGTGGGTACCTGTGGGAGAACGACCTCTCCCCCTGTCTTCATAGATGACTGCGGGCCCGGCGGATTTCTCAGCACCTGACAGTCCGTGGAGGCAGAAGGCGCTGAAGGTGCAGAGAAGTTTGTCTTGCCATGGTGATCAGCGGCGCTGCGCCTCAGCGCAGGATCGGCACAGATGGAGGAGGAGGGAACTGCGACCATACAGGGGCCCGCGATCCACCCCGCTAGTGCCCGGAGGGTGAGTGAGGCAGGTGCTCCAGGCAGTGGTCAACAGCAGCCGGACACTCCAAGCTGGGGATCCTCGGGCCTCAGTAGGCCCCAGTAGGCGGCAACTCAGATTCACCGGTCAGCGGGTCACCGAGGATCTCGGATAATCCCCGGAGATAGAGAGAACCGCTGTGGGGATAGTAAAAGTCCCCCAGGGTGCTCAGGCACCAGGATGGGTGGAAATTTTGTGTGGGTTCACGGAGCTCCAGCAATCCACGTCCACACATTCCAAATGCTAGGCCACGCCCTAAATATTCTAACTAGGTGTAAGATGTAAATCTAAAGAGTTAGTTCAAGTCGGTTCAAGTTCAAGTAGGTTCACAAGATAACTAGAAGCAGTAAGAAGAAAGGCGAACTTTCAGGATATCAGTCTTGGTCTGTACAGCAAAGCCTAGGAGAAGGGGAGACTGCTATCAGCACCTAAGACTCAGCAAGATGTATTGCCCTTCTAGAGCATTAAAGCGAAAGCAGTAAGGACACAGCTAGACTGATTCCACTAAAGGAATGTACTGAAAGCTGAAAGTACTCCCCTCCGTCCTCTGCAATATAATTTTATATCTGTACTTAATAGGGAAATAGGTCGAAAATTTTGTGGAAGGTCAGGTAATTTCCCAGGTTTGGATAGGGTAATAAGTGCCTTTAACATCTCTTGGGATGGGGGGTTGGCCTTTATAAACAATTTCAATGAATACCTTAGTTAAGTAGGGAGCCAGAAGGAGTTTGTGGGCTTTATAATATCCATTTGTGAGGCTATCTGGGCCTGGGGACTTATTGGATGTTAAGAATTAATAGCCTCTATTATTTCTTAAAGGATTAGGACAAAAAGCCACCTCAGCCTGGGATAATATGGGTACTGCCACCATTAAAGTGATTACCCACTGTGCAGGTTCCAATTGTTTAGACATTTTTGATATATTGATGTCTGAGGGCTGGATGGTCGATTTATACTTGGCTAAATTGTATAGTGATCGGTAATAAGTTGCTAAGGTGTCTGCTATACTCTGGGTATCAAAAATGTGTGTTGTGTTACGGAAAACGGATTGCGGATCCACTGGACCCACCAACCAAGCCTAAAAAGGTCCTGGTGTGGTTGGCAGCTGACTCCTTAGATAGAGGAACTGATGCCAGACGTAAAATATCGAGTGCATGCGGAGAAGCCAGGGGGCCCGGGAAATGTAAAATCTCCCTGCTCTCAGCTAGCATGAGTAGCCGAGAGCAGGCAAGATGTCACCAGGGCCGCAGTACACGGTCCCTGGTCATATGTTTGCCATTATCCATGAGGGGAGTTGAAATTAGTTACCCAAGGCCCCGGATTTATCTGCAGAACTTACCCCCGCTTCTGCACATATATCTGTCAACAAAATGGTAGACGTAAAATCTCCCTGCTCCTGGCAACCATTTCGCAGGGGTCCATGGTTAAAAAAAAGTTGAAGCTTAATAATCTTCCCTAACTGATGCAATCGGTGAGGGAGGAAGAAACTTCTTACCAAAGGTCTCCACATTTCAACCCCGATGCGATCCTCCTCCACAGACCTTCCCCGACTTCTGTGCATGCGCCTGCGGGCAAAATGATGGACACGTGCAGAAGCTGGGGAGGGCCCAGGGAATTTAAAATCTCCCGGAGCAGTGAACGGAGGCCTCAATGAGCGGTCCCTTGTCACGTGATAAAAAGGTAGCAATTGAGGGGTGTGGCCAGCAGCCGATGGCAGAGGAAGCATAGCTTTAATGGGTTAAAGTAGCACTAAGCAGCAGCAGACACAAGCGCTGGAAGCTCCCGCTACCTCATACTTAATGTGACCCGACGTCCAGATTTAGGTAGGACAGTCCCACTTTGGGACCCTGTGTCCCCGTCCTTCTGCCAGGACCCCAGCAAGACAGGCATTTGTCTTGCTTTCTGGTGATGTCTGGTCACCATTAAAGTGATTACCGGGCGAGGTGCCAAAGCTGCCTGCCCAGTAATCACTGTGCAGCACCGTGGACCAGATACACACACTTACAGCAGTGTGTGCATCCAGGATCCTCCTCCCCTGAGCTCTACTCTTTGGTTACACTAGAGAGGAGAGCTGAGGGGAGGAGCGCTGTGGCAAGTGCATAGACTTCTGGCCGTTGGCAGCAACGCTGAGAGGATCATCTGCAGTGTGAAGACCAGGAGGAGGGTAAGTATATGGGTCACTGGGCTGGTATAGGGGGCACTAATACTATAGGGCTACTGTGAAGGTAACTATTGCTGGCCTGGTATAGGGTAGCACTAATACTATGGGTCACTATGGGGGTCACTATTATTGCTGGCCTGGAATAGGGGACCACTAATACTATGGGTCAATGTGGAGGTCACTATTATTGCTGACCTGGAATAAGGGAGAGCTAATACTATTGGGCTACTGTGGGGGTTACTATTACTGTTGGGGCGAGTATAGGGGAGCTCTAATAATATGGGTCACTGTGGTGGTCACTATTATTGCTGTCTTGGAATAAGGGAGCCCTAATACTATTGGGCTACCTTGGGGGTCACTATTATTGCTGGGGCAAGTATAGGGGAGCACTAATACTACGGGTCACTGTGGGTGTTAATATTATTGCTGGGGTGAGTATAGGGAGCACTAATACTATGGATCACTGTGGGGGTCACTATTATTGCCCTTTAAAAGATCCATGCTATGGAAGGAAGCCCGATCAATGGGCGCAGATATCTTTCATGTCCAGGAGACACATCTAAATAAAGAGGATGCCTTCTGCCTCTCATACAAACGCTTCCCCCACATTTTTTCCTCACCAGCATCCCATAAAAAATGTGAGATATTTATAGCCTTCAATTGACACAATAGCATTTTTCCTTAAAAAAAGACATAATAAATGAGGTTGGTCGTGACGTCATATTAACATGCTCTATCAATAACTCTGACTTTACGATAGCCTCAATTTATGCCCCAAATGCCAAACAACACTTATTTATTCAGAAATTATTACCATTATTAAGAGTAGACCCTCTGTTACTGGTCGGAGACTTCTAAAAGACTCTCTGGCCCTCTATGGACTCTTCTACCACTAAAGGTAATGACAGACCATCATCCATTGTCACCCATCTATTTAATGTTTGGCGGTTACAGCATCGAACGGAACATGATTATACCTTCTACTCTCACCCCCATAAAATGTATAGTAGAATCAAATTTATGCTGGCAGATAAGAAGTTTCTTAGCAATGTTATCTCCACTCCCATAGGTACCATCTCGTGGTCAGATCACAAATCATAGCCATGTCTATCCAAGAATGCTTTAACCACTCAATTATTAAAATTTGGCGCCTTAACAATTACATTTTGCAGCATCCTATGTATGTCCCTCAATCCTTACAAACATTATCTGACTATTTTGACCTTAATGCCTCTGACTCCACCCTACAGTGTGCACATAAAGGAGTTATGCGGGATCATTTTCTAAAACAGAACTCCCACAATAAAAAACATAGAAACTCTCTTTTAATATCACTACAATCCAAAGCATGCTCACTACATAGGATGAACAAACTCTTTTACAGTTGCAAGGCAAAGGGAATTTCTTCTGTCCACCAACAACTTAACGAACTGTGGATTTATGACCATGACCTGGACCTGAGAAGGCTAAAAATGACATGAAATTGGCAGGGTAACAGACCGGGTGCCCTGTTAGCAAGGCAAGTAAAACAACATGTAAGGTTGCTACTAGAGATGAGCGAACGTACTCGTCCGAGCTTGATACTCGTTCGAGTATTAGCGTGTTCGAGATGCTCGTTACTCGTGACGAGTACCACGCGATGTTCGAGTTACTTTCACTTTCATCTCTGAGACTTTAGCGCGCTTTTCTGGCCAATAGAAAGACAGGGAAGGCATTACAACTTCCCCCTGCGACGTTCAAGCCCTATATCACCCCCCTGCAGTGAGTGGCTGGCGAGATCAGGTGCCACCCGAGTATAAAAATCGGCCCCTCCCGCGGCTCGCCACAGATGCATTCTGACATAATTCAGGGAAAGTGCTGTCTTGCTGGAGCTGCTATAGGGAGAGCGTTAGGAGTGATTTTAGGCTTCAAGAACCCCAATGGTCCTTCTTAGGGCCACATCTAAACGTGTGCAGTACTGTGGAGGCTGATTTTTGCAGTGTTGCACTTTTTTTTTTTTTTGTATATCGGCCGTGCAGAGCATTGCGCCCTGCAGTAATTATACATAGTGCAGGGCCAGTAGTGGTGAGGCAGAGACAGAAAACATATATTGTGAGGCAGGGAGAGAAGACATATACAGTGTATATCGGCAGTGGGCCTTTCCAAAAACATTTGGGGAAACAAATCTATTTGGGCTGCCTGTGACTGTCCTCAGTGTTCTGGGTCTGTGCTGGGTGTAGTTGTCCTCCTAATTCATACGCAGCCAGCTAAGTGTTACAGCAGGCTTGCGCAAAATTATTTCCTGGCTCTGTGTTGGCTGTTAAATCACCGCTGTATTCCAGTCCACAGTGCAACAGTCTGCAGTTATTTGACATACTCCAGGGCCAGTAGTGGTGATGCAGAGAGAGAAGACATATACAGTGTATATAGGCAGTGGGCCTTTCCAAAAACATTTGGGGAAAAAAATCTATTTGGGCTGCCTGTGACTGTCCTCAGTGTTCTGGGTCTGTGCTGGGTGTAGTTGTCCTCCTAATTCATACGCAGCCAGCTAAGTGTTACAGCAGGCTTGCGCAAAATTATTTCCTGGCGTTCCGTAAGCGAAGTCAGCCTCCAACCACAGGCCAATAAGCGGCACATTTAATTACAGCATTCTGTTTCTGCACTACTGGTAATACACCATGCTGAGGGGTAGGGGTAGGCCTATAGCACGTGGACGCGGGCGAGGACGCGGAGGCCCAAGTCAGGGTGTGGGCACAGGCCGAGCCAGTGTGGTGGCCAGGGGTAGAGGCAGGGCCAGACCGAATAATCCACCAACTGTTTCCCAAAGCGCCCCCTCGCGCCATGCCACCCTGCAGAGGTCAAGGTGCTCTACGGTGTGGCAGTTTTTCACAGAGACGCCTGACGACCGACGAACAGTGGTGTGCAACCTTTGTCACGCCAAGATCAGCTGGGGAGCCACCACCACCAGCATGCGCAGGCATATGATGGCCAAGCACCCCACAAGGTGGGACGAAGGCCGTTCACCGCCTCCGGTTTGCACCACTGCCTCTCCCCCTGTACCCCAACCTGCCACTGAGATCCAACCCCCCTCTGAGGACACAGGCACTACCGTCTCCTGGCCTGCACCCACACCCTCACCTCCGCTGTCCTCGGCCCCATCCAGCAATGTCTCTCAGCGCAGCGTCCAGACGTCGCTAGCGCCACTGTTTGAGCGCAATCGCAAGTACGCCGCCACGCACCCGCACGCTCAAGCGTTAAACGTCCACATTGCCAAATTGATCAGCCTGGAGATGCTGCCGTATAGGCTTGTGGAAACGGAGGCTTTCAAAAGCATGATGGCGGCGGCGGCCCCGCGCTACTCGGTTCCCAGTCACCACTACTTTTCCCGATGTGCCGTCCCAGCCCTGCACGACCACGTCTCCCGCAACATTGTACGCGCCCTCACCAACGCGGTTACTGCCAAGGTCCACTTAACAACAGACACGTGGACAAGCACAGGTGGGCAGGGCCACTATATCTCCCTGACGGCACATTGGGTGAATTTAGTGGAGGCTGGGACAGAGTCAGAGCCTGGGACCGCTCACGTCCTACCCACCCCCAGAATTGCGGGCCCCAGCTCGGTGGTGGTATCTGCGGCGGTGTATGCTTCCTCCACTAAACCACCCTTCTCCTCCTCCTCCTCCTACGCAACCTCTGTCTCGCAATCAAGATGTGTCAGCAGCAGCACGTCGCCAGCAGTCGGTGTCGCGCGGCACGGCAGCACAGCGGTGGGCAAGCGTCAGCAGGCCGTGCTGAAACTACTCAGCTTAGGAGAGAAGAGGCACACGGCCCACGAACTGCTGCAGGGTTTGACAGAGCAGACCGACCGCTGGATTGCGCCGCTGAGCCTCCAACCGGGCATGGTCGTGTGTGACAACGGCCGTAATCTGGTGGAGGCTCTGCAGCTTGGCAGCCTCACGCACGTGCCATGCCTGGCCCATGTCTTTAATTTGGTGGTTCAGCGCTTTCTGAAAAGCTACCCACACTTGTCATACCTGCTCGGAAAGGTGCGCCGGGTCAGCGCACATTTCCGCAACTCCAAGATGGACGCTGCCACCCTGCGGACCCTGCAACATCGGTTTAATCTGCCAGTGCACCGATTGCTGTGCCACGTGCCCACACGGTGGAACTCTACGCTCCACATGTTGGCCAGGCTCTATGAGCAGCGTAGAGCTATTATGGAATACCAACTCCAACATGGGCGGCGTAGTGGGAGTCAGCCTCCTTAATTCTTTACAGAAGAATGGGCCTGGTTGGCAGGCATCTGCCAGGTCCTTGGAAACTTTGAGGAGTCTACCCAGATGCTGAGCGGGGATGCTGCAATCATTAGTGTCACCATTCCTCTGCTATGCCTCTTGAGAAGTTCCCTGCAAAGCATAAAGGCAGACGCTTTGCACTCGGAAACAGAGGCGGGGGAAGACAGTATGTCGCTGGATAGTCAGAGCACCCTCATGTCTATATCTCAGCGCGTTGAGGAGGAGGAGGATGAGGAGGAGGGGGAGGAGCATGAGGAGGAGGGGGAATAGACAGCTTGGCCCACTGCTGAGGGTACACATGCTGCTTGCCTGTCATCCTTTCAGCGTGTATGGCCAGAGGAGGAGGAGGAGGAGGAGGAGGATCCTGAAAGTGATATTCCTAGTGAGGACAGCCATGTGTTGCGTACAGGTACCCTGGCACACATGGCTGACTTCATTTTAGGATGCCTTTCTCGTAACCCTCGCGTTACACGCATTCTGGCCGCTACGGATTACTGGGTGTACACACTGCTCGACCCACGGTATAAGGAGAACCTTTCCACTCTCATTCCCGAAGAGGAAAGGGGTTCCAGAATGATGCTATACCACAGGGCGCTAGTGGACAAACTGATGGTAAACTTCCCATCCGACAGCGCTAGTGGCCGAAGGCGCAGTTCCGAGGGCCAGGTAGCAGGGGAGGCGCAGAGATCAGGCAGCATGTACAGCGCAGGCAGGGGACCATTATCCAAGGCCTTTGCCAGCTTTCTGGCTCCCCAGCAAGACTGTTTCACCGGTCCCCAGTCAAGGCTGAGTTGGCGGGAGCACTGTAAAAGGATGGTGAGGGAGTACGTAGCCGATCGCACGACCGTCCTCGGTGACGCCTCTGCCCCCTACAACTACTGGGTGTCAAAACTGGACACGTGGCCTGAACTCGCGCTGTATGCCCTGGAGGTGCTTGCTTGTCCTGCGGCTAGCGTCTTGTCAGAGAGGGTGTTTAGTGCGGCTGGGGGAATCATCACAGATAAGCATACCCGCCTGTCAACCAACAGTGCTGACAGGCTTACACTCATCAAGATGAACAAAGCCTGGATTTCCCCAGACTTCTCTTCTTCACCAGCGGACAGCAGCGATACCTAAGCAATACGTAGGCTGCACCCGCGGATGGAAGCATCGTTCTCTATCACCATCAAAAACGGGGACATTTTTGCTTTATCAATCTGTGTATAATATTCATCCTCCTCCTCCTGCTCCTCCTCCTGAAACCTCACGTAATCACGCCGAACGGGCAGTTTTTCTTAGGCCCACAAGGCTCAGTCATATAATTTTTCTAAACAATTTTTATACGTTTCAATGCTCATTAAAGCGTTGAAACTTGCACCTGAACCAATTTTTATTTTAACTGGGCTGCCTCCAGGCCTAGTTACCAATTAAGCCACATTAACCAAAGCGATTAATGGGTTTCACCTGCCCTCTTGGTTGGGCATGGGCAATTTTTCTGAGGTACATTAGTACTATTGGTACACCAATTTTTGGGGGCCCTCGCCTACAGTGTAATCCAATTAATTTTTAGCCCACCTGCATTACAGCTGACGTTACATCAGCTGTGTTGGGCACTGAAATGGGATATATTTATGTACCGCCGGTGGGTTCCAGGGAGCCACCCATGCCGTGGGTCCACACGGAGTTGTAACTGCATGTGTCCACTTCTAAAGAACCCCAGTCTGACTGGGGCATGCAGTGTGGGCCGAAGCCCACCTGCATTAGGCACGACATTACCTCAGCTGTGATGGGCAATGCAATGGGATATATTTATGTACCGCCGGTGGCTTCCTGGCACCCACCCATGCTGTCGGTCCACACAGAGTTGTAACTGCATGTGACCACTTCTAAAGAGCCCCAGTCTGACTGGGGCATGCAGTGTGGGCCGAAGCCCTCCATGCATTAAGCATGACATTACCTCAGCTGTGATGGGCAATGCAATGGGATATATTTATGTACCGTCGGTGGGTTCCAGGGAGCCACCCATGCTGTGGGTGCACACGGAATTCCCATTGCGGAGTTGTAGCTGGCTGTGACTATTTATAAAAAAACGCGGTCTGACTGGGGCATGCAGATACCTTGACAGAATGAATAGTGTGTGGCACATAGGTTCCCCATTGCTATGCCCACGTGTGCAGCTCCTGATGGAGGTGGCACAGGGTTGGATTTCTCATTGCTTCTGTACAGCATTGTGGGCTATCGCCCCGCCCCTTTTAAAGAGGGTCGCTGCCTAGCCGTGCCAACCCTCTGCAGTGTGTGCCTGCGGTTCCTCCTCATGGCAGACGCACTTATAAATAGACATGAGTGTGGCGTGGCATGAGGGCAGCTGAAGGCTGCGCAGGGACACTTTGGTGTGCGCTGTGGACACTGGGTCGTGCGGGGGGGTTATGCAGCATGTAACCCAGGATAAGTGGCAGCGGAGTGTCATGCAGGCAGTGATTGTGCTTTGTTGGAGGTAGTGTGGTGCTTAGCTAAGGTATGCATTGCTAATGAGGGCTTTTCAAAAGTAAAAGTTGTTGGGAGGGGGGGGGGGCACTCTTGCCGGTATTGTGGCTTAATAGTGGGACCTGGGAACTTGAGATGCAGCCCAGCATGTAGCCCCTCGCCTGCCCTATCCGTTGCTGTGTCGTTCCCATCACTTTCTTGAATTGCCCAGATTTTCACAAATGAAAACCTTAGCGAGCATCGGCGATATACAAAAATGCTCGGGTCGCCCATTGACTTCAATGGGGTTCGTTACTCGAAACGAACCCTCGAGAATCGCGATAATTTCGTCCCGAGTAACGAGCACCCGAGCATTTTGGTGCTCGCTCATCTCTAGTTGTTACTTGTATCTGCCACCCTCATGCAGTTCCGGGCAGCTGCAAGCGTTCCTTTGCTCTCCCTCTTTTCGTCTAGCACTGAGAGGGTTAAAGGGGTTGTCCCGAGGCAGCAAGTGGGTCTATACACTTCTGTATGGCCATAATAATGCACTTTGTAATATACATTGTGCATTAATTATGAGCCATACAGAAGTTATAAAAAGTTTTTTACTTACCTGCTCCGTTGTTAGCGTCCTCGTCTCCATGGTGCCGACTAATTTTTGGCCTCCGATGGCCAAATTAGCCGCGCTTGCGCAGTCCGGGTCTTCAGCAGTCTTCTATGGAGCCGCTCGTGCCAGAGAGCGGCTCCGTGTAGCTCCGCCCCGTCACGTGCCGATTCCAGCCAATCAGGAGGCTGGAATCGGCAGTGGACCGCACAGAAGAGCTGCGGTCCACGAAGACAGAGGATCCCGGCGGCCATCTTCAGCGGTAAGTATTGAAGTCACCGGAGCGCGGGGATTAAGGTAAGCGCTCCGGTAAGCTTCCTTTACTTCCCTGCATCGGGGTTGTCTCGCGCCGAACGGGGGGGGGGGTTGAAAAAAAAAAAAACCCGTTTCGGCGCGGGACAACCCCTTTAACCAGCTCTCTGCCTCTCAGCTCACCTGGGGATTTAAATAGGCCTTACTCCTGTGTTTTAACTGAGCTGTGGCACTTCTCCTTTGCCTCAGAATTGGTGTGTGTTAGGTTCTGACACCCAGCTTTCTCTGGTCACTGTGCTCTGTCTGATCTGTGTTGTGTCAGTCTCCCTCAGCCTCCCTATGTTGGATCTGTTCTAGGCCTTCTATTCTGTCTGAGGCTTCTTGTATTCCTTTTTGTGTGTATGTTTGTTTTTTGTCAGTTTCCATTCCTGTTTATGGTTTGCTAATGTCCTTTCCGGCATCTGTGTGCTTCTGTCTGCTGCCAGTCCCTGTGTTTGTTTCTCCATCAGGGATAGTCAGAAACAAGGTTCCAGCGCAGGGCTATCCTTATCGGGGCGATCGCCTTGCTTGTATGTAGGGGCTTTCCACTCCCTCTGCAGCCAAGGGCCAGTCACTGCTTTCCTGGCATCAGTCCTTTTATCTTAGGAGTCAGCTGCCAACCACACCAGGACTTGTCTAGGCTTAGCTGGTTGGTCCACTGGATCCAGAATCCATACTCCGTAACAGTATTCTTAGGCCATGGATCCTGTTGATCTTTTTGATGCGGCAATTTCAGATTTGTGTCAGAAATTGACTCAACAGCGTGATCGCAAGTAACAGTTCTTGAGCGCCCGCTGGAGCTCCATCTCTACTGATATAGCAGTACCCCAGTCTTCCTCAGCAGACGCAATTTCAGCTGTATCTGAGTTCAGCTCTATCTGTTTGGCATGTATGAGGCCATGGATCCCACTGATCTCATTGGGTGTGAAAGACATAACAGTAGTTACACGTATGATGTGTATATCTGTGCTGTGTACATGTTCTCTGTGCTAAGCCGTATGGATAAATCCTGTGTGCCCTTTTGTCAGTCTGCTTTATATCTGTATCTGTATATTTTTCAGTGTGTCTCTGTGCTGGGTCTGTTTAAAGCTTTTGATCTGTCTGTGCATGTTTGTTTTCTGTCTATTCCCATTCCTGTTTATGGTTTGCCAATGTCCTTTCCTGCATCTGTGCACTCCCCTGTCTGCTGCCAGTCCCTACATTTGCTACCCCATCACATATAGTCAGACCTGAGGTTCCAGTGCAGGGCTACCCTTATCCGGGCGACCGCCCTGCTTGTAGGTAGGGGCTTTTCATTCTCTCTGCAGCTCAGGGTCAGTCACTCCTTTCCTGACATTAGTCCCTCTATCTGAAGAGTCAGCTGCCAACCACACCTGGACCTGTCTAAGCTTGGTTGGTTGCTCCAGTGGAGCCACAATCCTTTTTACATAACACAACACTCAGCTAAAACATGCATACCCTTTATCTACAACACCAAAAATAATACAATTTTTGATTCCCGTGGTATAGCAGACACCTTAGCAACTTATTATGGATCACTATACAATCTAGCCAAGTATAAATCGACCCTCCAGCCCTCAGGCATCAATATATCAACATTTCTGAACAATTGGAACCTGCCTACATTATCACAGTTGGAAGTGGATTTTTTTTGTCACAACCCTTTAATTTGGCTGAAATAATAGGGACTATTAATTCTTTAAAATGCAATAAGTCCATGGGCCCAGATGGCCTCCCAAATAAATATTATAAAGCCCACAAACTCCTTCTAGCTCCCTACCTAACTAAGGTATTCAGCAAAATTGTTTATAAAGGCTATGCCCCCCCCCCTCCCCCAAGTTGTTAAAGGCACTTATTATTACCCTACCTAAACCTGGGAAATCACCTGACCGTCCATAGAATTTTTGATCTATTTCCCTATTAAATATGGATATAAAATTATATGCCAAAGTATTAGCAAAAAGATTATCTAGGGTCATGGGTTTGACATTGAGGTTACCTCAGGGAGGTGCTCATAAAGTTTGGATTTCCTGACCCCCTACTCTATTAAATTTTAGTCTTATACTCCTGTCCATCTGCAAAGATCTAAATCTCCAGCTCAGTTTCTCACCTTTTTGATATTTCCATTGGGACTCGCCAAGGATGTCCGCTCTCCCCGATAGTGTTTGCTTTGTTGATGGAGCCCTTCGCACATGCAATATGCTTGGCACCGGATATTTTAGATATTAAAACAGGTAATTTAGAACACCGGGTTGGAATTATGTAATCCACTCGCAGAAAACAGAATGCAGGATTTTCTTTTTTACCGTAGATATCTGCAACATAGAGCCCATTGTTCTCTATGGTAGTAGATATACCTGCAGCCCATATGCAGCTACATTGTGTATGGGCTGTGCATACTCGTGTCATCGCTAAGAGACAGCGCGGGAAATATAAACTAAAAAGGTGTACTGAGACCAGAAATTAGAGCTGCAGGAAGATCATTTGCATATTCTCTGTGCTTTCTGGGAAGAGCAAAGAATAACTGTAAACAGGAAGATTGCTGGTATTAGCCGGGTCTAGCTGCTTGGAAAACATCACCAGACCGTGCTCCAGTACATTTTCTTTCTGAATACTGTCAAATATATGCTAAAAGCACTTTCATTTGGAACACATTTAACAAAAATCTAGGGATGCACTGCTTGTACAAATATATCCTTATAATTTAGCTCTTAAAAACTTGATAACTTTGAGTAACTTGTGAATTCCATATCATCAGATTTGAACGGAGCTTTCTTAAACTGCCTACACATCTGTGCTGGAGATTCCATTGCAGATATGACACAGAATATTGAAAGAAATAGTGCTGCATGTAGTGCTTATTCTTCCTGTAAAATGCCGGGCATCTGAGCAAAAACTGAACAGACCCTAGTATAATCTATATGGTCTGATCGGCACTGTTCACTTCCATCATAAAACGGACCAATGGGGGCATAGCCTGGACATAACTCCATGAAGGCACTTACTGCACAAGCTCTGGACCCAGTCACCGCTCACAGAGACCCCCCAACAAAGTACAGGCCCACAGCAGCTTTTCTGGGAGTAGATCCCATAGGGAAGAGGACTGGACCACTCCTCTGATACTAGCAGTGCAGTTCGGGAAGACTCTATTCATTTGGCCCCCTAACTTCAGGTCCTGCTCTGTGCCCTGCTCCGTGTCCTTCGCCTCCGGGACATTTGAGGAAAACCTAATGGGGAAAAGGGCAAAAATTTAAACAAACAAATATAAAGGCCCATACAAGCAAATGTCTCACCAAGTGCAATATATAATTACTAGAGATGAGCGAACGTACTCGTCCGAGCTTGATACTCGTTCGAGTATTAGCGTGTTCGAGATGCTCGTTACTAGAGGCGAGTACCACGCGATGTTCGAGTTACTTTCACTTTCATCTCTGAGACGTTAGCGCACTTTTCTGGCCAATAGAAAGACAGGGAAGGCATTACAACTTCCCCCTGCGACGTTCAAGCCCTATACCACCCCCCTGCAGTGAGTGGCTGGCGAGATCAGGTGTCACCCGAGTATATAAATCGGCCCCTCCCGCGGCTCGCCACAGATGCATTCTGACATAGCTCAGGGAAAGAGCTGCTGCTGGTGCTGCTGCTATAGAGAGAGCGTTAGGAGTTAATTTAGGCTTTAAGAACCCCAACGGTCCTTCTTAGGGCCACATCTGACCATGTGCAGTACTGTTGAGGCTGCTTTTAGCAGTGTTGCACAATTTTTTTTTCTTTTGTATATCGGCCGTGCAGAGCATTGCGTCCGCAGTCTGCAGTCATTGTACAGAGTATAGGGCCAATACTGGTGAGGCAGGGAAAGAGATATTCAGGCTATATAGGCAGTGGGCTTTTTCCAAAAAATTGATCGCCGTCACCCCGCCAGAGGGAAACAGTATACATAATATTATACGCTGCCTACAGTATCTATCTGCTGGGGGTAGTAGTCGTAATTAATACGCAGCTAAGCGTTACAGCAGGCTTGCGCAAAATTGTTTCCTGGATCTGCTGTCTCTGTTACATGATCGCCGTCATCCCGCCAGAGGGAAACAGTATACATAATATTATACGCTGCCTACAGTATCTAGCTGCTGGGGGTAGTAGTCGTAATTAATACGCAGCTAAGCGTTACAGCAGGCTTGCGCAAAATTGTTTCCTGGATCTGCTGTCTCTGTTACATGATCGCCGTCATCCCGCCAGAGGTAAAGAGTATACATAATATTATACGCTGCCTACAGTATCTATCTGCTGGGGGTAGTAGTCAGAATTAATACGCAGCTAAGCGTTACAGCAGGCTTGCGCAAAATTGTTTCCTGGATCTGCTTTCTCTGTTACATGATCGCCGTCATCCCGCCAGAGGGAAACAGTATACATAATATTATACGCTGCCTACAGTATCTATCTGCTGGGGGTAGTAGTCGTAATTAATACGCAGCTAAGCGTTACAGCAGGCTTGCGCAAAATTGTTTCCTGGATCTGCTTTCTCTGTTACATGATCGCCGTCATCCCGCCAGAGGAAAACAGTATACATAATATTATACGCTGCCTACAGTATCTATCTGCTGGGGGTAGTAGTCGTAATTAATACGCAGCTAAGCGTTACAGCAGGCTTGCGCAAAATTGTTTCCTGGATCTGCTGTCTCTGTTACATGATCGCCGTCATCCCGCCAGAGGGAAACAGTATACATAATATTATACGCTGCCTACAGTATCTATCTGCTGGGGGTAGTAGTCGTAATTAATACGCAGCTAAGCGTTACAGCAGGCTTGCGCAAAATTGTTTCCTGGATCTGCTGTCTCTGTTACATGATCGCCGTCATCCTGCCAGAGGGAAACAGTATACATAATATTATACGCTGCCTACAGTATCTATCTGCTGGGGGTAGTAGTCGTAATTAATACGCAGCTAAGCGTTACAGCAGGCTTGCGCAAAATTGTTTCCTGGATCTGCTGTCTCTGTTACAAGATCGCCGTCATCCCGCCAGAGGGAAACAGTATACATAATATTATACGCTGCCTACAGTATCTATCTGCTTGGAGTAGTAATCCTAATTAATACGCAGTTAAGCGTTACAGCAGGCTTGCGCAAAATTGTTTCCTGGATCTGCTGTCTCTGTTACATGATCGCCGTCATCCCGCCAGAGGGAAACAGTATACATAATATTATACGCTGCCTACAGTAATTATCTGCTGGGGGTAGTAGTCGCAATTAATACGCAGCTAAGCGTTACAGCAGGCTTGTGCAAAATTGTTTCCTGGATCTGCTGTCTCTGTTACATGATCGCCATCATCCCGCCAGAGGGAAACAGTATACATAATATTTTACGCTGCCTACAGTATCTATCTGCTGGGGGTAGTAGTCGTAATTAATACGCAGCTAAGCGTTACAGCAGACTTGCGCAAAATTGTTTCCTGTATCTGCTGTCTCTGTTACATGATTGCCGTCATCCCGCCAGAGGGAAACAGTATACATAATATTATACGCTGCCTACAGTATCTATCTGCTGGGGGTAGTAGTCGTAATTAATACGCAGCTAAGCGTTACAGCAGGCTTGCGCAAAATTGTTTCCTGGATCTGCTTTCTCTGTTACATGATCGCCGTCATCCCGCCAGAGTGAAAGAGTATACATAATATTATACGCTGCCTACAGTATCTATCTGCTGGGGGTAGTAGTCGTAATTAATACGCAGCTAAGCGTTACAGCAGGCTTGCGCAAAATTGTTTCCTGGATCTGCTGTCTCTGTTACATGATCGCCGTCATCCCGCCAGAGGGAAACAGTATACATAATATTATACGCTGCCTACAGTATCTATCTGCTGGGGGTAGTGGTCCTAATTAATACGCAGCTAAGCGTTACAGCAGACTTGCGCAAAATTGCTTCCTGGATCTGCTGTCTCTGTTGCATGATCGCTGTCATCCTGCCAGAGGGAAACAGTATACACAATATTATACACTGCCTACAGTATCTATCTGCTGGGCATAGTAGTCGTAATTAATACGCAGCTAAGCGTTACAGCAGGCTTGTGCAAAATTGTTTCCTGGATCTGCTGTCTCTGTTACATGATCGCCGTCATCCCGCCAGAGGTAAAGAGTATACATAATATTATATGCTGCCTACAGTATCTATCTGCTGGGGGTAGTAGTCGTAATTAATACGCAGCTAAGCGTTACAGCAGGCTTGCGCAAAATTGTTTCCTGGATCTGCTGTCTCTGTTACATGATCGCCGTCATCCCGCCAGAGGGAAACAGTATACATAATATTATACGCTGCCTACAGTATCTATCTGCTGGGCATAGTAGTCCTAATTAATACGCAGCTAAGCGTTACAGCAGGCTTGCGCAAAATTGTTTCCTGGATCTGCTGTCTCTGTTACATGATCGCCGTCATCCCGCCAGAGGGAAACAGTATACATAATATTATACGCTGCCTACAGTATCTATCTGCTGGGAGTAGTAGTCCTAATTAATACGCAGTTAAGCGTTACAGCAGGCTTGCGCAAAATTGTTTCCTGGATCTGCTGTCTCTGTTACATGATCGCCGTCATCCCGCCAGAGGGAAACAGTATACATAATATTATATGCTGCCTACAGTAATTATCTGTTGGGGGTAGTAGTCGTAATTAATACGTAGCTAAGCGTTACAGCAGGCTTGTGCAAAATTGTTTCCTGGATCTGCTGTCTCTGTTACATGATCGCCGTCATCCCGCCAGAGGGAAACAGTATACATAATATTATACGCTGCCTACAGTATCTAGCTGCTGGGGGTAGTAGTCGTAATTAATACGCAGCTAAGCGTTACAGCAGGCTTGCGCAAAATTGTTTCCTGGATCTGCTGTCTCTGTTACATGATCGCCGTCATCCCGCCAGAGGTAAAGAGTATACATAATATTATACGCTGCCTACAGTATCTATCTGCTGGGGGTAGTAGTCAGAATTAATACGCAGCTAAGCGTTACAGCAGGCTTGCGCAAAATTGTTTCCTGGATCTGCTTTCTCTGTTACATGATCGCCGTCATCCCGCCAGAGGGAAACAGTATACATAATATTATACGCTGCCTACAGTATCTATCTGCTGGGGGTAGTAGTCGTAATTAATACGCAGCTAAGCGTTACAGCAGGCTTGCGCAAAATTGTTTCCTGGATCTGCTTTCTCTGTTACATGATCGCCGTCATCCCGCCAGAGGGAAACAGTATACATAATATTATACGCTGCCTACAGTATCTATCTGCTGGGGGTAGTAGTCGTAATTAATACGCAGCTAAGCGTTACAGCAGGCTTGCGCAAAATTGTTTCCTGGATCTGCTGTCTCTGTTACATGATCGCCGTCATCCCGCCAGAGGGAAACAGTATACATAATATTATACGCTGCCTACAGTATCTATCTGCTGGGGGTAGTAGTCGTAATTAATACGCAGCTAAGCGTTACAGCAGGCTTGCGCAAAATTGTTTCCTGGATCTGCTGTCTCTGTTACATGATCGCCGTCATCCCGCCAGAGGGAAACAGTATACATAATATTATACGCTGCCTACAGTAATTATCTGCTGGGGGTAGTAGTCGCAATTAATACGCAGCTAAGCGTTACAGCAGGCTTGTGCAAAATTGTTTCCTGGATCTGCTGTCTCTGTTACATGATCGCCATCATCCCGCCAGAGGGAAGCAGTATACATAATATTTTACGCTGCCTACAGTATCTATCTGCTGGGGGTAGTAGTCGTAATTAATACGCAGCTAAGCGTTACAGCAGACTTGCGCAAAATTGTTTCCTGTATCTGCTGTCTCTGTTACATGATTGCCGTCATCCCGCCAGAGGGAAACAGTATACATAATATTATACGCTGCCTACAGTATCTATCTGCTGGGGGTAGTAGTCGTAATTAATACGCAGCTAAGCGTTACAGCAGGCTTGCGCAAAATTGTTTCCTGGATCTGCTTTCTCTGTTACATGATCGCCGTCATCCCGCCAGAGTGAAAGAGTATACATAATATTATACGCTGCCTACAGTATCTATCTGCTGGGGGTAGTAGTCGTAATTAATACGCAGCTAAGCGTTACAGCAGGCTTGCGCAAAATTGTTTCCTGGATCTGCTGTCTCTGTTACATGATCGCCGTCATCCCGCCAGAGGGAAACAGTATACATAATATTATACGCTGCCTACAGTATCTATCTGCTGGGGGTAGTGGTCCTAATTAATACGCAGCTAAGCGTTACAGCAGACTTGCGCAAAATTGCTTCCTGGATCTGCTGTCTCTGTTGCATGATCGCTGTCATCCTGCCAGAGGGAAACAGTATACACAATATTATACACTGCCTACAGTATCTATCTGCTGGGGGTAGTAGTCGTAATTAATACGCAGCTAAGCGTCACAGCAGGCTTGTGCAAAAATGTTTCCTGGATCTGCTGTCTCTGTTACATGATCGCCGTCATCCCGCCAGAGATAAAGAGTATAAATAATATTATACGCTGCCTACAGTATCTATCTGCTGGGGGTAGTAGTCCTAATTAATACGCAGCTAAGCGTTACAGCAGGCTTGCGCAAAATTGTTTCCTGGATCTGCTGTCTCTGTTACATGATCGCCGTCATCCCGCCAGAGGGAAACAGTATACATAATATTATACGCTGCCTACAGTATCTATCTGCTGGGCATAGTAGTCGTAATTAATACGCAGCTAAGCGTTACAGCAGGCTTGTGCAAAATTGTTTCCTTGATCTGCTGTCTCTGTTACATGATCACCGTCATCCCGCCAGAGGGAAACAGTATACATAATATTATACGCTGCCTACAGTATCTGTCTGCTGTATCAGCTCAGCATTTTAAAAAAATAGAAGCAAAATACTTAAGGCCTACTACTGGCCTTTGGCCACTTGACTGCTTCTGCGCTGTGAATTCCACTAGCTCAGTCATACGCACCTACGTCTCACTACAGGCGTGCACAAAATTGTTTCCTGGCTCTGCTGTGCGTTCCGTAAGCGAAGTCAGCCTCCAACCACAGGCCAATAAGCGGCACATTTAATTACAGCGTTCTGTTTCTGCACTACTGGTAATACACCATGCTGAGGGGTATGGGTAGGCCTAGAGGACGTGGACGCTGGCGAGGATGCGGAGGCCCAAGTCAGAGTGTGGGCACAGGCCGAGCTCCTGATCCAGGTGTATCGCAGCTGACTGCTGCGTGATTAGGAGAGAGGCACGTTTCTGGCGTCTCCACATTCATCTCACAATTAATGGGTCCACGCGGTAGACCTTTATTAGAAAATGAGCAGTGTGAGCAGGTCCTGTCGTGGATGGCAGAAAGTGCATCCAGCAATCTATCGACCACCCAGAGTTCTGCGCCGTCCACTGCTGCAACTCTGAATCCTCTGGCTGCTGCTCCTTCTTCCTCCCAGCCTCCTCACTCCATTACAATGACACATTCTGAGGAGCAGGCAGACTCCCAGGAACTGTTCCCGGGCCCCTGCCCAGAATGGGCAGCAATGGTTCCTCTCCCACAGGAGGAGTTTGTCGTGACCGATGCCCAACCTTTGGAAAGTTCCCGGGGTCCGGGGGATGAGGCTGGGGACTTCCGGCAACTGTCTCAAGAGCTTTCAGTGGGTGAGGAGGACGATGACGATGAGACACAGTTGTCTATCACTCAGGTAGTAGTAATTGGAGTAAGTCCGAGGGAGGAGCGCACAGAGGATTCGGAGGAAGAGCAGCAGGACGATGAGGTGACTGACCCCACCTGGTTTGCTACGCCTACTGAGGACAGGTCTTCAGAGGGGGAGGCAAGTGCAGCAGCAGGGCAGGTTGGAAGAGGCAGTGCGGTGGCCAGGGGTAGAGGCAGGGCCAGACCGAATAATCCACCAACTGTTTCCCAAAGCGGTCCCTCGCGCTATGCCACCCTGCAGAGGCCGAGGTGCTCAAAGGTCTGGCAGTTTTTCACTGAGAGTGCAGACGACCGGCGAACACTGGTGTGCAACCTTTGTCGCGCCAAGATCAGCCGGGGAGCCACCACTACCAGCCTCACCACCACCAGCATGCGCAGACATATGATGGCCAAGCACCCCACAAGGTGGGACGAAGGCCGTTTACTGCCTCCGGTTTGCACCGC
Source organism: Eleutherodactylus coqui (assembly GCF_035609145.1). Lineage (NCBI taxonomy): Eukaryota > Metazoa > Chordata > Amphibia > Anura > Eleutherodactylidae > Eleutherodactylus > Eleutherodactylus coqui. Next base: position 236,496,686 of record NC_089839.1, on the reverse strand, counting down.
TGCCTCTCCCCCTGTGCCCCAACCTGCCACTGAGATCCAACCCCACTCTCAGGACACAGGCACGACCGTCTCCTGGCCTGCACCCACACCCTCACCTCCGCTGTGCTCGGCCCCATCCACCAATGTCTCTCAGCGCACCGTCCAGCCGTCGCTAGTGCAAGTGTTGGAGCGCAAGCGCAAGTACAGCGCCACGCACCCGCACGCTCAAGCGTTAAACGTGCACATAGCCAAATTTATCAGCCTGGAGATGCTGCCGTATAGGGTTGTGGAAACGGAGGCTTTCAAAGGTATGATGGCGGCGGCGGCCCCGCGCTACTCAGTTCCCAGTCGCCACTACTTTTCCCGATGTGCCGTCCCAGCCCTGCACGGCCACGTCTCCCGCAACATTGTACGCGCCCTCACCAATGCGGTTACTGGCAAGGTCCACTTAACAACGGGCACGTGGACAAGCACAGGCGGGCAGGGCCACTATATCTCCCTGACGGCACATTGGGTGAATTTAGTGGAGGCTGGGACAGAGTCAGAGCCTGGGACCGCTCACGTCCTACCCACCCCCAGAATTGCGGGCCCCAGCTCAGTGGTGGTATCTGCGGCGGTGTATGCTTCCTCCACTAAACCACCCTCCTCCTCCTTCTCCTACGCAACCTCTGTCTCGCAATCAAGATGTGTCAGCAGAAGCACGTCGCCAGCAGTCGGTGTTGCGCGGCACGGGAGCACAGCGGTGGGCAAGCGTCAGCAGGCCGTGCTGAAACTACTCAGCTTAGGAGAGAAGAGGCACACGGCCCACGAACTGCTGCAGGGTCTGACAGAGCAGACCGACCGCTGGCTTTCGCTGCTGAGCCTCTAACCGGGCATGGTCGTGTGTGACAACGGCCGTAACCGGGTCGCGGCTCTGCATCTTGGCAGCCTCACACAAGTGCCATGCCTGGCGCATGTCCTTAATCTGGTGGTTCAGCGGTTTCTGAACCCATGCTGCTTGCCTGTCATCTCTTCAGCGTGCATGAACTGAAGAGGAGGAGGAGCATCCTCCCAGTGAGGACAGCGATGTGTTGCGTATTGGGACTCTGGCACACATGGCTGACTTCATGTTAGGCTGCCTTTCCCGTGACGCATTCTTGCCAACACGGATTACTGGGTGTACACCCTTCTAGACCACTTTATAAGGAGAACCTTTCCACTCTGATTCCTGAAGAGGAAAGGGGTACGAGAGTGATGCAATACCACAGGGCCCAGGTGGAAAAAGTCATACTAAAGTTCCCATTTGGCAGCGCTAGCGGTAGAAGACGCAGTTCAGAGGGCCAACTAGCAGGGGAGGCGTGGGGATCAGGCTGCATGTCCAGCACAGGCAGGGGAACACTCTCCAAGGCCTTTGCCAGTTTTATGGCTTCCCAGCAAGACTGTGTCATAACTTCCCAGTCAAGACTGAGTCAGAGGGAGCACTGTAAAAAGATGGTGAGGGAGTACATAGTTGACCGTACCACCGTCCTCCGTGATGCCTCTGCTGCTTACAAATATTGGTGTCAAAGCTGGACACATGGCAGTATGTGGTCCTCAGTAACGTGATCGCTGTTATCCGGTGGATAACGGCAATCATGTAAAGCAAAAATAAGTGCAAATAAAAATTTTAAAAGTTGAAATTTCATCTCCACTCATGGATCATATCCATGAGGGGAGATGAAATTACGTTCCTAAGGTCCTGACTTCTATCCTACCCCGGCTTCTGTGAAAGCGATCGTCGCTGAAACGGTGGAGACATGCACAAAAGCCGAGTATTGCCGGGGAAATTAAAAATCTCCCTGATCCTGGCTACGAAATGTAACCAAGAGCCTGGAGATCTCACGCACTTGCCGCAGTGAAATTCTGGATGGAATTTCAGCGGCAAATCCGCCCCATGTGAACCCAGCCTAACAGGATCCCAAATCACGGACCTTTCCCTAGCTTCTGCGCAAGTGCCGGATGGAAAATGGCGCACGCAAGTGTAGAAGCTTGGGAGAGCCCGGCAAATTAAAAATCTCCTTGCTTTTGGCTACTAAAGCTAGCCGAGAGCCTAGAACAATGACCAAGAGCTGCAGTGAGCTGTCCCCTGTCACGTGATCGCCGTTATCCAATAGATAATGGCGATCATGTAAAAGTTAAAAAACAGTTGAAGTTTAATCTCCCCTTTCCAATGCGATCGGTGAGAGGAGATGAAACTCCTTACAGCAGGCCTCTGCATTTGAACCCTGGCGCGATCATCCTCCATGGACCCTTCCTGGCTTCTGTGCATGCGCCCACTGGCGAAATGGAGGACACATGTGCAGGAGTCGGGGTGAACCGGAAAATGTAAAATATCCTTGCTCCTGGCTACTAAAGGTAGACGGGAGCCTGGAACAGTGACCGGTGGCCTCAATGTGCGGTCCTCGGTCACAAGATAAAAAGGTAGCAATCTACACAACCGGATAGGAATTGCGGATTCTGCATGCGTTTGATACACGGGTCAATCAAATGCATTGGATTACACAATTCCACTACCATTAGCGGGTCGGAATTATGTAATCCACTCTCAGAAAACAGAACACAGCATGTTCTATTTTACCGTGGATAACTGCGATATAGAGCCCATTGTGCTCTATGATCGCAGTTATAACGGCATTCCGTACGCAATTACATTATGTATGGGCTGCGGGTACCTGGATCATTGCTAAGCGACGGCACAGGAAATATAAACAAAAAATGGTGTACTGCATATGACCGGCTGTGTGAGAACGCAGTTATGCAAAGTACATAATGCGGCAGTACGCAGGGTAACGGCTGGGCTCACAGCTGGGATCCACTGTGGACCTCCACAAGAGGATTCCACATACGGCTGTGTGAGCCCAGCATTGTTCAGACCACTATCTGTAATGTTCAGCAAGCTTATGAAGCCTCACAGAGCACCACTTTTTACACCCCATCTGTGATGCTGAGGTCAAGAAATACCCCCCATAAAAGTTTACATTATTATTTTTATCTAGGATTTAGGGAAAACTAAAAAGGGGGAAGGGGGATTATTTTTAGGGAGTAATTTTTTTTCTGCACAGGTGTGCAATGGGGCCTGGAATTTATTCATCTGTGCCCTAAAATCCAATGGGTGTTCCCTCCATTATAGGCCTAGCCTTGTATCCTACAAGTAGATTGGGGCTACAATGGGTATGTTTCTGAGCACAGCACAAACTGGGGTTTCCTTTTTGAGGTGCAAGCCTTCATTCGTATGTGTGCTGTAAAAAATAAATGTTTTTAAAATGTCACAATTGCCAAAAACTGAAAATCGTAATTTTTTCCTTCTGCTTTGCTTAGATTCATTCAAAAACTTCGGGATCAAAACATGCAATACACCTCTAGATGAATTCAGTAATTGGTCTAGTTTTCAAAATGGGGTCATTTGTGGGGGTGTTCTATCATTTTGGCAGCTCAAAGGTTCTACAAGTGTGCAATAGGGCCTAAAATACCTTCAGGCAAAATTTCTGTTCTGAAAGCCATCGGCTGCTCCTTTCAGTTTTAGCCCAGTTGTGTAAACAGACAGAAGATTAGGGCCACAATGGGTTTCTGAACACAGGACAAACAGGGGTATTCGGTTTGGGGTGCAAGTCTTCATTCATATGTGTACTGTACAAAAAAAATGTTTTTAAAATGACACAATTTGCAAAAAATGAAAATTGTAATTATTGTAAAATATACAGTACACCCCTAGATGAATTCAGTAAGTGGTCTAGTTTTCAAAATGGGGTCAATTGTGGGGGTTATTTATAATTTTGACAGCTCAAGGGCTCTACTATTATGCTAAATTACCTTCAGCTAAATTTATGTTCCGAAAGCCACCGACTGCTCCTTTCGGTTTGAGCCCTGTTGTGCATACAGACATAATATTAGGGCGACAACGAGTATGTTTCTGAGCACAGGACCAACAGTGGTATCAATTTTGGGATGCCCATCCTTATTTTCATTTGCACTATAGAAAATGCGTAAACTATTTGATTGAGGGTATTTCTGGATCACTATATCCTACTGATTTGCTACAGATAAGCATGTACCAGATTATAAATTAGTATTAAAATACAAAATTATATATAGACAATAAGACATTTCTGCTAATACAATAAATAACACCAATAAACAAGTGCTACAATTGAAAAACATATATGAATTAATAATCCATGCCAGAGCAAAGGATTTGAAAATAACACTGGAAGATAGGTTCTGCTCTGGTATTCACTGTGTCTGAGAAAGATAGGGCATGTCCTAGTATTCACTACATGCCGAAACGATAGGGCATGCCCTATCTTTTCTTTGCTGTAGTATTAACGGACAAGAAAAAGGCTAGTGAAAACAAAACCACTGAAGCTCGTTGAAATCAGTGGTTTCGTTTTGTCCTATTATGCATCCCATTATGCGGCCAAGATTATCACGCCTACATAAGGGGAGAAAAACACGTTCATGTATTTAAGCCCTTAATCTGCTAAATAGTTAATTTTGGTGTATGTCCTTTCAGGATTGGTTTATAAAGAAGGTTTGGGTTGGTACGGTGTTAGCCAGTAGAGTAAAATATGATTGCTCTCTGTAAGAGAAACCAAGTAACCTTATATATATGACTAGCTGATATACCCGGCTTCGCCCGAGTTAATTTGGTACTGATATTTATCTGGTGTTCACACGGAAAATCTTATGAAGTTGTGGTTACTTTAGAGATACCGGAAAAACATATGTTCACTAGAGATGAGCGAGCACCAAAATGCTCGGGTGCTCGTTACTCGGGACGTAATTTTCGCGATGCTCGAGGGTTCATTTCGAGTAACGAACCCCATTGAAGTCAATGGGCGACCCGAGCATTTTTGTATTTCGCCGATGCTCGCTAAGGTTTCCTTGTGTGAAAATCTGGGCAATTCAAGAAAGTGATGGGAACGACACAGCAACGGATAGGGCAGGCGAGGGGCTACATGTTGGGCTGCATCTCAAGTTCACAGGTCCCACTATTAGGCCACAATAGCGGCAAGAGTGGGCCCCCCCCCTCCCAAAAACTTTTACTTCTGAAAAGCCCTCATTAGCATGGCATACCTTTGCTAAGCACCACACTACCTCCAACAAAGCACAATCACTGCCTGCATGACACTCCGCTGCCACTTCTCCTGGGTTACATGCTGCCCAACCGCCCCCCCCTCCCCCCCACAGCGCACACCAAAGTGTCCCTGCGCAGCCTTCAGCTGCCCTCATGCCACACCACCCTCATGTCTATTTAGAAGTGCGTCTGCCATGAGGAGGAACCGCAGGCACACACTGCAGAGGGTTGGCACGGCTAGGCAGCGACCCTCTTTAAAAGGGGCGGGGCGATAGCCCACAATGCTGTACAGAAGCAATGAGAAATAGAATCCTGTGCCACCGCCATCAGGAGCTGCACACGTGGGCATAGCAATGGGGAACCTATGTGCCACACACTATTCATTCTGTTAAGGTGTCTGAACGCCCCAGTCAGACCGCGGTTTTTTAATTCATAGACACAGGCAGGTACAACTCCCTATTTTGAAGTCCCTGTCGACCGACAGCATGGGTGGCTCCCTGGAACCCACCGGCGATACACAAAAATATCCCATTGCATTGCCCAACACAGCTGAGGTAGTAATGTCGTGCTTAATGCAGGTGGGCTTCGGCCCACACTGCATGCCCCAGTCAGACTGGGGTTCTTTACAAGTGGAAACAGATGCATTTATAATTCCCTGTGGACCCACAGCATGGGTGGGTGCCAGGAAGCCACCGGTGGTACATAGAAATATCCCATTGCATTGCCCAACACAGCTGAGGTAGTAATGTTGTGCTTAATACAGGTGGGCTTCGGCCCACACTGCATGCCCCAGTCAGACTGGGGTTCTTTACAAGTGGACAGATGTAGGTTAAACTCTGTGTGCACCTACAGCATGGGTGGCTCCCTGGAACCCACCGGCGATACACAAAAATATCCCATTGCATTGCCCAACACAGCTGAGGTAGTTATGTCGTGCTTAATGCAGGTGGGCTTTGGCCCACACTGCATGCCCCAGTCAGACTGGGGTTCTTTACAAGTGGACAGATGTAGGTTAAACTCTGTGTGCACCTACAGCATGGGTGGCTCCCTGGAACCCACCGGCGATACACAAAAATATCCCATTGCATTGCCCAAACAGCTGAGGTAGTTATGTCGTGCTTAATGCAGGTGGGCTTCGGCCCACACTGCATGCCCCAGTCAGACTGGGGTTCTTTACAAGTGGAAACAGATGCATTTATAATTCCCTGTGGACCCACAGCATGGGTGGGTGCCAGGAAGCCACCGGCGGTACACAGAAATATCACATTGCATTGCCCAACACAGCGGATGTAACGTCAGCTGTAATGCAGGTGGGCTAAAAATTCATTTGATTACACTGTAGGCAAGGGTCCACAAAAATTGCTGTATCAACAGTACTAATGTACATCAAAAAAATTGGCCATGGTCAACCAAGAGGGCAGGTGAAACCCATTAATCGCTTTGGTTAATGTGGCTTAAGTGGTAACTAGGCCTGGAGGCAGCCCAGTTTAACTAAAAATTGGTTCAAGTTAAAGTTTCAACGCTTTTAAGAGCATTCAAACATATAAAAATTGTTTAGAAAAATTATGAGTGAGCCTTGTGGCCCTAAGAAAAATTGCCCATTCAGCGTGATTACGTGAGGTTTCAGGAGGAGGAGCAGGAGGAGGAGGAGGAATATTAGACACAGATTGATGAAGCAGAAATGTCCCCGTTTTGGATGGTGAGAGAGAACGTAGCTTCCATCCGCGGGTGCAGCCTACGTATTGCTTACGTATCGCTGCTGTCCGCTGGTGGAGAAGAGAAGTCTGGGGAAATCCAGGCTTTGTTCATCTTGATGAGTGTTAGCCTGTCGGCACTGTCGGTTGACAGGCGGGTACGCTTATCTGTGATGATTCCCCCAGCCGCACTAAACACCCTTTCTGACAAGACGCTAGCCGCAGGACAAGCAAGCACCTCCAGGGCATACAGTGCTAGTTCAGGCCACGTGTCCAGCTTCGACACCCAGTAGTTGTAGGGGGCAGAGGCGTCACTGAGGATGGTCGTGCGATCGGCTACGTACTCCCTCACCATCCTTTTACAGTGCTGCCGCCGACTCAGCCTTGACTGGGGAGCGGTGACACAGTCTTGCTGGGGAGCCATAAAGCTGGCCAGGCCCTTAAAGACTGTTGCACTGCCTGGGCTGTACATGCTGCTCGATCTCCGCACCTCCCCTGCTACCTGGCCCTCGGAACTGCGCCTTCTGCCACTACCGCTGTCGGATGGGAATTTTACCATCAGCTTGTCCGCCAGGGTCCTGTGGTAAAGCAACACTCTCGAACCCCTTTCCTCTTCGGGAATGAGAGTGGAAAGGTTCTCCTTATAGCGTGGGTCGAGCAGTGTGTACACCCAGTAATCCGTAGTGGCCAGAATGCGTTGAATGCGAGGGTCACGAGAAAGGCATCCTAACATGAAGTCAGCCATGTGTGCCAGGGTACCTGTACGCAACACATGGCTATCCGCACTAGGAAGATCACTTTCAGGATCCTCCTCCTCCTCCTCCTCCTCCTCCTCCTCAGGCCATACACGCTGAAATGATGACAGGCAAGCAGCATGGGTACGGTCAGCAGTGGGCCAAGCTGTCTCTTCCCCCTCCTCCTCATCCTCCTCATGCTCCTCCTCCTCCTCCTGAACGCGCTGAGATATAGACAGGAGGGTGCTCTGACTATCCAGCGACATACTGTCTTCCCCCGGCTCGGTTTCTGATCGCAAAGCGGCTGCCTTTATGGTTTGCAGGGAACTTCTCAAGATGCATAGCAGAGGAATGGTGACGCTAATGATTGCAGCATCGCCGCTCACCACCTGGGTAGACTGCTCAAAGTTTCGAAGGACCTGGCAGATGTCTGCCAACCAGGCCCACTCTTCTGAAAAGAATTGAGGAGGCTGACTCCCACTGCGCCGCCCATGTTGGAGTTGGTATTCCACTATAGCTCTACGCTGCTCATAGAGCCTAGCCAACATGTGGAGCGTAGAGTTCCACCGTGTGGGCACGTCGCACAGCAGTCGGTGCACTGGCAGATTAAACCGATGTTGCAGGGTGCGCAGGGTGGCAGCGTCCGTGTGGGACTTGCGGAAATGTGCGCAGAGCCGGCGCACCTTTACGAGCAGGTCTGACAAGCGTGGGTAGCTTTTCAGAAAGCGCTGAACCACCAAATTAAAGACGTGGGCCAGGCATGGCACGTGCGTGAGGCTGCCGAGCTGCAGAGCCGCCACCAGGTTACGGCCGTTGTCACACACGACCATGCCCGGTTGGAGGCTCAGCGGCGCAAGCCAACGGTCAGTCTGCTCTGTCAGACCCTGCAGCAGTTCGTGGGCCGTGTGCCTCCTATCTCCTATGCTGACTAGTTTCAGCACGGCCTGCTGACGCTTGCCCACCGCTGTGCTGCCACGCCGCGCGACACCGACTGCTGGCGACGTCCTGCTGCTGCTGACACATCTAGATTGCGAGACAGAGGTTGAGGAGGAGGAGGAGGAGGAGGAGGGTGCTTTAGTGGAAGAAGCATACACCGCCGAACATACCACCACCGAGCTGGGGCCCGCAATTCTGGGGGTGGGTAGGACGTGAGCGGTCCCAGGCTCTGACTCTGTCCCAGCCTCCACTAAATTCACCCAATGTGCCGTCAGGGAGATGTAGTGGCCCTGCCCGCCTGTGCTTGTCCACGTGTCCGTAGTTAAGTGGACCTTGCCACTAACCGCATTGGTGAGGGCGCGTACAATGTTGCGGGAGACGTGGTCGTGCAGGGCTGGGACGGCACATCGGGAAAAGTAGTAGCGACTGGGAACTGAGTAGCGCGGGGCCGCCGCCGCCATCATAGCTTTGAAGGACTCCGTTTCCACAACCCTATACGGCAGCATCTCAAGGCTGATAAATTTGGCTATGTGGACGGTTAACGATTGAGCGCGCGGGTGCGTGGCGGCGTACTTGCGCTTGCGCTCCAACACTTGCGCTAGCGACGGCTGGACTGTGCGGTGCGAGACATTGCTGGATGGGGCCGAGCACAGCGGAGGTGAGGGTGTGGGTGATGGCCATGAGACGGTCGTGCCTGTGTCCTGAGAGGGGGGTTGGATCTCAGTGGCAGGTTGGGGCACAAGGGGAGAGGCAGCGGTGCAAACCGGAGGCAGTGAACGGCCTTCGTCCCACCTTGTGGGGTGCTTGGCCATCATATGTCTGCGCATGCTGGTTGTGGTCAGGCTGTTGGTGGTGGCTCCCCGGCTGATCTTGGCGTGACAAAGGTTGCACACCACTGTTCGTCGGTCGTCAGGCGTCTCGGTGAAAAACTGCCAGACCTTAGAGCACCTCGGCCTCTGCAGGGTGGCATGGCGCGAGGGGGCGCTTTGGGAAACACTTGGTGGATTATTCGGTCTGGCCCTGCCTCTACCCCTGGCCACCGCACTGCCTCTTGCAACCTGCCCTGCTGCTGCCCGTGCCTCCCCCTCTGAAGACCTGTCCTGTGTAGGCGTTGCACACCAGGTGGGGTCAGTCACCTCATCGTCCTGCTGCTCTTCCTCCGAATCCTCTGTGCGCTGCTCCCTCGGACTTACTGCCCTTACTACTACCTCACTGCAAGACAACTGTGTCTCATCGTCATCGTCCTCCTCACCCACTGAAAGGTCTTGAGACAGTTGCCGGAAGTCCCCAGCCTCATCCCCCGGACCCCGGGAACTTTCCAATGGTTGGGCATCAGTGACGATAAACTCCTCTGGTGGGAGAGGAACCACTGCTGCCCAATCTGAGCAGGGGCCCGAGAAAAGTTCCTGGGAGTGTTCTCGCTCCTGAGCATGTGTCATTGTAGTGGAGTGAGGAGGCTGGGAGGAAGGAGGAGCAGCAGACAGAGGATTCGGATTTGCAGCAGTGGACGGCGCAGAACTGTGGCTGGACGATAGGTTGCTCGAAGCACTTTCTGCCATCCAGGACAGGACCTGCTCACACTGCTCATTTTCTAATAAAGGTCTCCCGCGTGGACCCATTAATTGGGCGATGAATGTGGGGACGCCAGAAACGTGCCTCTCTCCTAATCGCGCAGCAGTCGGCTGCGACACACCTGGATCAGGAGCTCGGCCTGTGCCCACACCCTCACTTGGCCCTCCGCGTCCTCGGCCGCGTCCACGTCCTCTAGGCCTACCCCTACCCCTCAGCATGCTGTATTACCAGTGATTTGATTTCCCAGGCAGGAAATAAATTGGCGCAAGCCTGCAGGTCAAATATAATTTTCTCGCTTTTTTGCAAAGGGAAGGCCCCACTGCGTATATTCAATGAACAATACGTTTAATAACTGTGGTGTGGCCCTGAAAAAGTGTCACACAACTTTAGTGTAGCAGAGTTATTAACTCTGGCAGAGCAGGTATTTGCCAGTCAGGAAAGACAATGGCGCAAGCCTGCAGTAAACCGTAGCTGGTTGCGTCTGATTTTTGTACGTTCTCCACGCAGCACACATGTACACGGAGACCTTAGGACTGACACAGGCAGGCCAAATATAATTTTTTCGCTATTTTGCAAAGGGAAGGCCCCACTGCGTATATTCAATGAACAATACGTTTAATAACTGTGGTGTGGCCCTGAAAAAGTGTCACACAACTTTAGTGTAGCAGAGTTATTAACTCTGGCAGAGCAGGTATTTGCCAGTCAGGAAAGACAATGGCGCAAGCCTGCAGTAAACCGTAGCTGGTTGCGTCTGATTTTTGTACGTTCTCCACGCAGCACACACGTACACGGAGACCTTAGGACTGACACAGGCAGGCCAAATATAATTTTTTCGCTTTTTTGCAAAGGGAAGGCCCCACTGCGTATATTCAATGAACAATAACTGTGTTGTGGCCCTGCCTACACAATTCTGTCCCTGTAGTATCAATGGAGGGTGCAATGCTCTGCACAGACGATTTTTAGAAAAAAAAAAATATGCAACACTGCTAACAGCAGCCAGCACAGTACTGCACACGGTTAAATTTGGCCCTAGAAAGGACCGTTGAGGTTCTTGAAGGCTACACTCACTCCTAACACTCTCCCTGCCTAAGCACCACTTCTGTCCCTAATGCCGGGTGCAATGCTCTGCACTGCCGATTTTGAGAAAAAAAAAAAAAAAAAAAACCACTGCTAGCAGCAGCCTGCACACAGGTAGATGTGGCCCTAAGAAGGACCTTTGGGGTTCTTGAAGCCTACACTAACTCCTAACGCTCTCCCTACAGCAGCTCAGGCACCAGCAGCACTGTCCCTCACTAACTCACAAGACATCTGAGGCGAGCCGCGGGAGGGGCCGACTTTTATACTCGGGTGACATCTGATCGCCCCAGCCACTCACAGCAGGGGGGTGGTATAGGGCTTGAACGTCACAGGGGGAAGTTGTAATGCCTTCCCTGTCTTTCAATTGGCCAGAAAAGCGCGCTAACGTCTCAGAGAGGAAACTGAAAGTAACCAGAACACCGCGTGGTACTAGTTACGAGTAACGAGCATCCCGAACACCCTAATATTCGCACGAATATCAAGCTCGGACGAGTACGTTCGCTCATCTCTAATGTTCACCATTTTGCATAGTTCTCTGCGTTACCCAGGAAACACCACATGGAGGTAACCATGCGATGTTTCCTTTATATAAAATGACATCAGGAAGTGAGAGAATTAAATTTTGTACGTAAAATGTGGACGCTAATTCTTTTGCGCTTAGAATTGAATAATCGAGTTGGGACCCATTAACTTTTCCTATTTATGACATATTTAATGCTTATGGCAAATTTCATGTTTCTATGACACCAGAAAGTGAGAAAATTACATTCCGTACATAAAATTTGGACGCTAATTCTTTTGCGCATAGAATTAAATAATCGAGTTGGGACCCATTAGTTTTTCCTATTTATGACATAATCAATGCTTGTGCCAAATTTCACGTTTCTATGACACCAGAAAGTGAGAAAATTACATTCCGTACGTAAAATTTGGACGCTAATTCTTTTGCGCTAGAATTGAATAATCAAGTTGGGACCCATTAGCTTTTCCTATTTATGACATAATCAATGCTCCTGCCAAATTTCACGTTTCTATGACACCGGAAAGTGAGAAAATTACATTCCGTACGTAAAATTTGGACGCTAATTCTTTTGCGCATGGAATTGAATAACCAAGTTTGGACCCATTAGCTTTTCCTATTTATGACATAATCAATGCTCCTGCCAAATTTCACGTTTCTATGACACCGGGAAGTGAGAGAATTAGATTCCGTACGTAAAATTTGGACGCTATTTTTTTTGCGCATAAATTGAATAATCAAGTTGGGACCTATTAACTTTTCCTATTTGTGACATATTCAATGCGCGTGCCAAATTTTAAGTTTCTATGACATTGGGAAGTGAGAGATTTAGATTATGTACGTTAAATTTCGACGCCAATTCTTTTGCGCTAGAATTGAATAATCGAGTTGGGACCCAATTACTTTTCCTATTTTGGAGATAATCTATGCTTGCGCCAAAATTCATGTTTCTACGACATCGGGAAGTTGGAGAACTTTTGGCGAGTCAGTCAGTGAGTGAGTCAGTGAGGGCTTTCGTCTTTATATATATAGATACTTTTAATGGCTAACAAAAAAATGAAGCGATAACATGTTATAACATCATATACCTTTTGTTATCCATTGAAAGTATCATGTCTATAAGATTACTTGGTTTCTCTTACTGAGAACAATTACATTTTGTAGAATATTTAATACAGTCTTTGGCAATGCAAACAGGATACACCTAATGGAGAGGGCAAACCAGTTTTTCTTGATGTTCCACTTCCACTTCTTATGTGCATAAATAGTGTACCTTGACACCAAAAGCACTTTAAATTGTAAGAAATATGTACAATCATTACGGTATTTTATATTGCAGTGCAATTTGGTAACACTTTTGTAGTTTTCCTTCAAAATTGTTATTATTCCTTTCCCTTTACATAACACTCTGCTTTCTATTTTATGTGCAGCAGCTGTAAGTGAATAGCAGCATATGATTTTCATTCATGCACAGCTTCTATTCTGCCTTGAACTAGTTATTTAAGTAAAAGATGCCTCAACATCCTCATACATAATGTAAGGCAAGTGTTTGCTTGTGCTTACAAAGGGCAATTTTGATGCAATGATTCATGAATTTTATTGTTTTGTTGTATTTTTTTAGATGTTTTTTCTCATTCCAGTAGTTCATGATGCAACCTAATACCTGAAGCCAGTCACAAATACTGCTTACTACTGCTTGTTGGGATGTTTTAGTATTAGTTCAATCAGTTAAAGAGAACCTGTTACCAGGTTCATGTTGTCCAAACCACGAATCTCATGATCTTGGGTCAGCCATCTTTAGTGTATGTTTTATTCTAAAATACTGCAGCCTTTTCATCCTTGCAAAAACATACTTTGGGCCAAGAGTCATAAGGCAGGGGCTTGCTGGCCTCTTCCCGTTCAGATCACCAAACAGGTCTCTGCTAGAGATGAGCGAACCTACTCGGCCACGCCCCTTTTTCGCCCGAGCGCCGCGATTTTCGAGTACTTCCGTACTCGGGCGAAAAGATTCAGGGGGCGCCGTGGGTGAGGGGGGGGGGGTTGCAGCGGGGAGTGGGGGGGAGAGATGGCTCCCCCTTGTTCCCCGCTGCTACCCCCCGCTCCGCCACGCCTCCTCCCCGCCCCCCGGCGCCCCCCGAATCTTTTCACCCGGGTACGGAAGTACTCGAAAATCGCGGTGCTCGATCGAGTAATTACTCAAAATGAGTATATTCGCTCATCTCTAGTCTCTGCCTATTTTTTTTTATAGTCTAGACCACACGCCTCATTTAATGTTGTCTGCCGTATGTACATCGAACCTAACAGAGATTCTACTCACCCAGCGTGCAGATTCAGTCCAGTGGCAGCAGAGCAGAGTCTCAGACCTGAGGTCAGTAGTCACCAGAGCAGAGCTGCAGGCTGGGTGAGTGGAAAGCCTGTAGGAATGCTACCCGGCCAGAGGCCAATAGGGGGGTTACGATTACTATTTGGGCCACTGTGGAGGTCACGTAATACTGTGACCACTTTGGGGGTTACTATTACTACTGGGGCCACTATGGGGGTCACTATTACACCCCTGGGATAGACAACCTATGCAAGGAGGGTCAGTGGAGCTCCAACCCTGTAACTCTGTGTATTTTCAAAGTATGTTTTAAAGAATTTATCGAAGCATATACAATTAATGGTCTATTCATTATATCACAGCTCATGCAAGAATTAGTGTGAATTGCAGATCACATTGATCACAAATAGAGATGAGCGAGCACCAAAATGCTCGAGTGCTCGTTACTCGAGTCGAACTTCCCGCGATGCTCGAGGGTTCGTTTTGAGTAACGAACACCATTAAAGTCAATGGGCGACTCGAGCATTTTTGTATATTGCCGATGCTCGCTAAGGTTTTCATTTGTGAAAATCTGGGAAATTCACAAAAGTGATGGGAACGACACAGAAACGGATAGGGCAGGCGAGGGGCTACATGTCGGGCTGCATCAATAGCGGCAAGAGTGGGCCCCCCCCCCCCCTTCGCACTTCCAGCATAAAGATCGTTCTCCTCTGCCACAGCTGTAACAGCTGTCGCAGAGAAGAACGATGTTAGCCCATTGAATTCAATGGAGCCGGCAATACAGCCGGCTCCATTGAAAGCAATGGGCTGCCGGCGATCTCAGGATGAATTTTCGGGAAGGGCTTAAAGATATAAGCCCTTACCTGAAAATCACCCTAAAATGTGTAAAAAAAAAAAAAAAATGTTAGCATAAAGATCGTTCTCCTCTGCCATAGCTGTAACAGCTGTGGCAGAGAAGAACGATGTTAGCCCATTGAATTCAATGGAGCCGGCAATACAGCTGGCTCCATTGAAAGCAATGGGCTGCCGGCGAGCGCGGGATGAATTTTCGGGAAGGGCTTAAAAATATAAGCCCTTACCTGAAAATCATCCTAAAATGTGTAAAAAAAAATAAAATAGTATACTCACCTTTCCACTGAAGCCAGAATTCAGCCGCGTCTGGCCGGCAGTTACTACAGAGTACTACAGAGAGCAGTTCAGGAGAACTGCCGGCCAGACGCGGCTGAACTCCGGCTGCAGCGGAAAGGTGAGTATACATTTTTTTAAATTATTTTTACACATTTTAGGATGATTTTCAGGTAAGGGCTTATATTTTTAAGCCCTTCCCGAAAATTCATCCCGCGCTCGCCGGCAGCCCATTGCTTTCAATGGAGCCAGCTGTATTGCCGGCTCCATTGAATTCAATGGGCTAACATCGTTCTTCTCTGCCACAGCTGTTACAGCTATGGCAGAGGAGAACGATCTTTATGCTAACATTTTTTTTTTTTTTTTACACATTTTAGGGTGATTTTCAGGTAAGGGCTTATATCTTTAAGCCCTTCCCGAAAATTCATCCTGAGATCGCCGGCAGCCCATTGCTTTCAATGGAGCCGGCTGTATTGCTGGCTCCATTGAATTCAATGGTCAGTGCTCGTTTAATCGAGACGAGTACCGCGTGGTGCTCGTCTCGAGTAACGAGCATCTCGAGCACCCTAATACTCGAACGAGCATCAAGCTCGAACGAATATGCTCGCTCATCTCTAATCACGAACACTTCAAACTATTCTCAGGATAGGCCACCATTATCTGATTGGTGGAAGGACACCGCTTAGGATCCCTGCAAATCAACTGATTGAACTGTCTATGGCAGCCTCGACAATGTTTATATGTAAGCGCAATTGTGCTTATACTGCAGAACGCCGTATTATTACTATCAATGATTAACAACATTCTCTGAATTAGTGTGTATATTGAAAGAGCTGAGCTGTTGATCACCAAGCGGGATCACCCACTGTACTCTTTTTTTTTTGTTTCAATAGCTTTATTACATTTTTCAATTTCAAAACAGATACAGAAATTTGAGTAGTCATCTTTCATGTACAAGGTTATACAGTCATAGCACATCATGTATCATTCATGTCAGTTGCACATTAGTTGAATGATACTTTCAACTGAAAAGAAAATAGAATCGGAAAAGCATATGAGTAGATAAGTAGATACCAGGTTTATAAAGAGTAATTCGGTTAGGGCTCCATGTATTTGCCATCTCACGATGATGGCTCGTGGGCTTATTCTAAGAATGTTTTTTTTTAATTACCCTGATTTACAGTGAAAATCAGACGACCATGCTCTTCATATATGATAGAATTTGGGAACTGAAAACATTTTCTCATATGTGCAAGTCTGATTTGTCAAGGCTATAGTTTGTCCTATATTGGGAGCATCCACACTTTTTCAATGTCTCAATATAATAAGATTGAATAAAGCCAGCATTGTACATCCAAATATTCAAAACTTCAGAGGAATTGCATGTGAACCAATATTTTACAGTGCTAAGGATGGGGTTTTCAATATTATGCATCCTGCCAAAGAGAAAAGCAACTGACAATTTGTAGCAATCTCCAACAGTCAGATGGTATTCGGAAGATAACTGTTTATATAGCATAAGTGACGCTTCCTGCAATAATTATATTAAAGTAGAGATACCCAATAAGTCCTACCTGGAAATATTCCAATAGGGGACAGCATGTTGGAGCAGATCCAAAGATATGTATTGCTTTGGGAGGACACCCTGGAGTTTCACATGATCGAGAAGCATTTTCCACACTTTTAAAGACATATAAATTAGTAAGGAAAGATAGGAAAGTAGGGGTGACTTCCATAAAAGAATTACAAGTAAGGATATATTTGAGACAGGAGACGCTCAATAATTCTCCGTGTGGACCCAATGTTTCTGTGTCTCAGACCTCCACCTCTGGTCTAATTGGCCAAGTAGTCATGGCTATCTAGGAGACCCAGTCTTCCTATCCATTTGTCTATTGTAAGCAGTTTAGTAACTAAGTGGAGTTTATGCTGCGCCAATACAAAATTCAACAACACTCAAATGTCTTAGCAGTGCAATAGGAAGGGTACGAAACAAATATAGTAGTTTTTCAAGTAGAAGCATTTTAAAAGTAGTTATCCTTCTCAACCATGATATCTTGAATAGAGATGAGCGAGCACCAAAATGCTCGGGTGCTCGTTAATCGGGACGAAATTATCGCGATGCTCGAGGGTTCGTTTTGAGTAACGAACCCCATTGAAGTCAATGGGCGACCCGAGCATTTTTGTATATCGCCGATGCTCACTAAGGTTTTCATTTGTGAAAATCGGGGCAATTCAAGAAAGTGATGGGAACGACACAGCAACGGATAGGGCAGGCGAGGGGCTACATGTTGGGCTGCATCTCAAGTTCCCAGGTCCCACTATTAAGCCACAATAGCGGCAAGAGTGCCCCCCCCCCCCCCGCACTGTCAGCATAAAGATCGTTCTCCTCTGCCACAGCAGTAACAGCTGTGGCAGAGAAGAACGATGTTAGCCCATTGAATTCAATGGAGCCGGCAATACAGCACGTTCCACTGAAAGCAATGGGCTGCCGGCGTGCGTGGGATGAATTGTCGGGAAGGGCTTAAATATATAAGCCCTTCCCTGCAATTCATCCAGAAATGTGTAAAAATAAAAAAAATATACTGTATATACCGGCGTATAAGGCGACGGGGCGTATAAGACGACCCCCCAACTGTCACCTTATACGCCGGGAATACAGCGGAGCAAAAAATAAAAATCATTACTCACTTCCCCCGGCGTTCTGCGGCGCTGCTGCAGGCTGTCGCTCCCTCCTGGTCCCCGGCAGAGCATTGCTTTCTGGACGCAGAGCTTGAAATCCCCGCCTCCAGAAAACACACGTGCCTTCAGCCAATCACAGCCAATGACAATGATGTCATTGAATGGCTGTGATTAGCTGACGGCGTGTGTTAGCTAATCACAGTAGCTTTCTGGAGGCGGGGATTTCAAGCCCTGCGTCCAGAAAGCAATGCTCTGCCAGGGACCAGGAGGGAGCGACAGCCTGCAGCAGCGCCGCAGAACGCCGGGGGAAGTGAGTAATGATTTTTTTTTTTGACACTTTCTTTTTTTTGTATTACCGGCATATAAGACGACCCCTGACTTCAGAGCAGATTTTTCGGGGTTCAAAAGTCGTCTTATACGCCAGTATATACAGTATATACTTACCTTGTCCCGGCAGACGGAGTTCAGCGCGGCCGGCCTACAGTGGGTGTGAAGGGGGTGTGAGTCAGACCTGCCCCCTGATTGGCTCAGCGCTGAGTCTGACTCACACCCCCTTCACACCCACTGCCGGCCGCCGTGGCTGAACTCCATCTGCCGGGACAAGGTAAGTATATATATATATATTTTTTTATTTTAACACATTTCTGGATGAATTGCAGGGAAGTGCTTATATATTTAAGCCCTTCCCGACAATTCATCCCGCGCACGCCGGCAGCCCATTGCTTTCAGTGGAACCTGCTGTATTGCCGGCTCCATTGAATTCAATGGGCATACATCGTTCTTCTCTGCCACAGCTGTTACAGCTGTGGCAGAGAAGAATGATTTGTCTTCTATATGTTCTCAATGGGGTCGGCGCTGCTGCCGCCGGCCCCATTGAGCGCATATAGAGAAGAGAACAGGAATCGCAGATCGCAGATAGGTGCGATCTGCGATTTCTATGGCCTAAAAAGGACCCTTGGGGTTCTTGAAGCCTAAAATCCCTCCTAACGCTCTCCCTATAGCAGCTCCGGCATCAACAGCACTTTCCCTGAACTATGTCAGAATGCATCTGTGGCGAGCCGCGGGCGGGCAGATTTTAATACTCGGGTGACACCTGATCTCGCCAGCCACTCACTGCAGGGGGGTGGTATAGGGCTTGAACGTCGCAGGAGGAAGTTGTAATGCCTTCCCTGTCTTTCTATTGGCCAGAAAAGCGCGCTAACGTCTCAGAGATGAAAGTGAAAGTAACTCGAACATCGCGTGGTACTCGTCTCGAGTAACGAGCATCTCGAACACCCTAATACTCGAACGAGTATCAAGTTCGGACGAGTACGCTCGCTCATCTCTAATCTTGAATTTAGATAGTTTTTGAGATTTTTCCTGCCGTACGTTTAGCATGGGTGCAAAATTATGTTGGTAAATGTTTTTATGCAAAGAAATTATTGTTGTGCCCAGATATTTAGTACCCTCATATTGCCAGTAAAATGAGTACTTATTTTGTAGATAGTATAATATATCTTTAGAAATATTTATAGGCAAAAGCTGGGATTTTTATGTGTTTTTTAGTAACAGGAAATCTTCAATGCATTATCTAGAGAGATTTTGGGATCTGTTAAAGTCAAAATACTATCATAGTATAGTGATATTAAATGGGTGCCATCTCCAATCTGGGCCCCTTTTATTGAACGGTTTTCTCTAAGATCCTGAGCTAGTTGTTCTAATGGTAATTTAAATATCAGCGGAGACAATGGGTAAGCCTTGTCTGGTGCCATTTGTGATATTGAATTCTGTGATAGGGCCCTATTTGTAAAGACATGGGCTGAGGGGTTTGAATACAATGCAGGTATAGCTTGAATGAAAAGCCCCCAAAGCCCATTTTACCCAAGGCCGCAAATAAATATGACCAGTTTATGTGATCAAATGCCTTATCGACATCTAGAAATGACAGAAATTCAGAAATTTTCCTAGATTCCATGAAGAGTGTGATATTTAAAACCCTTCTGGTATTATCCAATACCTGGTGACATAAATTCCACTTGATCTTCCTTGATTAATGATGGCAAAATTAGTGCCAATCTAGAGGCTAATATTTTTGCATAGATTTTGATTGGTGTTCAATTATGAAATAAGTTGAACATTTTTTGGGAACTTCTGGGTTTTTTTACTGGGTTTTTTATTGCTTTGGGAAAGGTAACTATTAAAGCTAGCTGATTTTCCTTTGGGATCTTCTGTAACCACTAACTTTTTTTTTTAATCAGATTTTTTTAGAACGTTTTCAGTACAGCAATAACAGCATCTCGCATTCCAATAATCACAGAAGGATGATGTCAGATACAAGACACATTCAATCTGTAAATACAATCTCAGACTATGGAAAATAACAAATCACCATTGAATAAATGACAGAATAAGGCATGGGTTCCAAAAAGGAGACAAATAATCCTTAATAGCTTAGAAACCCTCACAGTGAAAGAACAGAACAAAAGAAAAAAAAAAAGAAGAAAGCAGACAAACAAAGTTAGGGAAAGGGGGCGGGCAGGGTGGGGAAGGAAAATGGGAAGGAAGATTGATGGGGGGAAGGGGATCTTAGAGTGTGATCCAAGTATCACGTAGCCAATTCAGCTGAGAGTCTCAAACTCCGCCAAGGGGACCAGATCTTGAGAACGTTATTGTGCGTGTTCCTAGACCAGCTGTGCAACCCCCAGGTTATAGAGAAGATCCCCTCTCTCTTTCTATTGAGCCAGCGTAGGCGGGAGGCTTTGTTTCCACAGTAGGGGAATTAAAGCTTTAGCTGCCTCCAAGAGAAAAGCAATCAGCTTATTCCCCAATGGGTGAAAGCAATAAAAAGGCTTCCAGAAATGGACCATCTCCAGAGAAATGGACAGATTGGGGGAGATTTTATGTAAAACTCTCTCTATCCCCTTCCAAAAGAGTGTCAATATCGGGCACCTCCACCATATGTGTAAATAAGAACCAATATCGTTCTTGCATCTCCAACAGATTCCCTGGGGAGCAAGTTTATGCTCAAAGAGCCATTGTAGAGTTTTATGACCAAAAGTTTATAATGTGATTCTTGTGATAAAATGCACGGAGAGAGACCAAAGGATGTACCTAAAATTAACTTCATTTCATTCGTAGAAAAAGAGATACCCAATTCCTTCTCACAAGAAGTGAGAAAGGCTGGTTTATTTAACAGAGGGGGAGCAATTAAATTTTTGCGCAGCATAGAAATTGTTCTAGAGTTGGGTTTGTTCTCACACAGCTCCCTTTCAAAAGGGGGGTCTCGTGGATTTATACGACCTAAGGAATTCCCCAAACGTACCGACTATCTGAGCCTACTGTAAGAAGGAGAAATTCTGTGATGGTAGGAGGGTTTTTAAAATTGTGGGTGGGGATAGGTGAGCAAGAGCTTGTAAATTACTCAGTGAGTAACTCGAATATCTGCCATACCAAAATAGTACCCAGGTTGGGGGGGTAGGTTGAGCACCCTGTAAATAGAACGTAATGGTAGGATCGGAGAAGGCCCAGGTGCAAGATTTGACCTGAGCTCATACCACACTCCACATGGACCTCTAAGCAAGGGATTAAAGGTCCTAGTTCTGTAATGACACCTTGACGATATCCAGAGATCTTCAACTAGAGAGTCCCTTCCATAACCTTTAATTAGGGCTGGAAGTAACTTGTCCTTGGATGGATGGACTAGATTCATCCAATAACGCAGTTGGAAGGCACAGTAAAAGTCGTAAACATTGGGAAGATCGAGGCCGCCCTCCGAACCTCTCCTAATCATCAAGCTGTAGGCTAGTCTTGGTCTCCTTTGCCTCGAAATGAAGCCAGAAAAGAGAGAGCGGAATGTCTTAAAGAGGATAAATGGATGAATATAAGATTTAACAATGTTCTTCCTGCCGAACCAGGAAATAAATGGGACATCATAAGCTCTCAACAGATTTCTAACATGTTCAAACAATGGTACAAAGTTAGCATTGTACATGTTCTCTGCCTTTTTAGATAATTTCCCTCCTAGATAGTCCAATGAGGACTCCGACCATACAAAGGGAGAGTTGGCCCTCAAGGCTTCACAACGAGCCGTGTGAATGGAGATGTTCAACACCGTAGATTTTGAGAAATTGATCTTGAAATTAGACACACATCTGCTCCGTGAGCCTGTTGAGACTCCTTTCCAGATCAGTTATCAGAAATACAATATCATCAGCAAACGCCGCTGTAGAGAGAGAGGGGTCACCAAATTTCAGGCCCTTTATGTTGCGGTCTTGTCTGATCTTTAACAGTATGGGCTCCAATGCCAATGTAAAAAGTGAAGGTGAAAGAGGGCAACCCTGTTGTGTGCCATTTCTAATGTCGAATGGGGGTGAGAGGATATCGTTAATTTTGAGTCACGCGTATGGGCACGCATAAAGGGTAAAAATAGCAGACACAAACTTAGCAGTTGAAGCAACCTAGAACTCTTTCCATATACCTCCAATCGACCTTGTCAAAAGCCTTTTTAGCATCAGTACCTACTAGGGCTAAGGGTATCTTATGAAACTGAGCATAGCGAGCTGCATTGAGTAGTCAAAGGCAGTTATCTCTACCCTCTCTTCCGCCAACATAGCCAGCCTGTTCCTTATTAATCAGGGACTGCATGAAGGCCTCCATTCTTTTAGCAAGATGTTTGGCCCAAAGTTTCATATCCAAATTGATTAAGGAAATTGGACGGTAACTTTCAAAAAGTTCCGGATCTTTATTGTCTTTGTGGATCAGGGTAATGTGGGCCTCCTGAGATTGTTTTGGCAGCGATGTCCCCTGTAAGAGGTCATTGAACAAATCAGTCAATCTGGGCTTTAAGATGGATTGAAAGGTTTTGTAATAGTGTATAGTTAAGCCATCTGGGCCTGGACTTTTGTTCAGTGGGCATGAAACTAGTAGTTTATCGGCCTCGTCTTGGGTAACGGGGTTGATTAAGGCAGAAGCCTCCATGGTACTCAATTTAGGGATATAAACCTGCCGTAAGAAGGAGTCTATTAGGTTAGTAGGGTTTGCATTTTCACTGGTCAGAGGACTGCTCTTAAGATTGTATAGATTGGAGTAATAATTCTGAAATTCTTTCACTATGTCGGTAGATGAGGTCGACGAGGTACCCAAGGTTTTTTTTTATAGAGTTAATTGCATTTTTAGCATGGACTTTTTTAATTAGGGAAGACATAAATTTACTCCCTCTATTACCCTGGACGTAGACTACATGTTTTAGATGGAGTTGTTTTTTATTAAATTTGGATTCTAGACAAAGCCTTAGAACATTCCTCAATACAGTCAGTTCCTCCAAATTATTTTTAGTTTGAGAGAGTTTCGGAGCCTGTTCCAACTTTGCTATTAGGGCTAATTTGTCATCAATCTCTTTTTGGAGACGTTTTTTTAATGCGGGAGCCCAAAGCTATCAACAGGCCACGCACAAAAGACTTGTGAGCCTCCCAAGCTATCGGTGTCTCCATGTCTCTATTAGCATTGAAGTGGAAGTATTCTTCTAAGGATTTGGATAGTTGTTCTCTCTCCATTCTCGAATCTAAGAGTGAAGCGTTAAGTCTCCATCTCCATTCGCGTGAAGGCGGCCGGGGCGAACGAAGGACAATATGTACTGGTGGATGGTCAGAGATTGTCATCGACTCTATCCCAGCTTTGGCTAGCAATGTAAGAAGGTCAGAGGAAATAAAAATATAGTCGAATCTCTGAAAAGAGGAGTGGATCGGGAAAAAAAAGAATAATCCTTGGTTGAAGGATACAGGGAACGCCACGCATCAACTACACCTAGCTCTTGTAAGTATCTGAGAATGACCTGTGGAGGAATCTAGTAGAGGATTGAGAGCGACATTGAAATCTCCCGCTATCACCAGCTGTCTTACTACAAAGTGTTTAAGCACCTCTAACTGTTTTAGCAACCATGGAATCTGGTCCACATTAGGGGCATAAAGATGGGCGAAAGTCATTTTGACATTGTTTAAAGATCCCTTTAAGAAGAGGACACTACCCTCTCCATCCTTATACTGAGCCTTGTTAATAAAATTAATAGTTTTGTGGAAGAGGATTGACACCCCCTTGGAAGCCGACGTGAGGTGAGTATTGCGGAGAGCTTGAGGAAAGTGCCTGCCAGGCAGCAAGAAGTATTTATCTCCTTTAAAATGTGTTTTCTGGAGAAAGAGAATTTTAGTATCATACCTTTTGAGAAGAAGAGTAATGTTATGCTCTTGAATGGTGAGTTGAGACCTCTGACATTGAAGGACGTGAGACGTAGATCACCCATGACGATAAAACTGTACTAAAGCAAAGTGAGACAATATAATGTGAGATAAGAGTACACATACTTTAACACTCTATGAGACTTTATGGAGAGTCCCCCTAGGGGAATCGAGGGCCGGGGAGAGGAAAGGGAGATAAGTAAGGAAAGTGTGAGGAGGGAGGGGAAGTAAGGAAGTAGGGAGCAAGGAACAATAAAGAAACAGACTTTAGAAACTGAGGAAGATTGTTAGCAGAGCAGATCTGCTGATGTAATAGCACTTTAGAAGGAAGGCGGAGCTTAGCGCCCCTGCAACCTCCCCCAAAAGAGTGGGCGAGCCACAGAAGTAGATAAGTCCTTTCACCTCTGGGAACAAGAGAAACTTTAAGTCAGCCTTACCTGATAGGCACAACCTAGGACCCCTGCTATGGGGGGAAAGAATGTAGTATATAACATTTGCCATTAGTACAGCAATTGCCAAACAATAACAGTAACTGTAGCAAAAGTGAGGTTAGAGCAGATAAGAACAAATAAGAACAGTGAGGCAACAGAATTAGGAGCAGCGAGGGGATGTGCGTGGGCCCCTCCTCGTGGACTAAAACCAGAGTAGCCACCAGCACGTCCGCCCCCATTAAAACCAGGAGTGACAGTTCAGAGCACTTGAGGCCAGGGCCCACCCACACCAGGCCACAGGCTACAATTAATGAATGGAACATAAGCCAGCGGAGGACTTAGCCACAAACAAGTCAAGCCTGTAATGAAGGAAAAAGAATAAAGATATTATTTCACATCAACTCGTCTCTGGGTTTTATCTTTTTGTCCTTAGGAGACTTGGAGTTTCCAGCCAGATGCCACCTCTCAGGGGAAAACTGCGGAGGGTCCGGGAGCGGCTACCAGCACAGAAGATCTATAGGATCGATGTTGAGGAACCGCCACAATTTCTGAAGATCTTCCAGAGTGCGGATGTTAAGTTTCTTCCCCTTGTGGGAGATGCCCAGACCAAAAGGGAAAAGCCATGCATATTTTATGTACTTGGCCTTCATAACATCCAGGAGCGGACGAAGTAAGCAGCATTTTGCCAATGTGGAAGGAACAAGGTCCTGGAACATCTGTATGGGGGCATCAGCATAGCTAAGGTCTCTGCGGTTTCTTGCTGCTCTTAGTATGGCGGCTGCATCCAGAAAGGAGAGTAGCTTACAAATAATGTCCCTAGGTGGCTCCGCAGCTCCTGGTAGAGGCCTGAGAGCTCTATGAATACGCTCAATTATAATGGCGGGCGCTCTGTCAGCCCCCACGAGGGATTCAAAAATTTCTTTAGCGATCTTCAGCAAGCACTCCCCTGAATGAATCTGTGTAAGCGCTGCGGAATAAGTTGGCGCTATACAAATAAAGATTATTATTATTATTATATCTGTGGCAGGCCCGTAATGCGGACGTTACTGTGCCTATTTCTATTTTCCAAGTCCTCCTGCATTAATAGTGCCCTGTTTATGTGGGAGTGTTGCTCTTTAAGGACTTGTTCTAGTTGCAACGAGTGTGTGGTAATAGAAGTTGATGAGGCCTCCAGCTCCTCTACCCTGTGGCCCATCTGCCTGATATCTTCCTTAATCTCTGCAAGATCTGAGCTAATAGGGTGCAGGGCTTGAGAGATCAGGTCTCTCATAAAGCCCCTAGAGATGTTTTCACAGTCCTCTCGCTCTGAGAAAAGCCTCATCCTCATCTCCCTTACTTTGTGAAGGAGCGGGTTCCTGAGCCGGCGCCATCTTGGAGGGTGGCCGCGGGGATCGAGCGCTCCGCTCTTTGAAGAAACGCTGCATGTCGGGCTGTCCTCTTGCTGGTCGGGGAGTTCCTTGTAAGTCTGTGCCTCTTTCTTTGCCGATCTTTCCCATTTTGGTTTATTTGGGCTGCTGATAAGGGTCCCAGAAGGTGCCGCTCTGATGGAGCCCTGCACTCAGGCTTCCATCCTGCTCAGCGGTCAGGCTCCGCCCTTGTAACCGCTAACTTAAAGGCTTTACACATGCATGGTGATAAGATCTCTCAGAAAGTTTTGTAGTAAGCATTCATTCACCGGCTTGCAAGGAGTTGCTATGTTAAAGCTATTATGCTACTGTACTTGGGAAGTCATGTGTTTCTCTTGGGGTTACATAAAGGACAGGTAGATTAATATCTTTTAAGAACATTTGAACATGATGGGCTATGCTCCGAAATATGAATGGAAATATAAAGCTGAGTAGTAGTTCCTGAAGCTATTCGCTGCATCTATTGGGTTCACTAGTTTCTCTGCGTTACTTTGATCTAATAGGTAAAGAATCCAAGATTTAATATGCTGAGCATTAAGACAAGGGGCTAACAGTTACTCATATTCTGCATTGATATGCTTTGGAGTGTCTGCCTTATTGAAATAGTTCTTCTGCTTGTTGTGCTGATTGTGTTTAGAGATGAGCGAACACCAAAATGTTCGGGTGTTCGTTATTCGAAACGAACTTCCCGCGATGTTCGAGGGTTCGTTTCGAATAACGAACCCCATTGAAGTCAATGGGCGACCAGAACATTTTTGTATTTCGCCGATGCTCGCTAAGGTTTTCATGTGTGAAAATCTGGGCAATTCAAGAAAGTGATGGGAACGACACAGCAACGGATAGGGCAGGCGAGGGGCTACATGTTGGGCTGCATCTCAAGTTCACAGGTCCCACTATTAAGCCAGAATACCGGCAACAGTGGGGCCCCCCCCCTCCCAACAACTTTTACTTCTGAAAAGCCATCATTAGCATGGCATACCTTTGCTAAGCACCACACTACCTCCAACAAAGCACAATCACCGCCTGCATGACACTCCACTGCCACTTCTACTGGGTTACATGCTGCCCAACCGCCCCCCTCCCCCCCACAGCGCACACCAAAGTGTCCCTGCACAGCCTTCAGCTGCCCTCATGCCACACCACCCTCATGTCTATTTAGAAGTGCGTCTGCCATGACGAGGGACCGCAGGCACACACTGCACAGGGTTGGCACGGCTAGGCAGCGACCCTCTTTAAAAGGGGCGGGGCGATAGCCCACAATGCTGTACAGAAGCAATGAGAAATAGAATCCTGTGCCACCGCCATCAGGAGCTGCAAACGTGGGCATAGCAATGGGGAACCTATGTGCCACACACTATTCATTCTGTCAAGGTGTCTGCATGCCCCAGTTAGACCGGGCTTTTTAATTCATAGACACAGGCAGGTACAACTCCCTATTGTGAAGTCCCTGTCGACCGACAGCATGGGTGGCTCCCTGGAACCCACCGGCGGTACACAAAAATATCCCATTGCATTGCCCAACACAGCTGAGGTAGTAATGTCGTGCGTAATACAGGTGGGCTTCGGCCCACACTGCATGCCCCAGTCTGACTGGGGTTCTTTAGAAGTGGACACATGTAGGTTACACTCCCTGTTGACCCACAGCATGGGTGGGTGCCAGGAAGCCACCGGCGGTACATAGAAATATCCCATTGCATTGCCCAACACAGCTAAGGTAGTAATGTCGTGCTTAATGCAGGTGGGCTAAAAATTTATTTGATTACACTGTAGGCGAGGGCCCACAAAAATTGCTGTATCAACAGTACTAATGTACATCCCTAAAAATTGGCCATGGCCAGCCAAGAGGGCAGGTGAAACCCATTAATCGCTTTGGTTAATGTGGCTTAAGTGGTAACTAGGCCTGGAGGCAGCCCAGTGTAACGAAAAATTGGTTCAAGTTACAGTTCCAACGCTTTTAAGCGCATTGAAACTTTTAAAAATTGTTTAGAAAAATTATTTGAGTGAGCCTTGTGGCCCTAAGAAAAATTGCCCGTTCAGCGTGATTACGTGAGGTTTCAGGAGGAGTAGCAGGAGGAGGAGGAGGAGGAATATTAGACACAGACTGATGAAGCTGAAATGTCCCCGTTTTGGATGGTGAGAGAGAACGTAGCTTCCATCCGCGGGTGCAGCCTACGTATTGCTTACGTATCGCTGCTGTCCGCTGGTGGAGAAGAGAAGTCTGGGGAAATCCAGGCTTTGTTCATCTTGATGAGTGTTAGCCTGTCGGCACTGTCGGTTGACAGGCGGGTACGCTTATCTGTGATGATTCCCCCTGCCGCACTAAACACCCTCTCCGACAAGACGCTAGCCGCAGGACAAGCAAGCACCTCCAGGGCATACAGCGCTAGTTCAGGCCATGTGTCCAGCTTCGACATCCAGTAGTTGTAGGTGGCAGAGGCGTCACGGAGGACGGTCGTGCGATCGGCTACGTACTCCCTCACCATCCTTTTACAGTGCTCCCGCCAACTCAGCCTTGACTGGGGAGCGGTGACACAGTCTTGGTGGGGAGCCATAAAGCTGTCCAGGCCCTTAAAGACTGTTGCACTGCCTGGGATGTACATGCTGCTCGATCTCCGCACCTCCCCTGCTACCTTGCCCTCGGTACTGCGCCTTCTGCCACTAGCGCTGTCGGCTGGGAATTTTACCATCAGCTTGTCCGCAAGGGTCCTGTGGTATAGCAACACTCTCGAACCCCTTTCCTCTTCGGGAATGAGAGCGGGCAGGTTCACCTTATAGCGTGGGTCGAGCAGTGTGTACACCCAGTAATCCGTTGTGGCCAGAATGCGTGTAACGCGAGAGTCACGAGAAAGGCATCCTAACATGAAGTCAGCCATGTGTGCCAGGGTACCAGTACGCAACACATGGCTGTCTTCACTAGGAAGATCACTTTCAGGATCCTCCTCCTCCTCCTCCTCCTCAGGCCATACACGCTGAAAGGATGACAGGCAATCAGCCGGTGTACCGTCAGCAGCGGGCCAAGCTGTCTCTTCCCCCTCCTCCTCATCCTCCTCATGCTCCTCCTCCTCCTGTACGTGCTGAGAAATAGACAGGAGGGTGCCCTGACTATCCAGCGGCATACTGTCTTCCACCGCCCCCGTTTCCGAGCGCAAAGCAGCTGCCTTTATGGTTTGCAGGGAATTTCTCAAGATGCATAGCAGAGGAATGGTGACGCTAATGATTGTAGCATCGCCGCTCACCCCCTGGGTAGACTCCTCAAAATTACCAAGGACATGGCAGATGTCTGCCAACCAGGCCCACTCTTCTGAAAGGAATTGAGGAGGCTGACTCCCACTGCGCCGCCCATGTTGGAGTTGGTATTCGACTATAGCTCTACGCTGTTCATAGAGCCTGGCCAACATGTGGAGCGTAGAGTTCCACCATGTGGGCACGTCGCACAGCAGTCGGTGCACTGGCAGCTTAAAGTGATGTTGCAGGGTGCGCAGGGTGGCAGCGTCCGTGTGGGACTTGCGGAAATGTGCGCAGAGCCGGCGCGCCTTTACGAGCAAGTCTGACAAGCGTGGGTAGCTTTTCAGAAAGCGCTGAACCACCAAATTAAAGACGTGGGCCAGGCATGGCACGTGCGTGAGGCTGCCGAGCTGCAGAGCCGCCACCAGGTTACGGCCGTTGTCACACACGACCATGCCCGGTTGGAGGCTCAGCGGCGCAAGCCAGCGGTCGGTCTGCTGTGTCAGACCCTGCAGCAGTTCGTGGGCCGTGTGCATCTTATCGCCTAAGCTGAGTAGTTTCAGCACGGCCTGCTGACGCTTGCCCACCGCTGTGCTGCCACACCGCGCGACACCGACTGCTGGCGACATGCTGCTGCTAACACATCTTGATTGCGAGACAGAGGAGGAGGAGGGTGCTTTAGTGGAGGAAGCATACACCTCCGCAGATACCAGCACCGAGCTGGGGCCCGCAATTCTGGGGGTGGGTAGGACGTGAGCGGTCCCAGGCTCTGACTCTGTCCCAGCCTCCACTAAATTCACCCAATGTGCCGTCAGGGAGATGTAGTGGCCCTGCCCGCCTGTGCTTGTCCACGTGTCCGTTGTTAAGTGGACCGTGGCAGTAACCGCGTTGGTGAGGGCGCGTACAATGTTGCGGGAGACGTGGTCGTGCAGGGCTGGGACGGCACATCGGGAAAAGTAGTGGCGACTGGGAACTGAGTAGCGCGGGGCCGCCGCTTCCATGATACTTTTGAAGGACTCAGTTTCCACAACCCTATACGGCAGCATCTCAAGGCTGATGAATTTTGCTATGCGGACGGTTAACGTTTGAGCGTGCGGGTGCGTGGCGGCGTACTTGCGCTTGCGCTCCAACACTTGCGCAAGCGACGGCTGGACGGTGCGCTGAACTACACTGCTGGATGGGGCCGAGGACAGCGGAGATGAGGGTGTGGGTGCAGGCCATGAGGCGGTAGTGCCTGTGTCCTGAGAGGGGGGTTGCATCTCAGTGGCAGGTTGGGGCACAGGGGGAGAGGCAGGGGTGCAAACCGGAGGCGCTGAACGGCCTTCGTCCCACCTTGTGGGGTGCTTGGCCATCATATGTCTGCGCATGGTGGTGGTGGTGAGGCTGTTGGTGTTGGCTCCCCGGCTGAGCTTTGCGCGACAAAGGTTGCACACCACTGTTCGTCGGTCGTCAGGCGTCTCTGTGAAAAACTGCCAGACCTTAGAGCACCTCGGCCTCTGCAGGGTCGCATGGCGCGAGGGGGCGCTTTGGGAAACACTTGGTGGATTATTCGGTCTGGCCCTGCCTCTACCCCTGGCCACCGCACTGCCTCTTGCAACCTGCCCTGCTGATGCCCTTGACTCCCCCTCTGAAGACCTGTCCTCCTGAGTAAGCGTTGCACACCAGCTGGGGTCAGTCACCTCATCGTCCTGCTGCTCTTCCTCCGAATCCTCTGTGCGCTGCTCCCTCGGACTTACTGCCCTTACTACTACCTCACTGCAAGACAACTGTGTCTGATCGTCATCGTCCTCCTCACCCACAGAAAGTTGTTGAGACAGTTGGCGGAAGTCCCCAGCCTCTTCCCCCGGACCCCGGGAACTTTCGAATGGTTGGGCATCAGTGACGATAAACTCCTCTGGTGGGAGAGGAACCGCTGCTGCCCAATCTGAGCAGGGGCCCGAGAACAGTTCCTGGGAGTGTTCCCGCTCCTGAGCAGGTGTCATTGTAGTGGAGTGAGGAGGCTGGGAGGAAGGAGGAGCAGCAGACAGAGGATTCGGATTTGCAGCAGTGGACGGCGCAGAACTGCGTGTTGACGATAGGTTGCTCGAAGTACTTTCTGCCATCCAGGACAGGACCTGCTCACACTGCTCATTTTCTAATAACCGTCTCCCGCGTGGACCCATTAATTGGGCGATGAATGTGGGGACGCCAGAAACGTGCCTCTCTCCTAATCGTGCAGCAGTCGGCTGCGACACACCTGGATCAGGAGCTCGGCCTGTGCCCACACCCTGACTTGGCCCTCCGCGTCCTCGGCCGCGTCCACGTCCTCTAGGCCTACCCCTACCCCTCAGCATGCTGTATTACCAGTGATTTGATTTAACAGGCAGGAAATAAATTGGCGCAAGACTACAGGCCAAATATAATTTTTTCCCTTTTTTGAAAACGAAAGGCCCCACTGCCTCTAGTGAATGAATAATCTAAGTTTAATAACTGTGCTGTGGCCCTGCTAATGTGTCACAGAACGTGAGGGTAGCAGAGTTATTATAACTCTGGCAGAGCAGGTATTTTTTTTCCAAATTAAGGAAAGCAAATGGCGAAGCCAGGAGTAAAACGTAGCTGGGTGCGTCTGATTTTTAAACGTTGCACACGCAGCCGACACGTGTCCACCGCCCTTAGGACGGACAGAGGCAGGACAAATAGAAAATTTTTCAGTTTTTTTCCACCAAAAGGCAGCACTGCGTATATTAAATGAACATGAGAAGTTTAATAACTGTGCTGTGGCCCTGCTAATGTGGCACAGAACTTGAGGGTAGCAGAGTTATTATAACTCTGGCAGAGCAGGTATTTTTTTTCCAAATTAAGGAAAGCAAATGGCGAAGCCAGCAGTAAAACGTAGCTGGGTGCGTCTGATTTTTAAACGTTGCACACGCAGCCGACACGTGTCCACAGCCCTTAGGACGGACAGAGGCAGGTCAAATAGAATTTTTTTCACTTGTTTTACAAGCAAAAGGCCGCACTGCGTATATTCAATGAATAATAACTGTGTTGTGGCCCTGCCTACACAATTCTTTCCCTGCAGTATCAATGGAGGGTGCAATGCTCTGCAGAGGCGATTTTGAGAAGAAAAAAAATATGCAGCACAGCTAACAGCAGCCAGCACAGTACTGCACACGGTTAAATATGGCCCTAGAAAGGACCGTTGAGGTTCTTGAAGGCTACACTCACTCCTAACACTCTCCCTGCCTATGCAACACTTCTGTCCCTAATGCCGGGTGCAACGCTCTGCAGAGGCGATTTTGAGAAGAAAAAAAAATTGCCACTGCTAACAGCAGCCAACACACAGCTATCAGTGGCCCTAATAAGGACCTTTGGGGGTCTTGAAGCCTACACTAACTACCAATTCTTTCCCTACAGCAGCTCCGGTACAAACAGCACTGTCCCTCATCTAACTCACAAGGCATCTGAGGCGAGCCGCGGGAGGGGCCGACTTTTATATTAGGCGGACACCTGATCTCGCCAGCCACTCACAGCAGGGGGGTGGTATAGGGCTTAAACGTTGCAGGGGGAAGTTGTAATGCCTTCCCTGTCTTTCAATTGGCCAGAAAAGCGCGCAAACGTCTCAGGGAAGGAAGTGAAAGTAACCCGAACACCGCATGGTGTTCGTTACGAATAACGAACATCCCGAACACCCTAATATCCGCACGGATATCAAGTTCGGACGAACACGTTCGCTCATCTCTAATTGTGTTAGCTTGTTTTGTGTTTCAAGGGCTTGAATATTATCAAATATCTCTTGAAAAAGTACCTTTCTTTCTCTTTTTCACATAGTGTCCTAGCCTTATGATTGAACTCCTTATGAATGCTTTGTGTGCTTTCTACATGGCATAAGGATTAAGGCCTCCCTCAGGCTCCCTTCACACAGGTGCTTTTAATGAAATCAGCACCACTCTAATTGTGTACAACTCTCTAATTGTTTACAATGGGGCCACTCACACAACCGCAGACAGCTGCTTGAACACAGTGCTTTCCAGTTGCCCCTTTGAAATGAATGGGCAGCATTTTAAAAAGCGGCACAACTTGGTACCGAATTTTTAACAGCACTAAATACCCTAGCTACACTACGTGAGAAATAAAAGCAATGCTCACCTAACAGGTGCCGTTCAGGTCCATTCCGTTGCTCTCCGGCGCTCCTTCAGGCTTCCCGTGCATTTGTCAGCGCCGACAGAACATCTATTATTGGTAACTGAGATTGAAAACCCTGCCTTCAGCAAGAGATTGCTCTAATTGGTTGTCGAATGCCCGCTCAGCCAATTAAAGCCGGCGCCCGATGCACCAATCACAGCCATTCATTGAATGGGCGATGCACAGTGTTTAAAAATGCTGAAACGTCCAAAAATAGAACATGCACCGCTCAAAAATCAGCTGCGGCTGTGTGAGCAGTCACATTTAAAACAATGGGTGCATCGCACTTCGATTAGTGCGGTGCTGAAAGTGCCGCACTAATCGTGGTAAAAAGCGCCTGTGTGAGGGGGCCTTACTTTGTGGGATGTAATGTGTTTTTGTGTCCTGGGTGAGATAGCAAAAAGTTATTGCTTTGCCATAGCTATGCCAGCGTTTTATTATATTGTTCCTTTTGAATATATTGAATATTGTGTAAGAAACTCCTCTGTTTATTGTTTGGAGCATAAATGGAGGCTATTGTGTAGATTGTGTTGTTTATAGAGCGGATTAGTATGACATTCCTTCTTTGTACATCTATTTCCTCTTGGATAAGCTGAAAGGCTATAGAATTTTTTATTGCAATTAACACTCCTCTAGACTTGGAATTGGGACTGAAATATGTTGGGCTATTTCGGGTGTTTTATATGAAAAGCATCCTTTATATGCCTGTTTTTAAGGGCTTTTCATCTCTTTAACATTACCATCTTGATCATTAAAATTGATAGTAAGGAGGGGGGCATGGCCTGATGTAGACCTAGACGGATGGATGACAGTAAGCTCCTCTCGGTATCAGCCTTCTAAGCTACAGTATAAAGAGTTCATTTCATTCCACCAGCAGCTGAAACAATTCGGAGGTCCCTTACTATAGGGACCTACCATGACCAAATGTAGGCACATCAGAGCTCCACCCCAACTGGTCTTGGACTTCTTCACGGCAAGACCATGCTGCAGCATCCAGCAGCCCGTCCTCCCCTGCAGGCGCATCAGCAAGTGTGGAGTCAACGGTGGCTTCTCCTTACTCTATCACACCCACCGCTAATCCCACGGGGATAGCTGATTCTCTAAGGAGATGAGAACTGGAGGACCTACAGCTGAGGAGGGTGAGTGGAATTGATATAAATTAGCAAATCAGTCCCACTGTAACAGGCAAGATGGCATTCATGCACATGTCACATAGAAATATGACTCCCTCACCATCTGCAAGTCGGGAGAAGCAAAGACCTAGGCTGTCTACTTCTCTCTCACTTCACAAAATGGCTCTTCCAATATAGAAGACCCTATTGCTAATGTACCCTCCACTAGTCAGCTGGCATCTGAGGACTTTATTAAGAATATGATACTGGCACTAAGGGGCTTAATCCAAAGTGATATTAATCACTTATCTTCAGTTATTAATTTCAACATGCAAGAGTTGGGAGAGTGCACAGAGCATCTAGAGAATAAAATGGAGGAAATAACCTCATCTTACAACAATCTGATTGATACCCATTATGCCCTTAATGAAGAGGTAGCCTTCATTAAAAATAAACTTGTAGACCTTGAGGATAGAAACAGATGCAACAATTTAAAATTTCGGTGAGTATCTGAGAATATAGGTCAAGCTAAATTAAAGGACTTTCTATCTAAGTTTATAATTAGAGATGAGCGAACACGTTCGGCTCCGCCCCTTTTTCGCCCGAACACCGAACTTTGCGAACACTTCAGTGTTCGGGCGAAAAAGTTCGGGGGCCGCCGTGGCAGCGCGGGGGGGTGCGGCGGGGAGTGGGGGGGAGAGGGAGAGAGAGAGGGCTCCCCCCTGTTCCCCGCTACTGCCGCCCGCGCCGCCGCGCATCTCCCCGCCCCCCGGCGGCACCCGGACACTTACGCGCGAACACTGCAGTGTTCGGCAAAGCCGGTGTCCGGGTGCGGATGTGTCCGTAACGGACACGTTCGCTCATCCCTATTTATAATCTTAATTTTTCCAAACACCCCAGGGGCATGGTCTAGCCGAGTACCAGAATGGCTGCATAGTCCGGAGCTCCGTGATCCCAGGCTCTTGAAAGCAACTTAAAAGCAACTTCAATGGCTGTCACTTACTGTGATAGCAGTCCTAAAGCTCCGTTAGCTCATAGATGACTTGCTGCAAATCCTCCCGCGCTCAGCTGGGGCACTTGGAAGAGTACTTTTCCTCGTGCGGTTGGCCGCGGGATACAGTGCCTGATGCCCCGCCTTCATCAGCCTCCCTGCCAGGAGGGGGAGTGCCTGAACTCCTCCAGCTCATCTCTGTGGGCCCTGGTGTTTCTCCAAGAAGGAAACTCTGAGCTAAGGGTGTTACATGAGACCCCCAGGTGCTCTCCCTTCCTAGTAGCAGTGCCTAGAAGATCATCACAGGGGATGAATTCCCCTAGAGAGATACAGCACTCTTCCAAAATGGTGCCTATCCGGGAGAACAGCACCACTTAAAAAAACTTAAAGAAAAGTTTTTTTTATCCAAAGAGACTCCTTAATATATGCAAGCTAGTGAGGCAATGGAATGTAATTAACTAACATACCTTATCCACAAGACTGGCTTACATTGTACTTTTCATATAGCATTACCCTTTATATTACCGTTTATATTTCTGCACATAAAATTCTATAAACCTTTTATTGCAAGAAAGTAATTTTAACAGAAAGAATAACAATACTATTGGTCTATATAACAATGCTGCTAACAACCCTTCATCAAAAACCAACGCCAGAAAACGGGTAGAGCAGGTTGAGGTAGGAGCTGGTTTAAAGGCTAAAGGCTCAGAGCATAATAAACATGCAATGATGGAGTGGTAGGGCTAGGCTTTTATAGTGTGCCTAACCAGGGGAATGGGCGGTTCCAGACAGGGAAACAGGGACTGGGTTTAACAGAAGCAAGGACAATGCTAGGATTTAGCAGGGGGCTGTCCAGCAAGCTAGATAGTTCAGCATACAGAGTTGCCGCCTGCACAATGCTGCCTGTACAATAAGCACAGGTGTTCCCAGTCCTGACACATTGTATGTAAGGCCAAAAAAGACATATGCCCATCCAATTCAGCCTTTTCTCCCCCTAATGTTGATCCAGAGGAAGGCAAAAAAAAAACAATGAGGCAGAAGCCAATTTTCCCCATTTAAGGGAACATAATCCTTTCTGAGTCAAATCTGGTAATGGGAATAATCACTGAATCAATAGCCCTTCTGAAGTTATTAATGATTATAACATAGAATATTGTTTCGCTCAAGAAATACGTCCAGGCCCCTCTTGAACTCTCATTGAATTTGCCATCACCACATCTTCAGGCAGAGTTCCATAGTCTCACTGCTCTTACCACAAAGGACCCCCTTTCTCTTTGGTGTAGAAAACTTCTTTCCTCTACCCTTAGAGGATGCTCCTTGTTACTGTCACAGTCCTGGGTATAAACAAATCATGGGAAAGAGCTCTGTATTGTCCTCTGAGATAGTTATACATAGTTATTAGGTCATCCCTCACCCATCTATTTTCTAAACTAAATCATCCCCATTTTCATAACTTTTCTCAGTATTGTAGCCCACACATTCCGTTTATTACTTTAGTTACCTGCCTTTGTACCCACTTAAGCTCTGATATGTCCTTCTTGACTACCGGTGCCCAAAACTGTAAATTCCATGTGTGGTCTCATTAGTGACTTGTAAAGAAGAATAACAATAAGAACAATGTTCTCATCATATGCCCCTAGAGCTCTTTTAATGCACCCCATGATCCTTTTTGCTTTGCCCGCAGTTGCCTGATACTGGTTGCTCCAGTTAAGCTTACAGTTAACTAAAATCCTTCTCCATGTCAGTGTTACCCAGTGGTTTCCGATTTAGTGTGTAATGGGGACATGTAATTACTCTGCCCATGTGCATAATCTTAAATTTATAAGTGTTAAACCTCATTTGCCACTTTTCTGCCCAAGCCCCCAACTTATCCATATCTTCTTGAGTCCTCTTTTGCGTTAATTCATTTACATAATTTTGTATCATCTGCACATATTGATATTTTAATATGCGATCCTACTATCAGGTCATTAATAAATATAACCTAAAACTTACTTCTATGGTACACCAATAGTAATGTAACACAGTACATTACATACACACAGTACACAATAGTAATAGTAAGCGCTGCGGAATATGTTGGCGCTATACAAATAAAGATTATTATTATTAATGGTGACTCAATCAGAATGTGTATCATTTATAACCAATCTCTGCTTTCTATCATTAAGACAGTTACCTACTCACTTACACACATTCTCGCCCAGACCAAGCGTTCTCATTTTATATACCAACCTTTTATGCGGCACAGTATTGAATGCATTGGAAAAGTCCAGATACACAAGATCCAGAGGCTCTTCCTAGTTCAGTTTACCAGAAAGAGTTTACCTCCTCATAGAAGCTGATCAGGTTGGCTTGACAGGAGTGGCTCACAAATCCATGCTGATACGGATTTATATTATATTATATTTTTCTTGAGGATAGCATCTCTTAGAAACCCTTCAAATATTTAACCCACAGTAAAAGTAAGACTTACTGACCTGTAATTTCTAGGTTATCTTTTTAAACCTTTTCTGTATATCAGCTCCACACTGGCTATGCGCCAATCCATTGGAACAGACCCTATCACTATTAAGTCCTTAAATATAAGAAACAAGGATCTGTGTATCACATTACTTAATTCCCTTAATACCTGGGGGCTTATGCAATCAGAACCCAGTGATTTGTCTGTTTATATATTTTTAAGATGGTTGTGCACTTTTCGTGGGTTAAGGCCCACGTAATGCAAAGATAATCTTTTAAACGATTGAAGGTTTTAATGTTTTAGAAATCTTTTTGCATAAAGTGTTAATGGCCACTAATTGCCATTGACACTTTATCATCTTCATTTGCATGTAAAAGGGCTCCAGAAGCTGTTTGCAGAGCTCAGCTTGTGATTAATCACATGCTCGGCTGTGTACACAGCTGCCTTGCTCTTTTTGGGGCTGCCAGCAGATTACAATGTGGAGAACAGAGCATCCTGTCTATTGAGAGACACTTTATCTCTCTGCGGCTTAGTGATGGATTTTAAGTTCACCTTAAAATCAGCGTTCAGACTAAAAGTGCATGATGCCAGCATTTATATGTAACGATTATCCCTCATTTTGAACAAATTTTGAGCAATAATCATTACGTGTAAATGGGCCTTTAGACTGGTGACAGTTAGTGGAGAGTTTACATTATCAGTCTTCATCTCATCTGACATTTAATTTTCCTCTGGGAATATATTGGAGAAAAAACTAGTTAATAGATTTACATTCTCCTCATCACTCTCTAAACATTTTCCTACATTATTTAATAAATGGTCAACAGTTTCAGTGCTAAGCTTTTTACCATTTATTTCGTTAAAGAACAGTTTATGGTTAGCTTTACTGTCTTTGCCAATAAGTCTCTCTGTCTCTACCTTTGCTGTTTTTATCTAATTTTCACATAATTTATTTTGCCCTATAGGTTTTTAGTGCTTCTTCACTGCCTTCTTCTTTTAGTTGTTTAAATGCTTTATTGTTGCTGTTTATTGCCCCATTTACATTTTTATTGAGCCACATTGGTTTTCTCCAATTACTAAGTCTTTTATTCCTGTAAGGTATGAACCTCACACAGTAAGTAATTAGGATGTTTTTAAACATTTCCCATTTACTGTTAGTTTTTCTATTTTTGAGGACATTATTCCAGTCAATAAGGTTAAGGGTAGAGATGAGCGAGCACCAAAATGCTCGGGTGCTCGTTACTCGGGACGAACTTTTCGCGATGCTCGAGGGTTCGTTTCGAGTAACGAACCCCATTGAAGTCAATGGGCGACCCGAGCATTTTTGTATTTCGCCGATGCTCGCTAAGGTTTCCTTGTGTGAAAATCTGGGCAATTCAAGAAAGTGATGGGAACGACACAGCAACGGATAGGGCAGGCGAGGGGCTACATGTTGGGCTGCATCTCAAGTTCACAGGTCCCACTATTAAGCCACAATAGCGGCAAGAGTGGGCCTCCCCCCCTCCCAAAAACTTTTACTTCTGAAAAGCCCTCATTAGCATGGCATACCTTAGCTAAGCACCACACTACCTCCAACAAAGCACAATCACTGCCTGCATGACACTCCACTGCCACTTCTCCTGGCTTACATGCTGCCCAACCCCCCCCCCCTCCCCTCCACAGCGCACACCAAAGTGTCCCTGCGCAGCCTTCAGCTGCCCTAATGCCACACCACCCTCATGTCTATTTATAAGTGTGTCTGCCATGAGGAGGAACCGCAGGCACACACTGC
Organism: Eleutherodactylus coqui; assembly: GCF_035609145.1. Taxonomy (NCBI): domain Eukaryota; kingdom Metazoa; phylum Chordata; class Amphibia; order Anura; family Eleutherodactylidae; genus Eleutherodactylus; species Eleutherodactylus coqui. Next base: position 236,457,188 of record NC_089839.1, on the reverse strand, counting down.
AGAGGGTTGGCACGGCTAGGCAGCGACCCTCTTTAAAAGGGGCGGGGCGATAGCCCACAATGCTGTACAGAAGCAATGAGAAATAGAATCCTGTGCCACCGCCATCAGGAGCTGCACACGTGGGCATAGCAATGGGGAACCTATGTGCCACACACTATTCATTCTGTCAAGGTGTCTCTGCATGCCCCAGTCAGACCGGGCTTTTTAATTCATAGACACAGGCAGGTACAACTCCCTATCGTGAAGTCCCTGTCGACCGACAGCATGGGTGGCTCCCTGGAACCCACCGGCGGTACATAAAAATATCCCATTGCATTGCCCAACACAGCTGAGGTAGTAATGTCGTGCTTAATGCAGGTGGGCTTCGGCCCACACTGCATGCCCCAGTCTGACTGGGGTTCTTTACAAGTGGAAACAGATGCATTTATAATTCCCTGTGGACCCACAGCATGGGTGGGTGCCAGGAAGCCACCGGCGGTACATAGAAATATCCCATTGCATTGCCCAACACAGCTGAGGTAGTAATGTCGTGCTTAATGCAGGTGGGCTTCGGCCCACACTGCATGCCCCAGTCAGACTGGGGTTCTTTACAAGTGGACACATGTAGGTTAAACTCCGTGTGCACCTACAGCATGGGTGGCTCCCTGGAACCCACCGGCGATACACAAAAATATCCCATTGCATTGCCCAACACAGCTAAGGTAGTAATGTCGTGCTTAATGCAGGTGGGCTCCGGCCAACACTGCATGCCCCAGTCAGACTGGTAATATGTACCTTAACAGTAACCGCGTTGGTGGTAATGTGGTGGTGACTGCGGACCTAGTAGCGCGGTTTTATTTTGTTGGTTTTCGGAATGTGGCCAGGATTAAGTGGGCCGTGGCGGGGGATGTTTTGGAGGCACTACGTGTCCTCTCCACGTGTCCGTGGTTATATGCACCTTAACAGTAACAGCGTTGGTGGGAAATGGCCTCGCCGCCATCATGTCTTTGGGAAGCCTCTGTTTCCACACCCCAGAGACATACCATTAGCAGCGGTATAGGCAGAGCCCAGAATTAGTAACATTTCAGCCGTAGCATTAGCGACAGGCCCCACTAACATATCACTAGCAGCATTATAGGGGGAGCACAGTCTTAGTTCCATTTCAGTAATAGTAGCAGCCTACACAGGCCCCAGTAACAATTCCGAAGCAGCAGTATAGTGGGAGCGCAGTCTTAGTTCCATTTCAGTAGCTGCAGTATAGCCAAGGCCCAAGTTACATTTATGTAGCTAAAGTGTAGGCCAACCCCACACACACTTCTGTACCATGAGTGCAGGCGAAGAACATAGAAATTGCTATGATTACACTGTAGGTGAGGGCCCCAAAACATTGGTGTACCAACAGTACTAATGTACCTCAGTAAAAATTGGCCATGCCCAACCAAGATGGCAGGTGAAACCCATTAATCACTTTGGTTAATGTGGCTTAAGTGGTAACTAGGCCTGGAGGCAGCCCAGTTTAACGAAAAATTGGTTCAAGTTAAAGTTTCAATGCTTTTAAGAGCATTGAAACATATAAAAATTGTTTAGAAAAATTAGATGAGTGAGCCTTGTGGCCCTAAGAAAAATTGCCCGTTCGGCGTGATTACGTGAGGTTTCAGGAGGAGGAGCAGGAGGAGGAGGAGGAGGAATATTATACACAGATTGATGAAGCAGAAATGTCCCCGTTTTGGATGGTGAGAGAGAACGATGCTTCCATCCGCGGGTGCAGCCTACGTATTGCTTAGGTATCGCTGCTGTCCGCTGGTGGAGAAGAGAAGTCTGGGGAAATCCAGGCTTTGTTCATCTTGATGAGTGTAAGCCTGTCGGCACTGTCGGTTGACAGGTGGGTACGCTTATCCGCGATGATTCCCCCAGCCGCACTAAGCACCCTCTCTGACAAGACGCTAGCCGCAGGACAAGCAAGCACCTCCAGGGCATACAGCGCGAGTTCAGGCCACGTGTCCAGCTTCGACACCCAGTAGTTGTAGGGGGCAGGGGCGTCACGGAGGACGGTCGTGCGATCGGCTACGTACTCCCTCACCATCCTTTTACAGTGCTCCCGCCGACTCAGCCTTAACTGGGGAGCGGTGACACAGTCTTGCTGGGGAGCCATAAAGCTGGCAAAGGCCTTGGAGAATGTTCCCCTGCCTGCGCTGTACATGCTGCCTGATCTCTGCGCCTCCCCTGCTACCTGGCCCTCGGAACTGCGCCTTCTGCCACTAGCGCTGTCGGATGGGAAGTTTACCATCAGTTTGTCCACCAGCGCCCTGTGGTATAGCATCATTCTCGAACCCCTTTCCTCTTCGGGAATGAGAGTGCAAAGGCTCTCCTTATAGCGTGGGTCGAGCAGTGTGTACACCCAGTAATCCGTAGTGGCCAGAATGCGTGTAATGCGAGGGTCACGAGAAAGGCATCCTAACATGAAGTCAGCCATGTGTGCCAGGGTACCTGTACGCAACACATGGCTGTCTTCACTAGGAAGATCACTTTCAGGATCCTCCTCCTCCTCCTCTTCCTCCTCCTCAGGCCATACACGCTGAAAGGATGACAGGCAAGCAGCATGGGTACCGTCAGCAGTGGGCCAAGCTGTCTCTTCCCCCTCCTCCTCATCCTCCTCATGCTCCTCCTCCTCCTCCTCCTCACCGCGCTGAGATATAGACAGGAGGGTGCTCTGACTATCCAGCGACATACTGTCTTCCCCCGGCTCTGTTTCCGAGCGCAAAGCGTCTGCCTTTATGCTTTGCAGGGAACTTCTCAAGATGCATAGCAGAGGAATGGTGACGCTAATGATTGCAGCATCGCCGCTCACCACCTGGGTAGACTCCTCAAATTTTCCAAGGACCTGGCAGATGGCTGCCAACCAGGGCCACTCTTCTGTAAATAATTGAGGAGGCTGACTCCCACTGCGCCGCGCAAGTTGGAGTTGGTATTCCACTATAGCTCTACGCTGCTCATAGAGTCTGGCCAACATGTGGAGCGTAGAGTTCCACTGTGTGGGCACGTCGCACAGCAGTCGGTGCACTGGCAGATTAAACCGATGTTGCAGTGTCCGCAGGGTGGCAGCGTGCGTGTGGGATTTGCGGAAATGTGCGCAGAGCTGGCGCACCTTTCCAAGCAGGTATGACAAGTGGGGGTAGCTTTTCAGAAAGCGCTGAACCACCAAATTAAAGACATGGGCCAGGCATGGCACGTGCGTGAGGCTGCCGAGTTGCAGAGCCGCCACCAGCTTACGGCCGTTGTCACACACGACCATGCCCGGTTGGAGGCTCAGCGGCGCAAGCCAGTGGTCGGTCTGCTCTGTCAGACCCTGCAGCAGTTCGTGGGCCGTGTGCCTCTTCTCTCCTAAGCTGAGTAGTTTCAGCACGGCCTGCTGACGCTTGCCCACCGCTGTGCTGCCACGCCGCGTGACACCGACTGCTGGCGACGTGCTGCTGACACATCTTGATTGCGAGACAGAGGTTGCGTTGGAGGAGGAGGAGGAGGAAGGTGCTTTAGTGCAGGAAGCATACACCGCCGCAGATACCACCACCGAGCTGTGGCCCGCAATTCTGGGGGTGGGTAGGACGTGAGCGGTCTCAGGCTCTGACTCTGTCCCAGCCTCCACTAAATTCACCCAATGTGCCGTCAGGGAGATATAGTGGCCCTGCCCGCCTGTGCTTGTCCACGTGTCCGTTGTTAAGTGGACCTTGGCAGTAACCGCGTTGGTGAGGGTGCGTACAATGTTGCGGGAGACGTGGTCGTGCAGGGCTGGGACGGCACATCGGGAAAAGTAGTGGCGACTGGGAACCGAGTAGCGCGGGGCAGCCGCCGCCATCATGCTTTTGAAAGCCTCCGTTTCCACAAGCCTATACGGCAGCATTTCTAGGCTGATCAATTTTGCAATGTGCACGTTTAACGCTTGAGCGTGCGGGTGCGTGGCGTCGTACTTGCGCTTGCGCTCAAACTGTGGCACTAGCGACGTCTGGACGCTACGCTGAGAGACATTGCTGGATGGGGCCGAGGACAGTGGAGGTGAGGGTGTGGGTGCAGGCCAGGAGACGGTAGTGCCTGTGTCCTCAGAGGGGGGTTGGATCTCAGTGGCAGGTTGGGGCACAAGGGGAGAGGCAGTGGTGCAAACCGGAGGCGGTGAACGGGCATCGTCCCACCTTGTGGGGTGCTTGGCCATCATATGCCTGCGCATGCTGGTGGTGGTGCCTCCCCAGCTGATCTTGGCGCGACAAAGGTTGCACACCACTGTTCGTCGGTCGTCAGGAGTCTCTGTGAAAAACTGCCACACCGTAGAGCACCTTGACCTGTGCAGGGTGGCATGGCGCGAGGGGGCGCTTTGGGAAACAGTTGGTGGATTATTCGGTCTGGCCCTGCCTCTACCCCTGGCCACCGCACTGGCTCGGCCTGTGCCCACACCCTCACTTGGCCCTCCGCGTCCTCGGCCGCGTCCACGTCCTCTAGGCCTACGCCTACCCCTCAGCATGCTGTATTAGCAGTGATTTGATTTCACAGGCAGGAAAGAAATTGGCGCAAGCCTGCAGGCCAAATATGGTTTTTTTAACTTTTTTTTAAAAAGGAAAGGCCCACTGCCTCTAGTGAATGAATAATAAGTTTAATAACTGTGTTGCGGCCCTGCAAAAGTGTCACAGAACTTTACTGTTGCAGAGTTATTAACTGTGGCAGAGCAGGTATTTCCCAGGCAGGAAAGAAATTGGCGCAAGGCTGCACTCAACCGTAGCTGGTTGCGTCTGATTTTTTTACGTTCTCCACGCAGCACACACGTACCCAGAGCCCTTAGGACTGACAGAGGCAGGGCAAATATACTTTTTTCCCTTTTGTTAAAAAAGAAAAGGCCCACTGCGTCTATTCAATGACTAATATAACTGTGTTGCGGCCCTGCAAAAGTGTCACAGAACTTTACTGTTGCAGAGTTATTAACTGTGGCAGAGCAGGTATTTCCCAGGCAGGAAAGAAATTGGCGCAAGGCTGCACTCAACCGTAGCTGGTTGCGTCTGATTTTTTTACGTTCTCCACGCAGCACACACGTACCCAGAGCCCTTAGGACTGACAGAGGCAGGGCAAATATACTTTTTTCCCTTTTGTTAAAAAAGAAAAGGCCCACTGCGTCTATTCAATGACTAATATAACTGTGTTGCGGCCCTGCAAAAGTGTCACAGAACTTTACTGTTGCAGAGTTATTAACTGTGGCAGAGCAGGTATTTCCCAGGCAGGAAAGAAATTGGCGCAAGGCTGCACTCAACCGTAGCTGGTTGCGTCTGATTTTTTTACGTTCTCCACGCAGCACACACGTACCCAGAGCCCTTAGGACTGACAGAGGCAGGGCAAATATACTTTTTTCCCTTTTGTTAAAAAAGAAAAGGCCCACTGCGTCTATTCAATGACTAATAACTGTGTTGTGGCCCTGCCTACACAATTCTGTGCCTGTAGTATCAATGCAGGGTGCAATGCTCTGCACCGCCGATTTTGAGAAAAAAAAAAAAAAAGCAACACAGCTAACAGCAGCCTGCACAGTACTCCACACAGTTAAATGTGGCCCTAGAAAGGACCGTTGAGGTTCTTGAAGGCTACACTCACTCCTAACACTCTCCCTGCCTAAGCACCACTTATGTCCCTAATACCGGGTGCAATGCTCTGCACTGCCGATTTTGAGAAAAAAAAAATTTTCTCCACTGCTAACAGCAGCCTGCACACACGTAGATGTGGCCCTAAGAAGGACCGTTGGGGTTCTTGAAGCCTACACTCACTACAAATACTCTCCCTACAGCAACTCCAATAGAACAGCACTTTCCCTCAGCTAACTCACACGCCATCTGAGGCGAGCCACGGGAGGGGCCGACTTTTATACTCGGGTGACATCTGATCGCCCCAGCCACTCACAGCAGGGGGGTGGTATAGGGCTTGAACGTCACAGGGGGAAGTTGTAATGCCTTCCCTGTCTTTCAATTGGCCAGAAAAGCGCGCTAACGTCTCAGAGAGGAAACTGAAAGTAACCGGAACACCGCGTGGTACTCGTTACGAGTAACGAGCATCCCGAACACCCTAATATTCGCACGAATATCAAGCTCGGACGAGTACGTTCGCTCATCTCTAGTTAAGGGCATCACTAAGCTGATAAAACTAATCCTTCCTAAAGTTTTGTATTTTCATAGGCTCCCTTTAAAACTTTATCTTGAAAGACAAGTTGAAATTTACTATATTATGCTCACTATTTCCTCTGTGTCCCACAACCTGCACACCTGTTATTCGGTCAGGTCTGTTGATTAATATTAATTCCAGCATGGCAGTCCCCCCCAGTTGGGTCCTATACAAGTTAGGTAAGGTAATTATCTTTAGTAATCAACAGAAAGTTGTTACCTTTATGAAAAATGCAGGTTTCTGCTTCCCAGCTTATTTCTGGATAGTTAAAGTCCACCATAATAATTAACTCACTGTGATTTGCTGCTTCATCTATTTGCTTCATTAACAGATTTTAAGTAGTTTCTGTTATATTTGGTGATCTACAGAAAACCCCTTTGAGGATTTTAAGCTATACGTGTTGATTGTGCCAGGGACTTCCTCACAAAGAACGTTATGATATGATCTTCCAATTATGCTCTGTGCAATGTATTGTTTCCTGTTTCACTTCTGGAGCCAACAATAAAAAAACAAAAGCTCTAACTGTTGACAATAGAATGCATCAACAATGTGATTTTGCAAGCCTGGAATGTGTACAGCTATGAACAGAATATTCCAGGATTGAAAAAGCACAGACACGTTCACTAAGTGACTACCCCAAATCTCAACAGCCCAAATTGGGAACAACTCCAAGAAAAAAAACACAACTTAGCCATCAAACAAACATTCCACAATTCATATGGCAATGACTCATGCTTCAACTACCCTGAAAGAAGGCCCGATATCTTACAGAAACTGCTACATCTATCAACAGGTATACATTAATTTTGGATAACGACTAGAGATGAGCGAACATACTCGTCTGAGCTTGATACTCGTTCGAGTATTAGCGTGTTCGAGATGCTCATTACTCGAGACGAGTACCACGCGATGTTTGAGTTACTTTCACTTTCATCTCTGAGACGTTAGCGCGCTTTTCTGGCCAATAGAAAGACAGGGAAGGCATTACAACTTCCCCCTGCGACGTTCAAGCCCTATACCACCCCCCTGCAGTGAGTGGCTGGCGAGATCAGGTGTCACACGAGTATATAAATCGGCCCCTCCCGCGGCTCGCCACAGATGCATTCTGACAGAGATCAGGGACAGTGCTGCTGGTGCCGGAACTGCTATAGGGAGAGCGTTAGGAGTTATTTTAGGTTTCAAGAACCCCAACGGTCCTTCTTAGGGCCACATCTAACCGTGTGCAGTAGTGTGGAGGCTGCTTTTTGCAGTGTTGCACATTTTTTTCTTTTTGTATATCGGCCGTGCAGAGCATTGCGTCCTGCAGTAATTTTACATTGTCCAGGGCCAGTAGTGGTGAGGCAGGGACAGAAGACATATTTAGTGTATATAGGCAGTGGGCCTTTCCAAAAACATTTGGGGAAAAAAATCTATTTGGGCTGCCTGTGACCGTCCTCTGTGTACTGGGTCTCTGCTGGGGGTAGTTGTCCTAATTCATACGCAGCCAGCTAAGTGTTACAGCAGGCTTGCGCAAAATTCATTCCTGCCTCTGTGTTGCCTCTTACATCACCGCTGTATTCCTGTCCACAAGTGTACTGGGTCTCTGCTGGGGGTAGTTGTCCTAATTCATACGCAGCCACCTAAGTGTTACAGCAGGCTTGCGCAAAATTCTTTCCTGCCTCTGTGTTGCCTGTTACATCACCGCTGTATTCCTTTTCACAGTGAAACAGTCTGCAGTAATTTTACATTGTCCAGGGCCAGTAGTGGTGAGGCAGGGACAGAAGACATATTTAGTGTATATAGGCAGTGGGCCTTTCCAAAAACATTTGGGAAAAAAAAATCTATTTGGGATGCCTGTGACCGTCCTCAGTGTACAGGGTCTCTGCTGGAGGTAGTTGCCCTAATTCATACGCAGCCAGCTAAGTGTTACAGCAGGCTTGCGCAAAATTCTTTCCGGGCTCTGCTGTGCGCTCCGTAAGCGAAGTCAGCCTCCAACCGCAGGCCAATAAGCGGCACATTTAATTACAGCGTTCTGTTTCTGCACTACTGGTAATACAGCATGCTGAGGGGTAGGGGTAGGCCTAGAGGACCTGGACGCGGGCGAGGACGCGGAGGCCCAAGTCAGTGTGTGGGCACAGGCCAAGCCAGTGCGGTGGCCAGGGGTAGAGGCAGGGCCAGACCGAATAATCCACCAACTGTTTCCCAAAGCGCCCCCTCGCGCCATGCCACCCTGCAGAGGCCAAGGTGCTCTAAGGTGTGGCAGTTTTTCACAGAGACGCCTGACGACTGACGAACAGTGGTGTGCAACCTTTGTCACGCCAAGATCAGCTGGGGAGCCACCACCACCACCATGCGCAGGCATATGATGGCCAAGCACCCCACAAGGTGGGACGAAGGCCGTTCACTGCCTCCAGTTTGCACCACTGCCTCTCCCTCTGTGCCCCAACCTGCCACTGAGATCCAACCCCCCTCTCAGGACACAGGCACTAGTGCCTACCGGCCTGCACCCACACCCTCACCTCCGCTGTCCTCGGCCCCATCCACCAATGTCTATCAGCGCAGCGTCCAGATGTCGCTAGCGCAACTGTTTGAGCGCAACCGCAAGTACGCCGGCACGCACCCGCACGCTCAAGCGTTAAACGTGCACATAGCCAAATTGATCAGCCTGGAGATGCTGCCGTATAGGGTTGTGGAAACGGAGGCTTTCAAAAGCATGATGGCGGCGGCGGCCCCGCGCTACTCGGTTCCCAGTCGCCACTACTTTCCCGATGTGCCGTCCTAGCCCTGCACGACCACGTCTCCCGCAACATTGTACGTGCCTTCACCAACGCGGTTACTGCCAAGGTACACTTAACAACGGACACATGGACAAGCACAGGCGGGCAGGGCCACTATATCTCCCTGACGGCACATTGGGTGAATTTAGTGGAGGCTGGGACAGAGTCAGAGCCTGGGACCGCTCACGTCCTACCCACCCCCAGAATTGCGGGCCCCAGCTCGGTGCTGGTATCTGCGGCGGTGTATGCTTCCTCCACTAAACCACCCTCCTCCTCCTCCTCCTCCAACGCAACCTCTGTCTCGCAATCAAGATGTGTCAGCAGCAGCACGTCGCCAGCAGTCGGTGTCGGTGTCGCGTGGCAGCACAGCGGTGGGCAAGTGTCAGCAGGCCGTGCTGAAACTACTCAGCTTAGGAGAAAAGAGACACACGGCCCACGAACTGCTGCAGGGTCTGACAGAGCAGACCGACCACTGGCTTTCGCCGCTGAGCCTCCAACTGGGCATGGTCGTGTGTGACAACGGCCGTAACCTGGTGGCGGCTCTGCAGCTCGGAAGCCTCACGCACGTGCCATGCCTGGCCCATGTCTTTAATTTGGTGGTTCAGCGCTTTCTGAAAAGCTACCCACACTTGTCATACCTGCTCGGAAAGGTGCGCCGGGTCAGCGCACATTTCCGCAAGTCCAAGACGGACGCTGCCACCCTGCGGACCCTGCAACATTGGTTTAATCTGCCAGTGCACCGACTGCTGTGCGACGTGCCCACACGGTGGAACTCTACGCTCCACATGTTGGCCAGACTCTATGAGCAGCGTAGAGCTATAGTGGAATACCAACTCCAACATGGGTGGCGTAGTGGGAGTCAGCCTCCTCAATTCTTTACAGAAGAGTGGGCCTGGTTGGCAGCCATCTGCCAGGTCCTTGGAAACTTTGAGGAGTCTACCCAGATGGTGAGCGGGGATGCTGCAATCATTAGTGTCACCATTCCTCTGCTATGCCTCTTGAGAAGTTCCCTGCAAAGCATAAAGGCAGATGCTTTGCGCTTGGAAACGGAGGCGGGGGAAGACAGTATGTCGCTGGATAGTCAGAACACCCTCATGTCTATATCTCAGCGCGTTGAGGAGGAGAGGGAGGAGCATGAGGAAGAGGGTGAAGAGACAGCTTGGCCCACTGCTGAGGGTACCCATGCTGCTTGCCTATCATCCTTTCAGCGTGTATGGCCTGAGGAGGAGGAGGAGGATCCTGAAAGTGATCTTCCTAGTGAGGACAGCCATGTGTTGCGTACAGGTACCCTGGCACACATGGCTGACTTCATGTTAGGATGCCTTTCTTGTGACCCTCGCGTTACACGCATTCTGGCCACTACGGATTACTGGGTGTACACACTGCTCGACCCACGGTATAAGGAGAACCTTTCCACTCTCATACCCGAAGAGGAAAGGGGTTCGAGAGTGATGCCATACCACAGGACTCTGGCGGACAAACTGGTGGTAAAATTCCCATCCGACAGCGCTAGTGGCCGAAGGCGCAGTTCCGAGGGCCAGGTAGCAGGGGAGGCGCGGAGATCAGGCAGCATGTACAGCACAGGCAGGGGAACACTCTCTAAGGCCTTTGACAGCTTTCTGGCTCCCCAAGCAAGTCTGTGTCACCGCTCCCCAGTCAAGGCTGAGTCGGCGGGAGCACTGTAAAAGGATAGTGAGGGAGTACGTAGCCGATCGCACGACCGTCCTCCGTGACGCCCCTGCTCAGTACAACTACTGGGTGTCGAAGCTGGACACGTGGCCTGAACTCGCGCTGTATGCCCTGGAGGTGCTTGCTTGTCCTGCGGCTAGCGTCTTGTCAGAGAGGGTGTTTAGTGCGGCTGGGGGAATCATCACAGATAAGCGTACCCGCCTGTCAACCGACAGTGCCGACAGGCTAACACTTATCAAGATAAACAAAGCCTGGATTTCCCCAGACTTCTCTTCTCCACCAGCGGACAGCAGCGATACCTAAACAATACGTAGGCTGCACCCGCGGATGGAAGCACTGTTCTCTATCACCATCAAAAACGTGGACCTTTTTGCTTCATCAATCTGTGTATAATATTCATCCTCCTCCTCCTACTCCTCCTCCTGAAACCTGACGTAATCACGCCGAACGGTCAATTTTTCTTAGGCCCACAAGGCTCAGTCATATAATTTTTGTAAACAATTTTTATACGTTTCAATGCTCATTAAAGCGTTGAAACTTGCACCTGAACCAATTTTTATTTTAACTGGGCTGCCTCCAGGCCAAGTTACAAATTAAGCCACATTAACAAAAGCGATTAATGGGTTTCACCTGCCCTCTTGGTTGGGCATGGGCAATTTTTCTGACGTACATTAGTACTGTTGGTACACCAATTTTTTGGGGCCCTCGCCTACAGTGTAATCCAATTAATTTTTTGCCCACCTGCATTAAAGCTGACCTCAGCTGTGCTGGGCACTGCAATGGGATATATTTATATAACGCCGGTGGCTTCCTGGCACCCACCCATGCTGTGGGTCCACACGGAGTTGTAACTGCATGTGTCCACTTCCAAAGAACCCCAGTCTGACTGGGGCATGCAATGTGGGCCGAAGCCCACCTGCATTAAACATGACATTACCTCAGCTGTGATGGGCAATGCAATGGGATATATTTATGTGCCGCCGGTGGCTTCCTGGCACCCACCCATGCTGTCGGTCCACACGGAGTTGTAACTGCATGTGTCCACTTCTAAAGAACCCCAGTCTGACTGGGGCATGCAGTGTGGGCCGAAGCCCACCTGCATTAAACATGACATTACCTCAGCTGTGATAGGCAATGCAATGGGATATATTTATGTACCGCCGGTGGCTTCCTGGCACCCACCCATGCTGTGGGTGCACACGGAATTCCCATTGCGGAGTTGTACCTATCTGTGTCTATGAATTAAAAACCCCGGTCAGGTTGGGGCATGCAGTGTGGGCCGAAGCCCACCTGCATTTCATCTCACGTTAGCTCTGCTGTCCAGGGCACTGCAATGGGATACATTTATGTACAGCCGGTGGGTTCCAGGGAGCCACCCATGCTGTGGGTGCACACGGAATTCCCATTGCGGAGTTGTACCTGCCTGTGACTATTTATAAAAAAACGCGGTCTGACTGGGGCATGCAGACATCTTGACAGAATAAATAGTGTGTGGCACATTGGTTCCCCATTGCTATGCCCACGTGTGCAGCTCCTGATGGCGGTGGCACAGGATTATATTTCTCATTGCTTCTGTACAGCATTGTGGGCTATTGCCCCGCCACTTTTAAAGAGGGTCGCTGCCTAGCCATGCCAACCCTCTGCAGTGTGTGCCTGCGGTTCCTCGTCATGGCAGACGCACTTATAAATAGACATGAGCGTGGTGTGGCATGAGGGCAGCTGAAGGCTGCGCAGGGACACTTTGGTGTGTGCTGTGGACACTGGGTCGTGCGGGGGGTTGGGCAGCATGTAACTCAGGAGAAGTGGCAGCGGAGTGTCATGCAGGCAGTGATTGTGCTTTGTTGGAGGTAGTGTGGTGCTTAGCTAAGGTATGCATTGCTAATGAGGGCTTTTCAGAAGTAAAAATTGTTGGGAGCGGGGGGCACTCTTGCCGCTATTGTGGCTTAATAGTGGGACCTGGGAACTTGAGATGCAGCCCAACATGTAGCCCCTCGCCTGCCCTATCCGTTGCTGTGTCGTTCCCATCACTTTCTTGAATTGCCCAGATTTTTACAAATGGAAACCTTAGCGAGCATCGGCGAAATACAAAAATGCTCGGGTCGCCCATTGACTTCAATGGGGTTCGTTACTCGAAACGAACCCTCGAGCATCCCGAAAATTTCGTCCCGAGTAACGAGCACCCGAGCATTTTGGTGCTCGCTCATCTCTAATAATTATGTTAATGATTCTAAAATGCATGTATTACATTCTAAAAAATACAAGTGTCATAATTACATAGCATATATATATAATCATATGTGTAGTTTTAATCTAAAAAGATCCATAAAATTGACATCTATGTTAATGAAACTATTAAATTAAAATTGCATTATTAAATTTTTTGCATTGTTAAATTTTTTTCTAAAGTTTCGTTTAAACCTATGGGGTGTAAAGTGTTGAATTTATATATAAAAAAACATCTCCTTTGCTTATAGTCTAGAGAATTCACCTATTAGAATTTTTTCTAATGGAGTAATGGATAGTCCTGACGGATCAGAGTTGTGGTATAATGAAAAATATTTTGAGACACTGTGTTTCATATAGCTTCTCTTAATATTATATCTATGCTGGTTGAGTCTGCAACGTAAAGAATTAGTAGGCCGTCCTATGTACCGTAAATGGCAGGGGCACTCTATTAAATATATTAAGTTTTCCGAACTACAATTCAAAAATTGTTTGATTTGATACGGCTGAATTTCTGGTCCCAAAGAAACAGTTTTTCTCTTATTGCAAATGTCTTGACAACATTTACAACCTGGTTTTCCACGCTTGTAGGAACCCAAGGATTGGGAAACAGATGTTATATTGATAATTTTCTGAGAGTTATTTGTACATGGGTGAGAAGGGGCCAATATATTGCCAAAGGTCCTATTTCTCCTGTATGTCAAAAACTGTTTCTTGATTTAAACAAAAGATGATGACACATTACCTTAAGAATAGGAAACACCGTACTACAAAATACAGAGCTAAGAATGATTAGATTGCATACACATTAGCTGCTCAGTGTTTGTTTTGGCCAAAGGCGAGTACTGTTGCTTCAAGCAAACTTCTATTTAAGGCTCGGTTCACATCACATTCCTGCTTTACCACAAAGGTCTACATTTTATTTTATATTGTAATACCTTGTAAAAAATATACAAACATTTGCCTATTTGAGCCCATGTCTACATTTGTCTTGTAGGTATAGGCATATGTATGTAATTTAGGGTGATCGCAAGAAATTGATGTCCAAATTTCTTTAACAGGAACCCTTTAAAAGTTGCCAATTGGTGTTAAAACAAGATTGTCAAAGTTTCAGCTTTATCGGATAATTTTAAGACCTACTTTAGGAACTTTAATCCCTTAGTTACCAAGCCTGTTTGCTCCTTAATGACCTAAATGAAGCTACATTTTGGAAATATTACATGTGTCACTTTAACATAGAATAGCTCTGTAAATGTTTTGCATATCCAAGTGATTCTGACTTTGTTTTTTCACCACATGTTGTACTTCATTTAGGTGTTAAAAATAGTCCAATAGAATTTTTGTATATTTATTGAAGGCGCCAAAATTGGAAACATTTTTTAAAAATTGTCATTTTTTCCACATTTTCAATTGTAATTTATCAAATATACATACTGTACAAATATATTTGATAAGATATATATTTCCATCTGTTTACTTTATTTTGGATGCAAATTTGAAAAGCTTTCGTTTTTTTTTTAACCATTTAGAAGACGTACAAATTTAAAATTGATTATCACCATTTCGAGGAACACTTTGTTTTCCTATACCAAGTCAAGATTGCAAAGGCTCATAGGTGTCAGAATGATAGATACCCCCATAAATGACTCCATTTTAAAACCTACACCCCTTAACGTATTCACTGAGGGGGGTCAGGAGTATTTTGACCCCACAGCTTTTTTTCAGGAGTTAATGACATTAAGAGGAGAAAAAATAAATTCCATATTTTTGCAAATATGTCACTTTAAAGACAGTTTTTTTCTATAGTGCACATGAAAATGAGAATTTACACCCCAAATGGATACCCCTGTTTGTCCCACATTTAGAAACATACCCGTTGTGGCCCTAATGTTATGTCCGCATGCACAATGGGGCCCAAACCGAAAGGAGCAGCTGGTGACTTTCAGAACAGTCATTTTGCTTGAAGGGGATCTAGGCCCCATTGCCCACTTGTAGAGCCCCTGAGCGACCAAAACAATATATAGCTCCCATTTTGAAAACTACACCCCTTAACAAATTCATCTAGGGGTGTACTGCATATTTTTACCGTACTGTTTTTGAATGAATCTAACCAAAGCAGAAGAAAAAAAAATACAGTTTTCATTTTTTTTGGCAATTGTGTCATTTTAAAAACTGTTTTTTTTTCTACAGCACACATAAGAATGAAGACTTGCACCCCAAAATGGATACCTCTCTTTGTCCGGTGTTCAGAAACATACCCATTGTGGGCTTAATTTTATGTCTGTATGCACAACGGGCCCAAAATGAAAGGAATAGCCTTTAGCTTTCAGAACAGGCATTTTGCTTAAAGGGGTTGTCTCGAGGAAGCACTGATTTTTTTTTTTTGCCCAGTCCCCCTAATTAAGCATACATTACTAAGCCCCCCTGTAAATGACTTTTCTAGCTGGTTTCTGGTTACCAGCTGTGTCTCCCTGACAACCAGACGCCACGCAGCCGCCGACTGGACCCCTGGATTGAACACGGCCGACCACGGCACACAGTCACCCACCGCCAGGCAGCAGGTAACCGGCGCAGCCCCCCCGGCACAGCGGCAGCCCCCCCGGCACAGCGACAGCCCCCCCCGGCACAGCGGCAGCCCCCCCCCGGCACAGCGACAGCCCCCCCGGCACAGCGACGCCCCCCCCCCCCGGCACAGCGGCAGCCCCCCCGGAACAGCGGCAGCCCCCTCGGCACAGCAACAGCCCCCCCCCCCCGGCACAGCGGCAGCCCCCCCGGCACAGCGACAGCCCCCCCGACACAGCGGCAGCCCCCTCGGCACAGCAACAGCCCCTCCCCCCGGAACAGCGACAGCCCCCCCAGCACAGCGACAGCCCCCCCCGGCACAGCGACAGCCCCCCCGGCACAGCGACAGCCCCCCCCCCCCCGGCACAGCGGCAGCCCCCCCGACACAGCGGCAGCCCCCTCGGCACAGCAACAGCCCCTCCCCCCCGGAACAGCGACAGCCCCCCCGGCACAGCGACAGCCCCCCCCGGCACAGCGACGCCCCCCCCCCCCCGGCACAGCGGCAGCCCCCCCGGAACAGCGGCAGCCCCCTCGGCACAGCAACAGCCCCCCCCCGGCACAGCGACAGCCCCCCCGGCACAGCGGCAGCCCCCCCGGCACAGCGGCAGCCCCCCCGGCACAGCGACAGCCCCCCCCGGCACAGCGGCAGCCCCCCCGGCACAGCGGCAGCCCCCTCGGCACAGCAACAGCCCCTCCCCCCGGAACAGCGACAGCCCCCCCCGGCACAGCGGCAGCCCCCCCGGAACAGCGACAGCCCCCCCGGCACAGCGACAGCCCCCCCCCGGCACAGCGGCAGCCCCCCCGACACAGCGGCAGCCCCCTCGGCACAGCAACAGCCCCTCCCCCCGGAACAGCGACAGCCCCCCCGGCACAGCGACAGCCCCCCCCGGCACAGCGGCAGCCCCCCCGTCACAGCGACAGCCCCCCCGGCACAGCGACGCCCCCCCCCGGAACAGCGGCAGCCCCCCGGCACAGCGGCAGCCCCCTCGGCACAGCGACAGCCCCCCCCCCCGGCACAGCGACAGCCCCCCCGGAACAGCGGCAGCCCCCCCGGCACAGCGACAGCCCCCCCGGAACAGCGGCAGCCCCCCCCCCCGGCACAGCGGCAGCCGCCCCCCCCCGACACAGCGACAGCCCCCCGGCCCATCACTTACCTGGACGGCAGGACGGCTGGGCGGCTTCTCGGGACAGCTGGGCGGCTCTGCACCTTCCTCTAACAGAGGATGGTACAGAATGGCCGCTCCAGCGCACTCCCGAGCAGTGACAGCTCGTCTGCGCATGCGCAGAAGAGCTGTAGCGGGGAGCACACTGAAGCGGCTCGGGCTGAAAGGAGAAGACCGGACTGCGCAAGCGCGTCTAAAAAAGCAAGCTGCCAGCGAAATTAGACGGAACCATGGAGACGAGGACGCTAGCAACGGAGCAGGTAAGTGAATAACTTCTGTATGGCTCATATTTAATGCACGATGTATATTACAAAGTGCATTAATATGGCCATACAGAAGTGTATAACCCCACTTGATTTCGCGAGACAACCCCTTTAAAGGGGTTTTAGCCCCCATTGCCCACTTGTAGAGCCATTGAGCGACCAAAATGATAGAGAAACCCCACAAATGACTCCATTTTGAAAACTAGACCCCTTAACAAATTCATCCAGTGGTGTACTGCATATTTTGATCCCACAGTTTTTGAATGAATCTAAGCAAAGCAGAAGGAAATAATTACGATTTTCATTTTTTTGGCAATTGTGTCAATTTAAACAATTCTTTTGTACAGCATACATATAAATAAAGATTTGCACCCCAGAATAGATACCCCTGTTTGTTCCTTGCTTAGAAACATACCCATTGTGGCCCTAATCTACTTAAAGAACACATGGCTAGGCCTATAATGGAGGGAACACCCTTTGGATTTCAGGGCACAATTGAATAAATTCCAGGCCCCATTGCACTCTTGTAGAGCCCTTGAGTGGTTAAAACGATGGAGAACCTCCACAAACGACCACATTTTGAAAACTAGACCCCTTAGCAAATTTATCTAGGGGTGTACTGTGTATTTTGTCCATACAGTTTTTGAATGAATCTAAGCAAAGCAAAAGGAAATCATTACGATTTTTATTTTTTTGGCAATTGTGTCATTTTAAAAACAGGTTTTTGTTTTGTACAGCACACACATGAATGAAGACTTTCACCCCAAAATGGATCCCCCTGTTTGTCTTGTGTTCAGAAAAATATGCATTGTGCCCCTAATCTACTTATAGAATATATGGCTGGGCCTATAATGGAGGGAACACCCATTGGATTTCAGGGCACAACTGAATAAATTCTGGGCTCCATTGCACAATTCTGCAGGGAAAAAAAAGTCTCCCTAAGAATAATCCCCCCTCTCCACACCCTTTTTGGTGTTCCTTCAATCTTAGATAAAAGAAATAATGTCCAAAGACAGGCAATTACGGAGGCTGATTGGGATAGGCACATGGGGCAATAAAACTGGCTATCCCTACTCCTCCTATGCTTTTTTGGGGAGTATTTCTTGACCTCGGTGGCAGGATATAAAAAGTGGTACTCTGCGAGCCTTCATACGCTTGCTGTGGTGGGGCGGTGATCTCACACAGAAGACGCTCAACAAGCTGCTCCTGGAATTGCAAGAAGGTGAACGTTCCTGGGGCTTCTTGTAGATTACGTATTACAGGTAGCGATCTGAATAACGCAGGCCTCACCCGGCCGTATGTGGAATCTACTTGCGGAGGATAAAGATACCCTCGGGGGCCAAATCCGGGGACCTTGGGTATGTAATTCCATCTCCTCTCACGGATACGATCTGTAAGCGGAGATGAAATTTTAATTTTTAAACTTTTTTTTCACCTTTTAACTTTCCATGATCACCGTTACCAGATGGATAATGGTGATCGGGAACTGCATACAGCGGTCCCTTGTGACATCTCCCTGCACTCAGCTATCCTTGACAGCCACATCAGCGCATGTGCAGAAGCCCACGGCAGGTGTAGATCGCCGCCGGAGATCATGGAGGACGGGGGTGATTATTTTCACCTCCCCTCATGAATCCCATCCATGAGGTGAGGTGAAACTTTAACTTTTTCACCTTTTTTCACTTTTCCGTGATCACCGTTATCCATCGGCAAGGTCTTACCTGCTCGGCAAGGTGCGCCGCGTCTGCGCACATTTCCGCAAATCCACCATGGATGCCAGCCTGAGGACCCTGCAACGTCAGTTTCAGCTGCCAGAGCACCAACTGCTGTGCGACGTGCCCGCACGCTTGAATTCTATGCTGCACATGTTGGCCAGGCTGTATGAGCAGTGTAGAGCAAAAGTGGAATAACAGCTGCAACATGGGCGACGGAGTGGTAGTCTGCCTCCGCAATTCTTTACTGAGGAGTAGAGATGAGCGAGCATACTCGTCCGAGCTTGATGCTCGTTCGAGTATTAGGGTGCTCGAGATGCTCGTTACTTGAGACGAGCACCACGCGGTACTCGTCTCGATTAAACGAGCACTGACCATTGAATTCAATGGAGCCGGCAATACAGCCGGCTCCATTGAAAGCAATGGCCTGCCGGTGAGCGCGGAATGAATTGTCGGGAAGGGGTTAAATATATAAGCCCTTCCCTGCAATTCATCCAGAAATGTGTAAAAAAAAAATATATATATACTTACCTGGTCCCAGCAGTCCGAGTTCAGCGCGGCCAGCGGCAGTCCTCCTGAACTGCTCTGAACATCTGTGAGTAGTATTCAGCAGCCGGGGATTTAAAATACCCGCCTGCTGAATGAGCTGCCTCTAATTGGTCACAGCCTGACCAATCAGAGGCAGATTCCACTCACACACCCATTCATGAATTTATGAATGGGTGTGTGACTGCTGCCTCTGATTGGCTCAGCGCGACCAATCAGATGAGAGGCAGCAGTCACTCACCCATTCATAAATTCATGAATGGGTGTGTGAGTGGAATCTGCCTCTGATTGGTCAGGCTGTGACCAATTAGAGGCAGCTCATTCAGCAGGCGGGGATTTGAAATCCCCAGCTGCTGAATACTACTCACAGCTGTTCAGAGCAGTTCAGGAGGACTGCCGCTGGCCGCGCTGAACTCCGTCTGCCGGGACCAGGTGAGTATATATATATTTTTTATTTTTACACATTTCTGGATGAATTGCAGAGAAGGGCTTATATATTTAACCCCTTCCCGACAATTCATCCCGCGATCGCCGGCAGCCCATTGCTTTCAATGGAGCCAGCTGTATTGCCGGCTCCATTGAATTCAATGGGCTAACATCGTTCTGCCGGGACAAGGTGAGTATATATTTTTTTAATTTTTACACATTTCTGGATGAATTGCAGGGAAGGGCTTATATATTTAAGCCCTTCCCGACAATTCATCCTGTGCTAGCCGGCAGCCCATTGCTTTCAATGGAGCCTGCTGTATTGCCGGCTCCATCGAATTCAATCGGCTAACATCGTTCTTCTCTGCCACAGCTGTTACAGCTGTGGCAGAGGAGAACGATCTTTACGCTGACAGTGCGGGGGGGGGGGGGTCTCACTCTTGCCACTATTGTGGCTTAATAGTGGGACCTGGGAACTTGAGATGCAGCCCAACATGTAGCCCCTCGCCTGCCCTATCCGTTTCTGTGTTGTTCCCATCACTTTCTTGAATTTCCCAGGTTTTCACAAATAATAATAATAATCTTTATTTGTATAGCACCATCATATTCCGCAGCGCTTACATAGACGGGGGATACAGAAAGACAAAAGTACAAACATTACAGAACCATGGTTACATAGTAATCAATTGATGGAAACAATAGGGGTGCGGGTCCTGCTCCAACGAGCTTACATACTACAAGTAATGGGGTGATACAGAACGTAAAGGGGCTGGAGATGTGCACGGTATGGCGAGGTGGAGGGTGAGCGATGTTATACACATAGACAATGGTCAGACATTTAGCCGTGTGACGGCAGAAACAGTATGACTGCAGGAGTGGTTTATGATGGCTAGCAGGGATTGCAGTCAGTAGGTCAGGGAGCATGTTATCAGGCGGAGTACAGAGGGGTTTGTTTAGGGAATTCGGTATGCCTCCCTGAAGAGGTGCGTTTTTAGAGCACGCCTGAAGTTCTGCGAGTCCTGGATTGCTCGGGTAGCCTTTGGTAGTGCGTTCCAGAGGACCGGTGCTGCTCTGGAGAAGTCTTGGAGGCGGGAATGAGAAGTTCGAATTAAAGGGGCGCTCAGTCTGGTTTCGTTAGCAGAGCGGAGAGCCCGGGCTGGCTGATGGATTGAGATGAGGGAGGCGATATAGGGGGGCGCTGCACTGTGGAGGGCTTTGTGGATGAAGGTGGCGAGTTTAAATTGAATTCTGTATTTAACGGGCAGCCAGTGCAGTGACTGGCACAGGGCAGAGGCATCCGAGTAGTGGCTGGACAGGAAGATGAGCCTGGCTGCCGCATTCAGGATGGATTGGAGAGGGTAGAGTCTGGTGAAGGGGAGGCCGATCAGCAACGAGTTGCAATAATCGAGCCGGGAGTGGATGAGGGCAACAGTAAGCGTTTTTAGCGTGTCCACAGTGAGAAAAGAGCGGATTCTTGCGATGTTCTTGAGGTGCAGCTGACATGTTCGGGCCAGAGATTGGATGTAGGGGGTAAAAGAGAGATCAGAGTCAAATATGACCCCAAGGCAGCGGGCATGTTGTCTAGGAGTTATGGTGGCGCCACACACTGAGATGGAGATGTCAGGAGGAGGTCGGTTAGTGGAGGGTGGAAATAGCAGCAGGTCAGTTTTAGAGAGGTTTAGTTTTAGGTAGAGAGAGGACATGGTGTTAGAGACAGCGGACAGACAGTTAGTGATATTTTGGAATAAAGGTGCAGAGATGTCACGGGAAGAGGTGTATAGCTGGGTGTCATCAGCATACAGGTGGTATTGGAGGCCAAATCTCCTGATGGTTTGTCCAATAGGGGCTGTGTAGATAGAGAAAAGAAGGGGGCCGAGGACAGAGCCCTGGGGGACCCCAACAGCAAGGGGAAGAGGAGGGGAGGTAGAGCCAGCAAAGGAGACACTGAAAGAGCGGTCAGATAGGTAGGAAGAGAACCAGGAGAGGGCAGTGTCCTTTAGGCCAATGGAGCGTAGCAAACTGAGGAGGAGTTTGTGGTCAACATTGTCAAATGCTGCGGAGAGGTCGAGGAGGATCAGTAGGGAGTAATCGCCCCTCGATTTGGCTGTCAGTAGGTCATTGGATACCCTTGTAAGGGCAGTTTCTGTCGAGTGTTGAGGTTAAAAGCCAGACTGTAGGGAGTCTAGGAGAGAGTGCTCTGATAGGTAGCTTACAAGGTGGGAGTAAACCAGCCGTTCTAGTAGTTTGGAGATGAAGGGGAGGTTTGAGATGGGTCGGTAGTTGGCAGCATCAGTCGCGTTCAGAGTCGGCTTCTTTAGCAGTGGGGATAGGATGGCGTGTTTGAAAGAAGAGGTAAAGATGCCAGAGGTCAGAGAGAGGTTGAATATAGTGGTGAGATGGGAGATGACCACTGGGGAGAAGGAACGGAGGAGGTGTAAGGGGAGGGGGTCGCTAGCGCAGGTGGTGGGGCGAGCAGAGAAGAGCAATTTGGAGACTTCTTCCTCTGTCGCTGGTCTGAGTACAGACAGTGAGCAGGAGCTAGATGCAGTGCTGACAAGACTAGGGTCAGGGCTAATCTGGGGTTGGGAAGTTATTTCCTGACGGATGTCATCAATTTTCTTTTTGAAGTAAGCAGCCAGCTCTTCGGCACAAATGAAAACCTTAGCGAGCATCGGCGATATACAAAAATGCTCAAGTCGCCCATTGACTTCAATGGGGTTCGTTACTCGAAACGAACTCTCGAGCATCACTGAAAGTTCGACTCGAGTAACGAGCACCCGAGCATTTTGGTGCTCGCTCATCTCTACTGAGGAGTGAGCATGGATGGCAGATATCTGCCAGGTCCTCAGAAACTTTGAGGAGTCTACCCAGAAGGTGAGCGGCGATGCGGCAATCATTAGCATTACCATCCTGCTGCTTTGCCTGATAAGAAGTTTGCTGCAAAGCATATAGGCCTACGCTTTGCAGCTGGAACAGGAGACGGGGGATGACAGTATGTCACTTGATAGCCAGACCACCCTCATGTCTATATCTCAGCGCGTTTTGGAGCAGAAGGGGGAGGAGGGGGAAGAGACTGCTGGCCACACTGCAGAGGGTACCCATGCTGCTTGTCTCTCATCTGTTCAGCGTGTATGCGCTGAAGAGGAGGAGGATCCTGAAAGTCATCCTCCTAGTGAGGACAGCGGTCTGTTGCGTACTGGGACCCTGGCCCACATGGCTGACTTCATGTTAGGCTGCCCTTCCGGTGACCATCCCGTTAGACGCATTCTGGCCAACACAGATTACTGGGTGTACAAGGTATATGGTATAAGGTTAAGGAGAACCTTTCCACTCTCATTCTCGAAAAGGAAAGGGGTACGAAAGTGATGCAATACCACAGGGCCCTGGTGGAAAAAGTGATGCTAAAGTTCCCATCTCAAAGCGCTAACGGCAGAAGACGCAGTTCTGAGGGCCAACTAGCAGGGGAGGCATGGGGATCAGGCAGCATGCCCAGCGCAGGCAGGGGAACACTCTCAAAGGCCTTTGCCAGTTTTATGGCTTTGCAGTCAAGGCTGAGTCAGAGGGAGCACTGTAAAAAGATGGTGAGGGAGTGCGTAGCTGATCGTACCACCGTCCTCCACGATGCCTCTGCTCCATACAACTATTGGGTGTTAAAGCTGGACATGTGGCATGAACGTGCGCTGTACGCCCTGGAGGTGCTGGCCTACCATGCCGTTAGCGTCTTGTCAGAGAGGGTGTTTAGTGCAGCTGGTGGAATTACCACGGATAAGCGTACCTGCCTGTCAACTGACAGCACCGACATGCTTACACTCATAATGATGAACAAAGGCTGGATTTCCCCAGACTTCTCTTCTCCACCAGTGGAAAGCAGCGGAACCTAATGATTATTTTCACTACAACAGGAGAAATATGCATCCTCTCTCTAATCCCAAAAAAGGGGAGAAGTAGCTTTGCCTATCCCTTTCGGAATGTACTCCCTTTCCTCCTCCTAAAACAGAATATCATCACGCTGAACCGCCAATTTTTCAGAGGGCCAAAAGGCTCTGTTAAAACCAATGTTTTTGGAGGGCTGTTACAAATAAAGCAACCATGAGCTGCATCTTTAAAAAATGTTTATGGCTTTCATCTGGCCTCGGAGTTAAGCAATTTTTAAGGGGTACACTTGTACTCTTGGTACACCAATTTTTCAGGCCCTCGCCTATACTCTTAGCCAACAAATTTCTCCTGCCTTCGCCTACACTCTTGGCAAACAAATCTTTTCAGGTGTTCGCCTATACTCTTGGTACACCAATGTTTGAGGGGTTCGCCTATACTCTTGCAACAGAAAAGTTTCATGGTTCCGCCTATACATTTGCTACTAAGAGATTCGGGGGGTCCGCCTATACACTTGCTACTGAAAGGTTTGAGGGGTTCACCTATACACTTGCTACTAAAAGGTTGGAGGTGTCCGCTTATACACTTGCTACTAAAAGGTTGGAGGGGTCTGCCTATACACTTGCTACAGAAAGGTTTGGGGGGTTTGCCTATACTGTGGGTGTACAAAGGTTTCCCATAGCAGTGTTCAGCTGTGTGGCAGAAATACACAGAATGACTAGGGCAGAAGTGTGGGCCGAGGTCCTAGGTGAGGTGAAACTCTGCCCTGTTTGGGCACTGTAATTGCTTCATGTTTAATACTTTCCTTGGGTTCCAGGGACTCCCCTATGCTGTGGGTGCACAAAGGCTTTCCCATTGCGTTGTTCAGCTATCTGACACATACAAAGAATTAATTGGGCAGAAACGTGGGCCGAGGCTGAGGTCCTGGACAGGGTGAAACTCTGCCATGTTTGGGCACTCTTTTCTTCCTGTTTAATACTGTCCATAGGTTCCAGGGGCTCGCCTATGCTGTGGGTGCACAAAGGCTTTTCTACTGCGTTGTTCAGCTATCTGACACATACAAAGAATTAATTGGGCTGAAATGTGGGCCGAGGCCGAGGTCCTTGGCGGGGTGAAACTCTGCCATGTTTGGGCATTCTCTTCATGTTTAATACTATCCCTGGGTTTCAAGGGCTCGCCTATGCTGTGGGTGCACAAAGACTTCCCATTGCATTGTTTTACCTGTCTGGCACAAATACAGTGACTGTATTGGGTAGGGTGCAGATGGCTTTCCCATTGTGGTGTTTTACCTATCTGGCACAAATACACTGAATGACTAGGGCAGAAGAGTGGGCCAAGGTCCTTGGTGGGGTGAAACTCTGTCATGTGTGGGCACTCTGATTTCTTCATGTGTAATACCGTCTTTGAGTTTCATGGGCTCGCCTATGCTGTGGGTGCACAAAGGCTTTCCTATTGCATTGTTCAGCTATCTGACACATACAAAGAATGAATTGGGCAGAAATGTGGGCCGAGGCCAAGGTCCTTCGCCAGGTGAAACTCTGGCATGTTTGGGCACTCTCTTTTCTTCATGTTTAATACTGTCTTTGAGTTTCATGGGCTCGCCTATGCTGTGGGTGCACAAAGGCTTTCCCATTGCGTTGTTCAGCTATCTGACACATACAAAGAATGAATTGGGCAGAAATGTGGGCCGAGGCCAAAGGTCCTTGGCGGGGTGAAACTCTGCCATGTTTGGGCATTCTCTTCATGTTTACTACTAACCCTGGGTTCCAAGGGCTCGCCTATGCTGTGGGTGCACAAAGACTTCCCATTGCGCTGTTTTATCTGTCTGGCACAAATACACTGACTGACTTAGGTAGGATGCAGATGGCTTTTCCGTTGTAGTGTTTTACCTATCTGGCACAAACACACTGAGTGACTAAGGTAGAAGTGTGGGCCAAGGTCCTTGGCGAGGTGAAACTCTGCCATTTGTGGGCACTCTGATTTCTTCATGTGTGCTTCCCACACAGAGTATTGCGGGTCCTACCTTGGTCATGGTTTCTCGGGCTTATTATGCCACCTCCTCCTCCTACTTGGGGTCTGGGGATCAGCGTTGGTTGACATGTATTTGCTCTCATGTTACTACTGTTATCTGAGACACTGCTTTGGACCAATCAAAAGAAGCAAAACTGAATTAAGGAGACGTTCACAGCTGTACTAGCATCCAAGTCTGCTTTATGCCCGCAATTGCTGAGAGTGTGGGCAGAGGCCAAAGTCCAGGGGGTAGGGGGGGTACAACTAAGCCAGGTTTGGCCTGTGGAACTTCTTTGTGGTTCATCCAGCCTTTGGAGCGATGAAAACAACCATAATTGATTCAATGAGATGTTCCCACCTGTACTAGCATCGGAGTTCGCTTTATGCCCACGATTACTGAGGGTATGGACAGAGGCCGAAGTCCTGGGGGAGAATGCAACTGAGCCAGGTTTGGCCTGTGGAACTTCTTTGTGGTTCATCCAGTTTTTGGAGCTATGAAAGCAACAGTAACTGATTTAATGAGACGTTTACATCTGTACTAGCATCAGAGTCCGCTTTATGAACACGATTGCTGAGCGTGTGTACAGAGGCCGAGGTCCTGGGCGGGGTAAAATTCTGCCATGTTTGGGCACTGTAATTGCTTCATGTTGAATACTTTCCTTGGCTGCAGAAGGGTTTCCCATTGCAGTGTTCAGCTATCTGGCACCTACACAGAATGAATTGTGTGGGCACACATGGATTTCCCATTGCTATGTAACTCACGACACCTTGGGTCACACAAAGTGGAGGCAGGGCCGATCCTGACCCTGGACCTGCTCACGTGCTTCCCACACAGAGTATTGCGAGTCCAACCTTGGTCATGGTTTCTCGGGCTTATTATGCCATCTCCTCCTCCTGCTTGGAGTCTGGGGATCTGCACTGAGCGACATGTATTATCTCTCGTGCTACAAATGACCAGTTATTCGAGATACTGGATTTGAGCATTCACAGGAAGCCTTAGTGATTTCATGAGACTTTCACAGGGTCACTGCATACCTATGGTGGCTACTTTTGTGACACCTCCTGCTTCAAACCAATCTTTGGTGTTAGTATGTGCTGCTGCATTGTGGAGATGTGTAGAAGTGCTGACACCTGGGTCCCCTTTATGCCCACGTTCGCAGCTCCTGACAATTTTGTGACACAGGTGCCACGGGATTGGAATGATGATCGTACGTTAATTTATCATCAATTCTCATCAGCATTGTGGGCTATCACCCACCCAAATAGGGTCGCTGTCTGGCCCTGCCAACCCTCTGCAGTGTGTCTCTGGTTCCTCCTCATCGCAGACGCACTTACAAATCGACATGAGGGTGGTGTGGCTATGAAGCGAGAGTGTGGCATGAGGCCAGCTGAACACTGCGCAGGGAAAATTTTGTGACCACCAGACTCTTGCCCCCATTTTGGCTTGATAGTGGGACCTGGGAGCCTCGGATGCAGGCATGCATGCTGCCCCTGCCCTTCCCTATCAGTTTTTGTGGTGTTTCCTTGACTTTCGGAGGTTTTCCTGTGTTTCACAAATCATCCCCTATGCAGAGCATACAAAAATGCTCGAGTTCCCCATTGACTTTAATGGGGTTCGTTACTCGAAACTAGCTCTTCAGCATTACGAAAAGCTCGACTCGAGTACCGAGCACCCGAGCATTTTGGTGCTCGCTCTTCTCTATTTATTACACATTGTATTGAGTAAGAAAAATACACAAACACATATTTAATGTGTTTATTTAATGGGATGTTTTAATTAAACTATATTAAGTGTATTAAGGCATAGATTCTCCAGCCTGGTTAATTTTTGAGCCAAGGAAGATGAAGTCTCGCACACATTCTATGACCTCATTGTCGAATATGATTTTATGTTGTTTTGATTTAAATGTAACCATTTTTTGCAGTTGTCTTAATTTTAGTCTTCTTTACATTCAGCTAGAGGCACATTTTTTCACTTTCAGTTTTAATCTTCCATATCAGCTGTTTCAGACCTGCTTCTGTTTCTGCAAGCAGAGTTGTGTCATCCACATAACAGATATTGTTGATGTTTCTGCCACCTTTTCACCCCGATTTCCAATTCGCCTTGGTTTTCCACATGATCACTTCCGCATATAGGTTAAAGAAGAAGGGTGAGAGGATGAAGCCCTGTTGGACGCCTTTGTGCTCTCACAGTGGCTTCTTGATTGGTATAAAGTGATTTTATCAGCTTGACTAGATGTGCCGATTTACCCAGCTCTTGTAGGGCTTTGCATAGCTTGTCATGGTTGATGCAGTCAAATGCCTTGTTGTAGTCAATGAAGCACATGTAGAAATTCTTTTGGTATTCTCTGACTTTTTCCATGGTCCATCACAATATGTTCGCGGATGCCGCATCCTCACTGGAATCCTGCCTGCCTGCCCATCAGGGAGTGTTGCTTTGATTACTGATCTAAATCTTTCCTGTATCATTTTAAGAAGGATCTTGCTTGCATGCGGAATGAGGGCTGTTGTAGTTGGAGCAATTCGGGGAATCGCCTGAATAAGGAAACAATTTGTAAAAAAAACAACAATTAGCTGTTTTCACTTCACATAGAATAATGATAAAAAGTTGTGTAGAAAGTGTTTTTCAGCTGCGACATTTAATGCAGAAATAGTGTAGAATACCCATTTTGTTTTAAAGGTAGAGTACTGATAAAGCATCAGCATGTATATAGATACAACAGTGTTGCTGTTTGTAAGTGTACACTTG
This sequence comes from Eleutherodactylus coqui, assembly GCF_035609145.1. NCBI lineage: Eukaryota > Metazoa > Chordata > Amphibia > Anura > Eleutherodactylidae > Eleutherodactylus > Eleutherodactylus coqui. Next base: position 236,429,054 of record NC_089839.1, on the reverse strand, counting down.
TCTATTTCTCTGTGTGCCAATAATTTCTCTAATCAATGCAAGCCCAATGACCTTGCTGAATGTAATGTGGACATAACGTTCAACTTCCCGATTGCAGAGATGATTGCATGATCAGCTTGATATCTTCCATGTAGGATGAACTGTTTTATTTCTTTTGTGACAGCAAAATATTTGTTAGATTTCTAGGGCAATCTTGAGCACTGATATGAACAACATGTACTTTATCTATGTTACTCTAAGAAAACCCAATAAAAAACAAATTAAACAAATAGCCAATGTCTACTTATGCACTTTTTTGTATTTAACCTCTTAATGACTGACCTATTTTGTGTCTCAGTGACTGAGCAAGTTTTTTCCAGTTTTGTTTTTTCATCATTGCATTCCAAGAGCCATAGCTTTTATATTTGAAATGCATATGAGGCCAAATTCACACGACCGAATATACACCGCTATTTAGCGACGTCAAAAATATCGGGCAAAAATCGCGACTATTTGAAGCATTGGATTCCAAGGTACTCATTTAAATGAACAATTTTTAGGCATGTAAGAAAAATTGCGCTGGGAAAAATAGCACGTTTTCGATCGCCAATTTTATATGCTACATCAAATGATAGATCTTGCCCTACCTTTTTCCAAGATACGCAGGAAAAAGAAGGGAGTGGGAGGGGGTTTCCCTGCGTCCAACGATGGGGAAAAAAAGACAGCTGGCTCTATTTAAGCATTACTAGTAATTCAGAAAATTTTGGTAATTCCGAAGATTTATAAATGATCTGAAGGAGGGAATTGATAGGAAACTGATCAAATTTGCAGACGACTCAAAGCTAGGAGGGTTAGCTAACACTAACACTAGGGAAGAGAGAGAGCGTATTCACAAAGATCTAGAAAAGCTTGCACAATGGGCAGCAACTAATAGAATGGTGTTTAACAAGGAGAAATGCAAAGTCCTACATCTGGGCAAGAAAAATGAAGAAAGCGCATACAGAATGGGAGGAATTGAGCTAAGCAGCAGAACATGTGAAAATGACTTGGGTATACTAATAGATCATAGACTGAACATGAGTCAACAATGTGATGCAGCCGCCAAAAAGGGAAACACAATTCTGGTATGTGTTAACAGAGTCTAGATCATGTCAGTTCATTATCCCCCTCTACTCTTCCTCAGTCAGACCTCATCTGGAATACTGTGTCCAGTTCTGGACACTCCACTTTAAAAAAGACATAGACAAACTGGAGCAAGTTCAGAGAAGAGTTACCAAGATGGTGAGCAGTCTGCAAATCATGTCCTATGAGGAATGGTTTAAGGATCTGGGAATGTTTAACTTGCAAAAAAGAAGGCTGAGAGGAGACTTAATAGCTGTTTAGAAATATCTGAAGGGCTGTCACAGTGCATAGGGATCAGCCCTATTCTTATTTGTACAAGGAAAGGCTAGAAGCAATGGGATGAAACTGAAATGAAGGAGACACAAATTAGATATAAGAAAAAACTTTCCGACAGAGAGGGTGATCAATGAGTGGAACGGGTTGCCATGGGAGATGGTGAGTTCTCCTTCAATGGAAGTGTTCAAACAAAGGCTGGACACTTATCTGTCTGGGATGATTTAGTAAACCCTGCATTGAGCAGAGGGTGTGGACCAGATGACCCTGAAGGTCTCTTCCAACTCTACCATTCTATGATTCTGTGATTCTGCCGAGTGATGGATTTCCGCGCTGCAGTGTATTTTTTTGCTGATATGCAGCAGCGGTGCAAATGGATAAAAATACGCTAATTAGGATCGGGACTCTATTGTGGCAATTCTTCATTGATGCGATTTTATGGCACGTATGGGCGAGCGTAAAAACACATACAGTGAAAGAGAACTTATGTATAATATAAGCCATTAAGGGGGTGTGTACAAGGGTGTATATACCATAGAGGCAGACCATGCAGCTGCTATGAAGCCCATAAAGAGAGAATGCCCAGCAATGTTTGGTCCCACCCCTCTTTTCTACTGGGTGACTGAAACCAGTACCTGCACCCCCACCCCTCCAGTGGAACTGAATTGCTCAAGAAAGAGGGGGTTGGAAAATATCTTGAGATCATGAAAAAGGATAGGAGGGGAATCCAAACACTAGAACCTTCTGTTTCTGATGCCAAAATCCAGAATCTTAATAAGGAACCCATTTTTATATCTGCTATGGGTTTCTCTCTTCTATGTAAACCACTGGGTGTTCAAGTTATTATTTTTTTTTTAATTAGAGTTTCTCATGGCATATCATAGTCAAAGGGCTTATGCTCATCTCCTCTAGGTCCTCACAGCTCCAGCACTGCAGCTCCAGTCTCCCCTGCTTATAGGCTGCAGGCAGCCTGTGTAGGAACGTCACAAGCTGCTGTAGCCAATCACAGACCTTAATCTTCAACTGCTGATGTCTGTGATTGGCTCCAGCAATTTGTGATGTCCTATTTACACACTGTCTCTGCAGCCTGTAAACAGAACTGGTGCCAAATATAGAGGTGATCCATTGGAGCTGAAAGGCACAGGAGAGATGATTATAGGCTTTTTTATTATGTTTTGCCATGGGAACACTAATTTAAAAAACTCAGACAACACCTTTAATATGTGATCAGTAGGGCCCCAACTCTGTCCACCTCTGTCAATCAGCTATTTAAAGGGTCTGAAGTAAATACTGAGGCCTCTTCAATATTTACATTTGCTTGCGATCTTGTTCATACCCAGAACGCTGTCCTTTTTTATTACAGCTGCTATGAGTATTGCAGCTTTGTCCAATTGAAGTGACCCCAACCAATAAATTATTGATGGCATATCCTAAGCATATGCCATCAATAAGTATATTTTAGGATGCAAAATCTGCATGGGGCTGATTGTCGTGTTACAAGCAAGCTGCTAACTTTTCCCATAATGCATTGAGGAATGGTTCACACTAGCCAATATTTCTTGAGAAATAATTTGTCAGCAAGGCTTTGACAGAGCAAAAACCATTTGCAGCTGATACTTCGCCACAGCCAAAGACAAGGAATATTGGCAAGATCAGCGGGTATTGGCTGCTAGAGTTTCAGCGGCAGGAGTTTTTTTCAGTAGGAATTTTAGTAAAAAGAAAGTCCGCCTTCGTAGGTATGGAAAAAATCTTTAGCCTTTAATCATAATCAGTATCACAGCATAATAAAAACTTGGAACGCGTTTCGGTCAGCGTCCGACCTTGTTCACCCTATGCTATACAAAAAAACACTGAATCTATTTATAATACACATACAATTAAAAACATTAGAAACATGTGGGATGAAACCCAACCTCCCTCCTCATGAATAAACATCTTATGATGACACGCATAGACCTTGCAGCAGACTCCTAAATATTCTTGTATAGCATAGGGTGAACAAGGTCGGACGCTGACCGAAATGCGTTCCAAGTTTTTATTATGCTGTGATACTGATTATTAATAAAGGCTAAAGATTTTTTCCATACCTATGAAGGCGGACGTTCTTTTTACTAAAATTCCTATTGGATATCGTGAAGGACTACACGAACTGCCTAGGATGGATATATAGCCGAGCCACAAGAATCAAGTGTATGCAGGAAAGAGGGTGAGCGTTTGTTTATTTTTGTTAGAGTTTTTTTCTGTGTGGAGACAGTCTAACCAGGCTTTAGATGCCTTTTAGGCTACTTTCACATGGGTGACAAAATTTTTCTCGCGATGTGATAATGCTACAAGTCACATGTATGTGAAGCCCATGCTTTCCTAAGGGTTCCTTCACATTAGCGATGTTTTGTCTGATGCGATGTGGCGAGAGGAAAAAATTGTGGCATGCTCTATACTGCCACGATATGAGATGTTTTGTAGCCCATGTTTCTCTATGGAGCCTCCATTGCTTATCACATCGCATCTTACAAACTAGCAATTTTCGTGAGATGCTATGTATTTCCCTATCCCTAAAAAAAAGCCCCAGCTGCATTCCCAGAAAAAAAAGGGATACTAACCTAGCAGGCGCGGTCCGGGGCCTCATGCTGCTGTATGGAGCTCCATGAGGTGTCCTGCAGTCCTTGTTTGCTCACAGAAGATCACTTCCTGGTTGTGGGATTCAAAAATCCCACCTCCAGGAAGCAGTGGCTCTGATTGGCTGAGTAGCACTGGATGAACCAATCAATGCAGCGCTCACTGAACTAATGTGAGGGCTGTGATTGGTTGTGGAAGCAGGATTTATGAATTGGCTAATCAATGCCACGGCCCAGCCAATTCATAAACCCTGCCTCTACAACATGATTGATTCTTCAAACTCTTCCCATCCAATCAATGCAGAGCTGGATGAACCAATCACAGCCCTCACATTGGGCGAATGCTTCGGCAAATCAGCCTCTTTCAGGGCTCCTTCACACGAGCCTATGCGTTTTTATGGTTGCCCGCACACACCGTGAAATTGAATGAATAAAGAAAAGATGTGATCAAGTCCTGATCTTAATTCGCATTTTCTTGTCCACTTTCGTGGCCCGATGCGACGTATTAGTATTAAAATACACTGCAGACAAGAATGCTTGGCATAAATCCTCAGAATGACTTTAAATGCCTACATATAGGCACCTGTAAGCTTTTTCCTGCACTAGACGCTGCTAAACTCCCTTTCCTTTTTTCCCAGCTCTCATAGGAGTCTATGGGAGCCGTCGGCGTATATCGGTCAAAAGATAGAGCAAGGACTATCTTTTCTGGCCGCGTGTAAAAGCGCCCATCGGGATCAACAGTGTTTGTTCTATTTTTCCCCGCCGGCCGATTGTTTGCGGCGGAAAATTGCCATGTGAACGAATGCATTGGAATCCAATGCCTCAGATGGTAGAGATTTTTGGCTGGTTGGGAAAATACTTGTGTGAATAAAGCCGCACTGCACAAATACGTATTTACGCATACGCTAATCAGAAGCTGCCCTCACTTTAACTTAAAGGGGTTGTCCCGCGCCGAAACGGGTTTTTTTTTTTTCAACAGCCCCCCCGTTCGGCGCGAGACAAACCCGATGCAGGGACTTTAAAAAAAAACCGCACAGCGCTTACCTGAATCCCCGCGCTCCGGTGACTTCTTACTTACCCGGTGAAGATGGCCGCCGGGATCTTCTCCCTCGGTGGACCGCAGGGCTTCTGTGCGGTCCATTGCCGATTCCAGCCTCCTGATTGGCTGGAATCGGCACGTGACGGGGCGGAGCTACACGGAGCCGCTCTCCTGCACGAGCGGCCCCATTGAGAAAAGAAAAAGACCGGACTGCACAAGCGCGTCTAATCTGGAGATTAGACGCCGAAAATTAGACGGCACCATGGAGACGAGGACGCTAGCAACGGAACAGGTAAGTGAATAACTTCTGTATGGCTCATAATTAATGCACAATGTACATTACAAAGTGCATTAATATGGCCATACAGAAGTGTATAACCCCACTTGCTTTCGCGGGACAACCCCTTTAAGTTTTGTTTAGAACTCCAATTTCTCATGAAGCAAAAACAATACTCACTCACTTCATCCAGTAAAAAAAAAAGTATGTTAGGGCTTATTCACATAATAATCTTCATTTGTATACCGCCAACTTATTCCATAGCGTAGTTGTCATGTCCTGTGCTGTCCATGTTTGCAACTGACTGCGCACAGACAGCAAACCTTATATTTAAACTTCGCAACATTTTATTTTTTATATAGTTTTATACTGTGTAGAAGTTTGTCAGATTGTTGACAATACCCCATTAAGGATTCATTTACCACCCTCCTCCCCCCCTCCCACACAAAAAAAAATGGCAATAAAAAAATGTAACACAAGGTTGTTTGTCATTTGCTTTAAAGAAAACCATGTGCTGTGTGTCAAAATTTGTTTGAGTGAAAATGTGTCCAACACTTGTGACCGTGCCTTTAACAGCTGTCAGGACAGTAGTACAATACTGCCACCTACTGTTGCACTCATACTTTCACAAATTGTGCGAAACTAAATGGCAGCTCACTTTATGAAAGCAACATAATAGCCAGCATCAACCATGTGCCGGTGTGTCCATATTGTCTGTAAGCGTGCAGTGGCTCATAATGGGGACAATGTATGATAACTGCCACAAAAGTTGACATTTGACAATAGCTAAACTGTAGACATGCACCTGCCTATCATGTCAGATGAATAAAGTACTACAACGCAGCTTCCTCAACCAATATATTGTAGTCAAAACCAGAAATAATCTATACATTACTTTACTTTTTTAAATTGAAAATGTACAAAAAGGAAATAGAAAGGTGCAAACTAAATAACCCTTTTACTAGTCCCTAAAATAATGATCTGTGGCCTGTGGCTCCAAAGGCTCAGGTCTTTGGGTTCTGGCTGTTGTGTTAGGACTAGGCTAGGGGGTAAGCTCAGGAAAGTAGGACCAATTTGGAGAGTAGCAGAGGAGGGGGGCATAATAGGGCTCAAATCGAATCCCCCCCTCCCTCTGGATTTGATTCGAGGAAATCTGAGACCCAGGGCCAGTTTCATAGGGCATGTATAGATGGTACTGGGGTTGGGGAGTTGGTGGTGCTATGGAAAAGAACTGGAGCTTGGAAATGTTTGGTTCAATTCTGCCTTCCCCTTTCGCATGCGGATTTGCCGCGGCGAAATTCCGCACGGAATTTCCGCGGCAAATCCGCCCCATGTGAACCCAGCCTAGTACTTACATTTTCTTGCTGTTTAGGTATAGTCCCATGCGTTTGCTTTCTTTTTGCACTCGTCGGATAAGTTTTTACAGGCCCCTTTCACTTTTCACAAGCAGGGTGGTGTCATCTGCATATCGAAGGTTGTTTACCATTCTGTCACATATATTAACTCCGACTTCTAATTCATCCAAGTTACATCGCCTCATGATTGTTTCTGCGTACAGATTAAAAAGAGCTGGTAATAGAATACAGCCTTGTACGCCTTTCTCGATTTCGAACATATCCGTGTTTTCATAAGCTGTCCTGACTGTTGCTTCTTGGTTGTTGTAAAGCGGCCTTATACACTGTTGAATATGTTCTGGGACGCCCATTTGCTTCAGACATTTCCAAAGCTTGTCAGGTTCGACACAATTAAATACTTGGCTGTAGTTGATGAAACCCATGTACACATCCTTTTGATACTCCTGGGTCTTCTCCATGATACAGCGCAGGTTCCCGCTTTTTCCAGTCTTGCGCATTGATCAGATCGCTGGGGGTCTGACCATTGGGACCCCTAGTGATACCAATATCTGTGTACTCCAAAGGCTCTATGAGCATAGAGTGATGGGCACAAAACATCTTGAAATCTTGCAGTTTTCAGTCTGTACTCTGAGCCTCACAGTAGTCTGCTGCTTCCTGTTCTATAGAGAGCACTGCTCAGCAGTCAACTTGCTAACAATCATACAGCTTTATTACAAAGTTGAAGACAGGGTCAAACCTTTAACAAAAGTTGATGATGACAGCTCACGACCTCACACTCCTTGCTTAGCAACCTCTGAACAAGCACAGAGCATGCATACAAAATTCTCCCATAACAATCAATGAGTCATTTTAAGTCTCCAGTTTCCAAGTGACTGTGGAAAATTAACTCTAAACTTCTGTTCTTAGAGAAGAGCAGCAGTTTAGGCAAGAAAGGGATCTATGTACAGAAAATAAAAAATCGACATCTTATTCTTAATACAACAATTTTCTATAATATTTACATTCACACCAATTCATACCAATGTAATATATAGGACTTTGAATTCAAGAGACTCTAACCATCACTGTATTCAGTGTGACAGGCACTACCTTGTGCTGCTCTTAAGCCCCCTGCACACAGCAGAGCTGGTTTCCGCATGCGTAATCCCCCAGCGTAATCCGGCTCTGCTAACAGCGGCTCTCGTGCGTGCCTGATCTCTTTCATTTTCATCTGTGCTGTGGATGGTCCGCACGGCGAGCCGTCTGACATGCGCAGTACAGATTTTTTTGAAAGCCCTGGTTTTGCTGCATCTTCACCTAGCAATTACGTGGAATCTGCAGCCTTTCCGTAATGTGACTGTGGAAGGGCCAAGAATCGGACAGCTTCCATTGACTTCAATGGATGCTGTCAGTGTGGAAGCCGAACAAAAATGGAGCATGCTGCGATTTTTTCTCCGCTTTCGTAACCCGCAAATGTTTTCCTATAGCATGCTATGGGCATTGTTTGCTGCGGATCCGTGGTGGGGACACCCAACCGTGGATTCCGCAGCAAATATCCGTCCATGGGCAGGAGCCCTTAGTGAGGGCTGCAGAAGGATGGTGACAGATTCCTTTTAAGTATAACATACAGTACTTCTCCCAGATCGAAACAATAGAATAAACAGTTTGAAATCACTATGAAATCATTATTGTGTTCTGAACAAATTGATCTAGCTTTAACATAAGATTATAGGAAGTCGTATGTGCTATCGATTCTTGAAAAAATATTTCTCCATCAACATAGAGAAATTTAGGGATGCAATAAAAATCTGCAAAGAACAGGTCTTCTTGTCTGGATGGGATCTCTTTTACATTTTTTAAACAGTATCAGAATATTTTGCTGTTATCTATATTATTATAATTTTTGGATTATTTCACAAGTTACTGTAACTATCTGCTATGTTAAAAATTCTGTTGCAAATCCGGTACAAAATACCAGAATAAAAAGTGCCGTATGAAGTCATTTTTCATCCAGTAAAATGCCGGGCAGCTGAGCAGAAAGCGAACGGAGCTCATTATAGTCAATGGGGTCCATTCTGTGCTATTTGCTTCTGTCATAAGACAGATCCATTCAGCCAAGGGATTCCCCTTTCCTGCTTCATTCACACAAGTGTATATCAGCCGAGTTTTCATGCCGGGCCGATATAGGCTGCCCATCTGAATGCATTGGTTTACAATGCATCGGTTCAGATGGGCGTATTCCTGCGGTGTAAAAGCACCCGGCCAGCCAAGATAGCGCATAGGAGAACAATTCGGCCAGGCATTTTTACATTGCCCAGTAAAGATATTTCAGGAACTATCTTCCTGGCCGGAATACGGCGGCGGCTCCCATGGACTCCAATGGGAGTCTGAGGTAGCCGACCGGGAAGGGAGGTGGGAGGGAGTTTAGCAGTGTGTCTCTCTTTCCTCCTTCTCTCCACCCCTTGCTGTCTGTTTGCAATGGGAGGGGGTTGGACAGGGCGGGAGCCAGTTGCTAACCTCCCATTGCTGGCACCCAATATGGCTCAGAGAGGGGGAAGCTTAGGACACTAGCTCCCACCCCGTCCCACCCCCTTCTCTTGGTGCAAAGGGGGAGGCAGTTTAGCAGAGCTAAACTGTCTTCACCCCGGATGACAATCTGGGCTCGGCTTATATATGCCAGACCCAGGCCATCTGAACAGGCACACAAATTGCAGATTTGTGCACCCATTCACGCGATTTTTGGTCATGCTGTGGTTGTGACACAGCTGACCAAAAATAGTTACGCTTATGGGAAAGCCCTAAGTGTTCAATTTGCGCTAAAATGACAATAAAAATATATTTAAAATAAAAGAATGCATTGATGCATTGGGATATGGGATGAAGTCGGGGTTCTATTCCAAAGTCCATAGAGCAGGCCCTGATTATAGTAACTTTGAAAAAATCATGGATCCTCAGTATAGAATCCCAACAACCCTATATCACATCAGTTTGCTAGTGAGTCTCTAGGTGGCAATACACATCAGATTGCAGTAGGTTGATGGTTGAACAACTGTTGAATCAGTGATTATCTGATGAACCACAGTTTTGCAGATGCAGCCATACACTTTTAGTTCAGATTGGCCGTTACATTGGCCATCACATTGGCTATCACTGGCCATATATGTTCATTGGCACCAGGCGATGGATAAGAGACCTTTCGTTTGAGTATCGGGTGAAAATTTTCAAATGTGGCCAACTTCTTTACACACAAGGGATGGACAGTCCCATCAGCTGGCTGAAGTGATTGCTCACTGTTACATTTTATCTGACAAATGATCATATTGGTTGAAATTGTCCCATTTCATTAACTTAGGTCTAATGTATAGGTACTTTTTCTCTATTTAAACTCAATTCAGAAAAAGGTTTACGAACCTTCAAAATGCCTTACTGTGTATATTAATAGAATGTGTAATTCATGTTTTCTTCCCTTGTGCTTTCTTCTATATGAACAGCTTGTGTATGCTGTCCTCAATCACATAAATGCTTACTTTCTTCACCACTCTCTCATCTTTTGTATGCAACCTCTTCTACCTCCCTGTTGCTACCTCTAATAAGTAAGGGTGCATTCACACTTGGCAATATTGTTAAAGATTTTACACAGTGGAAACAAAATCCTGATCAAAATGTGCCCCAAAATTTGCATCACTTGGTATAGATTTTGATGGGAATCCACAGCTCATTTCATTTCTTCAGTTGAAGGGGTGTAATTTGCTTTATATCTGTGCCAGAGTTTGGAGCAGATCTACATCAAAAATTCATAGCTGTTTTGCATCAGAATTCACCACATACACCCAAAAAAGCAATAAAGCCAGTACGAGCAGTGTGACTTGGGATTTATGCAACAAAGTGGTGCAAACAATTAAAAATAAATCAATGAAAACACGTTTATTTACATTATGGTGCTATTACACAAGCATTATTAAATGGAACCTTTCACCTGCCTAATGGACCATAAACTAAATTATGGTGTTGTTAGGTCAGGTTAGGTCATTTCTTATACTTACTTGCTTCTTGTTTTCTGTGACACCCACCTGTAAAGTTTGCACGCCGTCGAAAATCCGACTCTATTAAGAGTTCTATGCTCTCTCATACAAGTTCATGGCAGAGCACGAACACTGGACTCTGAAAAGAGTCACATTTCCAGCCAGCACATAGATTTTACCGATGGGCCCTGCGGGAACCAGGAAGCAGGTGAGTATGAAAAATACAGCACCCAATTCTCTGTCAACTGCCCTAACAGCACCATATGTTAGCCTATGGTACTTTAGGCAGTCAACAGGTTCCCTTTAACGCTCATATGATAGGGCTAATTGCTGGGCTGCACATGCACTTGCAGGTTCAGCCCATCAATTATTAGGAAAACATGACAACTAGCGGCAGCCACCAGCGCTCATATACTGTTGCCCTTTAGGACTAGTCAATCAATCAATAAAAAGAAATGAAATAACAGTGTGTTGAATTTCATCATTTCGATGGGTATATATTAGAGATGAGCGAGCACCAAAATGCTCGGGTGCTCGTTACTCGGGACGAAATTATCTCGATGCTCGAGGGTTCGTTTCGAGTAACGAACCCCATTGAAGTCAATGGGCGACTCGAGCATTTTTGTATATCGCCGATGCTCGCTAAGGTTTCCATTTGTGAAAATCTGGGCAATTCAAGAAAGTGATGGGAACGACACAGCAATGGATAGGGCAGGCGTGGGGCTACATGTTGGGCTGCATCTCAAGTTCCCAGGTCCCACTATTAAGCCACAATAGCGGCAAGAGTGGGCCCCCCCTCCCAACAACTTTTACTTCTGAAAAGCCCTCATTAGCAATGCATACCTTAGCTAAGCACCACACTACCTCCAACAAAGCACAATCACTGCCTGCATGACACTCCGCTGCCACTTTTCCTGGGTTACATGCTGCCAACCCCCCCCCCCCCCCCGCCCGAAGCAGTGTCCACAGCGCACACCTGCGCAGCCTTCAGCTGCCCTCATGCCACACCACCCTCATGTCTATTTATAAGTGCGTCTGCCATGAGGAGGAACCGCAGGCACACACTGCAGAGGGTTGGCACGGCTAGGCAGCGACCCTCTTTAAAAGGGGCGGGGCGATAGCCCACAATGCTGTACAGAAGCAATGAGAAATATAATCCTGTGCCACCGCCATCAGGAGCTGCACACGTGGGCATAGCAATGGGGAACCTATGTGCCACACACTATTCATTCTGTCAAGGTGTCTGCATGCCCCAGTCAGACCGCGGTTTTTTATAAATAGTCACAGGCAGGTACAACTCCACAATGGGAATTCCGTGTGCACCCACAGCATGGGTGGCTCCCTGGAACCCACCGGCGGTACATAAATATATCCCATTGCATTGCCCATCACAGCTGAGGTAATGTCATGTTAAATGCAGGTGGGCTTCGGCCCACACTGCATGCCCCAGTCAGACTGGGGTTCTTTAGAAGTAGACACATGCAGTTAAAACTGCCTGTGGACCCACAGCATGGGTGGCTCCCTGGAAGCCACAGGCGGTACATAAATATATCCCATTGCAGTGCCCAGCACAGCTGATGTAATGTCAGCTTTAATGCAGGTGGGCAAAAAATTAATTGGATTACACTGTAGGCGAGGGCCCCAAAAAAATTGGTGTACCAACAGTACTAGTGTACGTCAGAAAAATTGCCCATGCCCAACCCAGAGGGCAGGTGAAACCCATTAATCGCTTTGGTTAATGTGGCTTAATTTGTAACTAGGCCTGGAGGCAGCCCAGTTAAAATAAAAATTGGTTCAGGTGCAAGTTTCAACGCTTTAATGAGCATTGAAACGTATAAAAATTGTTTACAAAAATTATATGACTGAGCCTTGTGGGCCTAGGAAAAATTGCTCGTTCGGCGTGATTACGTCAGGTTTCAGGAGGAGGAGCAGGAGGAGGAGGATGAATATTATACACAGATTGGTGAAGCAAAAATGTCCCCGTTTTTGATGGTGATAGAGAAGGATGCTTCCATCCGCGGGTGCAGCCTACGTATTGTTTAGGTATCGCTGCTGTCCGCTGGTGGAGAAGAGAAGTCTGGGGAAATCCAGGCTTTGTTCATCTTGATGAGTGTAAGCCTGTCGGCACTGTCGGTTGACAGGCGGGTACGCTTATCTGTGATGATTCCCCCAGCCACACTAAACACCCTCTCTGACAAGACGCTAGCCGCAGGACAAGCAAGCACCTCCAGGGCATACAGCGCGAGTTCAGGCCACGTGTCCAGCTTCGACACCCAGTAGTTGTAGGGGGCAGAGGCGTCACAGAGGAAGGTCGTGCGATCGGCTACGTACTCCCTCACCATCCTTTTACAGTGCTCCCGCCGACTCAGCCTTGACTGGGGAGCGGTGACACAGTCTTGCTGGGGAGCCAGAAAGCTGTCAAAGGCCGTAGAGAGTGTTCCCCTGCCTGTGCTGTACATGCTGCCTGATCTCTGCGCCTCCCCTGCTACCTGGCCCTCGGAACTGCGCCTTCGGCCACTAGCGCTGTCGGATGGGAATTTTACCATCAGTTTGTCCGCCAGGGTCCTGTTGTATAGTATCACTCTCGAACCCCTTTCCTCTTCGGGTATGAGAGTGGAAAGGTTCTCCTTATACCGTGGGTCGAGCAGTGTGTACACCCAATAATCCGTAGAGGCCAGAATGCGTGTAACGCGAGGGTCACGAGAAAGGCATCCTAACATGAAGTCAGCCATGTGTGCCAAGGTACCTGTACGCAACACATGGCTGTCCGCACTAGGAAGATCACTTTCAGGATCCTCCTCCTCCTCAGGCCATACACGCTGAAAGGATGACAGGCAAGCAGCATGGGTACCCTCAGCATTGGGCCAAGCTGTCTCTTCCCCCTCCTCCGCATCCTCCTCATGCTCCTCCTCCTCCTCCTCAACGCGCTGAGATATAGACAGGAGGGTGCTCTGACTATCCAGCGACATACTGTCTTCCCCCGCCTCTGTTTCCGAGCACAAAGCGTCTGCCTTTATGCTTTGCAGGGAACTTCTCAAGAGGCATAGCAGAGGAATGGTGATGCTAATGATTGCAGCATCGCCGCTCACCATCTGGGTAGACTCCTCAAAGTTTCCAAGGACCTGGCAGATGTCTGCCAACCAGGCCCACTCTTCTGTAAAGAATTGAGGAGGCTGACTCCCACTGCGCCGCCCATGTTGGAGTTGGTATTCCACTATAGCTCTACGCTGCTCATAGAGCCTGACCAACATGTGGAGCGTAGAGTTCCACCGTGTGGGCACGTCGCACAGCAGTCGGTGCACTGGCAGATGCAACCGATGTTGCAGGGTGCGCAGGGTAGCAGCGTCCGTGTGGGACTTGCGGAAATATGCGCAGAGCCGGCGCACCTTTCCGAGCAGGTCTGACAAGCGTGGGTAGCTTTTCAGAAAGCGCTGAACCACCAAATTAAAGACGTGGGCCAGGCATGGCACGTGCGTGAGGCTGCCGAACTGCAGAGCCGCCACTAGGTTATGGCCGTTGTCACACACGACCATGCCCGGTTGGAGGCTCAGCGGCGCAAGCCAGCGGTCGGTCTGCTCTGTCAGACCCTGCAGCAGTTCGTGGGCCGTGTGCCTCTTCTCTCCTAAGCTGAGTAGTTTCAGCACGGCCTGCTGACGCTTGCCCACCGCTGTGCTGCCACGCCGCGCAACACCGACTGCTGGCGACGTGCTGCTGCTGACACATCTTGATTGCGAGACAGAGGTTGCTTAGGAGGAGGAGGGTTTTTTAGTGGAGGAAGCATACACCGCAACAGATACTACCACCAAGCTGGAGCCCGCAATTCTGGGAGTGGGTAGGACGTGAGCGGTCCCAGGCTCTGACTCTGTCCCAGCCTCCACTAAATTCACCCAATGTGCCGTCAGGGAGATATAGTGGCCCTGCCCGCCTGTGCTTGTCCACGTGTCCGTTGTTAAGTGGACCTTGACAGTAACCGCGTTGGTGAGGGCGCGTACAATGTTGCGGGAGACGTGGTCGTGCAGGGCTGGGACGGCACATCGGGAAAAGTATGGCTATGTGCACGTTTAACGCTTGAGCGTGCGGGTGCGTGGCGGCGTACTTGCGCTTGCGCTCCAACACTTGTGCTAGCGACGGCTGGACGGTGCGCTGAGAGACATTGGTGGATGGGGCCGAGCACAGCGGAGGTGAGGGTGTGGGTGCAGGCCAGGAGACGGTAGTGCCTGTGTCCTGAGAGGGGGGTTGGATCTCAGTGGCAGGTTGGGGCACAGGGGGAGAGGCAGCGATGCAAACCGGAGGCGGTGAACGGCCTTCGTCCCACCTTGTGGGGTGCTTGGCCATCATATGTCTGCGCATGCTGGTGGTGGTGAGGCTGGTGGTGGTGGCTCCCCGGCTGATCTTGGCGCGACAAAGGTTGCACACCACTGTTCGTCGGTCGTCTGCACTCTCAGTGAAAAACTGCCAGACCTTTGAGCACCTCGGCCTCTGCAGGGTGGCATGGCGCGAGGGGGCGCTTTGGGAAACAGTTGGTGGATTATTCGGTCTGGCCCTGCCTCTACCCCTGGCCACCGCACTGCCTCTTCCAACCTGCCCTGCTGCTGCACTTGCCTCCCCCTCTGAAGACCTGTCCTCAGTAGGCGTAGCAAACCAGGTGGGGTCAGTCACCTCATCGTCCTGCTGCTCTTCCTCCGAATCCTCTGTGCGCTCCTCCCTCGGACTTACTCCAATTACTACTACCTGAGTGATAGACAACTGTGTCTCATCGTCATCGTCCTCCTCACCCACTGAAAGCTCTTGAGACAGTTGCCGGAAGTTCCCAGCCTCATCCCCCGGACCCCGGGAACTTTCCAAAGGTTGGGCATCGGTCACAACAAACTCCTCCGGTGGGAGAGGAACCATTGCTGGCCATTTTGGGCAGGGGCCCGGGAACAGTTCCTGGGAGTCTGCCTGCTCCTCAGAATGTGTCATTGTAATGGAGTGAGGAGGCTGGGAGGAAGGAGGAGCAGCAGCCAGAGGATTCAGAGTTGCAGCAGTGGACGGCGCAGAACTCTGGGTGGTCGATAGATTGCTGGATGCACTTTCTGCCATCCACGACAGGACCTGCTCACACTGCTCATTTTCTAATAAAGGTCTACCGCGTGGACCCATTAATTGTGAGATGAATGTGGGGACGCTAGAAACGTGCCTCTCTCCTAATCCCGCAGCAGTCGGCTGTGATACACCTGGATCAGGAGCTCGGCCTGTGCCCACACCCTGACTTGGGCCTCCGTGTCCTCGCCCGCGTCCACGTCCTTTAGGCCTACCCCTACCCCTCAGCATGCTGTATTACAAGTAGTGCAGAAACAGAATGCTGTAATTAAATGTGCCGCTTATTGGCTTGTGGTTGGAGGCTGACTTCCCTTACGGAACGCACAGCAGAGCCAGGAAACAATTTTGCGCACGCCTGTAGTGAGACGTAGGTGCGTATGACTGAGCTAGTGGAATTCACAGCGCAGAAGCAGTCAAGTGGCCAAAGGCCAGTAGTAGGCCTTAAGTATTTTGCTTCTATTTTTTTTAAATGCTGAGCTGATACAGCAGACAGATACTGTAGGCAGCGTATAATATTATGTATACTGTTTCCCTCTGGCGGGATGACAGCGATCATGTAACAGAGACAGCAGATCCAGGAAATAATTTTGCGCAAGCCTGCTGTAACGCTTAGCTGCATATTAATTACGACTACTACCCCCAGCAGATTGATACTGTAGGCAGCGTATAATATTATGTATACTGTTTCCCTCTGGCGGGATGACGGCGATCATGTAACAGAGACAGCAGATCCAGGAAATAATTTTGCGCAAGCCTGCTGTAACGCTTAGCTGCGTATTAATTACGACTAGTACCCCCAGCAGATAGATACTGTAGGCAGCGTATAATATTATGTATACTGTTTCCCTCTGGCGGGATGACAGCGATTATGTAACAGAGACAGCAGATCCAGGAAATAATTTTGCGCAAGCCTGCTGTAACGCTTAGCTGCATATTAATTACGACTACTACCCCCAGCAGATAGATACTGTAGGCAGCGTATAATATTATGTATACTGTTTCCCTCTGGCGGGATGACGGCGATCATGTAACAGAGACAGCAGATCCAGGAAACAATTTTGCGCAAGCCTGCTGTAACGCTTAGCTGCGTATTAATTACGACTACTACCCCCAGCAGATAGATACTGTAGGCAGCGTATAATATTATGTATACTGTTTCCCTCTGGCGGGATGACGGCGATCAATTTTTTGGAAAAAGCCCACTGCCTATATAGCCTGAATATCTCTTTCCCTGCCTCACCAGTACTGGCCCTATACTCTGTACAATGACTGCAGACTGCGGACGCAATGCTCTGCACGGCCGATATACAAAAAAAAAAAAAAGTGCAACACTGCTAAAAGCAGCCTCAACAGTACTGCACACGGTCAGATGTGGCCCTAAGAAGGACCGTTGGGGTTCTTGAAGCCTAAAATAACTCCTAACGCTCTCCCTATAGCAGCTCCGGCACCAGCAGCACTTTCCCTGATCTCTGTCAGAATGCATCTGTGGCGAGCCGCGGGAGGGGCCGATTTATATACTCGGGTGACACCTGATCTCGCCAGCCACTCACTGCAGGGGGGTGGTATAGGGCTTGAACGTCGCAGGGGGAAGTTGTAATGCCTTCCCTGTCTTTCAATTGGCCAGAAAAGCGCGCTAACGTCTCAGAGATGAAAGTGAAAGTAACTCGAACATCGCGTGGTACTCGCCTCTAGTAACGAGCATCTCGAACACGCTAATACTCGAACGAGTATCAAGCTCATCTCTAGTATATATCTTTATCAACAACCTTTTTGCTATTCTACAATCCTAGCTGTCACTCTTAATACTTGTGAGAAGACTGTTCCACAGGCTGTAGAATGCTCAGCCAAGCCTCCAATGACAGATAATTAGCAAAACCATTACAAAGCTGTAATTGGCATAAACTGGCACATTTCATTAAATCTCCTGTGATATTTAATAATTAACATTGTCTTAACAAACCAATTGTTTCCTAATAGCTTTTCAGTTTATGTATGAAGCTGCCAAATGGTTTCCATGGAAATAAGTAGCTCTGAATATGTTTTCCTTATTATAATTTCCATTTCTTTCATGTACGTTTTCACTTCTAAAAAGGCTGTTCACAGTTCTGGGATATCAGGTTTGTGTTTATCTGGGCTCATTAGGATGGTGTCAATTAAATTAAAAAAAATCAAGAACTGCTGTTGAAATTACATTCTTAAGCAATGTTAAATTACGAGTTATTAGTTGTAATTAAAAGTTCCATTTAGGAGATAAATGTATTGTAAACATTTTCCTTTTGTGGTTTTCAAAATTAACTCATTACATTCTTTTTGTAAGTATATGTGGTTTCTAGTTATGGAATCCAGGGAATTTGCACCCATGGTATCATTTCAAGTTATACATTTTATATACAGTAGGAATGTGCTATCACATAAAGATATATCTTCTTCCCGACAACCCGTTTTCGTTTGGCCTTTTAAGACATGATTTATGTTGAAGGGTGCTCCCTCAAAATTCTCTTCACATAACATCTAGCCCCACTCAGCAATGTAACACTAACAAGTCTCCTTACGAAAACAATTGAAAAAAATTAACTTTTAATAGATGTCACTGTTGAAACACATGTCTATGTACAGGGCAAGACTTAGGCATTTGTAAGAGGGATGTGTAGTGCCCTGCTCCCCTTCTGCTTATGATCTGCAGTGAACTCCGGACTGGGCTCTACATTTAAGGCTGCGTGCACATGAGCGTGGTTTTAGCACAGTAAAAGTGCATGAAAAGATCACGGTTAGGCTTCTTTCACAAGAGCGTATATTGGCTGCCGGCTTCATGGCCAGCCAATATACGCTATGATCTGATGCATTGGGTTCCAATGCATCAGATCACATGGCCGTATTCCAGCGGCATAAAAAGTGCCGTCCGTGCCAATATAGTGCCGAGTGCTTTCACACCGGCCTGCAAAAATAGTCCTGGAACTATCTTTCGAGCCGGAATGCGTTGCAGCTGCATGGGCTCCTATGGGAGCTAAATACAGTGGCCGGAGAAGAGAGCTGCAGGGGAGTTTAGCAGATTGAAAAAAGCTCCTTGTGGGCCGAAACCTTGCCTGCCTTTTTTATAGAATAAACATTGAACAATAAAGATCTTTTAGAATTTTACTTAATCCCTCCATGCTGCCACTCTTTGCATTACTTTGGATTGTCTATAGAGTCTGGAGGCTCTGACTCGTTTGTGACTTGCATTTTTTCCACCTCCCTTGAAGGGGTTAATTTGAGTGCTACTGGATCTTTTCTTCTTCTGTGTGCTAAACTCCCTCCCTCTGCTCTCCTCCTTTCTCATCCCCTCAGGCTGTTTGCAATGGAAGGCGGCGGGACAGAAGTTAGGCTAAGCTCCGCCCCCTTCCATTGCTGGCTGAGGATAAGGGGCAAAAGTTTAGCTACGCCCCCATCCCGCCCCCTCCCATTCTACACAGCTGGACGGGAGGAGAGAGGAGATGAGCCAGTGAGGGGGAAGGATGGGAGGCCCAACGGCATTGCAGGCTCGACGTGTAAGCGCCAGGGCAGGTGCTGTCTGAACAGGTGCACAAACCTTATATTTGTGCGCCCGTTCATGTGTTTTTGGTACATGTAAAAACAGCTATGGCCGTGTGAAAGAGTCCTTATATTGCACTAAAAAATAGCATGAAAGGCGATGTCCAGCTATTAGGGCTCAAGCCTAATTAGCAGTGAGAATAAATTGCCCATTCACACGACCGGGAGCTGCATGGTGCATGTTATCCAGCTCCCATAGGAGTCTATGGAAATTCCCATGCATCACACACCAAAGATAGGTCAGGTCTTATCTTTTCACGCAGCACAGACCTTAGATGAGAGCTTTGCACACGGATGTTCTATCTTTGTTACATGCAAGCTTTTTGCGCGTCTAAAATACCTTCATGTGAACATTACTATAGGACAGCATTGGTTCTATTAGACGCAATCTTTTCACGCACCTATACTGCACTAAAACCATGCTCATGTGAAGGAGGCCTAGGGCTGCACTATTAAAGTTGGTTACAAGAGGGAGTTCCAACGCAAGCAGAGGTTATTGTTAATTGAAAGACCTCTAATTGCTGTGCAGCCCCATTTAACAGAGTGGTGGAGGGCCAGTGGACATTTTAGGTCTGTAATGCAGCACAAATTAAGTCTTTATTCAAACAAGCCTTTTATTGCAGCTATTTTGCTGCGACCATCTGAAGCATTGGTTTCCAATGCCAGCTGCAAAAGAAAGCACATATGCTGGCGATTCCAGATGGAAAAGATAGGTCTTATACCAACTTTTTGCCATTCCCATAGACTCCTATGGTAGCCTATAAGAACAGTCAGAAAAGGGAAGGGAGAGGGAGGGGGAGGAAGTTTAGTAGTGGCTTGCATTGCTAAAGTCCCTCCCCTTCTCTTTGCCAGCAGCTTCCATAGGCTGGGAGGAAGGGGGAGGGAATTTAGCATAGAAGCTTCTATTGTCGCAATCAGCCAGCAGGAGGAGGGGAAATTCCAGGCTGCAGCGTATATATGCCGCACCCTGCCATGTAAACGGGGCAAGAAAAAGGGAGATTAAGCCACGACTTGGTCATGGCTTTCTCCCGTTCCTGCAATTTTAGAAAATTGCAATGCCCATGTGAAAGAGCCCTCAGTGTCAGAGGAGTGACACAGCATCAAAGCCAGTTAGCAAAAGTGGCGGAAACCATTCTCAAAGAGACTGCCTTGAGCTTGGCCCCTCTGAGGCCCTGAATGTTAGGCTGCATCCCCATGCTGAGGAGCAGCTCTAAAGCCACCTAGGAAAGTTACATCCCATCCAAGGAGCAGTTAGGACACCCTGGCTACAACATTACTGGGATAAAGGTCCATACAGAGCACAGCACATAGAAGAAGATGACAAGCTGTGTGGAAGGAGAGGGAGGCTCTCTTCTTGCATAGGACTCAGTCTTTGAATATGCTGACAGCAGACAAAGAATAAAGCTATTAGAAACATGAGATCATGCACGCTTTTAGGGACTATGATTGAGTCCCAGATGGGATTGTGGTAAACGGGGATTTTGAATAAGCAATATGTTTCGTTAATTGAGTTTATAGGTCTGGCAATGGCATTTGTATTGGGGTCACAGGGTACTTCATATGAGTACTGATGAGCTAGTACTGTAAGCTGCAACCCATTTCATGTGTGTAATCTGTGCAGCTGTATAGGGCACCAGCCTGTAGGGAGTGCCACCAGGTTGACATTGCTATTCAATTCCTCTCCTGCAAGTTGCCTAGGATGGAAACTATTTTTCATTGGCCCTCTATCCTCTGTTTTTGTCCACACACTTAGAAAACAGGAGTAGCGGCAGCAAAACATAAACTCTCCCCACCTAATTTCAATATCACAGCCAGCCCCTGCAAGAACCCGTGAGCATGTGCATCATGGCTGGAGGTAAGCCATAAGCTTACAGAATATATATACATCCTTGCGTGAGTACGTCTCTGTGTGTAATATACTTATATATCCACTAAGGGTGAAATTATTGAGGATCTGTTAGCTCCTATGAGCTCTCACACTTACATACATACACAATATTTGAGCACAATAGTAGCTTAAAGGTATGTAAATAGGAGTAAAAGAGCACCACATGAGATTTAGGTATTTAATTATTTAGCAAAATCTTAGGGTATATCATAATTATTATTCCTATCCTTAGGCTTTGTTAAAATTGGCATAAAAATTCCAGCTTGACATAGTGAGGCAGATGCATCCAAAAAAATATACATTTTCTTGGCAATATGACAAAGTAAACTTAATATTGGATAGAGTCTGATTCACACATCCATACAATGCGGGTGACCTGACATAGTCCTAAGGCGAGCTCAGGGAGAATAGAACCCCCTGGTGAAGTAGAAGGGCCATAGAATATTATTATGCTGAGGTTACAAAATGAACACAGAACACAATTCCTTGTTCCATGATTTTGCGTCAGAGCTTCAACTTTTCATAAAAAATACAAATGAAAGTCGCTGTTCATTTTTTAAAGATGAATTACTGTTATAGTCCAAGGAATTTTACAAGACATTTCCATGATTTAGGCTGAGGTGCATGGACAACAAGACATGGGTAAAACTGAGCCATGCCCTGCTGTACCTGTTAGCCATTACCAGCCACTTGTTACCACACTCCCGATTGAAGACAGAACACTTCTGGTTTTGGATAATTTAGCCACAGCAGCCATTTTATTACAAATATATTTACATAAATTAAGCCAACTTAACCATCTAACAGAAGGGGAGATCCTTGGAGCCCCAACATCTGTCACCTCACCATTTTACAGGAAATATATATACCCAAATGCCTCCAGCCACCTCCAACTGACTTGGAGACCCACTAGCCTCTACAAGGCTAGACACACCACCAGCTCTGCAGGGACTACCCCCTGTCAGAGCTAAGAAGTGACAGACCCAAGACCAACCATCAATAACCAAGGGGGAAGGTGGCTCTCCACCCCCTGCCTTACCCCTCAACCAATTTTGTTACCAACTCCAAGGACTCCGCCACTCGCCGCTGCCATGACAAAGCAGTTAATCCCCCCACTGTTTATCTTTCAAATTCTTCAAATGACTACCCCAACTACCACATCCATAGGGCAGGAGGGTGGGACTTGCTTCTTCTTCTTTGTGCGCTCTCTTTACCTCTGATGTCACCCATGGCTCTTAGAACACTTTTTAGCCCCACCTACTTTTCACGTCACAACTCTACCCCCTTTTCTCGAGCTAGCACCAATCCTATTTCTTTCAATTAACCTATTCGGTTCCCACTTCCCTGTTAACCCTGTCATGTCGGGCCTCCTCTCCCAGCCCTGCAGGCCTTGTTCTGGCCCTCACCCATATTCTGTAATTTTATTCTGTGATAGGACACTTAGGGCATGTCCACGCTAGCGTATGTCTTTTGATTACTATAAACTAATGAATTTTGTTGTCAGTTTTTTATTTTATAGAAATCAGAAGAATGCTAGGACAGGACTGTCATGACCAGTTGTTTACACAAAGCATACTGCTAAGAAAGCAAATATGGACATAAAGAGAGCTAGGCGGTCAATAATTCTTTTGCTGCAATCCATACGGCTCTAATCTCAGTAGTATATAAACAAGCACTCCTCTTTGCAGTGACGTAAAGATTATGTCTGTGCAAGGCTTGTCCTTACATGGCTTACACAGGTGTAAATGTAATGTGCAACTGAGAAAAATATACAACATGACCAATGCAAATAGATTCAATATATACACTTATCCGGTACAAATGCAGATAATACAAATAACATCTAAGAACGAAAAAGGAGAGTTTGAATCCTGAAGGATATATTAATTTATAATCAGTTAACAATTACTTGTGATGTTTCGACCTTAAAGGGGTTGTCTCGCGAAATCAAGTAGGGTTATACACTTGCGCTGTGCGGTCTTCTCCCTTCGGCTCCGCTCGGCAGCATCGGCGTTTTGGCTCCGCCCCCTTGTACGCGTCATCGCGTAGCTCCGCCCCATGACGTGGCCGGTTCCAGCCTCCTGATTGGCTGGAATCGGCATGTGACAGGGGCGGAGCTACGCGCGTCTAAAAAAGCAAGAAGACATCAGAATTAGACGGAACCATGGCGACGGGGACGCTAGCAACGGAGCAGGTAAGTGAATAACTTCTGTATGGCTCATATTTAATGCACGATGTATATTACAAAGTGCATTAATATGGCCATACAGAAGTGTATAACCCTACTTGATTTCGCGACACAACCCCTTTAATGTACACGTTTTCAAACAAATTAAATATACAATCAAAGGTCAAATGAAAATATAGTAATAAATAACAATGTCATAAAAGATATACACTATTTATATCATTTAACAATATGCTTATTAAATAGATATGGTATATAGCTTAGAGAACAAAGAAAAAAAATACAAAGTTATATAATGTTAGGTTTAGCAGAAACCCAACATAAAATGGTTATGGCAACAGTTCCTTCAATGTTATGTAGACTATTCCATTATGTGTGGAGCTGCTGAATTTGCTTCCTGCTCTGTACACCATGACAGCAGCCTGGTGAACAGCTGATCAGCATAATTTCCAAACCCCTGCCAATAAGCTATTGGTGACCAATCCTGAGGATATTCATGCCTTAAGGAAGAAATCAGCACTCAAAGCTGCCACAAAATTAACTGTAAATTAAGTGTGTAGCATTGATGCAACTTCTGTAAGGGGGCAGTAGCAACCTTCATCTATGCCCTTCCAAGTCCACTTCTCACAGTTATTTTTCCAATGTAAATAGGAACTCAAAAGATATGGATGCAGATGGATGCTCAAGGGATTATTTTAATCTAATGGAAAACATGAAAATATACATGGGACGCGTTTCATAGGTTACACCAAACACTGGAGTTCCATTATGCTTAAGACCTTGGACAGGTCCTCGAAAAGAAATACTCAAAAAGAGGTGCTTCTAGCAAGGCTGAGAAAGGACACCACTTTCTTCTTGGCCTGTTTACCAGGGTGAGTGTTAGGTTGTGCTACTGGAACCTGTAGTTCTGTGGGAACACACTACCACAGGTGTGGGATGTTTGAGCTATCTGGGTGTGCAATTCTCCAAGCAGCCAATCACCACTGGTCTGCTGCATATAAATACCAGCCCCACTGGCTAGAGGGGGCTGGTTTCCTCAGTTACCTCACAATACTCTTGTGTTTGCATTAATGCAGGTTTTGTACGTGTGAACAGTCACATGTTCTGTGTGTGTGCAGGTGGCCGGACATGTTGTGTGAACAGTCCTGTTCAGTGTGTATTTGTGTGAACAGGAATGTGTTCTGTGTGTCTGTGCCGGTGGCTGGACTGGGGGTGAAATGTCCTGTTCCATGTGGTAAGCATTCCAGTTTGTTCTAGGGCAAGCCAGGTCATTAGGTTCCAGCATGGGTCCATCCCTATTGGGATGATCGCCCTGCTTGCAGACAAGTTTCATGGGGTAAGTTGTCTTATAAGAGTAGGGACCCCCAAGACAATGAGGTCCCTTGTCGCGGGCCCGTGGGCTTAAGTATGTAACACACTATGCTTGATAAAGGCTCTGGGAGAACGTGCCGAAATGCGTTGCATATTCAGTAAAAGAAGTTCATATAATATATGAAAGAAGAACTCTGTGGTCCATCCTCGGAAGCGTTGGGTAATTTTTCCTCTATTTTATCTCAGCTATTCACCATTGGGTCCCCTGCTTGATTGGGGGATTCAAGCACACCAAGCAGCTCTCCTGATTCAAAGGATTTGGAAAAAGGATTGTGGAGAAATATCTATTCATTATTACAAGTTTGTCGGGACATGGAGGTACTAGTGGGGTGCCCTTAAACGGAACCCTACTAAGTACCGGGTAAGTCCCGCTATTTTTGCTTATCTCTCTAACTTATTATTCATCAGATACTGTGTGGAGCGCTAATCTACCCCTTGTTTTATCTACAGCAAGGTATAGAAGCAAATACACTGAATATGGTTAATTATATTGATACCATATATTGATACCAAGGAGGTGTTAATCTTTCTGGAGGACTGCATATTATAACCTGTTCACTATTCATCATTCTCCTATAGAGCATACTTTGGCAAAGTAACATTAAAGGGATTTTCCAGGGAGAATATTATTACCACAACAACAAAAAAAAAATAAACATTGTTGACATTTGTTTATCCTCCATGGTCTGTACCATATTCCTGCAACCTGTGTTGTATCTAACACCTCACAACATTGATATTTGTGCTCTCTTGATGTGATGTCAGGTGGGGAAACATTAGTGGCCACTGGTATTACTTTTTTGCTTCCGTGCACAGCAGTAGTGAGGGTGGGCCTATACAGGGCAACCACCATCACACCCGGAGAGCCCTTATTACTCCTTTTTTTTATTATTGATTTTCTATTGTAGCTCTTTCCAACCTTTTTATATATTTGTTTCCCATCCTGATGATAAGTCAACAATTCTTATAGCTTGAAAACCCCTTTACATTTGTATTTATAATAATTCTTGTGTTCCTATCTGTTTCCTTTCACACTTTCAAAATATGATTGGTTTAATTAGCTTCTAAAGGAAACAGATCATCAGCCCTATGGTGAAAGAGACAAATAGGAGAGAATTCCCTGTGCAGTGCTACCTTATAAATAAGCAATGCATATTAATGTGCACATCGTTTATTTTTATTTCCAGACATATAATTTGCAGGAAAATCATGTAATATGGATTCACCTAACTAATCTATTAGTTTTATACTGAACCGGAGTATATAAACTATTTGGAAATGTAAATACCTGATCCTCTCCTAAGCCAATTCATGATATCATATTTTTTCTTAACTTTTAGAAAATAAATACATTTTATTTTAGCGCTTTTGATTTGGACATCATTTTTGGTATGTGTCATGTAGTCTAAAATTACATTTTTAAGCCTTCCCTTTTTGGCTTGTACAAAATTCCACAAATGTTATATTTTTAGTGGCACTTTGAAAAAAAAAAATTCTGCTTAGAAGCCTGTAGAAAAAACTTCTGAAAGGAAAAACACCACACCTGGAGCATGCCCTTAGGCTTCACAGGAGCATATTCGTATATGCATGCACATATTTTTGGAATGAACATTGCTTTTTGTGCACGCATTGGTGTATATTTTACTGCCTTTTGTGCATGCAAGGCATTTGCACACACAAAAAAATATGCACTGATACAGGTAGCCACTGAAATGCCTAATTAGTCTAATAAGTTTAAGCGCAGTTACACAGTGTTTTAAACATCTTCTAGTGTATTGCACATGCATTTGTGCATTCCCATTTACTTCTACAGAAACTTTTGGTGCGTAAATGCACAAGAAAACAAAACGCGCAGGTTTTTTTGGCGCAACAGAAATGTCTAAGAAAAATATGCACATGTGAACCAACCCATTGAAATCAATGGTTCTATTCACTGCATATTGTGTGCACAAATACGCTCGTGTGAAGCCAGCCTTAGCATGGTTTCTCACAAAGCATTGTTTGGAAACACACTAATGCATTTTCTGATGCAGCTTTTTGAGCCAAAGCAATTAGTGGATTCAACTATAAAATGAAGTATAGATCCTTCCTTTAACTTCCCGTAGCTTTTGGTAATACAACACTATCTACTTGATGACTAGCCACTAGAAATGAGCAAACCTACTCGGACACGCCCCTTTTTCGCCCGAGCGCCGCGATTTTTGAGTACTTCCGTACTTGGCTGAAAAGATGCGGGGAGCGGCGTGGGTAAGTGGTGGGTTGCAGCGGGAGTGGGGGGGGGGAGAGGGAGAGAGAGAGAGCTCCCCCCTGTTCCCCGCTGCTACCCCCCGCGCCGCCACGCCTCCCCCGCCCCCCGGCGCCCCCCCAATCTTTTCACCCGAGTATGGAAGTACTCGAAAATCGCTGTGCTTGATCGAGTAATTACTCGAAACGAGTATATTCGCTCATCTCTACTAGCCACCTTTGTTGCCTTCCATTGAAAGCAATGGGAGAACATTGCGCTCCTGTGCCACAGCTGTGGCAGGGGAATTCTTCATCCCCGCGGGGAGTCCCCTTGTCATTAAACACTGTGACAGTGTGAATTTTGAACGCATCCATGTGCAATTTTTAAACCGTGATGCTCGCTTCGGTCACACAAATTTTTGACACATGCATTTTGCATGTGTTTCACGAAAGTAAATGCGCAACAACAAACGCTCGTCTGACTGAGCCCTCAGACAGATGAAAATACGTCAGTCATTTGCCTTTTATTAAGTTTTGCAGAAAATCACTCCAAATGTCTCATGTACATGGACTGGCATAAAAAATACTAGTCTTAGTAAATGCAAGCCAATATCATGTAAATGCATTAAAGGTTTTTTCCATGACTTAACAATGCTTCAAAGCCAATGTGTCTGTCACATCTGTCTCCTAGGATCTGTGGTGCTACAGGTTCTCTGGAGCTTTCCTGCTCAGGTGTTGGGGATTGTGCTGGCTGGGCAGTGTGTGTCTCCAGTCAGCCAATCACTCAGTACACATAAAGCTGTCTTCCCAGGTGTGGGTATCTTCAGCGTTCTATGTTCTCATTCTCTTTCTGTGTGGTGTGAACAGGTTCTATGTGTGGTGGCTGCAAAAAAGGTTTTTGTCTTGTGATTTTGTTTGGTTAAGTTGCTGGACTCCTGCTTAGTGTAGGGGCTAACAGTATTGCTGGGAGCCGTGACAAGAAACGCTAGCTTTCATATTTTGGCCAAAATGTCAACAAATACCTGGCATTTATAGTATTAACATCTGCTACTAGTGTTTGCATATTAGCTGCTGTATGGTGTGATTATGGCTCTGCGTGACTTCTTATACTTTCCAGTGATCCCTGTCGGTGGAGGCATGTGTATGTGTCCTAGCATGGGTGTGTGGGTTTCTAGAAGCAGCAAGGGCCCAGATCCGAAGACCTCTGGGCTGCCCCTTATTGGGGCGATGTCCCTGCTTAGGTAACTCCTTGGTCTTCTTCTTTTGTAGAGTTAGGGCGAGGTGTTGATCGGTGGTTGTTTAACCTGGTGTTCCTATACAGGTAACATTCGTATGGGCCCGGTGCCCACAAGCCCACATGAACGTACAAGTGTCTTTTCTGATTGTTGCTGAACAGTACATGTGACTGCTGCAGGCAATTACTGGCTACAACAGTGACCTTCTATAGACAGTAATTGGCTGCAGCAGTCAGATATCCTTTTTAGTAGCAACCAGAAAGGATAGAGTGGTTGTGAAGCAATTTTAAGTAATGGGAAAACCCCTTTAACCCCTTCACTCCCCATGACTTAAGGGTACATAATGGGAGTAGGGTACTTCCCGCAAAATGACGTACCCTTACGTCATAGGGATAGTGCGAGATCATAGCAGATCTCACGCTATCCCGCAGTGGGAGGTGGCTGTCACAAGTAGCTGGCCTCCCGCTGCAACAGCAGGGGGCATCGGAGATGCGCCCACCCGCCGTTAACTCCTTCCCTGCCATGATCTAAGTAGATCACGGCAGGGAAAGGGTTCACCGGCAATGGCAATACAGATACCGGCGTCCTGTATTGCCATTACCTAAGATCGCTATAGTAAGTGTTAATGCATGGTACTACTAGGAAAAAGTAATATGGAAAAAGACCTGGGGGTACTAGTGGACTGTAGACTTAACTGGAGCAATTGATGCTAATCAGCTGCTGCAAAAGCAAATAAAGTCTTAGGGTGCATTAAAAGAGGTATAGGGGCGAGGGACAAGAACATTATTCTTCCACTATATCAGGCACTTGTCAGGCCCCACATGGAATACTGTGTACAATTCTGGAAACCAGTGCGCAGGACAGATGTTGCAGTGCTTGAGGGGGTTCAAAGAAGGGTAACTAAATTAATAAATGGAATGAGAGGACTGGAATACCTAGACAGGCTAACAAAATTGGGATTATTTACCAAAAAAGACTTAAAAAAGGCTTAAGGGGCAATCAAATAACTATGTATAAATACATTAGGGGGCAATACAAGGATCTCTGCCATGATCTGTTTATACCTAGGACTGGGACTGTAACAAGAGACCATCCTCTACATCTAGAAGAAAGCAAGTTTCATCACCAACTGTAAGAGCAGTGAGACTTTGGAACTCTCTGCCTGAGGACATGGTGATGGCAAAATCCATAGAGGAGTTCAAGAGAGAACTAGATGTCTTTCTAGAATGCTATGATATTACAGGATATAGACATTAGGTGACCAGCAGGGTTGGTGATCTCAAATGTTGATCCAGGGATTACGCTGGCTGCCATTATGGAGTCAGGAAGGAATTTTTTTCCTCCAAATGAGCTAAATTTGCTCGTTGAGGTTTTTTTTGCCTTTCTCTGGACCAACAAGGGGGGTTAAAAGAAGCTGAACTAGATGTACATTGTCTTCATTCAGCCTAACATACTATGTTACCAGATGGTATATGTCATTAACAAATGATGTATGGAGATCACTCACTACACACATGTAGAGTGGCTGCAGATCAAAGTTTTAGCCTACTTTGAGGTAGCAACCAAAATGGTCATCATGACGACACACTGATCAGTATGACCATCCCTGTTGTCTGTCTACTGGAACAAGCATTACACAGCCCCAGGTACAACGATGTATTGTGGTCACAGGAGGAGGAATGGATGCCAATCTCCCAACTGTCTGGTCTGTCTGCCATTACTCAACACTGCAGTGAGGGTGGCTTTGGGAAAGAAAAGGGATACCTTCTCCAACACATTTCTCCACATATGGGAGAAGTATAAAAGATAAAGAGGAGGAAGAGGAGAGGGCTAATATAAAGTTCCTTTCAATCATCACTAACCCCATCTATTCTAGGTGGATGGTGGAGCCAGCCAGTGACACTCTTAGGCTTGATCCTGAGGTATGTGGGCCATCACCCTTAGGCACTTTGAGGCATATGAGTGCTTTTATGCTTTTATAGCCCATATCTAAACTTCAGATCATTACTGGGTAGCCACCCTCCTTGATCCACACTACAAGTCCAAAATGACAAAGCTCATTCTGGCAGTAGGGATAGACCTCAAAATGCAGCCCTATCAGGACAGATTGTTAAGCAGCTTGAATACTGCATTTCCCCATTGCCGTAGGGATGCATTCACAATGGTAAACGAGTAGGAAGCTACTGCAGCAGGAACACCACTAGTAGTAGGGAAAGTCTAACAGACGTGTAGCATAGTTTTTTCAGCCTGTCACAGCCTCCAGCAAAAGCACAGGGTAGGAATCACAGTCACAGGCAGCACTTATCCATGACAGTCCAAGAGTATGTCAGCTGCCGTGTGGGTGTACTCAGACATGACATTAGGGCTTTTGACTTCTGGATGTCTAAGCTGTATGAGTGGCCAGCGCTTGCACAACATGCTTTAGAAGTGCTTGCCTGCCCCGCTGCCAATGTGCAATCAGAAAGGGTATTCTGCACAGCTGGGCATGTGATAACTAATAGACGCATCCGCCTGTCCAAAGACAACGTGGATAACCTAACATCTATAAAAATGAACCAGCCATAGATTTCACCTGACTTCTGCACCCCCATGGCATATTCAAATAATTAGTTAGTATACTGGCAGTTTTTAATTACATATGACCCAGAATAGATTTATATCAAAGACCACACTGTGCCCTCAAAGTGGTGGTGCTGCTGCTGCTCTCCTCCTGTTTCCACCATGTTTCCTCCTCTTCTTTCTCATATCTGCAAAATAATCATTTCCCAAAGCACAAGAAACAGCTGCAGCTCTATAGTTTTTCCTTGGGGAACATCGATGCTTGGCTGTTCTGTTCACCTGGTAGAATTGTTCCTTAGTAAAATGTATGACCTTGCTTTACAAACAAGCAGCACACCTGCTGTCTTCCTTGGTGTAATTGTTGATCTGGAAGACCCTATGATGGCTTTCTTTCGTTTTCAGTGAGACCACTGTACTCCAAGTAACCCCCAAAGCACTGTACTATATTACCAAATTTTGGGATGAGCACAGTGTTTCCCAGATGTGTGGCTGTATTCTTATGCAATTTGGGGGGCTTTGGCTGCATTATGGTACTTCGGAAGAGCATATTAGTGAACCTGGATTTTACTCCTATTGACTTTATAGGGTATTGGAATTCACTGTCCAAATTCACAATGATTTAATCACATTGGGCTGATCCTGACCTGAACCAATTATTCCAGTAATCACTCATCACTAGTCATGAGCTCAGTAAAATAAGTTTATAAAATTTCCATCTCTGTGCCTACTAGAAAATGGTTATGGTGGAGATTTTTATTGTGTGAGGAATCTACAGGGATTAATTATTACTATTTTGGGCAGAAATGGGGAATTATTACAATTATAGATAGTCACTTATAGTTGCCTATTATTCCTGTTTCCAAAACATAAAATTCAAGAACTGGCTGTTCACTTGCTGCATGATATATCTCACCCCTTGACAGGTGTCATTGTAACACAATGTTCAATGTTACTGTACATATTCCACCTGTCAATGGTTTTAATGTTATATTAATGTACTGTACTCTATGTATTAACTATAATTTCATAACTATAATAGTTGTAAATCAAAATGTCATACTTTGCCAATAAAAGTGTATGAGATTCTACTGTAACTTCTTTACACCTCTGATTTAATTTAGAGTCATATGGAGTGCCATATTTCATTGGATGTCATTTTACGAGGTATTATACCCTTGAGGCATTGCTTCCAGGAAAGAATACCTCTGTAAAATGATGGTGTACAAATGTACCATACACCAAGACATGGAGTGCCTATGGCTCTGTAGTAGATGTAGAGCTATGCGAGGACTAACAGTACATCTCTCCCAGTTTAGAACTGTATCATACACTATATATGGAGATACAGAAGAATTACTGAAAACCAAAACTTTTTCTGTGCACATGCCAATAATTATATTGCATAAGGTTACTGTCACATGATGGAGTAATGGTGTGGCAGAGATTAGTAATAATTACCTATCATATAAATTAATATGTGTTTTACAGACTCACAATAGGTCCAAATGTGCATATACTTGCTCAAGCGCAAAGCTAACGTCTCAAGGGCCTGGGTGCAAAAGCTGAGCTCAGGGCCCCCATCCCGCTTAACCCCAACTCTTCCATAAGTAAAAATAAATAAATACACACCTTTATCTATCTATCTGCTAAGCAATTTCTTGCTTAATACCTTGTTGGGTGTCGTGTTTACACAAGACAACTATAGCTAAAAAACTCTAATTTGAGCAGTTTTTTTGGCTGATAGTTATCTCCTGTGATCACAGGTGATTGATGACATCCCTAATTGTTTATTATTTTCTAGATCAGTATCCAGACCAAAGTAATCACTGAAGACCCAAACCATACAGCCTGCAGTCACCTGCACCTATACCCATATCTAAACCATGCTGTTTACAGCTGCAAAACAAATTTACATACCGTATATACCGGCGTATAAGACGACTTTTGAACCCCGAAAAATCTGCTCTGCAGTCGGGGGTCGTCTTATACGCCGGTAATTCAAAAAAAAAAAAAGTGTAAAAAAAAAAAATTCATTACTCACCTGCCCCGGCGTTCTGTCGCGCTCCGGCAGGATGTCGCTCGCTCCGGCAGGCTGTCGCTCGCTCCTCGACCCGGCGCAGCATAGCTTTCTGAATGCGGGGCTTGAAATCCCCGCTTCCAGAAAGCTAATACACACGCCGGCAGCCATGACATCATTGAATGGCTGTGATTGGCTAAAGCGCACGTGGCTTCAGCCAATCACACTATTCAATGACATCATTGAATAGTGTGATTGCTAACACGTGCGCCTTCAGCCAATCACAGCCATTCAATGCTGTCATGGCTGCCGGCGTGTGTATTAGCTTTCTGGAAGCGGGGATTTCAAGCCCCGCATTCAGAAAGCTATGCTGCGCCGGGGACGAGGAGCGAGCGACAGCCTGCCGGAGCGAGCGACATCCTGCCGGAGCGCGACAGAACACCGGGGCAGGTGAGTAATGAATTTTTTTTTTTTTCTCCACTGAATACCGGCGTATAAGGTGACAGTTGGGGGGTCGTCTTATACGCCCCGTCGCCTTATACGCCGGTATATACGGTACATGATTTAGCCCCTTGGCATATGTTTTACAAACAAGACTCTTTCCTGGACTACATGGAAATGTGTTTATAACTAGAGATGAGCGAACGCGTTCGTCCGAGCTTGATATTCGTGCGAATATTAGGGTGTTCGGGATGTTCGTTATTCGTGACGAACACCATGCGGTGTTCTGGTTACTTTCACTTCCTTCCCTGAGACGTTAGCGCGCTTTTCTGGCCAATTGAAAGACAGGGAAGGCATTACAACTTCCCCCTGCAACGTTTAAGCCCTATACCACCCCCCTGCTGTGAGTGGCTGGCGAGATCAGGTGTTCGCCTAATATAAAAGTCGGCCCCTCCCGCGGCTCGCCTCAGATGCGGTGTGAGTTAGATGAGGGACAGTGCTGTTTATACCGGAGCTGCTGTAGGGAAAGAATTGGTAGTTAGTGTAGGCTTCAAGACCCCCCAAAGGTCCTTATTAGGGCCACTGATAGCTGTGTGTTGGCTGCTGTTAGCAGTGGGATTTTTTTTTTTCTCAAAGTCGCCTCTGCAGACCGTTGCACCTGGCATTAGGGACAGAAGTGCTGCATAGGCAGGGAGAGTGTTAGGAGTGAGTGTAGCCTTCAAGAACCTCAACGGTCCTTTCTAGGGCCATATTTATCCGTGTGCAGTACTGTCCAGGCTGCTGTTGGCTGTGCTGCATTTTTTTTGGGCTTCTCAAAATCGCCTCTGCAGAGCATTCCACCCTCCATTGATACTGCAGGGAAAGAATTGTATAGGCAGGGCCACAACACAGTTATTATTCATAGAATATACGCAGTGCTGCCTGTTGGTGGGAAAAACCTGAAAACAAATCTATTTGTCCAGCCTCTGTCCGTCCTAACGCCTGTGGACACGTGTGAGCTGCGTGAAAAACATTGCTAAATCATACGCACCCAGCTACGCTTTACTGCTGGCTTCGCCATTTGCTTTCCTTAATTGGGAAAAAAAATACCTGCTCTGCCACAGTTAATAACTCTGCTACCCTCACGTTCTGTGACACATAAGCAGGGACACAGCGCAGTTATTAAACTTCGCAGGTTCATTGAATATACGCAGTGCTGCCTGTTGGTGGGAAAAAACTGAAAAGAAATCTATTTGTCCAGCCTGTGTCCGTCCTTACGCCTGTGGAGACGTGTGAGCTGCGTGAAAAACATTGCTAAATCATACGCAGCCAGCTACGGTTTACTGCTGGGTTCGCCATTTGCTTTCCTTAATTGGGAAAAAAAATACCTGCTCTCCAAGAGTTATAATAACTCTGCTACCCTCACGTTCTGTGACACATAAGCAGGGACACAGCGCAGTTATTAAACTTCGCAGGTTCATTGAATATACGCAGTGCTGCCTGTTGGTGGGAAAAAACTGAAAAGAAATCTATTTGTCCAGCCT
Organism: Eleutherodactylus coqui; assembly: GCF_035609145.1. NCBI lineage: Eukaryota > Metazoa > Chordata > Amphibia > Anura > Eleutherodactylidae > Eleutherodactylus > Eleutherodactylus coqui. The sequence goes on along the minus strand of NC_089839.1, from coordinate 236,394,299 downwards.
GTGTCCGTCCTTACGCCTGTGGAGACGTGTGAGCTGCGTGAAAAACATTGCTAAATCATACGCAGCCAGCTACGCTTTACTGCTGGGTTCGCCATTTGCTTTCCTTAATTGGGAAAAAAAATACCTGCTCTCCAAGAGTTATAATAACTCTGCTACCCTCACGTTCTGTGACACATAAGCAGGGACACAGCGCAGTTATTAAACTTCGCAGGTTCATTGAATATACGCAGTGCTGCCTGTTGGTGGGAAAAAACTGAAAAGAAATCTATTTGTCCAGCCTGTGTCCGTCCTTACGCCTGTGGAGACGTGTGAGCTGCGTGAAAAACATTGCTAAATCATACGCAGCCAGCTACGCTTTACTGCTGGGTTCGCCATTTGCTTTCCTTAATTGGGAAAAAAAATACCTGCTCTCCAAGAGTTATAATAACTCTGCTACCCTCACGTTCTGTGACACATAAGCAGGGACACAGCGCAGTTATTAAACTTCGCAGGTTCATTGAATATACGCAGTGCTGCCTGTTGGTGGGAAAAAACTGAAAAGAAATCTATTTGTCCAGCCTGTGTCCGTCCTTACGCCTGTGGAGACGTGTGAGCTGCGTGAAAAACATTGCTAAATCATACGCAGCCAGCTACGCTTTACTGCTGGCTTCGCCATTTGCTTTCCTTAATTGGGAAAAAAAATACCTGCTCTCCAAGAGTTATAATAACTCTGCTACCCTCACGTTCTGTGACACATAAGCAGGGACACAGCGCAGTTATTAAACTTCGCAGGTTCATTGAATATACGCAGTGCTGCCTGTTGGTGGGAAAAAACTGAAAAGAAATCTATTTGTCCAGCCTGTGTCCGTCCTTACGCCTGTGGAGACGTGTGAGCTGCGTGAAAAACATTGCTAAATCATACGCAGCCAGCTACGCTTTACTGCTGGCTTCGCCATTTGCTTTCCTTAATTGGGAAAAAAAATACCTGCTCTCCAAGAGTTATAATATCTCTGCTACCCTCACGTTCTGTGACACATAAGCAGGGACACAGCGCAGTTATTAAACTTCGCAGGTTCATTGAATATACGCAGTGCTGCCTGTTGGTGGGAAAAAACTGAAAAGAAATCTATTTGTCCAGCCTGTGTCCGTCCTTACGCCTGTGGAGACGTGTGAGCTGCGTGAAAAACATTGCTAAATCATACGCAGCCAGCTACGCTTTACTGCTGGGTTCGCCATTTGCTTTCCTTAATTGGGAAAAAAAATACCTGCTCTCCAAGAGTTATAATAACTCTGCTACCCTCACGTTCTGTGACACATAAGCAGGGACACAGCGCAGTTATTAAACTTCGCAGGTTCATTGAATATACGCAGTGCTGCCTGTTGGTGGGAAAAAACTGAAAAGAAATCTATTTGTCCAGCCTGTGTCCGTCCTTACGCCTGTGGAGACGTGTGAGCTGCGTGAAAAACATTGCTAAATCATACGCAGCCAGCTACGCTTTACTGCTGGCTTCGCCATTTGCTTTCCTTAATTGGGAAAAAAAATACCTGCTCTCCAAGAGTTATAATAACTCTGCTACCCTCACGTTCTGTGACACATAAGCAGGGACACAGCGCAGTTATTAAACTTCGCAGGTTCATTGAATATACGCAGTGCTGCCTGTTGGTGGGAAAAAACTGAAAAGAAATCTATTTGTCCAGCCTGTGTCCGTCCTTACGCCTGTGGAGACGTGTGAGCTGCGTGAAAAACATTGCTAAATCATACGCAGCCAGCTACGCTTTACTGCTGGGTTCGCCATTTGCTTTCCTTAATTGGGAAAAAAAATACCTGCTCTGCCACAGTTAATAACTCTGCTACCCTCACGTTCTGTGACACATAAGCAGGGACACAGCGCAGTTATTAAACTTAGATAATTCATTCACTAGAGGCAGTGGGGCCTTTCGTTTTCCAAAAAGGGCAAAAATTATATTTGGCCTGCAGTCTTGCGCCAATTTATTTCCTGCCTGGGAAATCTAATCACTGGTAATACAGCATGCTGAGGGGTAGGGGTAAGCCTAGAGGACGTGGACGTGGACGTGGCCGAGGACGCGGAGGGCCAAGTGAGGGTGTGGGCACAGGCCAAGCTCCTGATCCAGGTGTGTCGCAGCTGTCTGCTGCGCGATTAGGAGAGAGGCACGTTTCTGGCGTCCCCACATTCATCGCCCAATTAATGGGTCCACGCGGGAGACGGTTATTAGAAAATGAGCAGTGTGAGCAGGTCCTGTCCTGGATGGCAGAAAGTGCTTCGAGCAACCTATCGTCTACCCGCAGTTCTGCGCCGTCCACTGCTGCCAATCCGAATCCTCTGTCTGCTGCTCCTCCTTCCTCCCAGCCTCCTCACTCCACTACAATGACACCTGCTCAGGAGCGGGAACACTCCCAGGAACTGTTCTCGGGCCCCTGCTTAGATTGGGCAGCAGCGGTTCCTCTCCCACCAGAGGAGTTTATCGTCACTGATGCCCAACCATTCGAAAGTTCCCGGGGTCCGGGGGAAGAGGCTGGGGACTTCCGCCAACTGTCTCAACAACTTTCTGTGGGTGAGGAGGACGATGACGATCAGACACAGTTGTCTTGCAGTGAGGTAGTAGTAAGGGCAGTAAGTCCCAGGGAGCAGCGCACAGAGGATTCGGAGGAAGAGCAGCAGGACGATGAGGTGACTGACCCCACCTGGTGTGCAACGCTTACTCAGGAGGACAGGTCTTCAGAGGGGGAGTCAAGGGCATCAGCAGGGCAGGTTGCAAGAGGCAGTGCGGTGGCCAGGGCCAGGGGTAGAGGCAGGGCCAGACCGAATAATCCACCAAGTGTTTCCCAAAGCGCCCCCCCGCGCCATGCCACCCTGCAGAGGCCGAGGTGCTCTAAGGTCTGGCAGTTTTTCACAGAGACGCCTGACGACCGACGAACAGTGGTGTGCAACCTTTGTTGCGCAAAGCTCAGCCGGGGAGCCAACACCAACAGCCTCACCACCACCACCATGCGCAGACATATGATGGCCAAGCACCCCACACGGTGGGACGAAGGCCGTTCACCGCCTCCGGTTTGCACCCCTGCCTCTCCCCCTGTGCCCCAACCTGCCACTGAGATGCAACCCCCCTCTCAGGACACAGGCACTACCGCCTCATGGCCTGCACCCACACCCTCATCTCCGCTGTCCTCGGCCCCATCCAGCAGTGTAGTTCAGCGCACCGTTCAGCCGTCGCTTGCGCAAGTGTTCGAGCGCAAGCGCAAGTACGCCGCCACGCACCCGCACGCTCAAACGTTAACCGTCCGCATCGCAAAATTCATCAGCCTTGAGATGCTGCCGTATAGGGTTGTGGAAACGGAGTCCTTCAAAAGTATCATGGAGGCGGCGGCCCCGCGCTACTCAGTTCCCAGTCGCCACTACTTTTCCCGATGTGCCGTCCCAGCCCTGCACGACCACGTCTCCCGCAACATTGTGCGCGCCCTCACCAACGCGGTTACTGCCACGGTCCACTTAACTACGGACACGTGGACAAGCACAGGCGGGCAGGGCCACTACATCTCCCTGACGGCACATTGGGTGAATTTAGTGGAGGCTGGGACAGAGTCAGAGCCTGGGACCGCTCACGTCCTACCCACCCCCAGAATTGCGGGCCCCAGCTCGGTGGTGGTATCTGCGGAGGTGTATGCTTCCTCCACTAAAGCACCCTCCTCCTCCTCCTCCTCCTCTGTCTCACAATCAAGATGTGTTAGCAGCAGCATGTCGCCAGCAGTCGGTGTCGCGCGGTGTGGCAGCACAGCGGTGGGCAAGCGTCAGCAGGCCGTGCTGAAACTACTCAGCTTAGGCGATAAGAGGCACACGGCCCACGAACTGCTGCAGGGTCTGACACAGCAGACCGACCGCTGGCTTGCGCCGCTGAGCCTCCAACCGGGCATGGTCGTGTGTGACAACGGCCGTAACCTGGTGGCGGCTCTGCAGCTCGGCAGCCTCACGCACGTGCCATGCCTGGCCCACGTCTTTAATTTGGTGGTTCAGCGGTTTCTGAAAAGCTACCCACGCTTGTCAGACCTGCTCGTAAAGGCGCGCCGGCTCTGCGCACATTTCCGCAAGTCCCACACGGACGCTGCCACCCTGCGCACCCTGCAACATCACTTTAAGCTGCCAGTGCACCGACTGCTGTGCGACGTGCCCACACGGTGGAACTCTACGCTCCACATGTTGGCCAGGCTCTATGAACAGCGTAGAGCTATAGTCGAATACCAACTCCAACATGGGCGGCGCAGTGGGAGTCAGCCTCCTCAATTCCTTTCAGAAGAGTGGGCCTGGTTGGCAGACATCTGCCATGTCCTTGGTAATTTTGAGGAGTCTACCCAGGTGGTGAGCGGCGATGCTACAATCATTAGCGTCACCATTCCTCTGCTATGCATCTTGAGAAATTCCCTGCAAACCATAAAGGCAGCTGCTTTGCGCTCGGAAACGGGGGCGGGGGAAGACAGTATGCCGCTGGATAGTCAGGGCACCCTCCTGTCTATTTCACAGCGCGTACAGGAGGAGGAGGAGGATGAGGAGGAGGGGGAAGAGACAGCTTGGCCCGCTGCTGACGGTACACCGGCTGATTGCCTGTCATCCTTTCAGCGTGTATGGCCTGAGGAGGAGGAGGAGGAGGATCCTGAAAGTGATCTTCCTAGTGAAGACAGCCATGTGTTGCGTACAGGTACCCTGGCACACATGGCTGACTTCATGTTAGGATGCCTTTCTCGTGACCCTCGCGTTGCACGCATTCTGGCCACTACGGATTACTGGGTGTACACACTGCTCGATCCACGGTATAAGGAGAACCTGCCCACTCTGATTCCCGAAGAGGAAAGGGGTTCGAGAGTGTTGCTATACCACAGGACCCTTGCGGACAAGCTGATGGTAAAATTCCCAGCCGACAGCGCTAGTGGCAGAAGGCGCAGTTCCGAGGGCCATGTTGCAGGGGATGTGCGTAGATCGAGCAGCATGTACATCCCAGGCAGTGCAACAGTCTTTAAGGGCCTGGCCAGCTTTATGGCTCCCCACCAAGACTGTGTCACCGCTCCCCAGTCACGGCTGAGTCGGCGGGAGCACTGCAAAAGGATGGTGAGGGAGTACGTAGCGGATCGCACGACCATCCTTGGTGACGCCTCTGCCCCCTACAACTACTGGGTGTCGAAGCTGGACACGTGGCCTGAACTAGCCCTGTATGCCCTTGAGGTGCTTGCTTGTCCTGCGGCTAGCGTGTTGTCGGAGAGGGTGTTTAGTGCGGCTGGGGGAATCATCACCGATAAGCGTAGCCGCTTGTCAACCGACAGTGCCGACAGGCTAACACTCATCAAGATGAACAAAGGCTGGATTTCGCCAGACTTCTGTTCTCCACCAGCGGACAGCAGCGATACGTAAGCAATACGTAGGCTGCACCCGCGGATGGAAGCTACGTTCTCTCTCACCATCCAAAACGGGGACATTTGTGCTTCATCAATCTGTGTCTAATATTCCTCCTCCTCCTCCTCCTGCTCCTCCTCCTGAAACCTCACGTAATCACGCTGAACGGGCAATTTTTCTTAGGGCCACAAGGCTCACTCAAATAATTTTTCAGAACAATTTTTATAAGTTTCAATTAGCTTAAAAGCGTTGGAACTTTAACTTGAACCAATTTTTCGTTACACTGGGCTGCCTCCAGGCCTAGTTACCACTTAAGCCACATTAACCAAAGCGATTAATGGGTTTCACCTGCCCTCTTGGCTGGCCATGGCCAATTTTTGGGATGTACATTAGTACTGTTGATACAGCAATTTTTGTGGGCCCTCGCCTACAGTGTAATCAAATTAATTTTTAGCCCACCTGCATTACAGCTGACGTTACCTCAGCTGTGTTGGGCAATGCAATGGGATATTTCTATGTACCGCCGGTGGCTTCCTGGCACCCACCCAGGCAGTGGGTCCACAGGGAGTTAAACCTACATGTGTCCACTTGTAAAGAACCCCAGTCTGACTGGGGCATGCAGTGTGGGCCGAAGCCCACCTGTATTACGCACGACATTACTACCTCAGCTGTGTTGGGCAATGCAATGGGATATTTTTGTGTACCGCCGGTGGGTTCCAGGGAGCCACCCATGCTGTAGGTGCACACTGAGTTTTTAATACATCTGTACACTTCTAAAGAACCCGTCTGACTGGGGCATGCAGTGTGGGCCGAAGCCCACCTGTATTACGCACGACATTACTACCTCAGCTGTGTTGGGCAATGCAATGGGATATTTCTATGTACCGCCGGTGGCTTCCTGGCACCCACCCAGGCAGTGGGTCCACAGGGAGTTAAACCTACATGTGTCCACTTGTAAAGAACCCCAGTCTGACTGGGGCATGCAGTGTGGGCCGAAGCCCACCTGCATTAAGCACGACATTACTACCTCAGCTGTGTTGGGCAATGCAATGGGATATTTCTGTGTACCGCCGGTGGGTTCCAGGGAGCCACCCATGCTGTGGGTCGACAGGGACTTCACAATAGGGAGTTGTACCTGCCTGTGTCTATGAATTAAAAAGCCCGGTCTGACTGGGGCATGCAGACACCTTGACAGAATGAATAGTGTGTGGCACATAGGTTCCCCATTGCTATGCCCACGTGTGCAGCTCCTGATGGCGGTGGCACAGGATTCTATTTCTCATTGCTTCTGTACAGCATTGTGGGCTATCGCTCCGCCACTTTTAAAGAGGGTCGCTGCCTAGCCGTGCCAACCTCTGCAGTGTATGCCTGAGGTCCCTCGTCATGGCAGACGCAATTCTAAATAGACATGAGCGTGGTGTGGCATGAGGGCAGCTGAAGGCTGCGCAGGGACACTTTGGTGTGCGCTGTGGGGGGGAGGGGGTGCGGTTGGGCAGCATGTAACTCAGGAGAAGTGGCAGTGGAGTGTCATGCAGGCAGTGATTGTGCTTTGTTGGAGGTAGTGTGGTGCTTAGCAAAGGTATGCCATGCTAATGAGGGCTTTTCAGAAGTAAAAGTTGTTGGGAGGGGGGGGGGCCCACTCTTGCCGCTATTGTGGCTTAATAGTGGGACCTGTGAACTTAGGATGCAGCCCAACATGTAGCCCCTCGCCTGCCCTATCCGTCACTGTGTCATTCCCATCACTTTCCTGAATTGCCCAGATTTTCACACATGAAAACCTTAGCGAGCATCGGCGAAATACAAAAATGTTCTGGTCGCCCATTGACTTCAATGGGGTTCGTTGTTCGAAACGAACCCTCGAGCATCACGGGAAGTTCGTTACGAATAACGAACACCCGAACATTTTGCTGTTCGCTCATCTCTATTTATAACCCCTTAGACTGTGTTAATGCTTCATATTTTTGGGTTTGTTGCATTTTTGAACCACTATTAAAAAACACATAATAAAAAATGTGATTGTTCCCAGCAAGAGAAAGCAAGTAATTTTGTAAATATGATACCTTTTGATGGCTAACAAAAATACATGATGCTATTGCGAGATTTGAATCTCTCTGGGTCCTTCCTCAGGCATAATAAAATTGTTTGTAATCATATACAGGAGATGCACAGGTTATACCAGCATGGTCCATATCACTTTATACAGGGAGATGTATAACTTACACCAGCTGTACATATATAAATATATACAGGAGATACCCAATAGTGAGAACCTACTCCCTGGCCCAGCTCAGTCTCCTCTTTTATCTTGATTTGTTCTACTAAGATCAAAGAGGAGAAGACTAAACTGGGCAGGAAAGGTAATTTTCACTATTGCTGCGCAATGAGAGCTGCTCCTGCAATTTATGAGCACTGGCCCTACACAGTGGTTGGATCAGTGGCTTTTTTTCCAACCCTGTTGAACCGTGATGGTGCTGCCTGAAAAACCTCTTTAATTTATGCAGTCAGTCAGTGTTTCCGTGTTGTAAGGGGTCTCATAGACCCCCTAGCTTAGGGGCTAGATCGCAATTGCCACCCTTGTGACTCCTATAACCACACCACTGTACTTGCTGTTTCCCACAACACTAGAGATGAGCGAGCATACTCACTAAGGCAAACTACTTGAGCGAGTAGTGCCTTATTCGAGTACGAGCCCGCTCGTCTCTAAAGATTCGGGTGCCGACGGGGGGCAGGGAGCAGCGGGAGAGAGCGGGAAGGAAAGGAGTGGAGATCTCTCTCCCCCCCCCCCGCTCCCCCCTGCTCACCGACGCAACTCACCTCACACCTGCGCCGGCAGCCGAATCTTTAGAGACGAGTGGGCAGGTACTCGAATAAGGCACTACTCGCTCGAGTAGTTTGCCTTAGCGAGTACGCTCGCTCATCTCGACACAACACCATAATGCTGTGCTTCTCTATCTTATAATCACTGCTTTGGTCTGCATAAAAACATGGTCTGCTTATTTTATAGTGCCATTCACCGGTGCTCAGGAAAGATGTTACAGTGCTGGAGGGGGTTCAAAGAAGGGCAACTAAACTAATACACGGAATGAAGGGACTGAAATACTCAGAGAGGCTATCCAAATTGGCATTATTTACTCTAGAAAAAAGACGGCTAAGGGGTGATCAAATAACTATGTATAAATACATGAGGGAACAATACAAGGATCTCTCCCATGATCTGTTTATACCCAGGACTGCGACGGTAACGAGAGGGCATCCGCTACGTCTAGAGGAAAGCAGGTTTCATTACCAACACAGAAAAGGGTTCTTTACTGTAAGAGCAGTTAGACTGTGGAACTCTCTGCCTGAGGATGTGGTGATGGCAAAATCCATAGAGGAGTTTAAAAGGGGACTTGATGTCTTTCTAGAGTGGAAGGATATTACAGGATATAAATCTTAGGTTAATTGTTAATCCGGGTGTACAGGCAGGTAGGAACTATTAGGGGTTGATCCAGGGATTAGTCTGATTGCCATTAGGCAGTCGGGAAGGAATTTTTCCCCCAAAAGGGCTAATTGGCTCCTGCCTTTTGGTTTTTTTTGCCTTCCTCTGGATCAACAACACAGGAGGATAACAGGCTGGACTAGATGGACATTGTCTTCATTCGGCCTTACATACTATGTTGCTATGTTACTATTCTTGTCTATAGGCTGTATCTGGTACTGTAACTCAACCCTGTAGGTATCAGCTCCAGCTGTGGTACCAGCCACAAGCCATGAATAAGAGTGGTATGGAGAAAACAGATAGATTAGAAAAAATATTTCTTTATATCATGGGGTAATAATGCTAATCTCTACCACACCATTACTCTGCCATGTGACAATTAACCTTATGCTCATATTGGTAGGTGCACAGAAAAAGTTTTTTCAATAATTCTTCTGCATGTCGATATATAGTGTATGATATTTTTCTAGCCTGGGAGAGATGTACTCTAATTCCTCAAGGAGCTCTACATGTACTACGGATTAACTACAGTCTATTCAGCTGATGACCTCTATAGAAAGGGTTGTCCCATGAAAATAACTTACCCCCTATCCAGAGGATGAAGGAAAACTATCTGATTAGTGGCTGTCCCATCGCTAGAACCCACAGAGATCATGAGAACTATGGTTCTGAGGGTCACCAAACGAATGGAGCATTTGTTATGCATAAACACTGTGGCTCCATTCATTTGCAAAAAACACTGAAACACTCATAATTCACATAAAATTTTCTAAAAATTGCTAATAAAATCATCATGACATAATTTCTATATGTTTTTGTTAATTAATTGCACAGTGCACTTTCCCACTCAATATACATAAATAAGCCGGGGATTATGCGGTTGGCAGGAAAATTGGATTAGAAAAGGTTAATTATGGAAATGGTGCATCACGCACGCATATGAACTGGCCCTGCATGCGCAAAAAGTATCACTGCGCAAATACGTGGTGCTGAAGAGCGGGCAATTACGCATATGTTCATCGAAGATGCCCTTATTCTTAATATGTAGGTCATTTTGATGCGGTTTTTAAAGCCAAAATTAGAATTGAATTTAAAAAACAGCAAAGCTATATATAATATTCCTCACTTTACGATCAACTTCTGACACTGACTTCAAAAACTGTCTTAAAAAAAACTGCATAAAAAACGAATGAGTAAAAGCACTCAAAGATGAACGTTGTAATTGCTAGATTGTCTTTTAAATTTTCTTTACCATTCATGCCATTTAGCAAAATGCTGAATTCTAAAACTACATCTCAAAGGGACTACTTAAATTCTAATTGAAAATTAATGATGTATGGATCTAATAGTTTAATATTATGTAAATTCAAGTGTAAAACTAATAAAGAACATGAAGAGAGTATTCCAACAGCTTTTCACTGGTAACCTTTCATTAAAATTTTAAACTGATTAATTAGTTGGCATTTCAGCCTTATTTAAAAAGGTCACTGTATGAGTATGACATTTTAGTAGGATTTCATTCCCTGTCATATAGGTCAGATTATACGCTATAAAAAGTAGGGGTAATGCAGAAATCTCTATTTAAGGCTGATTTCACAAATGCAGTTTTCATACAGTTGTTTAAACAAAACATAGGAGCAGAGGGGGTACAAAAAAGAGAAATATCAATCTGTCCTTTAATGCCAATTCCATGAACAGCACAAGCCGCCATTATAAGCTAAGGCCGGCATTGCACGGGAGTCAAAATCGTGCAAGATTTGTGTGTTGTGAGACGCACAAATCTTGTACATACATAAACCCCATTCTGTTGAGTGGGGTCATACACATGGTGGTGTTTTGCTTATATCTTGCAATCAGGGCTACTCCTGCAATTACTTGTTACGTGCTCTTGCATAGCAGCACCCATTCTTTTCAATGGGGCCGGCTGCAGCATCGCCGACCTAATTGAAAGCAATGGGAGAAACTCTGCAATCCTCTGCAGCGGCTGTGACAGCTGCATTGGGGATTTCCTTGATCCCTGAAGTGATTTAAGGTTGTTTAGCCATGAAAACGCCTCGCATCCTTGGGAATTTCACATGGATGGTGAGCGAGATATGGGGGTGGGATTCATGGCCCCATATCGCGCTCACCCGTATGAAGCTAGCTTAAGGGCTTTTTCAGATGGGTTCATGCGCAAAAACGCTTATTCATGCATGAACCTGTCAAAAGTTTTTGTCCGCCTAAACTTCGCATTATTGCGTGCAGAAAAAAAATCTGAAAGAATCCTAGAATGGTAGAGTTGGAAGGGAACTCCAGGGTCATCTGGTCCAACCCCTGATCAGTGTAGGATTCACTAAATCATCCCAGACAGATATTTCTCCAGCCTCTGTTTGAAGACTTCCATTGAAGGAGAATTCACCACCTTTCATGGCAACTTGTTCCCTTCATTGGTCACCCTCACTGTCAGAAAGTTTTTTCTAATATCTAATTTGTGTCTCCTCCCTTTCTGGATAGGTACTGTTCTATCTTTTCTCCCATGTTTAAAAACTAAGAACAAGAAAGATAGGCCAAGGCCTATTTTTTCTCATGCGTAGTAATATCGCACGAGAATAACAATAGTGAAATCAGTGCTTTTGTTTCCTTACGTTTTGTGGAGAGGATTTTCACACCTGCAAAACAATCCCAAAACATGTCTGTTTCCTATTATTACCCGTTTTCATTAACGAGAATTGGACAAGCAATGTGCAGGGTCTGTGTAGAACAGACAACAAATGGACCATGTGCTACCCTATGAAAGTTGCGTCCGAGTCTCTCTGGCACAACTTGCAATCCAGCCATGTGAATCTGGCCGTAGGGCTTCTTCAGTCGATCGTATTCGCATGCACATGTGAACAGGCCCTGTGTGCTCAAAAAGTACAGTGCTATGCATGAATACAAGCATCAATTTACCTCATTAACCTCGTTCACTGCGCAAATATGGTGCACTGAAACATGCGCAATTGCACATATGATCGTCTGAGACCGCCCTTACTGTGTATTCATATATAGTGGAATTATTGCAGAATTCCGGCTGCAGATTGCACACTGAAATTCAGCGATACAGTATAGTGTAAGGGCTTAAGTGAACTAATGTGTTTGTGCATGTTTTTTGCATGCGTGAGACTCATGCTCGCAAAACATGATGAATCAAACCCATTGATCTCAATTAACAAAGGCAGCGCTCCAGGGATAGAGTGGAAGAGAAGACCATACGGTGTTCTCAAAAATGTTTTTTCTTTGGAAGATGTGTGGTAGTGAGAAATATACTCATAACTCATCCTGACGTGTCCGGACTCCCTGTACAGGAACAGTTCTGCACGTCCTCAATCCCGGTAGGCAGTACAGCAGATTTGTCAGCCCTGGTCATCCAGACATCTGAACAGGAAGAGGGTCAATGGGGGTTCTGAATGGGTACAGTCGGAGAATATATGAAGAAAATAAGCAATGGTCAGACCATAAAAAGCCCCAGCGCTCCAGGCGATGAACAAACTTCTGTGCAAGTAAATTAAAAGTGAAGTACTTACTTCACAGGGGAACACAGAGAACACCCCTACTCCAGATAAGCAATATAGTCCTCTTAGGGACTTCAACTCTCAGATGAACTCCAATCGAAAGTCCAGTAGGCACACTTTCTGTTGTTTGTTTTTTTTTATTGCACACAATAGTAGCGACGAGCATATTTTGGCATGCACCCATCTATTTAAGCTCTAAATGTGTTGCTTCTCTGCAGTAATACTGTCTGACTCTCATCACTTGCTCAATATTTCTTCTGTCATCAGGGAAAATGCAGCAAGTTCAGAAGCAGCCGATTACTGCCCCAGGGATGCCTCCACATAGCCAGGGAAACAGAGAAAGAAGCAAAACTGAGCAAGTGTGACCACCATGGAACTATTTCTGAGATGGACACAGAATACAGACAGCAGGTAGTGTTCAGAATCCAATCCTAATTTGCCAGACAGGTATGATGGAGCAAGAATATTTGTATTACAAAATACCAAAGCAGGTCAAAGAACTTACCCCCTATTAAAAAAATGAAAAATTGACTCCACCATATGTAAAGTAACTCTTAGTAACATAGTAACTTTGTATGCTGGGCTGAAAAAAAGATAATGTCCATCCAGTTCAATCTTTCTCCGCCCCCCCCCCTCCCCCATGTTGATCCAGAGGAAGGCAAAAAACATCCAATGAGGCTGAAGCCAATTTACCCCACCCTGGGGGAAAATATTTCTTCCCGACTCCATAATAACAGTCAGAGTAATCCCTGCAGTCTCTATCCTGTCAACTCACTTTTGTGATCCAGACGTCTCCTATCCTAAATGGATTTTGAAATTTAACTAGATGCTGATTTTCTATCAGTGAAAACTGATTGCAAGGCTGCTTTAATCTGAAAATGAGTTGTCTCAATTCAGCCCAGACATTACATCTAAAGTGACTATCCTAGCAGGCAGTTCCTTTAAATCCACCTGCCCCCTCTATTTGGACACAGAGAAGGAGATTTGCTAATCTAAGGGCTTCTTCACACAGGCGTTTTTGCATGTGCAAAATTCGCCTGTGCAAAACGAATAGAGAATAGAACCCATTTCAATTGGTTTCAACACATTCTGCATTTTTACATTCAATTTTCCCCATCCGCACTGAACAGTGCTCAATTTTGCGGAGTTAATCGATTTCACCAGCGACTAATTAGGCTGCACAGCCTGTTCAATGTGAATGGGTGCAGCAGTACAGAAGGGTAGGAATTGAAAGTTATCTATCTTTTATTGACAGGCATCAGTTTTTATAGAGGCACATGCTTCAATTACAATAATTCAAATTTATTATAATTCATTTATTACCATTGGTTCATAAAACTAAAACACAAATATGAATATGCAGGATAAAGAATTTAACATCTAAAATGCCAAACAAACATACACCAACACAGTGGGATCATATATGATTAGATTCTCGGAACACGCGTGCAGGAATATATAACAATACAATGTTTAGTATAAATATTTAGAAGCATGTGTAAACAGCAAGGAACAAGTCATCTTGACACACCAGTCAGTCTGGCTTTATAGCTATCAGCTGCATCTCTGGCCTCAGTTGTTCCCTCAAGGCCTTTTAAGCAACTATCTAATATCAGTAATTAGTTTAATTTCAAAGGAAGCATGAATGTAAATGAAAGAGTCATACAAGATGGCTACCTGATACAAAATGGCTCCGCCTAGGATAGAACATGGAGTCATATTCATTTCACTAACACTATTTGTTATGTCTACTGGGTTTGTTGACTTTCCTTTATTATTTTGGCCTAGAAAATATGGAATCTGAAATTCGAAGTTTTGCTTTTTAAGACAAAAGGCCAACAACTTTCCGGATCTGTTATTTTGCGAGTAATCTTGGGCTTCCACTTTCTTTTATTTCCTCTCATGATTCTGAAGTAGGTTACATAAGAGTTTTTTGACTGCATTGAAAGAACTCCTCTGCCTGCTGTGGTGTTTGCGTCAGCTTATATTGTTCTTCAAGTATTTTAATTTTATCAAACAGCTGATCTAAAAGTCTGGTCCTTTCTTTTTTCACATAATGTGCTAACCTAATAAATAAGCCCTTATTAAAACATTTTATAAGAGTTCCATTAAACATGGGGATTTACATCTTGGGATGTGCTGAGGGTGAAATATTCCTTCACGTCGCGCTATAGATTGCTCTTATGTTTCATTTGAGATAATAAAAAGTCATTGCTACACCATAAATATGTTGGCACTTGGTTGTATCGTTTCTCTAAAGTCAGGGAGATTACTGCATGTTCGGACCAAGTGATTGACTCTATCGTCTATTCCTGGAAACGTATTATGCTTACGTTTAGAGAGAATGCAAATAATTTTGTGGGTGAAACGTCTCTGTTTTTTGTTTGATGTATAAATTGAGGCTGGTGTATATATTGTATTATTCATAGAACAAACTATGATAACATATCTATCTTGTGCATCCATTTTTTTCTTGTTGAAATACTATAGAATTTTTTATGGGAATTAAAACTGCTCTAGATATAGAAGTAAAGTGGGACTGAAATATCGTAGGACAACTTGGATGCTTTATGCTAAAAGCATAGATATCACCACATAAATGCTTGTTTCTGGGGGTTGTTGGGCCCTTTGACATTTACATAGTAACATAGTTTGTAAGGCCGAATGAAGACAATGTCTATCTAGTCCAGCCTGTTTATCCTCCTGTGTTGTTGATACAGAGGAAGGCAAAAAACCCCAAGAGCAAAAGCCAATTAGCCCTTTTGGGGTAAAAATTCCTTCCCGACTCCCTAATGGCAATCAGACTAATCCCTGGATCAACCCCTAATATTTCCTAACTGCTGTGTACCCAGATTTACAGTTAATTTAAGATTTATATCCTGTAATATCCTTCCGCTCCAGAAAGACATCAAGTCCCCTTTTAAACTCCTCTATGGATTTTGCCATCACCACATCCTCAGGCAGAGAGTTCCACAGTCTAACTGCTCTTACTGTAAAGAACCCCTTTCAGTGTTGGTGATGAAACCTGCTTTCCTCTAGTCGTAGCGGATGCCCTCTCGTTACCGTTGCAGTCCTGGGTATAAAAAAACAGATCATGGGGAGAGATTCTTGTATTGTCCCCTCATGTATTTATACATAGTTATTTGATCACCCCTTAGCCATCTTTTTTCTAGAGTAAATATTCCCAATTTGGATAGCCTCTCTGGGTATTCCAGCCCGTCATTCCATGTATTAGTTTAGTTGCCCTTCTTTGAACCCCCTCCAGCACTGTAGCATCTTTCCTGAGCACTGGTGACCAGAACTGTGCGCAGCATTCCACGTGAGGCCTGACAAGTGCCTTTATTAGCTTTTGCAGCAGCTGACTGGTATTAGTTACTCCAGTTTAGTCTACAATCCACTAGTACCCCCAGGTCTTTTTCCATATCACTTTTTCCTAGCAGTACCGCATTTAGTGTATATTGGTGACATCTGTTTCTCCTGCCCATGTGCATAACCTTAGATTTAGTGATACTACCATAATCACCATAATTAACAGTAATAAAAAAAGATAGAGCATATTTGCGTAGCTTCCCATACAATTAAGGTGGTTTAGAGACGTCATCTCATGAGCATCCAGCAAGTGTGATAGGCCAATAGATATACAAAGTATTTGACAAAAAGAGAAAGACAGAATAAAACAGCAAACTGATGTTCACGAGGCCAGAAGTGAAGAAGACGACGTAACAGCTCTTCCAGAGCTGAACTTCATGTGTGGTGGTACAAGTTCTCAGGTGTTTCCAAATGTTTCAGTGTTCAGTGTTACACACCAGCAAGTTGTCCATATTAAACAATCAGCCTATTTATAGGGTTTCACCATGTGACATTTTGCCAACAATTGTTGAGGAGACTGTTTAGAGTCTTTAGTGGGCAGAGAAATGTTAAAATTCTATTGCTGTAAGATGTTGCTCCCATCATACACTAATTTAATGACAAAGTTTGTGTTATTGTAAGTAATCAGAATATGTACAGGAAATCCCCATTTGTACAGGATTTTTTGATCCCTGCACATTGTAGTTACAGGGGGTAGGTGTTGCCTTTGTGCCAAGGTGTCCGTAGATAAGTCTGTATACAAAGATAGTGCTTGGTATGGTATAGGCAGCGGGCTCATTTCCTGGTGGCCTCCAGTAGTTTCTCTTTCACATGAAAGAAATGGATGCATGCTAAAACATCTCTTAGTATATGATTAACAAGATGAACTTTGTGCCCTATCTATTATGAAATCCTGTAGGGTGCACTCCGGCAACAGTGTTTTCATAAGATTTTGTAGGTATTGTTTTAGTTCCCAGGCAGACACAATTTCTAGGATCCCTTAAAATTTAACGTTGTTATTTGGTGACCTGTCTTCCAAGTCTGCCACCTTGGACCAGAACCTGCTCTGGTGACCGGGAGAAATAGAAATTGAATGGCTTCTCCTGCTTGGTGGTCAACTACTTCCCTTTATTTGGCATTGTCAGTGTAAAAGCCCATTCTGCTGGTAATTATTGCTGTGCAGTCTCTATAATGCCCTGGTGATACTGGTGCCCTGTGCTCAGGCAGCCGTTCACTTGGCAGCTGAACCACACCCCAATAAGGATCATTTATCATTTTGGACAAATTGATTATAACTATGTACATCTCAAATGATAAAATGGTAACAATGCCTCCACAGCACCACAAATTGGAATGCAGCATTCTTGCAGGTAAATGTCAGACCTTTTAACAAGCTTGGTAACAATGACTGGGAATTATGAGCCAAAGCCAACCCTGCACAGACAACTGTTTCAAAGTGATTGCCCTTCATGAGTGTGCAGTAGGTTTTTGGCTTGTCTTTTGAGAGGCTTACAGACGTGGGTTGAGAAGCCAGAAATCTACTGCACACTGATGAGCTTTGGCTCATAATTCTCAGTCGTTGTTACAAGGCTTGTTAAAAGTACTGACATTGACTGTAGTCCTATAGAGGTATTGTTCAATCTTCCTATTTGCATATTTTCCAGATGCACATGAATGGCCTTATAAGTTTTTTCACATGTTCTAGGTACTCTACCTAAGGAGAAACAATGCTGTAAATCTCTGTAAACCCCTGTAAATTGGGATACTATTCAATTACAAGATTAATATATTTGTTAGAATGGGGAAGAAGGTCATAGACAGTTGGTGGCAAAGTTAATTAAATAGCAGAAACTTTTACACTCTAGATACTTAACTTTTAAACTGTATATGTCTTTATTTGTAGAAATGATTTAAGGTAATGGCTTATTGATGATGTTGAATATCAGAGGGGATATATGTGTTCTGTTGTTAGTATTAAATGGCTCCAATAGAAAACTAGAAGAATGTATTATGTGTGAAGGGTTAGAGTAGTGGGTCATGATGACAGATTTATTGAATTCATTGAAGACAGATTTTGATAGCATTGCTGCTGTTACGGCGAAAATGAATGGCCATGTAAGGACAGCTGAGTGTACCTGTGAATGACGTCATATGACGGAGGAGTTAAATGACAGAGCCCACACAGTTATGGATTCAGCAAAGAATTCCTACTTGACTTGGGTCAGGTGGCTTTTATTTATAACCCCCTTACATTGGGGTGTCACAACATCATTGGACAATTTACAATCCATCATTTCATTGGTTAATTTAGACATTACACGGCATTCATTGGATACATTCTGACTTTTTTGACAACGTTCCAAGTGGCACAGTAGAAATTTTTTATAGTTCTTATCTCATCTTAGCATATGTGTCCCTGCACATAGCTAAAAACCCGTTCACATGGATTATCTAGTACATTTCATGATTATTCTGTGGCGTAGGTAGTAATGTAATCAACACATACATACATATATATATATATATATATATATATATATATATATATATATATATATATATACAAATGCAGTCCATTATTACTTTACATTCTTTTACTTCATTATTCTGTTGAATAAAGGCATCGACACTGCCTGTTGGTTATATTTTGATATTCTTGGTAGAGCTTCTAAGACAAAAGTGAAACCTTCTTTATACTCATCTTATCTTGACATGTATCTGGGTACATACAGAAATGACATCTAATATATTCTTACTGTGCCTGTAATGACCTTTCCCCTAGTTATGGGTTATTGCGTAGTTTAAATTCACACAACCTATATAATATAAATTGCCTATAATTGAATATCGGCCTTTACACTTCAAAGTAGGATCGATGGGCCCTATCAAATGCCCTTCTCTGCATCCAGAAATAGAGATGGCGTTTTAGAAATGTCTGCATATTGTATTAAATTGAAGAATCTGTGGGTGCCACTGGGGTCTTGTTTTTGCATTATTAATCTAATAATTTAGGAATGTAATAACTTGTCTGCAATCACCTTAGGCAAAAAGAAGGTGAGTGGAAACGGGAAGTGAAGCTTTACAAGTAACTTGAACTAAGTTTAGGAAGCATTAAATGATCTAAAAACCCTCTGATATTTTCTGAATTAGGCTAGGGTGTGGATTTATCACCCTTCAGATGATACAGGCCATTGTGATAGTGTCTAGGCTGGAATATGATATCTTGAGTATTGTTTATCTTCGCTTTATTTGCAGTAATTAGATGAGCTATATTTTATTTGTTTTGTGTCTTAATTGTCATGCAAGTTATTTTCTCGGACTCTTATTAGGGGCGTAAAAAGTTAACTTGTCACTGGAGTATCGATTTTTGGTTATTTAATACAGCTTTTTAAGAATATTTGAATTTTGGCTGGGATGTTATTTGGATGAAAAAGCCTCTATGAACATTTTGTAAGCATTTTAGAAAAAAAGTATTGGAGTTAGAAAAATTAAAATTAAATTACTCTATTAAAGCTTTGTTAATCTTATCATGGTGTCTAGGGTGACTAAGTATGAAGTCATAATGCATTATAATGAAGTCAGAGATATTTAAAAAAAGAGTACTGTTATTTCAGCAGAAATTGGTGCATAGTCTGACAACATAATAAAACCTATTTTAGTGCCCTTAATAATAAGAAGCTCCTGTCTGTTAAACAGAAAGAAATCTAACCTCTAGTAGGAGAAAGGTGTGGCAGAAAAATAAGTGTAGTCCTTTACAGACCCATATTGACATCTCCACATATGAAGATATCCCCCCAACAATCAAATAATAATGATTAGAGGATGGAGGTCTATGTTTGAGTAAGAGGAGCCCATGTAAATGAACATTATTCAGTTAAAGCCCCACATTTTCGCAAAACTTCATTTAATATCTATATCCTGTAATGTTATAGTGCTCTAAAAAGATGACTAGGCCCCTCTTAAACTCCTTTATCGATTTTGCCATCCCCACCTCCTCAGGCAGAGAGTTCCACAGTCTCACTGCTCTTATAGTAAAAACCTTTCCGTGTTGATGATGAAACCTTCATTCCTCTAAACGTAGAGGATGCCCTATTGTTACCGTCACAGTCGTAGGTATAACCAGATCATGGGAGAGATCCTAGGGTGAATAATCCAAATGTTGATAGCCTCTCTAGGCATTCCAGTGCTCCCATTTCATTTATTAATTTAGTTGCCTGTCTTTGACTCCCCATGAGCACTGCAATGTCTTTCCTAAGTATTGGTGTCCAGACCTGTACACAGTATTCCATGTGAGGCCTAAAAAGTGCCTTATATAGTGGAAGAATAATGTTCTCGTCCTTCACCCCATACCTCTTTTAATGCAACCCAAAACTGTATTTGCTTTTTCAGTAGTTGATTGACATTGATTGCTTCAGTTAAGTCTACAGTCCACTAGTACCTCCAGGTCATTTTCCATATCACTTTTCCTTAGCAGTACCCCATTTAGTGTATATTGGTGGCATCCGTTTCTCCTGCCCATGTGCATAACCTTACATTTTTCAATGTTGAGCTTCATTTGCCATTTTTCTACCCAAGGCCCCAGTTTATCTAGGTCCATTTACAGCCTTACATTGTCTTCTGTTGTATTAATTACCTTTAATATAATATAATATAGGTATAGTTTTTCACTGTCTGCAAATATCAATATTTTACTGTGCAGTCCCTCTATCAAGTCATTGATAACTATATTGAACAGACTGGGGCCTAATACTGAACCCCACTATCAACGGTAGCTCAATCAGAGTATGAACCATTTATTACCATCCTACCATGTTAAATATCACACAATTGAGACTGAATGTTACAGTGCCTTTGATCACAATCAAACTGTTTTTAGATTTGTCATAGAAGCCAATATGATATGTGGCAATTTAGGGCGTGTACATTTAGATATGTTTCCTTTATGAATGTTGGTTTCTGATGCAAACATACATCACATTTTAGTAAAAATGGTTATTTTTGAAAAATGTAGTAATGGGTGAGATAGTAATAGGCATAATAAAATAAAGCAAAAGGGTGCAAGTGTGTGTACGGTAGATGTCAACTATGACAGAACAGGAAACTGTTCCCAATATTATTACTCACAGACCATATGACTTTGTATGCTGCATGGTGCAATACCTCAGCATACCCAACAAGATATAAAACTAAAAGCAGAAAAAAAGTAGACAAAACCTAGGCAATCACAAGGTGCGTTTGCTGCACCAGGCATGATTTCTGAATGGAGGTGAGTGGGTCTGGTTGCAATTCAGTTAATCAGCTGATTAGAAATTAAATGGTTTCTTCTTTTCCCAGCAATCTGTCATTTGTTGTGCAAATATTTGGGCGCCAATGTGGATGTGATTTGTGGATCCTTTGTGACTTGGATATTCCATCTTGGTGTAGGTTCAGACATTCTTCCACACGGTTAACCATGTAGGTGATGGTTGTTCATTTCTTTCCTTCTCTTTGACAGTAATGACACTCAAAATGGTCATTTGCTGTTATAATCCATCTGTGCCAAGGAAAGCCCCTTTTACCGAGAAGGATTCAGAGGTGTAACGTGAAGCTTCTGGGCCCCAATGCAAAACCTGTAACAGGACCCCCAACTATAATGCTATATTCATAGTAAAGGAGAAGAGAGGCTTTATCGGCCCCCTGAGTGTCCTGGGCCTGGGTTCAATCGCATCCTCTGCATTCCCTATAGTAATGCCCCTGGAAGGATTGTTGTGCAGATTCTCGTTGGAGCGTGGGGATCTAAGTGATAGAGTAAGGCTGGGGTCACACTAGGCGGATTCAGGCCGGAAATCCCGCAGTTTGGCCGCAGCACAAACCGTGAGATTTCCACCGGGAGAACCGCCGCGGAAAAACCCGCAGCGGCTTTGAAGTGGCCCGGCTGCTCGCTCTTCCGCTGCGGCCGGTGCTTCCATAGAGGAGAGCGCGGCCGCAGCGGAAAGAAAAAATAAACAGACATGCTGCACATGCAGCGGATTGGCCTTCCTGTGTGGACGAGATTTCTGAGAAATCTCGTCCACATGGCTGGCTAATCCCAAGATTAGCAGCCGCAGGCAGATTTGCCTCGACGAAGTTCCGCACGGAAGTTCCGCGGCAAATCCGCCCTGTGTGAACCCAGCCTAAATGATGCTAGTGGCTCAACAATGAACAATAATTTGTTTGTGTATTGTTTGTTAAAATATTGTTAGGCATAAATGATGGGACGAATAAGCAATTCATCTATAAACGACTGCCTGTTTACTGTAAATGGAGGCGGGTGGCTGGAAGTGATCTTTTGCATGCTCTGACTTTAATCACTGAATGACCATTGCTCCTGTGTAAAACACAGGAGCAATTATCTCTGGTACAACTGTCGGTGCTGCAGTGCCTGATAATCATCCCATGTTAAAGAGCCCTTCGTTGGAGCGCCATCATTGTATTCAACTGCAATTTGCTTTACTATGCACCATCTGTTGGTTGGAAAGATTTGTTACCTCTTCTTTTAGCCCCTTTCATTGACTATTTTTTTACATCCACAGAATCCCCTTTCGCTGGATTGCATTAAAAAAAACACATGGTTGATAGTTTTTGAATTCCTGGCCCCAACTAGTTTAGCACCAATAACCATACATAATTTGAAGTTACTCCGATAGTTGGATTTCCCATTTTAACATGTATTCACATTGCAACTGATCCACAGAAAAGTTGTTCATTTGATTTAATGGTGCATTTCAGTGTACTCACTTCATTATATGCCGTACTCCGAGGTCACATGTCTAATTTCCATACAGAAAAAAATTCCAAATGTAAAAGGGCAGGTGTCTAATAAAGTGTTGATTCATTGTATATTCCTCCACCAGCGAACATGGCAGTCTTCCAACAGGTTGGTCATTTTTGCAACCAACTACCCAAATGCCGGAGTCAGCTACATGGGGGAGTTTAATATATTATTGTATGTTTTAAATAAATTCTATCCCCCTAGTATATCTCATTTGACTACTACTATAACACCATCACCCCTGCCACACAAGCTATCCAAAATAGGTTGGTATGCTCCATGGAGATGGCATCACTTAGCTAAAACCACTTTCTCTGGTCAAAATCTCCATAGACATGTATTGCCACGTATTGAATTGCTAATGTAGATTCTAAATACCTGTAAACTAGTTCAATCTGTTTTCTATTTGAATAAGATCATTTCTTTTCATTCACCAGTCCAACTAGATGTAAATCTATTTCCTTCTGTCTGAAATACTGGCTGCTGACACTTTTTGGTTAATCTGATTCTATACCGGATTAGATAGCAGTGTTATTATCCCAGAAGACACTGCCTCACAATTTATTATCAGTATAGGATACCCTTAAAGAGTACCTGCACTTTCAGAAAACTTTTGACAGGTCATAGAGACATGTGAAAAGTATTGATCAATGGGAGTCCCACTGCTGAGAAACTAGAATGAGGGGGCTGCATCACTCACCCGAGCACTGTGCCCCCTCGGCTAAATTCGCTCATTTTCAGGTACTTCTGGAGGCATTTATACACCTTCATATTTGGAAAGTATAAACTTTCCTAATTTTTTGGAAGAGGATCATGCAGTGCTTGATACTGTCATTTTCTCAGATAAAACACAGGCATCCATATCTAATAAAGTATCTAACTAATGATAAATTTCCGGGGTCAGACTACATACATCACTGGAGAGATGCTTCAGATACTCAGATTCTCAAAATCACTGTTAGAAATGTACCAAGCAGCATTTGTTAAAGGGGTTGTCCAGTTGTAAATTATTGCTGATCCAGCCTCAAGATAGGACATCAATAGTAAATCAGTGGGGGTCTGATGCCCAAGCTCTCACTGATCAACTGTTTGGCGGGCGGATGTGTTTACCTCCTGCAGAAATCAGCTCATTGCACAGTCAGCTTCGTTCCTACTGCAATGGGCAGGTTAGGTGGTGCAGATACAGCTCCCTGTCATATAGTGCCTGGCCACTGCAGTGGAAAAACAGCTTCACCTCCCTGCAGAAATCAATTAAAGGCCCATGTACACGTAGCAATTATCGCTCACAATTCGTTCAAACGACCGGAAATAAGTGATAATCATTACATGTAAATGCAGGCATCATGCACTTTTCATGTGAACGATGATTTGAAGGTGAACATAAAATCCATCTTTCAGCTACTGGAGTTAAAGTAAACACATTTATCTGTCAGTAGACTGCAGGCTGTTATGTCCATGGGGAGCTGGCAGATGACATTGTAACCTACCAGGAGTGGTGGTGAAAACAATGCAGCTGTGTGCGCAACTGGGCATGTGATTAATCACACAGTGGGATCTGCAAACAGCTACTGGAGGCCCTTTTACATGCAAATGAAGATGATAAAGTGTTAATGGCCAGTAGACTGATATTCTGTTGCTTTGATTATCGCCAAAATATCGAGACTCTACCTAAGTGGCCAAAAAAGACAACTGGCCATTTTGGTTTTTGTTACAAAACATTTTAAGAGAGTTTCCAAGCACTTTGCTCCTTCTTTCTGCAACAGTTCAAAAGGTTCTTGCTCCTACCAGTTCACCTGAACTTCATATGCCATTGATACTGAGAGATATGTAATGGTGTCCCATTAGTTTATGCTTGTTGGAGTGGCTGGGAGCAAATCAGTAAGCTGTGGTCTGGTCTTTGTTGACTTCTTCCAAGCTATCTGTATTGTCGCATGGGCTCCAGAGAAATGTAGGGTGCCATGAAGAATTGTTAAGATGTCTTTATGATGACAATGCTGTGAATAGTTGCTTAGTGGCCGTTAGTGGAGCTGTCACACTGTAGCCATACACTAGTACCTCCAAGCTCTGCCTCCACAGAGTTTTTTAATTTCATTTTAGAACATGTAAGTCAATGCCTACAAACTATTTTAAGGCTTTTTTCTAAGAATAATTCCTGAAGAAATGCTATTTCTGGAGTATGTGATATTTTGATAAATATGTCTATAAAATGGAACAAATCAAAACAATAGAGCATATTTACTTAGCCTGAAGATACATATACAGGCATACATAAACTATGAAGCCATATTCCTGTGACAAATGTATTAAGAGTCTTGTGTCTCTTAATATATTAGTCATTTGTGGTAACACCTCCAGATGGAAACCTATGCAAGCTAACACCTGGCATAGGTCTCTGCTAGAATGAATGCCTGTTTCGGGTATACATTACAGTAAGTGTGACAGGTCATGTATGGCCAATTGGCCATGCTTCTAATACTAGGCCCCACCCACATTTAGAAAAGTTTGGTGGGGCCCAGTGTAAACTTGCAAAAAGTCACAAATTTGTGTGTGCACCAAAACTGTTACTTTTGTATGCCGGAATACTGAATTACAAAAGATGATAGTTATCACCCAATATGCTTGCAGATATTCTCATGTTTAACTGTAGGGTTTTACCTAGCATCAGGCTGCAGTATTTACCTCCATAAAGACACAAAAAGTGCCATAGAAAACACTACTAAGCACTATGTGGGACTGCCCTTAAGCACCTGCCACCCAAGCCAGTTTTGGCCTATGTGACCAAACCCAATTTAAAATCAGATGTGTTTCACTTAAAGTGGAAATAACTTTGGAATGCTATTACTTATTCAAACAATTCTGAGATAGTTTTTTTCATGGCACATTTTAGTTCCTATCCATGGTAAATTTTGGTATCCATGTTTGCATTCCAAAATTTAGGGACAATTTGCATAGATTTGCATGTTTCAAACTTTTATATTTTCTGCTTGGAATACAGATAGTCATACCACACAAAATAGTTAATAAATAACATTTACCTTAAGTCCACATTATAGCCTCAGTCAGACGGGCGTTTTATGTGCGCATGTTTTGTGCGTTTGCGATCCGCATCTATATAGAACCAATGCTTTTCAATGGCAGCGGTCACGTGTCCGAATTTTACATGCGCATAAATTCGTACGTTGTCACGCAGTTTTTTTTACACACTCAGTGCGATCTTTTTTACGCGCGAATAAACGCCCGTCTGACTGAGCCCTATGGAGGCATCATTTTTAACTTTCCTTTTTATGAGATAAGCTGTATGACATCCAAGATGAAGTGGGGTGGGGGTGTGGAAGCAGTGTTTTGTCACTATTAGGGCTTATTCACATGAGCATATATCGGCCGCCGTTTTCACGACCTGCCAATATACACTACTATCTTATGCATTGGATTCTAATTAGAGATGAGCGAACGTACTCGTCCGAGCTTGATGCTCGGGCGAATATTAGCGTGTTCGGGATGCTCGTTACTCGTAACGAGCACCACGCGGTGTTCGGGTTACTTTCACTTTCATCTCTGAGACGTTAGCGCGCTTTTCTGGCCAATTGAAAGACAGGGAAGGCATTACAACTTCCTCCTGTGACGTTCCAGCCCTATACCACCCCCCTGCTGTGAGTGGCTGGGGCGATCAGATGTCACCCGAGTATAAAAGTCGGCCCCTCCCGCGGCTCGCCTCAGATGCCTTGTGAGTTAGCTGAGGGAAAGTGCTGTTCTATTGGAGTTGCTGTAGGGAGAGTGTTTGTAGTGAGTGTAGGCTTCAAGAACCCCAACAGTCCTTTTTAGGGCCACATCTACGTGTGTGCAGGCTGCTGTTAGCAGTGGAGACATTTTTTTTGTTCCTCAAAATCGGCAGTGCAGAGCATTGCACCCGGCATTAGGGACAGAAGTGGTGCTTAGGCAGGGAGAGTGTTAGGAGTGAGTGTAGCCTTCAAGAACCTCAACGGTCCTTTCTAGGGCCACATTTAACTGTGTGGAGTACTGTGCAGGCTGCTGTTAGCTGTGTTGCTTTTTTTTTTTTTCCTCAAAATCGGCGGTGCAGAGCATTGCACCCTGCATTGATACTACAGGCACAGAATTGTGTAGGCAGAGCCACAACACAGTTATTAGTCATTGAATAGGCACAGTGGGCCTTTCCTTTTAAACAAAAGGGAAAAAAGTATATTTGCCCTGCCTCTGACAGCTGTCAGGGCTCTGGGTACGTGTGTGCTGCGTGGAGAACGTAAAAAAATCAGACGCAACCAGCTACGGTTGAGTGCAGCCTTGTGCCAATTTCTTTCCTGCCTGGGAAATACCTGCTCTGCCACAGTTAATAACTCTGCAACAGTA
Source organism: Eleutherodactylus coqui (assembly GCF_035609145.1). Taxonomy (NCBI): domain Eukaryota; kingdom Metazoa; phylum Chordata; class Amphibia; order Anura; family Eleutherodactylidae; genus Eleutherodactylus; species Eleutherodactylus coqui. The sequence goes on along the minus strand of NC_089839.1, from coordinate 236,367,410 downwards.
AAGTTCTGTGACACTTTTGCAGGGCCGCAACACAGTTATTAAACTTATTATTCATTCACTAGAGGCAGTGGGCCTTTCCTTTTAAACAAAAGGGAAAAAAGTATATTTGCCCTGCCTCTGACAGCCGTCAGGGCTCTGGGTACGTGTGTGCTGCGTGGAGAACGTAAAAAAAATCAGACGCAACCAGCTACGGTTGAGTGCAGCCTTGCGCCAATTTCTTTCTTGCCTGGGAAATACCTGCTCTGCCACAGTTAATAACTCTGCAACAGTAAAGTTCTGTGACACTTTTGCAGGGCCGCAACACAGTTATTAAACTTATTATTCATTCACTAGAGGCAGTGGGCCTTTCCTTTTAAACAAAAGGGAAAAAAGTATATTTGCCCTGCCTCTGACAGCCGTCAGGGCTCTGGGTACGTGTGTGCTGCGTGGAGAACGTAAAAAAAATCAGACGCAACCAGCTACGGTTGAGTGCAGCCTTGCGCCAATTTCTTTCTTGCCTGGGAAATACCTGCTCTGCCACAGTTAATAACTCTGCAACAGTAAAGTTCTGTGACACTTTTGCAGGGCCGCAACACAGTTATATTAGTCATTGATTAGGCACAGTGGGCCTTTCCTTTTAAACAAAAGGGAAAAAAGTATATTTGCCCTGCCTCTGACAGCCGTCAGGGCTCTGGGTATGTGTGTGCTGCGTGGAGAACGTAAAAAAATCAGACGCAACCAGCTACGGTTGAGTGCAGCCTTGCGCCAATTTCTTTCCTGCCTGGGAAATACCTGCTCTGCCACAGTTAATAACTCTGCAACAGTAAAGTTCTGTGACACTTTTGCAGGGCCGCAACACGGTTATTAAACTTATTATTATTCATTCACTAGAGGCAGTGGGCCTTTCCTTTTTAAAAAAAGTTAAAAAATTATATTTGGCCTGCAGGCTTGCGCCAATTTCTTTCCTGCTTGTGAAGTCAAATCACTGGTAATACAGCATGCTGAGGGGTAGGGGTAGGCCTAGAGGATGCGGACGCGGCCGAGGACGCGGAGGGCCAAGTGAGGGTGTGGGCACAGGCCGAGCTCCTGATCCAGGTGTGTCGCAGCCGACTGCTGCGCGATTAGGAGAGAGGCACGTTTCTGGCGTCCCCACATTCATCGCCCAATTAATGGGTCCACGCGGGAGACCTTTATTAGAAAATGAGCAGTGTGAGCAGGTCCTGTCCTGGATGGCAGAAAATGCATCCAGCAATCTATCGTCCACCCAGAGTTCTGCGCCGTCCAGTGCTGCAAATCCGAATCCTCTGTCTGCTGCCCCTTTTTCCTCCCAGCCTCCTCACTCCACTACAATGACACATGCTCAGGAGCGGGAAGACTCCCAAGAACTGTTCTCGGGCCCCTGCTCAGATTGGGCAGCAGTGGTTCCTCTCCCACCAGATGAGTTTATCGTCACTGATGCACAACCATTGGAAAGTTCCCGGGGTCCGGGGGATGAGGCTGGGGACTTCCGCCAACTGTCTCAAGACCTTTCAGTGGGTGAGGAGGACGATGACGATGAGACACAGTTGTCTTGCAGTGAGGTAGTAGTAAGGGCAGTAAGTCCGAGGGAGGAGCGCACAGAGGATTCGGAGGAAGAGCAGCAGGACGATGAGGTGACTGACCCCACCTGGTGTGCAACGCCTACACAGGACAGGTCTTCAGAGGGGGAGGCACGGGCAGCAGCAGGGCAGGTTGCAAGAGGCAGTGCGGTGTCCAGGGGTAGAGGCAGGGCCAGACCAAATAATCCACCAACTGTTTCCCAAAGCACACCCTCGCGCCATGCCACCCTGCAGAGGCCGAGGTGCTCAAAGGTCTGGCAGTTTTTCACCGAGACGCCTGACGACCGACGAACAGTGGTGTGCAACCTTTGTCGCGCCAAGATCAGCCGGGGAGCCAACACCAACAGCCTCACCACCACCAACATGCGCAGACATATGATGGCCAAGCACCCCACAAGGTGGGACGAAGGCCGTTCACCGCCTCCGGTTTGCACCGCTGCCTCTCCCCCTGTGCCCCAACCTGCCACTGAGATCCAACCCCCCTCTCAGGACACAGGCACTACCGTCTCATGGCCTGCACCCACACCCTCATCTCCGCTGTCCTCGGCCCCATCCACCAATGTCTCGCACCGCACAGTCCAGCCGTCGCTAGCGCAAGTGTTGGAGCGCAAGCGCAAGTACACCGCCGCGCACCCGCATGCTCAATCGTTAACCGTCCACATAGCCAAATTTATCAGCCTTGAGATGCTGCCGTATAGGGTTGTGGAAACGGAGGCTTTCAAAGCTATGATGGCGGCGGCGGCCCCGTGCTACTCAGTTCCCAGTCGCCACTACTTTTCCCGATGTGCCGTCCCAGCCCTGCACGACCACGTCTCCCGCAACATTGTACGCGCCCTCACCAATGCGGTTAGTGGCAAGGTCCACTTAACTACGGACACGTGGACAAGCACAGGCGGGCAGGGCCACTACATCTCCCTGACGGCACATTGGGTGAATTTAGTGGAGGCTGGGACAGAGTCAGAGCCTGGGACCGCTCACATCCTACCCACCCCCAGAATTGCGGGCCCCAGCTCGGTGGTGGTATGTTCGGCGGTGTATGCTTCTTCCACTAAAGCACCCTCCTCCTCCTCCTCCTCCTCCTCAACCTCTGTCTCGCAATCTAGATGTGTCAGCAGCAGCAGGACGTCGCCAGCAGTCGGTGTCGCGCGGCGTGGCAGCACAGCGGTGGCAAGCGTCAGCAGGCCGTGCTGAAACTACTCAGCTTAGGAGATAGGAGGCACACGGCCCACGAACTGCTGCAGGGTCTGACAGAGCAGACCGACCGTTGGCTTGCGCCGCTGAGCCTCCAACCGGGCATGGTCGTGTGTGACAACGGCCGTAACCTGGTGGCGGCTCTGCAGCTCGGCAGCCTCACGCACGTGCTATGCCTGGCCCACGTCTTTAATTTGGTGGTTCAGCGCTTTCTGAAAAGCTACCCACGCTTGTCAGACCTGCTCATAAAGGTGCGCCGGCTCTGCACACATTTCCGCAAGTCCCACACGGACGCTGCCACCCTGCGCACCCTGCAACATCGGTTTAATCTGCCAGTGCACCGACTGCTGTGCGACTTGCCCACACGGTGGAACTCTACGCTCCACATGTTGGCTAGGCTCTATGAGCAGCGTAGAGCTATAGTGGAATACCAACTCCAACATGGGCGGCGCAGTGGGAGTCAGCCTCCTCAATTCTTTTCAGAAGAGTGGGCCTGGTTGGCAGACATCTGCCTGGTCCTTCGAAACTTTGAGCAGTCTACCCAGGTGGTGAGCAGCGATGCTGCAATCATTAGCGTCACCATTCCTCTGCTATGCATCTTGAGAAGTTCCCTGCAAACCATAAAGGCAGCGGCTTTGCGCTTGGAAACAGAGTCGGGGGAAGACAGTATGTCGCTGGATAGTCAGAGCACCCTCCTGTCTATATCTCAGCGCGTTCAGGAGGAGGAGGAGGAGCATGAGGAGGATGAGGAGGAGGGGGAAGAGACAGCTTGGCCCACTGCTGACGGTACCCATGCTGCTTGCCTGTCATCATTTCAGCGTGTATGGCCTGAGGAGGAGGAGGAGGAGGAGGAGGAGGATCCTGAAAGTGATCTTCCTAGTGCGGACAGCCATATGTTGCGTACAGGTACCCTGGCACACATGGTTGACTTCATGTTAGGATGCCTTTCTCGTGACCCTCGCGTTACACGCATTCTGGCCACTACGGATTACTGGGTGTACACACTGCTCGACCCACGCTATAAGGAGAACCTTCCCACTCTCATTCCCGAAGAGGAAAGGGGTTCGAGAGTGTTGCTATACCACAGGACCCTGGCGGCCAAGCTGATGGTAAAATTCCCATCCGACAGCGCTAGTGGCAGAAGGCGCAGTTCCGAGGGCCAGGTAGCAGGGGAGGTGCGGAGATCGAGCAGCATGTACAGCCCAGGCAGTGCAACAGTCTTTAAGGGCCTGGACAGCTTTATGGCTCCCCAGCATGACTGTGTCACCGCTCCCCAGTCAAGGCTGAGTTGGCGGGAGCACTGTAAAAGGATGGTGAGGGAGTACGTAGCCGATCGCACGACCGTCCTCCGTGACGCCTCTGCCACCTACAACTACTGGGTGTCGAAGCTGGACACGTGGCCTGAACTAGCGCTGTATGCCCTGGAGGTGCTTGCTTGTCCTGCGGCTAGCGTCTTGTCGGAAAGGGTGTTTAGTGCGGCTGGGGGAATCATCACAGATAAGCGTACTCGCCTGTCAACCGACAGTGCCGACAGGCTAACACTCATCAAGATGAACAAAGGCTGGATTTCCCCAGACTTCTCTTCTCCACCAGCGGACAGCAGCGATACGTAAGCAATACGTAGGCTGCACCCGCGGATGGAAGCTACGTTCTCTCTCACCATCCAAAACAGGGACATTTCTGCTTCATCAATCTGTGTCTAATATTCCTCCTCCTCCTCCTGCTCCTCCTCCTGAAACCTCACGTAATCACGCTGAACGGGCAATTTTTCTTAGGGCCACAAGGCTCACTCATCTAATTTTTCTAAACAATTTTTATATGTTTCAATGCTCTTAAAAGCGTTGAAACTTTAACTTGAACCAATTTTTTGTTAAACTGGGCTGCCTCCAGGCCTAGTTACCACTTAAGCCACATTAACCAAAGCGATTAATGGGTTTCACCTGCCATCTTGGTTGGTCATGGCCAATTTTTACTGAGGTACATTAGTACTGTTGGTACACCAATGTTTTGGGGCCCTCACCTACAGTGTAATCATAGCAATTTGTATGTTCTTCGCCTGCACTCATGGTACAGAAGTGTGTGTGGGGTTGGCCTACACTTTAGCTACATAAATGTAACTTGGGCCTTGGCTATACTGCAGCTACTGAAATGGAACTAAGACTGCGCTCCCACTATACTGCTGCTAGTGATATGTTAGTGGGGCCTGTCGCTAATGCTACGACTGAAATGTGACTAATTCTGGGCTCTGCCTATACCGCTGCTAATGGTATGTCTCTGGGGTGTGGAAACAGAGGCTTCCCAAAGACATGATGGCGGCGAGGCCATTTCCCACCAACGCTGTTACTGTTAAGGTGCATATAACCAGTCTGACTGGGGCATGCAGTGTTGGCCGGAGCCCACCTGCATCAAGCACGACATTACTACCTCAGCTGTGTTGGGCAATGCAATGGGATATTTTTGTGTATCGCCGGTGGGTTCCAGGGAGCCACCCATGCTGTAGGTGCACACGGAGTTTAACCTTCATGTGTCCACTTGTAAAGAACCCCAGTCAGACTGGGGCATGCAGTGTGGGCCGAAGCCCACCTGCATTAAGCACGACATTACTACCTCAGCTGTGTTGGGCAATGCAATGGGATATTTCCATGTACCGCCGGTGGCTTCCTGGCACCCACCCATGCTGTGGGTCCACAGGGAATTATAAATGCATCTGTTTCCACTTGTAAAGAACCCCAGTCAGACTGGGGCATGCAGTGTGGGCCGAAGCCCACCTGCATTAAGCACGACATTACTACCTCAGCTGTGTTGGGCAATGCAATGGGATATTTTTATGTACCGCCGGTGGGTTCCAGGGAGCCACCCATGCTGTCGGTCGACAGGGACTTCACAATAGGGAGTTGTACCTGCCTGTGTCTATGAATTAAAAAGCCCGGTCTGACTGGGGCATGCAGACACCTTGACAGAATGAATAGTGTGTGGCACATAGGTTCCCCATTGCTATGCCCACGTGTGCAGCTCCTGATGGCGGTGGCACAGGATTCTATTTCTCATTGCTTCTGTACAGCATTGTGGGCTATCGCCCCACCCCTTTTAAAGAGGGTCGCTGCCTAGCCGTGCCAACCTCTGCAGTGTGTGCCTGCGGTTCCTCCTCATGGCAGACGCACTTCTAAATAGACATGAGGGTGGTGTGGCATTAGGGCAGCTGAAGGCTGCGCAGGGACACTTTGGTGTGCGCTGTGGGGGGAGGGGGGGGGGCGGTTGGGCAGCATGTAAGCCAGGAGAAGTGGCAGTGGAGTGTCATGCAGGCAGTGATTGTGCTTTGTTGGAGGTAGTGTGTTGCTTAGCTAAGGTATGCCATGCTAATGAGGGCTTTTCAGAAGTAAAAGTTTTTAGGAGGGGGGGGGGCCCACTCTTGCCGCTATTGTGGCTTAATAGTGGGACCTGGGAAATTGAGATGCAGCCCAACATGTAGCCCCTCGCCTGTCCTATCCGTTGCTGTGTCGTTCCCATCACTTTCTTGAATTGCCAAGATTTTCACACATGGAAACCTTAGCGAGCATCGGCGAAATACAAAAATGCTCGGGTCGCCCATTGACTTCAATGGGGTTCGTTACTCGAAACGAACCCTCAAGCATCGCGAAAAGTTCGTCCCGAGTAACGAGCACCCGAGCATTTTGGTGCTCGCTCATCTCTAATTCTAATGCATCAGATCACACAGACGTATTACCGCGGCGTAAAAGTGCCCAGTTGGAAAATATAGCGGCGGCTGCTTTTATGCCGGGCAGCAAAGATAGTCCTGGAACTATCATTGTGCCTGGAATACGTCAGCTGCTGCATAGGCTCCTATGAGAGCCAAAGACAGCGGCCGGACAAGGGAGGTGGGAGGGAGTTTAGCAGCGTGACTGCTAAACTCCCTCCCTCTTTTTTCCTCCCCTCCGGCTGTTTGCAATGGGAGGGCGCAGGACAATAATAAAGCTAAGGTGCGCTCTGCCCCCTCCCATTTCTGGCTGCGGACAAGGGGCGGGTGATTAGCTCTGCCCCCACCCCGCCCACTCTCATTGCAAACAGCTGAAGGGAAGGAGAAAGGACGTGAGCCGGCTAGGGGGAGGGGCGGGGAGGCATTACGGCCTTGGCGTATATGCGCCGGGCCCGTGCCGTCTGAACTGGCACACAAACATTAGATTTGTGTGCCCTTTCACACATTTTTACGGCACTGGCAGGTGCATGTAAAAATGCCTACGTTTGTGGGAAAGAGTCCTAATGCTGTGACTGGCTGTCACAGTCATCACATGCCTGGAGACCATGCTGATTGGTCTCCTGGCAAAACTCTGAGATCTGAGCTGTCTTTAGACTCTCAGATCATGGAGCTCCTACAGAGCAGGGGGCTCTTGGAGGATACTCTAGAGAGACGTTTTAAAACATCCCTGCAGAGATAGATAAGGACGGCCTGGATGTTTATAGTCTATGGGCAGCCCTGAAGTGGTTAAGGGCACTTTACTGATTGACTGCTTGACTACAGCCTTTGACAAGTCCCTGAATCACTTATTGAAGGCTTTTAAGATACAAGGGAAAATCAGCTTATATTGATTTTTAAAGAGGACCTGTCACCGCTCTTGACATATCTATTTTAATAAATAGCTGTATTCCCATAGAATAACAATTTCAGAGTATATTTTCCCATAACTCTACTTTATACCGTTCCTCTGTTATTCCTCTAAGGCCTCTTGCACACAGGCAACAGCGATTTTTGTGCAATATTGCGGCCTTTTTACAAAAGCATTGTGACCGCTCGCAATTTTCTCGTACAACTTTCTAGCATGATTTTGCCACAATATTTTCAGGAGAAGGAAAATAGGACTTTCTGATGTCAAAGTTGCATTGCACAAAATCACGTTTCTTGTGCGATACAACTATGACACTAGAAAGTGCTATTTTCTTTCTCGCAAAAATATTGCGACAAAAATAAAGGCTCCATAGGGAAACATGGGCTACAAAACATCGGAAATCATGGCAATATAGGGCATGCAATGATTTTTTCTCTTGCAAGATAGCCTCAGAGAAAACATTGCTAATGTGAAGGAACCGATTGGAAAGCTTGGGCTTCACATACATGCATTTTCTTGCACTATCGTGCAATTTTGTCGCCCCTTTTGAAAGCAACCTAATATATATGGAAGGTATTTCCTTTCCCCTTGTATGTCCCTGCCCAGCCTCTTGTGCTGTAGACTTGAGCCAATTTGTTATATTTCTAGTTAGGGATACTGGTATCATCAAAACACTAAGGATGACCTTTCCAGCCATGCATGAGTGAGTAGTGAGTGGGTTTGTGAGTGACTCACATGCTCCACCCCTGATCACATGACAATGACATCATCAAAGGTCCTTCATTCCCAGTGAGGGAGTAACATGCCCCGCCCCTGATCACATGATAGTGACATCTACACAGGTCTTGTATGCACACGGCTCCATAGCAACTGAGAGTTTGTAGTCCACCCATAATCTGCACAAGGATGCAGGACCTTTGTGTGCACCGTCATGTGATAAGGGGAGGAGCATATAACTTCCTCACTGGAGATGTAGGACCTTTGATGACATCACCATCATGTGATCAGGGGCAGAGCATGATGGTGACGTCATCACAGGCCCTTCATCTCCAGTGCTGTGCTGCTTCTGATCCCTGTTGTATGGGATGAACAATGCATGTAGCACAGCTGTGTGCGCCACTAGAAACACTGATACTATAATTTCCTAATAATTACTAGTATGAATAGACTACACAATATAACTATTCTATATAGAACTTGCTGGACACTCGAATTTCCAGCATCCTTGGGCTTTTAAATCCCATGCATGCCTTTTAGTTTATTTTTAGAGATGAGCGAACCTACTCGTTTCGAGTAATTACTCGATCGAGTACCGCGATTTTTGAGTACTTCAGTACTCGGGTGAAAAGATTCAGGGGGGCGCTGGGGGGCGGGGGGAGGCGTGGCAGAGCGGGGGGTAGCAGCGGGGAACAGGGGGGGAGCCCTCTCTCTCCCCTCTCCCCCCCCACTCCCCGCTGCAACCCCCCACTCACCCACGGCGCCCCCCGAATCTTTTCGCCCGAGTACGGAAGTACTCAAAAATCGCGGTACTTGGGCGAAAAAGGGGCGTGGCCAAGTAGGTTTGCTCATCTCTATTCATTTTATATCATATTCAAGAAATATCCGTGTTTATGCTAGGGCCTACTTTGTAGACAATTTTGATATAATCCCTACCCAGCCTGGCATTAGCAACACTGTTTGGAGAATGTCTGAGCATGTAAGGATACACTGTTGCAAGTTTATTCATAAAATTCAAGGAACAATAGCGGAGCAACAACACAATAGAGAATTCTAAGAAAAATTCTCCATTCATGGAGATTCAAGTATTTACTAAAATAGGCATACCAGGAGAACTGACTGCTGTTCTTTAAAAGTGCATGGCAATTACATAACAAAGTATAAGATATTCAATTTGACAGGGATGTGTTTAGTGTTACCCGTTTGGGTATGTAAAACTGCGGTTAATGATCTGCTGCTGAGGAATTTTCACCACAATACTGTACAAGCAGCACAATTGATTCCTATATATCCCTCTGCTGTGTATTCCTATGAAGTAGAATAGAAGATTGGTCTTAATAACAAAACAATTCTTTGGTAGCTGAAACAGATTAAGCATATGTTCTAGATGTTGAATTGCTTTGTATGAACCATTCACAGTTCATTAAACAAATGCCAAGCTTTTATCCAGCCATCTCTGAGCTATGGAATAAATGCAAGTTTATTTCTCTTTACTGTTCCTTAATGAACAAAACAGAAAGCAATTATCTAACTAATGAATTCAGTCTGAGTCAGTTGCACACATTTTGTTGACTACTTCCAGGTTTAATTTATTTACATACATTTCATAATTTATTTTGTTCACTAGCTATCCTTGCACATAATTGTATTTAAACTGTTGATATAACCTCTATACCCAGCAAACATGTTCACTCCATGGAAACCAAAGTAATTTAATAATCCTCCTAGGAATGTCTTATTGTACTCACATTTGGTGCAGGCTTTCTGCAGTGGAAACCCCACAGCAAATACTTTGGAAAGCCACATAAATAGGCATGCTGCGAATTTAGAATCCGCAGCATTTTTCAAAAGCTCTGCAAAATCTGTATGGAAATTTTCCAGTCCATGTGAAGGAGTTGTTTTTTTTAATTTCCTCCATATGGCTTGGACTGTAAATGCTGCCGAATTTCCTCAGCATTTACAGCCTGTGTACAGCAAGCCTAAAGCTGAAGCCACACATGCAGGTTTTGAGTCTTGTTTGAGTCAAAACAAAAACGGAAAACTATAAAGGAGCAACTGATACTTCTACTGTCAAACTACTAAACGACCACATGTCTGCAAGTATGTGAGTGAGTGATTCTCATGCTTCTATTCCCTGGCGACATCATAGCCCCGCACCATTGACATCATAGTCCCATCCACTGGTGCCATCATAGCTCCACCCCCTAGTGCCATTATGGCAGGTCCTAAGACGCTGAGAATATAACTAAGCCATTATTATGTCAGACACAACACAGTGGTCCTGATAGGAGACACTGACCTACCATCACCACAGAGATCCGGCGGGCTGAAGGTCCTGTGGTGATGTCACTGCTGTGGGAGGAGCCATTCTGGAGTTTGGTAGTACTCTATACTGGATAAGCCAACAGAAAGTACCAGGACCTGTGATGATGTCACCCTCATGTGATCACCTGTGTAGGTGGAGTCAGGGATCACATGACCAGTGGCTCATCACTGTATCCAAGAGCTGTGTGTGTCATGTGTGCAGTCAGCATAAATGTAGTAGAGTTGCGAGTTGCTGTTTGTCTAATGTGCTGTGGATGTAATGCGTATAGTCAGCATAGATATATCTCAGGTAGCACAGCTGTGTTTGTGACGCGCATGTCATGCAGCAGAGCTGAGTTTGCAACATGCAGATGTACTGTGGCACAGCTGTGTCTGTCACACGCATATAATGTAGCAGAGCCGTGTTTGTACCATGCACATGTCATGTGCCAAAGCTGTGTCTGTGACGCCCATGTCATGTAGCAGAGCTGAGTTTGTAAAATGCGCATGTACTGTGGCACAGCTCTGTGTGTGACGTGCATGTAGCAAAGCTGTGGCGCATCGCACCACCAGAAACACTGGTACTATAATTTCCTAATAATAACTAGTCTTTTATATCAATTACCCAGCTTGGCTCAAAAAACTGCATGTTTGACTCCATTCAAAAGGATTTATACAGTGGCATACATACTGCTCAGCCATTAATGGTTGAACTGAATAACATTATCTCATGACAACTGTCAAGGAAGTAGGTATATTAGGCAGAAAGTCAATATTCAGTTCTTGAAGTTGATACCATATCTGATTGAGGGCTCCTTCAAACGGTCACTGCAATTTTTGGCTGCCCGCATCACGGCCACAGCGCAGCTAAAAATTGCATGAGTGAGAGGCAGCCGTGACCAAGTCACAGCTGCATCTCCTGTATTGTTGCCTGTTCAGATGGCCAGGGCTGCAGCGCATACATGCCGCAACCCGGGATACCGTTGGGTGGTGGGATTGAGTTTTGCTCTCAAATTAAGATAACTAGATGACTAGAAAATGCTAGGTCTTGTGTGGTGTTCCCAGTATGCAGTGGTTAGAACCTACCAGAAGTGGTTCAAGGGAGGACAACTGTTGAACCAGTAAAAAGCTCAAGGCTCATTGATGAGTGTAGAAGTGAAGCTTACCCCGTCTTGCCTGACACCACAGAGGAGCTACTGTAGCACAAACTGCTGACAAGTTTAATGCTGGCTATGATAGAAAGGTGTTAGAACACACAGGTCTTTGTAGCTTCATATGTATAAGTCTTTATAGCTGCAGACTGGTCAGAGTGCCCTTCTTGATCCTATCCACCATCAAAACTTCCTACAATGAGATGCCGGTGATCGTGTAACTCACTATAAATTACATAAAATCACAGAGGTGAGGAAAACAACAAAAACATTATTCACTGAAAAATCCAAAAATGTAATACCTGAAAGTCTGCAAAGCAGACATGGTCGCGTAGGTACTGATGGACGCGGTGTGGCCTCGACGCGGCCCGTCAGCCTATGCATTTTGGCCAAAATGCAGTACCAACACTCGCATTTTATTAGTATGCATAAGTATTTTTGTATGCAGTTTGCTAGCTGTTGGGGGAACCCAAGATGTCAGCCAGTGTGGCCCACTTTAGAGATACAGGGCAACCCGCTGTTATATCAGTGAGGGTTGATATCCTGTATGGTGGGTCACCACCCATCTATGGCTGACATCTTTGGTATCGTTCACATGTGCAGGCTATTATTATATGCAGTCACTCCTCCCCAATCTGGGCTGGGTTGAGTGAGTGACTGCATATTAGCCTGCAATGAACAAGTTGCTCCTCCCCACTATATTGTCTGGCTGACTGCATATCTTTAGGGCTTATGGCCATTGCGCTTGCCCTACGGTGATTGTGCCGGTGGCGACTGTGCCTGCCTTATGGCGATCGTGCCTATGGCGACCATGTCTGCTTTGCAGACTTTCAGGTACTACATTTTTGGCTGTTTCAGTGAATAATGTCTTTGTTGTTTTCCTCACCTCTGTGATTTTAGGTAAATATAGTCTGGTTTATTTTTTATTGCAAGACTTTACAAGGTAAAAATGCTACTCCCTGGATAACCTCCGTAAGATACATGTTATGCCAAAGATACAATAAGAGTATTCCCCTTTCTATAACAAAAAAGTAAGTCACAGCTTACTGTTAGCCTCCTGGTGTCCGAGTTGCATCTAAAAGACTCTGGCTCAACCTGCATTAGACACCACATGGACACCTGTCCATATGCCGTCTGATATACTGACTGCCCGTCTGATATACTGACTGCATCGAGGGCTGTCAGCATATTAGATTCACACAGGCATATTTGCACATGAAATTTTTGTGCATGCAATATGCAGAAAATAGAACCCATTGATTTAAACAGGTTTGTTCACAAGCATGTATTTTGTATGCCCAATTGCGTCACATAAAAAAACACAACGTGCTCTATTTTTCTGCGGATTTACCCAGGGAAAGAACATATCTGGCACTCTAAAGAATTTCGTCATTTCAATGGCCCGCTACCAAAGGCAGTCTCTCTCTTGATTGATTGTCACTAGAGATGAGCGAGCACCAAAATGCTCGGGTGCTCGTTACTCGAGTCGAACTTTCAGTGATGCTCGAGAGTTCGTTTCGAGTAACGAACCCCATTGAAGTCAATGGGCGACTCAAGCATTTGTGTATATCGCCGATGCTCGCTAAGGTTTTCATTTGTGAAAGCCTGGGAAATTCAAGAAAGTGATGGGAACGACACAGAAACGGATAGGGCAGGCGAGGGGCTACATGTTGGGCTGCATCTCAAGTTCCCAGGTCCCACTATTAAGCCACAATAGTGGCAAGAGTGAGACCCCCCCCCCCCCCCCACTGTCAGCATAAAGATCGTTCTCCTCTGCCACAGCTGAAACAGCTGTGGCAGAGAAGAACGATGTTAGCCCATTGAATTCAATGGAGCCGGCAATACAGCTGGCTCCATTGAAAGCAATGGGCTGCCGGCGATCGCGGGATGAATTGTCGGGAAGGGCTTAAATATATAAGCCCTTCCCTGCAATTCATCCAGAAATGTGTAAAAATAAAAAATATATATATACTCACCTTGTCCCGGCAGAACGATGTTAGCCCATTGAATTCAATGGAGCCGGCAATACAGCCGGCTCCATTAAAAGCAATGGGCTGCCGGCGATCGCAGGATGAATTGTCGGGAGGGGTTAAATATAGAAAGCCCTTCCCTGCAATTCATCCAGAAATGTGTAAAAAAATAAAAAATATATATATACTCACCTGGTCCCGGCAGCCGAAGTTCAGCGCGGCCAGCGGCAGTCCTCCTGAACTGCTCTGAACAGCTGTGAGTAGTATTCAGCAGCCGGGGATTTTAAATCCCCGCCTGCTGAATGAGCTGCCTCTAATTGGTCACAGCCTGACCAATCAGAGGCAGATTCCACTCACACACCCATTCATGAATTTATGAATGGGTGAGTGACTGCTGCCTCTCATCTGATCGGTCCCGCTGAGCCAATCAGAGGCAGCAGTCACACACCCATTCATAAATTCATGAATGGGTGTGTGAGTGGAATCTGCCTCTGATTGGTCAGGCTGTGACCAATTAGAGGCAGCTCATTCAGCAGGCGGGGATTTTAAATCCCCGGCTGCTGAATACTACTCACAGCTGTTCAGAGCAGTTCAGGAGGACTGCCGCTGGCCGCGCTGAACTCCGTCTGCCGGGACCAGGTGAGTATATATATATATATTTTTTTTTACACATTCCTGGATGAATTGCAGGGAAGGGCTTATATATTTAACCCCTTCCCGACAATTCATCCTGCGATCGCAGGCAGCCCATTGCTTTTAATGGAGCCGGCTGTATTGCCGGCTCCATTGAATTCAATGGGCTAACATCGTTCTGCCGGGACAAGGTGAGTATATATATATTTTTTTTACACATTTCTGGATGAATTGCAGGGAAGGGCTTATATATTTAAGCCCTTCCCGACAATTCATCCCACGCTCGCCGGCAGGCCATTGCTTTCAATGGAGCCGGCTGTATTGCCGGCTCCATTGAATTCAATGGTCAGTGCTCGTTTAATCGAGACGAGTACCGTGTGGTGCTGGTCTCGAGTAACGAGCATCTCGAGCACCCTAATACTCGAACGAGCATCAAGCTCGGACGAGTATGCTCGCTCATCTCTAATTGTCACCCGACACTTCCTTGGTTGTGAAGGGAAGTGCTGATTGATCTGCTGTACTGGGCAACCTAGTAACTGGCAGTGGCTCTACCAGCAGAGAAGTGCTACATGGTACTCTGAACTGGAAGGGCATGAGCCGAGCATGGCACTCAGCCCATGCAGGATGTCAGCCGAAGCCTTATACAACAGTGATCATGGATTACGTATGGATGATGTATTGCAGAACTGATGCTTTTTTATGGAGCTGCCACATTTGTCAGTGAGACGCAATACACTATATGGTACAATAGGCACTGGGGGGTATGAACTGCTATTATGTACATTCCTGTGATTTCTTGCAGAGGCTTTGGTTGTCTGTAGAAGGGAGACTGCAGCTGTTCTGCATGCTCGTTCAAGTATTCTACCCTTACACATCACTATAATATACCATTATTCCTGCTGTTCTTCAATTTTAGTTCTGTGATTTGTGTTCCTCGGCACAATTGAGCACTTTTTTTGAATGACTATAGAATAAAGATAATATAGTATATGTACTAAACAGAACATGGTGTGTTAAAAAAGATGTACTTGCTATTTTTTCCTATAAAACATTCTTTATTTTTGCGCCAAGTATGATGGAAGATAGGATTCCCCTTCCTCTACACAATAAAAACATGCAATCAAGTCATTGGAAAATAGAGGATTTAAAGCATATTGTTTAAATGTGTTTATTCTCAGATTTTTTTTTTGTAAATTCTTTTTTTTTATTGAGATTGATTGTGAGTACAATACAGTGGAAAACATAAATTTGCATGTTATTACATAGACTTGTGATCACTGCCCTGCTGCTACGCAGATAAAACTCTGGTTTCAACATTTTTATAACACACATACAAAAATGCAATTAAGGATGAGATGAAAGAAAAAAGGTACAGGGGTTAAGGAGGTATAGGTAAAGGGGGGTGGGAGATAGTAAGGAGGTTTATGTGGGGTGGAGTGGATGGGGGGGGGGCAAAGGACAGTGAGAGTTGCATTATATAGAATGCAGTGATACTTCTGACTTAACCAAAAAGGCTAAAAGTAAGAGACGGGGAGACCAAATAAAGTAGAACTATAGCCTTGTGGCTGAGACTCATGCCTTAGCTGGAGCATCAGCCATCAATCCCAAGTACACATGCGAGCAATGAAATTTGCAACAGTTTTAGACTCAAATAAGCACAAGTATTTCCCTCAACTGTTTTAATAGTTTACGAGATTAAAAACATAGCTTTAATGGCAGCCAGATAGATTCATATTTGTTATGACATCTATTAGCCCAACTTGACAGTTCTACAAACCAGCGAATTTCATTGACTTTTGCTACCCATTGGTTGAAAGAAGGAGCTATGGAATTAAAGACTTAGCTGTCATAATTAAATGTGTGGTGAGATTCCTCCTGGAAGGTTTATAGTCAACAGAGGGTTTGGAAAGAATCACATTTTCAGGGGTAAGTTTGAAAGAGCTTCCATTCTCAGAATTTATTGAAAAATCGCTCCATGTCCTATCTTTGGGCGATTCTGTTTAAGAATCGACCATTAATCCCTATTACCATATTACACAGCTGTAATACTGTCAGTCCACTGCTAGCAGTTCAATCACAAATTCCTCAGTACAACTCAAAAGATCATATCTAATTCATTGATAAAAGGGCTATTCTGCCTATATAAATCATGTGCCTTAAATAGACCAATAGGCCTGGGGCTTCAATATAATCAATGGATATAACTAAGTCTGGTTCCTTGCAACCAGCAAGAAATAATTTTACTAATGCTTCTGATCTTTATTGAATTACAAGGCATATGGGGATTTGCTCACATGTATTATTTTTAGGCCAGCAATCTCTTCTACACATTGGGCGCTATTCTCCTTCCATCCCAGATATATAAATAGCTCTCCATTCAGGTAGGCACAGGTATTTTTAAACGCACCCCGTCATTGCAATGATTAAAAATCACTAAAGCACACTAAAATAGAGCATACAGCGTTAAAAAATTGCGGCGTTAGAAATCAAACGCTTGGCTGAGATGCCCCATTGAAATCAATGGAGGCTTTTAACAGCATTTGAAATGCCACAGTTAACGCTGTTAAAAACACCTGTGTGAGTGCAGGCTAAGGTTAGCGACTAGTGATAAGCAAGCATACTCGCTAAGGGCAATTGCTCAAGCGAGCATTGACCTTAGCGAGTATCTGCCTGCTCGAGAAAAAAGGTTCGGGTGCCGGCGACGAGCAGGGAGCTGCGGGGGAGAGCGGTGAGGAACAGAGGGGAGATCTCTCTCTCCCTCTCTCCCCCCCGCTCCCCCTTGCTGACTGCCGCAACTCACCACTCCCCCGCACCGGAACCCGAACCTTTTCTCCCGAGCGGGCAGGTACTCGCTAAGGGCAATGCTCGCTCGAGCAATTGCCCTTAGCGAGTATGCTCGCTCATCTCTATTAGCGACCACTCACATATCCCTAATCTAATAATAATGTTTCTACCTAGATCTACTAAAATAGACCATATTAAGCTATTTTTCTATATCTGATACTGCAGCAATCAAAATTCTAATACTTAAATTTTAATAAAATTCTGTAATTATATGGCTCAAAATGTATTATACATTCTCTAGTAGAGATGAAACAAAGTTTAACTTATCTCTGGAAACTTTCCATGACAAGTTATTTTATATTAAGCCATTTGAAAGCTACTGTTCGCTGAACATAACAAAACCAATTGTAAAAAAATTGAAAATGTAAACTGTGACACCAAATGTGTTAATAATCATCTTTAATTACATAAATCATGAATATTGAGCAGCACTTTATTTTGCTTGGTATTGGGTTATATTCTCATTGGGGATCACAATCTATATTCACCTATATGTATGTTGTTGGAGTGTGGAAGGAAACTGGAGTACCTGGAGGTACCCCATGTAAACAAGGGGTGAACAAGACACTCCATGCAGATGTCTTTATTGGTGGGATTTGAACTCAGGACCCCAATGCTGCAAGGGAACATTGTTATCCCCTAAGCCATCGTGCGTTAACCTTAACTTTTCTACTTCTGTAACACATAAAAAAATACAAAAAAATGAGCTGGTTGAACAATGAACTCAAATAGTTGGATTGTGAAGTTAGTTGAATTAACTTCTAGATCAATGTTTAAACCACACCGGTATAAAGTTTCAATTGAAATATCCAAAATATCTCCTTTTGATTTATCTTTAAAAAAAGGATCAGCATCCCTCAAAGGTTTTTTTTAATACCAATTCAGTTGCTTGAAATTTTCGTCCCTTAGACCCTAGGTTCCAGTGCAGGGTCGCCCTCATCGGGAAGATCACCCTGCTTGCAGGCAGGTGTTCATGTGGTGGTTGTCCCATTAGAGTAGGGTGAGACCAGTTCGCAGTCTTACCTTTGGTGTTCAGTATGCATTGTATGTGTGCTTATGGCATTTGTGTGAACACCAACTGTGCTAAGGCGTGGTGCCCCGGTGTGCCCAGTGGACATAACAGATATGGATTACAGCACCGTCCTCACAATGATAGGGTACTGATAGTTCACAACAGAATGTGATTCATGCACTGGTAATTTCAAGATCACTCATCAAATGTGATTATGGGCCCACACCTAGATGCGGATTTGAGCACCAACTTCATAGTGACAGTGTGCTAGTAGTTCACAGCAATGCACTGCATAAGTACTGACCCTAGTCTAATGTAGATGCTGCACTACAAAGACCTTGGTCTGATAACAGAACTTTAAGTGGGTGCTAGAGTCTATTGTTATGTCAGATAGATTTGATACTGACCAAACATGACACCCCTAAAGAAGCCCTGGCTATTTCTGGATAAGCTGGATATTTCTAAGAACACCCTATCTGTTCCTATGTTCAAGCTCACAAGCTCTCACCCTTTCAAACTCAATGTGTTTCTAAGATCAATTTGACAGACCTTTAATCAGGAACCAAGTCAAAGTGATAGAAATTAATATCTAGGTGATCAAACTGTTATGATAGTGACAGAAAATATCAAATCACCATGAGATCAAACCATTAAAATTTATATTTAGGTAATCCAACTGTCATGATAACAACAGAGGGGATTTTTAAACCACAATGTTCTCTGGCAGCATGTAATGTGTCTCAGGATAGAGAGCCAGGGTTTAAATGCTCAAGCACCTGCCCCTCATTTGCAGGGTCTCGGTACAAACCATCAATCCGGTCGAAAAAAATCTTCCCTCGCTAAAGATAACCTAACTGCCCACATCATGCCCTGCAGAATCAAGGCAGACACTGTGCAGCTGGCCAATCATGCTATGTTGGTGACAGGGTGCACCCCGCTAACCACGTCACACATGGCGTGAACCACACATGCCCTGAAACCAAGCTGTCATATAAACATTCATATGAAACCCCTAGAGGAAAGTCTATAATTTTTGTACTCATCACAAAGTTCACACCAGTAACAAATCCGATCCTTGAACTTGATATTCTCTTTTTTTTCAAAGTCTTTAATTTATTAAATAACAAAATTGTACATCTTGGATGGTTTGGCTTTGCAAAGTGACTTGAACATTGTATCAATAACAAAAAAAAATATTCCAATATAGGAGATTTGCAAGTTGGGCAAAAAAAAAAAGAGAAAAAAAGAGGTCCTAGACAAACATAAAAAGAGAGATAAGACATAACATAAAAAAAAAAACTATTAAGAGAGAGGAAACTAAAAAAAACACTACCTTCCACCATATGCATCAATACCATATAATAATATTACTTGCTAAAAAATGGCCTTTTGAGTCTCCTCACTCACTGTCTAGGTGCTCTCCCTAAGGAGAAAAGATAGCATTCCTGGCCACTGTCCCAGGCTTCTCAATAGCAAAGCCAGACCCTTACTCTACACTGATAAAGGGCAAATACCCTGAAACAGCTGTCTGTGCATGGAGTCTGGCTTTACTTTTTATTCAAAGTCATAGTTACAAGGCTTGTATAAAGAGTCTAACTTTGGCTTGAAGGAATGCTGCCTTCCAATAGGTTTGGTGTATAAACAATGGAAAAATCCCTGTGCTCCAGAACCCAAAGGGATCAATAGTAGGCTCTTTGGTCCATAGTATTCCTTTTATAATGCAACGCGTTTCGGCAATATAGTTTTTGCCTTTCTCAAGCATATAACATCATGCACATTAGTAGTAAGAGTACACACCTTATGTCAAGCCGCCCACTTTTGGAAAGTGACAGGTGCCACGCCCCTTTCCCAGGACCTTTGACCCTCCAGCCCTTCGTCACAGCAGCTGTCCGCCTGTGACGTGTATCAGGGGCCCCCACCCGTATTCTAAGCCTGTGACGCATCACGAGACACACTTTAGAATACAGTGTGTGTCATGATAATCATGGGCTTTTTTATATGTATAGTTTTGTCTTGGTTGTTATTTACCAACCAGCTCGACTTATGAGTATAATGGGTTAATATATAGAATGCATTTCAAGCCGCTAACAGATTTTTTCAGCACCGCAACCCGTCAGCCTAGACATCTGTTATCTACCATGCAAATCATCCCCTATGAATGGGTTATTATATGTACCATTCATGTAATCCGCAACGAATGGGTTATTAAGTTTATAGGATGAGCTAATGTTAAGTGTAGCCTGCTAGGTTAACCTGCTGTTATATATCAATCATGTAAATAAAGAAGTTAATATATTGAAAGAAAAAACAGACTAATGTATAGTTTTATAAAAGCTTTATTGAGAGCGCCGAATATATAAACTTGCGCTGTAAGAAAGAAAAAAAAAATATAGAATATAGTTATTACATAAAGGAATGCATAAGAATGATTACATAGATGTGTATAACACTGTATAATGTTAAAAGAAATATAGTTACATTTTTACAATCTTTTACAAAGGTAGCCACGACATGGGGAGCACTGGTGTCAGTCGCTTTTTTGGCAATAGGCTCCCCTGGGTTATTCCGTGTGGAGATGGGGAGAAAGTCAGGATTTTGTTTTTGGGGGTACCAGTCGCAAAGCCGGGAGCCGAGCCTGTTTTCAAATCCTGGAGAATTTCTCTAGTACTGTGGCTGCCAATGACCGTAGAAGGCATATTAACTTCGGCCAACGCTCGCATAAAAATGTCCCAGCCCAGAGGGTGATTTTTCTTGGTAGCGCTACGGCTCTGCGTAGCATGACGGATCAAGTCCAAAATGTTTGACCCAGTAACCGGATCACCTTTATAAACAAACTCGTCGCGCAAATTCCACGATGTAATATCAGCATTCTGCGACAGTCTGTTTAGCAAAAGCTCAGCATTTTTTTTGAACCGTGGATTGACATGGCTCACAATTTCATGAATAGTATTTCTATTATCAGGAGATGTATTTGACACTTGCTGATGATCAGCGCCACCCGAGGTTACGAGGTTTAAAGTTGTTAGCTCTTTTGAGTCCTGTTTAGCGTGTACCAAGTATCTTTGTAAAACATCTGTGTATTTTTTAATTTTCACATCATCAGGAATGTCACTACGTTGTAAAATCGAGCTAATTTCATCATCAAGGCGATGTATAGTCGTCTGTCGTATGCTCGGAGTCGTTGTAGCGGATTGTCTTATCTTGTTAAGTTCGTGTTTAGGGACCAAGTACATTTTCTCTGCATGGTCCATTATCGATTGGCAAGCAGACTCGTAATTATTGGGATTGCAAAACCCAAGAGCGATCCTATAAAACCGCCGGCCTGATTCACTATACGCTTCTTTTTCTTAATGGCCAGTGTTTTATCACCCAGGCGCCTTATAGCACTTCGCCATTTTTTTAGTATCTTTTTCTGACGCGGTTTCAGAGGTATCCGACCTTTTAAAATATTTAATGCGATCTCAGCTATGGCTGTAATCAGATCGCTGCTCGCGTCGCGTAAAATAGATTTTCTTACGGCCGGTTTCGCTTTCACTAGGCTTTTTAAGAGAGCCCAATTACGACGAATTCTCTCAGACATCCTGTCGGACCAATGCGCTCAGAATAAAATAAGTCGCGAAAAAGACAAACTCACTTTTTAGAAGCATTTTTCTTGGGG
The DNA here is from genome assembly GCF_035609145.1 of Eleutherodactylus coqui. NCBI lineage: Eukaryota > Metazoa > Chordata > Amphibia > Anura > Eleutherodactylidae > Eleutherodactylus > Eleutherodactylus coqui. The sequence goes on along the minus strand of NC_089839.1, from coordinate 236,345,752 downwards.
ATGTACACAGCTGGTAAAGCAGGAGGAAACAAACCCGTTCTCAAACGGTGCTCCTCGGGTGTGTTGGCTCTTAAGTCAACTAGCAGATATCCGTAAGGAGCACTCGTGGCATCCTCAAAAGCTTCTAAGAAGAAGCGCGTCTGACCCGGATACATCTGTCTAGCCAGCGTGACAATTTGAAGCCGGTCACGCCGATTTTTAAACAGTACAATATAATTACTGTTAAGGCTGATAGTGCGGCTCTTTTTACCTTGACAAAATATGTTCTGTACAAGGTACAAAATGCTCAGATTTCTGTGGTGTACATACTTGGTAAACGCTTTCTCTATTTCATTGTTCTCGTTGGCACTCTCCATGAGATCATCAACAACGGTCAAATTTACCTTATCAGGCGGGAATAAGTCATCATCTATAAAAGTCTGAGGTAGTCCTTCTATAAATCTAATGTTGGAAAAAGAGGCGGAAAGTTCATCATAAAGCGGTTGCCAACACGAATGAAAAAACACAATGTTAGTGGGGATATGAGATATATGCGTTGCAGAGTTAAGTAACAATTGCTTAACAAAGTAACTTTTCCCAGAGTTAGACGGACCGGCTAAAATACAAGAGAAGGGGTGTTGCAATCGTGTGTCCATCATACAACCGTTAACACTGTGATGTTATAGTGTGAATTCGTCTAATAGTCGTCTCCTCACACGATCTTGCGGATTGCGTGGCGTTAATGCTGAGCTGATCCGGTAGTACGTATTCCTTACAGATCCTAGTTAGGAGAAGAAGCAGTTATCTCCGACATATAATTACGCCAACACGCCACAAAATCAAACAATATTACGGGTTTGCATGTCTGGGTGTATTTGCTTACTTTATGATCTAATAACCGTAAGGGAGAGTGGTAAAATCATCTAGTAGATACCTCTTTGTATAAACACACCTCTGTGTTTTTTGTAGCGGCCTTGTTTCGATATCCCAATACTTTTTATCTCTCACAAAGCCTGGCTGCTCTACGGTGATGGTCTTTTGTGTTTCAGGGTCGCTGTTACGTTGATAATCCAGAACCAGATCTTTCAGACTGTCAAAATTTACGACCTGAGTGGCTGACGTATTTAAAGTTATACCTTTAACTTTTAACACTGTTTTACCAGTGTTCAACTTGTACCCGTAGGTTTTGGGACCAGCAGATACAAACTCTGTTATGTGTGTATCATCGGGGATCTCGCTGGTCAATTCCCCCAGATAGTCGCCTAACGGCGGGTTCCAATCGCCTTCACGGTGTACAAACATGACAGAGTCTGTGTCATGATAAAGGCATCGTTCCTGCAGTCTATCCAGAAGAGAGTAGAGCTCTAGGCGTGCGTAGGCTGTTGTAAAACAAGCTATAAAGATGTTTGTGTTTTTGTTGACCGTGTGATGCTCTTTGGCGTATTTCCACGTGACATTGGCTGTTTCGTCATCAATGAAATTTAGACCTGAAATTTCGTACTGTGGTAGAAACACATACTCAAAGAGTTTATCAGGGTCAGTCACGATGTTGGTACACGGAAGGTTTGATTTCTGCGCAAACTTTCCCCACAAGGAGTTTAAGAAAAGCTTGGAGATTTGGCGTTTAGCAGGGTTTACGCCTATTTCCTCCTTACGCAATTGAACACCTTCTTTTTGAAGAAAGGAGTCAATATACGCATTTTTCTTATCATCGTCCGTGCACCAACTCGGGAAGCCTGAAGCCTCCTGCTTATCCCTAAGATGCAACTCGATGTAAGACGCGAATAGATTATCCGATGTTTCTGGAAAGTGCCAGATTTCGTAGGTGTGTGCTATCCTGTAACCTTTCTCTACAGCCATCTCGAGTTCTATCGTACACCAAGTGCCAACGATAGACCTCTCTTCATCAGTATGACTACAGGGATCGCTCAGTGAATTTAAAGCGCAAGTGTAACACAGCGGAAACATCAACTTATGATTCATTTTCACCGGTAGCACCGGGAAAAATAAATCGCGAGGCGGGTACACTTTAACTTTTGCGATACCAAAGTAATTTTTGATGTAAGTAAAATCTTCATAAATAATCGTCGGGTGACCTATAGGGTACGTCTTTGTTTTGTTGATGAAAGGATATAGACTAGTGAAATCATAATAATTTATCGTCTCGCCATCGGCCAGCCTGTGATATAGCTTTATCGCGTTAGTTCGACCGCCGTAAAGAGCGTCACGCGGCTCTAGCGGTACTGGGAACTGCATTTTAAGAAGAAAAGCCTGAAGGTCTGAATTGGTCTCAATCATTTCACGCCATTCATGCTCCCATAAGACGCGTAAAGTGTACCCCTGCTGTTGTAAATAGCGCATTTTAGCTAAAGATGCCTGGTATAGTTGGCTGTATGTCGTTTTTGTGACGTTATTTTGCGCGTTTGCGCTAAAACAGACGCCACAGCCGTGAAAAAAACAGCCATTAAACTCGAAAGCGATATGGCGCCCGTCAACATACGCGTAACCGTCTAAATAATAGTTGCCGACCTTTTTTTCGCCGCCTCTCAGCGCGTGCTGTATGACTATGTTTTCACTGTGAGACACGTACATCAACCACTGAATAGCTGGCGTTGAGTACCTTTTTTTGGCCTTATGATAATTATCAGAGGGCACAACAGCTATAGTGTCTTTAGGTAAGAACTTAAACCTGTATATAGCCATACAGACAGACGCGAGAGTGATGTGTTGGAACGGGTCAACGCAATAAGTCACAGTAACGTTTTTCCTTTTTTCTGTACAATACCTTCTAACCTTTTTCTTGGCCATGTCCATTATCCGGTCTCTATAACGCTCACAGGATTTCCGCAATACTTCAACATCCTGCTTACAATAGGCCTTCAACTCTGCATTAAAATCAAAAGTACAATCCTTTTGCGATTCATACCACTCCATGAACTCTTTTCGGTCATCAGGCATCATATACTCTGGGCCGTAATATTTAGCATCAGGTATGGGGCCGACATAATTCTGGTTTTCTTTAGTATTGAAAAAGTGAGGGAAATGTCCCTTGCCCCCTGAAAAACCCATAGCCTGAGGCAGCTTGCTAAGCTTCATGGGAATGAAGTTAAGCGAGTCTATGAACCGCAAGTTCATCGACGGTACCGTCACACACAGAAGGCGGCCGCCTTGAGTGATCATATCTATTTGAATCTTCTCAATTATCAATTGTTTGACTATGAAATACGAATCATATCGCCCGGCATTGTGGGCAATAAATGTGCAATCTTCAAAAGCGCCGCTGAGAAAAAAATTAACAAAATCGCGAGTACAAAAATCGCCCTTAAACTCCCAAGACACTGACCCGTGCAGCGGGGTGGCAAAAATAAAATTTGGAATGTGTTTACCTGTATCCTGTTGGCACTCAAAGTCGTAGATAATATACGTCGACGCATCTTCATCTGGTCCCCCTTGGTAAGGCTGCATGTAACACTCATGTTTGTCAAATTTCACCACGTTGGCTTTACAGATGTTACAGCGGAGCCCCTTGCATTCGTGAGGCTCAGAGCCTTTAACCACATAGCGGTAACAACTATCACAAAAGATTTTAGTCTTGCAAAACGCTTTATTCGCCGCAGCAAGGACCCTGTGTCGGTCTAAACAATCGGATGAGCGACAAAACACGCGACAACTGGAACAACGGTATATCGATTCTGCGGTCTCGACACACGATTCTGATTGACAAGCCTTGCAAAAATACTGACACGAGTGATTATTTTTGTGGTGGAAAACAGAACTACAATGATCACAAAAGTAATTTGCACCGATAAAGGCTTTTATATTCGTAATCCCGTAATAATGATCATCATGGTGAAGAATGTATACAACATTCCCACCAGATGTTTTGCCGGTGTGAAAATAACGCCAATCACCGCGATTGTGGTATAAAACCCTTATGGTTATCCCCAGGTGTTTCTCGAATGCCTCGATATCGCTAAAACTCACTAACTGATTGTCGGGAATGTCCAATTCGCGATGTAATTCTCTAGCACGCGCCAATAAAACACTATCATCGGGAGACCCCTTCTCTAACAGTGCGAATAGGCTGGCGGCTAAGCAGAGGTTAGAGTCGTAATTGTTAAAATCAAACAGCCAGCGTTTTTTCTGCTTGATGATCTGTGTGTAAAGTATTGATTTTAACCGTCTGCGATGTCTTCCACCGCCGCGCCTATTCCGCACTATTAGCACTCTGAGAGTCAGAAATTCACCAGCTAAACACTCCGCATTACTCTGTAATGCATTGGCCACAGCATTTAAGAAACTCTCAGCGTTAAAATCATCCCGAGCCTGTTTTAGGGAATAAATAGGATCCAACCATCGACCGCCATCGATCCTCAGCTGTATAAAATCACCGGGTTGTATATCTCGTCTGATTCTGTCGAGCAAAGACTGAACGACACCGTGAACAGCATTAATCGCACCAATAAAAGATTGTATCCTATGCAGATTTGCAAAGCTGAAATGATCAATGTGCTCCACGGCATTGAAGTGACCAACTTCACGCCGTATATGGAATAAATGCTGTAAAAACACAGAAGCGTCAGCAGGTTGCTCAACACGATCAAACGGTATACGCTCTTGTTCCTGCGGGGGGATCAGCGGTGAGGGTTCATTATTTACAGATGGATTGGGCATGTCTGGAATCTGTGCGGTATGTGGAGCTGAATCAGATCTATCTGGGGGTGCGTCAGGGTTTTGTGGGGAAACTCTGGTTTGTCTCTTTCTGCGTCTTCTGGCGGATTCCCTTCTTGCGGCCATATACAACATTTTTATGGCTTTTTTAACAGACTTTGCTCTACGCCAAACACAACCTCTGTTAGAACACTGTTTCTTCAGACCTCCTCCGACCATAGATAGTCATAAGGTGGGGGGCTGGTGGGGCTCCGTAATAGCGAGCGCGTTGGAAATCTTTCGCAACTTTACAACTAGTTTTAAAAGTTCATCGTTACTAAGGGGCTCTACAGGTGCGTGCTCTAGTTCTGATTGCCTCGTCCTCACTTGGGAAACTATAGTGAGACATTCTGATGCTTTAGCGGCCCATTCTGATGCCTTAGCGCTACATTCTGATGCCTTAGCGATAACGCCGTCACATAGAATCTGTATCGTATTTTTCATCTGTATCTGTCGCGTCACAAAGTGACGGTAAACAGGATCGTTAAGGTTTCTCAGTGTTGGCGATCTTTTTGAAACTTGATACTCATCAGATGATTTTCTCTTTCTGTGAGATGAAGTGGTGTGTGGTGAGGTAACTAGCGACTGCTGAGTATCAACACATGTTACTGCGCTAATACTAGCACTGTCTAGTTGGTGTTGTGTATCAGTTTGTGTTGCATTATGACAAACCCGAATATCATTTGACATTACGGCATGCGGCTTACCATTAGCGGAACCAGTGTTGCTGTCCCCAGGCTTTTCGGGCTCTTCCAAAACAGGGGATAGCGGTGTTTTTCTCACACAGTATCTCTCACGCTTCAATAAGTTGCGGCGATGTTTGACAGCAGTTGGTGTGGCGACGCGGTTGATGGTTATGTGTGGTTCTAGCGGCATCGGGTATCTCACGGATTCGCTGTGTGTCTGTAACACAGGGCTAGATGCATCCGCTGATACACTCGCATTTTCCACAGGGTTTAGCGTCAGGTTTGCCATCTCTAATGTTGTGTTTTCCCCAGCGATGACACAAGTATTCTCTGGAAGGAAGAAAAGAAAAAACACAATAAAAAAATGTGTAACGCTGTTGATGAATTACGCGGGATTTACGCATGTAACATCCGTACTATAATTGAACATTCGCTCAAATTGTTGCAAGCATCTTACCGATGACGCTTTGACCGGAGTCCCCCGACTGGCTCCCATGCGCAACCGATATAGGTGATAGCACCACCATTCTCACGCATCCGTTTTGCTGTCTTAGTGGACTCCATGGGTGATTGGCGTGTCCCAGCGACTGCGCTGGTCTTTCGTGATTTACGGATTCATTTACATCTGTAGCATCTGTATTGAGACAACGTTTATTTAGCATAACACATAACAACAATTGCGTAAACAAAACAACGCATACGGTGTGATAAATCCTACCGTTGGCAGACTGTGAGAAACAATCGAATAGCGCTGGGTCAAAAGTTTCGCTGATGTCATCCCAGTTCTCTACTTTATACAGCAAATGATAAAAAAAAAAAAAACAAAAAAAAAAAAAAAGGGTAAAATTAACGTATTTTTAAAAAATGTAGCCTTAACGGATAGCTATACGAAATCAAGTGCGTAAACGCCGCATACCTACCGATTTGGGTGGTAGTAAATCCAAGGGGGGAATGATCGACACCCTGACTTTCCATCTGAAAATGCATAGAGAATTACTACAGCAAAAAAATAAATAAATAAATAAATAAAAAAAATAAAAAATAAAAAAAATAAAAAAATAAATAAAAAATAAAAACTGATTTCTAGCACCGCTGCTGTTCGTTAGAAGGTTCGTCATTTAAAAATATTGGTCATGCATCTTTACTGATAGACTAAGGTGTCGTAGAAATATTACTGATCCGTATATTAAATACACACATATAATATATTAATTTGATACAGTAATATTATTACGTTATTAATAAGCATTATAATGATTAAAACTATAGCAAAAGACTAGTATATTGCACACATAGTAAGGTTAGCAAAATTATAAACATATATATATATATATATATATATATTTATATATAATGTTTAATACAACAATATTAATAATCTGCTATAATTAAAAATAAAACACATCTAATGTAACGCGATAGTACATCATAAAACAATTAATGGGTACGGACATTAAAAATATACGGTATTAATAAGCATTCTAATAGTTAAAAACAAAGTGACATATTAGTAAAATGCGCACACAGTAAGACTAATATTACGCTATATACATAATTAAAGACAGTATGTATTCAAAATATATGTAATCAACTATACTAATTAAACATAGATCTATTGTAATGCACTAATTTATGTATGCAGTTATTAAACGTACGTATATCAAATACATGAATATTAATAATTACGTTAATACGTCAATATAATACGATAATAAAACAATGTTTTCAATATTACGCTATATGCATAATTAAAGTCAGGCTGTATTAAAAAATATATATATATAATCACCTATACTAATTAAACATAGATCTATTGTAATGCACTAATTTATGCATGCATTTTATTAACCGTACGTATATCAAATACGTGAATATTAATAATTATGCTAATACGTTAATATAATACGGTAATAAAAACAATGTTTATCCTTATACACTAATGCAAAATAAAAAGATAAAAACAATGTATTACCTTTATTGCAATGCTTTGTGAAGGGCTGGAGGCGATGAACCCGAGTTCAGTAGATGGACACAGATGTTTTCTGGCTCTGTAAAGAAGACGGGGCTGACTGGCTCGTGAGCTGCCTTAACTGAGTTAAGGACAGTTATATGCGCGGCTCTCAGCAGCCCGGCGGGCAAGTCCAGACAAATTCCTCAACAGGTGTTTCTAGTTGTTTACAAATACCCCCCTTGTCCCACACGTCTCAATAGGCACTTTTCTTTTTTTTTTTTTTCACAGGGTAAATAATCACTTCTGAGACACAGCCTCTTGGTTTTATTGATCCTATAAGTATCAGGATGTATGAGACAATCGGTCATAATGTGTCAAACTTCAGTTAGTGTTACGTTAGACCGTTCAGCTGGCAGAAGGCTTAAACTTACTTAGCTAGTGTCACGGTAAATTAGCCATATGTCTAACGGATTTAATCTCTCAATAGCCTCTTTTTTCACAGGGTAAATAATTAGTTCTGTGACATAGCCTCTTGATTTTATTGATCCTATAAGTATCAGGATGTATGAGACAGCCGGTCATAATGTGTCATACTTCAGCTGGTGTCACGGTAAATTAGCCATATATCTAATATCCTAAATCCTTCATTCGTCAACACAATGAAACTTTGTAAATGCTATGCTAAGTTAAATATACGAGATACTTTATTTAAAAATAAAAAAAGCAGAAAGTGATTAAAGTGTCCAGGTTTCTACGTGCTGTAATCAGTTGATTTAAAATCTACGAATGGTAGAATCAAAGCGGACTAGATTTATAAAAAGTTAGGAGCTAATTAAACCGCTGCATCCCCACTCTTGATGCATAATTGCCACTATGGTCGCTTCAGGGGATGCACGTCGGTTACAGCGCCAATATTTTACACCATCCAGCGCCGGTTCTTATGCCGGAATTCAAAAATTGCATAAGGCACTTAAGGGGATAAACCAACGCAAAATTACAGAATGGCTGCAAAAGATTAATTGTTATACCCTTCACAAGCCGATCAGAAAGAAATTTGCTAGAAACAAAATAATCGCTGCTGATATAGATTCGCTCTGGGAATCTGACCTCGTGTGTTTAATGCAATACTCTAAAGAAAATGACGGCATAAGATACATTTTAACGGTTATAGATGTTTTATCAAAATATGCTTGGTGCGTCGGATTATCATCTAAATCGGGATCAAGCGTCGCCAGAGCCTTCGAGCTGATATTTGAGAATAGCGATCGCGTACCTCGAAAAATACGCACCGATCGCGGGAAAGAATTCATGAATCAACACATGAAGCGCCTTTGTAAAAGATACAACATACACCATTACTTTACAAGCAACAACGTAAAGGCTGCGGTGGTTGAACGTTTTAACCGCACTTTAAAATCACGAATGTGGCGTTATCTCACCCATCATAACACATTTCGCTATATCGATATTTTACCAGCCCTGGTATACAGTTATAACCGAACTTACCACCGTATTATCCGATGTCGACCTGTGGATGTCACTAAAAAGAACTCCTTAACAATTTGGCGAAATATCTACAGCGATATTCTGAACTCAAAGCATGAAAAGACTTCTTTACAAATAGGCGATCATGTGAGGATTTCTCAACATAAAGGAACATTTACGAAAGGCTATGAGCAAACTTACACTGATGAAATTTTCGTCATAGAGTCTATTAATACGCGATTTCAAAAACCGCTATATAAATTAATCGATCTGAACGGCGAAGCTATAGAGGGGTCGTTTTATAAAGAGGAAATACAGCAGGTACCCGCTGACGAGAACCGTGTCTATAGGATCGAGAAAATATTAAAGAAGAGGCGCATCCGCGGAACGGTGCATTATTTTGTGAAGTGGCTCGGGTACCCTACAAAATTTAACAGCTGGGTCGCTGAAAATCAACTGTCACCCGCATAGAGCATGGAGTCGGGCTCTTTTTATATAACTCTTCCTAGTAATGCGTCGTCCAGAATCTACCCCGAAAACTCAATTTCTAATTACACTACGAAACTAGCGAAGCCGATTCACCTCTCGGGCGCTTACGATGTGGCGCTAACTGAAATTCAGTACCCGCACACATGGGACACGATTGCGCCAACTGAGGGAAACTTTTTCGTGGCTAAAAATGGAAGTACTTACAATGAGTATTTTATCAAATCGGGTTTTTACGCCTCGTTAACAGATTTGACGCGCACGATAAATGACAGAATTGAGGGTTTAAGGCTAACAAACGAGCTCTTCAAGCTACGCTATGATGAAGTAAAAAGAATTGTTACAGTTACCGACTCTCCAACGCTACACTTTGCTCCGGGTCATAAGTTGTCCGTTCTGCTAGGCCTGCCTGAATATAACCCTGCTTTACCTGGGGATATCGCGGACAAGAAGCGGCATTTTGCGGACATAAAAGGTGGATTTTATACATTGTATATCTATAGTGATATAATTGATCACCAGATTGTAGGAAATAATTACGTCCAATTACTACGAACGGTCGAAATCACCGGTAAAAACAGCGACATTGTCACAATTCACTACAATCGCCCTGATTACGTGTCGGTGTGTAAACAACATTTTGACACGATTACAATCTCGATTTTATCAGACCAGAACACGCCTGTTAAATTCAAGTACGGGAAAAGTATAGTGCGATTACACTTTAGACCGCGTAACGGTTCGCAGCATTAAAACATGTTGTCTCAGCGGGTGTACGGTGATCCTACGCTCTACGTGAAACATTATTTGGCACAGAGTGGAAATGGAAAAATAGACGGATTTCACGGAGACGAGTATATGAATGGCGCTGGAATTGGCGGTGTCTTCAGGTCACTCTTCCGGAGGGCCTTGCCTCTTTTCAGAAAAGGTCTAGAATTAGTAAAGCCTCATGTAAAGACGGCTGTCAAAAATATCGCTACAGATGCAGTCACTTCTGTTTCCTCGGCTGTTTTGGACAGACTCAATCAGTCGCGTCAAGAACAGCAAGGCTCCGGACTTGTTTCTGTTGTAAAAAACCCCCGTAAAAGAAAAAGGCGAATCGTTGCACGATTTCACCCGCTCCTCATGGATAAGACTCCTTCACGCAAAAGACGACGCCGTCAGAAACCCGCTAGACGCGCAGCAGACGACATCTTTTAATTCTCTAACATGGCGTTCATACACGACGGATCTGTAGAGTGCACTAAATCTGAGTTGGATATTTTCACCATACCGCCAACGCAGACAAGTATTGAAAAATCTTTATTTGTTGAAGTCCTGCCTATCGCGGCCCTCACTGACAACACGCCGTTGGAATTCTTCATATCGGGTAGCGGCGAATATTACTACGACTTAAATAACACCCTCCTGCACTTAACCTGTCGTATAGTTAAACAAGATAACACACCCATCGCCGATGGTGCACGTGTGGGCTTTATTAATTACCCAATAGCCACACTTTTTAACCAAGTGGACATCACATTGGGGGATCGACTAATCTCACAATCCGATAATCTTTATAGCTATAGAGCGTTCATCGAGACAATTTTAAATTATAGTGGTCAAACGCTCGCATCCCAATTTACAGCAGGCCTGTTTTACAAGGATTCGGCGGGTCACCACCATGAAAGGACACTCGACGGTCTAAATGTAGGCTTCGCTAAAAGAGCTGCAGCAACACATCGCTCTAAAACTGTGGAGCTTCTGGGGCCTATTTATGGTGATATATTTAACCAACCGAAACTTATCTTGAACGGTCTGGATTTAAAGATAAAACTGACAAGGAATAAAGACTCGTTCTGCTTGATGGCAGCAGACCCTGATGGATTTAAAGTTCAAATCCTTCATGCTTCAATTTTCATCAAGAGAGTACAAGTATCCCCAGCCGTCCGCATAGGCCACAGCCAGGCGCTACTAGCAACCACCGCTAAATATACTTTGGATAGGACGAATCTCAAAGTCTTCAGCATAGCAATCGGAAGCCGTATAGCAACCCATGAAAATTTGTTCCTGGGTCAAATACCTAAAACTGTGATATTAGCCTTTGTGGACAATGAAGCCTTTAGCGGTAGCTTCCAAAAAAATCCTCTCTGTTTTCACCATTATTCCGTAAACCACGCGGCCTTGTATCTGGATGGTCAACAGATTCCGGCCAGGCCTTTTCAGCCTGATTTTGAGGCCGAATTAGCTATTAGGGAATATATGGCTCTCGTGCATATCTCTGGAAAGCAGCGAGCAGACAACTCGATTTCGATTGACAGAAATGAGTTCGTTAGCGGATACACATTTTTTGCATTCGATCTGTCACCGGACATGGAGCCCGGGACGCACTTCTCGCTCGTTAAAACCGGGAACCTGCGTGCGGAAGTACGCTTCTCAGTCCCTACCCCTCACACGGTTAACATGCTTGTCTACGCGTCAAGTCCCGCTATTCTGGAAATAAATCACAGAAGAGAAGTTCTGTACGATTACAATTAAATTATGAACACACTTCAACTCACGAATCTCCTTAAATCCGATCGTTATACTTCGCAAATTTTTGCTGGCGTATACCCGAGTGACTTCCTACCCCAATTCGCTGTGGATAAAAGACCATCGGCTTATATAATTAATACTGATGATTCAACTCAGCGAGGACGACACTGGGTGTTAATTGTACTATATGACTCGGAGAGAGCGGTCTTTTTTGATAGTTATGGCCTAGCACCGGATAGTCCCATTTTTCCCGAGGCTTTTATAGAGTTTTTAAAAAGAAACTGCTCTAGGTACATATATCAGGATAACCAAATTCAGGATACCGACAGTGTATTTTGTGGGCATTACTGTGTGTTTGTATTATATTACATAGCCCGTGGGTTATCTTATGAGAGTGTTTTACGTTTCTTTACGCCAGATTTTAAAAAAAATGATAATTTTGTAAACCAATTTATAAAAGATAAGTTTTGTGACCGTCATTACAGATGTCGGATACCGTGTGTTTTCAATATGATCTGTGCATCTTTATATAATCGTTAATTACATGGAGTATAATAAAATAGAGAGATAGACACCTGTGTTAACTGTTAACAGCGTAATCTTTGATTCTTAGTGTGTAATAATAGACATCATCTTTCATCACTATACTGACACACTTCCCGAGTTGGAACTAATTAGCTACTGATTGTAAAAAAGGCGTAACTAATTCAAGCCACATCCCGTTCATTGTCACACACCCACATCCGGTGGGCCTAGACATAAGTGATAGTCAGCTGATCACACTAATGTGAGCTTCTCGAAGTCAGCATACAGAAATCATTGACGGATGCCCCATCTAGTTCAAAGTTGCGTGTTACACTAAAGCGACCTATTGAACTCAGCGAGAGGAATCATACCAAGACTCAGCTCGTGGCTAAACCGAGGTGGTAAAGACTTTAATATGGAGTCAGACTACGCTATTCCATCCGTGTATGCTGCCGACCGTTCGCGTTATGAAGCTGAAATAGCTGATGTCATTCGCCGTTGGGACCTTCCGCACTCGTGCAAGAAAAACACGGAGCGATTGCTGGCCGCTCTACTCAATCACCGGAATATTATCACATGGAACGATAAGCACGAATTGGTATATAAAAATACCGTAATTCACGGAACTAATTTCCCAGCGTTGATCAGACATACGACGCAGAGTCACACCTTCGTGAGAAGAAGTATACCTTTGGGATGGAACATTTTTATGCATGCAATAGCGGAGGCTAATGTACCTAGCGATGTCGCTGGAGACGCCAGTACTCGCGAGTTGGTGGATTCTTTGAAGATGGATTTTTTAATAAAGTCCATGATGGATCTAAAACTTTAACTCGGAGAGACTTTTGAACTGTTACTTCCCTCAAACAAAACATTTTGGACTTGATCCGCCATGCTACGCAGAGCCGTAGCGTTACCAAGAAAAATCACCCTCTGGGCTGGGACATTTTTATGCGAGCGTTGGCCGAAGTTAATATGCCTTCTACGGTCATTGGCAGCCACAGTACTAGAGAAATTCTCCAGGATTTGAAAACAGGCTCGGCTCCCGGCTTTGCGACTGGTACCCCCAAAAACAAAATCCTGACTTTCTCCCCATCTCCACACGGAATAACCCAGGGGAGCCTATTGCCAAAAAAGCGACTGACACCAGTGCTCCCCATGTCGTGGCTACCTTTGTAAAAGATTGTAAAAATGTAACTATATTTCTTTTAACATTATACAGTGTTATACACATCTATGTAATCATTCTTATGCATTCCTTTATGTAATAACTATATTCTATATTTTTTTTTTCTTTCTTACAGCGCAAGTTTATATATTCGGCGCTCTCAATAAAGCTTTTATAAAACTATACATTAGTCTGTTTTTTCTTTCAATATATTAACTTCTTTATTTACATGATTGATATATAACAGCAGGTTAACCTAGCAGGCTACACTTAACATTAGCTCATCCTATAAACTTAATAACCCATTCGTTGCGGATTACATGAATGGTACATATAATAACCCATTCATAGGGGATGATTTGCATGGTAGATAACAGATGTCTAGGCTGACGGGTTGCGGTGCTGAAAAAATCTGTTAGCGGCTTGAAATGCATTCTATATATTAACCCATTATACTCATAAGTCGAGCTGGTTGGTAAATAACAACCAAGACAAAACTATACATATAAAAAAGCCCATGATTATCATGACACACACTGTATTCTAAAGTGTGTCTCGTGATGCGTCACAGGCTTAGAATACGGGTGGGGGCCCCTGATACACGTCACAGGCGGACAGCTGCTGTGACGAAGGGCTGGAGGGTCAAAGGTCCTGGGAAAGGGGCGTGGCACCTGTCACTTTCCAAAAGTGGGCGGCTTGACATAAGGTGTGTACTCTTACTACTCACATTGTACATACATCTACATATATATAGAAAATTTAAAAATCCACTTACCCTCATCACGATGCACGCAGTGCAGGAGCCATCTTGGCGTCATGTGATCGGTGCTGTTTCTTGTCCATGTGACACAATACGTCACTTTTTTCTTAATGAAACCTCGCTTTTATTTATGGATTCTTGGTCCTGAGAATTCCACTGAGCACCAGGTGAGTACTTACTAATACTCACTGTATTTTGCTTGCATTCATTTGATGAAGAGGCACCGATATACATATCTTTATACTTGTGCCTTCCAATAGGTGGCGCTGTGGAGGTAGTATTCCATCTCCCCTATTTGCTGAAAAAAAACATTAGAAACACGGTACAAACAATTCAGTATATCCGGGGCTATGGAATATTTATTAATTCAATTAGAGTTTCAAACTGCCCACAGGGCCTTAAACTTGGAGAAATTATTTTCTAAATTATTGATTAACCAAACACTGTATCTCATCAAGTTTGGCTAATGTCCTAGGGCAGTGGTAGCGAACCTATGGCACGCGTGCCAGAGGGGGCACTCAGAGCCTTCCTAGCTGGCACTCGTCGCCATCGGCCGCTCACCACATTAGTAAATACTGGCAGGGGTGCCGCAACTCCCCTGCTGGTATTCAATCAGCAGCGCTGCTAGAGGCGCTGATCCCAGCGCACACTGTGATGTCAGTGTGCAGCCAGAATCCTTCTCCTCTGACGTTTCCTACTTGGTTCCACGAGAGCAGGGGAGGGGAGGAGGTGTCCAGCAGCACGTAACAGTGTGCTCCTGGGCACAGTGGCAGCAACAGCGCCAAGCAGAGGAGGGGGGCCATTGTGGGATGTTACCATTACGACTGGGGCCACGGTGCGGTGTCACTATTAAGGCCGGGGCCGCTGTGCGGGGTCACTATATCCACTAAAGCCGCTCTGGGAGTGGGGGGGGGGGGTCAATATCAATGCTGGGATATGTTTACACTAGGTGGAAATGCTGCAGAATGTCCTCAGCGGAAATTTCCTTGGCAAATTCTACAGCATTTCCGAATCCAAAAGAAGTCAAAATCTGCACCCAGTCTATTTTGAAACAGCCTTGTCCTTTTGAGAACGACGGAGGTAAAAATCATACGTCGTGATAAGCCCCGCCCCCTGACATGTTGGCACTTTACAATAAATAAGTAGCTTTTGAGTTGCAGTTTGGGCATTCGGTCTCTAAAAGGTTTGCCATCACTGTCCTAGGGAATGGAATGGCTGGAGACTTCTAACTAATGTGAATACTCTATTTGTCAGTGGACAAAATGTGGGACACTAATCGATAGAAGGTTCTTGATAACCCTTCTACAGCATATCAGCATTCAGAAGAGTGGGCCATGGGGATAACTGAATATTAATTTCAAGTTTTGAGTTGACAAGATACTCAATACTCTTTCATTGCGACTTGATCGGGCAGAACCATAGAATATGAGATAATTTACTTACACTCCCACAGTTGCAAATTATGTATTTGAGTAAGAATGTTGAAGTTTAGCGAGCCCTTCTGTGGTGAGATGCCAGCTAGTGAGGATTTTGTAATATCTTTCTATTACATTGTGAGAAACAGAGATTTCACTAGTCCTTTCAAAGAAAAACTGCTAGGCATGGGGTCTGACTGTTTTTCCCAAGTGTCCATGTAGGAGGTTGGAGCTGCAAAGTACAGAGACGTTAATATAAGCACATGTAGTGAAGAAGGCGAGGTAGTGATATTCTCTCTTTTTAAAAACATAGGAATCACTGACTCAATATTTAGTGCCTTCCTAAATACAACATTTGGTTTATCTGTGAGACTTTGAAAAAGTACAAAAGTTATGGCTCATCTCGAGTAACTGCATACTCCTCCGAACGTGCTCGGGGGGGGGGGGGGGTCAGGAGGGGAGAGTGAGAGAGATTTCTCTCCCCCCCCCCCCCCCGCTACCCTCCGCTGCCCCCCCAAGCACGCTCAGAGGGGAAGCCAGCTACTCGAGATGAGCAAGGCTCACTCGAGTAACTGACCTTACTGAGCGTACTCGCTCATCTCTACCTAGAAATTAACAGGTAATAACTGAAAGTCACTGTGCAGTGGGCTCTCATGTCACTTCTAGTGATGGACCCTGGGTACCCACGTTTAACACTGATTACATTAAGTATCACATAAATGCAAGTTGCTTGAAAGGTTTGGACCATTTAAAGTAAAAAAAAAATACATGAAGATTTTTTTTGTGTGTGTAAATTGGTTAAAATGTTGTAGAAGCAAGAATAATAAATGAAAAGTAAACAAACCAGAATAAAGTCCATTATGTATGAAGTTTAAAAATCTCTAAATGCTGATAACACTCTGCTGGATGTGTGAACACTAGAGTGCAACCCATTTGCTAGGCCAAAAGATGTAACTCATCTTGCAGAGTCTTTAAATGGGTTTCCTACTGAGCTTCTAAGATTTATGGCCCAAAATAATGAATTAAATATCAGCTGCAAGTTTTCTTTCTTATTTTACAAACTTCAGTCTCGCTTGCTATCCTTCTTAGGATATACACTGACATCTGTGAGCTTAATAAGGAAAAACAAGTATATATGTGCAAAAATGGCATATTAAAACAATTTAAAGGGACACTAAACCTCAAGTATATGTCATCTGTACAGTTAGAGCAGGTCTATTTTTATAATTAAACAATCTACAAAAACTAGCTTCATTTACATATGGGTATAAAACATCATGCACAAAAACCTACAACACCCACACACAAAAAATTAATAAAATATTTATTAAAGGGAGTCTGTCACCTACTTTTAGCTTTATCAGCTAAGCTTATGAGCTGAAAATAGGTGACCTACTGTTGTTCTCCGGTGTCAGCGTTGAAAGCCAGTGCTGCAGTGCATTTAGCGGCATGCTAATTAGTCCACCGTTCAAAAATTATAATGTGCGAACTACTTAGCAGTGCCGCTCAATGCCCATTAGCATTTAGTTTTTTCATAGCTAAATAGTACATACTGTATCAATGTGCATGAAGCATTGAAAAATATTTTCCCTACCAAAAGGTTCTCTGTAAATACTCAAAAGCCTACCTAATCTCCCAAAAATATTTCTGGTGTAAAACCATGTAAAAGAAGGTGAGAAGGGGAAAGCCACTGCATCTTCTCACTTAAGGTTTCTCATAAAACAGCCAGAGAGAGAAGAGTGGGAGGTATATCTGACTGGTGAGGGCACACAGCTCAGCTTGACACTGCATTAGAAAGAGCCTATTCTCTCGAAATGCATGAATATTCAGGCTACTTATAAGCAGAGAGATGGTCATATAAGGCTGTCTATAAGCAGAGAGATGGTGAGGGAACATATAGCTAACTTAAATGAATTCAAGTTTCAAGGTCCAGATGAATTACATCCCAGGGTACTAAAGGAAGCAGCGGAGGTAACTGCTGAGCCACTCGCCATAATCTTTAAAAAATTCCTGGAGAACAGGAGAAGTCTCAGAAGATTATAAAAGGGCAAATGTTGTCCCTATCTTCAAAAAAGGGAAGAAGGTGGATCCAGGAAACTACAGGCCTGTGAGCCTGACTTCTATACCGGGAAAGACCTTTCAACAAATTATTAAACAGCATGTATGACAGTACTATCAAAAATTGTGAACACTGGATTACTAGAGATAGACCACTGATATACCGGTATATGGAGACAGGAGGATTTTTTTTCTCTAATATGACGCGACTGGCAATAAATATAGTTTTAAAATTATTTATGGATTTCAGAGTATTGACAATTAATGGTCAAACATATAAAACCATATATCATGATAATAAAAGAGCATATAAATTAATTTGTGATACATACTTGAGACATATAGACAACTAGACAACATAAAACAAGATATGAGTAAACAAGCAATCACAAACAATACAGGGCTTTGCGGATTATAGACATTCCCAAATTTACTAGAAATCCGTAGTTCCATCCATGTTGTTGTATGCTTATAAGAAGGGCATAAAAAATAAACTATATATTACATTTCAGGTATTAAATTAGCTATTGTTTAAACTCAGCTAAGAGGGAAAAATAGAATGCAAAGTTGGGGCAATGCATGTCTGTTGTTCATGGTGATCATAACTTATCAAAAAATCTCAATTATCCATTGCAATAGCTAAAAAAATTTTCAGATTGCAGGATCTGATTTACTCTGTAGACAACTGTCATGTAGGATAAGGTGGTGGACCCTCGTTTATGGGCAATATAAATATGGGTCACCATCAAAATGAATTGAAGCCGCTTATATTGTGTATTTCTAAGTCCCTGCGTCTCTGAGAAGATAAACAGCAGGAGTGAAAATAACAACTTCTCTCATAACCTTTATAACTAATTGACTTACATAATTTCAGTTCTGGACTTTTCTGTCGGGCCGTGCAGCCTCAACCATCATGTTGCAGCCGCCAGTACCAAACCTTTCCTCTCGTCACACCCTAAAGCACGGTCTGTCCTGGCAGCATGCAAGGGTAAAAGCTAGCAGAGAAATGATAGCTCAATTGTTCACGTGATGTCAGTGCCCCTTTCCAGTAGCAGTTTGACAAAACCAAATAGTCCACATTCAAAGTGTAGTTTTCAAAAAACGGAGGCACACAGTTTTTACTGGATATTTCCAACTTTGATTTTCCAAGTACATTACTGCAACAGTTTCAAGTACAATATTACTGGCCCCTTTCCTTCCGGCACACTTTTATTAGGCAAACACTCCTTTCCCAAGATACCAGTGTCACCAGTCCCAGTTATCTGATGGGCGGTTCTGGGGAGAGCACCCCTGACATGAAAAGACAAACGTGAGCAGTCCTCTCTCACTCTTCATGTCATTTCCTTTCTGACATAGCAACATTCAAGGGCCAAAACGCTCACACCAAACTTGTACTCTGACTTGAAGTAGCAGCGTCGGTACTGTCCTTCTATTCCGTGTTTAAGCAGGGGAGTGTGCAGCATACTCTGACGACTACTACTCCGAGAGCTGATGCTCACTTGGGGGGATGCATCTCAAAGCTGAACGAGACAAGTCCAGGCCTAACCCAGCCAGAAGCGCCAGAGCCTCAGCCTCCTAGTCACATGTCCTCCCTCTCCGACTACATCTCTCCTTCTCTGATTCTCCAACTAAACTCTGCCCTCCAACTGCTTTACTAGTCACATCACATACAGTGGATTTGTGAGACAGTCATGTGGACACTACCAAGATTGGTGACACCAACACAAGACATTGACCCCAAAAGGTCACCTCCAATGATACAAAAAACAATAACCACATAGACACAAACACACACAAATGCACATGGACAAATCCATATGGGGTAGACAAACACAAAACTAGAGAGTCCCTATCTCTGTGCCACTACAATGCCATCTGAACTTTTGTTTTTTCTAGCCTTCTTTGTCTATATGCTCACTGCATCCCGAGATTAATGACATCACCTGTTATGTGGCCAATCACTGTGGGCATTGGACTATTTTAACCCATAACTTCCTTTTCCTGAATGCCTGGTTATTTTGTTTGTTTGTCATTCTGTATCCTGGTACTGCAAGAACTCATGTACTTGATATTTTATACACAGAGTTTGGGCTGGTTGCATTTGGAACTTGGAATCCTAAGTCCTAGATGTTGGTCTGCATGTGTGCCCCGAGTTATGTATCTTGGTGTGTTTGCATTCCCCAAATCGAAGTTTGAATATTGTATCACTGTAACCCATATCTGGAGTCATGTTCTTGAGGTCTGAAGTTGGGTCGGCATCTTGAGCTTTACCCCTAACATTGAAAGCCTATGCTTGATGTCCTCAATGTGCATCATGCTACAACTTTGGTTCTGTCATTCCATGCTGCACGACAGTTTGTATTCCATCATGTTTTGTGCTACAGAACATTACCAAATATTTTTACACTGCAGTCTCATTTTTTGTTTGTGCTATGATTTGCTTTTCAAATAAATCAGACTTCAGTTGAATCTTTGTTGTCTGACTCTCATGTTAGACTCCTATCCCATAACCAACCTCTTTCCATAGCGTTCCCTTGTCTGAAGCATTGACTATACAGTATCTTTCAAGTGTGGTAAGGTCCAAGTCCATTTTGGCTCTAGGTATGATTGGAGATAATGAAAAATGTGATTGGCCTTTAATTTCTCTACAGCTGAAAGAATATATTGGGTTTGGAAATATTTCCAGGTCATCAACTGGCAACAATTTTACAGGGCTTTTTCCTACTTATAAATCATTGCTACTGTTCCTGTAACTTGTTTTCAAGTTGCCAAACAAAGGTAGGGAATGCTGTAAGATAATAAATGACACATTATTATTAAGATATTCACCCAATGCCACTGTTCAGTTTCACCCGGCAGTTTTTTGTTTACATAGCTACAACAGTGACATATCCGTATATCCATGGTACTACTATAGACAATCTCGTATGAACTATATGCCCCTATAATGAATGTGACGTCCCACATAGTGAGCTGGAACTTTGAGCTTATAGCTTATGTGATCTGTATAGGGGATATCACTGGGTCATGATGAAGCGGTGATGTCATTGGCCACACAACAAGCTGCTAAGTAAATGAACAGGGGCATGTTCAAAACTGTGACTAAAGGCCCATTTAGACAGGATGAATGGTTTAACATACAATTTATTGTGCAGTTTTGGTGTTTTAACATAGTAGTATTTTATGCTGAAAAAAGACTTGTGTCCATCTATTTCAGCCTATTTATCTGCAATGTTTATCTAGAGAAAGGCCAAACCATCCGATGAGGTAGAAGACAATTTTCCTAATTTTAGTAAAAAAAATTCCTTACTGACTCCAATCTGCCAATCACAATAACTCCTTGAATCAACAACTCTTCTGAAGTAATCAGTGACTATAACATTTAACACTGACTATAGCATATAATTTTGTTATACTCAAGAAAGGGGTCCATGCCCCTCTTGCACTCTTTTAGAGAGTGCGTCATCACCATGTCCTTGGGCAGAGGGTTCCATAGTCTCACTGCTCTTACGGTAAAGAACCCCCTTCTATGTTGGTGTAGAAACCTTTTTTCCCTTAGACTTAGAGGATACCCCCCGTGTTACAGTAATAGTCTTGGGTATAAATAGATTATGAAAGAGATGTCTATATTGACCCCTGATATATTTGTACATAGTTATTCGGTCGCCCCTCAGACATCTTTTTTTCCTAAAGTGAATAACCCCAATTTTGATAACCTTTCTGGGTATTGTAGTCTATCCACTCCATTTATTAATTTAGTTGCCCACCCTTGTACCCGCTCAAGCTCTGATATGCCCTTCCTGAGTACCAGTGCTCCCAAACCGCAGACAATATTCCATGTGTGGTCTGACCAGTGATTTGTAAAGAGGAAGAATAATATTCTCATCATGTGCCTCTATACCTGTTTTGATGCACCCCATAGTCCTATTTGCCTTGAAAGCAGCTGCCTGACACTGGATGCTCCAGTTAAATGTACAGTTAACTAAAATTCCCCAAGTCTTTGTCCATGTCAGTTTCGCCCAGTAGTTTCCCAGTAGCATGTAATGATGACATGTATTTCCTCTGTCCATGTGCATAACCTTACATTTATCAGTGTTAAACCTCATTTTCCACTCTGCTGTCCAAGCCCCCAACTTATCCAGATCCTCTTGCAACCACATTCTGTCCTATTTTGTGTTGATATTTTACTGTGCAATCCTTCTTCCAGGTCATTAATAAACATATTAAAAAGAATAGGGCCCAATACTGCCCCCTGTGGTACCCCACTAGTAACAGTGATCCAATCAGAGTATGTATATTTATAACCACCCTCTGCTTCCTATCACTGAGCCAGTTACTTACCCACTTACAAACATTCTCACCCAGACCAAGCATTCTCATTTTCTATAAAACCTTTTATGCAGCACAGTATCAAATGCTTTGTAAAATTCAAGATATACAATATCCAATGGCTCGTCCAGTCTAGAACTTACCTCCTCATAGAAGCTAATCAGGTTGGTTTGGCAGGAGTGACCCCCTCATAAACCCATGCTGATACGGAGTTACACAGCTATTTTCCTTGAGGTTCTCCAGGAGATGCATCTCTTAGAAACCCTTCAAACATTTTATCCACAATAGAAGTAGGACTTCTGATTACTAGATGTAACTGTGTTTTTTTTTGTTCCCCCTGTTTTGTAAGTGCTGTGGAATATGTTGGCACTATATAAATGAAGATTATTATTATTTACCGGCCTGAAAATTATAAGGCCTCTCTCACAAATACTGACATTTAAAATGTATGTAAAAAGCATACAAATATGTATTTTGAGGGATTTTATGTTGTTTTTACATGTATATTTCAAATGTGTTTTTTTTTCAGATTTTTAAAAAACTTTTGTAATTTTGTACATGTTCTTTTCCTTGCATTTTTGAAGTTCTATAAACAAGCCTATGGAGCGTTAAGACAAAGAAAATGCCAGACTTAGACGCTTGATTCTATTGAAATGCTATTGACTCTAAAAATGCTACAGTAATGCCACAAACCACAACGCTATGTACAATATGTAGGCTTTGTAGAATTTTACTATAAGCTTTAACATCTTAAGCAATATCAGATGATAGCACTTTGAACAAAATAAAAATGTGCAGACATTCCATAAGTGCAAAAATAGCAAATGTTAACTTGACATTTAACGTTTTGATACCTTAAGGCCGGCTGCACACCAGCGTGACGGGCTCCGCCGCAGAATATTCCGCGGCGAAGTCCGTCACGGCGCCCCCCCCCCCCCCCCAGAGACCCCATACTCACCAGCGGATCCGGCGTCTTCGCTCCCGCATGACGCTTCCCCGCCCACCGCCGCGTCACATGACACGCCCACCGCGTCACATGATGCGGCCGGCCGTGTCATATGACGCGGCGGCGGTAGGCGGGAAAGCGTTTTCACGCTATCTTCCGCTGTGTTACAGCGGGAGATAGCGTGAACGGACGGCTTCCATTGACTGCAATGGAAGCCGTCAGCACGTACACCCGCAGCAAATAGAGCATGCCGTGGGCGAGGACGGGAGATTTCACGGTGCGGAATTCCGCGGTGGAATTCCGCACCGTGTGCCCTGAGCTATTAGGTTCAATAGAACCTAATAGCTGCGGGCAACGCAGCGGATTTTACGCGGCGGAAATCCGTTCGTGGGAAGAAGGCCTAAAGGGGTTTTGCCATTAGAAAAAAAAAATCAATACTTACCTATTACTCCCCAGGCAGTCTCTTTACTGCATCTTCTCCTCGCCAATCTTCCTCTGGCTCCTCCAGTCCCCAGGGTCATATCACCTTTAGCTGGCCAGATCCTCTTCTTCCTGTTTTGGAGCATCCATTCTCAGTAGTCTCCTTCCGGCAGGTCAGTGTATGTGACATCACTAGTGACGTAATGTTCACTGCCTAGCAGAGAATGCCGAGCTATTGCTGAGACTGCGCATGTGCATTGTCTCGCTGCAAGTGTTCATATACTATTGTCGCGAGATGTGCAGTCTCTGCAATAGCACGGTATAGGAGTTGGCATTCCCTGGTAGGCAGTGAAGGCTACATCATTAGTGACATAGCATACTTTGACCTGCAGGAAGGAGACTGCCGAGAATAGACACTTCGTCAAAGGAAGAAGAAGAATCAGCTGGCTGAAGGCGACGTGACCCACGGGACTGCAGGAGCTAGGATAAGATCGTCAAGGAGAAGATGCAGTAAGAAGATTGACGGGGCAGTAATAGGTAAGTATTGATTTTTTTTTTTATGACAGAACCCCTTTAACCACAATGGACTACAGTGCTACAAATTGAGTTAAAATTATTTATAAACACCACAACTTAAACTAGCCTAACAAACTGAAATGTGTCTTCTCTAATGCAAGCTGTTGGTTCTTATCAGCAGCTATATTAGACTTGAGGTAAGCCTGCTTGTATTTTGCAGTGGAATTACCAAAAGTGCAGAAAGAGATCCACTGGGTATTGAAGACATCAAATCATCAGTCGCTCATGGTCACAGCAGAGAGTCTTCACTGATAACCAGATTGCAGCACTCCAGCTACAAGATACTGTTATCTACTTTGCAGTCCTCTAACTCAATGTTCCAGAAATATTTAATACTATTATAACTGATATTGCTTCTATTGATTGCACTATACAGAGTCTACTTCATTGGCACCAAAAAGTACATCAATTAACCTCTCTCACACTCTTATCTACGTACCTGTATTGAACGTTCTCTCTTTTCTGCATCTTACGACATAGTGTACCCTACAGTATAAAGAAAATGAGTTTGTTTAAAGTATATAATTCCATGAAAATGATGTGGTGCCCGCAGCCCAATATTATAGTAATATGAATACTTAATCATGACTATTATGTGAAAGTCACCACATTTCATCCATTGTGTAGTCTTGTGTGGTAGGATAATGCTATTTCAGCAAATGCCTATTCATCCAGTTCTAAAAGTGTAAAATGACTATTGTAACAACTGCCCATTTTGGGACTAATTAGCACATCTCCAAGGAAAGAACAAAAACAGACAGGTTTCAGGAGCAGAGGTTGCAGCTCTAACTACTAGATTGTTAGTTTGGAAGTACCAATTTTCAGCATTGATGAAACACAGTTCTGCAGGGATATTAAAAGCCATAAAAATCAGTACTGTGTGTTTGCAAGAACCCAAGATGTCCCTTTCTTATCTGCCTAATGTGCCGTGAAGAAATCATTGTATCCACTGGAGACTGTGCCTAATAGAAAATTTTTCATGCCTGATATAATACAATATACTTTTAAAAGTCTGTTGATTCAATGAATATTTTGCTGTTTCAAAGCTGCAGAGGAAGTGACAGTGACTCATTTTAAAACTACATCAAGCGAAATAAATTACCTAAAATGTGTGCAAGAGTAATGGGGAATGCAAATGTATAGAAAATGATTTCCAAATGAAAGCAATATTCTAAATATATCTTGTGTGGATGTACCTAAGAAAGAAAACTAAGATGATTACATTTGATTGAGCATAGATAGTAATGGTCAGATGACTACTTATGTCTTAGTGCATCTACTAAGAGCACAGAATAAATGTCTAATAATATGAACACAAATGCTACACATTCATATTTCATTATATAGTCATGGGGGGGAAACATAGATCAGGGAAATATGACTTATGTGCTATTGGCTCTGTCATTGCTAATGATAAACGACTACACTAAAGTCTGTTCCAATAAATGAAAAATAACATTTCAAGCTGACTGTCAGTGCTGTATGATACGTGGTACACCTTGTGCTGCTTTCCCACATTGTGAAGGAATTCAGTAGCTCCTGCTGATAGGTAGATCCATCAGTAAATGCAGTAGTTTTCTGGGAATATCCATTTGCTTAATGAGATTTTTGTTTCTGCCAGTTCCAGGTTGACAAAAATTAACTAGATAGACATTAATATACACTCTTTGCAAAAAAAATAAATCAAGCACTTAGGGGGAGTTGTCGTTGGCTCCAAAACTCAGCATGCAGTTACATCTCAGGCTGATATGCAAATGTTATAATTGTGGCATGATTAATTAAATAAAGTCTTCCCACCTGAGTCCCTAAAAGTGGTTCCATCCTTGGCCTATAAAAAGGCACTTGAAGGCTACTTCTGTAGCAGACCCCTTTTTCTGCTTGTGTAGAGCTTGTGAACCAATAGACATGTCTCTACGATGAATTCAAAGATATTTTGCCCAAGTAACAGAGTTTGAGAAGGGCACATTTTTGGGATGCAAGACGTTGAATGGGGTTGTTCTGACCAGACTGTTAGGGGGTGTTAGGACCAGTGAATACATGCGATCTCACACACAACGGGATTAGGCTCAGGACGCCCTAGACCGACAACCAGTAGAGAGGATTGTCTGAAAGTGCAAGGAGCTCTAACTGTTTCATTTTCCACTATCCAGAGACAGGTTTGGCAGCATTATTACAGGCCCCTGTGTCTGTGGGAACCATTTCTAGGCACTTGGCTGAAGGACATTTGGTTTCATGGTGCCTATTATGTATATTGCCTTTGACATGCACCATCACCTCCACTTGTAAGGGTGTCATGTACAATGAAACTAAACTACTATGGAGTGGAACCAGGTTGTCTTTAACGATTAATCCAGGTTTAGTTTGAACAATGACAACTACCATGTTTGTGTTTGGAAACCTAGGGCTGAGCGCCTC
This sequence comes from Eleutherodactylus coqui, assembly GCF_035609145.1. Lineage (NCBI taxonomy): Eukaryota > Metazoa > Chordata > Amphibia > Anura > Eleutherodactylidae > Eleutherodactylus > Eleutherodactylus coqui. The sequence goes on along the minus strand of NC_089839.1, from coordinate 236,319,329 downwards.
AATCTTGCCTTTGCTGTGGAACGGTACACTCCTGGTGTGATGGTCTGGGGTGCCATCACATACCATAGTTGTCACCCTAGTAGTAGTACAAGGGACAATGACAGCTCAGCAATATGTTCAGGACATCCTGCAGCCACATGTGTTGCTTCTAATGGCAGTGCTTCCAAGAGCAAGATAATACTTAGCTGCTCACAGCAAAGGTGTCACAGGAATGCCTCCACAACATTGCCATACTTCCGTGGTCTGCCCTATTGTCAGATTTATCACCAATAGAGCATGTGTGGGACCAGGTGGGTCACCAACCTTCATCAGCTGACAAGCTTGAACAATCTAGAGACTCAGTTACAGCAAATGTGAACCAATATGCCTCAGGATACCATACATAAACTGTATGCCTCCATGCCCACTCGTATCACATGATGTATCCAAGCTAGAGGCAGCCCAACAGGGTACTAGAATCGCCATTCAATTGTGCAGTTTTCTGCTATGAATTATTCTTTTGCTCAGATATTGAGAGTATGTAAGGTAAGTATCACCAAATCAAAAAGCACACCAGCTCTTCAGATAATGCACAGTAGTAGAGGTGGAAAAACACTTACTTAACAGGGATACCTCCTCAGAGTGCACCCTTAATCCAGAGAAGCAATAATTCTCCCAGCAAGGGAATTTCCCAATCAGCTGATGATGATACTAGTACTCATCTGGAAAATCCATTTATTCCATAAAATCGTGTATCAATGCAATGCATTTTGGCTCATTAAAGAACCTTTTTTCAATCATGCTGATACCTACCATATATACTCTCAGTTTGCTTCTGGCTATATTCATACATGTGCCTGGGTCCCCATTGATGCTCTCCACCGTTGAATGTCCATAAGACCAATATGTGCCAACGTCTATCCTTCTGCTGACCAGGATTCTGGACATACCAGAGTTCCCCTTAATCCTAGGGGATACCTGGGTACGTTAAGGTGAGTCACCATTTTTGGTCATCTTTTCTATGAACCACCTCTACATGCTTTCTGAACTAGCTCTGGAGCACTGCCTTTATTTGTATATTGTTTTTGCTCTGATATTGTAATCACCTACTTATATCAATGTTACAATCACACATATAAAGGTTCACTTGGTATGATTGTATCTTGACACCACCAGCAGAATAGGTGGAGACAAGATACATGCCCCCAACCAACACCCCCACCAGGATTGGCTGCCCAGGACAATGGGTGGGCATCATCTCCCGTGGCCATTATCTCCCTTGTTGGCTCCACTGAAATCCCCCTACGCCGCTCGCCGTTGTTCTCTTGCTGGCTCCTGCGCTATCACTCTCCGCTGTGCCATAACTGGAGGCCACCAAAGAGACTGTGGTGGAGCATGAAGGGGGTAAGGTAGAGCGGCGGCCACAGTGAAAGCTGAGGGCATGGAAGTGGTGCAGCAGGAGCAGCGGAACACAGCGGTGGTGATCATCAGCAGCGGCACCAGCACAAGCCCCAGCAGAGGAGTCACTGATCAGTGGTGGGGAGCATCAGCAACGGCATCGGCAGAAGCCCCAGCAGAGGAGTCACTGACCTAAGCTCCGGCGCCCAGTTTGAGAGCAGAAGGACACAGCGGCAGAGAACGTCTGCAGCGGCACTGCTGCAAAGCCCTGCAGAGGAGTGACTGTCCGGAGCTCTGGCGCCCAGTCAGATAGCGGCGGAAGCATAGGCGTACATATAGGGGTTGCTGAGGTTGCGGTTGCGACCCAGCCCCTGAGCCCCTGGGGGCCCTCATTGACACGGACTGACCGCAGTTACTTTCACTAAGGTCTCTGCGCCGGCCGACAGCTTCTCCTGCACGCCGGCGCTTCCTCCCGGACCTCCGCTCAGACTCCTCCCCTGAGCGCAGGTCTGGGAGGAAACGCCGGCGTTCAGGAGAAGCTTCCGGCCCGCGCGCATATGTTTCTTTTTAGCCCCACTTCTGTCGCCTTGAGCAATTCCAGCAACCTCATTGGTTGTTGGGGACACACCTTCCTTTCAGATGTGCCCGAGGATACAGTTACACAGATCTGCGGTATTCACTGCTTCTCGTGCTTCCACAGCTCTGTGAATACATGGCAGATCTGTGTAACTTTATTCCTGTCAGCACCTGCTTCTCGTGCACAGCTCTGTATAAATGTATCCTCGGGCACATCTGAAAGGAAGGTGTGTCCCCAACAACCAATGAGGTTGCTGGAATTGCTCAAGGCTACTGAAGTGAGGCTGAAACTGTGGTCAGTGTGCGGGACACTGTGTGATGGGGTGGGGGAGGGCGAGGGGGACTCTGTGTGATGGGCGGGGAGAACAAGTGAAACCCTGTGTGATGGGGGGGAGCATGAGGGGGACCCTGTGTCATGGGGGGTGAACGAGGGAGACCCTGAGTGATGGGGGGGAGAGAACGAGGGGCACCCTGTGTGATGGGGGGAGAACAAGGGGGATACTGTGTGATGGGGGGAGAACGAGGGTGATCCTGTGTGATTGGGGGGAGAACGAGGGGGATACTGTGTGATTGGGGGGAGAACGAGGGTGATCCTGTGTAATGGAGGGAAAACGAGGGGGATACTGTGTGATGGGGGGGAGAACGAGGGGGGCCCTTTGTGATGGGGGGAGAACGAGGGTGATCCTGTGTGATTGGGGGGAGAACGAGGGTGTTCCTGTGTAATGGGGGGAAAAACGAGGGGGATACTGTGTGATGGGGGGGAGAACGAGGGGGATCCTGTGTGATGGGGAGTGGGGGGTGGGGAACAAGGGGCGTTCTGTGTGATGGGGAGTGGGGGGGAACGAGGGGCGTTCCGCGTGATGGGGAGTGGGGGGCGACGACGACAAGGAGTGTTCCATGTGATGGGGAGTGTTTAGAGTGTCAATGCGTATGGAAACAATGTATTGCGTATGGGCGGTGTATCACATGCAACCCATACAAGTGTACAGGGCTCACGTTGCATGGTACACAAAGAAAAGGAGCATGCTGGGATTTATTTCTCTTGCATATCTACAAGCAGTCCATTGACTTTCACCGACTCCGTTCCCAATGCACCACGTGTGTGTGTGCAACGCACGCATAATAGGTGGGGAAAACCTGGCCGTGGACATGAGCCCTAACATGTTATATAAAGTTAGCTTATGTTGTCTCTATTGTATGTATTGTTATTATGCTGTCTCCAATGTATATATATATAAATTTTCTTTCTTGAGGAAGCAAAGCATGCCTTGAGGCTTGTCTCCTGGATGTTTTAAAACTCTGCTAAAACCCCTGATTACTAATGATCTATTGATGGGTCATTTAAAAAAACTGTAATATAGCTAAAAGTGATTTAGAAGGAGTAGCCGTGAAAAGGAATGGGGGTTGGAGGGGTCTGTAGGGGGGCCCCAAGCTAAACTTTTGCACCGGGGCCCATGAGCCTCTAGCTACGCCCCTGGGCGGAAGGGTGAAACCGGTGGCGTTTTTAGCTTTTCTACAGAAGGAGGGTAGCACAGCACCGGGGACACTAAGCAGCCAGGATTGGTAAGGTAAGCAGGGGGGGAACAGCGACAGAGACACTAATCTGGCAGCAGCGGTATTATTGAGCTAATCGGGAGCTAGGGGTGTGACAGGGGGTGTTCCTCCATGGAAGCCCTGTCAAACCCCTAGCTTCCGGTGGCATCAAGATACAATAATATCAGTTCACTCGATTCAGACAACTTCTATATGCCTGATTTTTTTTACAATGAGTATATATTGTAAGCACTAGGTTTCAGAATGCTGTGTTAATATGAGGCAGTATTTTCAATCTAATATGGTTGTGTTGTAACTTATGCAAATAATAAGACATAAAGGCTCCAACTTTGTAGAAACTGAAGTTAAAGCTATGAGGCATAAACAGTGTCAAAGCAAGATTTTCTACATATACAACCTATTATAAATGCTGCTCAGTGCTCTCACAACCTCATAACACCTCTCCCTTAGGCTGGTTTCAGACGAGCATATTTTAGTTTCAAAAGGATAAAATTTATTGAAACCAACAGTAAGAAACAGCAATGTGCAGAAAGGTATACAATAACATATGCAACCAATCATCATATTATCAGCATATCTTACAGAGTCGGAAGAAAACATGTCAGCTAGGAAAACTCTGAGCAAGAATACTGATGTAACAAAAGATGCATGGTTAGAAAGAAACTTTATAGTGACATGTAGTACCTGACATCTGGAGCATAAGAAGACATCTATTTGGACACAGTATGAATACAAGTTGCTAAGAAAATGATCTGGGGTAGCTTGAACATAAAGTTTGGCCTGTAAAGGGGTTTATCCCCTAGCAGACAAATAGATGGTGATTTCGGACAAGTAGTACTAATTTCTGTCTAGACATATGCCATTATAGGGCAGGACCAACAGATCTGAAACATTTTACCAGGAACCTTAAGACACTGAAACAAAGGGGAGAAACAGATGGAAAAAAATTGATGCAGCCACATTTGGGCATAACATGAGCGATGAGGGATCTTTAAGGCCGTTTCAGTTAATGATGCTTGCCAACTACCTCTACAGAGAACTTCACAACATGCTCACTTTAAAGGAATGCTGCCATGGAAGTCCCCCTCCCACTGCTGCATAAAAAGCAGATTGTCATCCTGAGGAGGTTGATTAAAGATGCTATACAGGATCGATAATAGACCCAATTGCATATCATAATGGATTCAAACACAGTAAAAAAATAGACCTTTAGGAAGACATTAATGATTCTATAATGGATAAAACATGGTGAATTCGACATATTTCTGAACCTGGTAAATGAAATTGATTTCGGAAGTCATTTAAAGAAATAAGCTGTTGGTGAACAAGGAAATAACTTCACTTCATAAGTCCCACAGCACGCCACAAGTTAAACTCAGCACAGTGTAGTCCCAGCGGAAATGAGGGATTTGCAAATACAGGCGTGACAGGCGATAATCTCGACTGAAGATCATACTTACACCGCACTACACTGCAGAGTTTTAGATAATATAAGCTAAGAAACCCAAAAGAAGGAAGTTAAAGAAAAAAATGGAAAAACAGGCCTATACTTGAATATCAAGAAAACTGACATCATGACAACAACCAGTAAAGGTACAGGAAAAATCAAAATCAACTATGAAGAAATCTAAATAGTTCAAGACTTCAATTTCCTTGGATAGAAAATCGACGTCAATGGAGAGTCAGGGCCTGAAATAAATGTCGAATCATGCAAAATCACAGCAAAATATTAAGTATGAATCAGATCTGGAAAAACCAAGACATAAGCATTGCAACAAAGTGCCAGTTAATTAATTCAATCATCTTCCCAATCACAACTTATGGCTGAGAAAGCTGGACACAAAAAAAATGAACCAGAGGAAGATTAATGCCTTCAAACTTTGGTGCTGGAGGGAACTCCTATGAATTCCTTGGACTGCTGAGATCATGAACAAAACAGTCCTAGACCGCCTGAAAACAAAGTTTTCATTGGAGGGCCAAATTACGAAACAGAGATGCTCATACTTCAACCACATAATGTGAGCTAATTCATTAGAAGCATCGATAATGCTTGGAGTGGTCAGCTGCAAAAGAAGACCTGTCCGGAAAAGAACGCGTTTGATAATATCAAAGCTGACACTAACATGCAAATGATTGCACTGAAAGAAGCAGAACAAAATAGAAATGCATGGAGAGGGCTGATCCATGATGTGTCTGAGAATTGGCCCAGACTAAATGGATAAAAATTACTTAACACAGAAGAAGAAACTAAATTATACACTGGGGTCCTGCTCCACATCAAAGGTGCGAGGGAATAACGAGAGACCAAATCAGATTCTAATTGAATCCATTGTGAAAAATTCTAAGGAGAATTTACTAAAGGTAGATAAGCTATCTTAGCAGCTCTATAATATTTCGAAAACCAACAGGTTTACAACTTTTTTCTGCTGATACATTATGTGTGTGGGAATGCGTGAGCACTCATAGTTCTAAATAAAGTTGAAGATCTCATTTTGGAGCTATAGTAAATCACGCACAGGGATGGGAATGGGTAAAGTATGGAATGAATATAACAAATGGAGTAGTACTACTATGTTACAACTTTGATTCCCCCCATCCAAGACCGATATGGAAAGTTCCATTTAAGCAGGTCGGCTCGTACTGATTTATGTATTTTAAGGTAATTCTGGTGGGAGAATGTCTCTATGGAGTTTGAAAGGCAGATTCACAAATAAGGAAGATATTGCTCAGAGGATTGGAGACCAAAGTTGGCCAAAATAAGCTTTTAAACTCAGTAAGCTTCACCTGAGGCTTTCCTTTACCTCTCTCTCTCCTCCTTCTGGAGCAGCAGTGCTTTTTTGAAGAACCACGCAGCTCCCAATTGTGTGAATGGGCAATTTCACCGCTAATTAAGCTTGTGGCTTGATAATAGGAAATCGTACTATTTTTCATGCAGTTAGCAGTGATTTTTTTGCGTGGCTACCTTAAGCATGAATTTCACGTTCGTGTGAATGAGCTCTCAGTTTGATAAATGCTAAGACCAGATGCCTGGAAGAAATTCCCAACAAGTTCAGGGAGGGATGTTTGGGGTTTAGTTAGACCAATAGGTTATCCACAAATAAATTCACTTAATATGTTTTAGTCTCAATAGGAATACCTGCCACGTGGAGCTTTGCCTAATAAGAATCCCTAAGGGATTCATAATCAGGCCAAAGAAGACAAGTAAAATGGTACACCCTTGCCTAGTGTCTCAATTAATGTGAATTGGCTAAGGGTTATTAAAGGGTAATTTAAGATATGCAAGGGGGAGGAAAATAAAACTCTAAGTGCTTGGAAAGGAAATGTCCAGAGAATCCCATATTATACAAGACAGTAAACATATATGACCACAAAACACTGTTGGACACTTTTTCTATCTATATTTTCTATATCTAAAGTGAGCAATGACATTCAGATAGAGGTAGTAGTAGCCCAGTGGATTATATTTAGGACCTTACGAATATTGTCAGGTGCTTGTCTACCAGGTATAAATCCGCCCTGGTCATTATGTATTTGCCCTGGTAAAAGACATTTCTCCAATACAGAAGCAAAGATCTTGGAGGTAATATTAATAAGATAAATACTGTGATAATTGTTGGGTTGAGTTGTGTCTTTGTTAGGTGTTGGAATGACAGTTAACATGGCCTGTAAAATGTCAGGGGAGCATAGGGTTCCCATTAAGGACATGGTTGAAGTAATTAGTTATATGGAGAGATAATATGACAAGGAATTTTTATCATTGGGGCCCATAAAGCCATCCAGGCCTGATGCTTCCCCTAACTTAATGGAAAACATTGTAAATTTTAGAAGAGTATGAAGATGTCACCCCAGGCCTAATCAGAATACTGTATACTTGCCTAACATTTTGCCTATTCCATAACAACTGGGCTAGCAATTATTCAGGCTTATTTGCTCATTTATAATAAAAAGTATTCGTCTGGTATAATGCTTACTCTGTACAGGCAGGTAATAGAATGTCCAACTGAAGTTTTATGTTCTGGATAGCCTTGTGCAAGTAGAGAGAGAGGTTACACTGATGAGCCATGACTAATTTAGAAAGTTTAGTTGCCAATGTAGTCTGAAGCCTCATGCATTCTTTTTTCGCTTTAGAAGCTCTGCTAACGAGCTGCCCTCTGATAAATGCCTAATACGCTGCCTGGATTAGTATTCCCAGATACATTCTCCCAAAAATAATTAGAGATGTCCTCAGATCTTATTTGCTGTGCTACTGAGTCAGTAAAGAGAGACTCATTCAATCTTCATTGAAATGGAACAGCACCATAACCTTCAAAATCAAACACCACAAGGACCATATTATGGTCAGATCACGCGCAATATATGTGCCAAGTATAAAGTATATTCTGGAGAATGTATTTATTAGAAAGTACCCAGTGATGGGAAAAAGAGCAATGGGTGTGACTGCAAAGAGACCTACTATGCTCCCTCCAGACATCTGTCAAAGAGAAATTACGAAAATGGGACAGGATGGAGCGCTGTTGGACTCCAGTCCATCCCAGCAGAGCATAGATAGACCTATCAAGCTTACCGCTCACCACAACATTTAAATCCCCACACAAAAGCAAATGATTGTATTTAAACTCCTAAAGCATAGCACATCTACGTAGGGGTGTAAGGATTAACCCTTTAGTGACCAAGCCTGTCTGCACCTTAATGACCTAGTCAAATTTTGGAAATCTGACATGCATCACTTTAACATAGAATAGGTCTGTAAAGGTTTTGCATATCCAAGTGATTCTGACATTGTTTTTTCACCACATATTGTACTTCATTTAGGTGATAAAAATAGTCAGCAGGAATTTGTGTATATTTATTAAATGCGCCAAAATTGGGAAAATGTAAATGTTCTGAAAGCCACTGTCTGCTCCTTTTGTTTTGGACCCCATTGTGCATACAGACATTAGGTTGCGGACACAATGGTTATGTTTCTGAATACAGAATAAACAGGGATATCCATTTTGAGGTGTAAATCTTCATTTTCATGTGCACTATAGAAAAAAAAATACATTTAAAATGACATGCTTTCCAAAATATGACATTTTATTTTTGGTGAAGGAAATCACAATGTTTCTCAAATGTGTACATATTTGAGATATTGCAATTGAAAATGTGAACAAATTTAAATTTTTTCAAAACGTTCCTAATTTTGGTGCATTTAATAAATATACACAAATTCTATCAGACTACTTTTACCACCTAAATGAAGTACACAATGTGGCAAAAAAACAATGTCAGAATCACTTGGATATACAAAACCTTTATGGAGCTATTCTATGTTAAAGTGACACATGTCAGATTTTAAAAATTTGGCCTGGTCATTAAGGCGCAAACAGGCTTGGTAACTAAGGGGTTAATGTATTTACTGCTGGCCAGGTCACATCCCCTGCCTCCTGGCTACTTTCAGGTGCCAGGAGCCAGGATGTTTCAAATTTGCCGGAGCTCCTGGCCTTCTGCGCATGCGCAGAATACCGGTGTCAGGTCCTGAAGTGCTATATCGCTGTGGGACATCACGGCGGATGGGGATGAGTACTCTTAGCTGCCCCTATGGATCTGATCCTTGATGACAGCTGAATCTTTAAATTTTTAAAAACTTTTTTACACTTTAATGCTAATGGTTCTATCCATTGGAAAGTGCCAATCACATGACAGGGAGGGGGCTCCCTGTGGCCCCCCTCCCATGACTGCTCCATGTTGTTGGCTACCTCCAGGAACCAACAGCATGCAGCTGTCATGTACTCAGCCCTTGTGGCTTTAATCCCCAGAGGAAGCATGTTTTTATGTCCTCCGGGAATATAGCCCACTTAGCAAAGACGTAAAAAGTTGATGGGTTGGTCACTACGGGGTTAACTAAACAGATCTTCATGTCATAAAGTGTGATATATGACATCCTTTATCCCCTATCGTTTTGCAGGAGACTGTAAAAAAAGGCATTTTAGGAATCAAGGAAGCCTTATAAACTCTGGAATACCTACAAAACATTTACTTGGGAAAAGGGGTATTTGTGAAATTGGACTCTTACACATATTGGATAAACGAGCTGATATACCCGGCTTCGCCCGAGTTAATTTGGTACAGGTGTTTATCTCGTGTTCACACAGAAAGTCTTATGAAGTCGTGGTTACTTTAGAGATACTGAGGAAAAATATATGTTCACCATTTTGCATGGTTCTTTGTGTTACCCAGGAAACACCACGGGGAGGTAACCATGCGACAATTTCTGTATATAAAATGACATCAGGAAGTGAGAGAATTAGATTACGTATGTAAAATTTGGACGCTAATTCTTTTGTGCTTAGAATTGAATAATCGGTTTGGGACCCATTAGCTTTTCCTATTTATGACACAATCAATGCCCGTGCCAAATTTCAAATTTCTATGACATCGGGAAGTGAGAGAATTAGATTACGTACGTAAAATTTGGACGCTAATTCTTTTGCGCTTAGAATTGAATAATCGAGTTGGGACCCATTAACCTTTCCTATTCATGACATAATAATCAATGCTCGTGCCAAATTTCAAGTGAGCGAATCAGATTACGTATGTAAAATTTGGACGCTAATTCTTTTGCGCTATAATTAAATAATCGAGTTGTGACTCCTTTACTTTTTCTATTTTGTGCATAATCTATGCTCGTGCCAAATTTCATGTTTCTACGACATCGGGAAGTTGGAGAATTAGTGGCGAGTCAGTCAGTAAGTGAGTCAGTCAGTCAGTGAGGGCTTTCGTCTTTATATATATAGATATTGTGCAGCCATTTGCCAGTAAGGATGGGACATTGCTAACATCGTGCAACATGTCACAAGTATCCTTAAATATAGTTGAATTGCATCTTGCAGAAACAACAATCTCAAACAAACAATTTAAAAGTAACCAAAAACAAGTGTGCAAACCACACCAATTATAATAGGGAGGGTGGTTAGAATGAAGCAATAAACCACTCAATATTCCAAAATTCCACAGGCAGGGGGTCAACATGATATTGCATACCACATTAAAGCCATGGCTGACGTAATGTGAATAAATAGTGGAAATGTTAGTCAAAAGTATACACAACAATATGTAATGTCCCAAGCTGTCCTAGAGAATATTAGTAGAAAAAGAGTACTTAGTGAAGAGGAGAGTCCAGATCAGGCGAATGCGAGAACATTTCAAGAGTCCCACGTAATGGTAGCTGGCATTCTCGGAAGAATTCATCCATAAGTGGGAAACAAGAACAGAAAGCATAGATGAATTGCAAAGAGCCATCTTACCCATGCAGGTGGTAACTGGACAGGCAAAGACATGTAGCCATAGGAGTCAAACCTGATAATGCAGATGATGGAGTCTTAGTCATTTTACAGAAGTTCTAGAGGAACTTGTAGGTCTCGGAGGTAGTGAAGTGACATAGGAATGGGTTTTCATTTAAAAGAATAAGGCGAAGGGAAAGCCACACCAATACTTAAAGGGGTTGTCCCGCGAAAGCAAGTGGGGTTCAGCACTTCTGTATGGCCATATTAATGCACTTTGTAATGTACATCGTGCATTAATTATGAGCCATACAGAAGTTATTCACTTACCTGTTCCGTTGCTAGCGTCCTCGTCTCCATGGAGCCGTCTAATTTCAGCGTCTAATCGCCTGATTAGACGCGCTTGCGCAGTCCGGTCTTCTCCCTTCTGAATGGGGCCGCTCGTGCCGGAGAGCTGCTCCTCGTAGCTCCGCCCCGTCACGTGTGCCGATTCCAGCCAATCAGGAGGCTGGAATCGGCAATGGAACGCACAGAGCCCACGGTGCACCATGGGAGAAGACCTGCGGTCCACCGTGGGTGAAGATCCCGGCGGCCATCTTCGCAAGGTAAGTAAGAAGTCACCGGAGCGCGGGGATTCGGGTAAGTACTATCCGTTTTTTTTTTTTAAACCCCTGCATCGGGTTTGTCTCGCGCCGAACGGGGGGGCTTATGAAAAAAAAAAAAAACGTTTCGGCGCGGGACAACCCCTTTAATCTGGGCTTTCTGCAAAGCCAAAGCTATAAGATGTAGGATCCTCCTGCATTCTACAGTTGAGGGCACCAAACCAGCATAAAAGTGTACAGAAGGTGATAGTCCAGGCAATATGAAAAGGTTTCTGGTGGCAAATAGTAGTGGGTCCCTGATTTCAGGGTAATGAAGCCATAGCATGATATCCCAAGGAAAATCTGGATTCCTGGGCTTAGTAAAGTCACAGTGAATGTGATCAAAGTGAAGGAGCTCAACCAAGGTCTGTGGGAGCATGGCCTGAAGAGGAGGTTTTTGGTAAACCCTGTATTCAGATGTTTGCCATTCTTGAGTGATTTTACAAGTCCTCCAACTTCAATTTTAAAAGCTCTAATTGGCTATGGGTATCAACAATATCTTATCTGTCAGACACTATTGCATCCAGAAGTTCATCAGTTTTACTCTACAAGTAAGATACCCTTTGTTCCAGCTCCTTTACCTGTTTTGAAAACTCAGCAACAGCTTGTGAAAGCTCCTCTCTAAACAACTTCTGTATATTGATGTCTGCTGCTGGTTAATATATATGACAGTCATTTTCATTCGAAGGTTACGCCATAGTCACCCCTAAAAAAACTCATTTTTTTGTTTTTTATTCTTTGTTTGTGATTGAGAAAGTCTACGAAACAGACTGCGAGGTGCATTCTTGCAGTCTCTTTCCGCTACCTTTACTAGAACCTCTGGGCACATTCCCCCAGGGAATATGGATGATGAAGGAGTTCTAACCTGAAAAGCATTTTACTGCTGGTTTTAATAATTAATAAAAGAGAAGTTGGATTTTATGTTTATGGTCTTCTGACTCCTTGGAGTTTTATTTGCACAATCTTCTATCTCATTTTGACACCTGGAAACTTTTGACAGTCTGCTGTTGTTGTTTGCCTCTGTTTATTACATTAGATATCTAACTGTGCATTGCTATGAATAAGTTCTCATTGATTTTTACCACTATAAGGGTCCCCATCATATGCTATTGCAGCGTTCCGTAGGGTGACCTTGGAAACATGGCATACACTGGGGAGCTGGGAGAGCAAGATGCTGGCTTGTCACGGCGGCACTTACCACACTCTCACCCGGAGGGACGCAGGCAGCCAAGTCCAGCGCAGCGTCGGGCCTCTTCCGGACACCCCTAGGATAGGGACGCCCAATAGATGGTAGAACAGGTGCAGAGTTTGTCACGGGTTTGTCACAGGTGACGCCACCATTCCGGTACCCACAGGCATGAACATCAGTGGGGAAATAATTGAGCCACAGGCAGTGATAGAGTAACTCAGGACCCCAGGAATGGTCAGGGCCTGGAATAACTTTATTTCAGAGAAACGTCAATAATACACAAGGCATAAATTACAGCTTTGGAATGTGCAGGAATTAGATAAGCTAGAGTACCTCCACACGGCAGACCCAGACTTCAGGACGCTCGAGTGTGAATTATTGGAGTAGAGTACTTCGACCTTGCAGTCCCAGACTACATGACGCTCAGGTGTGTAAAACAATCATAATACCCCCCCCCCAAAAAAATAAAACAAACAAACAAACAACAAAAAAAGACGCCATACTGAAAGCGTGCTGCATTTTGAAAATAACACTACAGGCTCAAAACACTACCAAAATACCACAAAACGAAGTATATATTTCACTAATATACTTTATCGCTTATGTTTGTTTTAGCCTTTAGGATACAGCAATTTAATTAGACTGTTCATCCTTGCCTTCTGAGAGACATAATTTATTGCTCTTTATTTTCTTAAGATATAATCCATTAACAAATTGTATTAATTTGTATCAATTTTGTAAATCATAAAGAATTACTAATTAATTGTTTGGAAGGAATGGGTTAATCAGACTATTTTGATGTTCATGTGTAAATGAAAATCAGGTATTCATGCATTAAAAAGCCACAATTAGAATGTTAGAATGAGGCCTTGTTCGTACCAATGTTTTTCGCTCAGTATTAGCGTGTGAAAAGATTGCGTCTAATAGAACCAATGGTTTCCTATAGAAGATGAAGGAATTTTAGGCGCTCAAAAAACTCGCACCTAAGGGCTCCTCCACACTGGCAATTATTATATCGCTGCGAGAAATTCGGAGCAAAATCCCAATAATGTTCAGAAGATGTTTGAGCATCAGCAATGCTTTTTCTTGCAAAAACATCACTGCCACTTGCGACTTTCTGGCACGTTTTATTTTACACAATTTTGCCGCATGTCTACTGCCGCCTCACAAGCTTTCTCTCTGACAACTTTCTCCTCAACCCCCTCCAGTCTGGTTTCTGCCTCATACACTCGACCGAAACCACCCACACAAAAGTATCAAATGACCTGATGACAGCAAAGTCTAGTGACGACTACTCCCTACTAATCCTCCTTGACATCTCTGCTGCATTTGACCCTGTCGTCCATGACCTCCTTCTGACTATGCTCAGCTCTATCTGCCTAAGGGACACTGCTCTCTCTTGGTTTTCCTCCTACCTCTCTGAGCGCTCATTCAGCGTCTCCTTTGCTGGCTCCATCTACTCTCCACTTCCTCTCGCTGTCGGGGTCCACCAGGGCTCGGTCCCAGCCCGTGCACTCTCTGATCTGCTAACACACTCAGACTAAGCACCCCTCTAATGCAAACCTCACATGCTCGCCTACAGGACTTCTCTAGAGCAGCATCCATCCTTTGGAATGTTTTACCCCAAGGCATCCGGACAATTCTTGATGCACGAAACTTCACACGTGCCTTAAAAATGCACCTCTTCAGGGAGGCATACCAAATCCCCTGACCTAGTCCCCCTGCCCTTCCCTATGGCTTCCCACACCTTCCACCCTGCTTACTGCATACGACCTCTACCCCTGCACCTCCTTACCGCCCCACCCCATTTGCTTCTAAATAACTGATTTCCACATGTAATTTGTAATTTCATACATCCTGTGTTCCCCCCATGCCTTATCCCCCCCCCCTCCCCCCCTCACATGTAATTATAGTATTGTATGTGTTCTCCCTTGCTTGAAAGCGCTGCGGAATAAGTTGGGGCTATACAAATAAGGATTATTATAACCCGAAAGTCAATAGGACTTTCTAATATTAATAACACATCACATTGCACAAAAAAATGCAAGTTTGCGCTTTGCGATACGATAAAAAGGATGCTTTATAGGGAAACACGGGAGATTTAAAAAAAAAACGCAAAACGCAGAAAGATAGGACATGCTCTGATTTTTTTTCTCGGAACATCGCATAAGTGAAAACATCGTAAATGTGAAGGAAACCACTGAAAAAAACTGATTTCATAATTCTGCGTTTTCACTCATTCTTGAATTGCACGAAAATCGTGCAATTTTATCGCCAGTGTGAAGGTGCCCTAACAATGAGAGGATATGCGTCTGCAATGCTCGGATCTAAGGTCTGTGGTGCGTGAAAAGATAGGACCTGACCTATCTTTGGTGTGTGAAGCATGGAAGTTCCCATAGACTCCTATGGGAGCTGAATAACATGCACCACGCATCTCCCGATCGTGTGAATGGGCAATTTCACTGCTCTAATTAATCTTGAGACTTAATAGCTGGAAATCGCCCATTCGCGCTATTCTTAGTGCAGTATAGCAATCTTTTCACACGCCTTTACTGTGCTAAAACCACGCTCATGTGAACGAGGCCTAAAGGTAAGGCTAGAACCAGATCTATCAGCTATCCTTCCTGCTGACTGTTTCACAGCCTTGATAATTGTATTTCCTGTTTTCATTTTTATAAGAAATGTTTCACTCAATTAGGTTTGATTTTACATTCGCTGACCTTACAGCCAATGTAATAAAATGTGCAGAATCACTTTAAAGTTTCTGCAGTAGAAAGCATCATGCCCAGCCAAGCAATCTTATACTTGACCCTCAGACTGTTAACCTGTTAATTGATTGTTTACTGTGGAACCACATACTGTGTAATCACCTGCATTAAACACATCACATTTTCTGGTTAAATTACTTATGAAAGAAAATTATTTGCATTTTTATTGCTTTGGACTAAATTAATTTGATCACATAATTACTTTATGTTTAATAACACATTTTATTTGCAGTCATAAAACTTGAGGTTGACATGCACTATTTCCATCTGCTAGTGCTGGTGGGACACAAGCATGGCAGCACATGTGCAATATGGTAAGTGTGTGAAAGGGACATAGTGTGGTATTAGTTTGCAGCAAATTAATACGTATACCAACTATATATATATACATTATATATATACAGTAGAGGCATGACTGTGCATATATATATATATATATATATATATATATATATATATATATATATATATATATATACACACAGTCATGCCTCTACTTTTGTTGCTTTCATTTTTAGCCGGTTTCCAGTTTCACCGATTCTTCAGTGCGGAATCTTGCCTCTTCTTTCGTCGCTTGCTTCTAATTTCGCTGGCGGCCACCAGCCTGCATGACCTCGCTGCTGACATCACAGCCATTTATGGATTGCTCCATCCACAGCCATTCATGGATTGCTCCAATCACAGCGCTGGCTGTGATTGGCTGAACGGGCTGTCACTTAGCCGACTCTGCCAATCAGAGCAATCTCTTGCTTGGGGCGGGGGATTTCAATCCCCTGTCACTAGCAAGATGTTCTGCCGGCTTAACAAGCCTGCATGGAGCTCCAGAGAGCATGTCCCCGGGACACCGACCGCACCTGCTAGGCGAGTATATTGCTTTTTTTTTTCTCTCAGGCAGTGTAGCCAGGCTGTTTAGTGCTGCCAAAAACGCGGTACCAAGTTGTGCCACGTTTTTGGCAGCGCTGAAATGCTGCCTATTCATTTGAATGGGCGACGCAGGGCCGAAAATGCTGGTGTGAACAGCCCCATTGAAATGAATGAGAGCATTGTATAGCGTTTAGCGCTGCACTGAAAAAGCTGCACTAAACGCTGTACAAAAATGTGGTTTGGTGTGTTTTTTGGAATATCTGGAACAAATTAATTGGATTTACATTGATTCCTATGGAAATAATTAGCTCTAGTTTCATTGGTTTCAAGGTTAGCCAATTGCTTTTGGACAGATCACCAACGAAACTAGAGGTTTGACTGCATATATATATATATATATATATATATATATATATATATGCGGTGAGCTGGACCAATCCTAGAAGAAGGAGCAGTGGAAAAGTAGCTAGTTGTCACGGTGGCGCCACTGCTCTCCTCCCAGGAAAATATGCGATTCTGGTGCGGTTCTTCACAGGTGAAAAAGGCAGTTGTGGAGTTCATGACGCCAATCCTTATACAGGCCCAGGCCTGTGCCAGACAAAATAATAATACAAAAATGCGCAAAATAAAATACAACATTTTGTTCTCCTGAAGTGTAAACGTCGAACACTTTATTTCCCTATCATCAAGATAGGTCATCAATAGTTGATTGGCCGGGGTCTTTCGCTTGGGACCTCAACCAATCAGCTGAGTGGGAGCATGTTGTCAGCACTGCAAATACACAAATACACATTATATCTTTGCTGAAGTTTATCTATTCCTTTAATTTTCCTTTCTCTTCTCTGTAAACATTACAGAACTTCTCGCACTTTCTGTTCTTCTTCCCACCACAGTGGTTAGTAGCTTTCCCCCGTTTCTCTGTCTAGCAATCTCCTCTGGTCCTCTCTGTAGAGCAAACTTCCACAGACCCCCTAGACCATATCAAACTATAACTTGACAAACTCCTCTTCTTTCCCTTATAATAACTACTCTCAACCAATCCGTGAACAAGACCCTTTTACCTATCACAGGATGCCTAATATTATATAAAATATTACCATAAAGGGGTTTTACAAGAACCTCTGATACCTGATATTGTTGGCAGTGGGAGGACACAATGGCTGTAAAAAAATAAACAGTAATACTCACCTACGACTGCGCGCTGCTCCTCCGCCACCGCTGATTGCTACTCCGGTCTCCGTTTACATTTATCCACATGACCACTACAGCACTATTACCCATCAGGGACATTATCAGTAACATCGTATTAACCTTCCATGGCGCTTCTACGTTAGATAGGTTTACGGAATGTCATCAGACCGGTTGGCCGGGTGAAGTGACCTGTCAGATGCGGTGGTCCCGCACCATGGTCAATATATTGATTTCATATAGTTTTGGGCATGAGGAACCCAAAACTATATAAAATCAATAACTCGGAAAAACCCTTTAAATAAATTAAAGGATAAGTAAGTGTAGAGATAGGGAGGATGAACTGGCTCTACACTTATAATCTTCACGTTTTATTTACAGTAATATATATTGTAAGTATATGTAATAATTTGCTTTATTATGACTGCTTGACAGGAAATTGTCCATGCTTACAAATAGCCAATGTGAAACCGTCAAAGTGGAAGAGAAATCAAAAAGATGTGCCTCCTGGTGTTGTAAATTCTAAATCACAGGAGCAAAAGCCATGCACACCCTTGAATGCTGTTGTGTGCCTAATTCAGGCAGAACTCTGCAAATTACTTATCTCTATACACTATACCGTCAGAATTCTTGTAACTGCTGCTCCGACCCTCAGGCTACGCATTCAGAAGCAAACCGGTTGTAGAATAGACACCTCTGGATCAGGGAAAAAAAATAGTGATTCAATGGGCGCTGCCATCAGAGTAAGTATAAAATAGATTAAGAAAAACCAATTACCTGATGAAGGTCTGGCTCAATCCCAATAGACACACAATGTTTGTATTGATAGCATTTTCTTAACCAATTTTTCATATCCATTTTTATCATCTCCTGAATTCATGCCGCTTTGCCCTGATCCTGTGGTATCTATGTGGGAGAGAGGCTGAAGCTTATCATTACTTCATACAAGCAGTATAAGTAACTCCGATTTATCTTAATTAATTCAAGGGAAGAAAGTATGTCCTAAAGCCTGATTCTGACTGCTCCTATACAATGGCACAGGTTAATTCTCAATGACACACATGGGAAATAGTGACAAATTATCATATAGGTGGCCGCAAGGGACCAGAAAGTGCCCTTATGATAATCTGCCACATCAAAGCCTATGATGTAGGGCTGCCACAGGCAATACAGCCTTTGATGGACCCATCCATACATTAAAAAATGGAGCTGGTATTTGTATATTTGTAGATAATTTGTTTAGTAATAAACGATCTATATCATTGTAAACTTACTTATTTATTGCTTTATAAAAATTCAATAAACATAGAATTAAAAAAAGGGGGCCTGCTGCCATTGCTAATCGCCATCACAGAGGACTTCATTTCATACTCTAAAAGATACTGTGCTTAGCCAAGAGCATCTCAGTGCCGGCTGCCTGTCCCTTCTTTCATCTCTGCTTTCCAGAAATGTGACCTGCTGCTTCTAGGAAAGATGTAAAAACTGACGGTAGCTGCAGCAGGAATACAGACAGAGTATGGTCCAGGACAGGAACAGCAGCTGGAGTAGAAATAAGCATCCCGCTAGACTGTAAGGCCGCCTGCAGACGAGCGGGTCGGATCTGGCGGCGAGAATTCTCGCAGCGGGACCTGACCGCCTGCAGAGACGAGCGCGTACTCACCCGCGCCCGGCGGCCCTGACTCTTTCATGTGCCGGCTGCCGGGCAGCCGGCGCATGCGCAGACCGGAGCCGGCGGCCGGGTGAGTGACGTTTCTGTGCGAGGCTCTGTGAGCCCCGCACAAAAATAGGACGTGCCGCGGTTTGTTTGCCGCGCGACATTTCGAGCAGCCAAACCGCAGCCGTCTGCATAGGAGTGCGTATTGTAATGCACTCCTATGCAGGCTTTGAGCAGGCGGCCTAAGGGTGCCTACCCACTTGCGATTTTTTTTCCTGTGATGTTTTGCGTTTTTTCTCAAGAGCAATTAGTATAGAATGTGTTCTTGTCCATCTGGGTTTTTTTTCCGTTTCGTGGGGTTTTTTCACATAGGAACTGTCAGTTGCATATGTCTCCTTATTTTTCTCTTAATGCACCCATGATTGTCAATGGAGGGCTGCAAAAAACGCGCAAAAAATGCTGCGAAAACCACGCAAAAACGCCGCGTTTTTCACGCGCGAAAATCGGCAATGCAAGTGGGTAGGCGCCCTAAGTCAGTAAAAAAGCAGCAGAATCCCGCCCTAACCATGGCTGGTGACCCCGCGTACCTGTCTTCTTTCTTTTTCGGTACTGCAGATGGTCTGGCCATCGCACATGCCACAGTACAGAATTTACAGTGCAGTCACTAGGCGATGACGTAGGTACCCTCAGCCAATCCGGGATTAACATTCCGGATAGGTGCTGGACGGATGGCTTCCATTGACTTCAATGAAAGCCATCTGTTCGAAGCCCGCATGGAAATGAGGCATGCTGTGATTTTTCATCCATGAGCAGAAACCACAATTGGTTTCCACTCGTGTGCATGAAGAATCACTTTTGCATTGCATGCTATGGGAGGTACTTGCTGCGGAATTTAGAGGCGGCCACCCGCTCCGGATTCCTCAATTCAAAGCCGCCCGTGCATTCGACCTTAAGTGGTAAATTGTAGGAGAGAAGACCTGCTGCCTATCTGTCTTCTGTCTAATATATCACTATATTCAGGATGTATTACTCATACCAGCTGTATATATATATATATATATATATATATATATATATAATTATATACGGAAGATACCCACGTTACACCAATATGGCAGTATATACAGGAATATGTGTATAGGACATGTACTGATTTTTTACCTTGCAGCATCACTGCAAAAATGGAGTTCACATTCACGCGTGTCATGTGTGGCTCAAAATGCACAAAACTTGTGCTAGAGTCACCAAGCCTTAGGAGTTAAAAAGTAAAATGGGCCAAAACATTTTGCATATTTTTGTTTCCTCTGCATTAAATTTTTAGTGGAATTCATGGAACTTGGATGAGGGCATTATCTTCACTTTGTTGCATGCCCTGTTTTCATAGTTTTCCATTTTTCCAGATGCATCATCTCACTTTGCATGACTTGTCTGCACTTTACATTACTGCATTTCATTAAATACGTAATATAAAGTAACTATGATTTTTTTCTTTAGTTTTAGCCTTCTATGCTATTAGATCATTTATTGCAAAGGTCACAAAATACATACGCGGTACAAGCTGGGGATATTTTTTTCCAAATGGTATACTCTTAATTTCTTCCTTTTTTGTGTTAATATTTTATTTAATTAAACTGAACTAGATATCATACAAGAATTAATTGCTTTAGATAATACTCTCCTGGCTAGTTGCTGTGTATTTTTATCTTGTTTTTTTGATGTTCCCTTGATACATCTAAATTGCTCTGTGAAAATGTTATGGTATTGTAATTGTAGTAAATGATGATATGACTGCAGAACAATAAAACACAAATGCATGGAATTAACACATGGTAACAAATACAATACGCCATAATGAAAACAATAAATTGCAAACTGAATATAAAACATAGACATGTTGTGTATATTCTGAAGTAGGACCAGTTCAAGGCCAGACACCTGTAATATATAATATATCTCTTTAGGTCCTGCTGCTAGAAGATACTCATGGAATGCATGCAAATGTGGAATTTAATTCACTTTTTGACTAAGCAATGTTTCCCAGCTACAGTATTCTAGTATCTCACTCAGATGCCACTCAGAAGCAGCTCTTTCAGCAGGCGGAGATTTTAATTCCCTGCTGAAAGAACTGCAGTGCAGAGCCGGGGACAGCGCAGACAGGACGCGGCTGAGCCCCGGCAGCTGAAGAAATGTGACTATGTTTTTTTTTTTTTAATTATTTCTTACACTAGTTGGGCTTGTTTTTCAGGGAAGGGCTTATCCGGCAGCTGGATCCTCTACTGCAGCTGTCATCTGTGACAGCTACGCTATGGAATTCTTTATTCCCTGCAGGGATGAAGAATTCCTTTGCTGCATCTGTCAAACCTGTGACAGGTGCAGCAGGGAATTCTTTATTCCACATGGGGATGACTAAAACATCTGCCGCATGTGGCAGATGTGTTCTTCAACCCCGCAGGGGACACGGCAGCGGCGGAAGGTAAACTTAGGTAAAAATAGATTTAGCTTGTTCAAGGATATTGGACAAAGTAATCAACAAATGTCATGCTATAGTACTAGGTAAAAAATCAAAAAGCTATTTATCTATACCCAATACCAATCTGAAATCTAGAAACAAGAATCCAAGGAGATAGAAACATTTTAGGCATTACTTGATGATAATATTGCTGGGACTTTCTGGACTAAGGTAATGATTACAAATTCACATTTTAATATCCTGTTTTGTCATAGTGCATGAGGCACAGATACGTTAATCACAAATGCAAAGTTTTGCACGATCGTTGACAAGATAAAGCTGTTTATTTAAAACAGCAAATATTCGTTCAGCTCCTTTATTCCAATGACAACATCCCTCCTCCCTTCTTAATTTAGACTGCCATTTTGGCAGTCTGTTTGTAGACTATATGCAATATGGCAGAACATTTCGGACTGGCTAATGAAATGCTACTGACATTTAGCTAGCAATTAAGAGCGGATGAAACGTATTACAGTATTTGTAAACATTGTAGTACATTTCATCTTCTCACAATTATCAGTTAAATAACAGTAGAACTTAATTGGCCAGGGAAGAACATGGGACTCCATCAGCCAATCGAAATCCTCTGTGAGATTACATATAGTCTGCATACAGACTTTAAAAATGGCAATTAAAATTAAAGAAGGGAGTAGGGATGTTGTTGGAAGTTTTGTCAATAGTCTGGCTCTGGCCAGAGACGGGGGCTATCATGTGCCTACAGTATAGTACAAAGACTGGAACAGACTCAACTCGAGCAGGATTCTGCTCCTGGACTTTGTACTGTACAGTATTGGAGAAATTTGTCCTAGCTTAATTAAACAAAGAAGCAGTTCGGCACTGCCCCCAGCTTCCCCACACTAGTAGCTGATTGCAGATCAGTGCATTGTTACGTGCAGCCACCCAAGGCTGACACAGAGCACCTCTGTACTGGTGTATCTTGACACCACCAGAAGCTAGGGGTTTCACAGGGCTTGGATGCAGGAATACCCCTGTCACACCGATAGTCTGACGTCTCAAAGGTCCTAGCAGCACACAAACACGACAATCATCCCTAAACCTCAGCATTGATGGTAGGCAAAAAAGAATACAAATGACCACAGCGGGGAATAAAGTTTATGGTTGGGAAAGAGGCCGACTGCCCATGCACACTGTGAGCTGCAAGACTGGGGAAAGGCCATGGAGTGTGACATCAGCAGTGGTGGTCCGGGAGTTGGCACAGTTTTTCACCAGTAGCAAGGCCGGGAGTTGTGACAGGAGGGATCCGGAACAGCGATGGACACAGCGAGAGCAGCAGCGGAGAAGGGGCAGGCCATGGAGTGTGAGATGAGCAGCGGTGGCCCGAGAGCTGCGACAGGAGAGGGCTGGGACAGGTGGAACCGTGACAGCTGGAAGCCAAAACTGCGGTGGACGCAGCGGAAGCAGCTGCAGAGAAGGGCCAGCCCATGGTGTGTGAGAGGAGCATTAGTGGCCCTGGAGCCGCGACACCAAGGAGCCGGAACAGCAGTGGACACAGCGGGAGTAGCAGTGGAGAAGGACCAGCCCATGCAGCATGAGATGAGCAGCGGGAGCCGGAATAGCCATGGACACAGCGTGAGCAGAAGCAGCAGCGGTGGAGGAGGTACACGGAGACTTACAGCACCAGCGGGGAGCTTCAGGCAGGATCTGCAAGGGGACCAATTACAACAGCCAATCAGGTAGAGGGGGCATCACCTGGCTGTCACTCTTGTCTTCACCAATACTTACTGGTGGCGTCAAGATACACCAGTACCAAGTACCTCTGTCAGTGAAGTTAACAGGCTGATTGCCACAAAGGGCTCAGAGGACTGCAATTAAAGAGCACTGATCACTAATCAACAGCTTAGTATGAGAGCTTGGGGCAGTGCAGTGCAGCTCTTCCTTGTGAATTTTATAAGGGGCTGCTGCTTCAGGCACTGTGGCTCACATGGTCACCACAGGGCATTGACTTGGTCTTCAACTTGGGAGACCCCAGCTGTCACTTTTATACTGTACAGTACAGTAGCTGCTTTATTACTGTTAATAAGGTTGCTAGTGCCTTATATAAAAAAAATCTGGAACATTCTAGTTAAAACCTAGAATTTTGTTTAATTTGACTGCCCTTGAACCAAATCCAAGATTTCATCTGTGCTGTTAATGGTTAAAGCTTTTATTACCTCTGTGAAAGTTGTACTAATTAATATTCACTGCTACTCATTCATTCCTTTAAAACTGAACAATGCAATGAATGAGTAGCAGTGAATATTAATTAGGACAACTTTCACAGTGGTAATAATAAAGGCTTTAACCTTTTAACTGTCAAAAGTAAAGATGAAAATTTGAATTTCATTCAGGGGTAGTGAAATCTAACAAACTCCATAGCTACACTTCCCTGGTTGGAATCATAAACTTTAATAATTATTAAATTATTATTAGATTATAATGAGGGGCAAACTAGACAATACAGTAGCATAGTGTAAGACTGAAAAAAGACATATGTCCATTTAGTTTGGCCTATTACACCCCCATGAATGTTGATCCAGAGGAAGGCAAAAATCGAATAAGGTATAAGCCAATTTTCCTTATTTTTTAAGGAAAGAATTAATTCCCAAATCCAATCTGGCAATCAGAATAAATCATTGGGTTTACAATCCAATTTAGTCCGCCCATTCCGATTCATTCAGTTGCCCGTCTTTGTACCCACTCAAGCTCTGATATGTCCTTCTTGATACCGGTGCCCAAAACTGTACACAATATTCAATGTGTGGTCTGACCAGTGACTTGTAAAGAGGAAGAACAATATTCTCATCATGTGTCCCTATGCCTCCTTAAATGCACACCAAGACCTTATTTGCCTTTGTAGCAGCTGCTTGACACTAGTTGCTCCTGTTAGATGTTCAGTTAACTAAAGTTTCTAAGTCCTTTTCCATGTCAGTTTTGCAAGTTTGTCTCCCATTTAGTGTGTAATGGTGACGTGTATTTTCCCTGCCCCTGTGCATTATCTTACATTCATCAGTGTTAAATCTCATTTGCCACTTTTCTGCAGAAGTCTCAAGCTTATCCAGATGCATTTGTAATAATAATAATAAACTTTATTTGTATAGCGCCAACGTATTCCGCAGTGCTTACGTAGACAGGGGGGATAAAGAAAGACAATACAAAAATTACAGAACCACGGTTACATAGTAATCAGTTGATGGAAACAATAGGGGTGCGGGTCCTGCTCCAACGAGCTTACATACTACAAGTAATGGGGTGATACAGAAGGTAAAGGGCTGGAGATGTGCACTGTATGGCGAGGTGGAGAGTGAGGGGTGATATACACATAGACAATGGTCAGACATTTAGCCGTGTGACGGCAGAAACGGTATGACTGCAGGCACGGTTTATGATGGCTAGCAGGGATTGCAGTCAATAGGTCAGGGAGCATGTTATCAGGCGGAGTACAGAGGGGTTTGTTTAGGGAATGCGGTATGCCTCCCTGAAGAGGTGCGTTTTTAGAGCACGCCTGAAGTTCTGCGAGTCCTGGATTGCTCGGGTAGCCTTTGGTAGTGCGTTCCAGAGGACCGGTGCTGCTCTGCAGAAGTCTTGGAGGCGGGAATGAGAAGTTCAAATTAAAGGGACGCTCAGTCTGGTTTTGTTAGCAAAGCGGAGAACCCGGGCTGGTTGATGGATTGAGATGAGGGAGGCGATATAAGGTGGTGCTGCGCTGTGGAGGGCTTTGTGGATGAAGGTAGCGAGTTTAAATTGAATTTTTTATTTAACGAACAGCCAGTGCAGTGACTGGCACAGGGCAGAGGTGTCCGGGTAGCGGCTGGACAGGTGCAGAGATGTCAAGGGAAGAGGGTATAGCTGGGTGTCGTCAGCATACAGGTGGTATTGGAGGCCAAATCTCCTGATGGTTTGTCCAATAGGGGCTGTGTAGATAGAGAAGAGAAGGAGGCCGAGGACCGAGCCCTGGGGGACCCCAGCAGCCAGGGGAAGAGGAGGGGAGGTAGAGCCAGCAAAGGAGACAATGAAAGAGCGGTCAGATAGGTAGGAGGAGAACCAGGAGAGAGCAGTGTCCTTTAGGCCAATGGAGCGTAGCATACTGAGGAGGGGTTGTGGTCAACAGTGTCAAATGCTGCGGAAAGGTCGAGGAGGATCAGTAGGGAGCCTCGATTTGGCTGTCAGTAGGTCATTGGATACCCTTGTAAGGGCAGTTTCTGTCAAGTGTTGAGGTCGGAAGCCAGGCTGTAGGGGGTCTAGGAGAGAGTGCTCTGATAGATAGCTTACAAGGTGGGAGCAAACCAGGCGTTCTAGTAGTTTGGAGATGAAGGGGAGGTTTCAGATGGGTCAGTAGTTGGCAGCATCAGTCGCATCCAGAGTCGGCTTCTTTAGCAGTGGGGACATGATGGCAAGTTTGAAAGAAGAGGGAAAGATGCCAGAGGTCAGAGAGAGGTTGAATATAGTGGTGAGATGGGAGATGACCACCAGGGAAAAGGAATGGAGGAGATGTGAGGGGAGGGGGTCGCTAACACAGGTGGTGGGGCAAGCAGAAAAGAGCAATTTGGAGACTTCTTCCTCTGTTGCTGGTCTGAGTTCAGACAGTGAGCAGAAGCTAGATGCAGTGCTGACAAGACTAGAGTTAGGGCTAGTCTGGGATTGGGAAGTAATTTCCTGACGGATGTCATCAATTTTCTTTTTGAAGTAAGCAGCCAGCTCTTCAGCACTGAGATCCGTCACAGGGGGCTGCGGTTTAGGGCTGAGAAGGGAGTGAAAAGTATCAAAGAGCTGTTTAGGGTTGTGGGATAGTGAGGAGACTAGAGAGGTGAAGTAGACTTGTTTGGCGTGGTGGAGGGCGAGGTTGTAGGTTCTGAGCATGAATTTGTAGTGGAGGAAGTCTGCGGACGTTTGCGATTTCCTCCACAGCCGTTCAGCACTTCTAGAGCACCGCCGGATGAAGCGCGTTTGAGGCATGAGCCAGGGTTGCCGCATTCTACATCGGATGGCTTGGGTCCTGGGGGGCGCTGCTTTATCCAGAGCATGTTTGAGAGTGGTGTTGTAGTGAGCGGCAGCCAGGTTGGGGCAGGCGAGGAGAGAGATAGGGGACAGAGAGGACTTCAGCAAAGTCCTGGGTGTGAATGGCCTTAAGGTTCCTGTAGGTACGGTAGGTAGGTGGGTCTGGAGAGATGTTAGGGAGCGGGACAGAGAAAGAGAGGAGGTTATGATCTGAGAGCTGGAGAGGGGAGTTAGTGAAGTTGGAAGCAGAGCAGAGATGGAGGAAGACCAGATCAAGAGTGTTGCCATCCCTGTGAGTGGGAGAGGCTGTGAGTTGAGAGAGACCAAGGGAGGAGGTGAGCGAAAGAAGCTGAGAGGCAGATGGGAAGTTGCGGTCATTAGTGGGGATGTTAAAATCACCTAAGATGAGGGTTGGAATTTCACAGGATAGGAAGTGGTCCAAAAACAGGCAAGGAGCACCTGGAGGGCGGTAGATAACTGCTACTCGCATGGACCGCGGACGGAAAAGCCATAGCATATGTACTTCAAATGATGAAAAAGTGAGTGAGGGTACAGGGGGGATAACCTGGTAGGTACATTTCGGGGAGAGAAGAGCACCTACTCCTCTGCCACGCCTGTCATCTCGTCTCAGGGTATGAGACAACTGCAGGCCATTGTAAGACAGTGCAGCAGGGGAGGCCGTGTCAGACTGCTGTATCCACGTTTCTGTGAGAGCGAGCAGACTTAAAGATTTAGCAATAAAAAAGTCATGGATGGTGGGGAGTTTATTACATGCTAACTGGCAGTTCCAGAGCGCACATTTAAAGGAGTCAGGGTAGAGTATACATGGGCTAGCAGTTGGGCTTGGGGATTTTATTAGTGAGTCAGGTAGAGGGTAGTAGCTAGGAGCAGTGGAGGGTGGGCCAGGATTGGGAGAGATATCCCCAGCAGCTAGTAGCAGCAGGATAACGAGGGTTAGCAGATGACTAGGAGATTTATGAGGATGACTGTTATGTTTGTTAGTGGTATTAGGGGGTTTGAGGCTAAGCAAGAAGGTAAAGAGTGCATGTGAGCTGTGCATAGGTGAGGACAGGAGAGAGGGGCTAATGTGAATAGTGTGCCCCAGAGGTTGGCACTTGAAAGAAGTTCTGAAACTGAGAGCAAGGATGAGAACAGAGGGGACAGCATTAGCAATAGCTTTGAAGTGTAAAGTATTTAGACAGAGTTTGTGGCCTACCTGTCTCCTACCCTGTCGAACTGCCATGGTCAAACTGTATCATACTTCATCATCACACGCGTGGCATGCATGCTTACACTGATATTATAGTGAAAGTTTTAGGTAGGACTAGGAAACAACTGGGAGTGGCTAATCAGGTTCCAATTGACTAGCCAGCTCACTTTAGCATTGCAAACCTAATGACCAAGGGGGGAGGGGGGGGGTGGAGTGAAATTTATTGCTCTCCTTAGATAAGGAAAGCATCTCAGCAAGGATGGGGATGGGTGAAAGATGCCATTTGGGGGAGTTGGATGGCAGAAATGACTAAAAGTAAAGTTTCATTTACCGATGCAAACAGATGCAAAATACACAATTTACAGAAAGCAAGCAGCACAGAGAATTTAAGCAGAGGGAGATAGCAGGAATTCAGCTTGGAGTGGGATGGTGCAGAAATGAACGTACTGATGCAAACAGATGAAATGCAAAATACACAATTCACAGCAAGCAAGCAGCACAGATGATTTAAGCAGAGGGAGATACCAGGAGTTCAGCTTGGAGTGGGATGTAACTGTATACTGTTCTCTCTTGTGTTAATTACTTGTATTCGATTTTATTCTCTGAAAATATTGACATTTTACTGTACAATCCCTCTATAATGTTGCTTATAAATGCATTAAAAAGAAAAGGGCCCAGTACTGACCCCTGTAGTACCCCACAGGCCCAAGCATGTTCTACTACTCAAATGTTTATTCCTAATGAAATAGTTAAATAGTACAGGTTGATTACAGGATTGAGTAAATGTTTTCCCCTAATACTTCTGCCAGCATGTTTTGGTACATGCTTTGACCCATATCCCACATAGAGATAATTCTGTCTTTCAGCAAGTGGATAGAGACAATTTTAATTCTTCTATTTAGATGAACACGGCAATACATGTAGATCATTATCATATGTCTAATCTAATAAGATTGAAAATTAATATCAGCACATATTGTGCAGCAGAGCAACTCACTGGTTAGCACTGTTGCCTTGCTGTACTGGGGACCGGGTCCAAACAAATACAACAATCTACATAAAGTTTGTATGTTTTCTCTGCATTTGAATGGGTTTTCTTTTGTTTCTCGAGTTCTCCCTTGATACATCAAAAACATATGATAGGTGTGAAATTAGGTTGTGAGCTACTTTGTGTAAAAAGAGACTTATGTGAGCAGTGTAGGGCCTCATGTCCACGGGAACGCATAGTTTCCAAGTGTGGAATCCCACACCGGTTCCCACCCGTGCCCACAGCCATGAGGCCAAAAATTACATTTACTCACCTGTCTGGATGCTGCGGGGCTCTCCTAAGTCAGGGCCGGATCTTCTTTCTTCTAACCTGACTCGCTCAGCACGTCAGCGCCATGC
Organism: Eleutherodactylus coqui; assembly: GCF_035609145.1. Lineage (NCBI taxonomy): Eukaryota > Metazoa > Chordata > Amphibia > Anura > Eleutherodactylidae > Eleutherodactylus > Eleutherodactylus coqui. The sequence goes on along the minus strand of NC_089839.1, from coordinate 236,290,156 downwards.
CGTGCGCATGGGCCTATTGTATGGTAGCGCAAGTAGATCCTATCAAAAGCTTTTTCATCAACCAATGAAAGAAAGATTACTGAGGAAGAACTTGCTTTGGGCAAAAGCAATACATCGATCGTATGTGTGTTACCATCTGTGCATCGTTTACAGAAAGCCCGCTTGATCTGGAACAGTTACTAAAGAAGCATGCTACTCTTAGTAGATGACAATTTTACATAAATTGTGACTACCAATAAGCAAAATTATATGGCAGTTGCTTCAGCTCTGTCATGGAAAATTGAATTTCCTGAAATGGAAATAGAGAGGTCAGATTGCATCCAATCAGCAGCTTGATGATGTGACCAAATGTGGCCTCCATCTCGCATATGGGCAGCAGTTTATTTGGATACCTACATTACTTGACCTAGTTTTAAATATAATATTGGAATTGTATTACCGGTGACAATGTTACATCTAAGCGCAGGACAGAAAAGCTGCAACACGTTAATATGCCTATACAAAATGTGGCCTGCACTTAGGGAAAGATATTCTGCAGAGGATATATTGCTACTGGTGTGAAAATTGGTTACCAGCAGAGTAGATGGTGATAGCGAACTCATTAAGCGTTCAAGAGAGGCGTGGATGCCTTTTTGAGCTTTTTAACCCCTTAATGATGCGGCCCCTTTTTTTTTTCGTTTTCGTTTTTTCTTCACCCCTTTAAAAAAATCATAACTCCTTTATTTATTCATCGACGTCGCTGCATGAGGGCTTGTTTTTTTGCAGGACGAGTTGTAGTTTTCAATGGTGCTATTTAAAGTACCATATAATGTACAGAAAAACCTTTAAAAATTTCTAAGTGGAGTAAAATGAAAAAAAAAAACGACATTCTGCCATCTTTCAGTGCGTCTTGTTTCTACAATGCACAAACGGCAACAGAAACAACATGATAACTTTATTCTATGGGTCAGTATAATTGCTACGATACCAAACTTGTATAGTTTTTTTTTTTTACTGAACTACACTTTTTTTTTTTCAAAGACATTTATTTTTTTCATTATTTTCTGCAATTATCTTGTGTGCGCAATATCGTTTTTATTTTTCCGTCAACGTAGTTCAGCGAGGGCTCCCTTTTTGCGGGATTTCCTGTAGTTTCCGTTAGTACTAATTTGGAATACATATGACTTTTTGATCGCTTTTTATTGCGCTTATTCTGGGAGACGGGGTGACTGAAAAAGTACATTTCTGGCATTCTTTTTTTTTTTTTTCAGATTATGTTCACCGCGCGGGTTAAATAATATGCTACTTTGATAGATCGGACTTTTACGGATGCGGCAATACCAAATATGTATTTTTATTTTATGATTTGGATTTTTTAATTACAGATATGGAAAAAGGAGGGTGATTTAATCTTTTATTACTTTTTTTTTCAATAAAAAAAACGTTATTAATCTTTTTTTTTACTTTACTTTTAAGCCCCCTCTGGTGGACTACAATATGCAATGCTTTGATCGCTCCTGCAGTATGGCGTAATACTATAGCATTACGTCATACTGCAATTTGACAGGCAGTCTATCAAGCCACCCCACGGGGATAGCTTGATAGGCAATCTCCCAAGGCAGACATGCAATTCCAGCAACCTGATTGGTGATTAAGGCAGAAGTGCTGATGAAGATGTTAATATGCCTCCCCCGATCTCACCCCGAGAATTGACAGCGGCATTCAAAGGCGTAATAGCCGTGATCAGCCGCATGGCCGATTGCAGCTATTGCCCGCGGGTGTCAGCTGTAGTAAACAGCTGACGCTAGTGCTGTATGAAGAGAGGTCACCCCGCGACCTCTTTTCATACATACCCTGACGCTCCAGGACGTAAATGTACGTCCTTGAGCAGGAAGGGGTTAATATTATATATTAAAATCGCTAATTACTTTAGAACGGTTGTTTATCCAGGGATTATTCTGCTTGCAAGACTTGGAGTCAGGAAGGAGTTTTTATTCCCCTATAATCAGGAAAATTGGTTTATACCTCATTGGTTGTTTTTTTTTTTTTTGCATGCATCTGGATCGATATTAAGAGGAAATAGGCAGAACTGGATGGATATGTCTTTTTTAATATGCCTAACATATTATGTTACTATCTCCCTCCCTGTTCATGCTGTAGTCTCTGAGCACAGAGAGTCAGTTTTATGTAGAGGCAGTAGCACTACTACTTCAGGCCTCTTCTCTGCAATTTACAATCGAGCTACAGGTTTCAAAGCCAGGAGTGGGAAACGGAGAGCAGAAGCTGAGCCTCTGCCACCACCACCAACTTCACCGAGATTGAAATCTACCCCATATTTCAGCATGTCCAAGGTCAGCAGCCAGTCCTCCATCCCTTAGTTATGGGGACGTTAAAAAAAAATAACACTTCAACAATCCATGAGCACAAATCCTGAACACAAGCATTGCACAGCTGCTTGCAAAGGAAATTATGCCCTTTTTGGCTATTAGACACAGACACCTCCAACAACATTATGCTCCATTCTAACCCACAGTACCAGATTCTCAGTCACCATTTCCTTGCCCAAAGAGCTGTTCACATCCTGCACCTCCATGTGAGTGAAGAACGCTGTTACTAGCAGAGTATGCTGACCATATCTCAGAGGCATTACATATCCTTAATATTGGTAGTCAAAAAGTTGGGTAGGCGGCGCTCACTTATTCAGATATCCCAGGACGTCATTCAATTTGGCAATGGAGAGATAGATGTGGACACCTTGTTCAAATTGATGGTAACTGGACCCAAAATGATACAGGCACCTAGTGCGCTGTAGAGCAGCTAAAGGAAGCTCCAATCATAGATATGGTGGAGTAAATATAGACAAAGAGGAAAAGAAAAAAGTCCTCAGTGCTCAAATGCATGGATACAGTGTGACTGGTAAGATGGAAAAAATATGCATAAGATGAACTTACTTCACGGAGGCGTCTCTGATAGAGGCGCCCCCAGTCCCAGCAGACGTAGCAGATAGCCGTTGGCAGCAAGAATAGTAGTTAGGCCTTCATCAAGTACATATATAATCTAGAAAACATACAATATTTATAGTATTCTAAATTAATTAAAAGGATAATTACCTCCCCATATGGTTAATGAAAGTGGTTTGTGAGTCCCGGCTGGTTAATTGGGGGCGTGTAGGTCGCCATGATGACGCCGTAGGATAAGGTCATGTGGAAGGCGTCACATTACGTAGTGACGCTGCGATCTAATGATGCACGTCGCGTGATGACGCGACGGTAATGTTGTGTTGGTTTACAAGTCTCGGCAGTTCATATGGGGGCGTGTAGGTCGCCATAATGACGCCGCAGGATAAGGTCACGTGGGGGGCGTCACGTTGTGTGGTGACGCGGCAGTGATGCTGCAATCTAATAATGCACGTCGCGTGATGACGCGACAATAGGGCTGTATTGTAATACACGGGAAGCGGAGTCAGGTGGGGGCGTAACGTCGCGTGATGATGCGACGGTAACGCTATGGGCTTGTGATGCATAGATAGAGACAATCACATGGGAGCGTAACGTTGCGTGGTGACGCGGCGTGCTCCTAAACTGTCACATGACCATTGCATTATCACGCTTTCACATGACAGTTTAGGAGCACGCCGCGTCACCACGCAACGTTACGCTCCCATGTGAGTTAATTCTTTTTCGAGTTTTCGCCAAATATACTCTGAGATCAACTTTTTCATCATCTTGATTGCAATTATTATACTTGCAGTCCTTGTGATGCAATGGACAGTGCATTTTCATGAGCAATCTCTAAAATATTCCATATGACCCTATTTTGGGACTAATTTGGTTGTCTTTGGCTGCATTAGAGACCTTCTGGAGAACAAATTAGTGAACCTGATTTTTATTCCCATTGGTTCCAATAGGAGTCGGAATCAACTGTCCATATTCATAATCCCAATTTGAACCCGAATATTCCAGTAATCGCTCACTAATTCTTGCCACTTTGTATTTCTCGTATGTTTATTTACAGCTGCTAAGCATATACTGTAAACATATTTTACGTAGTGTTGGAGTAGTGTTACATTGTAGCGTTACTGTCAGGGGGTTAAAGGTCACCAAAAGTCAGCTGCTTTCAGTGCAAGGACTAGTATAGACCTAATATTCCTTGATGGACTGCAGACCACTATTACTTTACCTTGCTTCAGCTCTTGCTTTCTATAATAGCATGTTGTCAGGGTTGTAGCTTTACTTGCTCTTTAAAATTAATAGCCAACAAGCAGCTATTGTGACCTGCCTGGCACTGTATAAGACTGCCAATGTTCGAAATACAATAGCTACTGTGTGTTAAAGGCAGTGAAGCAGATAAGGCCTTAAACAAAACATTGCCACAGACACATTTTGCCTTAAGGTAGAATTTCTGTACTGAAGCCAGATGCAATTTCATTCCACAATATTGCTAGATACAAGAAAAGCTTTGGCATCTTTTCCTGTAACATAAAGGAACTAATGAGTCTACAACTACAGAGATAATATCTTTTTTCTGGGCCACTTAACAAGATCTCATATCATTAATCTTCCTTACAATGGCATCATGGTTGGAAAAAGTACCATTGAGCAAACTGACTTGAACTGACAGATTCAAAATGTGAATAATATACTTCTGTGTGTATGAATATAGTATTCTCATATTTTTGTACTGAGTTTAATGCAACGAGATTTTCACTAAAGCCTCGGAAGTTGATTTATTGAATAGTCCATGCATGTATAAGATATTAAGATTTTTACATATTTTTCATTAACTCTGTGAGAACAGCGAGATCAATGAGTTTTTACCTTGTGTAGTTCTTGAGAATGGTACATAAAATAAATATGTAAGTATATCAGTCAGCTCTAGAGAACTAAAAAAAAAGCTCACTGAGTTTGAAATCTGGAGAAACTGTGAAAAATGTTTTCACTTGAAGAAGGAGTACTTCTGTATTTTCTTTGTTTGATTTGAATTGAAACTTTGGACCCACCAGTGGAAGCCATCATGTATCACAAGCCATATGATGCTGTATCCAAACACTGTGGCTATAACATCATATTGTCAGATACAGTCAGATAGCACTGTCAATTTTATAATTTGACTATGCTGAAATCTGATATACAGTGTCAACACCTATTGGATGGCAGCATTCTTTCAAATCAATGTACGACTTTTCAACAAGTCTGTAAAACAATGATTGGGGATAAGAAACCAAGCCAGAATCCATACACGGACAGCTGTTTCGGGGGTTTGCTCCTCATTAATGTGCAATAGGTTTCTGGCTTGGCTGGTGAGAGGCCTGTGACATGGGTCAAGAGGGGTGTCGTCTCTCCTTAAGGAAAACACCCAAGAGTTAGCATGAAAGTGAAGGAAAATGTGTGAATTACATGGTATATCATAGATTAATGGAGGTCACATAAGAAAGTGATTTAAAAGCTGCTTAACTGTGTGCTACTAGGACTGTGGTCATTTTAGACTGGTAAACCTATGAATCCAGATCTCCCTGTAATATTAAAAAAAATGTTTTGGAGTGTTTTGTATAAATAATACATATATTCTATTTTTCTTTCATATGTAATATTCTATTAACCCTTTGCAATCCAATTTTGGATTCAGGGTTTTCCTAGGGGGCTTTCTCATTCTGCCATTATACAATGGCGCCATCTGCTGGCTAGAGCCAGTACTGTGGCATAGGACATGCTGGAGAGGCCCGCAACAACAGAGCGGCCAGTAATATACAGTAAGAATACCCTGTCGGACGTCTTCTGACATAGGAGCTGTACAGCCTTCAATTAGAATGTCTTTAGACGTCAGACAGTGGATTAGAAAGGGTTAACCTTGCAGTGCTTTAAATTTTTAAATTACTCGGTTGTCCAAGGTGTAATATTGATTTACTTGTAGAGATCTATTTTAGTTGCAGGTTGAGTGTGAATGATGCTCCTTGCTGTATAGAATATAACATAAGGCAACACATCGTCAAAGGGTTAAATGGGTATTTTCAAAGTTTTCACCCAACTGCTGAATGGGTAAAAACTGATTGATCATTGGGGGTCGGACTGTTGGAACTCCTACCAATCTTGAGAATGGGAGATCCATACCATCCCCCCATATTTCATAATGCAGGATTGAATCTCACTATTTCCGTAACATAGCAGCAAATGGGCCACTGGTTGTGCATTTTCGACCACGGTTCCATTCATTTCAATAGGGTAGGCAGAGAAAGCTGAGTACAAAGCACTCGGCTATTTCCATAAGCCCCAATGAAATGAATGAGTCGTGCATGTGTTATCAGCAGCCTAATCACTGCTGCATTATGGAAAAAGGGAGAAGCAACCCTGCATTGTGAAATAGAGTGGACATGGGTCTCCCCATTCTTGGGATTGGTGGGGGTCCAACCACTGTGTCCCATCAGTTTTGAAAATAGTCTTGCACTCTATAATACCCATTTAAATGCTGCAGTGCCCACAAAGCATGTAAGAGTTTGCAAACTATATGCAAGTTATTAGCAAGCATTAGCATTCATATATAATATGGTCTTATTTGTTTTCTTTAACAGTTTTCCTTTAAGTATTTTTCTATCATTTTTCCCCTGCAGATTTATAGATCTGAACAGAAGGAGGCAGGTTCTGTCCTCAAAGTTTTATTCTAAAATACATTCTGTCAGTTCAATAATAAGGTCTCACCTTCTGTTGTAAATCTTTGGCATCTTTAAACACCTTCATCTTCTTAGCACTTGCAAGGTCTTGCTGGAAACAGATGAAAGACTGTGTTCCTGACTAAAGTGTGAAGAATTTATCTCTTTGACCCTATATGCCTACTTGTGGGGTAGGTTAAGCTTGTATTTTCTTTTGTTCCTTGGTCTATGAGATAGAAAATAGCGTGAGAACATTAAAATGCTTCAAAATGGAAGCATTTTATACACTTACTTTTTAGCATTGCCTATTCTAATGAGAATACCTGAATAACAATATAGTTATTAGGCTCAGATTTTTATAATTGGGTGTTAAAGCATACCAAATGAATATAATGGAACAAGTGATGCCATGAAAGTGTAGGTCTGATGAAACAAAATTAACATTGCATTTGGGCAGCATGATTCACAGACAAATCTAGCATTGGCTTCTATTAAAATTACAGTTTTCGACTTGCAGACACAGAAATGTTATTATGCTTGAAGGACATGCCCTCCATTAGTTCTTTTCTTGCTGATGAAGTGTGCACAGTTCTTTCTCACTGGTTTTTATTAGGCCCCCTACTCCCGACTGTTAGGTATTTGAGGAAAGAACTATGTTTTTTTGCAAGCACATCATCATATTTTATTATACTTTTTGCGCCTGTAAGGCAGGTTAATTTGCACGTAGCAAACAAAGATGCACCAATTGAAATGGCTAATTAGTCTAATGAGTTCCAGATGTGTTTTTCCTAGGCAATTTTACAGTGTTTTGTGTGCATTTGTGCATCCCCATTGACTTCTATGTGGACAGGGTGACAAAAAAGCACAATTCTGGTGTATTGTTTTTTTTTTTTGCTGGCATTTAATATGTGGAATAAGTATTTCATTGTTTTGATAGACTGGACTTTTGCAGATGCGGCAGTTTTCAATTCTGAATAGGGGAAAAGTTTTTTTTCTAACTTATTGAACTTTTAGTATCCTTTACTTTTTTTAACAATAAAAATCTTTCTAGTCTGCTTATTTTTTACTTTGCTTTCTTTCAGTCCCCATAGGGGACTTAAACTTACAAAGTTTTTAACGCTTATGCCATATACTGCAATTCTTCAGTATTGCAGTATATGCTATTTACCAGCATTCTATTAGGACAGGCCATGGGCAGAAGGCCCTCAGCTGCAATGACATTAGAAACAGCACCTAACAATTGCACCTTAGGATTTTGTTTGGGACCCCCAAAATCAGATAAGGGCATGTAAATGCCACTGTCAGAATTGACAGCAGCACGTAAAGGGTTAACAGCCATATTCAGTGACAGTGCTTATCGCGATTGTGGGGGCGAGTGTCAGCTGTAAAAGACAGTCAGTATCCACCATATAAGGAGTGGGATCGATCCCTCTCAACACAAACCCAGAAGCAGGGGGTCATACATGTACACTTCAAAGCATTAAGGGTGGCTTCACAAGAGCGTGTTTTTGTGCGTGCATAGGTGCGTACATAAGTGTGCACCCATGTACTTGCAATAACACGCGTGAATGCAGGTCCGTGCAATATTTTCAATGGAGCCGCGGTTGCTGCCGGCGGCTCCATCGAAAAGAATGGTCTGCCGGCACTCCTGCATTGTTTTTCAGGGAAGGGCTTTACATATAAGCCCTTCCCAGAAAAACGAAAATTTTAGTGTAAAAAAAAACAAACTAAAAAATAAACTTATCCTCCACCACTACCGTGTTCCCCACGGGGATGAAGAACAAATCTGCCGCATGTGGCAGATGTTTCCTTCATCCCTGCTACTAAAAATAATTTCCTGCTGCTACATCTGCCACATCTGTGACAGATGCAGCAGAGGAATTCTTCAATTCTCTACCGCAGCTGTCACACATGTTCCCAAATGAATGACGGGCGAGAGCTGCCTGTGATTGGCTGAGCACCTCAGTCAATCACATTCCGCTCTTTCAGCAGGTGGGGATTTTAAATCCTCGCCTGCTGATAAATCAGCACCACAGAGCAGGAAACAGCAGGAGAAGATGCGGCTGGGCCCCGGCAGCTTAAGCAAGTCGAGTATCATTTTTTTTTTTTCGTTTTTAACAGCACTTTTACTGGATTCTCATGGAAGGGCTTATATTGAAAGCCCTTTCCTGAAGTCAATTGACAGGATGCCAGCAGCAGAATCCTCTACCGCAGCTGACATGTGTGACAGCTGCGGTAGAGAATTGAAGAATTCCTCTGCTGCATCTGTCACAGATGTGGCAGATGTAGCAGCAGGAAATTATTTTTACTAGCAGGGATGAAGGAAACATCTGCCGCATGTGGCAGATGTGTTCTTCATTTCCGCAGGGGTCACGGCAGCGGCAGACAGGTAAGTTGATTTTTTATTTATTTTTTTTTTTACCCCCAAATTTTTGCTTTTCAGGGAAGGGCTTATATGTAAACCCTTTCCTGAAAAACAATGCAGGGGTTCCGGCAGACCATTGGCTCTATTGAAAACAATGCATGTATTCACTATGGCGCACGCATGTCCTATCTTTGCAGGCACACGCCTTTAAAGCATGGACATGTGCACACACCATAGTGAATGCATTGGGGCTAATAGACGCACAAAATACACGCTCGTCTGGAGCCACCCTAAGGGGTTTATAGAGTTTTTAAAAATAAAAAGTTTTCACAGCAAAAGAATATTTATTTCATAAAAGTGGTTTTATATTACAAAAACTTTAAAAAATTGCAGATATACTACTTTGTTACAGTTGTAATGGTCCATATAATAAAGTTAACATGATATTTAAACATGGTAAACAATGTAAACATACACTTAACTAATAAAAGATATTTAAAATTTATATGTACCCCAAAACAATTTTTTTTTAAAACTATAAAAAAGCTGTGACATTACACAAGAATTAGCCAATCACATTTAAACTCATGTTAAATAGTAGTCAGTACACGGTTGCCATTATGTACAGTGGTTCTGATTTACCCCATATAAAGTTCAGCTCTTCAAGTAAAATTTTCTTGACAAAAGCCATAAAGAGCCTACAGCACATCAAAGGGATCTGATTGCTGAAGTTATCAGTCAGGAGAAGGGTACCAAAAATTTTCCAAGGCATTACATATACCATGGAACACAGAGGAGACGGTCATCAAAAAGTGGATTACATTTGGTACAACAGTGGCAAAACCAAGAACTGGATGTCCTTCAAAAATTGATGAAAAGGCCAGAAATTAATTGGTCCCTGGGGCTGCTAAGAGACCTACAGCAAAATTAAAGTAGCTGCAGTCCTTTCTGGCAAGTACTATTTTTGTAAGAATTGTGCTATATGTGACAAGAATTTTCTGCATTCTTCATGTGTCTGGGCTGTGAGATAGAGTGCCTCTTCTAACAAAGAAAAACATCCAAGTCCAGCTATGTTTTGCCAAAACCTACATCAAGTCTGACAAAAGTATGTGAGAGAATAAGTTATGGTCTGATGAGACTAAGGTAAAACTTTTTAGCCGTAATTCTATCAGGTATTTTTGGTGTAAAATCAACACTGCATACCATCAAAAGAACACCATACTCACAGTGAAGCATGGTGGAGGCAGTATTATGTTTTGGGACTCTTCTTTTGTTGCTGGAACTGGTGCTTTATTCAAGGCAGAGGGAGTTGTGAACAGTTCCAAATATCAGTCCATTTTGGCATAAAGCCTTCAGGCTTCTGCTAAAAAGCTGAAGATGAAGAGGAATTTTACCTTTTAGCAAGACAACAACCCAAAGCATAATCAAAGTGTTGGAATGGCCCAGCCAATGGAAAATCTGAGGGTTGAATTGAAGAGGGCTATACACACACAAGACAACTGACAAACAATAAATTGCCAGGCATTGATAGCATACTGGCTAAGATCCTTCTCAAAATCATACAGGAAAAACTAAGTTTCTTAGTCAAAGCAGAACTCCCTGATTCTCTCAAGGACAGGCACCAGCAACCATATTGCAAACTTGCAAGGGATCATGGAAAAAGCTGGAGAATATCAAAAGAATATCTACATGTGCTTCATCAACTACAGCAAAGCCTTTGGCTGCGTCAATCATGACAATGCATGGCATTCCATACAAGAGCTGTACAAATTGGCGAACTAGTCAAGTTGATAAAATCACTTTATACCAATAAGGAAGCCGCTGTGAGAACAAAGAATTGGGACACAGACTGGCTTTGAATCAGAAAAGGTGTCTAACAGGGCTGCATTCTCTCACCCTTCTTGTTTAACCTATATGTGGAAATAATCATGCAGAAAATGGACATAGACAAATTGAAAATAAGGGTGAAAATAGGTGGCAGAAACATCAACTAACTCTATTACATGGATGACACAACTCTGCTTGTTCATTTGATACAGGTGTTTACGTGCTGTTCACATTGAAAATTTTGAGGCTACTTTAGAGGAACCGAGGAATAAAATATGTATACACATAGAGGAGCATTACATTCTCCTCAGTCTGCATGTCCTGATGTCCAATCTCCTCACTTAGGACCTAAAGAATGCTTGTGCCAAATTTCACACTTACATGACACCGGGAAGTAACATTACATAAGGGTGCACTTACTTTTGCATTTAGCATTGAATAGTCAAGCTGTGGCTCCATTACTTTTCTAATTTAGGACCTAAATGATGCTTGTGCCAAATTTCATGCTTGTACAACACCAGGAAGTGACATTACATAAGGATGCACTTATTCTTGTAATTAGCATTGAATAATCGAGTAATGACCCATATTTATCTATTTAGGACGTAAAGATTGCTCCTGCCAAATTGCATGCTTGTGCAGCACCTTGAAGTTACATTATATAGGGGTGCACTTACTTTTGCAATTAGCATTGAATAATTGAGTTGTGACTAGAGATGAGCGAGCACCAAAATGCTCGGGTGCTCGTTATTCGGGACAAACTTTTCGCGATGCTCGAGGGTTCGTTTCGAGTAACGAACCCCATTGAAGTCAATGGGCGACCCGAGCATTTTTGTATTTCGCCGATGCTCGCTAAGGTTTCCTTGTGTGAAAATCTGGGCAATTCAAGAAAGTGATGGGAACGACACAGCAACGGATAGGTCAGGCGAGGGGCTACATGTTGGGCTGCATCTCAAGTTCACAGGTCCCACTATTAAGCCACAATAGCGGCAAGAGTGCCCCCCCCCCTCCCAAAAACTTTTACTTCTGAAAAGCCCTCATTAGCATGGCATACCTTAGCTAAGCACCACACTACCTCCAACAAAGCACAATCACTGCCTGCATGACACTCCACTGCCACTTCTCCTGTGTTACATGCTGCCCAACCGCCCCCCCTCCCCCCCACAGCACACACCAAAGTGTCCCTGCGCAGCCTTCAGCTGCCCTAATGCCTCACCACTCTCATGTCTATTTAGAAGTGCGTCTGCCATGAGGAGGAACCGCAGGCACACACTGCAGAGGTTGGCACGGCTAGGCAGCGACCGTCTTTAAAAGGGGCGGGGCGATAGCCCACAATGCTGTACAGAAGCAATGAGAAATAGAATCCTGTGCCACCGCCATCAGGAGCTGCACACGTGGGCATAGCAATGGGGAACCTATGTGTCACACACTATTCATTCTGTCAAGGTGTCTCTGCATGCCCCAGTCAGACCGGGCTTTTTAATTCATAGACACAGGCAGGTACAACTCCCTATTGTGAAGTCCCTGTCGACCGACAGCATGGGTGGCTTCCTGGAACCCACCGGCGGTACATAAAAATATCCCATTGCATTGCCCAACACAGCTGAGGTAGTAATGTCGTGCTTAATGCAGGTGGGCTTCGGCCCACACTGCATGCCCCAGTCTGACTGGGGTTCTTTACAAGTGGAAACAGATGCATTTATAATTCCCTGTGGACCCACAGCAGGGGTGGCTTCCTGGAACCCACCGGCGGTACATAAAAATATCCCATTGCATTGCCCAACACAGCTGAGGTAGTAATGTCGTGCTTAATGCAGATGGGCTTCGGCCCACACTGCATGCCCCAGTCTGACTGGGGTTCTTTACAAGTGGAAACAGATGCATTTATAATTCCCTGTGGACCCACAGCAGGGGTGGCTTCCTGGAACCCACCGGCGGTACATAAAAATATCCCATTGCATTGCCCAACACAGCTGAGGTAGTAATGTCGTGCTTAATGCAGGTGGGCTTCTGCCCACACTGCATGCCCCAGTCTGACTGGGGTTCTTTACAAGTGGAAACAGATGCATTTATAATTCCCTGTGGACCCACAGCAGGGGTGGGTGCCAGGAAGCCACCGGCGGTACATAGAAATATCCCATTGCATTGCCCAACACAGCTGAGGTAGTAATGTCGTGCTTAATGCAGGTGGGCTTCGGCCCACACTGCATGCCCCAGTCTGACTGGGGTTCTTTACAAGTGGAAACAGATGCATTTATAATTCCCTGTGGACCCACAGCAGGGGTGGGTGCAAGGAAGCCACCGGCGGTACATAGAAATATCCCATTGCATTGCCCAACACAGCTGAGGTAGTAATGTCGTGCTTAATGCAGGTGGGCTTCGGCCCACACTGCATGCCCCAGTCAGACTGGGGTTCTTTACAAGTGGACAGATGTAGGTTAAACTCCGTGTGCACCTACAGCAGGGGTGGCTCCCTGGAACCCACCGGCGATACACAAAAATATCCCATTGCATTGCCCAACACAGCGGATGTAACGTCAGCTGTAATGCAGGTGGGCTAAAAATTCATTTGATTACACTGTAGGCGAGGGCCCACAAAAATTGCTGTATCAACAGTACTAATGTACATCCAAAAAATTGGCCATGGCCAACCAAGAGGCCAGGTGAAACCCATTAATCGCTTTGGTTATTGTGGCTTAAGTGGTAACTAGGCCTGAAGGCAGCCCAGTTTAACGAAAAATTGGTTCAAGTTAAAGTTTCAACGCTTTTAAGAGCATTGAAACATATAAAAATTGTTTAGAAAAATTATGTTTGAGTGAGCCTTGTGGCCCTAAGAAAAATTGCCCATTCAGCGTGATTACGTGAGGTTTCAGGAGGAGGAGCAGGAGGAGGAGGAGGAATATTAGACACAGATTGATGAAGCAGAAATGTCCCCGTTTTGGATGGTGAGAGAGAACGTAGCTTCCATCCGCGGGTGCAGCCTACGTATTGCTTAGGTATCGCTGCTGTCCGCTGGTGGAGAAGAGAAGTCTGGGGAAATCCAGGCTTTGTTCATCTTGATGAGTGTAAGCCTGTCGGCACTGTCGGTTGACAGGTGGGTACGCTTATCCGTGATGATTCCCCCAGCCACACTAAACACACTCTCTGACATGACGCTAGCCGCAGGACAAGCAAGCACCTCCAGGGCATACAGCGCGACTTCAGGCCACGTGTCCAGCTTCGACACCCAGTAGTTGTAGGGGGCAGAGGCGTCACGGAGGATGGTCGTGCGATCGGCTACGTACTCCCTCACCATCCTTTTACAGTGCTCCCGCCGACTCAGCCTTGACTGGGGAGCGGTGACACAGTCTTGCTGGGGAGCCATAAAGCTGGCAAAGGCCTTGGAGAATGTTCCCCTGCCTGCGCTGTACATGCTGCCTGATCTCTGCGCCTCCCCTGCTACCTGGCCCTCGGAACTGCGCCTTCTGCCACTAGCGCTGTCGGATGGGAAGTTTACCATCAGTTTGTCCACCAGCGCACTGTGGTATAGCATCATTCTCGAACCCCTTTCCTCTTCGGGAATGAGAGTGCAAAGGCTCTCCTTATACCGTGGATCGAGCAGTGTGTACACCCAGTAATCCGTAGTGGCCAGAATGCGTGTAACGCGAGGGTCACGAGAAAGGCATCCTAACATGAAGTCGGCCATGTGTGCCAGGGTACCTGTACGCAACACATGGTTGTCCTCACTAGGAAGATCACTTTCAGGATCCTCCTCCTCCTCCTCTTCCTCCTCCTCAGGCCATACACGCTGAAAGGATGACAGCCCAGCAGCATGTGTACCCTCACCAGTGGGCCAAGCTGTCTCTTCCCCCTCCTCCTCATCCTCCTCATGCTCCTCCTCCCCCTTAAACGCACTGAGATATAGACAGGCGGGTGCTCTGACTATCCAGCGACATACTGTCTTCCCCCGACTCTGTTTCCGAGCGCAAAGCATCTGCCTTTATGCTTTGCAGGGAACTTCTCAAGATGCATAGCAGAGGAATGGTGACGCTAATGATTGCAGCATCGCCGCTCACCATTTGGGTAGACTCCTCAAATTTTCCAAGGACCTGGTAGATGGCTGCCAACCAGGGCCACTCTTCTGTAAATAATTGAGGAGGCTGACTCCCACTGCGCCGCGCAAGTTGGAGTTGGTATTCCACTATAGCTCTACGCTGCTCATAGAGTCTGGCCAACATGTGGAGCGTAGAGTTCCACTGTGTGGGCACGTCGCACAGCAGTCGGTGCACTAGCAGATTAAACCTATGTTGCAGTGTCCGCAGGGTGGCAGCGTGCGTGTGGGATTTGCGGAAATGTGCGCAGAGCTGGCGCACCTTTCCGAGTAGGTATGACAAGTGGGGGTAGCTTTTCAGAAAGCGCTGAACCACCAAATTAAAGACGTGGGCCAGGCATGGCACGTGCGGGAGGCTGCCGAGCTGCAGAGCCGCCACCAGCTTACGGCTGTTGTCACACACGACCATGCCCGGTTGGAGGCTCAGCGGCGCAAGCCAGTGGTCGGTCTGCTCTGTCAGACCCTGCAGCAGTTCGTGGGCCGTGTGCCTCTTCTCTCCTAAGCTGAGTAGTTTCAGCACGGCCTGCTGACGCTTGCCCACCGCTGTGCTGCCACGCCGCGTGACACCGACTGCTGGCGACGTGCTGCTGACACATCTTGATTGCGAGACAGAGGTTGCGTTGGAGGAGGAGGAGGAGGAGGAGGAGGAGGAAGGTGCTTTAGTGGAGGAAGCATACACCGCCGCAGATACCACCACCGAGCTGTGGCCCGCAATTCTGGGGGTGGGTAGGACGTGAGCGGTCCCAGGCTCTGACTCTGTCCCAGCCTCCACTAAATTCACCCAATGTGCCGTCAGGGAGATATAGTGGCCCTGCCCGCCTGTGCTTGTCCACGTGTCCGTTGTTAAGTGGACCTTGGCAGTAACCGCGTTGGTGAGGGCGCGTACAATGTTGCGGGAGACGTGGTCGTGCAGGGCTGGGACGGCACATCCGGAAAAGTAGTGGCGACTGGGAACCGAGTAGCGCGGGGCAGCCGCCGCCATCATGCTTTTGAAAGCCTCCGTTTCCACAAGCCTATACGGCAGCATCTCTAGGCTGATCAATTTTGCAATGTGCACGTTTAAAGCTTGAGCGTGCGGGTGCGTGGCGTCGTACTTGCGCTTGCGCTCAAACTGTGGCACTAGCGACGTCTGGACACTGCGCTGAGAGACATTGCTGGATGGGGCCGAGGACAGCGGAGGGGAGGGTGTGGGTGCAGGCCAGGAGACGGTAGTGCCTGTGTCCTCAGAGGGGGGTTGGATCTCAGTGGCAGGTTGGGGCACAGGGGGAGAGGCAGTGGTGCAAACCGGAGGCGGTGAACGGGCATCGTCCCACCTTGTGGGGTGCTTGGCCATCATATGCCTGCGCATGCTGTTGGTGGTGCCTCCCCAGCTGATCTTGGCGCGACAAAGGTTGCACACCACTGTTCGTCGGTCGTCAGGTGTCTCTGTGAAAAACTGCCAGACCTTTGAGCACCTTGACCTGTGCAGGGTGGCATGGCGCGAGGGGGCGCTTTGGGAAACAGTTGGTGGATTATTCGGTCTGGCCCTGCCTCTACCCCTGGCCACCGCACTGGCTCGGCCTGTGCCCACACCCTCACTTGGCCCTCCGCGTCCTCGGCCGCGTCCACGTCCTCTAAGCCTACCCCTACCCCTCAGCATGCTGTATTACCAGTGATTTGATTTCCCAGGCAGGAAATAAATTGGCGCAAGCCTGCAGGCCAAATATAATTTTTTGTCCTTTTTAGCAAAGGGAAGACCCCACTGCGTATATTCAATGAACAAGAAGTTTAATATCTGTGGTGTGGCCCTCAAAAAGTGTCACACAACTATAGTGTAGCAGAGTTATTAACTCTAGCAGAGCAGGTATTTGCCAGTCAGGAAAGACAATGGCGCAAGCCTGCAGTAAACCGTAGCTGGTTGCGTCTGATTTTTGTACGTTGTCCACGCAGCACACACGTACACGCAGACCTTAGGACTGACACAGGCAGGCCAAATATAATTTCTTTTCCTTTATTGCAAAGGGAAGGACCCACTGCGTATATTCAATGAACAATAACTTTTAGAACTGTAGTGTGGCCCTGAAAAAGTGACACACAACTTTAGTGTAGCAGAGTTATTAACTCTAGCAGAGCAGGTATTTGCCAGTCAGGAAAGACAATGGCGCAAGCCTGCAGTAAACCGTAGCTGGTTGCGTCTGATTTTTGTACGTTGTCCACGCAGCACACACGTACACGGAGACCTAAGGACTCACACAGGCAGGCCAAATATAATTTATTTTCCTTTATTGCAAAGGGAAGGACCCACTGCGTATATTCAATGAACAATAACTTTTAGAACTGTAGTGTGGCCCTGAAAAAGTGACACACAACTTTAGTGTAGCAGAGTTATTAACTCTAGCAGAGCAGGTATTTGCCAGTCAGGAAAGACAATGGCGCAAGCCTGCAGTAAACCGTAGCTGGTTGCGTCTGATTTTTGTACGTTGTCCACGCAGCACACACGTACACGGAGACCTTAGGACTGACACAGGCAGGCCAAATATAATTTTTTGTCCTTTTTAGCAAAGGGAAGGACCCACTGCGTATATTCAATGAACAATAACTGTGTTGTGGCCCTGCCTACACAATTCGGTCCCTGTAGTATCAATGGAGGGTGCAATGCTCTGCACAGACGATTTTTAGAAGAAAAAAAAAAATGCAACACTGCTAACAGCAGCCAGCACAGTACTGCACACGCTTAAATTTGGCCCTAGAAAGGACCGTTGAGGTTCTTGAAGGCTACACTCACTCCTAACACTCTCCCTGCCTATGCACCACTACTGTCCCTAATGCCGGGTGCAATGCTCTGCACTGCCGATTTTGAGAAAAAAAAAAACACTGCTAGCAGCAGCCTGCACACAGGTAGATGTGGCCCTAAGAAGGACCTTTGGGGTTCTTGAAGCCTACACTGACTCCTAACGCTCTCCCTACAGCAGCACCAGCACGATAGTACTTTCCCTCAGCTAAGTCACAAGGCATGTGTGGCGAGCCGCGGGAGGGGCCGACTTTTATACTCGGGTGACATCTGATCGCCCCAGCCACTCACAGCAGGGGGGTGGTATAGGGCTTGAACGTCACAGGGGGAAGTTGTAATGCCTTCCCTGTCTTTCAATTGGCCAGAAAAGCGCGCTAACGTCTCAGAGAGGAAACTGAAAGTAACCAGAACACCGCGTGGTGCTCGTTACCAGTAACGAGCATCCCGAACACCCTAATATTCGCACGAATATCAAGCTCGGACGAGTACGTTCGCTCATCTCTAGTTGTGACCCATTACTTTTCTTATTTAGGACCTAATGAAGGGTCATGCCAAATTTCACGCTTGCATGACACCTGGAAGTTGTATTTCATGGGGGTGCACCTACATTTGCAATTAGCATTGAACAATTGAGTTGTGACCTCTTTACTTTTTCTATTTAGTACCTAAAGAATGCTTGTGCCAAATTTCACACTTGCATGACACCAGTAAGTTACATTATATAGGGGTGCACTTATTTTTGCATTAGCATTTAATATTTTAGTTGAGACCCCTTTACTTTTCTTATTTAGGACCTTACTTACCCTCTTTAGGACCTAAAGAATGCTTGTGCCAAATTAGAATTTTCATATCCATTGTATGTATTGCTTTGTAATGGAAAAAAGGTTTTATTTTGCTGCATTTAAAAGATCCGTAACTTTCTAATTTTTCTGTCTATGTGGCAGCATGTAGTCTTATTTCTTGTATAACATCATAGTTTTTAAAAGTGTTTTAAAAAATTGTTTTGGTACCGTATTAGCCAGTAGAGCAAAATGGGATTGATCTCAGTAAGAGAAACTAAATAATCCAGTAGATATACCATTTAATGGATAACAAAATATATATACATATCAAGATCTCTAATATACTTTATTCTAGTATGAAGCCTTTTTAAATGGTTATTATTGTGCTTTGAGTGTCAAAGATGGTTATAAACTTATACTCCCAAATTCTTCTATGACGTTGGCCACCATGGATGTGGAATCCTTATATTCCAACATCCCACAATTGAAGCCAATGGGATTGCCTCTGAATCTGTGTTACAACACACAAGGAGAATCCTCGCACACAACTATTTCTTTTTTGGCAAAGCAATATACCTTCAACTCACCAGAACCACCATGGGCAGTAAAATGGCACCATAATATGCCAACCTTATGTCACTGGAGTGTGACTTCCTGCTCCATTAAACCAATGGCCTATTTGCACTACATTGATGACATCATAATCCGCTAGACCAACTTTGAACAAAAATTAATAAAATTCCATGAGAAATTCCTGCATCCCAATTGAAGATCCAATCACCAGAGCCACCAAAATACCCAAAAGCCATCTATTCCAATACACAGAGAAGGAAGAAAATGATTGTGTACCACTATTAGTCACTTACAATTCACAGCTAGTACTAATGAAAACTAAAGAAACTTCATCACACCCTACATAGGAACGACTATCTGAAAACCATATTCCTGGACATTACTCACTTATCCTATAGGCAACCTCCAAATTTGAAGAGCTTCATAATCAGGAGTGCATTGCCCTCCGACAGACAAAAGGGAACTTTTCCCTGCAATGTTCGGACCTGCAAAACCTGCTCACATATACTGACCACAGACAAGATACAAACCCTAAATGCCCAACGGGCCTATAAAATCCCTGGGACATTCACATGTTCCACGTCCAATATTGTGTACCTGATTCTGTGCAGTAAATGTCCTATTGAGGAGTGTTATGTTGGCAAAACAGGATAAAAACTTAAAACAAGGGGGCGTGGCCGAACCACCATAGTGAAAGGTAACATAGCAGGAGAGCTCAGCTGGAAAAGAAACAAATCAGTGTTTTAAACGCAGTCTTCCAAGCACCCAGAACACTCCGGACCCTTGTAAGATCTCCAGGGAACAGAAGAAGCAAGAAAAAGCACTGCAGCTCAGAAAAGATCCCGGAGAAAGAAAGCCACAGGAGAGGCCTAACTGGGCCTTCCAAACAGGGAATTACATTTCTGGTCACCTGTAGCCGCAGCAGACTGCAGCACTCCAGCAAACAATCGGAGCATAGCACTACACAAAGGACTCTCTCGGCACACTCACCCAACATCCTTGGTTAGCAAAAGCAGGGATTCCCTGCTAAAGTAGGTGTGAGAAGAGTGGAGATCTCCCCGGATACAGCGGCAGCTGCCGAGACTAGACAGCAATACACAAGTAAGCCGTGGATTCCCCTGTACTCACTCTCATGCCGGCTGCAGCAGTCAGGAGCTGATAGGAGCTCCAGCTTCTTTAAAGAGCCCTTGGTTCTTATAGGGGCTGAATAGCTCTTCAAATCAGAGGCTTGAGATCTTTCCTGGGGAGGATTTAGTTCTGCCACAGTGAGTACTACCTCAAGCAGACATCCCTAGTGAAACTCCATATATGCACCCTGCAAATAACTGCTTGGGAGGGAGCTCTCTTCCAGAGTTTGAAGATCTCTCCCTGGAGGGTGGTAGACCACAATCCCACATGCCATATCCATATGTGCACTTTCCTACTCGCACAAACCTACCTTGAACACACTAAGGGACCCAAATTTCTCCTTACATCGGAGACTGGCGACTTCACCAAGGGAGAAGGGAAACACTAGCTAAGTGAGTATAAACTCTCTATACCACGCTAGAGACATTTTTTCTCTAAAAAACAGCAAGCATAAACTCAAACAACAAACTGAACCTGCTTTCTCACTGAGACGTGTTTCTAACCATTTTGTGTGATTAAGCACCCCCCCCGATTGTGGCGAATCACAACTTCCCCACTTTAGCTGAATACACTTCCGCAAAGAATTTCATATTGTGCACCCAGACAAGAGCTCTGTAGCCCATTCCGCGCAAAGACTTAAATTTGACATCTAGCACAATAATTTCTATCTAGAGACAATTTGGGTTACAGTTTACTATCCTCTAAACCATACCTAACTTGTGTGCCCTGCGCAGTGGTGATGGTAATAGCCAAGTAATACAATGGTTAAGCCAGGCAACGAAAGAGGAAACCATACTGCCAGGCAGCAATCTACCACTAAGAGCCAAGCTGATATGCAATGTTTCTTAAAAAAGAGAGGCGCCCACTCTCCAGCGGTAGCCTTGAATAGGATGCCACCACAGACAAACCAGGATGATACCCAAGCAGACTCGGACATAGATAGCGATAACGATCTGGATCAAAGTAACTCCCAGAGATCAAACATATATAAAGAATTTCTCAAAAAGGCTCTTGCAGAAGCAGTACAGCCTGTTCTTACAGAGCTAAATGATATAAAAACAGAAATCCAGCATATAGGCAAAAGAGTGAAGGAGCTGGGGAACACTTATTCTAATATTATCCCTTAAACCAATGTTCTTTGAACCAGTGCTTGAGGGGGTTCAAAGAAGGGCAACTAAACTAATACTGGAATACCCAGAAAGGCTATCCAAATTGGGATTATTTACCCTGGAAAAAAGACGGCTAAGGGGTAATCAAATAACTATGTATAAATACATAAAGGAACAATACAGGGATCTCTCCCATGATCTGTTTACACCCAGGACTGCGACAGTAATGAGAGGGCATCCGCTACGTCTAGAAGAAAGCAGGTTTCATTGCCAACACAGAAAAGGGTTCTTTACTGTAGGAGCAGTGAGACTGTGGAGCTCTCTGCCTGAGGATGTGGTGATGGCAAAATCCATAGAGGAGTTTAAAAGGGGACTAGATGTCTTTCTAGAGAGGAAGGATATTACAGGATATAAATCTTAGGTTAATTGTTAATCCGGGTATACAGGCAGGTAGGAACTGTTAGAGGTTGATCCAGGGATTAGTTTGATTGCCCTTACGGAGTCGGGAAGGAATTTTCCCCCAAATGGGCTAATTGGCTCCTGCCTCTTGGGGATTTTTGCCTTCCTCTGGATCAACAACATAGGAGGATAAACAGGCTGAATTAGATGGACATTGTCTTCATTCGGCCTTACATGCTATGTTACATACTTACATACTATGTATGTAATGTTATCTCTGACCATATGATGAAGCAAAGAGACCAAATTGACAGAACACTGTTGTTAAAAGAGGATCAAGAAAACAGGAGTCGGAGGCGTAATATAAGAATCAAAGGACTCCCAGAATCCCACGCACCAGATAGGCTCAGAGATATGGCTTCAACTATATTCACAGATCTCTTAGGCAAAGAAAGGGCCAGCTTAATTATTATCGAAAGAATTTATAGAGCAGTTCGTCCCAAACCAAAAACGGGCGAACCTCCGCATGATATTATCTGCGGACTCCTCTCCTTTAATGACACACAAGCAATGCTATTATCTGCTAGAGATAAAGACCATCTAAGCTATCAAGACTCAGCCATTCAGATGTATCAAGTCTTGGCTCCCTCCACCTTAGCTAAAAGACGACAGCTAAGACCCCTCTTGGAAGCCCTAAGAGCCAAAAATCTGCAATACGCCTGGATGTTCCCTTTTGGGCTGATTATACATAATTATAATAAACATATCATTATAGATACGCCTGCAGACCTAGAAAGAGCTTGGCCAATCCTAGGTATAACACCAATGCAGATCTCTTCTTGGATGCCACTGGGGGAGAAGGAGTCAATCCCTAGCCTAGAAGCGCAGACACCCTGGAGGGCAGTATCTCGCTCCAAAACATAGAAGATCTCGAACCAAGCTGGACTTTCCACATCGTGAACCCGAGCTGCCGCCAACCCAACAGGAAACTTGATGGGACACTAGTTAGATGTTGCAGTAGGGGGATGGATTGTCTTTCTATTGTGGAGGCCTGTCAGATCTTATGACAGAGCAACACGATCAAAGCGACGGAGAGACTTATGTCACTCTGCTACCTTTGTTGCATCTGTTCTCTCTTTCCAATTATTCTCGTTGCAGTTGTAGGATCAAGAAACGAACTGATAGAGGACTCTAGCTTGACCAAGATCGCTCATGTCAGCGATGACTGGTGAAACAGGTTAGCAGATCCCAAGTTTGAGATATTTTTCAAAGAAAACTTACAATCTACAGATAAATACCCACTAGTGTGGGAACACATAAAGCGTATATCAGATGCATTCTCATTGCTATAGGATCTGCACAGAAAAATGTAGACATAAAGAAATAGAAGAATTACTGACCCAAATCTCAAATTTGGAACAGCTATCGAAACAAAAAAAGTAAAAGAAGCCCAATACAAACTAGTGGAACTAAGGGGAAGACAGAAAGACATCCTAAATAGAGATGAGCGAACCTACTCGGCCATGCCCCTTTTTCGCCCGAGTATCGCGATTTTCGAGTACTTCCGCACTCGGGCGAAAAGATTCAGGGGGCGCCGTGGTTGAGTGGGGGGTTGCAGCTGGGAGTGGGGGGGAGAGGCAGAGAGAGAGGGCTCCCCCCTGTTCCCCGCTGCTACCCCCCGCGCCGCCACGCCTTCCCCCGCCCCCCGACGCCCCCCGAATTTTTTCACCCGAGTACTGAAGTACTCGAAAATAGCGGTACTCGATCGAGTAATTATTCGAAATGAGTAGGTTCGCTCATCTCTAATCCTAAATAATAAATTTGCGAAATCTCTCTTATACTCTAAACACCAACTTTATGTACATGGTAGCAAAGTGCTTCAGCCAATCACAATCAGAGCTACCAGCAGGCGGGGCTCGATTGAAAGCAATGCGTGCATTCCCAATGGTGCACGCATATACTATCTTTGCAAGCACGCACCTGCAAAGTACGGACATGTTAACACACCATAGGGAATGCATTGTTGTAAATACAAGCGTGTTTTTGTGCGTGCGTATGAACCCAACCTGAAGGACAGAGCAGGATGGAGGATAGAAAACCTTTACGTTTCTCTTACAAATTTATACCCCATGTCAGAACAAAACCAGAGCAGAGAATAGATCCCTAAACTCCCTTAAGCTATAAACAACACCCCCAAAATTAATTCAGACCCTTGACAGACTACCAGAATTAATTCAGACCTTAGAACAGATCCTTAAAAGGTTTTCAAAGCCTATGCAAAAAGCTATTTTTATATTTGATCAATTTTAGTACTTATTTAACATAATTGTTTGATGCTATCCTTTAATATGAATCTTTTAATGACATTTATGATATATGTTTTATAGCTTTTTCTTCATATTGCTCTTTAATACATTTCATATTTTTTAATTATGTGTATATATGTATTTTTTGTAAACCTGGTGAAGGGTTATCTAAACACTTCAGTTCATTAATTTTAATACACCACAAATAAAGCAAATAAACATGCTTTGTACTCATACTTATTGGGCACATTTTCTATTCAAAATGCAACAGGTTTTTCTGGTGCAAATTACACCAGAAGTAATTGTCTTACATGCTCTGTGCCGCACTTAGGGTGCGTTCCCACGAACGTATATCGGCTCGGTTTTCACGCCGAGCCGATATACGTTGTCTTCATGTGCAGGGGGGGAGGCTGGAAGAGCCCAGGAGCAGAAACTCAGCTCCTGCCCCCTCTCTGCCTCCTCTCCACCCCTCTGCACTATTTGCAATGGGGAGAGGCGGAACGGGGGCGGGGCTAATTCCCGAAACTTAGCCCCGCCCCCGTTCCGCCTCCTCTCATTGCAAATAGTGCAGAGGGGCGGAGAGGAGGCAGAGAGGGGGCGGGAGCTCAGTTCCTGCTCCTGGGCTCTTCCATCCTCCCCCCTCTGCACACGAGGACAACGTATATCGGCTCGGCGTGAAAACCGAGCCGATATACGTTTGTGTGAATGCACCCTCACTATGCGTTTTTAGACACTTTCAAACATTTTTACTAATTTGTCTGGAAAATCGGCGTGGCAAGAATTACACCACAAATTTTGCCCAAAGTGCTGAGAATTGTGCCAAAATGTTGTTACAATATTTGACATAGACTAAGCCAACTAATAGGTGTAAAAATTTAACAGATGTATCATTTGGCAGAGTCACTATGATAAATCTGGCATTTTTAAAGACTGTGTTGTCCAAGTTTGCACTAAGGCAGTTAAACTAGTAATGACCACTTGTCTGTATGTTTGTGTTTGAGTGCTTCTCATGCTCCGCCCCTGGTAACATCATCGCTCCGCCTCCTGGTAATGCCATCAAAGTTCCTACCACATATATAAATAATAGAGCCTGACTGACAGAAGAACAACACAGTTAGGGCTCTTGGAGGGGGAGGACAAAAATAACAAAATGAAAATAAAACTAAGCTGTTATTATCTCAGAAGACACAACTGAGCAGTCCTGACACAACACACTGATCTACCTCCACCACAGAGATCCAGTGGGCTAAAGGACTTGTGGTGATGTCACAGCTGTGGGAAGAGCCAAGCTGTATGTGTGGTGTGTGGGGATCACAATGCATGTACCATGTAGCAGAGCTGTGTGGCGCAATGCACCACCAGAAACACTGGGATTATAATTTCCTACACAACTCAGCAGACCGGACAGACCACACTGACCTACCTCCACCACAGAGATCCGGTTGGCTAAAGGACCTGTGGTGATGTCACTGCTGTGGGAGGAGCCAAGCTATGTTTGTCTTGTTTGTGAATCAAGCTGCTGTATGTATGATGTGCCACCTGAAGCACTGCTACTATAATGTCCTAATAATTACTAGTATTATTAAGTAAGCCTCAGTTCTTTCAAATTAATGGAGCCCTGAATACTTTGAGGGACGTTTTGTGAGGTAAAGAAGCAGCCAAATCGGACGTAGCCTATGGATTTTGGTGCAGAGTTTACAACAGCTAGTAGTGCATCATGTGGCCTACTCCATCCCATGTGAAATGTCCCTAAAACATTCTCTCATCAAAGTATCCACTCTTAGCGGATGATCACAGTATTTATTTATCTGAATAAAGAAATTTATATTCCCTTGTTCATTCCCACAAAAATTAATGATTTGGGTGGCGTATTGAAATTAAGGAGCTATAGTGAGCCTGAAATGTTGCCAAATTTTTTTTTTAAAAAAAGGTATAATTTTTGAATATTCACCCTGCAATACTACACCTTTCTGAACTGATGTTAATGCTAATAATATTTTCAAAAGTAGCTGTACAACAGTTATCTATATATATAAAATTGAATGTATGCGTGTCTGTCTGCGTGTCTGTCTGTCTGTCCTTTATGCGCTACTACACCATTCATCCGATCGCCATGAAACTTTGGGAATTTGTTGAGTGCACTCCTGGGAAGATTATAGGCATAGTGCAAGTATCCTATGATAAATGGCGAGCGTGCGAACGTTGCCGACAGTTATGCCCCCCCACGTAGATCGTTCGATTTCCAACATTGCCACTAATTCTCTCACTTCCCGATAGCGCAGAAACATAAAATTTGGCATGAGCATTGATTATGTCATAAATATTCAATTCTAGCGCAAAAGAACTAGCGTCCAAATTTTACGTACGGAATCTAATTCTCTCACTTTCCAATGTCACAGAAACTTGAAATTTGGCACGAGCATTAATTATGTCATAAATAGGAAAAGGTAATGGGTCCCAACTCGATTATTTAATTCTAAGCGCCAAAGAATTAGCGTCCAAATTTTACGTACGGAATCTAATTTTCTCATTTCCCGATGTCATAAAAACTTGAAATTTGGCACGAGCATTGATTATGTCATAAATAGGAAAAGTTCAAGGGTCCCAACTCGATTATTCAATTCTAAGCACCAAAGAATTAGCATCCAAATTTTACGTACGGAATCTAATTTTCTCACTTCCCATGTCGTAGAAACTTGAAATTTGGCACGAGCATTCATTATGTCATAAATAGGAAAAGTTAATGGGTCCCAACTCGATTATTCAATTCTATGCGCCAAAGAATTAGCGTCCAAATTTTACGTACGGAATCTAATTTTCTTGCTTCCCAATATCATAGAAACTTGAAATTTGGCACGAGCATTGATTATGACATAAATAGGAAAAGTTAATGGGTCCCAACTTGATTATTCAATTCTAAGCGCAAAAGAATTAGCGTCCAAATTTTACGTACGGAATCTAATTCTCTCACTTCCTGATGTCATATATATATATATATATATATATATATATATATATATATATATATATATAAATGAATGACTGTCTGTCTGTTCTTTATGCATTACTACACCATTCATATAATCGCCATGAAACTTTTGGAAGTTGTTGAGTACACTCCTCCGAAGATTACTGGCATAGTACATCTATCCTACGATAGGTGGCGCGCATGCGAGCATCGTCGACAGTTATGCCCCCCAGAAAAAGATCGTTTGATTTCCATCTCAAGCACGAAAGCAAAAGGCATTACAAGCAACGGGATGCGTGTTCAACTACAAAATGATGCATCCGCCGAACGTTTCGCAAGACAATTGCTGGATATTGAGAATCCTGAGGTAAAATGAAAGCTGTGCTGTGATTGGTTGCTATATATTATACTGCTGAGGTAACTTGAAAGCTGCGCTGTGATTGGTTGTTATCTAGATATATAAAAACGAATGTATGTATGTAAGTCTGTCTTCGCAGCAACGCGCGACGGGTAAGCTAGTGTTGTAATAAAATTAATTAAATTAAAAGCGCTTTGTTGGCACCAGTTTGAACATTTTGAAAATATGAATTTTCACCCATGGCAGTATCTTAGGTTTAATACAATTTGTCAGGAATCAAACCTCCTGCACTCCAGTCGATAGTCACTACTGAGCCATCCAGCCTGTGGACAGATCCCCTGCATGATTCTCAGCCTTCTTCCCAGATCCTAGTTATCTAGTTTCTGCCTCCTAGTCCTGACCCTGCCTCTGTTCCTGATTAGACTCATTATAAAAGCCTGATGCTGCTACTGCACCAGCATGTGAGTATTTTGATCCACTAGTCATTGATCAAGCTCCACTTCCACCTGCTCCTTTGCTATTCAACTAAGACCTTCTGATATCAACCCCTGCCTTCCCTTCTGATAATGCTACCCACCCCCTCCGTTTGTACTGTGACACTGAACTCTTCTGATACCGACATCTATCTTACCTCCTGGCAACGCGACCCATCTCCTCAATTTGTACTGCAAACAAAACCTCCTGTTACTGACTCCTGGCTTGTCCCTGACTACCCTCTTCAGATCTGCGACTACTACACCTGAGTCTCCAACCCAGTGGCTGATACTGCTGCACAATTACTTCAAGCATAAGATGTATCTGGTGTGCTGTCCTGCTCTTTACTTGTGGTATGAGTCTTGTGAGCTGTCCTCCTGTAATGCATCTCGTACAGCAGATGTGCAAGTGCAAACAACTAGTGTCCCCAGTCTGGTTCTGGATGAAGATCCCCCAATTGAGAACCATTACCATAGATAATATAATATGGTATTATATGCTCTGTGTTTAATCACAGCTATTATACCAGTCTCAATAGGAATGAATGGAAAACAAAGGAAAATATAGATCTGTAATATTCACTAGTGAAAAAGTGCACTACTTGTGATTCACAAATTGGGGGGGTTAAGCAAATTTAGTGACATAAATGTAATTCATCAAAATGTAATGTTTGATTTACTAGCATATATTCGAGAGTTGAATGTATTCATTTATATTTGCCTTGCTTCAGGAGATAATAATGACATGTAATGCAAATGCTGCTCTTCATTTTTTAACTGCTATCATTAATGCTATTAACATAACAATATCTTTAAATAGTGACTAGAAATTGACTATGAGTTTTAGAAACATGTGGATAAGTGATATTTAATAAACTTGCAACTAAAATTATGTTCAATGATTTTACGGAGGCTAAAAGGTACCTATGAAATTTACTATACTTTATAACAGTGTACATTGATTATGTATTAGTAATTTTATGAATGGCTACAGCATGTTGATATATCAGAACCAATAACGTACAGAACAGTAATTGAGGAATAATTACAGAAATATATTTACAGTACACATTATTATTTCAGCTTATTTTTGGTATATGCTTAAGCTTTTTTTCTCCCATCATGCTCTCTTGTAGTGAGAGAGGTTGTCCCTCACATTAATCATAGCTTCAAGCATGCCAGTAGGTAGTATCATTAGCTCACCAGATAATATGTTGCCTGACAAATGATGGAAAACCCATTGCTAACTATCAGAAAAAGACAGGTAACAAGTGTTCAACAATGACATATTAAAGAAATGGATCATTTATCTACTTTAGAGCAGCCATGAAAAAACTGTAGTCTTTGGACATGTGACTGTTAATGCTTCAGTATTCTATTCAGTTTTACAAGAACAGTTTTTTGTCTAGCAAATTTGCAAATTCTTATGACAGTTAAACCAAGGATTATGCACATTCACGAATGACATTTTATAGACATACGTTCTAATATAGTGGGCATCATTTACTTTTTAGAATAAAATGCTACTATAAGCTTTATGCAACCTTAAGGGTTTATAAGGCTCTACGTTATCTAAGTAACTAGCAATTATTAGGAAATTATAGTATCAGTGTTTCTGGTGGCACAATGGGACACACAGCTATGCTATATGGTACATCCATTATAATCCCCACACATCACACCCACAGCTCTACTACATCCATCTTGATTTTCACACATTACACACATAGCACATTACACACACACAGCTCTACTACATCCATCCTGATTCCCAGACATCACACATACAGCTGTACTACATCAATGTTGATGTGCAGACATCACACACACACAGCTGTACTACATCCATGCTGACCCCCACATATAACAAACACAGCTCTATGACATCCATCCTGATCCCATACATTAAACACACAGTTTTACTAAATCCATGCTGATTAACACAAATCACATGCAGCTTTACTACATGCATCCTGACTCCAACACATTACACACACAGCTATGATACATCCATGCTGATGGCCAGATATTACACCCACCCTGATTCCCACACATTACACACTGCACATTACACACACTGCTCTACTACATCCATCCTGATTCCTACACATTACATACAAAGCTCTGCTACATTCATGCTGATGGCCAGACATTACATCCATCTTGATTCCTACACATTGCACACAAAACTCTGGTAGATCCATGCTGATGAGCAGACATTACATCCATCCTGATTCCCACACATTACACACAGCACATTACACACACAGCTCTATTACATCCATCCTGATTCACACACATTACACACACAGCTCTGCTGCATCCAAGCTGGTGGCCAGACATTACACCAATCCTGATTCCCACACATTAAAAACAGTACATTACACATACAGCTCTGCTACATCCATGCTGATGGCCAGACATTATATCCACCCTGATTCCCACATATTACACACACAGCTATGCTACACCCATCCTGATCACACATAGCACATTACACACACAGTTCTAATACATGCATGCTGATTCACACACAGCACATTACACAAACAGCTCTGCTACATGAATCCTGATTCACACACATCACACACACACACACACATACACACCACATTACACACACAACTCTACTATATCCATACTAATTTCCACACGTTACACACACAGCTTTACTATGTACATCCTGATTCCCACACATTACACATGAAGCTCTCTAAAATCTATCCTGATTCCTACACTTTACACACACAGCAGATTACATACACAGCTCTACTGCATGCATCCTGATTCCCACACATTACAAACACAGCTCTGCTACACCCATCCTGATTACCACACATTACACACACAACTCTACTATATGCATTCTGATTTACACACATCACACGCACATAGCTGTGGTACATCCATGCTAATTTACAGACATTGCCAGCTCAGCAGACTGGTGGATACAGTGATCAGCCCCTGGTCATGTGATCTCTGACTCCACCCACATAGGTGATCACATGGCTGTGACATCATCACAGGCTCTGATGGCTGCTGACAGCTTACCCAGTATACAGTACTTTCTACCAAACTGCACAATGGCTCTTACCACAGTAGTGACATCACCGCAGGTCCTTCAGCTCACCAGATCTCTGTGATGGTGGTAGGACAGTGTCTTCTGTCTGGATCGCTGAGTTGTGTCTGAGATAATAATGGCTTAGTTGCATTCTTATTTTGTTATTTTTGTCCTCCCCTTCCAAGAGCCGTAACTTTGTTGTTCTGTCAGTCAGGCTCTGTGTTTTATATATATTGTAGGACCTGTGATGATGTCACCAGGGGCAGAGCCATGATGTCACTAGCGGCAGAGCATGAGGAGAACACATATACATACACAATGGCAAGTGGTTGTTAGTAGTTTGATTCTTTAATTTCACATGGAGGCATAAGATTGTGTAATAGCACTCTAGCAACAACAATGTTGCAGTGTGGCAGTCATGTCACAGAAGTAGGCCGGGGCTGGTGTCATGATGTCAGTCTGGCCGATGTGACCGCAGTCTTGACATATGAGCCTTGTCATTTTGTGCTGTACACTAACACGTATACATCTATCTGATGTATGGAAATTTGATTGGTCGGCAGTGAGTTGGTTTTCACAGCCAGCTAATCAACTTTTATTGTAGTATAAAGATGCTGGCCCCTTCTATTAGAAGGTATAGTTAATCCCCTGTATGGTGGTGTTTTGGTCTGGTCCATGCCCTCCTGGTGCCATCTCAACAGTCAGATAACCCTCTGGTGTTCTAACTTATTACTTGGTGTAACATCTGCTTCCTAGCTTTGTTGTGATTTTTTTGTTATTTATATCTGTCAATTCAAAAAGGGGTCAAAAAGGGAACCTGCAAACTACAGGCCGCTAAGTCTTACTTCCATTGTGGGTGAAATGTTTGAAGGGTTTCTAAGAGATGCTATCCCAATATTCACTGTGTACATCCCCTAAAATATAACTTTTATTAAACAATGTTTAAAAACGTTTGGTGCCTCGCCGACACAACAAAACACAGAAAGACAAAAGATTAGACAAAGACTCAACACTGAGCCAGAAGCTGGAGTTATGTAAGTCTAGCCCTTAGACCAATTGCACCTAGTAGGGGTACCAATATATGGTGTACTCGTAGCCACCAAGAATATAGATGACAATGTGATGGATAGAGAAATGTCACTTTTTACAGATGTGGCTAGGAGGAGTGATACAGGTATGTGCCCTACAGGATGTGGTTTGGGGCTAGTGACCTGATAGTAGTCAGTCACTCCTAAACTTCCAAATAAACAAGCGATTTAATCTGGGTAAATACCCTGATTAGGAACAAATGGATGATTAGTATATTGTTGTACAAGTAAACCTGGACAACAATTATAATTGGTTCTCAAATAACAATTGGTTCAATGCGTTTCTATCAGGTGTTGACTCATCAGGAACCTCAGTATAAGATAACTGTCATCTGATAAATGGGTATCATGACCCGTGATATCAATATATATATAGCTGCCGTACGTCAAAGATGGGGGTGCCTAACAGTCAAAAGTATAGGCATGCAGACTAAAGATAAGTTGCCCTTTGACTGCAAGCCCTCACCATGTCTTTCCCTCGTACTATCACACCTTAGAATAGCTTGCAGAAACAATGTCTGAAGGAAAGGGGCTTAGAGAAATTCTAGTCTAGACCCGGCTAGTAAAGAGCTGGAGTTAATGCTGAATATTTTGCTGGTTCTTAAAGATGAACCCTAATAAATTGATGTCTGATCTGCAGAATTCCTGGTCTAGGCTAATCTGATGCCCTGCTAGATAAAGAGTACTAGGCTGGTATTAGGGAATGAGCCCCAGTTGTATTAAAGCAGAGTGGAAAGGAGAGGACGAGACAGCATCCCCTAATACCAGCCTAGTACTCTTTATCTAGCAGGTGGCTACGAGTACACCATATATTGGTACCCCGACTTAGTGCAATTGGTCTAAGGGCTAGACTTAGATAACTCCAGCTTCTGGCTCAGTGTGGTGTCTTTGTCTAGTCTTTTGTCTTACTGTGTTTTGTTGTGTCGGTGAGGCACCAAACGTTTTTAAATATTGTTTGATAAAAGTTATATTTTAGGGGATGTACACAGTGAATATTTACAAATTTTTTTTTTTCTTTCGTATCCCCCTCCCTCTGTGATCTATGAATGTTTAGGTAATGCTGCTCTCCGCTGGTGGAGAAGAGAAGTCTTGGGAAATACAGGCTTTGTTCATCTTTATGAGTGTTAGCATGTCGGCACTGTCAATTGACAGGCAGGTACGCTTATCCGTGATGAATCCCTCAGCTGCACTAAACACCCTCTCTGACAAGACGCTAGCAGCAGGGCAAGCAAGCACCTCCAGGGCATGCAGCACGAGTTTGTGCCACGTGTCCAGCTTTGACACCCAGTAGTTGTACGGAGCAGAGGCGTCACAGAGGATGTTGGTACGATCGGCTACGTACTCCCTCACCATCTTTTTATAGTGCTCCCTCCGACTCAGACTTGACTGGGGAGTGGTGACACAGTCTTGCTGGGGAGCCATAAAGCTGGCAAAGACCTTGGAGAGTGTTTCCCTACCTGCGCTGAATATGCAGCCTGATCTCGGCACCTCCCCTGCTACTTGGCCCTCGGAACTGCGCCTTCTGCCACTAGCACTGTTAGATGGGAAGTTTACCATCAGTTTGTCCACCAGGGCCCTGTGGTATTGCATCACTCTCGAACCCCTTTCCTTTTCGGGAATGAGAGTCGAAAGGTTCTCCTTATACCGTGGGTCGAGCAGTGTGTACACCCAGTAATCCATAGTGGCCAGAATGCGTTTAACGAGAGGGTCATGAGAATGGCATGCTAACATGAAGTCAGCCATGTGTGCCAGGGTACCTGTACGCAACACATCGCTGTCCTCACTAGGAAGATCACTTTCAGGATCCTCCTCCTGCTCCTCCACAGGCCATACACGCTGAACAGATGACAGGCAAGCAGCATGGGTACCCTCTGCAGTCGACCCAGCTGTCTCTTCCCCCTCCTCCTCCTCAGGCCCCTCCCCCTCCTCCTCCAAAACGCGCTGAGATACAGACATGAGGGTGCTCTGACTATCCAGTGACATACTGTCTTCTCCCATCTCCTGTTCCGACCGCAAAGCGTCAGCCTTTGTGCTTTGCAGAGAACTTCTCAACAGGCATAGCAGAGAAATGGTGACGCTAATGATTGCAGCATCGCCGCTCACCATCTGGGTAGACTCCTCAAAGCTTCCAAGGACCTGACAGATATCTGCCATCCATGCCCACTCCTCTTTTAAAAATTGAGGAGGCTGACTCCCACTACGCCGCCCATGTTGGAGTTGGTATTCCACTATAGCTCTATGCTGCTCATACAGCCTGGCCAACATGTGCAGTGTAGAGTTCCACCGTCTGGGCACATCGCACAGCAGTCGGTGCACTGGCAGATTAAACCGATGTTGCAGGGTCCGCAGGGTGGCAGCGTCCGTGTTGGACTTGCGTAAATGTGTGCAGATGCGGCACACCTTGCCGAGGAGGTCTGACAAGTGTGGGTAGTTTATCAGAAACCGCTGAACCACCAAATTAAAGATGTGGTCCAAGCATGGCACGTGCGTGAGGCTGCCGAGCTGCAGAGCCGCCACCAGGTTACCGCCGTTGTCACACACGACTATGCCCGGTTGGAGCCTCAGCGGCGAAAGCCAGCGGTCAGTCTGCTCTATCAGACCTAGCAACAGTTCGTGGGCCATGTGCCTCTTCTCCCCTAAGCTGATTACTTTCAGCATGGCCGGCTGACGCTCGCTCACTGCTGTGCTGCCGCACCGCGCGACACCGACTGCTGGCGACGTGCTGCTGACACATCTTAATTGTGAGGTAGAGGTTGCGTAGGAGGAGGAGGGGGAAGGTTTAGTGGAGGTGGCATGCACAGCCGCAGATACCATCACCGAGCTGGGGACCACAATTCTGGGGGTGGGTAGGACGTGAGCGGTCTCAGGCTCTGACTCAGCCCAATCCTCCACTAAATTCACCCAATGTGCCGTCAGGGAGATATAGTGGCCCTGCCTGCCTGTGCTTGTCCACATGTCCGTTGTTAAGTGGACCTTCCCAGTAACCGCATTGGTGAGGGCGCGTACAATGTTGCGGGAGACGTGGTCGTGCAGGGCTGGGATGGCACACTGTGACACTGGGGACCGAGTAGCGTGGGGCTGCCGCCACCATCATGTTTTTGAAAGCCTCTGTTTCCACAAGCCTGTAGGGCAGCTGATCAATTTGGCAATGTGCACGTTTAAAGCTTGAGCATGCGGGAGAGTGGCAGCGTATTTGCGCTTTCGCTCCAATGCTTGTGCTAGCGACAGTTGAACGCTGGGCTGAGAGACATTCCTGGATAGGGCCGAGGACAGCGGAGGTGAGGGTGCAGGCCGGCAGACGCTCGTGCCTGTGTCCTGAGAGGGGGGTTGGATCTCAGTCGCAGGTTGGGGCACAGGGGGAGAGGCGGTGCACGACCTTCATCCCACCTTGTGGGGTGCTTGGCAATCATATGCCTGCGCA
This sequence comes from Eleutherodactylus coqui, assembly GCF_035609145.1. NCBI lineage: Eukaryota > Metazoa > Chordata > Amphibia > Anura > Eleutherodactylidae > Eleutherodactylus > Eleutherodactylus coqui. Next base: position 236,254,816 of record NC_089839.1, on the reverse strand, counting down.
TGCTGTTGGTGGTGAGGCTGGTAGTGGTGGCTCCCCGGCTGATCTTGGCGCGACAGAGGTTGCACACCACTGTTCATCAGTCGTCCGTGCTCTCAGTGAAAAACTGCCAGACCTTTTGAGCACCTTGGCCTCAGCACGGTGCCTTGACGCAAGGGGGTACTTTGGGAAACAATTGGGGGTTTATTCTCTCTGGCCCAGCCTCTACCCCTGGCCACCCCACTGTCTCTTCCAACCTGTCCTGTTGCTGCACTTGCCTCCCCCTCTGAAGACCTGTCCTCAGTTGGCTTATCAAACCAGGTGGGGTCAGTCACCTCATCGTCCAGCTGCTCTTTCTCCTTTGTGCGCTCCTCCCTCACACTTACTGCCCTTACTACTGCCTCACTGATAGACAACTGTGTCTCATCATCATCATCGACCTCCTTACCCACTGAAAGCTCTTGAGACAGTTGCCGGAAGTTCACAGCCTCATCACCCGGACCCCGGGAACTTTCCAAAGGTTGGGCATCGGTCCCGACAAACTCCTCAGGTGGGAGAGGAACCATTTTTTCCCAATCAAGGCAGGGGCCCGAGAACAGTTCCTGGGAGTCTGTCTGCTCATCCGAATGTGTCATTTTCATGGAGTGAGGGGGCTGGGAGGAAGGAGGAGCAGCAGCGAGAGGATTCAGAGTTGCAGCATTGGACGGCGTAGAAGACTGGGTGGTCGATACATTGCTGGATGCACTTTCTGCTATCCACGACAGGACCTGCTCACACTGCTCATTTTGTAATAAAGGTCTACGACGTGGAGCCAAAAATTGTGATGTAAAGCTGGGGACCCCAGAAACTTTCCTCTCTCCTAATCCTGCAGCAGCCGGCTGCGATTCACCTGGACCAGGAACTCGGCCTATGCCCACACCCTCACTTGGAACTCCGCGTCCTCGCCCGCATCCACGTACTCTAGCCCTACCCCTACCCCTCAGCATGGTGGATTACGAATAGAGCAGACACAGAGTGGTGTAAAAAAATTTTTAATTATTGGTGTGCAGTTGGAGAGAGACAGCGCTTATGTTACGCAAACTGCAGCCAGAAAAAAAACTTATACGGAAGCCTGCAAGCAGGCCTAGCTGTGCAATATGCAATAGTGATGCACCTGAACTCCCAACAGCCATGCAGTGAAATGCAGACGGTCACAGGTAGCCGTAAGAAGGCTTTTTAAAAAAATTTTTTAGAATGCAATGTAGGCTATATAGCGTGTATCTGACTTTCCCTCTATCAGGCGCTGTCGCCGTACGCTGTGCGTGCAGTTGATGGCAGACACACAGCGGTGTAAAATTTTTTTGAATTATTGGCGTGCAGTTGGGGGAGACAGCGCTTATGTTACACAAACTGCAGCCAGAAAAAAAATTATACGGAAGCCTGCAAGCAGGCCTAGCTGTGCAATATGCAATAGTGATGCACCTGAACTCCCAGCAGCCACGCAGTGAAATGCAGACGGTCACAGGTAGATTAAATAGGATTAAAAAAAAAAAAGTTTTTTGGAAATGCAATGCAGGCTATATAGCGTGCATCTGACTTCCCCTCTATCAGGGGCTGTCGCCGTACACTGTGCGTGCAGTTGACGGCAGACACACAGCGGTGTAAAAATTTTTTGAATTATTGGCGTGCAGTTGGAGGGAGACGGCGCTTATGTTACGTAAACTGCAGCCAGAAAAAAAGGCCTAGCTGTGCAATAGTGAGGTACTAGAACTCCCAGCAGCCACGGAGTTAAATGCACATAGTCACAGCTAGCCCTAAGAAGGACCGTTCGGGTTCTTGTAGACAGGATTTCACACTACCCACTGTCCCTGCCTGACCAATACTGCCCCTATACTATGTAGTACAGACTGCAGCCTGAGAACGCTATAGCAGTAATGGGGCTGCACGCCCGATATACAAAGTACAAAACTGCTACCAGCAGCCACAACAGTAATGCACACGGTCAGATGTGGCCCTAAGAAAGACCGTTGGGATTCTTGAAGACGCTAACAGCCTAACACTCTCCCTATTGCAGGAACAGCACCTTCCCTAATCTCTGGCAGTGTGTGTCTGAGGCGAGCAGCGGGCGGGACTGCCTTATATACTCAGGCATTCACTGCAGGGGGGTGGGATAGGGCTGGCACGTCACAGAAGGAAGTTGTAATGCCTTCCCTGCATGTCTATTGGCCAGAAAATGGCACAAAACTTTCAGGGAAGGAAATGGAATTGACTCGAGTACCGCGTGGTGCTCGTCTCGAGTAACGAGCATGTCGAACACCCTAATACTCGAATGAGCATCAAGCTCGGACGAGTACGCTCGCTCATCTCTAATTACCACCTTCCAAAGAAGTTACCATCCTCCCTCAATCAAGAATGGTCCAAAACTCCAAAAAGATTAGGCTAATGATTTCATAAAGATATATATATATATATATATATATATATATATATATATATATATATATATATATATATGCGCGTGTGTGTTAAATGTCTGTGAATTCTGTTGTGCTTGAAAAAGGCTTGCTAATAAACAGCAACACATTGCACTTAATAAAGCTACTCTTTTGGATTATAAACGGATCCAGTTCGTAACAAGTGACTGGAGGTGAATGCATTGCTCTGAATCTACTTGTGGGATAATTCAATGCCCTACTGGATTAGGGGTGCCCTGTGAGGAGGCAACCCTGTGAAGTAAGTTCCACATTTTCACTTATTGTGCACTGGAGCGCTGAGGATTTTTTGTGTTGGTACTTTACCACAGTCCTTACTATATTTATTTTCTGGTTATTTCTACTGTAATCCGGGCCCAACATCATTGCTTTCTTCTGTATGATATCCGTTGGACCAGAGTGTGCCTCCTAACCACCATTATGGAGTTGAAATCTTTTTTCTCACCATACTTTGGAGTGATTTAACCTTTGGAGTGCTGCCTGCATTTATACCTTGTTTTACTTAACACACATAATAACAAAATTATAAATCCTCATCAAAGTGCAGAAAAATTTGCTAATTATTATAAGTCATTGGACAACCTAAAGGTTGACATGAATATTATACAACCTAATCCACAACTCATAGGGTTTTAAAGGATATTTTGCTTCCAACTCTTTCAAAATATCACTGTGATGTCCTTGACGAGGACTTTTCTATTTCAGAAATTCTAAATACCATCACCTCCCTAAAAATTAACAAATCTCCTAGAACTGATGCACTTACAAACAAATATTATTAAAAATATGCCAAAGTTCTTGCCTCATACCTTCTAAGAACATTCAACCTATCTATTCAAGACGGTTCCTTTCCCCAGGAGATGTTAAATGCCTTAATTATCACACTTCCCAAAACAGGTAAATCTAATACCTCCCTTGCAAATTGCAGAGCCATCTCATTAGTGAAAAGAAATGTAAAAATATATGCAAAAAACATTAGCTTTAAGGCTGTCAAATATTTTACCCAACTTATTCCATAATGACCAAGTAGGTTTAATTAAAAACAGACGCTCTTCAGATGCAACTAGACTTTTCTGCTTCGATCTCTTGATGTGGAGAAGGCATTCAACAGAGTTCACTGGGGATACCTTTATGCTGTACTCAAAAATGTGGCTTTTATGTCTACTTACAATTAGTAATGGCACCAGACAAACATGCCCTATGTTACCCTTAATTTTTGCCATAACCATGGAATCTTTTGCAGAATACATAAGATCCTCGCAAAATATCTCAGGGATTCAGGTAGGAAATAAAGAACAAAAGATAGGTTTATTTGCTGACGACTAGAGATGAGCGAGCACCAAAATGCTCGAGTGCTCGTTACTCGAGTCGAACTTTCAGTGATGCTCGAGAGTTCGTTTCGAGTAACGAACCCCATTGAAGTCAATGGGCGACTCGAGCATTTTTGTATATGACAGGTGCTCCGTTAAGGTTTTCATTTGTGAAGATCTTAGCAAATCACCAAAGTCATGTAAAAAACACAGAAATGGATAGGGCAGGCGAGGAGCAACATGCAGGGCTGCATTTACTGTCAGTATAACGATCGTTCACCTCTGCCACAGCTGTAACAGCTGTGGCAGAGAAGAACGATGTTAGCCCATTGAATTCAATGGAGCCGACAATACAGCCTGCTCCATTCAAAGCAATGGGCTGCCGGCGAGCGCGGGATGAATTTTTGGGAAGGGCTTAAAAATATAAGCCCTTACCTGAAAAAGAAAGATTTTAGTGTAAAAAAGAATAAAAATGCAGGCATTCTCTGCAATGGAGCCTCTGCTGCTGCCGGTGACTCCATTGAAGACAATGGTCCGCTGTCACACCTGAATTCTTTTTCAGGGAAGGGCTTGACATATAAGCCATTCCCTGGAAATGAATTTAAAGTGATTTAAAAAACAAAAAAAATAGATACTCACCTCCCTTCAGCTGCCAGGGCACAGCCGCGTCTTCTCCTGCTGTCCCCTGCACTGTGGTGCTGAACTGCTGTCATTCAGCTGAGAGCTGCGCTGAGCCAATCAGAGGCAGCATTAACTCACCCATTCATGTCAGGCTGTGACCAATCAGAGGCAGCTCATTCAGCAGGCGGGGATTTTAAATCGCCGACTGCTGAATACTACAGAGAGCAGTTCAGGAGAACTGCCAGCTGGCCGCAGCTGAACTCCGTCTGCCGGGACCAGGTGAGTATATATATATTTTTTTTATATTTACACATTTCTGGATGAATTGCAGGGAACGGCTTATATATTTAACCCCTTCCCGAAATTCATTGTGCGATCGCCGGCAGCCCATTGCTTTTAATGGAGCCGGCTGTATTGCCAGCTCCATTGAATTCAATGGGCTAACATCGTTCTGCCGGGACAAGGTGAGTATTTTTTTTTTTTACTTTTCACACATTTTAGGATGATTTTCAGGTAAGCGCTTATATTTTTAAGCCCTTCCCGAAAATTAATCTCGCGCTAGCCGGCAGCCCATTGCTTTCAATGGAGCCGGCTGTATTAACGAGCATCTCGAGCACCCTAATACTCGAATGAGCATCAAGCTCGGACGAGTATGCTCGCTCATCTCTACTGACGACGTAATCTCAGCTTTGTCAAACCCCTACCTTTCCCTTTCAACAACCATTAGTATAATCAAAAATTTCGCTGAAGTATCCTACTATAAAGTTAACATATCAAAGTCACAAATCCTCAATTTTGCAATTTAAAAAATCAGTCTTTTCTTTTCTAACATTCACATATAAATTTAACTGGGTTACTGAAGCTCTCCCATATCAGGGTATTTACCTAACACCATCATCTACTAAACTATTTGATGCAAATTTCAAACCCCTGCTTGTATCTTTTAAGGCAGAAATCAATAAACTAAAAACTTATGGAATTTCTTGGTTGGGCAGAATCTCATCAATAAAAATGATTATTCTTCCTAAAATATTATATTTCTTCCGAAATGTTCTCATCCCACTCCCAATATCATATAATAAAAATATTCAAGCTCTTTTATAATCATTCATTTGGGGAAAGAGAAGATGAAGAATTCAATTTGATGTGCTTTTCTTCATTGAAAAAATGGTGGATTGAGTTCTCCATTGATTACTCATTACTGTAGAGCAACTATTTTAGATCAACTACCACCTCTATGGCTTGATAATCTAAATCTTGGGTCCCAATTGAAAGTTTTAGATTAGGAAAATTCCCACTAAAATTTTATTTATTATGCCAGGTTTTTTTAAACACAATTACCAATTCACCCCAATTACATTACTGGCTAATGCAAAGGTCTGGAATAAGGCAACCATTAACAAAGCATTGATTTAATTTCATATTCACAAATATGACCTAGATTTATTAGAAGTCACAATTGGGAACATCACCCTGTCAAACTGGAAAAGTGCAAGCCTATCACATATTCACCAACTATAGGATGGAGATTCCCTTATATCTTTTGCCAATTTGACTCTCAGATTTAATATCCCTCAATCAGATCTCCTCAAATACTTTCAAATTGGCCATCTACTAAAATATTTTCCTCCGCCTCAGAGAATTAATGTGCCTTCAAAACTGGATAATTGGTTGATTTCCCTTCAGGGTTCTAACAAAGGCCTTTCTACCTGCTACCAAATTCTAAATTCCTTCTCAGTTGGCCCCATGCTTAATCTAAAAAGAAAGTGGGAAATTGACCTTAAAACTACATTCTCAGATGACCAATGGTATAACGCCTACTTCTCAGTTCTCTCGGTCTCTAAATGTACACATCATTTTGAAAATTCCCATAAGGTCCTATATAGGTGGTATCTCACACCTCATATCCTTAGTAAAATCTCACCCGGCTTCTCTAACCGATGTTGGAAGTGTGGCCTAGTAGACAGTAGCATGCTGCACTTATTGAGGGACTGCCCTTTTGCCCTTATGTTCTGATCTTCTGGAAGCAGGTCTTTCAGCCGATATCAACCTTTCACATCTGAAATAACCAGATAAGTAAATAACAACTGCTGGCTTGAATACATGAGCACGAGTGCCTTTAATAAAAATAGAAAAATTTTGAAAGGATTGGGCTGCTGACTCCAAAATACTCTGTTACATGCCTTGTCTATTAAATCATAGACATCCGCCAATCTCTTTACCTTGAAAGTTTATCAACACTGATCAAAACTAAGACCAGTCCTACTTGTGTTACTTGTTTTACTTATTTTCCCTAACTTTGCTACCCAAAGTATTTTATTGCATTGCACAATTATTTACCTGTGTTTTCAAATTTACATATGCAAATGTTCAAAAAAAGAGGCATAGGAGCACATGACGAGAACATTGTTCTTCCTCTTTTTAAGACACTGGTCAAACTATATATGAAATTATTGTGTACAGTTTTAAGCACCAGTACTCAAGCAGGACATATAAAAGCTTGATTGGATACAAAGGTGGGCAACCAAAGTAATAAATGGAGTGAGCAGACTACAATACCCAGAGAGGTTATCAAAATTGGAATTATTTAGTTTAGAAAAAAAATGGCTGAGGGGTAACCTAATAACTGTTGATAAATATATCAGGGGTCAATATAGATATTTCTCCCACAATCTATTTGTAACCAGGACTGTGACTATAACAAAGGGGCATCCTCTGTGTATAGAGGAAAGATGGTTTCTACACCAACATAGAAGGACGTGAGAACGTGATGATGGCAAATTTGATAAAAGAGTTCCAGAGGGGCCTGGACACCTGTCTTGAGTGATACAATATTATATGTTATAAACACTAATAACTTCAGAAGCGTTGTTGATACAGGGGTTATTTCTGATTGCTGCATTGGAAGGAAGGATTTTTTCACCTTTAATGGGGAAAATTGGCTTCAACCTCATTGGTTTTTTTTTTGCCTTCCTCTGGATCAACATTGGGGGGTAATAGGCTGAACTGGATGGACATATGTATTTTTTCGCCCTAACATACTATATTGCTATGTTAATTGCCACCCTCTTTTTCCACCTGGGAACAGACTAGGCAGCCCCCAGGTTGGGGATGTGCGGCTGCCCTATTCAGAGTGATGTAACAGATTCCTTCTAGCAAAGAATACTACTGTAATATAATGCCACACCGAGACACCATACAGGCTCATGGAGTGTCTATGGCCTCATAGTACAGAGTCATATGGACTAAATGTGGCTTTGCGTAGGCTTCCATGTGCATGACACTTTTGTGTCTCAATTCGCTAGATATAATTGATGATGGGTTCTCATGACCATGTGTATAGTATTTCTCAGAATCTATAGTTTTTATTGGGTCTTAATTTTTATGACATCTTAATTCAGACTTCCATATAACAGTAAATAGTCATGTTACAAAATTCTTTAAAATGTTTTGTGTCCAGACCGAAACATTGTAGCATAATATCAAATAGATTTTGCTGCTGCTTTTGCTGATGATGTATTTAGCTGATACAATTGTCTCCAGAACTGGTTATGTACAGGGTTGGAGTCTCTGAATGTAAACAACGATGTTCTTGTTCACCAACAGCAAACTCGCATTTTGGAAATGGTGAGGAATTGATACAGAAGGTATATTACAAAGTTGTTCGTCTTTTCATGTATCTAAGTATATAGATCCTAACCTTTATTAAAAAATATATATAGCTTTATAAAATAGGGTAGTCATCTGTAAATGTAAATGGTATCCCTTCCTACCTATAGGTTAGCACAATACCTGAGCTTCAGGTATATTTTGGTGCTTCAAATTATAAAAGAAGCAGGTTAAGTACTTCAAAAAACTAGACACATCACACTTAAGCTTTATTCACACGTCCATAATTGTAATGTTATTATTGTAATTTATAATTATATGAAAATTAGATAAACATATGAGTACATATTATTAGTTATTGCAGCCTAATACCTTGCTGACTACATTAATATATAATACAAATCCGCTTTGAATGCTTGGCATATTTGATTCAACATAACTGTCTTGCATAAAAATAAGCTCAGTTTATCTACAGCTCACAGCTTCTGCAAAGTACATATTTGACATATGGATGATGCCACCTGTCACATAGTGTTAAGTGTCAAACTTAGAAGACATTGTGATGCACAACACTCTGACAGACTTTCAGATTCTAAAATTAATTGTAGGCAACCAAATGGCAGAAAATTTCAGAAGATGACAAGCTGGCTCATGTTTTCTGAAATAAATAAGCTTAATTCATTTAGTACTGTTCAGAAAAAATGCCAAAACTGCCCATTTAAATTTTTTATGATCCCTAGAATTAGCCTAATATGAGCACTTATTTCACTCATTTAAAAGGGAATCTGTCTTTTCGAGCATGCTGTCCAAATTGTAGGCATGATGTTATTGAGCAGGAGGAGCGGAGCAGATTGATATATAGTTTTATGAAAAAGATTTAGTATAACTTGTATTTTATTCATTTATATCACTGCTCATTCTGAGCTGAACAGTCCAATGGGCGGAGCTATTAGTGATTGACAGATATCTGTGTATGACTGTACATACAGGGAAGGCTGTCAATCACTGATAGGACCTCCCATTGGACTGTTCAGCTCAGATTGAGCAAAGGTTTAAATGAATAAAATACAAGTTATACTGAATCTTTCCTCTATAATATGCTGCCTGCAGTTTGGACAGAGCGCTCGAAAAGATAGATTGCCTTTAGAGATTTTACATATTTCTCTGTATTAATTATTTAAATCCAGCAGCATCTATTTCTACTATATTCTGTGCAGAAATACTTCTTCAATGTTTTGTAACTCCGGATCGTAGAGGATAGAAAAAAGCATGAGAAAAATAAGTGATTTGTATATCTTTGAACTACACATAGTCTAGAAATGTTATTTACAGTATACAAATGTATATTGTGTGGTTCAACCACTTTTAATGAACAGCAAAACACTATAGTAGAGTATGGCATCAGAAGGAAGGCAAGATGTTGGAGAAACCATGCCATAAAATAGCAATGTATATGTACATATGGAAACAATAGAATTTCATTTCAGATGAAGACACGTGGGCATCAGTTGGGTCTTGCAATGCTGGACTCTTCAGTTCAAATCTGAGCAAGGTTGATATCTATAAGGAGTTTGTATATTCTCCCTGTGTTTGTGTAGGTTTCCACCAGTTTCCTCTAACAGGAACTACTAAATGGTTAGTTTGGAATCTAGATTGTGATCTCCAATAATGGCAATGCAGGGGCATCGCTAGGTCTTTATATCTGTGGTCTGTCCCCAGAATCATAAGTACACTCCCCAGACCTCTGACCAGTATTATTTTTCAGAGAGAAGAATTTCTATTTTATCTACTTGCATGAACCCGGCAGGGCCTGTAGATTTTTAATAGCGTCTCTATAAGCATTGCAGGGCTTAAGGACCTTCCAAGATGTTGTGTCTTATTCACACAAGTGATTTTAAGCAGCTATTTAGCCACGTAAAAATATTGACCAAAAAATCACGACCATCTGAAGCATTGGATTCCAATGCATTCGTGTAGATGGGCAATTTTCCGGCACATAAAATCGGCCGACCAGAAAAGATAGCACATACGCTGTGGATTCCTGCCGTCCCCTTTTAGGCGTAGCTGGAAAACATAGGTCTTGTCCCATCTTTTTGTTGGAATGCGCTGGCTATTCCCATAGACTCGTATGGGAGCCTATGAGAGCCATCAGAAAAGGGAAGGGTGAGGGAGTTTAGCAACGGCTTGTGTTGCTAAAATCTCACCCCCTCCCCTGGTTGGTAGCTCCCGTAGGCTTCTCTGGGAGCTTTTATTGCCGCAATCAGACGGAAAGGGGAGGGGAAGTGAGTGAGAGAGGCTTTAGCAGAGCTAAGGTCCCTCTGCCCAGCCCATGGAATTATGGGCTGTAATGTATATACGCCGTACCTGGCCATGTGAATGGGCAAGAAAACTTTGCTGTGGCTTTCTCTTATTCATGAGATTTTCAACCGCAATGGGGGTGGCTGGAAATCGCTATGCCCATGTGAAAGAGCCCTCATGCAGTTCCTTGACATTCAGTGGGTAACAAAGGTCCAATTTTGGTCCCTTACCCTACAGTGTCCACTTACTCCTTCTCAAGGCAGTTGTCAGCTCCTGAGAAGATAGCAGTTGGTTAGTCTTAACATTAGTTATCTCATTTGTAGGAAGATAAAAAAAGAGGCTGAAAACTGAAGGGTGGCACCCCTGCAAGAGATAGGGAGGTCAGGATAGGCCACAAAAAAGGTGTCTGCCCTGGACCCAGTTTAACTCCTTAATAACCATTCTTTTTTTTTTGCATTTACATTCCAATAGCCATAACATTTGCCTAAAACCGATTAAAAAGCAGTGGGTTTTAGGCAACCCCCACAGCATAATTTTTGGGGAAGGGCTTGAAATATAAGCCCCTCCCTGAAAAATCATCCCTGGCTGGTGAAAAAAAAATTATAGACTTACCTCTCCGCTGCTCAGGCGAGTCCTCCAGCTGGCTCTCCTGCACTGCTGTCAAGCTCTTTTAGCCTCCTGAAAGGGTTGCGCTGATTGGCTGAGCGCTCAGCCAATTACAGCCATTCATTGATAAAAACTTAATATATCTTATTATAGAAAAGTGCACTGTCTCCACCTATGAGACATTTCTTTTCCTCTCCTAAACTCCAGCACTGATGATTCACTCTGAAATACTGAAATAGAAAATGTACTCTAAATCCATCTTGATACAGATCAGCTGACTGAAGGATCAGGTTACATGCTGTCCATAGAGTACTATAGAGAGGAGAGGGGAAGAAGGAAGCAGCTGCAGCATTTTAGAAAAACAGATAAATACAGTTAGGGCCAGAAATATTTGGACAGTAACACAATTTTCGCGAGTTGGGCTCTGCATGCCACCGCTTTGGATTTGAAATGAAACCTTTACAACAGAATTCAAGTGCAGATTGTAACGTTTAATTTAAAGGGTTGAACAAAAATATCTGATAGAAAATGTAGGAATTGTACACATTTCTTTACAAACACTCCACATTTTAGGAGCTCAAAAGTAATTGGACAAATAAACATAACCCAAACAAAATATTTTTTTTTCAATATTTTGTTGCGAATCCTTTGGAGGCAATCACTGCCTTAAGTCTGGAACCCATGGACATCACCAAACGCTGGGTTTCCTCCTTCTTAATGCTTTGCCAGGCCTTTACAGCCGCAGCCTTCAGGTCTTGCTTGTTTGTGGGTCTTTCCGTCTGAAGTCTGGATTTGAGCAAGTGAAATGCATGCTCAATTGGGTTAAGATCTGGTGATTGACTTGGCCATTGCAGAATGTTCCACTTTTTTGCACTCATGAACTCCTGGGTAGCTTTGGCTGTATGCTTGGGGTCATTGTCCATCTGTACTGTGAAGCGCCGTCCGATCAACTTTGCAGCATTTGGCTGAATCTGGGCTGAAAGTATATCCCGGTACACTTCAGAATTCATCCGGCTACTCTTGTCTGCTGTTATGTCATCAATAAACACAAGTGACCCAGTGCCATTGAAAGCCATGCATGCCCATGCCATCACGTTGCCTCCACCATGTTTTACAGAGGATGTGGTGTGCCTTGGATCATGTGCCGTTCCCTTTCTTCTCCAAACTTTTTTCTTCCCATCATTCTGCTACAGGTTGATCTTTGTCGCATCTGTCCATAGAATACTTTTCCAGAACTGGGCTGGCTTCTTGAGGTGTTTTTCGGCAAATTTAACTCTGGCCTATTTTTGGAATTGATGAATGTTTTGCATCTAGATGTGAACCCTTTGTATTTACTTTCATGGAGTCTTCTCTTTACTGTTGACTTAGAGACAGATACACCTACTTCCCTGAGAGTGTTCTGGACTTCAGTTGATGTTGTGAACGGGTTCTTCTTCACCAAAGAAAGTATGCGGCGATCATCCACCACCGTTGTCTTCCGTGGACGCCCAGGCCTTTTTGAGTTCCCAAGCTCACCAGTGAATTCCTTTTTTCTCAGAATGTACCCGAGGCTATGCATTACAGAGCTATGATTTCTAAACCCTTTGGATGTGGAAACTCTCATATTGCAGCTGGGAGTGTGCACTTTCAGCCCATATTATATATATATAATTGTATTTCTGAACATGTTTTTGTAAACAGCTAAAATAACAAAACTTGTGTCACTGTCCAAATATTTCTGGCCCTAACTGTATATAGAAATGTTGATGAAGGCTCTAGTAAGTTTTTTTTATCTCTCCCTAGTGCGGAATTCACAGCTGCACTGCTTAGTACTGCCGTAAATGTCCTCTATGCTGATGCTGCTGTTTTTAAGTATATGGTATGGAGCTATAAGGGAGCAATATCTTCTGTTCACCCACAAGCTCAGCGAAAATTGATAATTACAGGTATATCCCGCAGAGAGGAAAACTGGTGCCGTCTTTGCCGCAACAGATTGGCCGTCCCATGTGGACGAGATTTTTGACAAATCTCGTCAACATGGCCGGCCAATCCCGGGATTAGCATCCGCAGGCAGATTTGCAGCGGTGAGATTTTGAACTGAATTTTCGTGGCATATCCGTCCTGTGTGAACCAAGCGTTATACTCTACTGACAAACTCTGCACCTTGACTACAAAGATATATCTTTACTTCTTGTGGTTGAGGTCTTGCATCTTGACTGCTACAGGAATTCTGTTTAGCCTAGGACTGAGCGCATTCTGAAAAAAGGCCATATTCACATGGGCCAGAGCGATTTTAGACAGTGAAGAACTGATTGTTTCGCTATGATTTTCATGAGTTTGTGATTCTTTTGTTTCAGATTTTCACTCGACTTTCAGTTGCGTTTTTCATTGCTCTGCATTTGCAGTTTTTTTATGTGGTCCTCCTAGTAAGGATGGTTTCACAGCAGCGTTTTTATGTGTGGCTGCAATGTGCAGAGAACAGTGCCCATTGTTTTCAATGCATCCATTCTCATTTTTGCTTTTGCAAGCGCAAAAAAACCAAAACGCAACATGTTCTATTTTATCCCATGGGAGTCTAATGGGGGGGGGGGGGGGGCAAATGCCCACTATAGAACCAGGTGATTGCACAATTTTGCAGGAAAAAGAACACACTGGGGACTAAATAGGCTAAATAGCCTTTTAACTCGGGGCATGCCTGTATTCCAAGCCCATGTGAACGGTCCTGGTCAGCGTGAAAAATACAGTAAAACTCACAGATACGTGCAAGATAGCTCAATGTTCACGTGCAAAAACGTTGCACTATGGTGTGCATTTTGCGCATATGCCGGTGTGAAACTGTCCTAACATGCATTAAAAATGCATTGCACTCAGATGCAATTCACATGACACCCATATTTCACATTCCCATAGAGAACAATGGGCAGAGAAAAAAAATCACACAAAAATAGGATGCGCAGTCATTTTTCAAACCCACACTATCGGTCCGAGAAAAAAATTGCTTGTGTAAATTAACGCATTCAAATGAATTGGTTTTTTTTCTGTGCGAGTTCACAGGGAAAATCCCCTATATAAATAACGTTTTACGGTTTCTGGCCTCACAGGCCTTTATTTGAAAAGTTGTATCTTACCACAACAGTTAGTTCTGTTAGGAGAAGAGATTCTGTGCACACTTAGACTTGATGTCGTGTCATATGATAGATATATGAAGTCCGGAGGACATTATCTTGTATTGAATAATGTTACAATTGTTGTATTCCTTAAATACGTCGCTCATTGTTTTGTCACTGAATTTAGGATCTAAGACCAAACGGGAGATTGTTAAATTGCAACACTTTACCCTTATGGAGTCATACAACTTTTAATCTTTTGACAAATGTTATTTAAGCATATGCATAACCTTTTCTTTTTCATGGAAGCATGGCCTAACAAATAAATTAGTAAGTGGAAACAATATATTCTATTAATGGTAATTTAATCAGAAATGATAATTATTCTCTTGCCTCTAATAATACAAACCCTTGCCAGCTTTATTGAATTTTATTATCTGAGTATCACTTATTACTAAGTCTCCTTGAAGTATTAAAGTCACAGTCTGTACTGAACTAATTTCAGGTCCCTAGACGCTGGATCAGTAAAACTACTCACCATGTCTTACTTGCTTAGCCTATTACAGCTTGTACATCTGGCATACTGCTGAGAACAGCACTGCTGCCCATGGAGAGAAATTGTTACACTACAGGATAGCAGAATGAATTCCAATAAAATGACCACCTTCACAGCGTAATGATTTCTGTCCATTGAGAAGGCAGCCAGAAAACTAAATGATATCCACAAGATCTTGATACATAATTCCTCAGGTTATAAGATTATACTCAGATGATTCTTTCACTTTATTTTTACTTTTTTAGAGCCAAATCCATCACTTTCATGAACATTGTGTGTCACCCTTTTCACACTTTCAACTTGGTTTGCAGTTTTTCTGTGATTTCTCATGTTATTCACTTATTATTTTTAACAAGTTCCATTCTTACTTATCTAAGTTCTTCTATCCTGTCCCCCTGGACCCTTTCACACAGGGCTGTATTTACTCATAGGCACTGGAGCTCCAGGGCCAATGGTGCCTCTTTTAAGGGGTCAGCTCCAGGGTAGCAGATTCTAAAAACAAACAAATTCCTATTGTTTTAGCCCCCTTTTGATTGGACTTCCTAGCAAAGCTGCTGGCAGAGGACAGTAGCAATGTCATTCAGGATACTGAAGAAATGATTAGAATTAGTGTAGAAGGTACAGACTATGTCACTGTGCTCTCCATGCTGCCATGAGTAGACACCCCTTCTCTTGTCCTCCACAGGGAATTTTGCTAGGAAATCTGGTGGAGACAGGGTTAAACAATAGGGGAAAAAATGATCAACTCTATGCTTTAAATTTTTAATGTATGACAGCATTGTTTTGGGATAGGGGGGGGGCAGGAGCATAGACATGAGATTCTACAATTAGTTGAGGAGAGGCTCAGGGGCATAGAGAAACAACCTTTACTTGGAAAGGGGGTCAAAAACACTGAGAAACCACCAATAGTTGGGGAAAGGTTCTGGGGCACTGAAGGACCATCATTATTATTATTATTTTTTTTTTTAGTGGGGGAGGGGGTAAAGACTACTGTTACTTGACAAAGAGGACAGGGGCACAGAGGGACCACCATTGTGGAGAGGGTAAGAAGTATAGAGGGACCACTGTTACTTGGCTAGGGGGCAAGGGCACAGAAGACCACTGTTATGTAGCAAGAAAGACAGGGGCACAGAAGACCTATCATAACTTGAAGAGGTGAGCAGGGGCACAGAGGGAATAATAATATTTGGTGAAAAGGGCAGGAGAACAGAGACTTCCATTATTTGGGAAGGGGTCAGGAGTATAGAGGGACCACCATCACTTGGGGAGAGGGTCAGGGGCACTAAGTGATCATCAGAACTTGGGGAGGGTTTCTGGGGTTCAGAGGGAGCACTCTTACTTGGCAAAGGGCCAGGGAAACAAAAGTACCACTATTACTTAGGGGGGGTTAGAGGTACAGAGAGACTGCCTTTATTTGGGGAGGCGGTTGGAAGAGCAGGGGGAGCACAGTTACTTGGGGAAAGGGTCAGTGGCACAAATAAACCACCATTAGTTGGGGAGAGGGACAAAAGCATAGAGAGACCACTGTTACTCGGTGATAGGACAATGGCATAGGGGACCGTTGCTACCTGGAGACGGAGACAGGGGCACAAAAAAACTACCATAGCTTGGGAAGGTAGGCAGTGGCACTGAGGAATTACTAATATTTTGTGAAGAGGGCTATATTTGCAGTAGCACAGAAGGATTGCCATTTTTTGGGGAGAGGGGCAGGGGCATGGAGGGACCACTGTTATTTGTGAGGAGCATAGCGTGTTGGCAGTCACAGTACAATGGTGTTATCCAGTTCCAGCTTTTAACCCCATGGTGACCGTCAATATACCTTTTAACAGCAGTCACTAATGTGTTTTAAACCTGCACATACATATTTTTAAGGTGGTGGCCTGGCTGACTACTGATAGCCAAGCTTCTGCTCTATCTGTCAGGAGAGGAGAAACCTCATATCCTGGCAGATTAACCTCTTACATACCACAATCAAAGCAAGTGCAGCATGCCAGCAGATAACAGGGGGAGGGGGCTTCTTTTGTCACCCATCGGCACCCCGCAGTGTGAACACAAGGTATCAATGGGCTCCCATTGCATCTGAAGGCCTGACAAAGGCCTCCTTGTCTGCCATGTAACTCAGCCTATTAGACCCCACCTTTGGTAGAATCTAACAGGCTAATATTATAGTCATTGCAGAATGCACTACATAAGTAACGCAGTGTACTATCCTAACTATCCTGGAGATAGAACAATCAAAAATTAAAGTTGCCTTGAGGGACTAAAAAAATTGTGTAAAAAAAAAAAAAAAGTTTAATAGAGTTATACTTAAAAAAAAAACCATCTGGTTTAAAAAAATACACGTCTTCACAGAAACCCTTTTTAATCCTCCTGTATTCTTTCACAGGAGAGACATTACAAACTCCTTGTGAGATGGTACAGGACTCCACAATGCCTCTTTACTTACAAACTAGCACCACATAGTAGGTGTTGGAGGTACGACACTGATATATGATCTTCAGGAGCTTTCCAGTTGGTATATAAATTTTTGGAAATTTGGAGTCCCTGGCAAAAATTTTAGAGAAGCTTCATAGGAGTTATTGGTAGCGATATAGGTGCAGCCTGCTCAATTGGGTGTGTTGAGGTCCTACCTTTCCCGGGTTCTCAGAGTTGATCTTTGTGTGAGGGCCCTGATCAGGTCTCTGGGATTGGACATGAGTGTGCTTACCAGGAGTAGTTGGGAGGGGCAATGGGACAAGGTTTTGGTGGTTGATTTCCCCATGTGGCTTTAGCCTCTCATCTCTCTCTGTTCAACATATCTGCACATTTGTACATCTTAAGATATACACCCCCATTTGCCCCGTCCTTCCCCCCTCAACACCCCACTCCCCGTACATTGTGTATCTGTTCTTTGATTAAGAGATTTGTTGATATTTGATGCTGTCAAATTCTGTAGTAGATTATGATTGTTCTATTGTGCGTACTGCTGGACGGATTTGATATGAAACATGTAATTGTCTTTTTTCTGCTTTATGTTGGACTGAGAAGAGAAAAATACCAATAAAAATTATCCTAGAATGGTAGAGTTGGAAGGGACCTCCAGGGTCATCTGCTCTAACCCCCTGCTCAGTGCAGGATTCACTAAATCATCCCAGACAGATATTTCTCCAGTCTTTGTTTGAACACTTTCATTGAAGAAGAACTCACCACCTTCCATGGCAACCTGTTCTACTCATTGATCACCCTCACTGTCAGAAAGTTTTTTCTAATATCTAATTTGTGTCCCCTAACTTTCAGTTTAATCCCATTGCTTCTAATCTTTCCTTGTGCAAATGAGAATAGGGCATATATATATTTGCACTGTGACAGCCCTTCAGATATTTGTAGACAGCTATTAAGTCTCTTCTCAGCCTTCTTTTTTGCAAGCTAAACATTCCCAGATCTTTTAACCATTCTTTATAGGACATGATTTGCAGACCTCTCACCATCTTGGTAACTTTTCTCTGAACTTGCTCCAGTTTGTCTATGTCTTTTTTAAAGTGGGGTGCCCAGAACTGGACACAGTATTCCAGATGAGGTCTGACTAAGGAAGAGTAGAGGGGAATAATTACCTCACGTGATCTAAACTTTATGCTTTTTTTGGCTGCTGCATCACATTGTTGACTCATGTTCAGTCTATGATGTATTAGTATACCAAAGTCTTTTTCATATGTGCTGCTTAGCCCAATTCCTCCCATTCCTTATGTGCTTTTTTTCATTTTTCTTGCCCAGATGTATGACTTTCTCCTTGTTAAATGCCATTCTGTCAGTTGCCACCCACTGTTGAAGCTTTTCTAGTTTTCTTTAAATACTCTCTCTTCCCTACTGTTAGCTATCCCTCCAAGCTTTGTGTTGTCTGTAAATTTGATCAGATTTCCATTAATTCCCTCCTCCAAATCATTTAAAAAAATGTTGAACAACACTAGGCACAGGTTTCACCCGGTATTCACACAGGTTTCACAGACCACATATAATGCATACCAACATAGATGTTGCGTAACATACGGCATAGCTATTAAAGGGGGTGTTAGCTATGTTGTGCAACATCTGTTAGTATGTTGCGATCGTGACCAAAGAGGACTGGGTACGCACACGGGTTTCACCAGGGTCATATGGTTTTCAGGCAAACTGACCCTGTGCTACAGGGGAGGAATGGCATGACCCTACCTAAGCGGGGACATTGCCCCGATAAGGGCATCCCAGCGGTCTTCGGATCTGGGCCCTAGCTGATCCTAGGAGCCACGCACCAGAACAGGACACATTCACATGCCACATGACAGTGACTGAACAACAGGATACACAGCCTACAGCAGCCACAATGCAAACACCAATAGCAGATGATAAGTTAAATATAAATGCGAGGTGTTAGTTCGTACATTGGCCAATGAACTTAAGCTGCAAGCCCCGGCAAGGCCCCTCGTATCTTGCAGTCCCTACACTAGCAAGACACATCTACTAGAGGGCCCTAGAGGCCAACCTAGCGTAGACATAGCAAACAAACTCAGCAGACCAAACTGACACAAAATAAACGTACAAACAGACATGAACCACAAGGCACAGATCACACAGCAAGCTGCAGCAAAACAGAGAACGGGTAACAGGACACATGTCACAAATACATCCAAACAGTACAAGACCAGCTTCAGACTAACTAGGAGCTGGGTTTATATGTGAGCACAGACCCAGGGGATTGGCTAGCAGGAAGTACTACACCCAGCCAGCTCAATCAATTAACCCTGTGAGGTCTGTGCTGCTAGGAAGCTTAGAACTACAGATCCCAGCAGCACACGTAACATATACTATATCCAACGCATTTCCCTGATCAACACAGTCGGTGATTCTGCCATAGAAGGAAATTAAATTAGTGTGGCATGACTTTCTTGTTACAAACCCATGCTAGCTCTAGTTAATTACTCCAATTTTATCCAAGTCCTTGCATACATGCTGTTTAATAATTTGTTCAAAGATATTTCCTGGTATAGAAATCAGGCTCACAGGTCTGTAGTTTCCTAGATTCACCTTCTTCCCATTTTTGAAGATAAGGACAACATTTGCCCCTTTCCAATCTTCTGGGACTTCTCCTGTTCTCCAGGAATTTTCAAAGATTATGACAAGTGGTTAAGCAATTACCTCTGCTGCTTCCTTTAGTATCCTAGGATATAATTCATCTGGACCTTGAGACTTGAATCCATTTAAGTTAGCTAAGTGTTCCCTCACCATCTCTCTGCTTATAGATAGCCTGCATTCTTTTATTCCCCCAATAGCACAGGGAAGATCAGTTGATGTTACATCTACTTTCTGAGAGAAAACAGATACAAAATAGGAATTTAAAAGTTTGGCGTTCTCATCATCATTGTTAACCAATTTACTATTTTCATCTTGTAAGCATCCAATAGCATCTTTGACTTTTCTTTTGCTTTTGACATACCCCTCAAATCATTTTTTTGCTTTTGACCTCTGTTGCAAGCCTCAATTCATTATTAGCTTTAGTTTTTTTGACACTTGCCCTACAGTTTCTGCAGACGGCATTATATTCTTCTTTGAATATTTCCCCCTCTTTCCATTTGCTAAACATATTTTTCTTTTGTTTTTAACATGTGTGTAAGTTTTGTGTTCATCCATTCTGGTTTCTTTAAATGCTTCCCATTCTTCCTTCTTTTAGGATTGTTAACGATTGTGCTTTGAGAATCTCATTTAGCAATATTTCCCAACCTTCTTAGACATTTCTGTCCTTAAGAACATCCAGTAATTGGATTCTCCCTATCCTCTTTATGAGTTCATTAAAATCTGCCTTTCTGAAATCCAACCTTGAGGTCTGAGTTTTCTCTGGTCTTTCTCCTCTTTTTATCCAAAATTTAAGAATAGCATGACCACTGACTCCTAAGGTCCCAGCCATTCTTACTTTCTCAACCATTCCCTCCCTGTTGGTAAGAAGTAGGTCCAAGATAGCAGATTCCCTTGTTTTCTCTTCCTAAAGAATGGTCATGTCAAATTTCAAGTTTGTAAAACCCTGGGAAGTTAGAGAATTAGATTAGGTACATAACATAAGGGGTCACTTACTTTTCCACTTAGCATTAAATAATTAAGTTGTGATCCTTTCACTTTTCCTAATTAGAACCTGAAGAATGGTTGTGCCAAATTTTATGTTTGTACGTCACTGGAAAGTTAGAGAATTAGTGGCGAGTCAATCAGTAAGTGAGGGCTTTCGCCTTTATATATATATATATATATATATATATATATATAACCACATTACTAACGATCATCTGACAATAAAGCTATTCCCTCCTTCATTAGCGTAAATGGTAAGTTTGTCTGAATGACGATATTATTTCTAAAGAGGCATTTCTAATGAGATAAGAATATTCCACAATTCTGTTTCTGTTGTTCCCCAACATGAAGTATTCTATGAGTGATTCCTAGTGTACCTCTTACATACTATAGGTGAATAGGAGGACATACGTTTCTACTATATAACATGGACTTTACCTGAAATATGTGATCAGTGAGGGTCTGTTGATTGGTGGGGGTCCTGTTGGGTAGATCCTTACGGATCAGATATTGATGCCGATATTTAGGATATCAATTTTTAATGCCTTAATAACCCCTTTGATACTCAGATGCTCAATCTGGACTGGCTGTTGATAGAAAGCTAAAGAAACTTGTTTCAAGGGATTATTAGTAGAGATGAGAGAGCACCCAAATGCCCGGGTCCGCGTTATTTGAGTCGAGCTTTTCGTAAAATTCAAGAGCTCTACTCGAGTAACGAACCCCATTGGCTACAATGGGAGACTCGAACATTTTTGTATGTGGGACGCCGGGTCCCGAGCTTTTTTTTCTTTCTTGGTTCGTGTGTGTTCTTTCTCTCTCTCTCTCTCTCTGCCTGCCAGGCAAAAAATTTGCCATTGATGCGCGCACTGCGTTGCGGCGGGGAGGGGCCAAAACAGGTGCGTCACAGTGGGGAGGAGCCAAAATCTGGGGCGGGGTCGAACACAACATGATGCTCATTCGAGTAACGAGCACCATTGAGTACGCTAATACTCGAACGAGCATCAAGCTTAACAGAGTACGTTCGCTTAACTCTAATTATTAGGCTTTAAAAAAATAATGATTTGTTTTCAAGATGGATGGTCTATCCTTAGTTTATTGAAAGGGGCATGTGCTATAGCAATCGCTGCTGCCGTAGACATTCTAAGTACTGCAGGCTTGCCCCATTGAAGTGAATACGCCATTAGTTTTTAAAGTCTGGATGAACCTTTTAAACATGAATCATTGCTAACCAGCAATTGGTTTTCCATCCCTTTGCTGCACCAGTTCTCTTTTTCTGGTTCTATTTTTGGGTAGCCAAGATGACCACCATTATCTTCAGACTAATAACTCATAGTGTATTGGTAGACTACCGTCTCTGTGATTGATCAGTGCTGCTCATGTGATCAGCACTGGCCAATGACAGAGAATCTCATAGGCTAGTTAGAAAGTGGCGATTGCTAATTTGGCCATCTGAAAATGGGACCTGTACTGGTGGAACTGAGAGCCAGAGGAGAAGATCGACTGCAGATAATAAACTACCTTAACCTTCGGTCCCATAACAGATTTTTGTCCTGAATCTGGAGGGTACCTTGAATATCTTGTAAAATCAGGCATATTGTTTTGAACTAGCTATATGGTGAGATACTGTATAGTAAGGCCTTAGTCAGACGGGCGATTTGCGCATGCGTCCGGCGATTTTATAAAACCATTGCTTTGCAATGGTATCAGACACATGAGCGCTTTTTATGCGCTCGTCCGATAAATTATAGAACAAAAAATCGCAGATCGCACCTATCTGCGATCTGCGATTCCTGTTCTCTTCTGTATATGCGCTCAATGGGGCCGGCGGCAGCAGCGCCGACCCCATTGAGAACATATAGAAGACAAATCATTCTTCTCTGCCACAGCTGTAACAGCTGTGGCAGAGAAGAACGATGTTTGCCCATTGAATTCAATGGAGCGGCAATACAGCCGCTCCATTGAAAGCAATGGGCTGCCGGCATGCGCGGGGTGAATTGTCGGGAAGGGGTTAAATATATAAGCCCTTCCCTGCAATTCATCCTAAAATGTGTTAAAATAAAAAAAAATTGTATACTCACCTTTCCGCTGCAGCCGGAGTCCAGCCGCGGCCGCTGTCAGTTCTCCTGAACTGCTTCTCGGCACTATTCAGCCGGCGGGGCTTTAAAATCCCCACCTGCTGAATGATCTGCCTCTGATTGGTCACAGCCCTGACCAATCAGAGGCCGGTTTCACTCACACACCCATTCATGAATTCATGAATGGGTGAGTGACTGCTGTCTCTCAGCGCTGAGCCAATCAGGGGCAGGTCTGACTCACATCCATTCATTTATTCATGAATGGGTGTGAGTGAGACATGCCTCTGATTGGCTCAGCGCTGAGCCAATCAGGGGGCAGGTCTGACTCACACCCCCTTCACACCCACTGCAGGACGGCCGCGCGGAGCTCCAGCTGCCGGGAGAAGGTGAGTATACAATTTTTTTTTATTTTAACACATTTTAGGATGAATTGCAGGGAAGGGCTTATATATTTAAGCCCTCACCGACAATTCATCCCTGGCTCGCCCGCAGCGCATTGCTTTAAATGGAGGCGGCCCTATGGCCGTCTCCATTGAATGCAATGCGCTGGACAGCTCCGGCCCGTTTCTAATGAAACGCGGCTAGGAGCAGATTTTCGGGCGATTTGCGGGTGACTTGCGTGCACTGGTCACGCGATTTGCGGATGCGCATCCGTCATGCTATCCCCAAGTCGCGCGAAAAAACGCCCGTCTGACTAAGGCCTAATAGTGACATTTGCTTCATATAAGGCAAAAATATCAAAAACTGTTAATTGTTAGGGTACTAGTATGTGAAAGAATCAAAGGAAAGATGTCAGCGGTTTTAACTCTATTATACTGACTATAGGAGCAGACTACTAAATCATAACAAATTCCAAAAATAAATTTATTTTTTCATTTAAAAACTTGCCTGCAGAAAATGTGTTTTAAAATCTCCCACCCATTTGCTAATGTCCACGGTCCGGTGGGCAGGCCCTGACCATCTGTTCTGGCCGGAGTTTGTAGCATTAACCCGCCCATCTTAGCTGCTGTGTTCCATGTCATCCATAGAGTGCTTTGGTCTCTCATGCAAGTGCCGGACGTTATAGGACGCTTGAATACTAGAGCTACCCTGTACCACTATTAACTAATCTACTATTAGTTACTACTAATTAGCATCTACTATGCTTTTAGTAATTAATATTAGCTGCTATTCAGTAATATCAGGCCCCTTTGCCAACGTAAAGGAATATGAGCCCCCCTATGTTAAAAATGTGTAAAGTAATGCAGTCTTTCCTGTCTTTTCATGCCCCCTGCTAGGCAGAACAGTAAAATTAGAAGAGAGAGACCTTCCTGGTTCAGCACACAGCACTGCACTCACACTACTATAAAGTTATGAGGTTAGAGTATAGAAGGTCTCCTCTTGATGTCCAGTGCTTAGAAGGTGGAGAGAGGAAAGAGGAGTAAGGGATGTGTATACAAACAACAACCACAACAACAGGCAACAGATGCCAAAATACTTACCAATGAACCACCAAACACAGACAGAAATAGCTAATAAGTTAGTATGTACGAGGTATTGGTTAATATTTTGGGAAAATACATGAGCTCACAAGCCCATGTCAAGGGTCCTCATTGTCTTGTGAGCCCGTACTCAAACAAGACAACTAAATCTAAAAAGGAGTCCTGACTACAAGCGTGGCGATTGTCCCACTCTAGAAATAGGAGCTTTGTTTGCATTACTATAATTAATATGTAGAGATGAGCAAGCACCAAAATGCTCGGGTGCTCGTTACTCGGGACAAAATTTTCGCAATGCTCGAGGGTTCGCTTCGAGTAACGAACCCCATTGAAGTCAATGGGCGACCCGAGCATTTTTGTATTTCGCCGATGCTCGCTAAGGTTTTCATGTGTGAAAATCTGGGCAATTCAAGAAAGTGATGGGAACGACACAGCAACGGATAGGGCAGGCGAGGGGCTACATGTTGGGCTGCATCTCAAGTTCACAGGTCCCACTATTAAGCCACAATACCGGCAAGAGTGCCCCCCCCCTTCCCCTCCCAACAACTTTTACTTCTGAAAAGCCCTCATTAGCAATGGATACCTTAGCTAAGCACCACACTACCTCCAACAAAGCACAATCACTGCCTGCATGACACTCCGCTGCCACTTCTCCTGGGTTACATGCTGCCCAACCCCACCTGCACGACCCAGTGTCCACAGCGCACACCAAATTGTCACTGTGCAGCCTTCAGCTGCCCTCATGCCACGCCACACTCATGTCTATTTATAAGTGCGTCTGCCACAGGAAAAGCAGGCACACACTGCAGAGGGTTGGCACGGCTAGGCAGCGACCCTCTTTAAAAGGGGCGGGGCGGTAGCCCACAATGCTGTACAGAAGCAATGAGAAATATAATCCTGTGCCACCGCCATCAGGAGCTGCACACGTGGGCATAGCAATGGGGAACCTATGTGCCACACACTATTCATTCTGTCAAGGTGTCTGCATGCCCCAGTCAGACCGCGGTTTTTAATTCATAGACACAGGCAGGTACAACTCCCTATTGTGAAGTCCCTGTGGACCCACAGCATGGGTGGCTCCCTGGAACCCACCGGCGGTACATAAAAATATCCCATTGCATTGCCCAACACAGCTGAGGTAGTAATGTCGTGCTTAATGCAGGTGGGCTTCGGCCCACACTGCATGCCCCAGTCAGACTGGGGTTCTTTAAATGTGGAAACAGATGCATTTATAATTCTCTGTGGACCCACAGCATGGGTGGGTGCCAGCAAGCCACCGGCGGTACAAAAATATATCCCATTGCATTGCCCAACACAGCTGAGGTAGTAATGTCGTGCTTAATGCAGGTGGGCTTCGGCCCACACTGCATGCCCCAGTCAGACTGGGGTTCTTTAGAAGTGGAAACAGATGCATTTATAATTCCCTGTGGACCCAAAGCATGGGTGGCTCCCTGGAACCCACCGGCGGTACATAAAAATATCCCATTGCATTGCCCAACACAGCGGATGTAACGTCAGCTGTAATGCAGGTGGGCTAAAAATGCATTTGATTACACTGTAGGCGAGGGCCCACAAAAATTGCTGTATCAACAGTATTAATGTACATCCAAAAAATTGGCCATGGCCAACCAAGAGGGCATGTGAAACCCATTAATCGCTTTGGTTAATGTGGCTTAAGTGGTAACTAGGCCTGGAGGCAGCCCAGTTTAACGAAAAATTGGTTCAAGTTAAAGTTTCAACGCTTTTAAGAGCATTGAAACGTATAAAAATTGTTTAGAAAAATTATATGAGTGAGCCTTGTGGCCCTAAGAAAAATTGCCCGTTCGGCGTGATTACGTGAGGTTTCAGGAGGAGGAGCAGGAGGAGGAGGAGGAGGAATATTATACACAGATTGATGAAGCAGAAATGTCCCCGTTTTGGATGGTGAGAGAGAACAATGCTTCCATCCGCGGGTGCAGCCTACGTATTGCTTAGGTATCGCTGCTGTCCGCTGGTGGAGAAGAGAAGTCTGGGGAAATCCAGGCTTTGTTCATCTTGATGAGTGTAAGCCTGTCGGCACTGTCGGTTGACAGGTGGGTACGCTTATCCGTGATGATTCCCCCAGCCACACTAAACACACTCTCTGACAAGACGCTAGCCGCAGGACAAGCAAGCACCTCCAGGGCATATAGCGCGAGTTCAGGCCACGTGTCCAGCTTCGACACCCAGTAGTTGTAGGTGGCAGAGGCGTCACGGAGGACGGTCGTGCGATCGGCTACGTACTCCCTCACCATCCTTTTACAGTGCTTCCGCCGACTCAGCCTTGACTGGGGAGCGGTGACACAGTCTTGCTGGGGAGCCATAAAGCTGGCAAAGGCCTTGGAAAATGTTCCCCTGCCTGCGCTGTGCATGCTGCCTGATCTCTGCGCCTCCCCTGCTACCTGGCCCTCGGAACTGCGCCTTCTGCCACTAGCGCTGTCGGATGGGAAGTTTACCATCAGTTTGTCCACCAGCGCCCTGTGGTATAGCATCATTCTCGAACCCCTTTCCTCTTCGGGAATGAGAGTGCAAAGGCTCTCCTTATACCGTGGGTCGAGCAGTGTGTACACCCAGTAATCCGTAGTGGCCAGAATGCGTGTAACGCGAGGGTCACGAGAAAGGCATCCTAACATGAAGTCAGCCATGTGTGCCAGGGTACCTGTACGCAACACATGGCTGTCTTCACTAGGAAGATCACTTTCAGGATCCTCCTCCTCCTCCTCCTCCTCAGGCCATACACGCTGAAAGGATGACAGGCAAGCAGCATGGGTACCGTCAGCAGTGGGCCAAGCTGTCTCTTCCCCCTCCTCCTCATCCTCCTCATGCTCCTCCTCCTCCTCCTGAACGCGCTGAGATATAGACAGGAGGGTGCTCTGACTATCCAGCGACATACTGTCTTCCCCCGGCTCTGTTTCCGAGCGCAAAGCGGCTGCCTTTATGCTTTGCAGGGAACTTCTCAAGATGCATAGCAGAGGAATGGTGACGCTAATGATTGCAGCATCGCCGCTCACCACCTGGGTAGACTCCTCAAATTTTCCAAGGACCTGGCAGATGGCTGCCAACCAGGCCCACTCTTCTGTAAATAATTGAGGAGGCTGACTCCCACTGTGCCGAGCAAGTTGGAGTTGGTATTTCACTATAGCTCTACGCTGCTCATAGAGTCTGGCCAACATGTGGAGCGTAGAGTTCCACTGTGTGGGCACGTCGCACAGCAGTCGGTGCACTGGCAGATTAAACCGATGTTGCAGGGTCCGCAGGGTGGCAGCGTGCGTGTGTGATTTGCGGAAATGTGCGCAGATCCGGCGCACCTTTCCGAGCAGGTATGACAAGTGGGGGTAGCTTTTCAGAAAGCGCTGAACCACCAAATTAAACACATGGGCCAGGCATGGCACGTGCGTGAGGCTGCCGAGCTGCAGAGCCGCCACCAGCTTACGGCCGTTGTCACACACGACCATGCCCGGTTGGAGGCTCAGCGGCGCAAGCCAGCGGTCGGTCTGCTCTGTCAGACCCTGCAACAGTTCGTGGGCCGTGTGCCTCTTCTCTCCTAAGCTGAGTAGTTTCAGCACGGCCTGCTGACGCTTGCCCAACGCTGTGCTGCCACGCCGCGTGACACCGACTGCTGGCGACGTGCTGCTGCTGACACATCTTGATTGCGAGACAGAGGTTGCGTAGGAGGAGGAGGAGGGTGGTTTAGTGGAGGAAGCATACACCGCCGCAGATACCACCACCGAGCTGGGGCACGCAATTCGGGGGGTGGGTAGGACGTGAGCAGACCCAGGCTCTGACTCTGTCCCAGCCTCCACTAAATTCACCCAATGTGCCGTCAGGGAGATATAGTGGCCCTGCCCGCCTGTGCTTGTCCACGTGTCTGTTGTTAAGTGGACCTTGGCAGTAACTGCGTTGGTGAGGGCGCGTACAATGTTGCGGGAGACGTGGTCGTGCAGGCCTGGGACGGCACATCGGGAAAAGTAGTGGCGACTGGGAACCGAGTAGCGCGGGGCCGCCGCCGTCATGCTTTTGAAAGCCTCCGTTTCCACAAGCCTATGCGGCAGCATCTCTAGGCTGATCAATTTGG
The DNA here is from genome assembly GCF_035609145.1 of Eleutherodactylus coqui. Classification (NCBI taxonomy): domain Eukaryota; kingdom Metazoa; phylum Chordata; class Amphibia; order Anura; family Eleutherodactylidae; genus Eleutherodactylus; species Eleutherodactylus coqui. The sequence continues at coordinate 236,226,568 of NC_089839.1, read as the reverse complement.
CAATGTGCACGTTTAACGCTTGAGCGTGCGGGTGCGTGGCGTCGTACTTGCGCTTGCGCTCAAACTGTGGCGCTAGCGACGTCTGGACGCTACGCTGAGAGACATTGCTAGATGGGACCGAGGACAGCGGAGGTGAGGGTGTGGGTGCAGGCCAGGAGACGGTAGTGCCTGTGTCCTCAGAGGGGGGTTGGATCTCAGTGGCAGGTTGGGGCACAGGGGGAGAGGCAGTGGTGCAAACCGGAGGCGGTGAACGGGCATCGTCCCACCTTGTGGGGTGCTTGGCCATCATATGCCTGCGCATGCTGTTGGTGGTGCCTCCCCAGCTGATCTTGGCGCGACAAAGGTTGCACACCACTGTTCGTCGGTCGTCAGGCGTCTCTGTGAAAAACTGCCAGACCTTAGAGCACCTTGGCCTCTACAGGGTGGCATGGCGCGAGGGTGCGCTTTGGGAAACAGTTGGTGGATTATTCGGTCTGGCCCTGCCTCTACCCCTGGCCACCGCACTGTCTCTTACAACCTGCCCTGCTGCTGCCCTTGCCTGCCCCTCTGAAGACCTGTCCTGAGTAGGCGTTGCACACCAGGTGGGGTCAGTCACCTCATCGTCCTGCTGCTCTTCCTCCGAATCCTCTGTGCGCTTCTTCCTCGGACTTACTGCCCTTACTACTACCTCACTGCAAGACAACTGTGTCTCATCGTCATCATCCTCCTCACCCACTGAAAGGTCTTGAGACAGTTGCCGGAAGTCCCCAGCCTCATCCCCCGGACCCCGGGAACTTTCCAATGGTTGTGCATCAGTGACGATAAACTCCTCTGGTGGGAGAGGAACCACTGCTGCCCAATCTGAGCTGGGGCCCGAGAACAGTTCCTGGGAGTCTTCCCGCTCCTGAGCATGTGTCATTGTAGTGGAGTGAGGAGGCTGGGAGGAAGGAGGAGCAGCAGACAGAGGATTCGGATTTGCAGCACTGGACAGCGCAGAACTCTGGGTGGATGATAGCTTGCTCGAAGCACTTTCTGCCATCCACGACGGGACCTGCTCACACTGCTCATTTTCTAATCAAGGTCTCCCGCGTGGACCCATTAATTGGGCGATGAATGTGGGGACGCCAGAAACGTGCCTCTCTCCTAATCGCGCAGCAGTCGGCTGCGACACACCTGGATCAGGAGCTCGGCCTGTGCCCACACCCTCACTTGGGCCTACGCGTCCTCGGCCAGTATTACCAGTGATTTCTAAGCCAGGAAAAAAATTGGCGCAAGCCTGCAGCCAAAATAGAATTTTTTCCCTTGTTTTTCAAAGGACAAGCCACACTGCGTGTATTCAATGAATACTACTAAGTTTAATAACTGTGTTGTGGCCCTGCAAATGTGTCAGAGAACTGCAGTGATGCAAAGTTATTTGCTACAGCAGATCAGGGATTTCCCATGCAGGAAAAAAATTGGCGCAAGCCTGCAGCCAAAATAGAATTTTTTCCCTTGTTTTTCAAAGGACAAGCTACACTGCGTGTATTCAATGAATACTACTAAGTTTAATAACTGTGTTGTGGCCCTGCAAATGTGTTAGAGAACTGCAGTGATGCAAAGTTATTCGCTACAGCAGATCAGGGATTTCCCATGCAGGAAAAAAATTGGCGCAAGCCTGCAGTAAAACGTAGCTGGCTGCGTCTGATTTTTTTTACAGTTCTGCACGCAGCACACACGTACCCAGAGCCCTGAGGACTGTCAGAGGCAGGCGAAATAGAATTTTTTCCCTTGTTTTTCAAAGGAAAAGCCACACTGCATCTATTCAATGAATAATGTATGTCTTCTGGCACTGCCTACACAATTCTATCCCTGTAGTATTAATGCCGGGTGCAATAGTCTGCACAGCTGGTTTTGAGAAAAAAAAAAATAAAATGCAACACTGCTAACAGCAGCCTGGACAGTACTGCACACGGATAGATGTGGCCCTAGAAAGGACCGTTGGGGTTCTTGAAGCCTACACTCACTGCTAACACTCTCCCTGCCTAACCACCATTTCTGTCCCTATTGCAGGGCGCAATGCTCTGCAGATCCAATTTTGAAAAAAAAAAAAAAAAATACAGTGCTAACACAGTACTGCACACTATTAGATGTGGCCCTGAGAAGAACCGTTGGGGTTCTTGAAGCCTACACTAACTCCTAACACTCTCCCTACAGCAGCTCCAGCACGATAGTACTTTCCCTCAGCTAAGTCACAAGGCATGTGTGGCGAGCCGCGGGAGGGGCCGATTTTTATACTCGGGTGACATCAGATCTCCCCAGCCACTCACAGCAGGGGGGTGGTATAGGGCTTGAACGTCACAGGGGGAAGTTGTAATGCCTTCCCTGTCTTTCAATTGGCCAGAAAAGCGCGCTAACGTCTCAGAGAGGAAACTGAAGGTAACCAGAACATCGCGTGGTACTCGTTACGAATAACGAACATCACGAACACCCTAATATTTGCCCGAGTATCAAGCTCGGACGAGTACGTTTGCTCATCTCTATTAATATGATATACATACAGTAAAACGGATCATGTTTTGTTACATAATCAGTTTCTTTGGACTGGCCTCACAAAGCACCTGAACATGTTGCTGAGTCAAACAGAGTTACTACACATTCAAACCTTTCTATGGCAACATCATCCAGACTTTTATATCCCTTTTATAAGACAAATAATACATGTCACCACAAGTCTGCAAATTTCATTCATTATTAGTCTTTTTCCTGGAGACTTTAGTAGGGCAAAATGTTCAGAAAAGATTATTTGGAGCATGGATGCAGCTGAGAATTACAAAGATTATCTTTGCAGTCATATACAGGCTTCTAACGTTCTGTCAGCTTTTCTCACATATCCGAATTCAGAAACATCACTTAAAACCACTGTAGAGAAATTATTTATGAAATGACTGTTATTTACTGACTAGACCGTTGTTAGCAATATAATGCATGTGCCAAACAGCCATGATTTTTTATTCTTTTTAAGGCTATTAAGGTGATTCATGTGTCTTCACTTGATTTCTCTTACTGAGTACAATCACATTTTGCTTTTGTGAGAAATAAAGCTTTACTTCATTACCATTTTTGACAAATATATATACAATAGTAATGTTTTTTTTAAGAAATATATATTACACTTTAGGTGCAAATGGTAAACATCTAAAAAAAAAGTAGTGATGGATTTGGCCTCATGTCCACGGGCAAAATAGAATTGCAGAATCCCTGCGGGTCACCCACGCGGACGATCTGCAGTTTAATATGCCCATAGACAATCATTGTGCATTTAAAAAACAAATGCACTGTGCATGCGCATGGCATGCTGTCCGGCGTGCCTGCGCACTCCGCAGTGCAGAAGAAAAGAAGATCTGGCCGGGACAGAGAAGATCCGCACCTTATCTGGACAGGTAAGTAAAAGTCCATGGCTGTGGGCTTGGGTTGAATCCTCTGCGAGATTCTGCACTTGGAATCCTTGCGTTCCTGTGGACATGATGTCTATGAAATAAGGTGGCCTTTGGCGGCAAGTGTACCTCCGAGGTGTCTATGTGGCTGGAACTGAAGTTGCATCATGCACAGTACAGCCATTGCTAATTTCTGGTCCATTGGCCCTTCTGTGCAGCTCAAGTTTATTCTAAGGCTATATTCACACAGACAGAATCCACATTGGATTTTTCCCATGGAGATTCAACCTCAATATCCGTGATAGAAATCCACAGCCATAGCGGTGGAACTCTGATTCATCTATACACGTGTATGCCCGTAGATCTGCAAATTCATTTAGCTCTTTGAAATGGACAAATCTGCATGCAGATATTCCATACATAATCTAAGTCAAGAATTGACGTGTCACTTTTTTTCTGCTAGTGGATTTCAAATCCATGTGCAGAAACTGTGCCATATAAACTACAGTGTAAATTCCCATTAAAAGTAATTAGACATTGAATAGAAATGGATTTTATGCAGATTCCACTGCAAATCCGCTGCAAAAGAGCGCTATGTGAACAGCACTGCAGAAGGAAAGCTAGGTTACACGTTTACTGCTAAGTTTACAGCAGCAGCTGTCTGTGGAAGATTATACAGCCTCACCCTGCTGGCAAGAGGCTGAACAGAATATTCAGAGAGTCTTGCACAAATTGCATTCACAGACAATAACGCATAGCATGCTGCGCTATTTGCCTGGGAAAATGTCAAGAAACATGCTATAATTTGGTGTTTCAGCTATTCAGATGGGGTGGGGGCTATTTTTTTCTGCAGCAGTCCTGACCATAGCTAAATTTTTCCAGGTCATCAATCAAAGAATATAACATTCTAGAATCGGTATTTACAAATGTGGATCTGGTAACTAACGTTAAGGTGGGAGAGAATCTAGGTTCCAACGACCACCAATATTTATGGTTTGACATAAAAACAGATTCTGAGTAATTCTTTGCTACAACAAATTTATTAGATTTTAGAAAGACTAATGTCAAGGATCTGGGTGAGTTTTTTTCAAAAATAATGAACAGATCTGGCCAGCTGATATGTATATCATTTATTAGGCGGAAAACAGGGGGAACCAATAAGAGTTACTGACCAATGATGTTTACCTGCTACAATATTTCTGTATTGTGTTTTCCAACCACACCAGATGAAGCAGTTGGTGAAACATGCGTTGGGTGTGATGGGATTCACACTCTATATACCCACATGCAATTGAAAGTACAATTATTATTTTGGATCTCATGAAAACTTCAATTTGAGCTTTGTCATTTCAGCAGTCTTGACATGTATTGGTTATATCTCTGTTACTGTATGTGTCAGTTGCCTACCTCTGTTTTGTATTTGTGTCTGTTATTTATCCAACTTGTTTTATTGCATACTATTACATACTAAAAAATATATTTTAATTAATTCTCACCTTTGTGTTGTACAGATTTTTTTGCCCGCCATATTTATGCTGTGGTTAGTGATTTATTGATATATAATGTATTACTTGTTTGGATTCTCCTTTTCTGGTATTTCAGCCTCAGAATGAGTGAACAATTCTATCATGTAACAAAAAATGAAGTAGGATGCTTAGCTGCATAGCTAGAGCTATAACCAGTGGAAAGAGAAAGATTGTGATCCCACTGTATAAAGCTCTAGTGAGACCACATCTGGAATACTGTACTCAGTTTGGAGACTTCCCCTACAGAAGAATATTGATAAAATTAAATGACTATAAAGACTGAAAAAAAGGCAAAAAAATAGTGAAAGGTCTCAAGAATAGTGTTACTCATTATGATCGGCTAGGCAGTTAAATTGCCACAATTTTCATCAAATCAGATCAAGTAAGTCCGACCTGATTTTTGGTAAAATCGTGGGAAAATTGAATTTCCAAAATGGCTGCTACAGAGGTCAGAGTGCAGCCATCAGCACTCAGGGCACCTTGATGATATCACCATTGCATTCTCTATCTTGCATATAGCTAGCAATTTTATTGGATGTTTGTATCACATGATTTAGCCATAAATAGCATGATCACAGTGTAACCAGTCACCATTTTACAGCTGAGCACAGATCAGAGAAGCTGCACCATGTTTGTATGCCTATATAAAATGTGGTCTGCTGTTAATGAGATATATTCTGCAGAGGATGTAGTGCTTCTGGTGTGAAAACTTGTATAGCAGCAGAGAAGTTAAGCTGGGTTTTATTGAAGAGAGAACAGAGAAAGAAGCTGCATGATGTCTATATGCCTATGTAAAATGTAATCTGTTCTTATAAGGAGACACATTCTGCAGAGCGTATATTTCTGCTGCTGTCAATGTGTATAGCAGTAAAGCAGCTCCCACTGAAGCAACAGCTCCATGTTCCGCAGGAGGTGAAGCAAGCCTGCTGAGATTCCCTAGAAGTGATTCTGCCCATGTGGTACATCTGTAGCACATCAAACAGGTCAAAGAATGGACGACACATCATGTCTCAACTAGTACCACCTCCTCTTCCTCCCAGTCACAGGCAAAAAGCAGTCAGTCTTGCACTAGTCGGCCATGAGCATTCCCCCTATACTTCACGCTATGCTAAATCCCCTGCACACTCCAAAGAAGTCCACATTGATCAGTTGTTTTATCATTCAGTGTCAGGAATGTCAATGGGTTGGTCCAAATAACCAGAGGGAGAAGGTCAAGACATTAAATGTACTGATTCCCAGCCATTATTTCCTCTGAAAAGGTAGATGAGGGTGGGTCAGTGGATGCAGTCAGTTCTCCACAGGCAATGTGTATTCAGGAGGATGGGGAAACAAAAGTGCAAGCTGCCAGTGCTCACTGTAACATAAGGTGTGATGATGGTGGTGTGGCTGCTGTTCTCCTTCTCCTGCTTTCACCATGTTTCCTCCTGCTTCTTCCCTTCCGAATGAAAAATATGTCAGTATGAAAATACAGAGTTATAGCTCTCATGTTTCCATGAGAAGCACATTTTGCAGTTAAGGTGCTGTTGCTGGTGGTGGTGGAAATACTGCTCCACTTCTCCTGCTTCCACCATGTTTCCTCCTCGTCATTCACTCAAAACGGAAAATTTCCTGAAGAAATAGCTTTAGTTCTACAGCTTTTTCTTAGAGAATGCCCTTGCTTGAGTGTTCTGTTCACTTGGTAGAATTTGCCCTTCGCTAAATTTATATTATTGCTATTAAAACAAGCACCAAATCTCCCTTTTCCTTACAGAAAGAGAAGTAGGAGGCCTATGCTTGAGTGTTCTATTCATCTGTTAAATTGTGTCTTTTAAAAATGTATGACATTGTGTGTAAAATAAGTAGCACACCTGTTGTCTTGCTTGGTGTCATTTTTGGTATCTCTACAGCTGTTTCATGGAGAAGGCCCTAACCTCGCTTTCTGGTCAACTGGTAGAATTTGCATTTGCAAAAATGTATGATATTGCTTTTAAAACAAGTAGCACACTTCCTGTCTTGCTTGGTGTGATTTTCAGTAGGTCTATAGCTGTTCCTTGGAGAAGGCCCATGCTTGGGTGTTTTTTTCACCTGGTGGAACATTGCTTTTAAAACAAACAACACATCTGATGTCTCGCGTGACACAACTTTTGATCTAGGAGACTCTTTGTGGGTCTTCTTTTATTTTCAGTGACAACTCTGTGCTACAAGGGATGCCTGCACCACTGTCTACAACTTTCACCAATTTTGGGAGCAATGCAATGTTCCCCAGATGTGTGGCTTTGTCTGCATTGGGGACCTTCTAGATGGCAAATTAGTAAACCCAATTCTTACTCTCATTGACTTTAAAAGGAGTCGAAATGTACCCTTTTATTTCAAGGCTTGAATTCCGCAACATAAATAAACATGCTGCGGATTTAGAATCTGCCGTGTTTTTCAAAAATGCTGAAGACTCATTGCAGAAAATTTCTGCATCGCGTGAAGATTTTTAAAATCCCCTCCAAATGCCTTGTACTGTAAGTGCTGCAGAATTTCCAGTGATTCCGCTGATTGAATTTCTACTGAATTTCCGATCCATGTTAAGACAGCTTAAACGTTAGATCAGGGAGTATTTGTAGGTAAGGTCTGATATGTCGGGGTACTTTTAGTTTAGTTGTTTTACAGATCAAAATGTAAAGCACATGCATCATTACATGCAACAGTAGGGCTCTTGCGTTTGTTAAAAACGCATCCCATCGCATGAAAATTGCAATGCGTTTTTAATAGAGATGAGCGAACGTACTCGTCCGAGCTTGATGCTCGGGCGAATATTAGGGTGTTCGGGATTTTCGTTATTCGTAACGAACACCACACGATGTTCGGATGTTCGGGTTACTTTAACTTTCTTCCCTGAGAAATCTTTTCTATATGCGCTCAATGGGGCCGGCGGCAGCAGCGCCAACCCCATTGAGAACATATAGAAGACAAATCCTTCTTCTCTGCCACAGCTGTAACAGCTGTGACAGAGAAGAACGATGTTTGCCCATTGAATTCAATGGAACCGGCAATACAGCCGACTCCACTGAATGCAATGGGCTGCCGGCGATCGCGGGATGAATTGTCGGAAAGGGGTTAAATATATAAGCCCTTTCCTGCAATTCATCCAGAAATGTGTAAAAATAAAAAATATATATATACTCACGTGGTGCCGGCAGACGGAGTTCAGCGCGGCAGGCTGCAGTTCTCCTGAACTGCTCTGAACAGCTGTGAGTTGTATTCAGCAGCCTGGGATTTAAAATCCCCGCCTGCTGAATAAGATGCCTCTGAATGGTCACAGCCTGACCAATCAGAGGCCAGCCCTCACTCACACCCATTCATGAATTCATGAATGGGTGAGTGAGGGCTGCCTCTGATTGGCTCAGCTGTTCAGAGCAGTTCAGGAGAACTGCAGCCTGCCGCGCTGAACTCCGTCTGCCGGCACCAGGTGAGTATATATATATTTTTTATTTTTACACATTTCTGGATGAATTGCAGGAAAGGGCTTATATATTTAACCCCTTTCCGACAATTCATCCCGCGATCGCCGGCAGCCCATTGCATTCAGTGGAGTCGGCTGTATTGACGGCTCCATTGAATTCAATGGGCTAACATCGTTCTTCTCTGCCACAGCTGTTACAGCTGTGGCAGAGGAGAACTTGCTGTGTCGTTCCCATCATTTTCTTGAATTGCCAAGATTTTCACACATGAAAACCTTAGCGAGCATCGGCGAAATACAAAAATGTTCCGGTCGCCCATTGACTTCAATGGGGTTCGTTATTCGAAACGAACACCCGAACATCGCGGGAAGTTCGTTTCGAATAACGCGAACCCGAACATTTTGGTGTTCGCTCATCTTTAGTTTTTAACATAAAAAAATCCTATTGACTTTCACGTAAAAAAAACGCAGCAAAATTGTGTGAAAATCAAAAACGTGCGGAAAAAACGCAAGTTTGCGTTTTTGAAGCACAAAGAAAATAAGGGTTTGTTTTATGTGGATTCATAAAGAAATTCTGTTCTAAATGTTTAAGTATAGATGTGATTTACATATCCTAATTAGTCAATATTTTATTCTAAATGTTATTGCATTCAACAAATCATATCATCAAAATCAAACAATATCCGTGCTCCTAAAAATGTGTGAATTATAACACAATGACAACAGCTAGAAGTATAACTCACACATTACTTGACTGAAATGTGTTTTTGTAAAGTATGACTTTTTACTTCACCAGCTGCCAGACATCTGAGCTTTTCAAAAATCAAGTTGTTTTATCATGTTATATAAAGGGATGAAAAAACAGCAGGCTGAAGGAAACTAATTAACAATCTTATGTCGAAGTACAGTCAGATTTGCTCTACTTTTCTAACGTCAAGTCTGCAGCAATTGTATTAGCATATACGCGTGTAGTATGTATATACTTATCTATGTATGTGTTTGTGCTGACAGACATATGTATGATGAGGATTGATTAATATGTACAGCAGCGTTAGATTTTTCAGATAAGCAATTAATAGTTGTCCTACTATAGCGTAGTATTTGTGGGCAGAGTAAGTTAGCGCTATACAAATAAAGATTATTTTATTATTATTCAGTTGCTATATCTACGTTGCCGTTTATGCGCTCGTATTAAAAAAGCCATATATACTGGGAAAGACTACACCAGACTATAGACGATGGAAGTAACTTACTGCTCAGGACGATGGGGAACCTCTGCTTGGAAAAGACAGCCCCACTATCTTCTTCTTAACTTGACTATACCTATAAAAACACCAGGAGGGATGCACTAAAAGCAGCAATGCAACTGTGCAAACACCAACGCAGCAAGAGGAAAGTAAACCAGCACTTAGATGTAAGTAGACTGATTTCACCCAGAATGGGAGCTCCAGCCACCAACAGAACTGAAGGGCGAACCTGAAACTTGAATGGTTAGTCTCAACTGAACTCACTACATTTTCTCATTGTCCCTCTCTTGCTTCTTCTTCTTCAAAACATACTAATAGAGGATTATAGATTGTGAGCTCCTATAGAGATAGAAAATATCAAGTGATGTAAAGCACTGTATTATATGTATGCGCTATAAAAAAAGGTGAATATTATTATGAAGAAGAAACCCACACAAACCCAGGAAGAACATGCAAACTCCATGATGTTGTCCTTTGTCACATTTGAACCCAGGTCTCTTGAAAGACAACACTGACAAATACTGAGAGGAAGAGGAACAACGTTTATTGCTCTTAGGTTGGCTTCACACGAGTGTGTTTTTGTGCGTACATAGGTGCATACCTAAGTGCTCACCTATGTACGTGTAAAAACATGCATGTATGAAGGTCCGTGCATTGCCTTCAATGGAGCCGTGGCTGCTGTCAGTGGCTCCATTGAAAGCAATGGTCTGCTGGCACCCCTGAAGTGTTTTTCAGGGAAGCTCTTCCCTGAAAAACAAGAATTTTAGGGTAAAAAAATAAATAAATAAAAATACTTACTTGCCTGCCACTGCCACGTCCCCGCAGGAATAAAGAACACAACTGCTGCATGCGGCAGATGTTTCCTTCAACCCCTGCATGGAAAAATAATTCCCTGCTGCACCTGCCACATCTGTGACAAATGCAGCAAAGGAATTCTAAATCCCTGAGGGAAATGAAGAATTCCCTACCACAGCTGTCACAGATGACAGCTGCGGTAGGGGATCCAGCTGCCAGCATCATGTAATTGTTTTTCAGGGAAGGGCTTTAAATATAAGCCCTTCCCTGAAAAACAAGAAAAAATGGTGATAAAAATAATTTAAAAAAATACTCACCTTTCTTCAGCTGCCGGGGCTCAGTCGTGTCCAGCCGGCTCTTCACCTGCACTACTCTGAGGAGTATTCAGCTGAATGGGCTGCCTCTGATTGGCTAAGCACTGTGACCAATCAGAGACAGCTCTCAGCTATTGAATTCATGAAAGGGTGAGTGCTGCCTCTGATTGCCTGAGAGGCTTTTTAGCAGTTATAAAAATGCTTGCTGGTCAGCTGCATATTTTTCTTTGTGAAATGTGTTCATGCAGTCAGGCAACTACAAATTATTTGCAGGCTTACGCAATTTGTAATGGTATTCTGCAAACCACAAAAATAGCTGAAAAGTTGCATGGAGAATGCAAGCAGTAGGGGATGTGTTGGTGGTGGTGCTGCTGATTTCATTCTTCTGGTTTCACCTTGTCTCCTACTATTACTTCTCCCCAAATTAAAAACATGTAAATATGGAAATACATGTTTCCACGAGGAGCACACTCTGCCCCCAAAGTACTGTAGCTACTGGTGAAACTGCTGTTGCTGTCCTTTTCCTGCTTCCACCATGCTTTCTTCTTCTGCCAAAATGAAAATTCTTCAAAGCAAAAGAAAGAGCTGTCACTCTACAGCATTTAACTATTTTTGATAATGACTGCTTTTCTTAGGAGGAGTAGGAGGCCAATGCTTTAGTATTGTGTTGGCAGAATTTGTTCTACTAAAATCTATAGCATTGCTTTTAAAATAAGCAGCCCACCTGCTTTCTTGCATAGCAAAGTTTCTCAGTAGTTCTACAGCTATTCCTTGAAGCAAGCCTGTGCTTGAGTATTATCCTTACCTGGCAGAATTTGTCTTTGAAAAATGTATGACATTGCTTTTAAAACAAGCAGCACACCTGCTGTCTTGCCTAGCATAATATTTGGTAGCTCCACAGCTGTTCCTTGGAGCAGGCCCATGCTTGAGTGTTGTGTTCACATGGCAGAATGTGTCCTTGTAAAATTTATGATATTGCTTTTAAAAAAAGCAGCTCACCTGTTTTCCGTGGCAAAGTTTTTGATCAAGGAGACTCCATGTGGGCCTTCTTTTGTTTTCAGTGTGCAATGATTGACCCCGACACCACTGCAGACTATTTTGATCAATTTTTGGGAGGAGCACAGTGTTCCTGATTTTACTCCCATTGACTAAAATGGGTGTCGGAATCAAGAATTCTGATTATATATATATATATATATATTACAGTACTGGAGGGGGTTCAAAGACAAACAATTAAACTAATACATGGAATGACGGGACTGGAATACCCAGAGAGGCTATCCATATTGGGATTATTTACTCATGAAAAAAGACGGCTGAGGGCGCCCACCCACTGGCGATTTTTTTTCCCTGCGAAATTCGCAGCGTTTTTTTCTCTGCAAGGGTCTATGGGACTTGTAATGTTAAAATCGCGATCGCGCAAAATCGCGATTTCGCGGTAAATTGCGATTTTGCGCGATCGCGATTTTAACATTACAAGTCCCGTAGACCCCTGCAGAGAAAAAAATGCTGCGAATTTCGCAGGGAAAAAAATCGCCAGTGGGTGGGCGCCCTAAGGGTGACTACCCACTACAGTTTTTTTTCACTGCAAAATTCGCAGCGTTTTTTTTCTGCAGGGGTCTATGGGACTTGTAATGTTAAAATCGCGATCGCGCAAAATCGCGATTTCTCGGTAAATTGCGATTTTGCGCGATCGCGATTTTAACATTACAAGTCCCATAGACCTCAGAGAGTGCTGTCAACTTACAGCAGTGCTTTCGATTTACAGTAAGTATGGTTTGACCACATATTTCAACAGCAAAGAGCAATCTAAATGAAGAAAAGCTTACCTTCCATCATGCTTTCTACAAAACCAGCAGATATTGTTGATGTTCTTAACTGTTTTCCAGTCTCTTTGGTATAACTTGCTTAAATATCTGCAGGGAATAGCCATTGCAGTTGTCATATTTGGGCTAGTGGTGGTTGCTATATATAAAAGTGCCTCCACTATTTATCTGTAACTCTTGTTGTTTGGTACAGTAGCAGATCATCTGCTCCTTCCAACATCAAATAGGATGGATCCATGTTGTGCACCTTTGGCTTCTGACGTCCCAAACTGGTTCAGAATTGTGGTGATTTTAGTACTCTGAGAAGAAAACTCCCATCTTCCTTTCTCGAGATCTGGATTCCCAGATAATGTGTTAGATTACAAAGGTTCTTTGTTTCAAAATGTTGGCTCAGAACTTTACCTAACTGCAATTTATGCAGTTATGCTTGAGACCATCAAGGGATTTTTGAAGCTTACAAAGTGTTTTTCCCCTTTTTGATATAACTTTCAGGTTGTCATGCACAACTCTTCTTCAGTACTCGGGTGAAAGGATTCAGGGGGCGCCGGGGGGCGGGGGGAGGTATGGCGGCGCGGGGGGTAGCAGCGGGGAACAGGGGGGAGCCCTCTCTCTCCCTCTCCCACCCACTCCCCGCTGCAACCCCCCACTCACCCACGGCGCCCCCCCCAAATCTTTTCGCCCGAGTACAGAAGTACTCGAAAATCGCGGTGCTCGGGCAAAAAAGGGGCGTGGCCGAGTTCGCTCGCTCATCTCTAATTATTATACGTTACTTAAAGGGCAAAAACACATTTTCCACTACTGCAACCCTCACTTGTTTGCCTGTCACTGTTTGGACTTCTCCTATGTACAGTACTGTGTAAGAGTTTTAGACAGGTTTGGAAACAATTCTGCAAATTAAGAATGCTTTCAAAACTAGAAATATTAATAGTTTGCATTTTACTAATTAACAAAAATATAGTAAATGAACAAAGGAGAAATCTAAATTAACCCCTTAACGACCAGCCCATAGTGTTTTTACGTCCTCCCGAAGTGGGCTCTATTCTCTGAGGACGTAAAAACATGCTTCCTGCAGAGAATAGTGCCCCTCGGGCTGTGGACGTGACAGCTCCATGCTGTCGGTGTCCGCAGGTAGCTGACAGCATGGAGCTGTCATCCCGGGCTGTTCGGAGCCCCCCCCGGCATTGCGATCGGCGCTATGCAATGGATAGCGCCGATCGCAAAAAAAGTAAATAAAAGTACATAAAAGTTAAAGATTCAGCTGCTCCGATGGATCGGATCCATCGGAGCAGCTGAAATTACTCACCGAGGTCTGGCACGCTGCTCCCCGCTCTCCTGCCGCTCCGGGGCCCGAAGCCGGTCTTCTGCGCATGCGCGCCAGGCGGCATTACGTCAGCCGCATGCGCAGAAGGCCCGGCGGCGCGGGAGATTTAAAATCTCCTGGCTCCCGGCTCCTGTAGGTAGCCGGGAGGCAGGAGATGTTAGCGGGGACTGCGGTGAGCGGTCCCCGGTACCGCGATCGCCGTTATCCAATGGTTAGCGGCGATCGCGAAAAAGTAAAAAAAAAGTTTAAAAAAAGTCAGTTTCACCTCCCCTCATGGATCGGATCCATGAGGGGAGGTGAAAATACTCACCCCCAGTCCTTAGCGGTGTCCCGATGTCCCGGGACCCGAATCCCCGTCTGCGCATGCGCGCCCGATGATTGACATCGAGCGCGTGAACAGACGGGCTCGAGCCCCGGGAAATTTAAAATCCCTCTGCTTCTGGCTGCCATGTGTAGCTAGGAGCAGAGAGATTATACCGGGGACATGATCACTGTCATCCAATGGATGACAGTGATCATGTAAAGTGAGAAAAAAGTGTAAAAAAGTAAAAAAAAAAAAAAGTAAAAAAAAGTTTTTAAAAGTTTAAAAAGCGTACGTTTCATCTCCCCTCACAGATCATATCCGTGAGGGAGGATGAAAGTACGTACCTAAGGCCCCCAGATTTATCCGCGGACCTTACCACAGCTTCTGCACACGCGCCCGTCGCCAAAATGGCGGGCGCATGCGCAAAAGCTGTGGATTGCCAGGATAATTTAAATTCTCCCTGCTCCTGGCTACAAAACGTAGCCAAGAGCATGGAGATTTAATGGGGGTCCGCGGTGAGCGGTTCCTGGTCACGTGTTCGCCATTATCCAATAATGGCGATCACGTAAAAGTAAAAAAAAAAAATTGAAGTTTCATCTCCCCTCACTGATGCGATCAGTGAGAGGAGATGAATCTTTTTACCGGAGGCCTGCGTATTTGAATCCCGACGCGATCTTCCTCCGTGGACCTTCCAGGATTCTGCACATGCGATTGCCGGCAAAAAGCCGGACACATGCGCAGGAGTCAGGGAGCCCAGGAAACTTAAAATCTCCTTGCTCCCAGCGACCAACGGTCACAGAGAGCCTGGAGCAGTGACGGGTGGCCTCATTGAGCGGTCCCCGGTCACGTGATAAAAAGGTAGCGATCTACCTTTGGCTGGTCTCACATGACCGGATAGGAATTACGGATTCCGCATGCGTCTGATCCGTGGTAATACGCAGATCAATCGCATTGGATTACACAATTCCGCTCACATTAGCGGGTCAGAATTGCGTAATCCACTCGCAGAAAAGAGAACGCAGCAGGTTCTATTTTACTGCGGATATCGGCAACATAGAGCCCATTGTGCTCCATGGTCGCGGATATACCCGCAGTCCATACGCAACTACATTGTATACGGGCTGCGGGTACCCGCGTCATCGCTAAGCGATGGTGCGGGAAATACAAACAAAGGTGTACTGTGCATGACCGCCTGTGTGAGTACGCAGTTATGCGCAGTACATTACGCAGCCGTACGCAGGGTCACAGCCGGGCTCACAGATGGGATCCGCTGTGGGCCTCCGCAAGCGGATTCCGCCTGCACCCGCGTGAGCCCGGCGTTATTCAGACCGCTACCTGTGATACGTATTTTACAAGAAGCCCCGGGAACGCTCGCTTTCCTGCAGTTCCAGGAGCACCTTGTTGAGCGCCTTCTGTGTGAGACCGCCGCACCTCATCAAGCTTACGGAGACTCACGGAACGCCACTTTTTACACCCCATACCCGCCACTGAGGTCATGAAATACCCCCAAAAAGCATGAGAGGAGGGGGGGGGGATACCCGGTTTTATTGCCCCATGGGCCCATTCCAACCAGCCTCCGTAATTACCCCTGTCTTCGGAAATACTACACAGTTCACATTTTTACTTTTATCTAAGATTTGCGAACGCCAAAAAGGGCGCGGAGGGGGAGGGGGGGAATTTTTAGGGAGTCAATCTTTATTCTGTACAAATAAGCAATGGGGCCTGGAATTTATTCAGTTGTGCCCTAAAATCCAACAGGTGTTCCGTCCTTTATAGGCCTTGCCATGCGTCCTGTAAGTAGATTAGGGCCACAATGGGTATGTTTCTGAACTCGGGACAAACGGGGGTATCCATTTTGGGGTGAACGTCTTCATTCCTATGTGCACTGTACAAAAAAACTGTTTTTAAATTGAAAAAATTGCCAAAAAAATTGAAAATCGTAACTTTTTCCTTCTGCTTTGCTTAGATTCATTCAAATACTGTGGGGTCAAAATACGCAGTACACCCCTAGATGAATTCGTTAAGGGGTCTAGTTTTCAAAATGGGGTCATTTGAGGGGGTTCTTTATAGTTTTGGCCGCTCAATGGCTCTAAGTGGGCAATGGGGCCTGAAATTTATTCAGTGGTACCCTGAAATCCAACGGGTATTCCTTTCATTGTAGGCCTAGCCATGGGTCCTGTAAGTCTATTAGGGCCACAATGGGTATGTTTCTGAACACGGGACAAACAGGGGTATCCATTTTGGGGTGAAAGCCTTCATTTATATGTGTGCTGTACAAAAAAAAATGTTTTTAAATTGACACAATAGCCCAAAAAATGAAAATCCTATTTTTTTCCTTTTGCTTTGCTTAAATTTATTCAAAAACTGTGGGGTCAAAATATGCAGTACATCCCTAGATAAATTCGTTAAGGGTTCTAGTTTTCAAAATGGGGTCATTTGTGGGGGTTCTATATGGTTTTGGGCGCTCAAGAACTCTACAAGTGGGCAATAGGGCCTAAAAGGACTTCAAGCAAAATTTGTGTTCCGAAAGCCACCGGTCGCTCCTTTCATTTTGGGCTCCGTTGTGTATCCAGACATAAGATTAGGGCCACAATGGGTATGTCTCTGAACACAGGACAAACAGGGGTATCCATTTTTGGGTGCAAGTCTTCCTTCATATGTGTGCTGTACAAAAAAAGCTGTTTTTAAAATGACAGAATTGCCGAAAAAACGAAAATCACAATTTTTTCCTTTTGCTTGGTTTGAATTCATTCAAAAACTGTGGGGTCAAAATATGCAGTACACCCCTAGATAAATTCCTTAAGGGGTCTAGTTTTCAAAATGGGGTCATTTGTGGGGGTTTTCTATGGTTTTGGGCGCTCAAGAACTCTACATGTGTGCTATGGGGCCTAAAAGGACTTCAAGCAAAATTTCTGTTTTGAAAGACACTGACTACTCCTTTCATTTTGGGCCCCGTTGTGGACTCAGATATAACAATAGGGCCACAATGGGTATATTTCTGAACACGGGAGAAATAGGGGTATCCATTTTGGGGTGTAAATCCTGATTTTAATGTAAACTATAGGAAAAAAATATGTCTTTAAAATGACAGATTTGCAAAAATATGAAATTTTACTTTTTCTCCTCTAAATTGAATTAATTCCTGAAAAAAAACTGTGGGGTCAAAATACTCATGACACCCCTCAGTGAATACATTAAGGGGTGTAGTTTTTAAAATGAGGTCATTTGGGGGGGTATCTATTATTCTGACACTCATGAGCCTTTCCAATCTCGGCTTGGTATAGGAAAACAAAGTGTTCCTCAAAATGCTAAAAAGTAATGTTAAATTTGTACGTCTCCTAAATAGTTAAAAAAAACGAAAGTTTTTCCAATGTGCGCCCAAAATAAAGTAAACGGGTGGAAATATAAATCTTAGCAAAAATTTCTATATTATGTTTGCACATATTTAAGATATTGCAGTTGGAAATGTGAAAAAATGACGATTTTTTCAAAATTTTCCCAATTTTGGCGCTTTTAATAAATAAACACAATTTCTATCGGTCTATTTTTTCCGCCTAAATGAAGCACAACATGTGGCGAAAAAACAATGTCAGAATCGCTTGGATATGCAAAACCTTTCTGGTGTTTTTCCATGTTAAAGTGACACATGTCAGATTTGCAAAATTTGGCCTGGTCATTAAGGCGCAAACAGGCTTGGTCACTAAGGGGTTAAACCAGTATTTGGTGTGACCACTAGAGATGAGCGAACACCAAAATGTTCGGGTGTTCGTTATTCGGAACGAACTTCCCGCGATGTTCGAGGGTTCGTTTCGAACAACGAACCCCATTGAAGTCAATGGGCGACCAGAGCATTTTTGTATTTCGCCGATGCTCGCTAAGGTTTTCATGTGTGAAAATCTGGGCAATTCAAGAAAGTGATGGGAACGACACAGCAACGGATAGGGCAGGCGAGGGGCTACATGTTGGGCTGCATCTCAAGTTCACAGGTCCCACTATTAAGCCACAATACCGGCAAGAGTGCCCCCCCCCCCCCCAACAACTTTTACTTCTGAAAAGCCCTCATTAGCATGGCATACCTTTGCTAAGCACCACACTACCTCCAACAAAGCACAATCACTGCCTGCATGACACTCCACTGACACTTCTCCTGGGTTACATGCTGCCCAACCGCCCCCCCCCTCCCCCCCACAGCGCACACCAAAGTGTCCCTGGGCAGCCTTCAGCTGCCCTCATGCCACACCACGCTCATGTCTATTTAGAATTGCGTCTGCCATGACGAGGGACCGCAGGCACACACTGCAGAGGTTGCCACGGCTAGGCAGCGACAATCTTTAAAAGTGGCGGAGCGATAGCCCACAATGCTGTACAGAAGCAATGAGAAATAGAATCCTGTGCCACCGCCATCAGGAGCTGCACACGTGGGCATAGCAATGGGGAACCTATGTGCCACACACTATTCATTCTGTCAAGGTGTCTGCATGCCCCAGTCAGACCGGGCTTTTTAATTCATAGACACAGGCAGGTACAACTCCCTATTGTGAAGTCCCTGTCGACCCACAGCATGGGTGGCTCCCTGGAACCCACCGGCGGTACACAGAAATATCCCATTGCATTGCCCAACACAGCTGAGGTAGTAATGTCGTGCTTAATGCAGGTGGGCTTCGGCCCACACTGCATGCCCCAGTCTGACTGGGGTTCTTTATAAGTGTACAGATGTAGTAAAAACTCTGTGTGCACCTACAGCATGGGTGGGTGCCAGGAAGCCACCGGCGGTACATAGAAATATCCCATTGCATTGCCCAACACAGCTGAGGTAGTAATGTTGTGCTTAACCCTTTCCAATCCAATTTGTATATGGTTTTCCTAGGGGGCTTACTCTTTTTCTGCCGTTATACAACGGCGCTATATGCTGGCTAAAGCCAGTACTGCATGAGCTGACATGTAGGATAGGCTCCGACAGCAGAGAGGCTGGCAATATACAGTAAGAGAACCCCGACGGACGTCTACCAACAACGGAGCTGTACAGCCTTAAACCCTAATGTCTTCACAGGTCACACAGTGGACTGGAAAGGGTTAATGCAGGTGGGTTTCGGCCCACACTGCATGCCCCAGTCAGACTGGGTTTCTTTATAAGTGGAAACAGATGCATTTATAATTCCCTGTGGACCCACAGCATGGGTGGGTGCCAGGAAGCCACCGGCGGTACATAGAAATATCCCATTGCATTGCCCAACACAGCTGAGGTAGTAATGTCGTGCGTAATACAGGTGGGCTTCGGCCCACACTGCATGCCCCAGTCTGACCGGGGTTCTTTACAAGTGGACACATGTAGGTTAAACTCCCTGTGGACCCACTGCCTGGGTGGGTGCCAGGAAGCCACCGGCGGTACATAGAAATATCCCATTGCATTGCCCAACACAGCTGAGGTAGTAATGTCGTGCGTAATACAGGTGGGCTTCGGCCCACACTGCATGCCCCAGTCAGACTGGGGTTCTTTAGAAGTGTACAGATGTATTAAAAACTCCGTGTGCACCTACAGCATGGGTGGCTCCCTGGAACCCACCGGCGGTACATAAAAATATCCCATTGCATTGCCCAACACAGCTGAGGTAGTAATGTCATGCTTAATGCAGGTGGGCTTCGGCCCACACTGCATGCCCCAGTCAGACTGGGGTTCTTTAGAAGTGGACACATGTAGGTTAAACTCCCTGTGGACCCACTGCCTGGGTGGGTGCCAGGAAGCCACCGGCGGTACATAGAAATATCCCATTGCATTGCCCAACACAGCTGAGGTAGTAATGTCGTGCGTAATACAGGTGGGCTTCGGCCCACACTGCATGCCCCAGTCAGACTGGGGTTCTTTAGAAGTGTACAGATGTATTAAAAACTCCGTGTGCACCTACAGCATGGGTGGCTCCGTGGAACCCACCGGCGGTACATAAAAATATCCCATTGCATTGCCCAACACAGCTGAGGTAACGTCAGCTGTAATGCAGGTGGGCTAAAAATTAATTTTTTTACACTGTAGGCGAGGGCCCACAAAAATTGCTGTATCAACAGTACTAATGTACATCTCAAAAATTGGCCATGGCCAGCCAAGAGGGCAGGTGAAACCCATTAATCGCTTTGGTTAATGTGGCTTAAGTGGTAACTAGACCTGGAGGCAGCCCAGTGTAACGAAAAATTGGTTCAAGTTAAAGTTCCAACGCTTTTAAGCGCATTGAAACTTATAAAAATTGTTCAGAAAAATTATTTGAGCGAGCCTTGTGGCCCTAAGAAAAATTGCCCGTTCAGCGTGATTACGTGAGGTTTCAGGAGGAGGAGCAGGAGGAGGAGGAGGAATATTAGACACAGATTGATGAAGCAGAAATGTCCCCGTTTTGGATGGTGAGAGAGAACATAGCTTCCATCCGCGGGTGCAGCCTACGTATTGCTTACGTATCGCTGCTGTCTGCTGGTGGAGAACAGAAGTCTGGGGAAATCCAGCCTTTGTTCATCTTGATGAGTGTTAGCCTGTCGGCACTGTCGGTTGACAAGCGGCTACGCTTATCTGTGATGATTCCCCCAGCCGCACTAAACACCCTCTCCGACAAGACGCTAGCCGCAGGACAAGCAAGCACCTCCAGGGCATACAGCGCTAGTTCAGGCCACGTGTCCAGCTTCGACACCCAGTAGTTGTAGGGGGCAGAGGCGTCACCAAGGATGGTCGTGCGATCCGCTACGTACTCCCTCACCATCCTTTTACAGTGCTCCCGCCGACTCAGCCGTGACTGGGGAGCGGTGACACAGTCTTGGTGGGGAGCCATAAAGCTGGCCAGGCCCTTAAA
Source organism: Eleutherodactylus coqui (assembly GCF_035609145.1). Lineage (NCBI taxonomy): Eukaryota > Metazoa > Chordata > Amphibia > Anura > Eleutherodactylidae > Eleutherodactylus > Eleutherodactylus coqui. The sequence goes on along the minus strand of NC_089839.1, from coordinate 236,205,589 downwards.
GACTGTTGCACTGCCTGGGATGTACATGCTGCTCGATCTACGCACATCCCCTGCTACCTTGCCCTCGGTACTGCGCCTTCTGCCACTAGCGCTGTCGGCTGGGAATTTTACCATCAGCTTGTCCGCAAGGGTCCTGTGGTATAGCAACAGTCTCGAACCCCTTTCCTCTTCGGGAATCAGAGTGGGCAGGTTCTCTTTATACCGTGGATCGAGCAGTGTGTACAGCCAGTAATCCGTCGTGGCCAGAATGCGTGCAACGCGAGGGTCACGAGAAAGGCATCCTAACATGAAGTCAGCCATGTGTGCCAGGGTACCTGTACGCAACACATGGCTGTCTTCACTAGGAAGATCACTTTCAGGATCCTCCTCCTCCTCCTCCTCCTCAGGCCATACACGCTGAAAGGATGACAGGCAATCAGCCGGTGTACCGTCAGCAGCGGGCCAAGCTGTCTCTTCCCCCTCCTCCTCATCCTCCTCATGCTCCTCCTCCTCCTCCTGTACGCGCTGAGAAATAGACAGGAGGGTGCCCTGACTATCCAGCGGCATACTGTCTTCCCCCGCCCCCGTTTCCGAGCGCAAAGCAGCTGCCTTTATGGTTTGCAGGGAATTTCTCAAGATGCTTAGCAGAGGAAAGGTGACGCTAATGATTGTAGCATCGCCGCTCACCACCTGGGTAGACTCCTCAAAATTACCAAGGACATGGCAGATGTCTGCCAACCAGGCCCACTCTTCTGAAAGGAATTGAGGAGGCTGACTCCCACTGCGCCGCCCATGTTGGAGTTGGTATTCGACTATAGCTCTACGTTGTTCATAGAGCCTGGCCAACATGTGGAGCGTAGAGTTCCACCGTGTGGGCACGTCGCACAGCAGTCGGTGCACTGGCAGCTTAAAGTGATGTTGCAGGGTGCGCAGGGTGGCAGCGTCCGTGTGGGACTTGCGAAAATGTGCGCAGAGCCGGCGCGCCTTTACGAGCAGGTCTGACAAGCGTGGGTAGCTTTTCAGAAAGCGCTGAACCACCAAATTAAAGACGTGGGCCAGGCATGGCACGTGCGTGAGGCTGCCGAGCTGCAGAGCCGCCACCAGGTTACGGCCGTTGTCACACACGACCATGCCCGGTTGGAGGCTCAGCGGCGCAAGCCAGCGGTCGGTCTGCTGTGTCAGACCCTGCAGCAGTTCGTGGGCCGTGTGCCTCTTATCGCCTAAGCTGAGTAGTTTCAGCACGGCCTGCTGACGCTTGCCCACCGCTGTGCTGCCACACAGCGCGACACCGACTGCTGGCGACATGCTGCTGCTAACACATCTTGATTGCGAGACAGAGGAGGAGGAGGAGGAGGGTGCTTTAGTGGAGGAAGCATACACCTCCGCAGATACCACCACCGAGCTGGGGCCCGCAATTCTGGGGGTGGGTAGGACATGAGCGGTCCCAGGCTCTGACTCTGTCCCAGCCTCCACTAAATTCACCCAATGTGCCGTCAGGGAGATGTAGTGGCCCTGCCCGCCTGTGCTTGTCCACGTGTCCGTAGTTAAGTGGACCGTGGCAGTAACCGCGTTGGTGAGGGCGCGTACAATGTTGAGGGAGACGTGGTCGTGCAGGGCTGGGACGGCACATCGGGAAAAGTAGTGGCGACTGGGAACTGAGTAGCGCGGGGCCGCCGCCTCCATGATACTTTTGAAGGACTCCGTTTCCACAACCCTATACGGCAGCATCTCAAGGCTGATGAATTTTGCTATGCGGACGGTTAACGTTTGAGCGTGCGGGTGCGTGGCGGCGTACTTGCGCTTGCGCTCCAACAGTTGCGCAAGCGACGGCTGGACGGTGCGCTGAACTACACTGCTGGATGGGGCCGAGGACAGCGGAGGTGAGGGTGTGGGTGCAGGCCAGGAGACGGTAGTGCCTGTGTCCTGAGAGGGGGGTTGCATTTCAGTGGCAGGTTGGGGCACAGGGGGAGAGGCAGGGGTGCAAACCGGAGGCGCTGAACGGCCTTCGTCCCACCTTGCGGGGTGCTTGGCCATCATATGTCTGCGCATGGTGGTGGTGGTGAGGCTGTTGGTGTTGGCTCCCCGGCTGAGCTTTGCGCGACAAAGGTTGCACACCACTGTTCGTCGGTCGTCAGGCGTCTCTGTGAAAAACTGCCAGACCTTAGAGCACCTCGGCCTCTGCAGGGTGGCATGGCGCGAGGGGGCGCTTTGGGAAACACTTGGTGGATTATTCGGTCTGGCCCTGCCTCTACCCCTGGCCACCACACTGCCTCTTGCAACCTGCCCTGCTGATGCCCTTGACTCCTCCTCTGAAGACCTGTCCTCCTGAGTAAGCGTTGCACACCAGGTGGGGTCAGTCACCTCATCGTCCTGCTGCTCTTCCTCCGAATCCTCTGTGCGCTGCTCCCTCGGACTTACTGCCCTTACTACTACCTCACTGCAAGACAACTGTGTCTCATCGTCATCGTCCTCCTCACCCACAGAAAGTTGTTGAGACAGTTGGCGGAAGTCCCCAGCCTCTTCCCCCGGACCCCGGGAACTTTCGAATGGTTGGGCATCAGTGACGATAAACTCCTCTGGTGGGAGAGGAACCGCTGCTGCCCAATCTAAGCAGGGGCCCGAGAACAGTTCCTGGGAGTGTTCCCGCTCCTGAGCAGGTGTTATTGTAGTGGAGTGAGGAGGCTGGGAGGAAGGAGGAGCAGCAGACAGAGGATTCGGATTGGCAGCAGTGGACGGCGCAGAACTGCGGGTAGACGATAGGTTGCTCGAAGCACTTTCTGCCATCCAGGACAGGACCTGCTCACACTGCTCATTTTCTAATAACCGTCTCCCGCGTGGACCCATTAATTGGGCGATGAATGTGGGGACACCAGAAACGTGCCTCTCTCCTAATCGCGCAGCAGTCGGCTGCGACACACCTGGATCAGGAGCTTGGCCTGTGCCCACACCCTGACTTGGCCCTCCGCGTCCTCGGCCGCGTCCACATCCTCTAGGCCTACCCCTACCCCTCAGCATGCTGTATTACCAGTGATTTGATTTCACAGGCAGCTAATAAATTGGCGCAAGACTGCAGGCCAAATATAATTTTTTCCCTTTTTTGAAAACGAAAGGCCCCACTGCCTCTAGCGAATGAATAATCTAAGTTTAATAACTGTGCTGTTTTCCTGCTAATGTGTCACAGAACGTGAGGGTAGCAGAGTTATTAACTGTGGCAGAGCAGGTATTTTTTTTCCCAATTAAGGAAAGCAAATGGCGAAGCCAGGAGTAAAACGTAGCTGGGTGCGTCTGATTTTTACAGGTTGCACACGCAGCCGACACGTGTCCACCGCCCTTAGGACGGACAGAGGCAGGACAAATAGAATTATTTTCCGTTTTTTTGCACCAAAAGGCAGCACTGCGTATATTCTATGAACATGAGAAGTTTAATAACTGTGCTGTTTTCCTGCTAATGTGTCACATCACGTGAGGGTAGCAGAGTTATTAACTGTGGCAGAGCAGGTATTTTTTTTCCCAATTAAGGAAAGCAAATGGCGAAGCCAGGAGTAAAACGTAGCTGGGTGCGTCTGATTTTTACAGGTTGCACACGCAGCTCACACGTGTCCACCGCCCTTAGGACGGACAGAGGCAGGACAAATAGAATTATTTTCACTTGTTTTACAAGCAAAAGGCAGCACTGCGTATATTCAATGAATAATAACTGTGTTGTGGCCCTGCCTATACAATTCTTTCCCTGCAGTATCAATGGAGGGTGGAATGCTCTGCAGAGGCGATTTTGAGAAGCAAAAAAAAATGCAGCACAGCTAACAGCAGCCTGGACAGTACTGCACACGGATAAATATGGCCCTAGAAAGGACCGTTGAGGTTCTTGAAGGCTACACTCACTCCTAACACTCTCCCTGCCTATGCAGCACTTCTGTCCCTAATGCCGGGTGCAACGCTCTGCAGAGCCGATTTTGAGAAAAAAAAAATTGCCACTGCTAACAGCAGCCAACACACAGCTATCAGTGGCCCTAATAAGGACCTTTGGGGGGTCTTGAAGCCTACACTAACTACCAATTCTTTCCCTACAGCAGCTCCGGTACAAACAGCACTGTCCCTCATCTAACTCACACGGCATCTGAGCCGAACCGCGGGAGGGGCCGACTTTTATGTTCGGGTGACACCTGATCTTCCCAGCCACTCACAGCAGGGGGGTGGTATAGGGCTTGAACGTCACAGGGGGAAGTTGTAATGCCTTCCCTGTCTTTCAATTGGCCAAAAAAAGCGCGCTAACGTCTCAGGGAAGGAAGTGAAAGTAACCAGAACACCGCATGGTGTTCGTTACGAATAACGAACATCCCGAACACCCTAATATTCGCACGAATATCAAGCTCGGAAGAACACGTTCGCTCATCTCTAGTGACCACCTTTACTTTCAACATCATTGATTCTTCCAGGTACATTTGCACACAGTTTTGCTAAATTGAAGTCCCAAACTTGCAAGGAACCTCGACCATGCTTCACTGCTGGCTACAGACCCTCATTACTGTACTGCTCTCTTCTCTTCTACTACAAAAGAGAGCTTGAACAGCACATGTTAAAATCTCAGTCTGCTTTGAAATATTTGCTTGGGGGTGACCCTTCTGATGCAGAATAATTACCTTGTGTCTTGTTGAAGTGCTTAGTCTTGCCATGGAGTATAACCTGGGGAATGAAATTGTCTTTGTAGCAGAGTCTGGCTGTTCCTCAACCAGTTTTAAGCCTCCTATACAGCTGTTTCTGTTTCAGTCAATGATTATATTTCAACCTACATATGAAAATGCTGATCATTAACATCCATTTGGTATAATTGGTTGATCATACAGCTGACTGTAATCCTACAAATCTATGACTTTGTGCAAGTGTACCAAAAACAATTGATGCTGCTTTGAAAGCAAAGGGTAGTCACACCAAATACTGATTTGAATTAATTATTTTGTTGTATGTTCACTTTGCCTTTTATTAAATGACAAAAGTAAATCATTAAAGGGGTTCTGTCATTAAAAAAGAAAAAAAATCTATGCTTACCTACTCCGCCCTCATCAGTCCACTTACCAGATCGTTAACTCCCCCATCTTCTCCTGTCTCCTGCAGTCCAGGGGGGCACGTCACCCCAAGCTGCTTGATTCTTCTCCTTCCTGTGAGCTTACGTACATTGCCGGCAATCTTCTGCCTACTCGGCAATGCACGTTACGTCACAGGTCACAGGCCAGCAGGCGAACTGCCTATCTGCTTCATAGATAGCTTGCATGAGCAATCTTGGCAATAGATTAGAATTGTCAGTGAACACTACAGCACAACGATGTGACCTTCAATGAGGAATGCTGCCTTCATAACAAGCCTGCCAGCATGCAGTGAGGTGACCCCGAGGCACTGCAGAAGCGTTGCCAGGAGTAGATGTGGTAAGGAGTCTGGGGAAAGGAAGATGAGGAATAGGTGAGTATAGATTTTTTTTTATGACAAAACCCCTTTAATACTTCTATTTTTGAAAGCATTTTAACTTTGCAGCATTTTTTCATAGCTGTCTAAAACAGTAGCTATGATAATATTCCCCCTTTACTATAGAGCATGTATGATACATCCATCAGATCATCATACTGGTTCTATGCTGACTGCAAAACTAACTCCTGGAGAGAACATAAAGCCAAATGATTCTCAGGTGGTTAGAAGGGGATCATGTCTAGAGATGAGCGAGCATACTCGTCCGAGCTTGATGCTCGTTCGAGTATTATGGTGCTCGAGATGCTCGTTACTCGAGACGAGCACCACCCGGTACTCGTCTCGATTAAACGAGCACTGACCATTGAATTCAATGGAGCCGGCAATACAGCTGGTTCCATTGAAAGCAATGGGCTGCCGGCGAGCGCGGGATGAATTTTCGGGAAGGGCTTAAAAATATAAGCCCTTCCCTGAAATTCATCCAGAAATGTGTAAAAAGTAAAAAAAATATATACTCACCTTGTCCCGGCAGACGGAGTTCAGCCGCAGCCGGCCGGCAGTTCTCCTGAACTGCTGTGAGTAGTATTCAGCAGCCGGGGATTTAAAATCCCCGGCTGTCATTCAGCTGAGAGCTGCCCCTGATTAGTCCCTGTGCTGAGCCAATCAGAGGCAGCTCATTCAGCAGGCGGGGATTTTAAATCCCCACCTGCTGAATACTACAGAAAGCAGTTCAGGAGAACCGCCGGCCAGACACGGCTGAACTCCGGCTGCAGCGGAAAAGTGAGTATACATTTTTTTTTATTTTTACACATTTTAGGATGATTTTCAGGTAAGGGCTTATATTTTTAAGCCCTTCCCGAAAATTCATCCCGCGCTCGCCGGCAGCCCATTGCTTTCAATGGAGCCAGCTGTATTGCCGGCTCCATTGAATTCAATGGATCGTTCTTCTCTGCCACAGCTGTTTATGCTGACAGTGCGGGGGGGGGGGGGGTCTCACTCTTGCCACTATTGTGGCTTAATAATGAGACCTCGGAGCCTGAAATGCAGCCCTGCATGTTGCTCCTCGCCTGCCCTAGCCATTTCTGTGTTTTTTACATGACTTTGGTGATTTGCTAAGATTTTCACAAATGAAAACCTTAGCGGGGCACCGGTCATATACAAAAATGCTCGAGTCGCACATTGACTTCAATGGGGTTCGTTACTCGAAACGAACTCTCGAGCATCACTGAAAGTTCGACTCGAGTAACGAGCACTCGAGCATTTTGGTGCTCGCTCATCTCTAATCATGTCACCATCTTCTGAACAGATGGACTCCAGGAGCCTTCAGAAAGAAAGGAGTAATAATTAACCAAGGTAATATTAGCTAATTTTCTGTACTAGGAGATTTGTTACATAATAAATAAATATAAAATCACTGGCGTGAACGCTAATATAAGGCAGAAAGTGTCAAATATAGTTTCTAGATTACTGTGATTTACTGAAGGAAAACAATCTGTTAAACACTTCTGTATATCTCCTATATCATCTATGTGAAAAATAATTGCCCCCAATATACAGACCAGTAATACTTGCTTGTGACACCTTTAATAGCAGCTACGGCAGTAAACCAGTAATACGTTTGATAATCTGACATCAGTCTTTCATGTTGCTCTGGGGAAATATTGGCTTGTTCTTTTTTGCATAATTGCTTTAATTCAGACACACTGGATGATTTTTAAGCATGAAAGGCTAGGTGAGTCTAAAACCTTAATTTTGCTTTTTTTCAGCTATGCAGTAGTGGACTTGGCTGCAAATTTGTGCTTCAGATTGATTCTTGTACTTTCAATCCTTGCTAAATAACCAATTCTGCTTGAATCTCAGATGATGGTCTGATCAAACGTTTTCCTTCAAGATTTTCTGGTAGAGAATAGAATTCATAGCTCTGTCAATTACAGCAAATCACTTAAGTCCTAAAGCAGCAAAGCATCCCTACAGCACCATACTACCACCACGTTTCACTTTTGATAGGATTACATGGTGGAATGTTGTATCAGATTGATGCCAGATGTAATCGCACCCATGTATTGCAAAAAGTTTAATAGCCACAGTCAAGAGCTTACCTAGCATAGGGACAGACCACATGGCTGCTATGGGTCCATGGAGAAATGGAGGCCAGCAATGTTTGGTACACCCACTTTTCTACTCGGTGACTGGAATTAGTGCAGGACTTCCTTCTCTAGAGGAAAGGAATTGCTTGAAAACGAGGAGCCTGGGCATTGTCTTAAGGGTCATGGAAATGGAATGGAGAGAAATACAAACAACAGACGCTTCTTTCTTTGGTGCCAAAATCCAGCACTTTAATGAAAGGCCCATTTTAATATTTGCCCTGGGTCCCCCTCTTTTCTATGTACACTACTGTTCACAGAACCTTATTTCTAAAGGCTTATGGGTTATAAACATGTTGGTTTAGCAGTGGCTTTTGCCTTGCAACTCTGTCTTGAGATATAATTATTGCCCAGTCTCTTATAACAGACATTATGGGCTCTTTCAGAAATCTTGATAAATTTGGCCAATCCTGATGTTTAAGTAGTGTTCCAAGTTTCCTGTTTTTGAGATAATGGCATTGTGATTTTCCTGGGGTCAAAGGGCCTCATAAATGATTTTATAACCCCTTCCAGGCTGATACATTTCAATAATTACTTTTAGTCTACTACGGTTAACTAATGTACCATCTGTCCGATAGGTGATTTCCATGCCAGTGGGATGCTTCCAATCAACAAGGTGCACTATCATAGCTATAAAGATGGGAAATAAAGTTGGGGCAATAATACAACCCTGTTTGATGCCTGATTCCACCATAAATGGGTCACTCTGGGAGTCATTGCTGACCATGACAATTTCAATCATGTCATTATGCCTGTCATGTCTCTTGTGAGAAGTACATCGCGGTGGTCTCTGGGATGTATAATTACATAGTCTAAGAGGTGCCAATGCTTTGACCGGGGATGCTTCCATGATGTTGTTTTTCTGTCGGAAGAGCTTGCTGGTGATAATGAGGTTATGTTTTGTGAATTTGCTAAGAAGTAGGATGACATTCAAGTTGCTGTTTCCAACTGCATTTTTTCCTATAGTCACTGGCCACAGGTCAAAGTCTCGTCCAGCTTTTGCATTAAAATCACCCAGGAGGATGATTTTGTCCTCCTTGGGTATCTCCGATGGGATGGTGTCCAGCTGACAGTAAAAATTTTCCTTGATGTCTTCGTCAACAACTAAGTTGGTGCATAAGCACTTATGATAGTTGCCTGCTCATTTTTTAGCAAGATTAATTCGGAGAGTTGAGAGTCATTTGTCGATGCCAATGTGTGCTTTAGACAGATTCTTCATTTGGTCATTTTTAATTGCAAAGCCAACTCCATGTCTCTTAGAGCATTGCTATATTGATGTTAAAATGCCTTAGCTCCATTGCTACAATAGCAGTCCTGCGCTCAGAGCATTCATTGTCTACGTTGTCCAATAGTGTCCGAATGTTTCATATCCGAAAGTTCACTTTTCTTTTATTGACTGCAAAGTGGTAACCCCTCTTGATGCGTTAGTTCACTCAAGGAAGAGAGAGAGGCAGACTATGTAGTGTAAAATGAATAAATAAATAAAAATATACTTACCTGTCCACCGCTGCCATGTTCCCCGTGTGCGGCAGATGTTTTCTTCATCCCTGCAGGGATTAAAGAATTCCCTGCTGCACCTGTCACATCTGTGTTCCAAATCCCTGTGGGAAATAAAGAATTCCCTCCCGCAGCTGTCACACATGACAGCTGCGGTAGGGGATCCAGCTGTCGGCACCCCGTAATTGTTTTTCAGGGAAAGGTTTTAAATATAAGCCCTTCCCAGAAAAACAAGACAAAGTAGTTTAAAATAAAAAACATCTGTGACAGCTATGGTAGGGAATTCTTTATTCCTCACAGGGATTTAGAATTCCTTTGCTGCATCTGTCACAGACATGACAGGTGCAGCAGGGAATTCTTTAATCCCTACGGGGACGAATAATTTCCTACCATAGCTGTCACATTTTTATTTTTATTTTAAACTACTTTGTCTTGTTTTTCCAACAATGAAGGGGTGCCGGCAGACCATTGCCTTCAATGGAGCCGCCGGTAGCAGCCATGGCTCAATTGAAGGCAATGCACGTACCTGCATTCACACGTGTTTGTGCACGTACATAGGTGTGCACTTTTGTGTGCACTTATGTACTGCACATGCACACACTCGTGTGAAGCCACCCTTAGTAACAAACAAATATCAATGTTGTGGTGCTGTAATGATGCAAAAACATCTGTGGGCAAATTTTCATGTGGGCATTCAAGGTTGTTGGCTTTTTTTCTTTGGACATTTTTCATGGAAGCAGATTCAATACAACTAGAAGGTCGGCCCAACATACTGCAGTCTGACTCCAATGGCTTAAGGGGGTTGTCCGCCGTCCAAACTAATTTTTTTCCCCCATGAATGCCCTGTAGAGGAGAAGCATCACACACTACAGCTTTACCCATAAAAAACGATATTTTGCTCATCTTTTTATTCCTTTTCTTCCCCTTATAAAGCTTGCCTGAAGAACTTTTTAAAGATGGCGCCGCTGGGTAGTTCCCATGATGCACTGCTGCCTCTCTCTCTCCTCAGCGTGCGTGCTCCCAATGATGCCGGTCACATGACTGGAGGGAGACGCACGCTTCACTGCTTTGAATGGAGCCGGCAGCCGTTCGGCTCCATTCAAAGCAATGAGAGAGCAGTGCGATCTCCTGCTTACTGCTGTGACAGCTGTAGCAGGAGATTCCTTCATCTCCCCGGCATGTCCCCTCATCACTGGACACTGCAACAACAGTGTCCCAGTGTCCAGTGACGAGGGGACATGCTGGGGAGATGAAGGAATCTCCTGCTACAGCTGTCACAGCAGTAAGCAGGAGATTGTGATCTCTAGCAGCACTTTCAATAGTAGAGGATCGTTTTCCTCTGCTAATGAAAGTGAAAGTAGCACCAAGCATGACACACACACACACACACACATGCCCCCACCCCTCACAGTGCCCACACACAGTGCCCCCTTCAGTGCCCACACACATGCCCCCCCTCACAGTGCCCCCTCCACACTGCCCCACACACAGTCCCCCCTCCAGTCCCCCCCACAGTCCCCCTTCAGTGTCCACACACACATGCCGTCCCCCCTCACAGTGCCCCCTCCAATGCCCACACACATGCCCCCCCTCACAGTGCCCCCTCCACACTACCCCACACACAGCCCCCCCTCCAGTGCCCCCCCAGTCCCCCCTTCAGTGTCCACACACAATGCACCCCCAAAGTGCCCACAAACAGTGCACCCCCCCACAGTGTCCTCCACAGTCTCCCCCCCCCCCTGGACCCACCATTCACAATAGACACAGCTCACCTCCTCCCCTCCCTGCACAGGCAGGATTGCACCCTGAGCTAAATGACTATGACAGCCCCTCTCCCACCCCACAGCGAAAAATTACTGTGACAACACCCCCTCACTCTTTCCGAGGTGACAAGTCTATGTGACAGCACCCCCACCTCCGCAAGAAGTCTGTGACATCACCCAACAGCAACAAGTCTATGTGACAGCACCACCACCTCCGCAAGAAGTCTATGTGACAGCACCACCACCTCCGCAAGAAGTCTATATGACAGCACCCAACAGCAACAAGTCTATGGGACAGTACCACCACCTACGCAAGAAGTCTATGTGACAGCACCCAACAGCGACAAGTCTACGTGACAGCACCACCACCTCCGCAAGAAGTCTATGTGACAGCACCACCACCTCCGCAGGAAGTCTATGTGACAGCACCACCACCTCCGCAAGAAGTCTATGTGACAGCATTCAGCAGCAACAAGTCTATCTGACAGCACTCAGCAGCAACAAGTCTATGTGACAGTACCGCCACCTACGCAAGAAGTCTATGTGACAGCACCCAACAGCGACAAGTCTATGTGACAGCACCACCACCTCCGCAAGAAGTCTATGTGACAGCATCCAGCAGCGACAAAAAATGTGACAGCACCACCACCTCCGCAAGAAGTCTATGTGACAGCACTCAACAGCAACAAATCTATGTGACAGTACCACCACCTACACAAGAAGTCTATGTGACAGCACCCAGCAGCGACAAGTCTATGTAACAGCACCACCACCTCCACAAGAAGTCTATGTGACAGCACCCAACAGCGACAAGTCTACGTGACAGCACCACCACCTCCGCAAGAAGTCTATGTGACAGCACCACCACCTCCACAGGAAGTCTATGTGACAGCACCACCAAGTCCGCAAGAAGTCTATGTGAAAGCACCACCACCTCCGCAACAAGTCTATGTGACAGCATTCAGCAGCAACAAGTCTATGTGACAGCACTCAGCAGCAACAAGTCTATGTGACAGTACCGCCACCTACGCAAGAAGTCTATGTGACAGCACCCAACAGCGACAAGTCTATGTGACAGCATCACCACCTCCGCAAGAAGTCTATGTGACAGCACCCAACAGCGACAAAAAATGTGACAGCACCACCACTTCCGCAAGAAGTCTATGTGACAGCACTCAACAGCAACAAATCTATGTGACAGTACCACCACCTACACAAGAAGTCTATGTGACAGCACCCAGCAGCGACAAGTCTATGTAACAGCACCACCACCTCTGCAAGAAGTCTATGTGACAGCACCCAACATCGACAAAAAATGTGACAGCACCACCACCTCTGCAAGAAGTCTATGTGACAGCACTCAACAGCAACAAGTCTATGTGACAGTACCACCACCTACACAAGAAGTCTATGTGACAGCACCCAACAGCGACAAGTCTATGTAACAGCACCACCACCTCCGCAAGAAGTCTATGTGACAGCACCACCACCTCCGCAAGAAGTCTATGTGACAGCACTCAGCAGCAACAAGTCTATGTGACAGTACCGCCACCTACGCAAGAAGTCTATGTGACAGCACCCAACAGCGACAAGTCTATGTGACAGCACCACCACCTCCGCAAGAAGTCTATGTGACAGCACCCAACAGCGACAAAAAATGTGACAGCACCACCACTTCCGCAAGAAGTCTATGTGACAGCACTCAACAGCAACAAATCTATGTGACAGTACCACCACCTACACAAGAAGTCTATGTGACAGCACCCAGCAGCGACAAGTCTATGTAACAGCACCACCACCTCTGCAAGAAGTCTATGTGACAGCACCCAACATCGACAAAAAATGTGACAGCACCACCACCTCTGCAAGAAGTCTATGTGACAGCACTCAACAGCAACAAGTCTATGTGACAGTACCACCACCTACACAAGAAGTCTATGTGACAGCACCCAACAGCAACAAGTCTATGTAACAGCACCACCACCTCCGCAAGAAGTCTATGTGACAGCACCACCACCTCCGCAAGAAGTCTATGTGACAGCACTCAGCAGCAACAAGTCTATGTGACAGTACCGCCACCTATGCAAGAAGTCTATGTGACAGCACCCAACAGCGACAAGTCTATGTGACAGCACCACCACCTCCGCAAGAAGTCTATGTGACAGCACCACCACCTCCGCAAGAAGTCTATATGACAGTACTCAACAGCAACGAGTCTATGTAACAGCACCACCGACTACCCAAGAAGTCTATTTGACAGCACCCAACAGCGCCAAAAAAATGTGACAGCACTACCACCTCCTCAAGAAGTCTATGTGACAGCACCACCACCTCCACAAGAAGTCTATGTGACAGCACTGAACAGCAACAAGTCTATGAGACAGTACCACCACCTAGGCAAGAAGTCTATGTGACAGCACCAAACAGTGACAAGTCTATGTGACAGCACCACCACCTCCGCAAGAAGTCTATGTGACAGCACCACCACCTCTGCAAGAAGTCTATGTGACCACACACCTACCCCCGCAAGAAGTCTATGTGACCACACACCCACCCCCGCAAGAAATCTATTTGACGGCACACCCACCCCCGCAAGAAGTCTATGTGACCGCCCACCCACCCCCGCAAGAAGTCTATGTGACCGCACACCCAAGCCCGCAAGAAGTCTATGTGACCGCACACCCACCCCCACAAGAAGTCTATGTGACCACACACCCACCCCCGCAAGAAGTCTATGTGACCGCACACCCACCCCACAAGAAGTCTATGTTACCGCACATCCACCCCACAAGAAATCTATGTGACCGCAAACGCCCCCCCCCCCCAAAAAAAAAGAGACAGGCCACCCCCCACCCCCCGCACAGTGACAGGCCGCCCGGCCCCAGCAACCCCCCCCCCGCGCAGTGACAGGCCGCCCGACTCCCGCACCCCCCCTCCCCGCACAGTGACAGGTCGCCCGACTCCTGCACCCCCCCCCACACACACACAGTGACAGGCCGCCCGACTCCTGCAACCCCCCCTGCACAGTGACAGGCCGCCCGACTCCCACACCCCCCCGCCCTCCCCGCACAGTGACAGGCCGCCCGACTCCAGCAAACACCCCCACCCCCACCCTGGATTCCTACCTGATCCAGCAGATCCAGGCTGAAGTGAAGATGCTTCCCAGCACATGCGCAGTAGCTGAGCTGAAGAAGCGTGTCCCCGTCGTCCCGTCAAGACCTGGAGCCGACCGACAAGAAGAGGAGAAGACTTGTCGGATCCAAGGACAACGGAGGAGCAACACAGGGGGGAGGGGGCACCCCAAAAGGTGAGTGAATAACTTCTGTATGCCTAAATTACAATGCACAATGTATATTACAATGTGCATTGTATTGGGCAAACAGAAGTAATGACATTAATTGTCTATGGCCGGACAACCCCTTTAATATTCTGTAAGTATGCAAACAGTGCATGGATAGCTGGAGGTCTTAAAAATGTTGGGGCTGATATTAGATCCCAGTCTGATTCTGACTAGAGATGGGCGAGCGTACTCGTCCGAGCTTGATACTCGTTCGAGTATTAGGGTATTCGAGATGCTCGTTACTCGAGACGAACACCATGCGATGTTCGAGTTACTTTCACTTTCATCTCTGAGACATTTGCGCGCTTTTCTGGCCAATAGAAAGACATGGAAGGCATTACAACTTCCTCCTGTGATGTTCCAGCCCTATACCACCCCCCTGCAGTGAGTGGCTGGGGAGATCAGGTGTCACCCAAGTATTTAAATCTGCCCCGCTCGCGGCTCCCCACAGATGCATTCTGACAGAGATCAGGGAAAGTGCTGCTGATGCCGGAGCTGCTATAGGGAGAGTGTTAGGTGTTATATTAGGCTTCAAGAACCCCAACGATCCTTCTCAGGGCCACATCTGACCGTGTGCAGTACTGTTGAGGCTGCTGTGAGCAGTGTTGCACAATTATTTTTTTTTTGTATATCGGGCGTGCAGAGCATTGCGTCCTCAGTCTGCAGTCATTGTACAGAGTATAGGGCCAGTACTGGTAAGGCAGGGACAGTGGTACAGGGAAAGAGATATACAGGCTATATAGGCAGTGGGCTTTTTCAAAAAATATTGGGGAAAAATACTATATTTGGGCTGCCTGTGACCGTCTTCAGTGTACTGCGTGTCTGCTGGGGGTAGTAGTCCTAATTAATACGCAGCTAAGCTTTACAGCAGGCTTGCGCAAAATTGTTTCCTGGCTCTGCTGTCTCCGTTACATCACCGCCGTCATCCCGCCAGAGGGAAACAGTATACATAATATATGCTGCCTTCTGTATCTGTCTGCTGTATCAGCTCAGCATTTAAAAATATTGAAGCAAAATACTTAAAGGGGTTGTCTCGCGAAATCAAGTGGGGTTATACACTTCTGTATGGCCATATTAATGCACTTTGTAATATACATCGTGCATTAAATATGAGCCATACAGAAGTTATTCCACTTACCTGCTCCGTTGCTAGCGTCCTCGTCTCCATGGTTCCGTCTAAATTCGCTGGCAGCTTGCTTTTTTAGACGCGCCTGCGCAGTCCGGTCTTCTCCTCTCTGCACGAGCCGCTTCAGTGTGCTCGCCGCTACAGCTCTTCTGCGCATGCGCAGACGAGCTGTCACTGCTCGAGAGCGCGCTGGAGCGGCCATTCTGTACCATCCTCTGTTAGAGGAAGGTGCAGAGCCGCCCAGCTGTCCCGAGAAGCCGCCCAGCTGTCCCGCCGTCCTGCCGCCCAGGTAAGTGATGGGCCGGGGGGGCTGCCGCTGTTCCGGGGGGGGGCTGCCGCTGTTCCGGGGGGGGGGGCTGCCGCTGTGCCGGGGGGGCTGTCGTGGGCCGGGGGGGGCTGTCGTGGGCCGGGGGGGGGGGCTGTTGCTGGGCCGGGGGGGCCTTCGTCTGTTGTCAGGGGTCTAGCGCCGGTTACCTGCTGCCTGGCGGTGGGTGACTGTGTGCCGTGGTCGGCCGCGTTCAATCCAGGGGTCCGGTCAGCGGCTGCGGGGCGTCTGGTTGTCAGGGAGACACAGCTGGTAGCGTCTCGGGAGCGCGCACGTCGGGCTACAGCAAGCGATGGGAAAAGAGCCGGCGGCCATCTTGGGAAAATTTTTATAAGTTGCTGAAACGCTGGAACTGTAAGTACAAACCAGCTAGAAAAGTCATTTACAGGGGGGCTTAGTAATGTATGCTTAATTAGGGGGACTGGGCAAAAAAAAAATTCACTGCTTCCTCGAGACAACCTCTTTAAGGCCTACTAGTGGCCTTTGGCCACTTGAGTGCTTCTGCGCTGTGAATTCCACTAGCTCAGTCATACACACCTACGTCTCAGTGCAGGCGTGCGCAAAATTGTTTCCTGGCTCTGCCGTCTCCATTACATCACCGCCGTCATCCCGCCAGAGGGAAACAGTATACATAATATACACTGCCTACAGTATCTGTCTGCTGTATCAGCTCAGCATTTAAAAAAATAGAAGCAAAATACTTAAGGCCTACTAGTGGCCTTTGGCCACTTGAGTGCTTCTGCGCTGTGAATTCTACTAGCTCAGTCATACGCACCTACGTCTCAGTGCAGGCGTGTGCAAAATTGTTTCCTGGCTCTGCTGTCTCCGTTACATCACCGCCGTCATCCCGCCACAGGGAAACAGTATACATAATATACGCTGCTTACAGTATCTGTCTGCTGTATCAGCTCAGCATTTAAAAATATTGAAGCAAAATACTTAAGGCCTACTACTGGCCTTTGGCCACTTGACTGCTTCTGCGCTGTGAATTCCACTAGCTCAGTCATACGCACCTACGTCTCAGTGCAGGCGTGCGCAAAATTGTTTCCTGGCTCTGCTGTCTCCGTTACATCACCGCCGTCATCCTGCCAGAGGGAAACAGTATACATAATATACGCTGCCTACAGTATCTGTCTGCTGTATCTGCTCAGCATTTAAAGAAATAGAAGCACAAGAAGAAAAAGAGTCACAGCAGCACTCCAAGGGTTCAGCCACACCGCTGGTGCAAGGCACTATGCAATAGCCCAGTTAGGGTCCCGACTCCCCGTGTCCACCGTTGGTCATCAATGCAGAAAAGAACGAGGCAGCATTCATTAAAATCCTCTTCTTTATTGAAACCACATGAGGAAGCAAGCAGCCACGTATCGACTGTCTCCGTTACATCACCGCCGTGATAGCCCCAGAGGGAAACAGTATACATAATATACGCTGCATACAGTATCTGTCTGGTGTTTCAGCTCACCATTTAAAAAAAGGGAAGCCAAATACTTAAGGCGTACCACTGCCTTTTGGCGACTTGACTGCTTCTGCGCTGTGAATTCCACTAGCTCAGTGATACGCACCTACGTCTCATTACAGGCGTGCGCAAAATCGTTTCCTGGCTCTGCTGTCTCCGTTACATCACCGCCGTCATCCCGCCAGAGGGAAACAGTATACATAATATACGCTGCCTACAGTATCTGTCTGCTGTATCAGCTCAGCATTTAAAAAAATAGAAGCAAAATACTTAAGGCCTACTAGTGGCCTTTGGCCACTTGAGTGCTTCTGCGCTGTGAATTCTACTAGCTCAGTCATACGCACCTATGTCTCAGTGCAGGCGTGCGCAAAATTGTTTCCTGGCTCTGCTGTCTGCGTTACATCACCGCCGTCATCCCGCCAGAGGGAAACAGTATACATAATATACGCTGCATACAGTATTTGTCTGGTGTTTCAGCTCAGCATTTAAAAAAAGGGAAGCCAAATACTTAAGGCGTACCACTGCCCTTTGGCGACTTGACTGCTTCTGCGCTGTGAATTCCACTAGCTCAGTGATACGCACCTACGTCTCACTACAGGCGTGCGCAAAATTGTTTCCTGGCTCTGCTGTCTCCGTTACATCACCGCCGTGATAGCGGCAGAGGGAAACAGTATACATAATATACGCTGCATACAGTATCTGACTGGTGTTTCAGCTCACCATTTAAAAAAATTGAAGCCAAATACTTAAGGCCTACCACTGCCCTTTGGCCACTTGACTGCTTCTGCACTGTGAATTCCAGTAGCTGAGTCATACGCACCTACGTCTCACTGCAGGCGCGCGCAAAATTGTTTCCTGGCTCTGCTGTGCGTTCCGTAAGCGAAGTCAGCCTCCAACCACAGGCCAATAAGCGGCACATTTAATTACAGCGTTCTGTTTCTGCTCTACTCGTAATACACCATGCTGAGGGGTAGGGGTAGGCCTAGAGGACGTGGACGCGGGCAAGGACGCGGAGGCCCAAGTCAGGGTGTGGGCACAGGCCGAGCTCCTGATCCAGGTGTATCGCACCCGACTGCTGCAGGATTAGGAGAGAGGCAAGTTTCTGGTGTCCCCAGATTCATCTCACAATTAATGGGTCCACGCGGTAGACCTTTATTAGAAAATGAGCAGTGCGAGCAGGTCCTGTCGTGGATGGCAGAAAGTGCATCCAGCAATCTATCGACCACCCAGACTTCTACGCCATCCACTGCTGCAACTCTGAATCCTCTGGCTGCTGCTTCTCCTTCCTCCCAGCCTCCTCACTCCATTACAATGACACATTCTGAGGAGCAGGCAGACTCCCAGGAACTGTTCTCGGGCCCCTGCCCAGAATGGGCAGCAATGGTTCCTCTCCCACCGGAGGAGTTTGTCGTGACCGATGCCCAACCTTTGGAAAGTTCCCGGGGTCCGGGGGATGAGGCTGGGGACTTCCGGCAACTGTCTCAAGAGCTTTCAGTGGGTGAGGAGGACAATGACGATGAGACACAGTTGTCTATCACTCAGGTAGTAGTAATTGCAGTAAGTCCGAGGGAGGAGCGCACAGAGGATTCGGAGGAAGAGCAGCTGGACGATGAGGTAACTGACTCCACCTGGTTTGCTAAGCCTACTGAGGACAGGTCTTCAGAAGGGGAGGCAAGTGCAGCAGCAGGGCAGGTTGGAAGAGGCAGTGCGGTGGCCAGGGGTAGAGGCCGGGCCAGACCGAATAATCCACCAACTGTTTCCCAAAGCGCCCCCTCGCGCCATGCGACCCTGCAGAGGCCGAGGTGCTCAAAGGTGTGGCAGTTTTTCACTGAGAGTGCAGACGACCGACGAACAGTGGTGTGCAACCTTTGTCGCGCCAAGATCAGCCGGGGAGCCACCACCACCAGCCTCACCACCACCAGCATGCTCTGGCATATGATGGCCAAGCACCCCACAAGGTGGGATGAAGGCCGTTCACCGCCTCCGGTTTGCACCACTGCCTCTCCCCCTGTGCCCCAACCTGCCACTGAGATCCAACCCCCCTCTCAGGTCACAGGCACGACCGTCACCCGGCCGGCACCCACACGCTCACCTCCGCTGTCCTCGGCCCCATCCAGCAACGTCTCTCAGCGCAGCGTCCAGCCGTCGCTTGCGCAACTGTTTGAGCGTAAGTGCAAGTACGCCGCCACGCACCCGCACGCTCAAGCGTTAAACGTGCACATAGCCAAATTGATCAGCCTGGAGATGCTGCCGTATAGGCTTGTGGAAACGGAGGCTTTCAAAAACATGATGTCAGCGGCGGCCCCGCGCTACTCGGTTCCCAGTCGCCACTACTTTTCCCGATGTGCCGTCCCAGCCCTGCACGACCACGTCTCTCGCAACATTGTACGCGCCCTCACCAACGCGGTTACTGCCAAGGTCCACTTAACAACGGACACGTGGACAAGCACAGGCGGGCAGGGCCACTATATCTCCCTGACGGCACATTGGGTGAATTTAGTGGAGGCTGGGACAGAGTCAGAGCCTGGGACCGCTCACGTCCTACCTACACCCAGAATTGCGGGCCACAGCTCGGTGCTGGTATCTGCGGCGGTGTATGCTTCCTCCACTAAACCACCCTCCTCCTCCTATGCAACCTCTGTCTCGCAATCAAGATGTGTCAGCAGCAGCACGTCGCCAGCAGTCGGTGTCGCGCGGCGTGGCAGCACAGCGGTGGGCCAGCGGCAGCAGGCCATGCTGAAACTACTCAGCTTAGGAGAGAAGAGGCACACGGCCCACGAACTGCTGCAGGGTCTGAAAGAGCAGACCGACCGCTGGCTTTCGCCGCTGAGCCTCCAACCGGGCATGGTCGTGTGTGACAACGGCCGTAACCTGGTGGTGGCTCTGCAGCCTCACGCACGTGCCATGCCTGGCCCATGTCTTTAATTTGGTGGTTCAGCGCTTTCTGAAAAGCTACCCACGCTTGTCAGACCTGCTCGGAAAGGTGCGCCGGCTCTGCGCACATTTCCGCAAGTCCCACACGGACGCTGCCACCCTGCGCACCCTGCAACATCGGTTTTATCTGCCAGTGCACCGACTGCAGTGCGACGTGCCCACACGGTGGAACTCTACGCTCGACATGTTGGCCAGGCTCTATGAGCAGCGTAGAGCTATAGGGGAATACCAACTCCAACATGGGCGGCATAGTGGGAGTCAGCCTCCTCAATTCTTTACAGAAGAGTGGACCTGGTTGGCAGACATCTGCTAGGTCCTTGGAAACTTTGAGGAGTCTACCCAGATGGTGAGCGGCGATGCTGCAATCATTAGCGTCACCATTCCTCTGCTATGCCTCTTGAGAAGTTCCCTGCAAAGCATAAAGGCAGACGCTTTGCTCTCGGAAACGGAGGCGGGGGAAGACAGTATGTCGCTGGATAGTCAGAACATCCTCATGTCTATATCTCAGCGCGTTGAGGAGGAGGAGGAGGGGGAGGAGCATGAGGAGGAGGGGGAAGAGACAGCTTGGCCCACTGCTGAGGGTACCCATGCTGCTTGCCTGTCATCCTTTCAGCGTGTATGGCCTGAGGAGGAGCAGGAAGAGGATCCTGAAAGTGATCTTCCTAGTGAGGACAGCCATGTGTTGCGTACAGGTACCCTGGCACACATGGCTGACTTCATGTTAGGATGCCTTTCTCGTGATCCTCATGTTACACGCATTCTGGCCACTACGGATTACTGGGTGTACACACTGCTCGACCCATGGTAAAAGGAGAACCTTTCCACTCTCATACCCAAAGAGGAAAGGGGTTCGAGAGTGATGCTATACCACAGGACCCTGGTGGACAAACTGATGGTAAAATTCCCATCCGACAGCGCTAGTGGCAGAAGGCGCAGTTCCGAGGGCCAGGTAGCAGGGGAGGCGCGGAGATCAGGCAGCATGTACAGCACAGGCAGGGGAACACTCTCCAAGGCCTTTGACAGCTTCATGGCTCCCCAGCAAGACTGTCACCGCTCCCCAGTCACAGCTGAGTCGGCGGGAGCACTGTAAAAGGATGGTGAGGGACCACCTAGCCGATCGCACGACCGTCCCCCGTGATGCCTCTGCCCCCTACAACTACTGGGTGTCGAAGCTGGACATGTGGCCTGAACTCACGCTCTATGCCCTGGAGGTGCTTGCTTGTCCTGCGGCTAGCGTCTTGTTAGAGAGGGTGTTTAGTGCGGCTGGGGGAATCATCACGGATAAGCGTACCCGCCTGTCAACCGACAGTGCCGACAGGCTTACAATCATAAAGATGAACAAAGCCTGGATTTCCCCAGACTTCTCTTCTCCACCAGCGGACAGCAGCGATACCTAAACAATACGTAGGCTGCACCCGCGGATGGAAGCATCGTTCTCTATCACCATAAAAAACGTGGACCTTTTAGCTTCATCAATCTGTGTATTATATTCATCCTCCTCCTCCTGCTCCTCCTCCTGAAACCTTACGTAATCACGCCGAATGGGCAATTTTTCTTAGGCCCACAAGGCTCAGTGATATTACTTTTGTAAACAATGTTTATACGTTTCAATTCTCACTTCAATAAAGCGTTGAAACTTGCACCTGAACCAATTTTTATTTTAATTGGGCTGCCTACAGGCCTAGATCCAAATTAAGCCACATAAACCAAATCACCTGCCCTCTTGGTTGGGCATGGGCAATTTTTCTGAGGTACATTAGTACTGTTGGTACACCAATTTTTTGGGGTCCTCATCTACAGTGTAATCCTAGTAATTTTTTGCCCACCTGCATTAAACCTGACATTACCTCAGCTGTGCTGGGCACTGCAATGGGATATATTTATGTACCGCCGGTGGCTTCCTGGGACCCACCCATGCTGTCGGTCCACACAGAGTTGTAACTGCATGTGTCCACTTCTAAAGAACCCCAGTCTGACTGGGGCATGCAGTGTGGGCCGAAGCCCACCTGCATTAAACCTGACGTTACCTCAGCTGTGCTGGGCACTGCAATGGGATTTATTTATGTACTGCCGGTGGGTTCTAGGGAGCCACCCATGCTGTCGGTCCACACGGAGTTGTAACTGCATGTGTCCACTTCTAAAGAACCCCAGTCTGACTGGGGCATGCAGTGTGGGCCGAAGCCCATCTGCATTAAACCTGACGTTACCTCGGCTGTGCTGGGCACTGCAATGGGCTTTATTTATGTACCGCCGGTGGGTTCCAGGGAGCCACCCATGCTGTGGGTCCACAGGGACTTCACATTGGGGATTTGTACCTGCCTGTGTCTATGAATTAAAAACCCCGGTCAGGTTGGGGCATGCAGTGTGGGCCGAAGCCCACCTGCATTTAATCTGACGTTAGCTCTGCTGTCCAGGGCACTGCAATGGGATACATTTATGTACAGCCGGTGGGTTCCAGGGAGCCACCCATGCTGTGGGTGCACACGAAATTCCCATTGCGAAGTTGTACTTGCCTGTGACTATTTATAAAAAACCCCGGTCTGACTGGGGCATGCAGACACCTTGACAGAATGAATAGTGTGTGGCACATGGGTTCCCCATTGCTATGTCCACGTGTGCAGCTCCTGATGGAGGTGGCACAGGATTGGATTTCTCATTGCTTCTGTACAGCATTGTGGGCTATCGCCCCGCCCCTTTTAAAGAGGGTCGCTGCCTGGCCATGCCAACCCTCTGCAGTGTGTGCCTGCGGTTTGTCCTCATGGCAGACGCACTTATAAATAGACATGAGGGTGGTGTGGCTATGAGGCCAGCGTGTGGCATGAGGGCAGCTGAAGGCTGCGCGGGGACACTTTGGTGTGCGCTGTGGACACTGGGTCGTGCGGGGGGGGGGGGGGTTGGGCAGCATGTAACCCCGGAGAAGTGGCAGCGGAGTGTCATACAGGCAGTGATTGTGCTTTGTTGGAGGTAGTGTGGTGCTTAGCTAAGGTATGCCTTGCTAATGAGGGTTTTTCAGAA
Source organism: Eleutherodactylus coqui (assembly GCF_035609145.1). Taxonomy (NCBI): domain Eukaryota; kingdom Metazoa; phylum Chordata; class Amphibia; order Anura; family Eleutherodactylidae; genus Eleutherodactylus; species Eleutherodactylus coqui. The sequence goes on along the minus strand of NC_089839.1, from coordinate 236,182,553 downwards.
GTAAAAATTGTTGGGAGGGGGGGGTAGGGCCCACTCTTGCCACTATTGTGGCTTAATAGTGGGACCTGGGAACTTGAGATGCAGCCCAACATGTAGCCCCTCGCCTGCCCTATCCGTTGCTGTGTCGTTCCCATCACTTTCATGAATTGCCCAGATTTTCACAAATGAAAACCTTAGCGAGCTTCGGCGATATACAAAAATGCTTGGGTCGCCCATTGACTTCAATGGGGTTCGTTACTCGAAACGAACCCTCGAGCATCGCAAAAAATTACGTCTCGAGTAACAAGCACCCGAGCATTTTGGTGCTCGCTCATCTCTAATTTTGACATCAAACTTCTTTTTTTCAGTGAGAGCCACCCCCCTTACATTACTCTCAACATTTACTCCACAAACTCCCCACTCTGTGAACAGCATGTGCCTCCCAACATCGTTAGTTCTTTTCTATTATAATGACAAACTAATCACTAAGTACACCTTCAATCTTGCTGCTTTACATTATTCCTTTCTCAACTCATGAATACTGCTGCTGATTTTTGCAAATGTGGGCTCTGTACAGTGCAAGAGGATATATTTCTTAGGTTGTCAACCTATATAGCAGCAAAGTAGACAAACAAAATATGCTTTAGTGGGAGTATTGCAGTTCTCTATTTGTGACCTCATATAATTCAAAGTTACCAGTCTGGCCACTGTGAATTCTTTGCAGACTTTATGCAGGTAGCAGTGGGGTGTAAAGAATTAAAGGAGATGTCCCGCGCCGAAACGGGTTTTTTTTTTTTTAAACACCCCCCCCCCCGTTCGGCGCGAGACAACCCCGATGCAGGGGTTAAAAAAACCACCCGCACAGCGCTTACCTGAATCCCGGCGGTCCGGCGTCTTCATACTCACCTGCTGAAGATGGCCGCCGGGATCCTCTGTCTTCATGGACCGCAGGGCTTCTGTGCGGTCCATTGCCGATTCCAGCCTCCTGATTGGCTGGAATCGGCACGTGACGGGGCGGAGCTACACGGAGCTACACGGAGCCCCATAGAGAAGAGGAGAAGACCCGGACTGCGCAAGCGCGGCTAATTTGGCCATCGGAGGGCGAAAATTAGTCGGCTCCATGGGAACGAGGACGCCAGCAACGGAGCAGGTAAGTATAAAACTTTTTATAACTTCTGTATGGCTCATAATTAATGCACAATGTACATTACAAAGTGCATTATTATGGCCATGCAGAAGTGTATAGACCCACTTGCTGCCTCGGGACAACCCCTTTAACTTGCAGTATGTGAGGGCTCAGTCAGATGAGCGTTTTTATGTGCGAATATATTTGTAGCTGAGTGCTGCCTCTGATTGGTCACAGTGCTCAGCCAATCAGAGACAGCCCTTTTAGCAAGCGAGGATTTTAAATTCCAGCCTTCGGAAAGCACTTCAGAACAGTGCAGGGAGAAGACCTGGCTGGATGCGCCTGAGCCCCAGCAGCTGCACAGGGGTGAGTATATATATTTTTTTTATTTTTTACACTTTTTAGGGATGATTTTCAGGGAAGGGTTTATATTTAAAGCCCTTCCCCAAAAATAACTGCAGGGCTGTAGCACCGGCTCCATTGAATTTAATGGGAGAAAACAGCGCTCCTCTGCCACAGCTGTGACAGCTGTGCCAGAGGATTGCGATCTTCATTGTATGTTCTCAATGGGGTTGGCGCTGCTGCCTTCAGCCCAACTGAGCACAAGGTGAAACCCCTGGATGTGACAGCATCCAGGGGTTTCACATCCAAAAAAGATGGATGCCGCAGTTTCCATCGTTTGTGCGCAGGTAAATATCGGGCATAACACCGCTGCCATTGAAAAGCATTGGTTTTTAAAGCATGTGGATCGCAAACACGGGTAACATACGTACATAAAAACGCCAGAGCCCTGAAACAGGAACAGCTCACAAAGATGCAAGCTCTACTGTGCCCCCTTACATTCTCACATATTGTGTTTTTCCAGGGATTGCAGCTTATTTAATTGGCAGTGCTTTTTTTTTGGATAATATAAAACAAACAAACAAAAAAATGACCTGGGAAAACAGCAAATACACACAGTGTGTGAAAGCAGCCTCAGGCATTGTTCAAAATCACCAGTCTGGCAACTACAAATGTTTTGCAAGCCTTACGCAACTAGCAGTGGTTTTCTGGAAACTACAAAGTTAGCTCATAAGTTACATACAAATATATTAAAAAGTGAACAAAAAAACCCAAAATGAAATAATAAAAAGGAAACATGAAGAAGCAAGGGGTAAGGGATAGGCCAGTGGTGCTGGTAGAGGATGAGCCAAGTTGGCACTTCAAATAACTCACATTGAAGCAACAGCTCCACATTCGGGAGGAGATGAAGCAAACCCACTACCATTCCTTAGAAATGGTTCTGCTTGTGTGTTACATCAACAGCACACAAAACAGGTCATAGAGGAAGAAGAGGTAGAAGATGAGGAGGTGATTGACTCAAAAACAAAAGGGCAGTGCGAAAACCCTTAGCTACTATGGGATGTTGCTGCTGCAACCATTAGTAAGGGTGTTGGCACTGCCCTCTTGTTTTTCTGTGACACCCTACTCACTGCCTTGGTAAGGTGCTGCCCTGCAATGTCCGCCTCTTTCTTAACACCAAATACACATTATCACTCACATGGCAATGCACAACAGGAACTGATTTTTTTGGCAAAGAAATGACAGCTGGACATCTGGCCCTGTGGGTTAGCACAGAGCATCACCGTGCATAAGCAGTCTGTGTCCAGCAACCTGGAGAGCAGCATGTACATTGCAAGCAGCTATGCAATGCTTGCATTCAGGGTTTGTCCTTGTGGATGGTTGTAGTGATATTTTTTTACATTCCCATAGCTGGTGGATGGAGGGCTGGTTACTGACCTGGTATACACTGTAATGTGGGGTAGATGTCAATGTCAGTGATAGTGGTGGTGGCTCAACCTCTGTTCTCTGTTTTCCATGCTTGGCTCTGAGCCTGCAGCCCAATTCTCTTTTGCTGAGGAGAGGCCTGAAGTAGGTGTGCTACGGCCCCTACACAAAACTGCTTCTCTGTGTTCAAAGGGCTACTGCATGGACAGGGAGGGAGATGTAGGAAGAGGCAACAGAAGAGGGAGCAGGATGAGACTGACTCTTTGCTCTCTGGTGAGCTCTCCAAGGCATCAAGTAGTGGGAGTTCATATGATTGTTCATACATGTGTTGAGGTTGTTTTTGTTCTTGCTGCCTTTAAACACTTAGCGAATATCTTACATATGCCCACTTTTCTGTCATCATGTGTGGTTTTAATGAATGCCCAGGTTGCACAGGTACTTACCAAAACAAAAATTTTCTAAAGCAAAAGGAAGGGCTGTAGCTCTATAGCTTTTCCTTGGAGAAGGCCAGTGCTTGGCTGTTTTGTTCACCTGGTAGAATTTGTCCTTGCAAACTTTATGACAATATTTTTAAAACAAGCACCACACCTGCTAATTTTTGGTAGCTCTATAGCTGTTCGTTGGAGAAGGCCCATGCTTGGGTGTTGTGTTCACCTTGCAGAATTTCTTGTAAAATGCATGACATTACTTTTGAATCAAACAGCACACATATTTTATTGCATAGTGAAATTTTTGGTAACTTCACAGCTGGTTTTTGTAGCAGGCCTATGTTTAAGTATTGTTTTTCACTTGGCAGGATTTCTCCTTGTAAAATATATGACAATGTTTTTAAATCAAGCAGCACATCTGCTGTCTTCCTTGGCACAATTGTTGATTTAGGAAACCCTATGTAGGCCCTCTTTTGTTCTCAGTGACACCCCTGTGCTATGATTGACCCCTACACCACTCTACACTATTTTGACAAATTTTTGGGAGGAATACAGTGTTCCCCAAATGTGTGGCTATATACGTATGCAATTTGGGGGGGTTGGCTGCACTGGAGACCTTCTGGAGCACAAATTAGAGAACTCGACTTTGACTTTAATGGGAGTAAGAAACGATTCATGATGATTTTCGTGAAATCGGCCTGATAACGACACAAACAGATTATTCCACTGTTCGCTAATCATTACACATGAACACTACAAAGAAAATATAGACTGTTTACTTGCAAATCTTTAGTCCCTTTACATGCAAGTACAAAAAGCCTATCATAATTTTATTATCATTTCATAAGGAAAAGTATGTGTCACCCCTCTCCTTTCTGGACACCTTTTTTTCTTTATTAAAGTACTTTCCACTTCACACTCCACTATATTATTACCCAGTCTGTAATTTTATGGTTTTACAGTAAGTTCCAAAAAATGTGTTTATAAAGGATGATTATGTAGGTTATACTTGACATTTTTAATATGAATAGGTAACCGTTTCTTTTAAACAAATCTGCAGAAATTCACTTGTCTCAAGTAAATTGCCATAGACATTTAATACGGTAAAATCTAACCATGTACTGAGTAATGCTTCCAAAGTAAAATGTTACGTGTTTATTAAGGTCACAGGATATTATTATGAGATTTAAAAGCCTTCTTTGAATGTACCAAGTAATCTACTTATAGCCAAATTGCAGCAGAATGCCCTTAACAAAGAGCACAGTTTAGAGGCCTGAACTGTGATAACATGAAAGATGTATATTTGCATTCTGTGTCACTAAAGTTTTGGCACATTTCTTGGCAGAAAAACAAGAGATAAAAAATTAACATAGGACAATAGGCAGACAATAGAGAATAGCAGGTGTTACTCACAGGTGTGACTGAATAAGCCACTTGCATGTGGTAATCATGGTAACAGATGGTCAGTTAGCTTTCTTTTAATTAAATAGTACTCTGTATAGCACACTAGGTAGGTATAGTCAATATTATCTCATATATGGTGAATAACTAGTGTTGCTCTCAGGAAGGGGGAGGGGGGTGCTTTGCGACCCATAGAGGTAAAAAGTAGGATGAACATTGTTTTTACCAGCTACAAAGAAAAATCTACTCTTTTATCAAAAAGAATTTCAGAAAAACAAAGCTCTGTCAGACAATGCAGAAGCTATTAGATGGCAATCTTCTTTTCCACCTGTGCATAAAATGTTTGAAAAGGAAACAATTTTGTCATTAAGGATGCAGCTTTTTTCTGTTTAAACCCATTACAATAAGCATTTTTTTTATATTCCATTGATGTAGCTGTATAATGGCTTGCTTTTTCCAAGAAACAATTCTACTATTGTGTACATGTAATGAGTATATATTATAATATAACGCAGTTTGAGCACATACAAGGTACTGTATAACTTTTCTAAAAACTTTTTAGGTGGGTTGGGGGTAAAAAAGAGATTTTGCCAGTTTCTTTTTTGGATTTTACTTTTACAGTGTTCAGTGTGCAAAATAAAAAATGTAATAACATTATTTTCTAGTTCAGTGCAATTTTGGCGACACCAAGTTAAGAAAAGACTTTGTAATGTTGCGCAATTATTGTACACACACACAAAAAAAAGATTTGCTATTGTGTCGGCACATTCTAAGAGCCATAGCATATTTATATTTCCATCAACAGAGCTCTATCAGGGCTTTATTTTTGCAAGATGAACTCTAGTGTTCCTTTATCCAATTTTTGGGAACATATAGCATTTGCCATTTTGCTTTTTATTCTATTTTTTCCATAGGCAAAATTAACAAAATCTGCAATTCTGACATGCTTTTAATTTTAATGTTTAACAGAAACCATCATACAGTATGAGGGCTTATTCAGATGGATGGATGTCGATCAGGTATTCACGCCCAGCCGATATATGCTGCTCCTCTCTGCAAGGGGAGGAGGTGGGATGGTCCAGGAGATAGTGCACTAAGCTCCCGCCTCCTCTCCGCCCCTCGCAACTGTTTGTAATGGGAGTGGCAGGGTGGGGCGGAGCTAAGTACCTATCTTTTCCGCCGCATATTTGGTTACTGATGATCTATCTTTTCAGTCATGACACTACTTGGCTAAAAAGCACTCATCTGAGTGAATACATTGGAATCCAATGTTTCAGATGGTTGCGATTTTTTTTATTGCGGTAAATTTGCCATGTAAAAGCATTTCTGTGAAAGAGCCCTTAGTAAAAGATTTTCTGTGGCTTCTGTTGTATTTGGTGTATTGCCCTTAGCTTACATCCTAGATCCATGAAATCATTTTTAAAGGGGTTGTCCCGAGAAAGCAAGTGGGGGTAAGCACTTCTGTATGGCCATGTTAATGCACTTTGTAATATACATCGTGCATTAAATATGAGCCATACAGAAGTTATTCACTTACCTGATCCGTTGCTGGCGTCCCCGTCTCCATGGTGCCGTCTAATTTCAGCGTCTAATCTCCCAATTAGACGCGCTTGCGCAGAAGGGTCTTCTCCCTTCTCTTGGGTCTCGGCACGAGCGCTGTTCTGGCTTCGCCCCCTTCTACGCATCATCGCGTAGCTCCGCCCCGTCACGTGTGCCGATTCCAGCCAATCAGGAGGCTGGAATCGGCAATGGACCGCACAGAGCCCACGGTGCACCATGGGAGAAGACCCACGGTGCATCGTGGGTGAAGATCCCGGCGGCCATCTTAGTAAGGTAAGGAAGAAGTCGCCGCAGCGCGGGGATTCGGGTAAGTACTAAACAGTTTGTTTTTTTTAACACATGCATTGGGTTTGTCTCGCGCCGAACGGGGGGCCTATTGAATTAAAAAAAAAACCGTTTCGGCGCGGGACAACCCCTTTAAGGGCCTTCTACTTACCTCTAACTTTGTCATTAATGCCAATATGCACCATGACTGCTGGATCCTCACCAGTCCCTCACAGTAATTTGTCAACCTGATCCACAATGTGTCAAACTCTAGCACCAGGAATACAGACAACACACTTTTCTATGACCCCTCTCTTTGTGTCTGTCCCCTTAATAATTGAGTCCCCCCCAGTACCAGGACCTAACTTGTCTGCCCTGCATTCCTGTTTCCCTTCTTAGGCTATCCCTTGTAGCTGGCCAGAGGGCATATTGTGCTGCAGCGTTGCCAACTGTGTAATGGCATTTCCCTTATCTGCCAACTTTGCAAAACTTGTTGGGGTGTGCCAGTTCAGGAATAGCCTTGCTAGCACCTTTCCCTCTACCCCTACTTTTAACTGTCACCCAGATAGCTGCCTGATCATTCTGCACTACAAAGCTACCATCCACCCCAACATTTGCCCTAGCGAGTTTCTGCTTAGTGAGTAGCAATCTCTTTTCTATGTTGTCAATGAATCTCAGTATTGCAAGCTGCACATTTAGATCCAGGATGTGGGCTTCCAAATGCACAAAATGTTCACATCTCGTACAGCAGTATGCACCCTTGAACGGCTGTTCAAGGTCTGCATACATGACACACTATGTACACTGGACAGTAAATAGATATAAGCACTGGCGTAACTATAGGGGATGCTGTTACACCCGAGCCCAGGAGCCTTAGGGGGCCCATAAGGCCTCTCTTCTTCATATAGGGAGCCTAGTACTATGAATAAAGCATTATAGTTGGGGGCCTCGTTACAGGTTTTGCATTGGGGTTCAGGAACTTCAAGTTACGCCTCTGGACATAAGTGACTTTCTTTCAAAGTCCCCAAATCTAAATTTACATGATTTTAAGTCACACACACTTAAAACAAACCAGACTTCAAATCAAACCAGACTCACAGGTACCACACTCATACTTTTGTTTGCTTTAAATAGCTCTTAGCAGAAGTAACTCTTTTAATGAATTCTCTGTTTGGAAAAAGACATCACCCCTTTCATGATATGTAGTCTCTGAATGTCATTTGCAGCCATACCTGACCAAAACATTCTGACATAGGGTATTTAATTGTAGGGACTGTGTGATCTGGTTTGAACTCGTCTCCCAGGTTCTCCTGATGTAGACAGAACCAGAATGTATCCCAATTGTGAAGCTCGCGCAACTTGTCATTCAAATATACACTTTCTCATTCTTGGGGACCCCAGTGGTGGTATTCTTTCGCCTCTTGCCAACTTTTGCTTCCTTTGAACTTTTGACAGCAATGGTTTTTTTTTTTGGCTTTACACTTATACCCAGCATTGATCAATCTGCAGCATACTGCAACTGCGGAGCACATCACTCTTCAAAAGCATGTAATTCCTTGCTCATGAGCACCTTGGGTGACCAGACCATGATTCATCAGTGATGCTTCCCATAGTCTTAGGTCTCTGGATGCTTCTAATAACTGTAAATTTGGTGCATTCTACCATTTTGGAACTCTACCAATTTTTATTATCTAGATGAGAACCTTTCAAGGTCAATTTGCCTGATGTCATTTGGTTTCAGTTGAACTTTTAAAAAAGCTTGTGTACTCCATACCTGAAAGATGCTGACTAGAGATGAGCGAACATACTCGTCCGAGCTTGATACTCGTTCGAGTATTAGCGTGTTCGAGATGCTCGTTACTCGAGACGAGTACCACGCGATGTTCGAGTTACTTTCACTTTCATCTCTGAGACGTTAGCGCGCTTTTCTGGCCAATAGAAAGACAGGGAAGGCATTACAACTTCCCCCTGCGACGTTTAAGCCCTATACCACCCCCCTGCAGTGAGTGGCTGGCGAGATCAGGTGTCACCCGAGTATATAAATCGGCCCCTCCCGCGGCTCACCACAGATGCATTCTGACAGAGATCAGGGACAGTGCTGCTGGTGCCGGAGCTGCTATAGGGAGAGCGTTAGGAGTTATTTTAGGCTTCAAGAACCCCAACGGTCCTTCTTAGGGCCACAACTAATCGTGTGCAGTAGTGTGGAGGCCGCTTTTTGCAGTGTTGCACTTTTTTTTTTTTTGTATATCGGCTGTGCAGAGCATTGCGTCCTGCAGTAATTTTACATTGTCCAGGGCCAGTAGTGGTGAGGCAGGGACAGAAGACATATTTAGTGTATATAGGCAGTGGGCCTTTCCAAAAACATTTGGGAAAAAAAATCTATTTGGGCTGCCTGTGACCGTCCTCAGTGTACTGGGTCTCTGCTGGGGGTAGTTGTCCTAATTCATACGCAGCCAGCTAAGTGTTGCAGCAGGCTTGCGCAAAATTCTTTCCTCTTACATCACGCTGTATTCCTGTCCACAAGTGTACTGGGTCTCTGCTGGGGGTAGTTGTCCTAATTCATACGAAGTCAGCTAAGTGTTACAGCAGGCTTGCGCAAAATTCTTTCCTGCCTCTGTGTTGCCTCTTACATCACCGCTGAATTCCTGTCCACAAGTGTACTGGGTCTCTGCTGGGGGTAGTTGTCCTAATTCATACGCAGCCAGCTAAGTGTTACAGCAGGCTTGCGCAAAATTCTTTCCTGCCTCTGCTGTGCGTTCCGTAAGCGAAGTCAGTCTCCAACCACAGGCCAATAAGCGGCACATTTAATTACAGCGTACTGTTTCTGCACTACTGGTAATACAGCATGCTGAGGGGTAGGGGTAGGCCTAGAGAACGTGGACGCGGGCAAGGACGCGGAGGCGCAAGTCAGGGTGTGGGCACAGGCCGAGCCGGTGCGGTGGCCAGGGGTAGAGGCATGGCCAGACCGAATAATCCACCAAATGTTTCCCAAAGCGCCCCCTCGCGCCATGCCACCCTGCAGAGGCCAAGGTGCTCTAAGGTGTGGCAGTTTTTCACAGAGACGCCTGACGACCGACGAATAGTGGTGTGCAACCTTTGTCGCGCCAAGATCAGCTGGGGAGCCTCCACCACCAGCATGCGCAGACATATGATGGCCAAGCACCCCACAAGGTGGGACGAAGGCTGTTCACCACCTCCGCTTCGCACCACTGCCTCTCCCCCTGTGCCCCAACCTGCCACTGAGATCCAACCCCCCTCTGAGGACACAGGCACGAGTGCCTACCGGCCTGCACCCACACCCTCACCTCCGCTGTCCTCGGCCCCATCCAGCAATGTCTCTCAGCGCAGCGTCCAAACGTCGCTAGCGCAACTGTTTGAGCGCAAGCGCAAGTACGCCGCCACGCATCCGCACGCTCAAGTGTTAAACGTGCACATAGTCAAATTGATCAGCCTGGAGATGCTGCCATATAGGCTTGTGGAAACTGAGGCTTTCAAAAGCATGATGGCGGCGGCGGCCCCGCGCTACTCTGTTCCCAGTCGCCACTACTTTTCCTGATGTGCTGTCCTAGCCCTGCACGACCACGTCTCCCGCAACATTGTACGCGCCCTCACCAACGCGGTTACTGCCAAGGTCCACTTAACAACGGACACGTGGACAAGCACAGGCGGGCAGGGCCACTATATCTCCCTGACGGCACATTGGGTGAATTTAGTGGAGGCTGGGACAGAGTCAGAGCCTGGGACCGCTCACGTCCTACCCACCCCCAGAATTGCGGGCCCCAGCTCGGTGCTGGTATCTGCGGCAGTGTATGCTTCCTCCACTAAACCACCCTCCTCCAACGCAACCTCTGTCTCGCAATCAAGATATGTCAGCAGCAGCACGTCGCCAGCAGTCGGTGTCGCGCGGCGTGGCAGCACAGCGGTGGGCAAGCGTCAGCAGGCCGTGCTGAAACTACTCAGCTTAGCAGAGAAGAGGCACACGCCCCACGAACTGCTGCAGGGTCTGACAGAGCAGACCGACCGCTGGCTTTCGCCGCTGAGCCTCCAACCGGGCATGGTCGTGTGTGACAACGGCCGTAACCTGGTGGCGGCTCCGCAGCTCGGCAGCCTCACGCACTTGCCATGCCTGGCCCATGTCTTTAATTTGGTGGTTCAGCGCTTTCTGAAAAGCTACCCACACTTGTCATACCTGCTCGGAAAGGTGCGCCGAGTCAGCGCACATTTCCGCAAGTCCAAGACGGACGCTGCCACCCTGCAACATCGGTTTAATCTGCCAGTGCACCGACTGCTGTGCGACGTGCCCACACAGTGGAACTCTACGCTCCACATGTTGGACAGACTCTATGAGCAGCGTAGAGCTATAGTGGAATACCAACTCCAACATGGGCGGCGCAGTGGGAGTCAGCCTCCTCAATTCTTTACAGAAGAGTGGGCCTGGTTGGCAGCCATCTGCCAGGTCCTTGGAAACTTTGAGGAGTCTACCCAGATGGTGAGCGGGGATGCTGCAATCATTAGCGTCACCATTCCTCTGCTATGCCTCTTGAGAAGTTCCCTGCAAAGCATAAAGGCAGATGCTTTGCGCTTGGAAACGGAGGCGGGGGAAGACAGTATGTCGCTGGATAGTCAGAGCACCCTCATGTCTATATCTCAGCGCGTTGAGGAGGAGGGGGAGGAGCATGAGGAGGAGGGGGAAGAGACAGCTTGGCCCACTGCTGAGGGTACCCATGCTGCTTGCCTGTCATCCTTTCAGCGTGTATGGCTGGAGGAGGAGGATCCTGAAAGTGATCTTGCTAGTAAGGACAGCCATGTGTTGCGTACAGGTACCCAGGCACACATGGCTGACTTCATGTTAGGATGCCTATCTCGAGACCCTCGCGTTACACGCATTCTGGCCACTACGGATTACTGGGTGTACACACTGCTCGACCCACGGTATAAGGAGAACCTTTCCACTCTCATACCCGAAGAGGAAAGGGGTTCGAGAGTGATGCTATACCACAGGACCCTGGCGGACAAACTGATGGTAACATTCCCATCCGACAGCGCTAGTGGCAGAAGGTGCAGTTCCGAGGGCCAGGTAGCAGGGGAGGCGCAGAGATCAGGCAGCATGTACAGCGCAGGCAGGGGACCATTCTCCAAGGCCTTAGCCAGCTTTATGCCTCCCCAGCAAGAATGTGTCACCGCTTCCCAGTCAAGGCTGAGTTGGCGGGAGCACTGTAAAAGGATGGTGAGGGAGTACGTAGCCAATCGCACGACCGTCCTCGGTGACGCCTCTGCCCCCTACAACTACTGGGTGTCGAAGCTGGACACGTGGCCTGAACTCGCGCTTTATGCCCTGGAGGTGCATGCTTATCCTGCGGCTAACGTCTTGTCAGAGAGGGTGTTTAGTGCGGCTGGGGGAATCATCACGGATAAGCGTACCCGCCTGTCAACCGACAGTGCCGACAGGCTTACACTCATCAAGATGAAAAAAGCCTGGATTTCCCCAGACTTCTCTTCTCCACCAGCGGACAGCAGCGATACGTAAGCAATACGTAGGCTGCACCCGCGGATGGAAGCATCGTTCTCTATCACCATCAAAAACGAGGACCTTTTAGCTTCATCAATCTGTGTATTCTATTCATACTCCTCCTTCTGCTCCTTCTCCTGAAACCTCACGTAATCACGCTGAACGGGCAATTTTTCTTAGGCCCACAAGGCTCAGTCATATAATTTTTGTAAACAATTTTTATACGTTTCAATGCTCATTAAAGCGTTGAAACTTTCACCTCAACCAATTTTTATTTTAACTGGGCTGCCTCCAGGCCTAGTTACCAATTAAGCCACATTAACCAAAGCGATTAATGGGTTGCACCTGCCCTCTTGGTTGGGCATGGGCAATTTTTCTGAGGTACATTAGTACTGTTGGTACACCAATTTTTTGGGGCCCTCGCCTACAGTGTAATCCAATTAATTTTTTGCCCACCTGCATTAAAGCTGACGTTACATCAGCTGTGATGGGCAATGCAATAGGATATATTTATGTACCGCCGGTGGCTTCCTAGCACCCACCCATGCTGTGGGTCCACAGGGAGTTGTAACTGCATGTGTACACTTCTAAAGAACCCCAGTCTGACTGGGGCATGCAGTGTGGGCCGAAGCCCACCTGCATTTAATCGGACGTTACCTCAGCTGTGATGGACACTGCAATGGGATACATTTATGTACAGCCGGTGGGTTCCAGGGAGCCACCCATGTTGTGGGTGCACACGGAATTCCCATTGCGGAGTTGTACCTGCCTGTGACTGGGGCATGCAGACACCTTGACAGAATGAATAGTGTGTGGCACATAGGTTCGCCATTGCTATGCCCACGTGTGCAGCTCCTGATGGCGGTGGCACAGGATTATATTTCTCATTGCTTCTGTACAGCATTGTGGGCTATCGCCCCGCCCCTTTTAAAGAGGGTTGCTGCCTAGCCGTGTGTTGCCTCTGCAGTGTGTGCCTGCAGTTCCTCCTCATGGCAGACGCACTTATAAATAGACATGAGGGTGCTGTGGCATGAGGGCAGCTGAAGGCTGCGCAGGGACACTTTTGTGTGTGCTGTGGACACTGGGTCGTGCGGGGGGATTGGGCAGCATGTAACCCAGGAGAAGTGGCAGCGGAGTGTCATGCAGGCAGTGATTGTGCTTTGTTGGAGGTAGTGTGGTGCTTAGCTAAGGTATGCATTGCTAATGAGGGCTTTTCAGAAGTAAAAGTTGTTGGGGGGGGGGCCCACTCTTGCCGCTATTGTGGCTTAATAGTGGGACCTGGGAACTTGAGATGCAGCCCAACATGTAGCCCCTCACCTGCCCTATCCGTTGCTGTGTCGTTCCCATCACTTTCTTGAATTGCCCAGATTTTCACAAATGAAAACCTTAGCGAGCATCGGCGATATACAAAAATGCTCGGGTCGCCCATTGACTTCAATGGGGTTCGTTACTCGAAACGAACCCTCGAGAATCGCGATAATTTCGTCCCGAGTAACGAGCACCCGAGCATTTTGGTGCTCGCTCAGCTCTAATGCTGACTGGTTATCAAGAACAAAAGAGTGCCAATTCAATATTAACCCCATCCCGACATAAGCCGTACATGTACTGTGCAGCGTGCCAGTAGTTCATGAATCATGCCATACATGTACAGAGCTGATTATCAAGGAACTCAGAAGCTGAGTCCCTGGTAACTAGAATAGGATTGAACTGTACCTTACATGGGTGGCACTGTATTTGGAAGAAAGCAGCTATGTTTTTTTAACTCTGCGCAGACGCTTTAAGAAGGACAAAATATACTGAAATATCACAATGCAAAATAAGCTGAAAATATCTCTAATATTTTATCTAACATGCACGCAATGAGGTTTAATAAATGAAACCTTTGGATAAATGTCACTCTAGACCACAGTATAAGACATTGATCATATCCAACTGAGGGCTGCACATCACCTTAAATGTCCACTGTTCCTCCCTTTGCTGTGAGTAGGTCTGGAATATTGAAACAGCCAAGCACAAACCTGCAACATGCTGAGACAATTTTTTGTCCTGCCCTTTGAGGTAGTCTATTCATCTCCTTCAGCTAAGACATACAGCTACAAGATGGAAATCATTTCACAACCAGAGCACTGCATATCCAGTCATAATACCTAAATGCCTTCTCATGCAGTCACAACTTAAAGGCTTCAAAATAATGTGCCAGCCATATGCTGCTTCTATACAGTGCTAACAACATTCGCCCCCGATTGCAGCCATGTCGCTCTTGGGTGACGCCAGTGTGCAACCCAACGGCCTGGCGTCCTGTGGCCTGACAACCCGGTAAGCAATAACTAATCACTTGTATATTATATATTTGGTCTGTAGATGTACATCGTATATGCTTAAGAAAGTCGCCTATGTGTGCTGAAATGCATTGCAGCACTGTCAGCCCTTGTATTCCCAGTTGCACTGGAAATTGTTTGTTTGGTTTTTGTTTGTTTTGTTTTCATTAATTTAATTTAAAAAATCAAATTGAAAAAAAGAAAAATACCTCATCTCTGCTTGGTGTGGACCCTGTTGGAAACTACCTGCTATAGTTTACTATGTTCATCTACATTGGTCAAGATATCGTGTTTTGAGGGGTCTCTTATCCTGGAGAACCCTCTCTAAGTAAGTGATTTTCCTTTCACATCTATTTATGATCATATTCGTATTAGAATCTGCAAAGTAGCGCTAACCCCACTATGGTCTTTTTTTCTCCTCATTTTTTTGCTGTAGATATTGTAGTTTTTTTTTTCCTGGGTTACTCTCTATAGAGTATCTGGTGGTTGATTTGGAGGTCTGCAGCTTCTCACATGCTAGTGGATTATTCAGTCCTTTCTTTCCTATTTTACATACCAAGTTCTTGCCAGTTTTTTCGTATTGGTTGCTATTACCAAAGCGCTCTCCTTTTCCTTTTGTTTTCTCCCATGGAGAGTGCAGTCACTTGCGATCCTTAAGTGCTACCATATAGCGACCATCATATGCCTCTTTACAGAGTTTCCTGCTGTCTCCAAAGAAAAGACAACATCTGTCAGACTGAATTGCGGAAATACATTACCCATCATAAATTTAGCTGTTGATGCCAGTCGGGAAAAGCAGCTGGGCAGCACCATTCCAGTTTGTGTTAGTATTTAGATTTTTCTAACTTTAAATCCTAAAATGACAAATTCCAAATTAAATTCAGTTGGACAATTCTTTGTCTATTAGTACATACATTTAGGGAGATTTGCTAAAACTGTTAAAGAAGTATAGAGGAATTTAGCCATAGCAGCTGATTGGGTGGTTTCATTTTTAAAATGATCTAAGGAAAATTAAAGGTGGAACTGCTTTAATGTTTTTGAATAGCTTTGATTCCAAGACTTGAATGGAATTAAATAAGGAAATGGGATAAAATAAGAAATTATCCAATGCTCGCCCGTTAAATGCCCCACTTGTCCAACACAGGCACTCCAGTCCCTGTCACTCTACTGACAGTTGGAAGGAGTGATCATGTGCAGTTTATCATTCACATGACTGTTGCAGCCAATCACTAGCTTCAGATGTCATGTGCTATATAATGCAGTATCACTGCAGTGATTGGCTGCAGTGGTCATGCTAATGATGAAAGGTCTTGTAGTGGGATCTTCTTGGATTGGAGAAATGGGGACCACAGTGGATACACCAATTAGTTGATGTAAACTGGTTATTATTTTATTCCATTCTCTACCCATTGGCACTTTTTTAAAGTCCAGAATATCCCATATAAGTATTTTTTAATGTTTATTATTAAGTTTAAGAAAGTGCTATTTTACATGTAAAAACTGGATTGTAAACATGGTTAGATGGAAGCAAATACATAATAACTAGAGATGAGCGAACATGTTCGTCCGAGCTTGATATTCGTGCGAATATTAGGGTGTTCGGGATGTTCGTTATTCGTAACGAACACCATGTGGTGTTCGGGTTACTTTCACTTCCTTCCCTGAGACGTTAGCGCGCTTTTCTGGCCAATTGAAAGACAGGGAAGGCATTACAACTTCCCCCTGCGTCGTTCAAGCCCTATACCACCCCCCTGCTGTGAGTGGCTGGCGAGATCAGGTGTCCACCGAATATAAAAGTCGGCCCCTCCCGCGGCTCGCCTCAGATGCGGTGTGAGTTAGATGAGGGACAGTGCTGTTTGTACCGGAGCTGCTGTAGGGAAAGAATTGGTAGTTAGTGTAGGCTTCAAGACCCCCAAAGGTCCTTATTAGGGCCACTGATAGCTGTGTGTTGGCTGCTGTTAGCAGTGGCAATTTTTTTTTTCTCAAAATCGCCTCTGCAGAGCGTTGCACCCGGCATTAGGGACAGAAGTGCTGCATAGGCAGGGAGAGTGTTAGGAGTGAGTGTAGCCTTCAAGAACCTCAACGGTCCTTTCTAAGGCCATATTTAACCGTGTGCAGTACTGTGCTGGCTGCTGTTAGCTGTGCTGCATTTTTTTTTTCTTCTCAAAATCGCCTCTGCAGAGCATTGCACCCTCCATTGATACTGCAGGGAAAGAATTGTGTAGGCAGGGCCACAACACAGTTATTATTCATTGAATATACGCAGTGCTGCCTTTTGGTGGAAAAAAACTGAAAATAATTGTATTTGTCCTGCCTCTGTCCGTCCTAAGGGCGGTGGACACGTGTCGGCTGCGTGTGCAACGTTTAAAAATCAGACGCACCCAGCTACGTTTTACTCCTGGCTTCGCCATTTGCTTTCCTTAATTGGGAAAAAAAATACCTGCTCTGCCAGAGTTAATAACTCTGCTACCCTCACGTTCTGTGCCACATTAGCAGGGCCACAGCACAGTTATTAAACTTCTCATGTTCATTGAATATACGCAGTGCTGCCTTTTGGTGGAAAAAAAACTGAAAATAATTCTATTTGTCCTGCCTCTGTCCGTCCTAAGGGCGGTGGACACGTGTCGGCTGCGTGTGCAACGTTTAAAAATCAGACGCACCCAGCTACGTTTTACTCCTGGCTTCGCCATTTGCTTTCCTTAATTGGGAAAAAAAATACCTGCTCTGCCAGAGTTAATAACTCTGCTACCCTCACGTTCTGTGACACATTAGCAGGGACACAGCACAGTTATTAAACTTAGATTATTCATTCACTAGAGGCAGTGGGGCCTTTCGTTTTCAAAAAAGGGAAAAAATTATATTTGGCTGCAGTCTTGCGCCAATTTATTTCCTGCCTGTGAAATCAAATCACTGGTAATACAGCATGCTGAGGGGTAGGGGTAGGCCTAGAGGACGTGGACACGGCCGAGGACGCGGAGGGCCAAGTCAGGGTGTGGGCACAGGCCGAGCTCCTGATCCAGGTGTGTCGCAGCCGACTGCTGCGCGATTAGGAGAGAGGCACGTTTCTGGCGTCCCCACATTCATCGCCCAATTAATGGGTCCACGCGGGAGACGGTTATTAGAAAATGAGCAGTGTGAGCAGGTCCTGTCCTGGATGGCAGAAAGTGCTTCGAGCAACCTATCGCCAACACGCAGTTCTGCGCCGTCCACTGCTGCAAATCCGAATCCTCTGCCTGCTGCTCCTCCTTCCTCCCAGCCTCCTCACTCCACTACAATGACACCTGCTCAGGAGCGGGAACACTCCCAGGAACTGTTCTCGGGCCCCTGCTTAGATTGGGCAGCAGCGGTTCCTCTCCCACCAGAGGAGTTTATCGTCACTGATGCCCAACCATTCGAAAGTTCCCGGGGTCCGGGGGAAGAGGCTGGGGACTTCCGCCAACTGTCTCAACAACTTTCTGTGGGTGAGGAGGACGATGACGATCAGACACAGTTGTCTTGCAGTGAGGTAGTAGTAAGGGCAGTAAGTCCGAGGGAGCAGCGCAAAGAGGATTCGGAGGAAGAGCAGCAGGACGATGAGGTGACTGACCCCACCTGGTGTGCAACGCTTACTCAGGAGGACAGGTCTTCAGAGGGGGAGTCAAGGGCATCAGCAGGGCAGGTTGCAAGAGGCAGTGCGGTGGCCAGGGGTAGAGGCAGGGCCAGACCGAATAATCCACCAACTGTTTCCCAAAGCGCCCCCTCGCGCCATGCCACCCTGCAGAGGCCGAGGTGCTCAAAGGTCTGGCAGTTTTTCACAGAGACGCCTGACGACCGACGAACAGTGGTGTGCAACCTTTGTCGCGCAAAGCTCAGCCGGGGAGCCAACACCAACAGCCTCACCACCACCACCATGCGCAGACATATGATGGCCAAGCACCCCACAAGGTGGGACGAAGGCCGTTCAGCGCCTCCGGTTTGCACCCCTGCCTCTCCCCCTGTGCCCCACCCTGCCACTGAGATGCAACCCCCCTCTCAGGACACAGGCACTACCGCCTCATGGCCTGCACCCACACCCTCATCTCCGCTGTCCTCGGCCCCATCCAGCAGTGTAGTTCAGCGCACCGTCCAGCCGTCGCTTGCGCAACTGTTTGAGCGCAAGCGCAAGTACGCCGCCACGCACCCGCACGCTCAAACGTTAACCGTCCGCATAGCAAAATTCATCAGCCTTGAGATGCTGCCGTATAGGGTTGTGGAAACGGAGTCCTTCAAAAGTATCATGGAGGCGGCGGCCCCGCGCTACTCAGTTCCCAGTCGCCACTACTTTTCCCGATGTGCCGTCCCAGCCCTGCACGACCACGTCTCCCGCAACATTGTACGCGCCCTCACCAACGCGGTTACTGCCACGGTCCACTTAACAACGGACATGTGGACAAGCACAGGCAGGCAGGGCCACTACATCTCCCTGACGGCACATTGGGTGAATTTAGTGGAGGCTGGGACAGAGTCAGAGCCTGGGACCGCTCACGTCCTACCCACCCCCAGAATTGCGGGCCCCAGCTCGGTGGTGGTATCTGCGGAGGTGTATGCTTCCTCCACTAAAGCACCCTCCTCCTCTGTCTCGCAATCAAGATGTGTTAGCAGCAGCATGTCGCCAGCAGTCGGTGTCGCGCGGTGTGGCAGCACATCGGTGGGCAAGCGTCAGCAGGCCGTGCTGAAACTACTCAGCTTAGGCGATAAGAGGCACACGGCCCACGAACTGCTGCAGGGTCTGACACAGCAGACCGACCGCTGGCTTGCGCCGCTGAGCCTCCAACCGGGCATGGTCGTGTGTGACAACGGCCGTAACCTGGTGGCGGCTCTGCAGCTCGGCAGCCTCACGCACGTGCCGTGCCTGGCCCACGTCTTTAATTTGGTGGTTCAGCGCTTTCTGAAAAGCTACCCACGCATGTCAGACCTGCTCGTAAAGGCGCGCCGGCTCTGCACACATTTCCGCAAGTCCCACACGGACGCTGCCACCCTGCGCACCCTGCAACATCACTTTAAGCTGCCAGTGCACCGACTGCTGTGCGACGTGCCCACACGGTGGAACTCTACGCTCCACATGTTGGCTAGGCTCTATGAACAGCGTAGAGCTATAGTCGAATACCAACTCCAACATGGGCGGCGCAGTGGGAGTCAGCCTCCTCAATTCCTTTCAGAAGAGTGGGCCTGGTTGGCAGACATCTGCCATGTCCTTGGTAATTTTGAGGAGTCTACCCAGGTGGTGAGCGGCGATGCTGCAATCATTAGTGTCACCATTCCTCTGCTATGCATCTTGAGAAATTCCCTGCAAACCATAAAGGCAGCTGCTTTGCGCTCGGAAACGGGGGCGGGGGAAGACAGTATGCCGCTGGATAGTCAGGGCACCCTCCTGTCTATTTCTCAGCGCATACAGGAGGAGGAGGAGGAGCATGAGGAGGATGAGGAGGAGGGGGAAGAGACAGCTTGGCCCACTGGTGACGGTACACCGGCTGATTGCCTGTCATCCTTTCAGCGTGTATGGCCTGAGGAGGAGGAGGAGGAGGAGGATCCTGAAAGTGATCTTCCTAGTGAAGACAGCCATGTGTTGCGTACTGGTACCCTGGCACACATGGCTGACTTCATGTTAGGATGCCTTTCTCGTGACCCTCGCGTTGCACGCATTCTGGCCACAACGGATTACTGGGTGTACACACTGCTCGACCCACGCTATAAGGAGAACCTGCCCGCTCTCATTCCCGAAGAGGAAAGGGGTTCGAGAGTGTTGCTATACCACAGGACCCTTGCGGACAAGCTGATGGTAAAATTCCCAGCCGACAGCGCTAGTGGCCGAAGGCGCAGTACCGAGGGCAAGGTAGCAGGGGAGGTGCGGAGATCGAGCAGCATGTACATCCCAGGCAGTGCAACAGTCTTTAAGGGCCTGGCCAGCTTTATGGCTCCCCACCAAGACTGTCTCACCGCTCCCCAGTCAAGGCTGAGTCGGCGGGAGCACTGTAAAAGGATGGTGAGGGAGTACGTAGCCGATCGCACGACCATCCTCAGTGACGCCTCTGCCCCCTACAACTACTGGGTGTCGAAGCTGGACACGTGGCCTGAACTAGCGCTGTATGCCCTGGAGGTGCTTGCTTGTCCTGCGGCTAGCGTCTTGTCAGAGAGGGTGTTTAGTGCGGCTGGGGGAATCATCACAGATAAGCGTAGCCGCTTGTCAACCGACAGTGCCGACAGGCTTACACTCATCAAGATGAACAAAGGCTGGATTTCCCCAGACTTCTGTTCTCCACCAGCGGACAGCAGCGATACGTAAGCAATACGTAGGCTGCACCCGCGGATGGAAGCTACGTTCTCTCTCACCATCCAAAACGGGGACATTTCTGCTTCATCAATCTGTGTCTAATATTCCTCCTCCTCCTCCTGCTCCTCCTCCTGAAACCTCACGTAATCACGCTGAACGGGCAATTTTTCTTAGGGCCACAAGGCTCACTCAAATAATTTTTCTGAACAATTTTTATAAGTTTCAATTCGCTTAAAAGCGTTGGAACTGTAACTTGAACCAATTTTTCGTTACACTGGGCTGCCTCCAGGCCTAGTTACCACTTAAGCCACATTAACCAAAGCGATTAATGGGTTTCACCTGCCCTCTTGGCTGGCCATGGCCAATTTTTGGGATGTACATTAGTACTGTTGATACAGCAATTTTTGTGGGCCCTCGCCTACAGTGTAATCAAATTAATTTTTAGCCCACCTGCATTCCAGCTGACGTTACCTCAGCTGTGTTGGGCAATGCAATGGGATATTTCTATGTACCGCCGGTGGCTTCCTGGCACCCACCCAGGCTGTAGGTGCACACAGAGTTTTTACTACATCTGTACACTTGAAAAGAACCCCAGTCTGACTGGGGCATGCAGTGTGGGCCGAAGCCCACCTGCATTAAGCACGACATTACTACCTCAGCTGTGTTGGGCAATGCAATGGGATATTTTTGTGTACCGCCGGTGGGTTCCAGGGAGCCACCCATGCTGTAGGTTCACACGGAGTGTAACCTACATGTGTCCACTTGTAAAGAACCCCAGTCTGACTGGGGCATGCAGTGTGGGCCGAAGCCCACCTGTATTACGCACGACATTACTACCTCAGCTGTGTTGGGCAATGCAATGGGATATTTCTATGTACCACCGGTGGCTTCCTGGCACCCACCCAGGCAGTGGGTCCACAGGGAGTTAAACCTACATGTGTCCACTTCTAAAGAACCCCAGTCAGACTGGGGCATGCAGTGTGGGCCGAAGCCCACCTGTATTACGCACGACATTACTACCTCAGCTGTGTTGGGCAATGCAATGGGATATTTTTGCGTACCGCCGGTGGGTTCCAGGGAGCCACCCATGCTGTAGGTGCACACGGAGTGTAACCTACATGTGTCCACTTGTAAAGAACCCCAGTCTGACTGGGGCATGCAGTGTGGGCCGAAGCCTACCTGTATTACGCACGACATTACTACCTCAGCTGTGTTGGGCAATGCAATGGGATATTTCAATGTACCGCCGGTGGCTTCCTGGCACCCACCCAGGCTGTAGGTGCACACGGAGTTTTTACTACATCTGTACACTTGAAAAGAACCCCAGTCTGACTGGGGCATGCAGTGTGGGCCGAAGCCCACCTGCATTAAGCACGACATTACTACCTCAGCTGTGTTGGGCAATGCAATGGGATATTTTTGTGTACCGCCGGTGGGTTCCAGGGAGCCACCCATGCTGTAGGTGCACACGGAGTGTAACCTACATGTGTCCACTTCTAAAGAACCCCAGTCAGACTGGGGCATGCAGTGTGGGCCGAAGCCCACCTGTATTACGCACGACATTACTACCTCAGCTGTGTTGGGCAATGCAATGGGATATTTTTGTGTACCGCTGGTGGGTTCCAGGGAGCCACCCTTGCTGTCGGTCGACAGGGACTTCACAATAGGGAGTTGTACCTGCCTGTGTCTATGAATTAAAAAGCCCGGTCTAACTGGGGCATGCAGACACCTTGACAGAATGAATAGTGTGTGGCACATAGGTTCCCCATTGCTATGCCCACGTGTGCAGCTCCTGATGGCGGTGGCACAGGATTCTATTTCTCATTGCTTCTGTACAGCATTGTGGGCTATCGCCCCGCCCCTTTTAAAGAGGGTCGCTGCCTAGCCGTGCCAACCCTGTGCAGTGTGTGCCTGCGGTCCCTCGTCATGGCAGACGCACTTCTAAATAGACATGAGGGTGGTGTGGCATGAGGGCAGCTGAAGGCTGCGCAGGGACACTTTGGTGTGCGCTGTGGGGGGAAGGGGGGGCGGTTGGGCAGCATGTAACCCAGTAGAAGTGGCAGTGGAGTGTCATGCAGGCGGTGATTGTGCTTTGTTGGAGGTAGTGTGGTGCTTAGCAAAGGTATGCCATGCTAATGATGGCTTTTCAGAAGTAAAAGTTGTTGGGAGGGGGGGGGGGGGGGCACTCTTGCCGGTATTCTGCCTTAATAGTGGGACCTGTGAACTTGAGATGCAGCCTAACATGTAGCCCCTCGCCTGCCCTATCCGTTGCTGTGTCGTTCCCATCACTTTCTTGAATTGCCCAGATTTTCACACATGAAAACCTTAGCGAGCATCGGCGAAATACAAAAATGTTCTGGTCGTCCATTGACTTTAATGGGGTTCGTTATTCGAAACGAACCCTCGAACATCGCGGGAAGTTCGTTTCGAATAACGAACACCCGAACATTTTGGTGTTCGCTCATCTCTAATAATAACACTTTCATGCACGCCACTGAGTTTTAAACAAATCTTAATAAAGAATGGTGTAAATTATTCGTCCAATTCAGCTTGGGTTGAATGTAGCCGAGCATTTAGCTGTCATGCTGAGCTATTTTTAAGATCTATAGTGTTTACTATACCATTAGTTTATTTTTTATTTTTTATTTCCTCTGATAATGAGTGTTAGTTGTAACTCAGAATTAAGGTTGAAAGTAAAGTTTTTATTGTCTTACAAATTTTAAATAATAATTTCAAATAGCCTAAAAGAGCAAACATTTTAAAGGAGCTGTAAACATAGAAATAAATTACAGAAATAGACAGTAAAAACTTGTACACAGTGTTTGTGAATCTGCAGGATAATTTGCATGTTACTAAAATGCAGTCTTTCCTTAGTTTATCTCCTGATTTCTTCAAATTTTATGGGTAAGTGGATGGGCTTGGCTTTTTTCATCTCTTCACTGGCAGAGCAGTGAGGGTGGGTTCTTGCTCCAACCTTCTGCCATATATTGCATTCACGCCATGGTTTAGACTGTATATCTGGTTTTCATTCCAGGGTTTCATCTGGATCACGAATAGTATCTACATGG
Source organism: Eleutherodactylus coqui (assembly GCF_035609145.1). NCBI lineage: Eukaryota > Metazoa > Chordata > Amphibia > Anura > Eleutherodactylidae > Eleutherodactylus > Eleutherodactylus coqui. The sequence goes on along the minus strand of NC_089839.1, from coordinate 236,158,844 downwards.
AACCTTAGGCAAAACCATAGCCTTTCATTTATCAGACAGAAAACACCTTTCAATCCATTTCTGAAAGCAGTCTGAACGAAAATTTTTGGGGCTCGAGGGCCAACTAGGGTAAAATTGTAACTAGAGATGAGCGAACGTACTCGTCCGAGCTTGATACTCGTTCGAGTATTAGCGTGTTCGAGATGCTCGTTACTCGTAACGAGCACCACGCGATGTTCGGGTTACTTTCACTTTCATCTCTGAGACGTTAGCGCGCTTTTCTGGCCAATTGAAAGACAGGGAAGGCATTACAACTTCCCCCTGCGACGTTCAAGCCCTATACCACCCCCTGCAGTGAGTGGCTGGCGAGATCAGGTGTCACCCGAGTATAAAAATCGGCCCCTCCCGCGGCTCGCCTCAGATGCGTTGTGACATAGCTGAGGGACAGTGCTGTTGGTGCCGGAGCTGCTATAGGGAGAGTGTTAGGAGTTAGTGTAGGCTTCAAGTACCCCAACGGTCCTTCTTAGGGCCACATCTAACCGTGTGCAGTACTGTGGAGGCTGCTTTTTGCAGTGTTGCACTTTTTTTTTTTTTGGGTATATCGGCCGTGCAGAGCATTGCGCCCTGCAGTAATACTCCAGGGACAGAATTGTGTAGGCAGGGCCAGAAGACATATATTATTGACTGAATATACGCAGTGGTCCTTTTCAAAAAAATATTGGGCAAAAAATCTATTTGGCCTGCCTGTCACTGTGCTCAGTGTTCTGGGTCCGTGTGTGCTGGGTGTAGTAGTTCTACAAATAAATACGCAGGCAGCTAGGTGTTACAGCAGGCGTGCGCCAAATTATTTCCTGGCGTTCCGTAAGCGAAGTCAGCCTCCAACCACAGGCCAATAAGCGGCACATTTAATTACAGCGTTCTGTTTCTGCATTACTGGTAATACAGCATGCAGAGGGGTAGGGGTAGGCCTAGAGGACTTGGGCGCGGCCGAGGACGCGGAGGCCCTAGTCCGGGTGTGGGCACAGGCCGAGCTCCTGATCCAGGTGTATCGCAGCCGACTGCTGCAGGATTAGGAGAGAGGCACGTTTCTGGCGTCCCCACATTCATAGCACATTTAATGGGTCCACGCGGTAGACCTTTATTAGAAAATGAGCAGTGTGAGCAGGTCCTGTCGTGGATGGCAGAAAGTGCTTCCAGCAACCTATCGTCCACCCACAGTTCTGCGCCGTCCACTGCTGCAACTCAGAATCCTCTGGCTGCTGCTCCTCCTTCCTCCCAGCCTCCTCACTCCATGAAAATGAGACATTCTGAGGAGCGGGCAGACTCCCAGGAAATGTTCTCGGGCCCCTGCTCAGATTGGGCAGCAGTGGTTCCTCTCCCACCAGAGGAGTTTATCCTGACTGATGCCCAACCATTGGAAAGTTCCCGGGGTCCGGGGGATGAGGCTGGGGACTTCCGGCAACTGTCTCAAGACCTTTCAGTGGGTGAGGAGGCCGATGACGATGAGACACAGTTGGCTATCAGTGAGGTAGTAGTAAGGGCATTAAGTCCGAGGGAGGAGCGCACTGAGGATTCTGAGGAAGAGCAGCAGGACAATGAGGTGACTGACCCCACCTGGTTTGCTACGCCTACTGAGGACAGGTCTTCAGAGGGGGAGGCAAGGGCAGCAGCAGGGCAGGTTGCAAGAGGCAGTGCGGTGGCCAGGGGTAGAGGCAGGGCCAGACCGAATAATCCACCAACTGTTTCCCAAAGCGCCCCCTCACGCCATGCCACCCTGCAGAGGCCGAGGTGCTCAAACGTCTGGCAGTTTTTCACTGAGAGTGCAGACGACCGACGAACAGTGGTGTGCAACCTTTGTTGCGCCAAGATCAGCCGGGGAGCCACCAACCTCACCACCACCAGCATGCGCAGACATATGATGGCCAAGCACCCCACAAGGTGGGACGAAGGCTGTTCACCGCCTCCGGTTTGCACCGCTGCCTCTCCTGTGCCCCAACCTGCCACTGAGATCCAACCCCGCTCTGAGGACACAGGCACTACCGTTTCCTGGCCTGCACCCACACCCTCACCTCCGCTGTCCTCGGCCCCATCCACCAATGTCTCTCAGCGCACCGTCCAGCCGTCGCTAGCGCAAGTGTTTGAGCGCAAGCGCAAGTACGCCGCCACGCACCCGCACGCTCAAGCGTTAAACGTGCACGTAGCCAAATTTATCAGCCTGGAGATGCTGCCGTATAGGCTTGTGGAAACGGAGGCTTTCAAAAGCATGATGGCTGGGGCGGCCCTGCGCTACTCAGTTCCCAGTCGCCACTATTTTTCCCGATGTGCCGTCCCAGCCCTGCACGACCACGTCTCCCGCAACATTGTACGCGCCCTCACCAACGTGGTTACTGGCAAGGTCCACTTAACAACGGACACGTGGACAAGCACAGGTGGGCAGGGCCACTCTATCTCCCTGACGGCACATTGGGTGAATTTAGTGGAGGCTGGGACAGAGTCAGAGCCTGGGACCACTCGCGTCCTACCCACCCCCAGAATTGCGGGCCCCAGCTCGGTGGTGGTATCTGCGGCGGTGTATGCTTCCTCCAGTAAACCACCCTCCTCCTCCTCCTCCTCCTCCTCCAACGCAACCTCTGTCTCGCAATCAAGATGTGTCAGCAGCAGCAGCACGTCGCCAGCAGTCGGTGTCACGCGGCGTGGCAGCACAGCGGTGGGCAAGCGTCAGCAGGCCGTGCTGAAACTACTCAGCTTAGGAGATAAGAGGCACACGGCCCACAAACTGTTTCAGGGTCTGACAGAGCAGACCGACCGCTGGCTTGCGCCGCTGAGCCTCCAACCGGGCATGATCGTGTGTGACAACGGCCGTAACCTGGTGGCAGCTCTGCAGCTCGGCAGCCTCACGCACGTGCCATGCCTGGCCCACGTCTTTAATTTGGTGGTTCAGCGCTTTCTGAAAAGCTACCCACGCTTGTCAGACCTGCTCGGAAAGGTGCGCCGGCTCTGCGCACATTTCCGCAAGTCCCACACGGACGCTGCCACCCTGCGCACCCTGCAACATCGCTTTAATCTGCCAGTGCACCGACTGCTGTGCGACGTGCCCACACGGTGGAACTCTACGCTCCACATGTTGGCCAGGCTCTATGAGCAGCGTAGAGCTATAGTGGAATACCAACTCCAACATGGGCGGCGCAGTGGGAGTCAGCCTCCTCAATTCTTTACAGAAGAGTGGGCCTGGTTGGCAGACATCTGCCAGGTCCTTGGAAAGTTTGAGGAGTCTACCCAGGTGGTGAGCGGCGATGCTGCAATCATTAACGTCACCATTCCTCTGCTATGCCTCTTGAGAAGTTCCCTGCAAAGCATAAAGGCAGACGCTTTGCGCTCGGAAACAGAGCCGGGGGAAGACAGTATGTCGCTGGATAGTCAGAGCACCCTCATGTCTATATCTCAGCGCGGTGAGGAGGAAGAGGAGGAGGAGGAAGATGAGGAGGAGGGGGAAGAGATAGCTTGGCCCACTGGTGAGGGTACACATGCTGCTGGCCTGTCATCCTTTCAGCGTGTATGGCCTGAGGAGGAGGAGGAGGAGGAGGAGGATCCTGAAAGTGATCTTCCTAGTGAGGACAGTCATGTGTTGCGTACAGGTACCCTGGCACACATGGCTGACTTCATGTTAGGATGCCTTTCTCGTGACCCTCACGTTACACGCATTCTGGCCACTACGGATTACTGGGTGTACACACTGCTCGACCCACGGTATAAGGAGAACCTTTCCACTCTCATACCCGAAGAGGAAAGGGGTTCGAGAGTGTTGCTATACCACAGGACCCTGGCGGACAAACTGATGATAAAATTCCCATACGACAGCGCTAGTGGCCGAAGGCGCAGTTCCGAGGGCCAGGTAGCAGGGGAGGCGTGGAGATCAGGCAGCATGTACAGCACAGACAGGGCAACACTCTTTAAGGCCCTTGACTGCTTTATGGCTCCCCAGCAAGACTGTGTCACCGCTCCCCAGTCACGGCTGAGTCGGCGGGAGCACTGTAAAAGGATGGTGAGGAAGTACGTAGCCGATCGCACGACCGTCCTCCGTGACGCCTCTGCCCCCTACAACTACTGGGTGTCGAAGCTGGACACGTGGCCTGAACTCGCGCTGTATGCCCTGGAGGTGCTTGCTTGTCCTGCGGCTAGCGTCTTGTCATAGAGTGTGTTTAGTGCGGCTGGGGGAATCATCACAGATAAGCGTACCCGCCTGTCAACCGACAGTACCGACAGGCTAACACTCATCAAGATGAACAAAGCCTGGATTTCCCCAGACTTCTCTTCTCCACCAGCGGACAGCAGCGATACGTAAGCAATATGTAGGCGGCACCCACGGATGGAAGCATCGTTCTGTATCCCCATCAAAAACTGGGACCTTTTCGCTTCATCAATCTGTGTGTAATATTCCTCCTCCTCCTCCTGCTCCTCCTCCTGAAACCTCACATAATCACGCCGAACGGGCAATTTTTCTTAGGCCCACAAGGCTCAGTCATATAATTTTTCTAAACAATTTTTATAAGTTTCAATGCTCATTAAAGCGTTGAAACTTTCACCTCAACCAATTTTTATTTTAACTGGGCTGCCTCCTGGCCTAGTTACCAATTAAGCCACATTAACCAAAGCGATTAATGGGTTTCACCTGCCCTCTTGGTTAGGCATGGGCAATTTTTCTGATGTAAATTAGTACTGTTGATACAGCAATTTTTGTGGGCCCTCGCCTACAGTGTAATCAAATTAATTTTTAGCCCACCTGCATTACAGCTGACGTTACATCAGCTGTGTTGGGCAATGCAATGGGATATATTTATGTACCGCCGGTGGCTTCCTGGCACCCACCCATGCTGTGGGTCCACAGGGAGTTGTAAATGCATCTATTTCCACTTCTAAAGAACCCCAGTCTGACTGGGGTATGCAGTGTGGGCCGAAGCCCACCTGCATTAAGCACGACATTACATCAGCTGTGCTGGGAACTGCAATGGGATATATTTATGTACCGCCGGTGGGTTCCAGGGAGCCACCCAAGCTGTGGGTGCACACGGAATTCCCATTGCGGAGTTGTACCTGCCTGTGACTATATATAAAAAAACGCGGTCTGACTGGGGCATGCAGACACCTTGACAGAATGAATAGTGTGTGGCACATAGGTTCCCCATTGCTATGCCCACGTGTGCAGCTCCAGATGGAGGTGGCACAGGATTTGATTTCTCATTGCTTCTGTACAGCATTGTGGGCTATCGCCCCGCCCCTTTTAAAGAGGGTCGCTGCCTAGCCGTGCCAACCCTCTGCAGTGTGTGCCTGCTTTTCCTGTGGCAGACGCACTTATAAATAGACATGAGGGTGGCGTGGCATGAGGGCAGCTGAAGGCTGGGCAGGGACAGTTTGGTGTGCGCTGTGGACACTGAGTCGTGGGGTCGGGGGGGGGGATTTGGCAGCATGTAACCCAGGAGAAGTGGCAGTGGAGTGTCATGCAGGCAGTGATTGTGCTTTGTTGGAGGTAGTGTGGTGCTTAGCTAAGGTATGCATTGCTAATGAGGGCTTTTCAGATGTAAAAGTTGTTGGGGGGGGGGGGCGGCCCACTCTTGCCGCTATTGTGGCTTAATAGTGGGACCTGGGAACTTGAAATGCAGCCCAACATGTAGCCCCTCGCCTGCCCTATCCGTTTCTGTGTCGTTCCCATCACTTTCTTGAATTGCCCCGATTTTCACAAATGAAAACCTTAGCGAGCATCGGCGATATACAAAAATGCTCGAGTCGCCCATTGACTTCAATGGGGTTCGTTACTCGAAACGAACCCTCGAGCATCGCGAAAAATTTGTCTCGAGTAACGAGCACCCGAGCATTTTGGTGCTCGCTCATCTCTAATTGTAACCAATTCCACCACAGTCTTTGCCATAAGCTGAAACCCACAGTTGAGTCCCCTTGAAACATAACCATATTGATATGTAATAAAATATATTATAGTAGCAATGAATTAAAAAGATCAGAGTCTCAATATAGTGTGCACGAGTGTAATATATTAGACAAAACCAGTTCGAAAGAAACAATATCCTGCCTTGCTAATTATCAGGGTCTATATTAACAAATATCAGGGTCTGGGGTTTAAGTCAAAGTGGAGGGATTAATTAACCATTCCAAATATCAGTGCATTTTGGCACAAAACATGATAATAAAAAGGAATTTCTCCTTTCAGCACAATAACAACCCAAAGCATACCTCCAAATCAACAAAAGAATGGCTTCCACAGATGAAGATCAAAGTGTTCGAATGGCCAGCCAGAGTCCAGACCTTAATCCCATTGAAAATCTGTGGATTAGGTCCCTTTCACATGGACAACAGCGATATCGCTGTGAGAAAATCGCAGATATATCACAGCTGTGTTCCCACATTTTCTTGCAACAATATCGCAATTTTGTGGCACTACAAAATCACGCAACAGTGTAGCGCTCATTTGCCAGGATTTTTTGGGGGGGGGTTGAAATATAAGCCCTAACCCAAAATAAGCCCTAGTTGCATTTAAAACAAAACAATACATTACATAACAAGCGCTGTCCGCTCCGCCGCACTTATCCTCCCGAAGCTCTGGCACACTTACTGGTTACGAGGTTCATAAATCCCGCCTCCAGGAAGCTCTGGCTCTGGTAAGTTATCGAGCGCCACAGCCCAACCAATCAATGCAGTGCTTGATGAACCAATCACAGCCATCGCATTGAATGGCTGAGATTGGTTTATCGAGTGCTGCATTAATTGGTTTCATACTGTTAAAGTTGAAATCATAATTTTGTGTGATGAAACACAAAGATAGGCTACAAAACATTGCAAATTGCCGCTGTACAGAGCATGCCATGATTTTTTTTCTTGCAATGTAGCAGCCTACAAAACATTGCTAATGTGAAGGAACCCATTGAAAAGCATGGACATAAATGTAATTTGTAGCGCTGTCGCATCATGAGAAAATCGCACGATTTTGTTGCCCATGTGAAAGCAGCCTATAGCTGAGGAGGGCTATACACATGACATGCCTTTGCAATATGATAGATTTTGAATGCTTTTGCAAGGAAAGTGGTCAAAGATTTCCAAGTCAAGATGTGCCATTCTGATAGACACTTATCCAAAAACTCTGAATGCTGTCAGAAAGTAAAAGGGTACATCAACAAAGTATTTGTTTCAGGGTGTCCATATGTTTGTTTTTCAATGGAATTGTGCAGATAACGCGCTACATTGAAGGTGGAAATAAATCTGAAATTATGCACCTTTGTTGGATTTTTCAACATAACAAAAACATAGCATTTTAACAGGGGTGTGTAGACTTTTTTTAAGATCCACTGTATATAGTAAAACTTTTGTTAATTTTTTTGGAAACCAGAGAGAGAAAACACATCAATTGTGCCATTGTTATATAATTATTAGAGATGAGCGAGCACCAAAATGCTCGAGTGCTCGTTACTCGAGTCGAACTTTCAGTGATGCTCGAGGGCTCGTTTCGAGTAACGAACCCCATTAAAGTCAATGGGCGACTCGAGCAATTTTGTATATCGCATCTGCTCGCTAAAGTTTTCATTTGTGAAAATCTGGGAAATTCACGAAAGTGATGGGAACGACACAGAAACGGATAGGGCAGGCGAGGGGCTACATGTTGGGCTGCATCTCAAGTTCCCAGGTCCCACTATTAAGCCACAATAGCGGCAAGAGTGCCCCCCCCCTACTGAAATCAATGGAGACAGCAATACAGCCGGCTCCATTGAAAGCAATGGGATGCCGGCGAGCGCGGGATGAATTTTCGGGAAGGGCTTAAAAATATAAGCCCTTACCTGAAAATCATGCTAAAATGTGTAAAAAAAAATTAATCTCAGCATAAAGATCGTTCTCCTCTGCCATAGCTGTAACAGCTCTGGCAGAGAAGAATGATGTTAGCCCATTGAATTCAATGGAGCCGGCAATACAGCCGGCTCCATTGAAAGCAATGGGCTGCCGCCGAGCGCGGGATGAATTTTCGGGAAGGGCTTAAAAATATAAGCCCTTACCTGAAAATCATCCTAAAATGTGTAAAAAAATAAATAAAATTATGTCAGCATAAAGATCGTTCTCCTCTGCCATAGCTGTAACAGCTGTGGCAGAGAAGAACAATGTTAGCCCATTGAATTCAATGGAGCCGGCAATACAGCCGGCTCCATTGAAAGCAATGGGCTGCCGGCGAGCGTGTGATGAATTTTCGGGAAGGGCTTAAAAATATAAGCCCTTACCTGAAAATCATCCTAAAATGAATGGGTGTGAGTGAGAGCTGCCCCTGATTGGTCCCTGCGCTGAGCCAATCAGAGGCAGCACTCACCCATTCATGAATTCATGAATAGGTGTAAGTGAGAGCTGCCTCTGATTGGTGAGGCAGCTCATTCAGCAGGCGGGGATTTTAAATCCCCACCTGCTGAATACTACAGAAAGCAGTTCAGGAGAACTGTCGGCCAGATGCGACTGAATTCCGGCTGCAGGTGAGTATACATTTTTTTTTTATTTTTACACATTTTAGGATGATTTTCAGGTAAGGGCTTATATTTTTAAGCCCTTCCCGAAAATTCATCCCGCGCTCGCCGGCAGCCCATTGCTTTCAATGGAGCCGGCTGTACTGCCAGCTCCATTGAATTCAATGGGCTAACATCGTTCTTCTCTGCCACAGCTGTTACAGCTATGGCAGAGGAGAACGATCTTTATGCTGACATTTTTTATTTATTTATTTTTTTACACATTTTAGGATGATTTTCAGGTATGGGCTTATATTTTTAAGCCCTTCCCGAAAATTCATTCTGCGCTCGCCGGCATCCCATTGCTTTCAATGGAGCCGGCTGTATTGCCGGCTCCATTGAATTCAATGGGCTAACATCGTTTTTCTCTGCCACCGCTGTTAAAGCTATGGCAGAGGAGAACGATCTTTATGCTGACATATTTTTTTTTTTTTCTTTTTACTAAAAATGAGCGAACACCAAAATGTTCGGGTTCGCGTTATTCGAAACGAACTTCCCGCGATGTTCGGGTGTTCGTTTCGAATAACGAACCCCATTGAAGTCAATGGGCGACTGGAACATTTTTGTATTTCGCCGATGCTCGCTAAGGTTTTCATGTGTGAAAATCTTGGCAATTCAAGAAAATGATGGGAACGACACAGCAAGTTCTCCTCTGCCACAGCTGTAACAGCTGTGGAAGAGAAGAACGATGTTAGCCCATTGAATTCAATGGAGCCGTCAATACAGCCGACTCCACTGAATGCAATGGGCTGCCGGCGATCGCGGGATGAATTGTCGGAAAGGGGTTAAATATATAAGCCCTTTCCTGCAATTCATCCAGAAATGTGTAAAAATAAAAAATATATATATACTCACCTGGTGCCGACAGACGGAGTTCAGCGCGGCAGGCTGCAGTTCTCCTGAACTGCTCTGAACAGCTGTGAGTAGTATTCAGCAGCCGGGGATTTAAAATCCCCGCCTGCTGAATAAGATGCCTCTGAATGGTCACAGCCTGACCAATCAGAGGCCAGCCCTCACTCACACCCATTCATGAATTCATGAATGGGTGAGTGAGGGCTGCCTCTGATTGGCTCAGGGGCAGGAGAGCATCAAGCTCGGACGAGTACGTTCGCTCATCTCTACTTTTTACACATTTTAGGATGATTTTCAGGTAAGGGCTTATATTTTTAAGCCCTTCCCAAAAATTCATCCTGAGATCGCCGGCAGCCCATTGTTTTTAATGGAGCCGGCTGTATTGCCGGCTCCATTGAATTCAATGGTCAGTGCTCGTTTAATCGAGACGAGTACCGCGTGGTGCTCACCTCTAGTAACGAGCATCTCGAGCACCCTAATACTCGAACGAGCATCAAGCTTGGACGAGTATGCTCGATCATCTCTAATAATTATTCTCTTTACAGCATTAATCATGCAACATAAATGACATGACAACTTACTCTGAAGGCTGGTAAGATTACAACATTTTTATTTTTTTTGAATTTCCATTCTTACACAACAAAAACCCTTTTTTTGGATTTTTTTTAATTTCATTGTTGCATTCAAAGTTCCATAATTTTTTTTATCTCTCTATGGAGAGAGCTCTGTAAGGGCTTGCGTTTTACTTGATGAGCCGACGTTTTTATTGGTACTATTTTGGGGAATATACAACTTTTTTAAATCACTTTTATTGTGTATTTTGGTAGGCACAATGAAAAAAAATAAGCATTTTGCCTTCATTTTGAGGAGTTTGTTTAAGTGCTTTACCATGCAGGATAAATGTCATGTTCAATTTATTGTACAAGTCATTATGAATACATTGAAACCAAATATGTGGTATTTTCTTTTATGCAGAGGAAAGTGCTCAAAAACATTTTTCTATATTTTTTAATGTGTTTTGTTTTTTTTGTTTGTTTTTTACATTTTGTATGTCCCTGTAGGGGACTTGAACCATAAAAGCTATGATCATTATGATAATGTATTGCAGTGCTTTTGTACTGCAATATCATATCGCTTACAATAACAATTACAAAGGCCATGGCAACCCAGTGCTCCTCCTCTGTAAACCCTTCACATGCAACTGCTGTGCCTGCAGTTACAAACGCCGACCACTACGCAGAGGTCACTGTGGAGACATCCACTGCTTCCGCTCCGACCTCTGTGTATTTGTGGCTCAGACAGCATGCACACACTCAGCTGATCGTTCAGGATCTTGAGCAACAGATAGGTCATCAATAGTATTCTCCCTGGAAACCACCTTTAAGTGCCCTCCAGCCAGGATGTAAACTTACATCTCGTGGCGTTAAGGGGTTAAGACAGTCATATCATCATGTCAGACAGTGTACAGCATTACTGAATATGGAGATGCGAAAATATAGCAGCGAATCACTCACTATTGGGCTCCGACAGCTTGTCCGTGCAAATCTCTGCCTCATTCTCTTGCCACCCCCCTTCCACTCTGCGATTGCAGTACTGAAACTTCCACATTTATGTTGAACGAAACTCAGTTCACCATAAGATTCTATGGTTTGACAGAGTTGTTTGCTTTTTTGAATTTTGTATAATTTAGCAGACCACAAAATAATACATTTTAGATACTGTATGTACCCAAATGCTTTTTATTCAAGTAATGCAGCTTTATATAACTGTGTGTGTACCCCTTTAGATTTAAAGGGGCTATCCGGGAATTTCAGTTTCTTACTGGCATCTCAGAGTTGGACCAGCCACTTCCAGCTGCTTGCATGTGATATTGTAGCCATGCAGTATGTTTGAGAAGAGCTTGCTTAATATTATAATGAGCCAATAACCAGTCCCTCACCTGTGACTTCACCAACACAGGACGGCACGGCTGCAATACCACGTAACGCCTTGTCAGAATGCAGACAACTCTGAGGTGTTGGTAAGAAATTTAAATCCTCGGATAGCCCCTTTAACACCTTAGTGACGAAGCCTGTTTGCACCTTAATGACCAAGCCAAATTTTGGAAATCTGACATGTGTCGCTTTAACATAGAATAGCTCCGTGAAGGTTTTGCATATTTAAGTGATTCTAACATTGTTTTTTCACCACATTTTGTACTTCATTTAGGTGGTAAAAATAGTCCAATAGAATTTGTGTATATTTATTAAAAGCACTAAAATTGGAAACATTTTAAAAAATTGTCATTTTTTCACATTTTCAATTGTAATATATCAAATATGTGCAAACATACTGTAGAAATTTTTGATAAGATATATATTTCCATCTGTTTACTTTATTTTGGATGCACATTTGAAAAGCTTTTATTTTCTTTTAATCATTTAGGAGATGTCCAAATTTAACATTGATTATCAACATTTTGAGGAACACTTTGTTTTCCTACACCAAGCCAAGATTCCAAAGGCTCATATGTCATTTTAAAGTTTTTTTTTTATAGAGTGCACATGAAAATGAGAATTTACACCCCAAAATAGATACTCCTGTTCGTCCCGTGTTCAGAAACATGCCCATCGTGGCCCTAATATTATGTCCGTATGCACAATGGGGCCCAAACCGAAAGTAGCAGCTGGTGGCTTTCAGAACAGAGATTTTGCTTAAAGGGGATTAAGGCGCCTTTGCCCACTTGTAGAGACCTTGAGTGGCCAAACCGATATAAAGCCCCCACAAATGACCCCATTTTGAAAACTAGACCCTTTAACAAATTCATTTAGGGGTCAAATGTATATTTTGACTTCACAGTTTTTTAATGAATCTAAGCAAAGCAGAAGGAAAAAAATACAATTTTAATTTTTTTGGCAATTCTGTCATTTTAAAAACATTTTTTTTGTACAGCATACATAGGAATGAAGACTCGCACCCCAAAATGGATTCCGTATTCAAAAACATAACCATTATGGCCCTAATGGGGGGGGGGGGGGGCTAAACTGAGAGGAGCAACCGGTGGCTTTCAGAACAGACATTTTGCTTGAATGTGTTTCAGGCCCCATTGCCCACTTGTAGAGCCACTGAACTGCCAAAAAGATGGAGAACCCGACAAATGACCGCATTTTGAAAACTAGACCCCTTTACAAATTCATCTAGGCATATACTGAGTATTTTGATTAAACAATTTTTGAATGAATCTTAGCAAAGCATAAGGAAACAATTACGATTTACATTTTTTTTGGCAATTGTGTCAAATTAAAAACTTTTTTTTTTTGTACAGCACACATATAAATGAAGACTTGCACCCCAAAATGGATACCCCTGTTTGTCCTGTGTTCAGAAACTTACCTATTGTGGCCCTAATCCCCTTACAGGACATATGGATAGGCCTATAATGGAGGGAACACCTGTTGGATTTCAGGGCACAACTGAATAAATTCCAGGCCCCATTACCCACTTGTAGAGCTATTGAGCAGCCAAAATGATGGAGAACCTCCAGAAATGACCCCATTTTGAAATATAGACCCCTTAACAAATTCATCTAGGCATATACTGAGTATTTTGATTAAATAGTTATTGAATGAATCTAAGCAAAGCAAGGAAAAAATTATGATTTTAATTTTTTTCAGCAATTGTGTCATTTCAAAAACAGGTTTTTTTTGTACAGCACACACATGAATGAAGACTTTTACCCCGAAATGGATCCTCTGTTTGTCCCGTGTTTAGAAACATATGCATTGTGGCTCTAATCTACTTACAGGACACATGGATAGGCCTATAATGGAGGGAACACCCATTGGATTTCAGGGCACAACTGAATAAATTCCAGGCCCCATTGCACACCTGTGCAGAAAAAAAATGGATTCCCTAAAAATAACCCCCCCTCCCTGTGCCCTTTCCAGCGTTCCCTTAATCTTAGATAAAAGTAATAATATAAACTGTGCCGTATTGCTGAAGACAGGGGTAATTACGGAGCCTGGTTGGTATGGGCACATGGGGCAATAAAATCGGGTATCCGTCCTCCTCCGATGCTTTTTTTGGGAGGGGGGGATTTCTTGACCTCAGCGGCAGGGATGGGGTGTAAAAAGTGGTGCTCTGTGAGGCTTCATAAGCTTGCCGACGTGCGGCAGTCTCACACAGAAGGTGCTCAACAAGCTGCTCTTGAAACTGCAGGAAGGCGAGCGTTCCCAGGGCTTCTTGTAAATTACATATTACAGGTAGCGATCTGAATAATGCTGAGTTCATACGGCCATATGTGGAATCTGCATGCGGAAGCTTGCAGCGGATCCCAGCTGTGAGCCCAGTCGTGGCTCTGGGTACGGCCGCATAATGTACTGCTCATAACTGCGTACTCACATAGGCGGTCATGAGCAGTACACCTTTTCTTGTTTATATTTCCCCGGCCATCGCTTAGCCATGACCCGGGTCCCCCAAGCCCATGCACAATGTAGTTGCGCATGGGCTGCGGATATATCGACCACCATGGAGCATAATGGGCTCTCTGTTCAAATGCATGCAGAATCCACAATTTTTTATCCGGTCATGTAAGACTAGCCTAATAGTAGATCGTTACCTTTTTATCATGTGACCGGGGACTGCTCAACGAGGCCACTGGTCACTGCTCCAGACTCTCGGCGACCGTTGGTACATGCACGGAAGCCGGAATGGTCATTAACCCATTCGTAACAGGAACATGTCAGAAAGAAGTACTGCAGATCAGTTCACCATCTAGTTTCATACAATTTACTGGTGTATTCATACACTTCAATGCATGGAGAGAGCACAGAGTCGATCATGAGCAAATCACAATTAAATAGGTAGTAAATGTTTCTGTAAGGGTGCCCACCCACTAGCGTTTTTTTACTGCGAAATTCGCAGCGTTTTTTTTTCTGCTGGGGTCTTTGGGCTATGGGACATGCAAAGCTAAAATCGCGATAGCGCAAAATCGCGATATCGCGGTAAATCGCGATTTTGCGCGATCGCGATTTTTACATTACAAGTCCCATAGACCCCCTGCAGAAAAAAAACCTGCGAATTTCGCAGTGAAAAAAATCGCCAGTGGGTGGGAGCCCTAACATGTTAAAAAAAAAAGTTAAAAGCATTCAAAATATATTTAGAACATGTTAAAGTGGGGCAGTGTACATATCCAACAAGTCTCAACTTATGTTTCAAATCATTACTACTTTTTTGTTATATGGAAAGAACCAATAAAGTTGTAAAACATGTACGTTTTTTTCCACATTTTTGAACGCTGGAGGAACACATTTTCCACCTACAGTTTCATCAATGTATGTGTGTTTGTTTGTTAGTTCTGAAAAAAACACCTGCAGTAATATTCATTGTTAAGCTTCTCACTGAAGTCTTTAACAGGCAACACATCATTATTTATTTCTACACTTTACTTTTTTTTCACCAGGCAAAACAGTACATTAAGGATAATCCAGCAGAATCTAGTTTCTCAGATTTTTTTTTAGGTCTAAAGAATAAAAGAACATGCATTAATATTCATTTACCACAAAGTACTCTCAGGCATGACTTCTATTAACATAATTTTCTTTTTGATGTCATCATTAAAGTGTTCCATGTAGACAAATGAAGGCCTGCCTCCTTTTACTTTCATTCCATATTTCATTAAATATTTGAAAGCTTTTCTTAATCACTGTAACAAGGACATTTTGTGAAATTATATATTTTAATGTACAAGAAATATAAAATTAGCTAATCTTAAAATTACTGTATAGTATATAATGTCATGGCAATAACTAGCCATGAGTAGACCAAACCTGTAAAACCCGAATTGTGGTCAAACCTTTCTAAAATTTTGTTTTGATGAGAACCCAAACTTCAGTCAGTTTGTTTCTGTCAAACCAGAAGTTCATAAAAATCCCTAAAACTAGTATTGAACTCTGTCTAATGGTGTGGTGGTGCTCCTTCTTCATGGAAGTAGCTCAGTGGTTAATACTGTTGCATTGGAGTGCTGGGGTCCTAGATTCAAATCTGATCAATGACATCTGCATGGAATTGGAAACTAGATGTAGGTGTTGTCTTTGGTCAGATTTGAACCTAGGACGTCAGCATTTCAAGGCAGCAGTGCTAATCACTAACCCACCATGCTTCTTTTTCCTTTCCAGAGGAGGGTAATAATAAGAAAGCTATCCATGCAGATGTTGTCCTTGATTAAATTTGAACCTAGTAACGCAGCGTGACAAGGCAGCAGTGCTAACCAATCAGCTACCATGCGCATTTTGAAGCAGAAGAATAATGAGATAATTAAAAAAGGGTGAGAAGGAGAAAGAGAAGAAGTATAAGATGAAGAAGAAAATATTATTTTTTTCCATTTTTATTTTCTCCTTTACCTCCTCCTCTGTAGGAGGATAAAGCAGGAGAAGGAAGAAGCATGATGGTCAAGTGGTTAGCACTATCTGCATGGGGTTTGTATGTTCTGCTTGCGTTTAAGTTTCTTCTTGTTCTTTTTATCCTCCTCCAATGTAGGAAGAAGGAGCATAGAAGTTTGCAGTGTTATCTTCCAGCACTGGAGTACTAGGATCAAATCTCCTTCCCCCCTTCTGGAGAAAAAAGAAGAAGAAGCCTGTGGTTAGCCCTGTTGCCTTGCACCGCTGGAGGCTTAGGTTCAAATTTAACTAAGGTCAATATCTGGATAAAGTGTGCGTGTCTTCTCCTTCTTCTCATCTTCCAGAGAAGGGAAATGTATAATGGCTCTCTGGTAGTGGCCCAGAAGTGTTAACAATAGAGATGAGCGAGCACCAAAATGCTCGGGTGCTCGTTACTCGGGACGAAAATTTCGCGATGCTCGAGGGTTCGTTTCGAATAATGAACCCCATTGAAGTCAATGGGCGACACAAGCATTTTTCTATATCACCGATGCTCGCTAAGGTTTCCATTTGTGAAAATCTGGGCAATTCAAGAAAGTGATGGGAACGACACAGCAACGGATAGGGCAGGCGAGGGGCTACATGTTGGGCTGCATCTCAAGTTCCCAGGTCCCACTATTAAGCCACAATAGCGGCAAGAGTGGGCCCCCCCTCCCAACAATTTTTACTTCTGAAAAGCCCTCATTAGCAATGCATACCTTAGCTAAGCACCACACTAGCTACAACAAAGCACAATCACTGCCTGCATGACACTCCACTGCCACTTCTCCTGGGTTACATGTTGCCCAACCCCCCCTCCCCCCCGCACGACCCAGTGTCCACAGCACATACCAAAGTGTCCCTGCGCAGCCTTCAGCTGCCCTCATGCCACACCACCGTCATGTCTCTTTATAAGTGCGTCTGCCATGAGGAGGAACCGCAGGCACACACTGCAGAGTGTTGGCACGGCTAGGCAGCGACCCTCTTTAAAAGTGGCGGGGCGATAGCCCACAATGCTGTACAGAAGCAATGAGAAATCCAATCCTGTGCCACCTCCATCAGGAGCTGCACACGTGGGCATAGCAATGGGGAACCTATGTGCCACACACTATTCATTCTGTCAAGGTGTCTGCATGCCCCAGTCAGACCGCGTTTTTTATAAATAGTCACAGGCAGGTACAACTCCGCAATGGGAATTCCGTGTGCACCTACAGCATGGGTGGCTCCCTGGAACCCACCGGCGGTACATAAATATATCCCATTGCATTGCCCATCACAGCTGAGGTAATGTCATGTTTAATGCAGGTGGGCTTCGGCCAACACTGCATGCCCCAGTCAGACTGGGGTTCTTTAGAAGTGGACACATGCAGTTACAACTCCGTGTGGACCGACAGCATGGGTGGGTGCCAGGAAGCCACCGGCTGTACATAAATATATCCCATTGCAGTGCCCTGCACAGCTGAGGTAACGTCAGATAAAATACAGGTGGGCTTCGGCCCACACTGCATGCCCCAGTCAGACCGGGGTTTTTAATACATAGTCACAGGCAGGTACAACTCCCTAATGTGAGGTCCATGTGGACCGACAGCATGGGTGGCTCCCTGGAACCCACTGGCGGTACAAAAATATATCCCATTGCAGTGCCCTGGACAGCAGAGCTAACGTCTGATTAAATACAGGTGGGCTTCGGCCCAAACTGCATGCCCCAGTCAGGCTCGAGTTTTTTATAAGTATACACAGGCACGTAGATCTTCCTAATGGGAAGTCCATGTGGACCGACAGCATGGGTGGGTCCCAAGAAGCCACCGGCAGTACATAAATATATCCCATTGCAGTGCCCAGCACAGCTGATGTAACGTCAGCTTTAATGCAGGTGGGCAAAAAATTAATTGGATTACACTGTAGGCGAGGGCCCACAAAAATTGGTGTACCAACAGTACTAATGTACCTCAGAAAAATTGCCCATGCCCAACCAAGAGGGCAGGTGAAACCCATTAATCGCTTTGGTTAATGTGGCTTAATTTGTAACTAGGCCTGGAGGCAGCCCAGTTAAAATAAAAATTGGTTCAGGTGCAAGTTTCAACGCTTTAATGAGCATTGAAACATATAAAAATTGTTTACAAAAATTATATGACTGAGCCATGCTCCTCCCCCTCCCCCTCCTCCTCCTCAACGCATTGAGATATAGACATGAGGGTGCTCTGACTATCCAGCGACATACTGTCTTCACCCTCCTCCGTTTCCGAGCGCAAAGCGTCTGCCTTTATGCTTTGCAGGGAACTTCTCAAGAGGCATAGCAGAGGAATGGTGATGCTAATGATTGCAGCATCCCCGCTCACCATCTGGGTAGACTCCTCAAAGTTTCCAAGGACCTGGCAGATGTCTGCCAACCAGGCCCACTCTTCTGTAAAGAATTGAGGAGGCTGACTCCCACTACGCCGCCCATGTTGGAGTTGGTATTCCACTATAGCTCTACGCTGCTCATAGAGTCTGGCCAACATGTGGAGCGTAGAGTTCCACCGTGTGGGCACGTCGCACAGCAGTCGGTGCACTGGCAGATTTAACCGATGTTGCAGGGTGCGCAGGGTGGCAGCGTCCGTGTTGGATTTGCGGAAATGTGCGCAGAGCTGGCGCGCCTTTCCAAGCAGGTCTGACAAGTGTGGGTAGCTTTTCAGAAAGCGCTGAACCACCAAATTAAAGACATGGGCCAGGCATGGCACGTGCGTGAGGCTGCCGAGCTGCAGAGCCGCCACCAGGTTACGGCCGTTGTCACACACGACCATGCCCGGTTGGAGGCTCAGCGGCGAATGCCAGCAGTCGGTCTGCTCTGTCAGACCCTGCAGCAGTTCGTGGGCCGTGTGCCTCTTCTCTCCTAAGCTGAGTAGTTTCAGCACGGCCTGCTGACGCTTGCCCACCGCTGTGCTGCCACGCCGCGCGACACCGACTGCTGGCGACGTGCTGCTGCTGCTGACACATCTTGATTGCGAGACAGAGGTTGCATTGGAGGAGGAGGAGGGTGGTTTAGTGGAGGAAGCATACACCGCCGCAGATACCACCACCGAGCTGGGGCCCCCAATTCTGGGGGTGGGTAGGACGTGAACGGTCCCAGGCTCTGACTCTGTCCCAGCCTCCACTAAATTCACCCAATGTGCCGTCAGGGAGATATAGTGGCCCTGCCCGCCTGTGCTTGTCCACATGTCAGTTTTTAAGTGGACCTTGGCAGTAACCGCGTTGGTGAGGGCGCGTACAATGTTGCGGGAGACGTGGTCGTGCAGGGCTGGGACGGCACATCGGGAAAAGTAGTGGCGACTGGGAACTGAGTAGCGCGGGGCCGCCGCCGCCATCATGCTTTTGGAAGCCTCCGTTTCCACAAGCCTATACGGCAGCATCTCCAGGCTGATCAATTTGGCTATGTGCACGTTTAACGCTTGAGCGTGCGGGTGCGTGGCGGCGTACTTGCGCTTGCGCTCAAACAGTTGTGCTAGCGACGTCTGGACGCTACGCTGAGAGACATTGCTGGATGGGGCCGAGGACAGCCGAGGTGAGGGTGTGGGTGCAGGCCAGGAGACGGTAGTGCCTGTGTCCTTAGAGGGGGGTTGGATCTCAGTGGCAGGTTGGGGCACCTGGGGAGAGGCAGTGGTGCAAACCGGACGCCGTGAACGGCCTTCGTCCCACCTAGTGGGGTGCTTGGCCATCATATGCCTGCGCATGCTGGTGGTATTACGAGTAGAGCAGAAACAGAACGCTGTAATTAAATGTGCCGCTTATTGGCCTGTGGTTGGGGGCTGACTTCGCTTATGGAACGCACAGCGGAGCCAGGAAAGAATTTTGCGCAAGCCTGCTGTAACACTTAGCTGGCTGTGTATTAATTAGGACTACTACCCCCAGCAGAGACGCAGTACACTCAGGACGGTCACAGGCAGCCCAAATAGAATGTTTTTTCCCAATTTTTTTTGGAAAAGCCCACTGCCTATATAGACAGTATATCTCTTTCACTGTCCCTGCCTCACCATTATGTAAAATTACTGCAGACTGAGGACGCAATGCTCTGCACGGCCGATATACAAAAAAAAAGTGCAACAGTGCAAAAAGCAGCCTTAACAGTACTGCACACGGTCAGATGTGGCCCTAAGAAGGACCGTTGGGGTTCTTGAAGCCTAAAATAACTCCTAACACTCTCTCTATAGCAGCTCCACCATCAGCAGCACTTTCCCTGAGCTATGTCAGAATGCATCTGTGGCGAGCCGCAGTAGGGGCCGATTTATATACTCGGGTGACACCTAATCTCGCCAGCCACTCACTGCGGGGGGGGGTGGTATAGGGCTTGAACGTCGCAGGGGGAAGTTGTAATGCCTTACCTTTCTTTCTATTGGCCAGAAAAGCGCGCTAACGTCTCAGAGATGAAAGTGAAAGTAACTCGAACATCGCGTGGTACTCGTCTCGAGTAACGAGCATCTCGAACACGCTAATACTCGAACGAGTATCAAGCTCGGACGAGTACGTTCGCTCATCTCTAGTTAACAACTGAACTACCACACTTCTTTCTTCTCCCTTCTCCAGAGGAATAAAATATGGAGATGAGCAAAAATAATAAACACAAAGAGAACATATAAACTTTGTTCAGATGTTGTCCATAATCAGCAGTGAATCTCGAACCCAAGTGCTACAAGACAACAGTGATAGTTACTGAGCCACCGAGCTTCTACCTTCTTGCTCTTCCTACTTACTCTTCTCCAGAGAAGGAGAAGATCTTCTTGTTCTCCTTCATCGCTTTCTACTGCTTCTACTGCCTTTGCTTCTCCTCTTTCTTCTTCTTATACTTCTTCTTATCCCTCTCTTCAGGAAGAAGAAGGAGAAAAATGAAGAACCAGAAGAAATGAGGACAAGTATGGTCGCTCAGTCATCAGCACTGTTGCATTGTAGTCCTGGGATCCTAGGTTCAAATCTAGCCAAGGACATCATCTGCGTGTACTTCTCTTCTTGTATTTCTCTGTCTACTCATCCAAAAAAGGCCAAGCATTGTGACTCAGTTGCTAGTGCTTCTCCCTTAGAACATTGGAGTTCCATGTTCAGAACTGACCAAGGCAAAATCTGGAAGGAATTTTTATGTTCTCTTTATATTTATTCTTGTTGTTCTTCTTCTCCTCTGGAGCAAAACAGACATGTGTAGCGGGTCAGTTGTTAGTGCTGCTTTGCAGTGGCTACCTACACATGGGTGAGTGATATCAGGCTGATTTTCCCAGCCTGATATCGTGCTCACCCATGTGTAATATACCCGCAGATGTAAGGTGTTTTTCTGTCAAAATGCCTCCCATCACCCCTGGGAAGTAGCGATATTCCATTCAGCCACATCAGAGTATATAAGTATATTAAATATATAAGCCCTTCCCTGCAATTCATCCAGAAATGTGTAAAAATAAAAAAATATATATATACTCACCTGGTCCCGGCAGACGGAGTTCAGCCGCGGCCGGCGGCAGTTCTCCTGAACTGCTCTCTGTAGTATTCAGCAGCCGGGGATTTAAAATCCCCACCTGCTGAATGAGCTGCCTCTGATTGGTCACAGCATGACCAATCAGAGGCAGCTCTCACTCAAATGAATGGGTGAGTGAGTGCTGCCTCTGATTGGTTCAGCGCAGGGCTCCATTGAATTCAATGCGCTGGACAGCGCTGCACTGCTCCGGCCCGTTTCTATTGAAATGCGGCTAGGAGCAGTTTTTTCGGGCGATTTTTCGGCCCCGGTCACGCGATTTGCGGATGCGCATTCGTCATGCGATCCGCAAATCGCGGGAAAAAACGCCCGTGTGACTAAGGCCTAATGGCCCATTTACATGTAACAATTATTGCTCAAAATTTGTTCAAATGAATTTGAGCGATAATCATTCAGTGTAAATAAACAAAAAAAAAAAATCACTCACTATTCTTTTGCTGTTGTTTAGTACTGACTTTCAGTCAGCAAAAAATCTATGACTGGATTGCTGGCGTCTCATTTTGTGCAAACTCTCCCTGTTCAGTGCTTCACAGAGAAGATCAAGTGTGGAGCGAGAAGCCAGTGATGCCTTTCAGTCTAAACGCTCTGCACAAGTGCTGACGACTGTCAGCCCATGTTAAAGGCCATTACACAGTATGTCACTGTGTTTTTACTTGTATGGCGGTTCAGACATGTTATCCTTAAACTTGAACAGACATCAGAGGACAGCCTTTTTTTCCTATAGGTCCAACTTATAAAAGACTTTTTAATATTATAACTTTTTTTCTATGATACATTTTGAATTGTGCTGTACGTATCTGTTTTTGTGGTTTAGGGCGCCTACCCACTTGCGTTGCCGATTTTCGCGTGTGAAAAACGTGGCGTTTCCGCGCGTTTTTTGCGCATTTTCCGCGGCGTTTTTTGCAGCCCTCCATTGACAATCATGGGTGCATTAAGAGAAAAATAAGGAAACATATGCAACTGACAGTTCCTATGTGAAAAAACCCCAGATGGACAAGAACACATTCTATACTAATTGCTTTTGAGAAAAAACGCAAAACATCACAGGAAAAAAAATCGCCAGTGGGTAGGCACCCTTAAACAGTGATTTTATAGCAGGGCTATTTTCCATTAATCGTCAATGATTCTGCTGTTTATTCCAAGGACAAACATCCCTCTTACCAACATTACCCATGGCGAACCTCTCCTGTTGTACAAACTATATCTCCTTTATCTCTAGTTATACTTTGGTTAATCTAAAAAGGCTTTTTAAAATAAGTACTTTTTATTTGCACTGTAGGGTCAGCCTGTGTCCTTGCATTATCAATATAAGTGATATTCTTATCTGCTTTTGCTGAAAGCAATTTGACAACATGTTCAATAAACTAAAATTACTAGACAGTTAATATTTAAAATATTGATGTGTTCTTGCAGAATCTGAAACTATAATTTTCTTCAGGCTGAAAGCATTTAATGTTCTTGGTCCTTCAATTAAATATGATTCACCATTATGATTCTGTCTTTGAAAGCATTTTTTAATTTAAATGATTTGGTTTGAAATGCTCATTCAATAAACTGCAAAAGACAGTATGCTCATATAATATGTGTAGGTAAACTGAAATTAAAGGATATTTGGTACTGTAGAAATCCAAATCTTTATCACAAAAAAAAACTTTTGACATGTCTCTATCACATGTGAAAATGTTTTGATGAGGGGGAGTCTGGAAGCTGAAACCCCCACAGATTGCTGAAATGAAGTGACTGGAACACTCATCTGAGTGCTGTCTCTGCTCACATATCTGCTTTCCCAATTCACCATACATGACTTCTGTTACATGTGAAGCCTGACATTAGTCTTCTGTCAAGTGGGCAGTCTCCAGTGTCAATCAAATATGACATCAGTCCTGTAGTGGGGGGCTCAATTATTAGAGGGATAGCAAGGCTAATCTGCTACAAAGACCTGGATCGTCAAATGGTGAGTTGCCTTTCAGGTGCTCAAGTTGGGGTTGACAGATTACTGGGAGGGGCTAGTGAGGATCCAGAAATCATGATACACATTGGTACCAATGGCAAACATAGAAGTAATTGGAGGGGCTTTAAAAATGATTTCAAGGAATTAGAATGTAAGCTCAAGGCAAGGTAAATGTGCCATACCAGAAAGGTAACAAGTAGAGATGAGCGAACACCAAAATGTTCGGGTGTTCGTTATTCGGAACGAACTTCCCGCGATGCTCGAGGGTTCGTTTCGAACAACGAACCCCATTGAAGTCAATGGGCGACCAGAGCATTTTTGTATTTCGCCGATGCTCGCTAAGGTTTTCATGTGTGAAAATCTGGGCAATTCAAGAAAGTGATGGGAATGACACAGAAACGGATAGGGCAGGCGAGGGGCTACATGTTGGGCTGCATCTCAAGTTCACATGTCCCACTATTAAGCCACAATGCCGGCAAGAGTAGCCCCCCCCCCCCCTCCCAACAACTTTTACTTCTGAAAAGCCCTCATTAGCATGGCATACCTTTGCTAAGCACCACACTAGCTACAACAAAGCACAATCACTGCCTGGATGACACTCCGCTGCCACTTCTCCTGGGTTACATGCTGACCAACCGCCCTCCCCTCCCCCCCACAGCGCACACCAAAGTGTCCCTGCGCAGCCTTCAGCTGCCCTCATGCCACACCACCCTCATGTCTATTTAGAAGTGTGTCTGCCATGAGGAGGAACCGCAGGCACACACTGCAGAGGGTTGGCACGGCTAGGCAGCGACCCTCTTTAAAAGTGGCAGGGCGATAGCCCACAATGCTGTACAGAAGCAATGAGAAATAGAATCCTGTGCCACCGCCATCAGGAGCTGCACACGTAGGCATAGCAATGGGGAACCTATGTGCCACACACTATTCATTCTGTCAAGGTGTCTGCATGCCCCAGTTAGACCGGGCTTTTTAATTCATAGACACAGGCAGGTACAACTCCCTATTGTGAAGTCCCTGTGGACCGACAGCATGGGTGGGTGCCAGGAAGCCACCGGCGATACATAGAAATATCCCATTGCATTGCCCAACACAGCTGAGGTAGTAATGTCGTGCGTAATACAGGTGGGCTTCGGCCCACACTGCATGCCCCAGTCAGACTGGGGTTCTTTACAAGTGTACAGATGTGTTAAAAACTCCGTGTGCACCTACAGCATGGGTGGCTCCCTGGAACCCACCGGCGGTACACAAAAATATCCCATTGCATTGCCCAACACAGCTGAGGTAGTAATGTCGTGCATAATGCAGGTGGGCTTCGGCCCACACTGCATGCCCCAGTCAGACTGGGGTTCTTTAGAAGTGGACAGATGTATTAAAAACTCCGTGTGCACCTACAGCATGGGTGGCTCCCTGGAACCCACCGGCGGTACATAAAAATATCCCATTGCATTGCCCAACACAGCTGAGGTAACGTCAGCTGTAATGCAGTTGGGCTAAAAATTAATTTGATTACACTGTAGGCGAGGGCCCACAAAAATTGCTGTATCAACAGTACTAATGTACATCCCAAAAATTGGCCATGGCCAGCCAAGAGGGCAGGTGAAACCCATTAATCGCTTTGGTTAATGTGGCTTAAGTGGTAACTAGGCCTGGAGGCAGCCCAGTGTAACGAAAAATTGGTTCAAGTTAAAGTTCCAACGCTTTTAAGCGCATTGAAACTTATAAAAATTGTTCAGAAAAATTATTTGAGTGAGCCTTGTGGCCCTAAGAAAAATTGCCCGTTCAGCGTGATTACGTGAGGTTTCAGGAGGAGGAGCAGGAGGAGGAGGAGGAGGAATATTAGACACAGATTGATGAAGCAGAAATGTCCCCGTTTTGGATGGTGAGAGAGAACGTAGCTTCCATCCGCGGGTGCAGCCTACGTATTGCTTACGTATCGCTGCTGTCCGCTGGTGGAGAACAGAAGTCTGGCGAAATCCAGCCTTTGTTCATCTTGATGAGTGTTAGCCTGTCGGCACTGTCGGTTGACAAGCGGCTACGCTTATCTGTGATGATTCCCCCAGCCGCACTAAACACCCTCTCCGACAAGACGCTAGCCGCAGGACAAGCAAGCACCTCCAGGGCATACAGCGCGAGTTCAGGCCACGTGTCCAGCTTTGACACCCAGTAGTTGTAGGGGGCAGAGGCGTCACCAAGGATGGTCGTGCGATCCGCTACGTACTCCCTCACCATCCTTTTACAGTGCTCCCGCCGACTCAGCCGTGACTGGGGAGCGGTGACACAGTCTTGGTGGGGAGCCATAAAGCTGGCCAGGCCCTTAAAGACTGTTGCACTGCCTGGGATGTACATGCTGCTCGATCTACGCACATCCCCTGCTACCTTGCCCTCGGTACTGCGCCTTCTGCCACTAGCGCTGTCGGCTGGGAATTTTACCATCAGCTTGTCCGCAAGGGTCCTGTGGTATAGCAACACTCTCGAACCCCTTTCCTCTTCGGGAATTAGAGTGGGCAGGTTCTCCTTATACCGTGGATCGAGCAGTGTGTACACCCAGTAATCCGTCGTGGCCAGAATGCGTGCAACGCGAGGGTCACGAGAAAGGCATCCTAACATGAAGTCAGCCATGTGTGCCAGGGTACCTGTACGCAACACATGGCTGTCTTCACTAGGAAGATCACTTTCAGGATCCTCCTCCTCCTCCTCCTCCTCCTCCTCCTCCTCAGGCCATACACGCTGAAAGGATGACAGGCAATCAGCCGGTGTTTCGTCAGCAGCGGCCCAAGCTGTCTCTTCCCCCTCCTCCTCATCCTCCTCATGCTCCTCCTCCTCCTCCTGTACGCGCTGAGAAATAGACAGGAGGGTGCCCTGACTATCCAGCGGCATACTGTCTTCCCCCGCCCCCGTTTCCGAGCGCAAAGCAGCTGCCTTTATGGTTTGCAGGGAATTTCTCAAGATGCATAGCAGAGGAATGGTGACGCTAATGATTGTAGCATCGCCGCTCACCACCTGGGTAGACTCCTCAAAATTACCAAGGACATGGCAGATGTCTGCCAACCAGGCCCACTCTTCTGAAAGGAATTGAGGAGGCTGACTCCCACTGCGCCGCCCATGTTGGAGTTGGTATTCGACTATAGCTCTACGTTGTTCATAGAGCCTGGCCAACATGTGGAGCGTAGAGTTCCACCGTGTGGGCACGTCGCACAGCAGTCGGTGCACTGGCAGCTTAAAGTGATGTTGCAGGGTGCGCAGGGTGGCAGCGTCCGTGTGGGACTTGCGAAAATGTGCGCAGAGCCGGCGCGCCTTTACGAGCAGGTCTGACAAGCGTGGGTAGCTTTTCAGAAACCGCTGAACCACCAAATTAAAGACGTGGGCCAGGCATGGCACGTGCGTGAGGCTGCCGAGCTGCAGAGCCGCCACCAGGTTACGGCCGTTGTCACACACGACCATGCCCGGTTGGAGGCTCAGCGGCGCAAGCCAGCGGTCGGTCTGCTGTGTCAGACCCTGCAGCAGTTCGTGGGCCGTGTGCCTCTTATCGCCTAAGCTGAGTAGTTTCAGCACGGCCTGCTGACGCTTGCCCACCGCTGTGCTGCCACACCGCGCGACACCGACTGCTGGCGACATGCTGCTGCTAACACATCTTGATTGCGAGACAGAGGAGGAGGAGGAGGAGGAGGAGGGTGCTTTAGTGGAGGAAGCATACACCTCCGCAGATACCACCACCGAGCTGGGGCCCGCAATTCTGGGGGTGGGTAGGACATGAGCGGTCCCAGGCTCTGACTCTGTCCCAGCCTCCACTAAATTCACCCAATGTGCCGTCAGGGAGATGTAGTGGCCCTGCCCGCCTGTGCTTGTCCACGTGTCCGTAGTTAAATGGACCGTGGCAGTAACCGCGTTGGTGAGGGCGCGTACAATGTTGCGGGAGACGTGGTCGTGCAGGGCTGGGACGGCACATCGGGAAAAGTAGTGGCGACTGGGAACTGAGTAGCGCGGGGCCGCCGCCTCCATGATACTTTTGAAGGACTCCGTTTCCACAACCCTATACGGCAGCATCTCAAGGCTGATGAATTTTGCTATGCGGACGGTTAACGTTTGAGCGTGCGGGTGCGTGGCGGCGTACTTGCGCTTGCGCTCCAACAGTTGCGCAAGCGACGGCTGGACGGTGCGCTGAACTACACTGCTGGATGGGGCCGAGGACAGCGGAGGTGAGGGTGTGGGTGCAGGCCAGGAGACGGTAGTGCCTGTGTCCTGAGAGGGGGGTTGCATCTCAGTGGCAGGTTGGGGCACAGGGGGAGAGGCAGGGGTGCAAACCGGAGGCGCTGAACGGCCTTCGTCCCACCTTGCGGGGTGCTTGGCCATCATATGTCTGCGCATGGTGGTGGTGGTGAGGCTGTTGGTGTTGGCTCCCCGGCTGAGCTTTGCGCGACAAAGGTTGCACACCACTGTTCGTCGGTCGTCAGGCGTCTCTGTGAAAAACTGCCAGACCTTAGAGCACCTCGGCCTCTGCAGGGTGGCATGGCGCGAGGGGGCGCTTTGGGAAACAGTTGGTGGATTATTCGGTCTGGCCCTGCCTCTACCCCTGGCCACCGCACTGCCTCTTGCAACCTGCCCTGCTGATGCCCTTGACTCCCCCTCTGAAGACCTGTCCTCCTGAGTAAGCGTTGCACACCAGGTGGGGTCAGTCACCTCATCGTCCTGCTGCTCTTCCTCCGAATCCTCTGTGCGCTGCTCCCTCGGAATTACTGCCCTTACTACTACCTCACTGCAAGACAACTGTGTCTGATCATCCTCCTCACCCACAGAAAGTTGTTGAGACAGTTGGCGGAAGTCCCCAGCCTCTTCCCCCGGACCCCGGGAACTTTCGAATGGTTGGGCATCAGTGACGATAAACTCCTCTGGTGGGAGAGGAACCGCTGCTGCCCAATCTAAGCAGGGGCCCGAGAACAGTTCCTGGGAGTGTTCCCGCTCCTGAGCAGGTGTTATTGTAGTGGAGTGAGGAGGCTGGGAGGAAGGAGGAGCAGCAGACAGAGGATTCGGATTGGCAGCAGTGGACGGCGCAGAACTGCGGGTAGACGATAGGTTGCTCGAAGCACTTTCTGCCATCCAGGACAGGACCTGCTCACACTGCTCATTTTCTAATAACCGTCTCCCGCGTGGACCCATTAATTGGGCGATGAATGTGGGGACACCAGAAACGTGCCTCTCTCCTAATCGCGCAGCAGTCGGCTGCGACACACCTGGATCAGGAGCTTGGCCTGTGCCCACACCCTGACTTGGCCCTCCGCGTCCTCGGCCGCGTCCACGTCCTCTAGGCCTACCCCTACCCCTCAGCATGCTGTATTACCAGTGATTTGATTTCACAGGCAGCTAATAAATTGGCGCAAGACTGCAGGCCAAATATAATTTTTTCCCTTTTTTGAAAACGAAAGGCCCCACTGCCTCTAGTGAATGAATAATCTAAGTTTAATAACTGTGCTGTTTTCCTGCTAATGTGTCACAGAACGTGAGGGTAGCAGAGTTATTAACTGTGGCAGAGCAGGTATTTTTTTTCCCAATTAAGGAAAGCAAATGGCGAAGCCAGGAGTAAAACGTAGCTGGGTGCGTATGATTTTTACAGGTTGCACACGCAGCCGACACGTGTCCACCGGCGTTAGGACGGACAGAGGCAGTACAAATAGAATTATTTTCCGTTTTTTTGCACCAAAAGGCAGCACTGCGTATATTCTATGAACATGAGAAGTTTAATAACTGTGCTGTTTTCCTGCTAATGTGTCACAGAACGTGAGGGTAGCAGAGTTATTAACTGTGGCAGAGCAGGTATTTTTTTTCCCAATTAAGGAAAGCAAATGGCGAAGCCAGGAGTAAAACGTAGCTGGGTGCGTATGATTTTTACAGGTTGCACACGCAGCCGACACGTGTCCACCGGCGTTAGGACGGACAGAGGCAGGACAAATAGAATTATTTTCACTTGTTTTACAAGCAAAAGGCAGCACTGCGTATATTCAATGAATAATAACTGTGTTGTGGCCCTGCCTATACAATTCTTTCCCTGCAGTATCAATGGAGGGTGGAATGCTCTGCAGAGGCGATTTTGAGAAGCAAAAAAAAATGCAGCACAGCTAACAGCAGCCTGGACAGTACTGCACACGGATAAATATGGCCCTAGAAAGGACCGTTGAGGTTCTTGAAGGCTACACTCACTCCTAACACTCTCCCTGCCTATGCAGCACTTCTGTCCCTAATGCCGGGTGCAACGCTCTGCAGAGCCGATTTTGAGAAAAAAAAAATGGCACTGCTAACAGCAGCCAACACACAGCTATCAGTGGCCCTAATAAGGACCTTTGGGGGGTCTTGAAGCCTACACTAACTACCAATTCTTTCCCTACAGCAGCTCCGGTACAAACAGCACTGTCCCTCACTAACTCACACAGCATCTGAGCCGAACCGCGGGAGGGGCCGACTTTTATGTTCGGGTGACACCTGATCTTCCCAGCCACTCACAGCAGGGGGGTGGTATAGGGCTTGAACGTCACAGGGGGAAGTTGTAATGCCTTCCCTGTCTTTCAATTGGCCAAAAAAAGCACGCTAACGTCTCAGGGAAGGAAGTGAAAGTAACCAGAACACCGCATGGTGTTCATTACGAATAACGAACATCCCGAACACCCTAATATTCGCACGAATATCAAGCTCGGAAGAACACGTTCGCTCATCTCTAGTAAGAAGAGATTAGGGAGGTAAACAAGTGTCCCAAGAGATGGTGTAGGAAGGAGGAATTTGGGTTCTTGGAGAACTGGGCCAATTTTCTGTTGACTACAGGTTCTTCTGTAGGGATGGGCTGCATCTCAATAGGGAGGGTGTAGTTGTGCTGTGGAGAAGATGACAAGATGGTTGGAGGAGTGTTTAAACTTGTGACTGGGGAAAAGAAAGCCAGAGAGAGAGGGGAAGATGGTGTAGACCATTGTTTCCCAACTCCAGTCCTCATGGAGCACCAACAGGTCATGTTTTCAGAATTTCCTCAGTATTTCACAGGTGATGTAATTATTGTCAGTACCTCAGACATTGCCATAGGTGTTCTTACCACAGGAAATCCTAAAAACATGACCTGTTGGGGCGCCATGAGGACTGTAGTTGGGAAACACTGGTCTAGACAGTGATCTGGGACTAACTAATGGAAATGGGGTGGAGCAGTGGGAGGGGTTAGTACAATTAGAGCTAGCAGAACACGTAGTAGGGATATACTTAATATAAAAAAATTACCAAAACTTTCTAAACTGTATAGTGACTAATGCTAGAAGTCTGACCAATAAGGTTGACTAACTTGAAGTAATAATGTTTGAGGAAAACTGTGACATAGGGGGAATAACGGAGACCTGGTTGAATAAAAGTTGTGACTGGGCAGTTACCTAACAGGGTTATAGTTAATTTAGAAGGGATCAAAAAATGGAATATCGGAGTGGTTAACTCCATGTAAAGCTCTGTTTGAAGCTCACACAACATGATGATATATGTGAAGAAAATGAACATGTGGAGTCTTTATGGGTAATGTTATATTGAGAGAAAAAGAATAATAAAATCCTCATAGGGATTTTCTATATGCCACCAAATACGACAGAAGCAACCGATACTCTTTTAGTAAAGCAAAGAAATTAAGCGTCAAATCAAAATGACATAATTATTGCGGGGGACTTTAGCTATCCAGATATAAACTGGGAAACCACAACCTGCGGGTCTCATGAAGGTAAAAAGCATTTGTCATTAACTAAAGACAGTTACCTTTTCCAATTTGTGCAGGACTCAACTAATGGGGCAGCAATTTTGAACCTAATATTACCCAACATAATAACAAAGGTGCAGGTTGGGGGCACCTGGGAAATAGTGACCATTATATAATAAATTTCCACTAGTCTTTGAAAAGCTACAAAAATACTAAATACTTTAGAAAGGCAAAGTTCAAACAGCTTAGAGAAGACTTTATCCTTATTATGACAATGTCCTCAGATATAAGAATACAGACAACAAATGTTTAAAAGCATCTTAAGTTCTCACTGTGAGCAGTTCATGCCTTACAGGAATAAAAGTGTTAGGAATAGGAGAAAACCAATGTGGCTCAATAAATATGTAAAGGGGGCAATAAACAGCAAAAATAAATCATTTACACTACTAAAACAACAAATCAGTGAAAAGGCATTAAAAAGCTATAATTAAATAAATATTTACTCAGGAAAATAAAATGTCAAATGAAACGCAGAGTGATTAAATGTCATCATCCTAACTCAGGAAGAACTGGAGAACCCTCTTATAAGATTAAAATAGACAAATTGCGGAGTTGTAATGGCATACACTCCCAAGTTCTAGGGAATCAAGTAAAGCTTTGTTTCTTTAAGTGACAGGGTCTGTTCCACTGGATTGTCTCATACCAAATGTTGTGCTGATATTCAAAAAGGGGTCAAAAAGTGAACCTGGAAACTACAGGCTGTTAGGTTTAACTTCTATTGTGGGTAAAATGTTTGAAGAGTTTCTAAGAGATGGCATCATAGAGTACCTCAAGAAAAATAGCCGTGTAGATCTGTATGAGCTTCTAGGCCCCTCTCAGATCCTGTCTGGTAAATATCTTGGCAGAGTGGAGTCTTTGCAGCAATTCTGAGATTAAGGGGAGAAGTTAGAGCGATTTTTGACAATACCTTTTTTTTTGTTACCTATAATCAATCTATGACTGCAAGGCTGAGTCTTTATTTTCTATGAAAAACAAAGTTGCTCCATACGGGGATGAAAAAGGGTGAATGAAATCACATCACTTGGAGGCATCATCCTCTGACTTGTATAACAGCAGCCAGGAAACCCACTTTCAAATGGCACAAAAGCAGAGAACCTTTCTCCCGTAAACTGGACTGACAAATAGGGTGTCCCCTCACTTTTCTGAATATCTTCTGTCTTAGTTTCTGAAAGTAAAACTTTTATACTAGCTTAGCACAAAATGTCTATGTTGTCTATTTTTTACTCTTGAGACAGAAAAACAAACATACTGTGTGTTAGGGGAAAAAAACTCCCTTTAGTATGTCATCCGGCGTCCAAATTGTAATGAGTACTCATGATTGTTTAAGTTATACCGATCGGTAGGAAGAGAGACAATATGCACAGCTACATTGAACGTACAATTCATCTACTTCGATTTATTGACGTTACAAGAGGTCTTTTATAGACCTATCATATAATTAAAATAATGTTGATTCTGAGCCAAACATTACATATTTGTTTACATCATTCAATAGTCTGCCACATGTTTGATCAAAGTCTATTCGTAATACCTAAAATTTTCCATTCCTCAGCGATTCTGACATTTCCTTAATACGTGTCAAAACATATAGCATTTCATAATGATTCATCATCATTTATCAATACAGGTTTGTCTTTATGACTTTATTTTAAGGTAAATTTATTGGTTATATCAGCTGTAACCTGGTACGTGTTTGTTTCTTATCAATTTTATGTCTGGACTTTCAACCATCGCCTGACTAGTCACCAGTTATGGTTTATTGCTGGTGAAGTCAAGCTAACATTCTAGCAAGGCCTAAATCTTATACAAGAAATGATTTCTCTGAAATATTAGAATCTAAAATAATATCACAAAAGCTGGGGTCCTGGGTAATTTCTCCCACACTGTGTGCAAACTTAATCTAAACATACAGCTACATATACAACCAAAAATGCTAATCCTCCTCCCAGATGCACGATAACATGACTATTCATTGTGTGATAACTTTTTCTGAAGGATACACATCTACACTTTATTATATTACCATAAATACCTACACACAAGTAGTCTCTGAGAGCCTTTCATAGGCCAAGGGTGGAACCAGTTTTAGGTCCCCAGGTGGCAAGACTGTTCATCTAATCACAATTGTAATAATTTTCATATCTACCTGATAGGGAACTACATGCCAAGTCATGCAGCAAAACGACAACTCCTTCCAGATGCTTGACTTTTTTTATACAAAGTGTGTGTATATATATATATATATATATATATATATATATATATATATATATATATATATATATATATATATATATTCACAATAGGTGATGGTCACGTCTTTTCTATTATCCCTATCTGCATAGCAACCTCTGCAAAGGTTACAGAGCATGTCTAAAAACAGTCTCTATAGTGGCCAATTGGTCAGCTGGCTGCAATTGTAATGTTGTCCTCATGCTGAGGAGCAGCACAGGAGAATGTTAAAAGGCTCTAATAACTGGGGATGAAAAACTGGATTGCAACGGCCCTGGTAAACTAGTTATCAAAAAGACAATGCAAGACAAAGAATGGTCAGACCACTCAAGCGAAGGACTCCGAAGTGCCTGTCAATGTGGTGGCAATGTTGATTAGAACCTTTCTGGGCATCTGTAAGCTGGAGCATGATGCCAGAACTGCCCTGGGACTATATTATATAAATCCCTGGCTGGGTGGGGCTCACGGACACATGGGGACTCACCTAATGCTATTGTACTTAAGTTTGGGGCCATTAGGTAAGAAAGGCCTTGCAAAGGTTAATGTTTTTAAGGTTACAGTGTGATCTGTTACTGATGTAAAATGTGATGTGAAGGTATGGGTATTGTATGTGATGTGTAATTGCGCAGCAAATCATCAGTTAAGAAAGAGCAGCAGAATGTTTGGCAGCATGCTATGTTTAGAGATGTATGCATGTGGGGATTAAGCCATGATAATTGAGTAAGGACATTGGTGGGAATGGCATCTACGACATCTGTGCTTCATTTGTGCTAAGGATATGGCTCTTATGGAGCAGGAAAGGTCAGGACTACATATGAAGCAGCACAACGCAGTGAGTCGTGCAAATGACCCTGATGATAATCCCATTGATGACTTTGGGTATCTGGTAAGAAGACTAAGTGGCTCCTATGAAGTGTAAGAGTCTATATGAGGGCCCCTATGGAGGATGTCTAAGCAATTGGTCTCTTTAGAATTGTGAAAAAGCCCCAACTCAGTGTATTCCCTTATTTTGACCAATGCTTATCCTACTATCCTGACTTCTGGCTACTTGACTTTACCTCTTTGTTTCTGGACTTTGCTACTGGTGCCCATTTGAACACCTGCTCCAGCAGCCCTGACTTCTTCCTGATTCCTGACTACACCCTGTTCAGACCCACAGGTACCATGCCTCAGTCCAGTGCACAAAACCGGGTTGCATATGTAACAACTTGGTGACCCCACAGCAAAGCCAGCATCCCACTTGTAGGGGTGAAGTGTGAAAGCAGGGTTCCCCAGGTGCTACCACATCAAATAACAACAGTCAAACTGTGTGTGGCAAAGCAGATCCACAACTACCTGAAAACTATTTTCAGTAAAATCAAATAATAGGCATTTGTGGCATTTAAAATAAACTACTTCTTGTGTTTTATACTGCTGGAAAAGTATTTCATTCGCAGAATGTACTACAGAATTCAAACTATTACTATATATAAGTTTAATTTCCGAGGACATACAGTAAGGTGCCAGTGGAATTCTTAGTTTTCAATGTAATAAAAATGTATAGCTTTTCTTCTAGAGTGTAAATTGCTACAAAACCCAGTTACTACAGGAAAACATGAAGGAAACTGAGTTCTTATTTATATTTGTGCAGTGACATCCTATCCAACCTATTCTGTCCACAAGCATCAGTCAAATCTTGTTACATCTCATAATGAAATGTGACAGCCGGAGCCTTGGTGACACATTACGGCAATAAAACATCCAACCAGAAATATCAACCACAGTTGCCTAGAGAGGAGGTTTAATAAAACAGCAGCAATTCGAACTGTAACTCTTTAATTTCTAGGAAGCATTCTAAAGACTACAATGATATATGTCTTATTGCTGTGCCCAGTGATAGTAAAATCTATTCTGGAATCTCGACACATGCTGTATGTTTAAATGTGTTTACCTTTAAAATATGCTCCCCTATTGTTAAAAATTATCAGTTTTTATAGAGCATTATACTGTATTTGTATTGTGCATATAGGATGTAACTATTATTACTATTTCAGAGCTGTAATCTTCCATAGAAGTTTATAGAGCACAGTATTTAACTGCACTGTAGTTAACAAGAGTTCATTACATGTAATACAAATTAAAGCAGTGTTTACAAGATATATAGCACCACAGGCCCAAACCATTTTCAATTTAAGAAAAAGAACAAAAATACACAGACAACATTTTCTGGATCAATAAAACACTGCTGTATTCATTAAGAGGGACAAAAAATAATCTTCCAGAAATTGCTTACTCCTAGCATACAGTAAATTATGCTAAAATGAAATTATTGTTAGAAACCATTAAAAAATGATAGAATGAATAGAAATTTATAGATTAATGTCAGGATTTGATTCTGATTGTAAAAGCAAGTGGAGAAACAGACAACGGTGCTTCCATTTTGCACAATAAAAACCTTTTTTTGGAAAATATATATTTTTTATGCATCGTTGCATTCAATGATATCTTTATTTTTCCTTTGCCAAAGTGGTGTGAGCGCTTGTTTTTTGCATGAGCTGCTTTTATTGGCACTATTTTGGGATGCATATGACTTTTCGGATAATTGTTATTGCATTTTTGGGAAATCAACTCAAATAATACACTGCAGTACTCCTGTACATCAGTGTATTATCACTATATCTGTATTGGACATGCCATCTCAGACTTGGACATAATTGACTAGTGTCTGGTTGCCATGGAAACCCTTCGACTCAGCAATTTCATGGTGGAACGCCAATGACATCACAGAAGCAGCATTCTTCCTCTGTTAACCTTCAATCAACATTTATTACAGCATATAAAGAGTTAATAGAGGGGATTGGTGTTCTTACAGATCCCTGTATTAGAGCAGGAGGCGGGCTGTCAGTCACAGCTGGCTCTTGCTGTGAATGCAAGATGTACAAAATTTACTCGAGAATAGACCCTATTGTTTCTTAACATGGGCAATTTTCTCTCACAGATGGAAAAAAAAAATCACACTGTGTCATATATGGAAAAATTTGTTTATAATTATTGGTTGGAGAAGTTAGCGATTTTTGACAGTACCTTTTTTTTGTTACCTATAATCAATCTATGACCACAAGGCTGAGTCTTTCTTTTCTATGAAAAACAAAGTTGCTCCAGACGGGGATGAAAAAGGGTGAATGAAATCGCATCACTGGGAGGCAGCATCCTCTGACTTGTATAACAGCAGCCAGGAAACCCACTTTCAAATGGCATGAAAGCACAGAACCTTTCTCCCGTAAACTGGACTGACAAATAGGGTGTCCCCTCACTTTTCTGAATGTCTTCTGTCTTAGTTTCTGAAAGTAAAACTTTTATACTAGCTTAGCACAAAATGTCTATGTTGTCTATTTTTTACTCTTGAGACAGAAAAACAAACATACTGTGTGCAAACTTAATCTAAACATACAGCTACATATACAACCAAAAATGCCAATCCTCCTCCCAGATGCACGATAACATTACTCTTCATTGTGTGCTTACTTTTTCTGAAGCATACACATCTACACTTTATTATATTACCATAAATACCTACACACAAGTAGCCTCTGAGAGCCTTTCATAGGCCAAGGGTGGAACCAGTTTTAGGTCCTCGGGTGGCAAGACTGTTCATCTAATCACAATTGTAATAATTTTCATATCTACCTGATATGGAACTACATGCCAAGTCATGCAGCAAAACGACAACTCCTTCCAGGTGCTTGACTTTTTTATACAAAGAGTGTGTGTGTATATATATATATATATATATATATATGTATATATACACACACACACACACACACACACACATGTTCTTAGTGCTTTGTGATGACACTACTGTATGACTCGGGATTGAGAAAGAAGAGCAGCCTGCTTCTTGTTTATAATAAATTGCTCTGGATTTCATCACTACTGTTGTTTCAGTATTCGATCTTTGATTATGATTTGAGGAAGGAGTGCATCATCATAATTCTGACTACATTGTATTAAGCCTGCTGTCTGCTGGGATTCTCATTGCTCCTGGTGGCTGCTACATACCTGGCTATTTTTTCTGAGTGCTTATTGTTGTGCCCGGCAGCACAACACATTAAGGTAAGCAGATTTCTTGACTTACAAGATTCACTATTCCTTGACAATACTATCCATGGAAGAGCTCTGTCTTTAGGCATTATAGGGGATCAACATACTCTGTCTTTGAATACTCTGTATATAAAGAAAAGAATATCCAGACATATATCCTTTAACCCTTTTACTGTCAGGGGTTTTGGGACAAACATCACACTTTTAAGAATACAAAATTAAAGCAGAATTCCAAAATAAAAAACTAAATAATTTACATTCCATATATCTATACATTATGGAAACAGACACCTGGTAGATTGTGAAAATGCCACCCAGAACTTTATATTCATGGGCCTCTTTATGTAATTTTACATCAAAACATCATAATAACATTTTGTAAAACATGCATGAAAATAGTTTTATATCAGCGATGTTTGTGCATGAAAGTCTAATCATACCTGAGCCTGAGACACATAACACCTAAAAATAAAAAGCTCAAGATATGCAGAGTTCATGCATGTCCCGCTGCCTATACTTCCAGAAAATCATCAAAAGTTAAAAAAAATCTCTCCAATTGAGATGCTCGTAAATATTTGAGTCACAGAGTTGACACGTGACCTGATTAGGGAAAGGGGATAATTAGCTACACAATTTCTCATTCTTTTGTAGAAAAAAAAGACAATTAGAAAATCTATATACTCCATGATTAGGGTAATAACATGAGAAAAAGTTCCTGTATCCCTCCCTGGAGTCAATGAAAGGATGTGCGGGGGAGAGATGACAGTAACAAGCTATCTGCCTTCGTCTTTCTGTCACTTTCAGATTTCCTCTTCACATCCCTCCTTTACACACAGAGCTAGAAAGAAAACTTTGCAAGCTGTTTTCCTGACTACAAATGAATGCTGCTCCTTGAATATTGCAGCCGTAATTTTGATCCTTTCATCATTTGAACTAAGATTCTGAGTTTAATAAAAAAAGAAGATCCAAGCTGCAACACAGTCCTAATATTTTATTCAAGCACTTAAAATCATGAGGTTTTACATGCATCCTTGGCAATGAAAAGTTAATAGTCCTAAATCCTACAGTAGATGTCCATAAAACTAATGCTTTCTACTCAAACTGGTTCACTAAACTCATTAGAAGTTTTGTGTGAACCTTGTAATAACAAGAAATAGAACAGACAACCAAGAGATGCAGTATCAGGAAACTTCATGGTTCTTTACATGAAGCTTCCCGTTTCCTAAGGAAATAAGGCAGCAAATTGGAGTAAGCAAGTATCTTCTAGATGCCAGTGGTTACATCTACCTGGTGCCTGTTTAAAATCTTCCAAATTGAAAAATTATGATATTTGAAACTGAATATATCTGTGGTAGGACAAGACAGGGGTAAGACTAGCATTCAGGATTTAAACCACAAATCTATAGCCTGGTGCCCTGAATAATGTAAGTGGCTGCCACTTTTAACCGCATTGGCATCCTCGGGCTCACTGCTCCTCTGCTATTCTCTTCTCTTTTGGGCAGGTTGTGTAGCATAAACAATGGACGATGAGCTGATCGCTCAGTGTAAATAGCGGCTGTTCAGTACTGAACGGCCGCTGTGTTATGTCAATGGAGGGTGTGGGGGAGCGAGAGGAGAGAAATCTCCTGCAGCCTCCCTGCTGAGAGCTAATGATACTAGCTCCCATGCAGGTGCATGGGAGCTAGTATGTGTGGGACGAATATCGGGCAACATTTGCCCAACAGTCGTCCTGTCTAAAAGTGCCTTAAGGAGATCTAATCAGCCAACTGGTGAGTGTGGCTACAGAACAGAAATTTACCTGTGTTGCTGACTTGCTTGCCCTTGAGAGGTCCATTTTCTGGTCCATTACAAGTCAAGTACAGACCAAGCCTTGGTCTAGTGCAGAGCTCCTGCTGCCACTAGTTTTTACTAAAATTTCAGTCTGGGTGCCCCTTTGTGCTGTGCTGCCACCCATCTGGTGGAGGAAAGATGGCGATACATTGAGCTCAGGGGCGTAACTATAGGAATTTCAGGTGATGCAGTTGCACCCAGGCCCAGGAGCCTTAGAGGGCCCATAAGGCCTTCTTCTCTAAATAGGGAGCCCAGTACTATGAATAAAGCATTAGAGGTGGGGGCCCTATTACCCATATTGTATTGGGACCCAGCATCTTCCAGTTATGCCTCTGGTTGAGCTCAATACCTCTGAACTATCAAGTATTCATGTTCTCATGGCAAATGGATCTCAGCCTCTTGAGCAATGCAGCCTCTGAGATGCTGGGTTGGACCTCCTGTATATGATGGCATGATGACACCATTGCATAATGTCAGGTCTCTCCATCCAACATCTCATAGGCCACACTGCTCAAGGGGCTGAGCTTCATTCAGCATGGGAATATATATGACTTTCTGTTGTCTGCTCTTTATACATGGCCACACAACTGCCACACAACATTTGCCACATAGGTAAATCAGACACTTGGGAAGTTTTTAACCCCGTTTCAGGTTATATTTGCTTTTGTATTCCTTTTTTTGCAAGAACAGTAGGTTCTTGAGAGCTGAAACAGTCTAAAACCTTCTGAAGTGTCTGATTTATCGACGTGGCAAATTTGCTACTATAAAAATGTTGACTTTATATCAATAGCAAAGTCTTTACCCACACACACAAACAACTAACAATTACACAAAATAGACCTGATGAGTTAAAAGTCATATGATAGCAGGGTGTAAATTGGTTATGAGATGGTATTACCTTAGGTGACTGCTTTGGAACACTTGTAAAAGTTGTGAGGTGTCATCATGTGAGTGAGGTTGAACACTGGCTAGTGTGCTCATGGCAAGGCAACGTAAACTATTGGTATTCGAAAGAGGCATAAGAGTGGTTGCTATATGGATGGGACATTTCCAAAGCTGTGGGGAAATTAAACATTCTTCGAACCACAAAGTCACATGCATACTGGAAATACACCATAAAAAGCATTACCACCCACAGGGACTTTAAGAGAGCTGTGCATAAATGCATGCCCACAAATCTCAATGAACCAAAGCAACATGATAAGGAAGACTGGGCCAAAATTCCTCCATAATGATGTGAAAGACTGATGAAGTTATATGGAAAATGATTATTTCAAGTTATTGCTACTACATTTGGTTCTACAAGCTGTTGATTCATGGGGTATACTTAGTTTCTTCATACAGTGCTTCTGTATTTTGGACTAGTTTTTGCTAAATAAATAATGACACTGTTTCATTTGTCATTTAAGGTTGTATTTACCTAATTTGATGACCTCATGAGAACCAGTTTTCCTTAAACTATGTCCTGACAAGTGAAACCATATATATTTGGACAGTAACAGTGGTCACTGTTACACATTTTGGAGCCACTGAAAAGGGGCACTGTTATTGGGAGTCATATTTACTGAGTAAGGGCCATCAATATTAAGCAGTGGTCAACTAAGGAGGTGGAGAAAAAATGAGTTGGTACTGAATGTTGTGGCATCTAAATAACTGGGGGCACTAAGGAGCACCATTTCTTATTTCTGAATTGAGGGAGGCATATTTTCTGAGAGAGGGCACCAGTAATATATTATTGAATTTAAAGGGGCATGCAGGAGATACTTTTACATTTAAGGGGAAATTCACTGCCATTATTACTTTTAAGGGGGATTTTTACTTTCAAGGTACATTATTACTGCCTAGAGTGAAAAATGAGGGCACTAGTACTTTCTAGAGTTCAAACAAGGGCATTATTATTTTCTAAGGGTACGTGGAGCATTATTACTTTATACAAGGGGCATTTTTACTTTTGAGGGGGTGCAATGGTGTGTTTTATAACTATATGGGAGCTCTAAGGGAAACATTGTTAGGGCTCAGTCACACGGGCGTTTATTGCCGCGATTTGCGCATGCGCATGCGTCCGGCGATTTTTTAAAACCATTGCTTTGCAATGGTATCGGACGCATGAGCGCTTTTTATGCGCTCGTCCGATAAATTAGAGAACAGAAATCGCAGATCGCACCTATCTGCGATCTGCGATTCCTGTTCTCTTCTCTATATGCGCTCAATGGGGCCGGCGGCAGCAGCGCCGACCCCATTGAGAACATATAGAAGACAAATCATTCTTCTCTGCCACAGCTGGAACAGCTGTGGCAGAGAAGAACGATGTTTGCCCATTGAATTCAATGGAGACGGCAATACAGCCGACTCCATTGAAAGCAATGGGCTGCCGGCGTGCGCGGGATGAATTGTCGGGAAGGGGTTAAATATATAACCCCTTCCCTGCAATGCATCCTGAAAAGTGAAAAAATAAAAAAAAGGATGTACTCACCTGCTCCCGGCAGCCTGAGATCCCCACGGCCGTCCTGCAGTGGGTGTGAAGGGGGTGTGACTCAGGCTTGCCCCTGATTGGCTCAGCCTGAGCCAATCAGAGGCTGATCTCAGTCACACCCATTCATGAATTCATGAATGGGTGTGACTGAGACTTGCCTCTGATTGGCTCAGCGCTGAGCCAATCAGGGGCAAGCCTGAGTCACACCCCCTTCACACCCACTGCAGGACGGCCGCAGGGATCTCAGGCTGCCGGGAGCAGGTAAGTACATCCTTTTTTTTTTTTTTTTTCACTTTTCAGGATGCATTGCAGGGAAGGGGTTATATATTTAACCCCTTCCCGACAATTCATCCCACACTCGCCCGCAGCGCTTGCATTCAATGGAGCCGGCTGTATTGCCGGCTCCATTGAATGCAATGCGCTGGACAGCTCCGGCCCGTTTCTAATGAAACGCGGCTAGGAGCAGATTTTCCGGCGATTTTTCAGCCGATTTTTCGGCGCCGGTCACGCGATTTGCGCATGCGCATCCGTCATGCGATGCGCAAATCGCGTGAAAAAACGCCCGTGTGACTAAGGCCTTACTGTTTTGCACAGAGAAGATCACTATTACCCTGTGGGGTACAAAATATGCCACTTTCCATGTGGTGTACTATTAATGTCTGGGCCATAATATGGGGCACTATGTGCCTAGCAGTGTTATTTTCAAGCATGTCATCTGTGTGGCACTAAATTTTTTTTGGGTGGTAAAACTATGGAAACATTGTTTCTGAAGTATACTATATGAGGACACCATGCAGGTTGTCTGCCTTCAGCAAATGTACTGGAATGGGAGTTTAGTATGCTATTTCATTTTGTAATTTAGGAGTTATATGTACATGTCAAAAGTGTGAAAATCGTTATGGATTTTGGAGGTGCAACCTGTCAGAAAACCCCTGGCAGCTGAAAGGTTACATTTAAAATAGGATGTGTATTACTAAATAAGGAAGGAAAGTCTTCCTATAATGGCTCATTCACTCACCGTATTTTCATTGTGTATTACACACGTGATGTACGACCGAGAAGTCAATGAAAGTAAATGGACTTTCATTGATCCACTCACATGTGTGTGTGGACACTGCATGTAGATATGCATGAGAAATAGATTGCAGCATGCCCTATTTCTTGGAGTATTATGCAGCGGGAGCCCCATTTTTTTCTTTGGGCAGCATATGCAATACATTGCGTATAGATGGCGATTCATGCGCAACCCCGCTATTAAACAGAGCATGAGATATGTGGTCATGTGCAGTACACTCGCTGCCCATATGCATTCTTTGCTGCCCTTGCCTGCAGACCTGACATCACGCAGACCGGTAAAATGCTGCGGGACACCTGCAGCATTTTATTCATGTGATTGTGTAAATGAGGCCTAACTCTACATGCAGCTGTTCATTATTCAAGATTATTATTCATTTTTACACATCTGTATGACAATCCACTAACAAAATAATATTCTAATATAAGGTATGTATTCTAGCTCTATATCTACTTTTAGGTGTATAAGACAGAACTTT
The DNA here is from genome assembly GCF_035609145.1 of Eleutherodactylus coqui. Lineage (NCBI taxonomy): Eukaryota > Metazoa > Chordata > Amphibia > Anura > Eleutherodactylidae > Eleutherodactylus > Eleutherodactylus coqui. Next base: position 236,115,697 of record NC_089839.1, on the reverse strand, counting down.
CTATAGATCTTAAATTTCAACACACATACTATGCTTCACTTTGATGGAAAGCTCTGCAGTGTTTTTCCATAATGTAAATATTAGACTTTTTACAATGCAAAGAATGATAGAGTGAATTTTAGTGGTGAAACACTGTCCATTTTAAAAGGCCACTGGAATTGCTCCAATCAATTTACAAAGACTATATGCAATGAGAGCAGATTGTAATATGTCTGAAATCTGAAATGCCACTGTTTGCTCTTCCCTTTAAAATGAATATCAAACTCTGTCAGCTGTCAGCAGCTTATTTCTGCACAGTAAACACTGACTTGCACTTGGTGTGTTCTCATACTGATGTGATCCAGCACAAATGATATGCAAATCATGCTGCTGTCTTGATCCACATTCTAATACTTTCAAAGAATACTGATAACCTATGAATTCCTCACATATGTAATCATATACAATAATATCATATAGATAACTAGCTGATATACCCGGCTTTCCCCGAGTTAATTTGATGCAGTTGCTTACATGTTGTTGGCACGGAAAATATTACCAAGTCGTAGTTACTTCTGAGAAAGAAAATATATATACACATAGATAAGTGTTAGATTCTCCTCAGTCTGCATGTGTCGATGACCCTCTGTAGAATGTTCCGTACCTCCCACCCTCCTCACTTGGGACCTAAAGAATGTTTGCGCCAAATTTCAGGCTTGTATGACACATTGGGAAGTTACATTACATAGGGGTGCACTTACTTCTGCAATTAGCATTAAATAATTGAGTTGTGACCCCATTACTTTTTTTTAGGACCAAAAGAATGCTAGTGCCAAATTTCCTGCTTGTACGACACCAGGAAATTACATTGCATAGGGGTGCACTTACTTTTGCAATTAACATTGAATAATCGAGTTGTGACCCCTTTACTTTTCCTATTTAGGACCAAAAGAATGCTGGTGCCAAATTTCCTGCTTGTATGACAGCAGGAAATTACATTGCATAGGGATGCACTTACTTCTGCAATTAGCATTAAATAATTGAGTTGTGACCCCATTACTTTTCTTATTTAGTACCTAAAGAATGCTTCTGGCAAATTTCATGTTTGTGCGACACCAGGAAGTTAGAGAATTAGATTAGGTACATTGGACAGGGGTGCCAATACTTTTGCACTTAGCATTGAATAATTAAGTTGTGACCCCTTTACTTTTTCTATTTAGGACCTAAAGAAAGGTTGTGCCAAATTTTATGTTTGTACGACAGAGGGAAATTAGAGAATTAGATTAGGTACATTACATAGGGGTGTAATACTTTTATCCTTAGTATTGAATAATCAAGTTGTGACCCCTTTACGTTTCCTATTTATGACTTAAAGAATGGTTGTGTCAAATTTCATGTGTGTATGACACCAGTAAGTTACATTACATAGGGGTGCCAACAATTTTGCCCTTAGCATTGAATAATCAAGTTGTGACCCCATTACTTTTCATATTTAGAACCTAAAAAATGGTTGTGCAGAAATTCATGTTTGTACAACACCGGGAAGTTAGAGAATTAGATTAGGTACGTTACACAGGGTAACCAATACTTTTTCACTTGGCATTGAATAATTGAGTTGTGACCCCTTTACTTTTCCTATTTGGAACCTAAAGAAAGGTTGTGCCAAACTTCATGTTTGTATGATACCAGAAAGTTAGAAAATTAGATTAGGTATGTTACACAGGGGTTCCAATATTTTGGCACTTAGCATTGAATAATCAAGTTGTAACCCATTTACTTTTCCTATTTAGGACCTAAAGAATGGTCGTGCCAAATTTCATGTTTATACCACATTCGGAATTTAGATAAGACAATCCATAAAAAGGGAATTGTTTTGCAGGTGCTGAGAACAGAAAATTCTCCTTAGGCCTTAGTCAGACGGGCGTTTTTAGCCGCGATTTGCGCATGCGTCCGGCGATTTTATAAAACCATTGCTTTGCAATGGTATCGGACACATGAGCGCTTTTTATGCGCTCGTCCGATAAATTATAGAACAGAAATCGCAGATCGCACCTATCTGCGATCTGCGATTCCTGTTCTCTTCTCTATATGCGCTCAATGGGGCCGGCAGCAGCAGCGCCGACCCCATTGAGAACATATAGAAGACAAATCATTCTTCTCTGCCACAGCTGTAACAGCTGTGACAGAGAAGAACGATGTTTGCCCATTGAATTCAATGGAGCCGGCAATACAGCCGCTCCATTGAAAGCAATGGGCTGCCGGCGTGCGCGGGGTGAATTGTCGGGAAGGGCTTACATTTATAAGCCCTTCCCTGCAATTCATCCTAAAATGTGTTAAAATAAAAAAAATAAATTGTATACTCACCTTTCCGCTGCAGCCGGAGTCCAGCCGCGGCCGCTGTCAGTTCTCCTGAACTGCTTCTCGGCACTATTCAGCCGGCGGGGCTTTAAAATCCCTGCCTGCTGAATGATCTGCCTCTGATTGGTCACAGCCCTGACCAATCAGAGGCAGGTTTCACTCACACACCCATTCATGAATTCATGAATGGGTGAGTGACTGCTGCCTCTCAGCGCTGAGCCAATCAGGGGCAGGTCTGACTCACATCCATTCATGAATTCATGAATGGGTGTGAGTGAGACATGCCTGTGATTGGCTCAGCGCTGAGCCAATCAGCGGGCAGGTCTGACTCACACCTCCTTCACACCCACTGCAGGACGGCCGCGCGGAGCTCCGGCTGCCGGGAGAAGGTGAGTATATATATATTTTTTATTTTTACACATTTTAGGGTGAATTGCAGGGAAGGGCTTATATATTTAAGCCCTTCCCGACAATTCATCCTGGGCTCGCCCGCAGCGCATTGCTTTAAATGGAGCCGGCTCTATTGCAGTCTCCATTGAATGCAATGCGCTGGACAGCTCCGGTCCGTTTCTAATGAAACGCGGCTAGGAGCAGATTTTCGGGCGATTTGCAGGCGACTTGCGCGCAGCGGTCATGCGATTTGCGGATGCGCATCCGTCATGCGATCCGCAAATCGCGTGAAAAAACGCCCATGTGACTAAGGCCTTATTCCCTTTACTTATTTTTACTGACTGCATACTCTGTAGTTTTACATTTTGCTATTGTTACTAGTAATATAGTATGTAAGGCCAAAAAAGACATGTCCATCCAGTTCAACCTATTTCTCACCCAATGTTGACCCAGAGGAAGGCAAAAAACTCCAATGAGGTAGAAGCCAAATTTCTCACTTAAGAAAAATAATCCCTGAATCAACCACCGCTCTGAAGTAATTAGCAATTCTAAAGTATAATATTAAAATGCTCAAGAAGGCATCCAGGCCCTTCCTAAACTCTTTTATCCAGTTCGCCATTACCAAGTCCTCAGGCAGAGAGTTCCATAGTCTCACTGTTCTTATATTAAAGAACCCTCTTCTATTTCGGTGTGAAAACCTTATTTTCTCCAGACATAGAGGATGCCCCCTTGTAACAGTCACAGTCCTGGGTATAAACAATCATGGGTGAGATCTATGCATTGTCCCCTAATATATTTATACAAAGTTACTAAGTTGTCCCTCAGCCGTCTTTTTTCTAAACTAAATAACCCCAATTTTGATAACCCCTCTGGGTATTGTAGTCCACGCTGTCCATTTATTGCTTTAATTGCCCACCTTTGAACCTGCTCAAGCTCTGATATGTCCTTTTCTGAGAACCTGTTCCCAAAACTGTACACAATATTCCAGTTGTGATCTGACCAGTGACTTGTAAAGAGAAAGAACAATGTTCTCGCCATGTGACCATGACCTATTTTGATGCACCCTATGATCCTATTTGCCTTGGCAGCAGCTGCCTGACACTGGTTGCTCCAGTTAAGCTTAGAGTTAATTAAAGTCCTTTTATATGTCAGTTTTACTCAGTGGTTTCCCATTTACTATGTAATGGTGACATATATTTCCCCTGCCCATGTGCATAACCTTACATTTATCAGTGTTGAACCGTGTTTGCCACTTTTCTGCCCAAGCCCCCAACTTATCCGGATCAATTTGCAACTGCATTGTGATCTTTCTTGTGTTAATTTCTTTACATAGTTTTGTATCATCTGCGAATATTGTTATTTTAGTGTATTTAATCCTTCTACAAGGACATTAATAAATATATTAAAAAAGAATAGGGCTTAGTACTGACCCCTGTTGTACCCGACTAGTAACGGTGACCAAATTAGAGTATGTACCATTAATAACCATCCTCTGATTTCTATCACTGAGCCAGTTACTTACCCACTTACACACATTCTCAACCAGACCAAGCATTCTCATTTAATATACCAACATTTTATGCAGCGTAGTAACAAATGCTTTGGAAGATTCAATGACTCTTCCTGGTCCAATCTAGAACCTACCTCCTCATAGAAGCTGATCATATTGGTTTGACAGGAGCAGCCCCTTATAAACCCATGATGATAGGGAGTTATACAGCTATTTTCCTTGAGGTTCTCCAGGATAGCATCTCTTAGAAGGTAAGATCGAATTACCTGTGGCTGAGCATTTTTCTAGTCACAGACATAACACAGAATACATGAAGGTTACTATATTAAATCTCAACATCATAGAAGAGTTTGGGAGTACAAGTTTATAACCATTTTTAACACTTTCAAGACTCGAATAAACATTGCAAGTGGTTTCATGCATCATTGTAGAATATGAGAAATATATAGCACAGATAACACACAGGCCTAGTGACTCCCTAACACCAATTTAGAGACAATAAAACTTCCACATCCCTTATCAGTGAACTAATTGAATATATCTTTGGCTCTTTTCCATTAAGTCTGAGGAAGAACCCTAAGCAGGTTTGACAGCTTGCTTTAACATTGTTTCTTTGTTAGCCATTAAAAAGTAAATAAGGGAGATGGAATAAATCCTCCACAGTGCCACCTATTGAAAGGCAGCATTCCTTCGAGTCAAAGTGGGACTTTTTATACAAGTCTTGTTACAATGACTGGGAATCAAAAGCAAAGCCAGACTCCATGTACATACAGCTGTTTCCGGGTTATTGCCCATCATCAGTGTACAGTAGGAGTCTGGCTTTTGCTAGTGAGAGGCCTGGGACAGGGGTCAGAAACGCTCTTTTCTCCTTAGGGAGAGCAACTATATACTATAAACTAAGTGAGGAGACTCAAATGATTCCCAGTCATTGTAACAAGACTTGTATAAAAAGTCCCACTTTGACTCGAAGGAATGCTGCCTTTCAATAGGTGGCACTGTGGAGGATTTATTCCATCTCCCTTATTTGCATATTACCCAGAGGAGCGTGCGTGGCCATTTGAGTCTCCTCACTTAGTTTATAGTATATAGTTGCTCTCCCTAAGGAGAAAAGAGCGTTTCTGACCCCTGTCCCAGGCCTCTCACTAGCAAAAGCCAGACTCCTACTGTACACTGATGATGGGCAATCACCCGGAAACAGCTGTATGTACATGGAGTCTGGCTTTGCTTTTGATTCCCAGTCATTGTAACAAGACTTGTATAAAAAGTCCCACTTTGACTCGAAGGAATGCTGCCTTTCAATAGGTGGCACTGTGGAGGATTTATTCCATCTCCCTTATTTGCATATTACCCAGAGGAGCGTGCGTGGCCATTTGAGTCTCTCTATAGTTGCTCTCCCTAAGGAGAAAAGAACGTTTCTGACCCATTAAAAAGTATCATATCTACACTATTACTTGTTTTAATCGCATTTAGAAACGCTTCAGACATTTTACACACAATAGAAGTGAGACTTAACAGCCTGTAGTTCACTTTTTAACCCCTTTTTTGAATTTTGGCACCACATTGACTTTTGAGTATATAAAGATAAGAAATAAAAGTCTGTCCATCACATTACTTAATTCCCTTAAAACCTGGAGATGTATGCTATTGGGACCAGGCATTTGTCTATTTTAATCTTTTTAAGGTAGCTTTGCACTTCTTCTTGGATTAAACTGGTGACATTTAGTGACATTTTTATTACCTTTGTGAATACACTTGGGAAAAAAATGATTTAATAGATTTGCTTTCTCTTGCAGCCCAATCAGGAGATTTAGCTAGGGATATAGATCTAGATCTGTGAAATTATTCCTTACAGATAGATCTACTTGAGAATCTCTAATCTAAAGATAAAGTGTACATTACCTAGGACTCTATTGGTGAGAGATACATATGTATTCTAGAAGAATGAACTACTGATAAGGTTCTTGAAGTGTTGAGTGATCAATGGAAACATGTTGAACCCAGAACCTATCTATATCTCTAGCTGATATTTCTACTCCTATTGTACCACTTCATTGCTATTGGGGATATCTATCTACCTTTCTATAGTTGGAGACCTGTTTTCCTGTATTGATCTAGGAAGCAGCATCAGTCCAATTGAAACAGTGCTGTACCCCCAAAATGCTGTGGTGGTCAATCCCTTCTAACTAGGAACAATATCTGAACGGAGTCTTTTTCCAAGACTCTTGACCTACTGTGTCATCAGGAGATAAGAGCCTCTAGTATTGGTGTTACGTCCTTATGAAAGAAACAGTAAACATCTTGGTGGGTTGCATACTGAATTTCTCCACTGGTGGTGCATTAATCACTGTCAGTGTCACAGAATTTCACCTAATTTTCATTAAAAGACCTTAGGTGATGGGTCTTAAGACTACAAACTCTCCATCTAATCCATCTTGCTAGTAGAGGTGAAATTATATATACAGGCAAGACACATTTAGAGTTTGCCTTCTGTTTGGATCAATTTTGGTTCTCTGCATCACATCCATTTTTATGTTCGTAGAATCCAGTCACTAGTGGTGTTTATATTGATGTTTATATTTTGTTTGTGAGCCCAATATACTTTTTTAGTCATTCAAATGTTAAAGGTTAAGTTTTAGGAGTCTACTTAGTGAATAACTATTTGAATTGTATAGGATTCCTCTGCCTTAGTGAAATTGTATACATCACTATATACAGTCCTGTCAGGAACCCAAACTTTTCCTCTTTTTTTTTCTGTGTCACAGGTGCATTATACGTCTGCTCTTTCATCCCACACATTTGACAACTCTATGCAGAAAGACGTCCCCTCAGCCTTCCAAATGGTAATACTCACTCATGAGCAATACACATAAAAGGACAACCAATAATCAATCTCTCCCCCTCGCCCCTCTCCCCCTATATTATATATATATATGACAGGACTGTATATAGTGATGTATACAATTTCACTAAGGCAGAGGAATCCTATACAATTCAAATAGTTCTTCACTAAGTAGACTCCTAAAACTTAACCTTTAACATTTGAATGACTAAAAAAGTATATTGGGCTCACAAACAAAATAAAAACATCAATATAAACACCACTAGTGACTGGATTCTACGAACATAAAAATGGATGTGATGCAGAGAACCAAAATTGATCCAAACAGAAGGCAAACTCTAAGGCCTCATGTCCACGGGGAAAATCAGGCCCGCTTCGGATTCTCCATGTAGAATCTGAGAGAAGATGGCGCCGCGGCGACTGAGAGAAGATGGCGCCGCGGCGAAGAGAAGAACCGGAGCGTGTGAGTAAAATCTGATTTTTGTGTCCCGCGGATCCGGACGGCTTCCATAGGCTTCAATAGAAGCCCGCGGGAGCCGTCCCCGCGGGAGACCCGCATGAAAATGGAGCATGGTCCAGATTTTTTCATGCTCCATTTTTTTTTAAATCACTTTTATTGACCATCCGCGGGTATTTATCTACCCAGCGGGTGGTCAATGCATCCCTATGGGGTGCGGATCCGCGCGCAGGAGAAGAGTTAAAATCCGCTGCGGATTTTAATTCTTATTTTGCCCGTGGACATGAGCCCTAAATGTGTCTTGCCTGTATATATAATTTCACCTCTACTAGCAAGATGGATTAGATGGAGAGTTTGTAGTCTTAAGACCCATCACTTTATTACCTAAGGTCTTTTAATGAAAATTAAGTGAAATTCTGTGACACTGACAGTGAGTCAGTCAGTGAGGGCTTTCACACACACATACATATATACATACACATATATATATATATATATATATATATATATATATATATATATATATATATATATATATATATATATATATATATATATGTGTGTGTGTGTGAAAGCCCTCGCTGACAGACTGACTCACTCACTCACTCACTCACTAACTGACTGGCTCGCCACTAATTCTCTAACTTCCCAGTTTTGTACAAACATGAAATTTGGCAGGAGCATTCTTTAGGACCTAAATAGGAAAAGTAAAGGGGTCACAACTCGATAATTTAGTGCTAAGAGCAAAAGTATTGGCACCTCTATGTAATGAACCAAATCTAATTCTCGAACTTTCGGGTGTCGTACAAGCGAGAAATTTGGCACTAGCATTCTTTTGGTCCTAAATAAGAAATAAAAAGAGTCACAACTCGATTATTCAATGCTAATTGCAAAAGTAAGTGCACCCCTATGTTATGTTACTTGTCGGTGTCGTACAAGCATGAAATTTGCTGATTGTCAAAGTAAGTGCACAACTATGTAATGTAACTTCCCGATGTCATACAAGCATGAAATTTTGTAGAAGCATTCTTTAGGTCCTAAATAGGATAAGTAAAGGAGTTACAGCTCAATTATTCAATGCTAACTGCAAAAGTAAGTGTATCTCTATGTAATGTAACTTCTCGGTGTCCTAGAAGCGTGAAGTTTGGAGCAAGCATTCTTTAGGTCCTAAATGAGGAGAATGGGAGGGGTGGCACATTGTGAAGAGGGACATTGGTACATGCAGCCTGAGGAGAATCAGATGTTCCTCCCTGTGTATACATATTTTATTTCTCGGTTCCTCTAAAGTAACTTTGACTTAATAAAATTTTCTTTGCAAACGACACATAAACACATGTATCAAATTAACTCGGGTGAAGCCAGGTATATCAGCTAGTCATTAAAAAAATTAATGATAATTGACTGTATCTATAGTTTTCCAACATGCTCACATTAATGTGGTGGCCATATACGTTCAGCACATGGAAACTGCATGGGAAAGTTAGACTTTTACTTATTCACTGGTATTACTTTCTTTAGCATGGCTGTCATATAATCTGTTGTATGTGGTAATTTAGGCACGTTGAATTATTTTGCACGTGTTTAGCACATCTGTTATCATTTATCAATATCACTTTCTAGACAGTAACTAGGGGAAAATTCTCACTACAAGCTCAATCAAGCTCAATTTCTATGCAATCACAGAACATTCTTAACACTTAAATGTGTGCGCATCTTTACAGAGATGATGCAGTACTGCTAGATTGTTTTATATCTTAGTGGACCTGTCTCTGAATAAAATGATCAAGGCTGGTTGCATGGCTCTGCAGCCAAGGCCATGCTGGCTATATTTTTTTCATATGCACCTCCCTTGCCTATATGGGCTTATCCTAAATCTGGCTCCTGGCAGTTTCAATGTGTCAAACGAGCAACTCCCACTTCTGACTCTCAATAGGTAACATTGGACTGTTAATCAAGTCCAATGTTACCCATAGACAGTGAGCAGTGAAGTCTGCCCATCATACATTTTTTACAGCATTGGGGAGGACCTAAGAAGCATCTGTCTTAGTTAAGCTATATAAATTAAAATAAATATAAAAATATTGTGCCTCTTTTCAGGAGTTGACAGGTAACCAGTACTGTTACTGCTTGTCTGTAATTGCTGTGGCTCAATAGCTTATGTTTATATGGTCTGGCAAAGCTATGGGTTCTGGTAGTGAATTGCGTTGCTGCTGGTATTGTGTACTGTTTTCAAAATAAAAATGCTTATAAACCCAGATATACCATGGGTCTTGCTTTCCTTTTTATTATTTTTGCATCCATTTAGAAGTCTACAGGCAGGCAAATGTACCATTGTATGGGGGAGGGGGAATTCTAGGCTCCATCCACTCTACTGGAAAAGGGCTACTAAAAAAGTGAGAAAAATCTAGCGGGCAAACCCTGAATCTGGGGAAATGCTAGTTATTAAGTGTAGAACTTTTCACTGAGGCAGAGAGTGTCCATATAACCAAAATCTAGAGCCCTTCACTGTAATAGACAAACTAAAACTACAATACTTTATTAATAATGGTTAAAATCTCACGAGCCTACACAAACAGACTCACATATATCACGCACAAAGAAAAGAAATCTCTCATACCCGATGGTTAAATTGACATTTCAAGGAGTCTTGGACCGATTTCAGATATAATTGGTCCAAGCGCATGAGGTGAACAGCTCTTAAATAGGAACTATGTCCATCATGAGTATATGAGAGGCTCTGATTGGAACTGTCAGTTTCAGTGCAGAGATTGATCAAAGCTCTGCCAGATAAAATAACCGGAGAGAGTATTGTTCAATCACCAACTACAGAGTGATGGTCGATAAATGATTGACCCAATCACTCGGAGTGGGTATAGCTTGATAAAAAAACTATTCCTCCGGATATTAATAATAATTAAAGATGAGCGAACACCAAAATGTTCGGGTTCGCGTTATTCGAAACGAACTTCCCGCGATGTTCGGGTGTTCGTTTCGAATAACGAACCCCATTGAAGTCAATGGGCGACCGGAACATTTTTGTATTTCGCCGATGCTCGCTAAGGTTTTCATGTGTGAAAATCTTGGCAATTCAAGAAAATGATGGGAACGACACAGCAACGGATAGGGCAGGCGAGGGGCTACATGTTGGGCTGCATCTCAAGTTCCCAGGTCCCACTATTAAGCCACAATAGCGGCAAGAGTGAGACCCCCCCCCCCCGCACTGTCAGCATAACGATCGTTCTCCTCTGCCACAGCTGTAACAGCTGTGGCAGAGAAGAACGATGTTAGCCCATTGAATTCAATGGAGCCGTCAATACAGCCGACTCCACTGAATGCAATGGGCTGCCGGCGATCGCGGGATGAATTGTCGGAAAGGGGTTAAATATATAAGCCCTTCCCTGCAATTCATCCAGAAATGTGTAAAAATAAAAAATATATATATACTCACCTGGTGCCGGCAGACGGAGTTCAGCGCGGCAGGCTGCAGTTCTCCTGAACTGCTCTGAACAGCTGTGAGTAGTATTCAGCAGCCGGGGATTTAAAATCCCCGCCTGCTGAATAAGATCACAAGAAGGTAAACCAGATAGCGCCTCAGGACTGACATTCAGTGGCAATCAACACTATTTAGATCCTCCAATACCCGGGGGAGAGCTGCAGAAATAACTGGGGTCTCTCAAAAGAGAGTGGTCCCAAAGAAATGAAATAGAAAAGAGCTATCAGCAAGCAAAAATTTCTGCGCTCAATGAATAGTGTGAAACCACAAATAATGATCTCCTGCCCCTGAGCCAATCAGAGGCAGCCCTCACTCACCCATTCATGAATTCATGAATGGGTGTGAGTGAGGGCTGGCCTCTGATTGGTCAGGCTGTGACCAATCAGAGGCATCTTATTCAGCAGGCGGGGATTTTAAATCCCCGGCTGCTGAATACTACTCACAGCTGTTCAGAGCAGTTCAGGAGAACTGCAGCCTGCCGCACTGAACTCCGTCTGCCGGCACCAGGTGAGTATATATATATATTTTTTATTTTTACACATTTCTGGATGAATTGCAGGGAAGGGCTTATATATTTAACCCCTTTCCGACAATTCATCCCGCGATCGCCGGCAGCCCATTGCATTCAGTGGAGTCGGCTGTATTGCCGGTTCCATTGAATTCAATGGGCAAACATCGTTCTTCTCTGTCACAGCTGTTACAGCTGTGGCAGAGAAGAAGGATTTGTCTTCTATATGTTCTCAATGGGGTTGGCGCTGCTGCCGCCGGCCCCATTGAGCGCATATAGAAAAGATTTCTCAGGGAAGAAAGTTAAAGTAACCCGAACATCCGAACATCGTGTGGTGTTCGTTACGAATAACGAACATCCCGAACACCCTAATATTCGCCCGAGCATCAAGCTCGGACGAGTACGTTCGCTCATCTCTAATAATAATAATAATAAACTTTATTTGTATAGCGCCAACATATTCCGCAGCGCTTACCATATTTAAATTAAGTGAATACTCCCCCTCAGTGGTAAGACCAGATGTTCACTCAGTACAACTATGGAGGGGGTCTATTCACAATTTTATAGTTGATAGGTCACACATCATGATGATTACTTAATTTAAGTTCTTGGTTCTTAATCTAGGTTTGACGCGTTTCCATGTCTGATGTTGAAATTTCATCAGGAACCTCACAGTAATGATGTCAGTGTTGGATCGTAATATTGACAGCTACAGTACTGGGAGGTAGGAAGTGAGATGGCTATTAGGGCTCAGTCACACAGGCGCATCGGCACCCATACACAGGCACCGATGCGCCCGTGTGACTGAGCCCTCACTGCAGGAAGAAGACGGACGTCCCTCTGCAGCACTGAAGAAAGAACACATGACCGGCAATGAAGCCAGTCACATGTTCTTTCTTCCGGCGCTGCAGAGACACGTCCGTCTTGAGGTACGGACGTCTTTTTCCTGCAGTCACACAGGCGCCGATGGGCCTGTGTGACTGAGCCCTTAGTAATTAAGTACGGACTGACAGAAGCATTTGCCAAAATTTGAAAGATTGGCGCATAGATGGCAACTGGAGGCTTATTCCTAACACCACCAGAGCCAAATGTGTTTTATGTTAGCAGTGCTGAAAAGCCTGTAGGTGGCATAATCTGGGCACGTAGTCCAAGAGTGGTCCAGGTCTCAGTGCACTGCTCTGAATAAAAGCTGACACAGTCCAGGCACATGTGCTCAGAATGGTCCAAATCTCAGTGCTGCAAACTCTAAATTGAGTGCACTGTTATTGATAATGACTGACACAATCCAGGCACATAGTCCCAGAGCGGTCAGGGCTCAGTGCAACAGATTCTGAGATGAGTACACTGCTATTGATAATAGCTAGGAAACCTATATGTAGTCCCATAGACATATAGGTCCCAGTCCTATAGAATCTTTGTGATACTAATAGCACGGTCGATTGACCAGTAACTGTATCTGTCCCATAGACGTATATGTCCCAGTCCTATATAATCATTATAATCCTAATAGCAGGGCTAATAAACCGGTAGCTGCATCTAGCAGCTCTAGATAATAATCCCCGTAGGTTGTTTTCAGAAGTATACCAAAATAATAAAGAGTAAAAGATATATAGTGAGAGAAAGCGCCTCCGGCCTATTTAGTGTAGAGCTCTGTTCCTAAATTATCTATCAATATTAGTATAGACTGTCACCATGGCTTATTGCATATTAGTGCACCATCTTGGCTACTATTGGCGTTGTCCAGGTGGTCAATGATAATCAGTAGCTCTATATGATACAGTAGACAAATATCCGTCACACCTGTCGGAGCGACAGGGAGCTTAATAAGTAAAATACTGTGGCTGGACCATGGCCCTCATAAGTCTAAGCGATCTTGTTTTATCGTTATTTTCTGATTCTCTGCTTATCATTGCCGTGATTTGCATTGATCACCTGATCAGAGGTCTTTTATTGGATCACTTCCCTTGGAAAGTAGTTCCATAAGTATACATTGAATAGGAATGATCTGCATAAATACACAGCAGACTATTTGGGGAATTGCATACTCAGACATTATTTATACAAAACCGGGGTCTAATGTTATAAAGATGAGTAATATACTCTCTACTCCTCGATTCATTACTGGTTTCCATATGCCTGATGAACCACCATATTGGTGGGGAAACACGTTGAATGGTGAAATTGGGCTACTGTAAATTGTGAACTATAATAAAACCGTATCCTCTCTCTTATGAAGTATGAACTAAAATAAAATGTATTTTTTTCACTACATCAAGTAAATGAGAACCGTGCTATCTATACTCGATTAGTCTCTGGAACATTTGAAGACAGAACAGAGCTATTTAACTCTAAAAAATTCCCTTGAGATTACTGAGACACTTTTGGTGAGCACGTTGTCATCTTAATCGCATCTAAAGATACTGCATCTGGCCACTTTAAAAAGAATGCTATACATTGGCATAACATCTATGCCATGAAAGTCTGAGTTAAATATATGTGTGTGCGTATTGTAGAGCTGACACTGTGTCATTTTACCTCCTGACATGGTGGATGCAGTAGTCCTTTGTGCCCTAGGTTTTAAAAGAATTATAATAAAGAATATAAATTTTAGTTATTAGTGTCTATTCTGTGAAGGGCTTAGCTGAATTATAGACTTGTTTCGCCTCTGTGACTTCATTGTGAATACATACATAGATTTACATTAGCACCGTATCATGGTTTCCGAAATACAGCTAAACGCGGAGCTAAAATCTGTTCCTTTAGCCATACTCTGTGTATCTGTAGACACAGAACAGTATCAAAATTACTTGCTTCAATTTTCCATTGGAGCAATAATGAATTTTTTTTTGTAAAACTATGCATAGCCTTTAAGAACTTCAATGCCTTGATGGTTTTCGTCATGTTGCTTTGACATCCGAAAACTGTAGAATAACTTCACTATTCTTGTTTGTGTAAATAATGTCTTTTCCATTCAAAATTTTGATCTTATTGATCCACAACTACGATCTTTTATATATATATATATATATATATATATATATATATATATATATATATACACACACACACACACACACATATCAGAGGCATAACTTGAAGCTTCTGGGCCCCAATGCTAAAAATGTAGCAGGACCCCCAACTATAATGGCTTATTCATGGTAATGGAGTATGGAGAGGAGAGGCCTTATGGGCCCCTTAAGGCAACCGCATCCCTTGCATCCACTATAGTTATGCCAGTGATATATACACATTCATGTATAAATATACATATATGTGTGTGCATAGATAGAGATGTACACACACACATATATGTGTGTTTATTTTATCTTAAGTTATTATATATATAATGTAGCTTTATTAATAAACAATAAAGCCAATGACTGCTCCAAGTGTTGCTACAAAGTTTGGCTTCTGCAAGTTAAACCATCTACAGAGAAAAAAGTATTGTATACCAGGCTGACAGAATCACATCTGAGCAGAGAACACATTTCTTTTGTGGTTGAAACTTGATTCAATTAGTCATAGAAAGTAGTCAGGGTTTAAAGGGATCAAGAAAATCAATCCCCCATTCACCTATTTGGAATAATTGTTTTATTTGATTGCACGCCCTCAAATGAAGATGTGTCTGGTTTCCTGCTTAGAATTCATGCCGCAAACACTTACAGTATCAACAGACTCAGTGGAATTATAGATAGAACCATCAGCTAAAACTCTTGTCAAATGTATTTCTTTAAACTAATGAACTCACTTGAAGTATTAGTAACTTAGATAAGCCTTCAGATATATGCACATTTCTTTTGCACTAACCTTAACCCCATTGATTATTATAATAGTTTGAAGAGGAGGCTCCAATATAAACAAAACTGGAGCATGATAGCTTAATAAAGGGGAACAATTGTATTCTTTCAGGCAATGCTACCTTATTAACCTTCGATTTTTTTTCTCTATTACCATTTTTATATTCATAAATTTATCCCTTTATAGATTTTCTAAATATGACTACTTTGCTATACTGGAAATAATTTTCTGTGGGTTGATCTTTCAGCTATTTTAATAAGAAAGTTATAATGGACAAAAGACTTCTGTTTGAAATTCTACATTTTAATAGCAGACAATCAGTTGTATGTGTTACATTGAAAAATATATTGATGCTGAATAAAACAGTATATATAATTATGTGAAGTATACATTTGATTCAAAGGGTTTTATTATGACTTAAAGGGGTTGTCCCGCGCCTAAACGGGTTTTTTTTTTCAACCCCCCCCCCCCCCCCCGTTCGGCGCGAGACAACCCCGATGCAGGGACTTAAAAAAAAAACGCACAGCGCTTACCTGAATCCCCGCGCTCCGGTGACTTCTTACTTACCGGTTGAAGATGGCCGCCGGATTCTTCTCCCTCGGTGGACCGCAGGGCTTCTGTGCGGTCCATTGCCGATTCCAGCCTCCTGATTGGCTGGAATCGGCACGTGATGGGGCGGAGCTACACGGAGCCCCATTGAGAAAAGAAGAAGACCCGGACTGCGCAAGCGCGGCTAATTTGGCCATTAGACGCCGAAAATTAGTCGGCTCCATGGAAACGAGGACGCTAGCAACGGAGCAGGTAAGTGAAAAACTTCTTATAACTTCTGTATGGCTCATAATTAATGCACAATGTACATTACAAAGTGCATTAATATGGCCATACAGAAGTGTATAGACCCACTTGCTGCCGCGGGACAACCCCTTTAACTAAAATAATGCTGAAAAAATATAAAAGGGACTAGTGGGACTGTTTCCTTGGTTAACTGAAATAACACACACACACACGACGTCATTATCGTGCCTTACATGGATGAAGCTGTAATCTGTAGTACTTCCCCCTCTACCTCTGGTATCTCTCAACTTTTTTGATTCCCAGCTTCTGGGCGTTGCACTCCCCAGTGGAGCTCAACACATGACCCGTGGCCAACCCTGCGTAGCCCAATTCCTTCCATTCTGTATGTGCTTTTTTCATTTTTCTTGCCCAAATGTAGAACTTTGCATTTCTCCTTGTTAAATACTATTCTGTTAGTCCCCGCCCACTGTTCAAGCTTTTCTAGATCTTTTTGAATACTCTCTCTCCCTTCTCTAGTGTTAGCTATCCCTCCTAGCTTTGTATCGTCTGCAAATTTGATCAGTTTCCCATCAATTCCCTCCTCCAGATCATTTATAAAAATGTTAAAGAACACTGTGCCTAGGACAGAGCCTTGTGGTACCCCACTTGATACATTTTTCCACTTAGATGTGCAGCCATTTGTGTTCATTCTACTAACCTGCAAAAGCAGAAACTAAGTGACTCTACTTCTAAGTAATGGCCTGGGCCCCAGCTGTTTGACTTTTACTTTCTTTGCTCTTATACCCTGCCCATTTGACCAGTTACAAAAGTTAGAAAAAGGGTCAAGCAGTTGTTGTTGGACAAACTCTATAAGGAAACTTTATATTCTAATTTGTTACAAATGTAGATTTGATAACCTTATGGGCTAAAAACCAATCATAGACTTTTCTAAACCTACTAATATAGAAATAGTCGTGTACACTTGTATGTGAATTTCTGAAAACTCCCTTGAGATATGTACTGTAGAAAATCTATAGGGGAAAATTTACACACATCAGACTTGTTGCAAAGATTTCTGCAGCTATCTCATTCATCTGAATAGGGCTTACAGAAATCCATGTGGTGGTCTCCAAAACAACCCCATTCAGATAAATGGAATTGATTTTAAGCTTCGGACATTTCCACAACAATTCTGCTGCACAAATCAAAGAAAAGTCCACACCAAAATCTGCATGCCTCCCTATAGATTTTGATGCAGAATTCAAAATGGCTTATTTCTGTTAGCACACCTACATCAAAATCTGCAGGTAGACCTGCAGGTTTTGGAGCAGAATTCTATGGCAGCAGATTACACTACATCTTGTGGTGCATATTGCGGAAATATTCTGCATGTAAAAGATATTAGATCACTCCAGTTATTTATTGTTTTTAATTCCTTCACTATGTAGCTATCTCTCCAGTGTATAAAAGTCATCTAGTATTACATTGGTTAGTTATTTCTTTCTGTCTGCAACCCCAGCCTCTTTCTCCTCAGATGGGCCATGAGATCTCAATGCTGACCAGCTCAGATCTGCTTAGGGTACGTGTTTCGTTCCTAGTAAAATTAGTAATCTGCGTGATGCTGTTAATGGATTCCTACCAAAGAAACTGTCTAGTGGTGTGCACAGACACTGCTATTACAGTTACTAATGATGATCACACAGCTCCTGTGACACAGTTATAATAGAGGAGATCACAGCTCATCCTCTTCACGGTATACTTATGGTCTGTAGCTTATTTATGTGAATGTATAAGGTAATGATAATTAAACTTCACCCATAGCAGGCACAATGGTACAGCCTTGGCTAATGCTGTGCTGATGCATCATGGGATAGATGTGAAACTGAAAGTTAAAAATCTTAGCCTCAAGATGGTTCCTGATTAGAGACTGTTCATAGAAACAGTAATGAGGTATTCTAAATAAAACAAAAAAAAAACAAGCTCACACTTTAACTGACACGTGCAAGGCACAGGACAATGCCACCACTATACATAAAATAAAGAAAGATAACTCTAGTATCAGACAGCATAACATTCTTCATGTTTTATTAAATCCTCATAACATCAGACAGGACAGGGTACAAGTTTCAAGCTGCAACTCAGCTCTTATCCATAACATTAAAGTAAAGAGTTTCATGTTGGCACATACAGTGCTTCCCCAAAATAAGACACTGTCTTATATTAATTTTTGCCCCAAAAGAGGCACAGTGTCTTATTATTGGGGGGGGGTATTCACCTGGTCCGCCGCATCCCGATGCCTCCCGATGGTCTTCGGTGGCGCTGCAGCAAACTGCGCTCTCCCCGTCTCACATCTGAGCTTCTTCCTGGTGACGGGGCTTTGAATACCCCGCCTCCAGCAAAGTAGGACTTACCCTGATAATAAGACCTACCATGTTTTTGGTGGAAGGCTGGAAATATAAGGCCTCCCCCCAAAATAAGACCTAGCTAACCTGCATTGAAAAAAAAATTTATACTCACCAGGTCCGCGGTGTCCCGATGCCTCCCGATGGTCTCCGGCGGCACTGGGGCAAACTATGTCCTCCCCATCTGACAGCTGAGCTTCTTCCTGGTGATGGGGCTTTGAATAAGTGATGTCATTCACTGTGTGGCTGTGATTGGCTAATCGAGCCCCAGACAGCAAACCACAGCTGACGCTCGATGAGCCAATCACAGCCACACAGTGAATGACATCACTTATTCAAAGCCCCATCACCAGGAAGAAGCTCAGCTGTCACATGGGGAGGACGTAGTTTGCCCCAGTGCCGCCGGAGACCATCGGGAGGCATTGGGACACCGCGGACCAGGTGAGTATAAATTATTTTTCAATGCAGGTTAGATAGGTCTTATTTTGGGGAGAGGCCTTATATTTCCAGCCTTCCACCAAAAACATGGTAGGTCTTATTATCAGGGTAAGTCCTATTTTTGGGGAAACACGCTATCATATCATTATCTGGACACTAACCCACCAAAATTTCCAAAACAACAAATTATGCCTTATTTTTTTGTTTGTTTCAGCCCTTTACAGTACATAATAACTAACAGCTTGATCAAAACCATCAAAAAATCAACATCTTCACCAAGATCATCTCAAAACATGTACAGGGGGGTGCAGAGTCAACAGTTGCACTCTGACATCTGAAGATGCCCAAATACCCCTCTTTCACATAAATGTCCATAGGCGTTTTTGCACTAACCTCAAAATCAAGGAATGGTCAACAACTATGGTAGAAAAGTTTGACTTCTAAACTCCAAAAAGATTTAACTAGATTTTTTTAGTTACTGAGAGAAAAATATAATTATTTCCTACATTAGGCCTATCATTCTAGTGCAGAACCATAGTAACTATAACAACTGAGAAAGTATTGCAAAGGGCTAAGAGTCTCCAAGACGAAGCTGCATCCCATACAAGGAGGTAGGCTCTTTAGAAGCAGAACCTGTCTCTGATGTTATACATTGTCTTGCTCTACAAACAGTATGAGGGTTTATTAAAACGATCCCTTACTATCAATCCTGTCACTGCTGCAAAAGCGACATATTCTGTATCTTTGAGTAGCAGTTTAATGTAATTGTAGATGAATTCTCTTCTTTAATTAAAGCAACCTTCTTGTCACATGCAGTGAGCACTATAAAATAAAGAAAGCTGACAGCTGCACATTGATAAAGGGTTTTATTGAATATTTTTAATCCCCCATTATAGTATAAAGGCTAAGTGAGTTAGCTTTATTAAATAGTTGTGTGAATACATTCTATATTCAGTCACTAACAATGATAGCAAAATTACTCTGATCCTTGATGTACTGACAATTGCTATTCACATAGCATATATGTCACCCTACTTGTCACCTGATAATAATTCTTCTAGAGAAGAAAACTCTGTGATTAAGCATGGCAATATTTTTTGTCAGAGAAGAATAAAAAAGAAAAACTTTATATGCTCTGTACTAACCCTCTATGGGTGATAGGGCAATAGTTAGAATAAGGCATCAAATAGGGAAGAGCACTTTACAAAGAAATGTCTAAAGTAATTTTTTCCCTTGTAGATGATGTTTCTGAATTGTCTCAAAAGTCTGACTACAGCAGGGAAGAAAGAAGGACATGGTATTATTGTATCTTGATGCCACTGGAAGCTAGGAGTTTGACAGGAGGAATGCCCCTGTCACTCCCCTAGCTCCCGATAGGGTCAAGACAGGAAGGTCCTAGCAGTACAGTGTGGATAGATTTAGGCATATATACTAAATGGGTCAAATTGCTAAATATTGAATTTCCACTCAAGTGCAGCATATATATATATTATATTGAAGTCCCTGAAGAAAAAAAAAAATTCATTAAGATAATAGGCAAAACAGTTGAAGAATGCGATAATGGACAATGATGATGAAAATAAAGGGGTGAAATCAAATCAAATAGAGTATCTGGGCTTACGTTTGTGATTGTAAATATTAAAGAGTAGACTTGAATCCAAAAACGACAAAATCCTTGATGTACTGACAATTGCTATTCACATAGCATGTATGTCACCCTGTCTGTCACCTGATATTTTTTCTAGATAATTCTTTTGCATCAAATATGCAAAAAGGTTCCCACACCACTACAACCCTAAAACAAAAGTCTGGTACCCTAGGAAACATAGAGGACAATTGGGGGTTAAGCAGTTCGCCTCCCTTATTTATATGTTAATTGAGAGTTTTGCAGCCAAAGTGGCTATTTTATGGCACTCTGAAATTGGCATTTCCTCACCCAGTACCTACTCCCATCTATGCATATAGAAAAGTTTTCCTATAGGTGAAATGAAATTAGAGTAGATCTTGGTAATTATCCCAGACCCACATGACACCGTATTACAAATGCGTTCAAATATGGACACATCAGCATTATAGTGCTTAATTTATGGTAGGTGAAATATCTCCAAGTCTAGGATAGAGTGAATCGACCATAAATAATGTTTTATAATATATATAGGAACACTTATTGGGGCTAGGGGCCCCAAATGGTTTAAGTAGTTTAAATGCTTCCCATGTTTCTTCTAATGTAATTTCTCTTTCTAGAAAATCTTGATGTTCTGTTTTCAAATGGAGAAGTGTCTTTCTGATATGTATTTTACTCACTTAGGGCTCAGTCACACGAGTGCATCGGCGCCCGTGTGACTGCAGGTAGCAGACGGCCGCACCTGAAGACGGACGTCTCTCTGCAGCGCCGGAGGAGAGAATATGTGACCGTCTTCATTGCCGGTCATGTGTTCTTTCATCAGCGCTGCAGAGAGACGTCCATCTTCAGGTACGGCTGTCCTCTAACTGTCAGTCACACGGGTACATCGGCGCCGGTGTACGGGTGCCGATGCGCCTGTGTGACTGAGCCCTCAGTCAAGAAAGTGCTTCCTAGCACTATAAATTTGAACAAAAGCCTTCTCAGTGTCAACCAGATTTTGACTCAAGATACCATTCAGTAGACGCAGTGGGAGACGAGAGAAAAGGTCTAGGATTTAGGTGACTTGCCAAGCGCATAACCTGTCTGTTCCTCTGTGAGAAAACCTGTATCTAGACCATCTCAATTGTTTTTCAGCCTGCATAGTATGGCATAAGGGTAATTTTATGTGTGCTTTAAAGATTTCTGTAAGAAAATAAAAGGCAGATTGCCCTTGTGATGTTGTAATATAGAGGGTTAGTGTACCTCATTTTCCTTTAATTCTAATGCCCAGCATGCCTCAACTTTGGAGGCCAATTGAATGAGTTTCTCCCCTTACTACAGCTTTGTGGGCTTCCCAATTTGTAGAGTAGGAGGTGTCCTCAGGATGACTGTGCAAAAAGTAATCCTCCATTGTATGAAAGACCTGTGTGTACATTGATTCATTGTCAAGAAGGGTTTCATTAAATTCACAAGATCTGCAAATTAGATAAAGAATGTAAATGATTAGACCACAGGCAGAAAGAGTTTTTGCCTGGTTTATTTTGGGGATTAGTCTGGTTTCAGTAAAGACCTGGTAAATTTTCGTATACATATTATATGCTACTAAGTAGTATGTAAAGTCTCTGTTGAGTGACAATTCTGCCATATGTTTACAAGGTCAAAGGCGTGTAAACATTTAGCAAAACTGAGGCCAGATGCAGTAAGGGAGATGAGCCTAGATGCATCAGAATTGGATCTGCAAAGCCAGGTTTGAGTCCCCTCCCAACGATCACCGAACCCTCAACCCACTGAGCCCTGTTGACAATATATTTTGCAAAAGGAGAGACTGCCTAGAGTTAGGGGTATAGACATTAAAAGGGATCCATTTAATATACCTAAAATTACTATTAACCTACCCTGTGAGCTTTCGATGGATCTCTTTAGTGCTAGTCAGGTTGGAAATTGATTAGTTGTAGGTTTTGTTGTTTACAGGCCAGTGCAGGGAAACCCAAAAATCAGAACCAGAAAATCAGAGCAAACACTTGTACAGACTTAGAGGGCCTAGAACAGACCTAAAGCTTAAACACTTAGAGGAAGGTGTCTGATATACCCAGTGGTGCTTACAGATTGGAGGATAACAAATTTGCAGGCTTTCTAAGATAGTGAGCATGTGCACGTGCAAGCCTTCTGGACAACACTGGAAGACTGGCTGGAAGCTAGAGTCTGGTCAAGTAAGCTTTGATGGAGGCAATGGTCGCAAATTGTAACAATAATTAATAGGTCACATGGCTTTTCCAGATGTTTACAACACAGGAGAACTGTTTTAAACTGGTCACTATGTGGTTCTGGACACTGGTGGCCTTAGCTAAAATGTACTCTTTAGCATTCAACATATGCTGGAGATGCAGTCAAGCCCCAGGCTCTCTTTATCATATCTGGTGGACATGTCCTATAATTGCCCCCCTTTGGTCACTTTTAGAAACAAGTATAAATGGAATTTGCTCCACCTCTATCACCCTTACACTATAACTCATCCTTCTAAATTTGACTTCTGTGGATTGCCCCTCTTAGTAAGTACAATCTTTCCATGTTCTTAATCATGGCTGCCAAGCCTTCAAATTGACCTTTCAGGCCTGGACAAACAAAGATGGCTGCACTGATCTTCTGGCTACCTGATGTATACTGTTCATTAGTATGCATCATTAGCCTAAGACACTACACCTGCTTTGATTAACCAGTGCTGCTCACATGAACAGTATATAGAGTCTTAGATTACCAATACTTACTATTGCACAGTATGCATCAGGTAGTCAGAAAAGCAGTGCACCCATCATTGTTATTCCAGGCCTTGAGGGTTGCTTTAATTCCCTGCAATTGATAAGTACTAAGCCACCAGATGCCCATGTGGGTTAACAAGATTCTTCAGATTTATTGTCTGGAAGAAATTTCTAGCTGGGAACTCTGGTCAATGAACATATATATTTTTTTTCAATAACTTTTTACTATTTTTTTTCATATACATAGGTACAGTTATAGTGATACGTTGTTTAAAGGTTTAGTAAAGACACATTACAAAAGCATGAAATCATCAGCATAAACAGCATACACTTAAAGGGTTACAAACTGTAACAGAAACCATAACCTAGGGGGAAAAGGAAAATCATGTGCAGCTTATCAGGTTCTAAGTTGGGGAACAAACAGTCATGAGAGGCCCAAATATCACAGATCTAAGAAAAGTAGTCTCTGCAGTAAGGGCTTATCAAGTCTCGGTGTGGGAAAACATTAAGCCAATGTTTCCCCTGGGTTTGAAAGGCCAGTAGTCTCTTTTGTCTC
The DNA here is from genome assembly GCF_035609145.1 of Eleutherodactylus coqui. Lineage (NCBI taxonomy): Eukaryota > Metazoa > Chordata > Amphibia > Anura > Eleutherodactylidae > Eleutherodactylus > Eleutherodactylus coqui. Next base: position 236,091,836 of record NC_089839.1, on the reverse strand, counting down.
ATCAGAAATATTCGTTCATAGGAACAGTGAGTAGAGATCATATCAATTAAAGCATTGAGAGATGGAGAAGTGAAGAATTCCAAGCTATAAATAATAAAGCCTATAATAAGAGATGACAGATCATTCTTCTTATATCTGCTGGGTACCTATCAATCCCTAATGTAAACAAAGCAAAGGTAGGGCTAGAAAAGATACTAAGCTTGATACATTTTGAAATATGCTTAAATATTGACAGCCACCAAGAATGATGGGACATTCCAAAAATATGTGAATTAAGGTACTCTTATGTCCGCAAAGACATCAACTTCGGGGAGCAATTTGATAGTTTAAAAGGGTAATAATACCATCTCATTAAAACTTTCAGATACATTTCTTACAGATGTGCACATAAAGTAGCTCTAGGGGACCATTTAATAGCTGTAAACCACTTTACAAATTCTGTTTTCCAATTTAGTAAATGACTCTTCTTGGAAGTCCCTACTTCCTCATAAATATGTTAACAAAGTTTTTCTTAACATTCATCAGCTTCATCTTTGAGAACTTCCTAAATTAGATTAGAAATATAGAGTTGTGGGATAGAGATAGAGTTCAGGAGGTGTCTAATATGCAAGTATTTATAAAAATTCTTTTGTGGAAAGACCGAATGTTATCTCCCATGTATATGTCAGAAATATTATGTGCATACATTTTTTAAACTATATATTGATACCTACGTTGGGAAAGAACAATTCTATAATTTCTAACTAGATAGTTATAGGCAAATTTATAGATGAGGACTTAAGAAACTGTCAAGAAGAGCCAGGGCTGTCTGCTGGCTCTCAAAGTTGGATATTGAGATTGTTCTAATTTTGAGTCTATAATGTAGCCAATTAAATATGATCAGCGGGAAATTTTGCCTGCTAGACTCTGTTCAATAGAAGGCCAGTTAATCGTTTGTTTGGGGGTATCCACGATTTAGCCTGAGGGACTACAATAGCGTTATAATAGGCAAATAATTTAGGAAGACCTAGACTCCAATGTTTTTGCAGTATTGAAAGAGCTACTCTGGGATTCCTCCCACCCCCTCCCCCCAAATAAAGTGTATGATTTGTTTCTGAAGTACAGAAATAGTTACAGTTGATACAGGAATCAGCAAGGTTCTAAAGTAATACAATATCTTTTGTAAAATTTTCTACAGGACTAAAAGTCCAAGCCATGACAGTTCTGTCTGCAAAAGATTTGTCAGTTCAGTTTGTAGGCATCTCTCAAAGGAATAAAATTTACCTCTGATATTTTACTCAATGGAAAAATTAATGGTTGCCTTAATACGGCGCATGTTCGTTTTCCCACTGGTAAGGAAATGCATGTTAGATAGCATTTTTAAGGGAATCTACAATGCAAAAGCCTAATAAAAGAGAATTACCAAAATCTTCAGGAATGCGGGAAGTAGCTTTTACTAAGGAAGGGGGATCAGTTATAGTGATAATTATGTAATCTGCGAATAAACATAATTTATGTTGTCTATTAGAATACATCCAATTTGAGGGTTCTTTCTGATTGCTTCCGCGAAAGGCTCCATTACCATGATGAATAATAGTGGGGATAAGAGACATCCTTGTCTACTGCCATTTGTTATTTGAAAAGGTTTAGATAAAAGTCCATTTGTCATACCTCTAGCTGTAAGTGAAACATAGAGCGCCTGAATTTCTTGAAATATATTCTCCTCAAAACAAAACTTCTTCAATGCAGTGAAGGCAAACGCCCAATGGAATCCATCAAAAAACCTTTTCTGCATCCAGCATAAGAAGCAAAAAAGAAATTTGGTTAACATCCACTTTTGCCATGAGATTGAGCATTTGTCTCGTGCAATCAGATGCCTGTCTCCCCTTAGTGAAACCCACCTAATCAGAGTGCAATATTTGAGGCAACACAGTAAGCAAATGCTGAGAAGTGATTTTGTCATATAATTTTGTATCATTATTCAAAAGCAAAATAGTTCTTCCCAGGTTTCGAGAACATGATAATAATATCCTACAGCATTTTGCCAGGCAGACTACCCAGACAAATAGCTTCATTAAACATATCTGTCAAATATGGCATTAAAGCAGAACAAAACAGTTTGGAGTATTCATTTAAAATCCCATCCAGGCCTGGGGATTTCCCAAATTTAGCTGACCTAATGATTCTCCATACATCTAAGCAGAATATAGGGGCATTAAAAGCAATGAGATCACCATTATTTAAAGCGGGAAGATGGATTTGATTGAGATAATTATTTATATGTTCTTGCATTGGTTGAATAGCAGTTGTTTTTTTTTCCTTAGGACTCATTCACATGAGCATGAAAATCATGCAGGAGTTAGCCGTGAAAAAAAAGAAAAAAAAAAAAAAAATCGCAGCTCACTCACGAGAAAATCATGTGAATTGATGATTTTTTTTTTTTTTTCAAATCAAATTTTATTAAGGTTTTCACAGAATATACAGGGGATAGACAATAACTTCTACAAAGGCAGATCTTCCACCGGACCATAGTCCGCCACGTGACAACGTTCCAACAAGGTAACTCCGCTACATACACAGTAATCTCCGCTAGGTAAACTATACAAATATTAACTAATAAAGTGCCCAAACAGGGGAACTATGTCGTCCCGCGCCGGCATAGACATAACATACACTTTTTGTTGTCTGCACTAAATAAGACGAAAAGGAACAGACACACACAGAGACACCACAGTAGGGGGGGGGGGTAGGGGGGGTAGGGAGGGGAATGAGTCGGGGTCCCATCATGACAGTGTTCGGAGGAGATCACGTCTCACACATCCCATGTCGCCGCGGATCTCACCTCTCGCCACGGAGCCCACGTCACAATGAATTTATCGTAGGTATTATTTGACCAGCTGTGTAATTCCTCCAGGGAGTATAGACTATCCACTCTCTCCCTCCAGAGACCCAGCGATGGAGGGGCACTCTGAAGCCACAAGCGGGGAATCAAGGATTTGGCTGTATCTAATAATAGGGCTACTAGTTTGTTCTTCTTAGGATGAAAGTTTCTATTCGGTCTCCACAAAAAAAACAGGTCCGGGGTAAGGCAGAAACCAGGCGCCACTTTTCCAATGGTTTCCCCCACGCCCCTCCAGAAGGGAGTTAAAACCGGACACTCCCACCATATGTGCAGGTATGAACCCGTCTCCCTCTTACATCTCCAGCAGGAGTCATGTGGGGAGAGCTTATGTTCAAATAGCCATTGTGGCGTCCGATACCATCTGACCAATAGCTTATAGTGGGCCTCTTGTGCAATTACGCAGGGGGTGAGGCCAAAAGTCGTATCCAAGATCGTCCTGGTCTCCTCCTCCGTAAGCCGGATGCCCAGCTCTTTCTCCCATGATGTAAGGAAGGCAGGTTTGTACGATTGGTAAGGGGAGATAAAGGTTCTACGAATAAACGAGATCTTTTTATGTGAGGTTTTGTTATCCGCCCAGGACCTTTCGAATATAGTGCGGGGTCTTGTGGACTTGTACTTTCTGAGAAATTCTTTAAAGAAACCCGCTAGTTGGGCCCCCTCTAGGAAGGATAAAGATTCCGTAGGGAATAGTTTTTGAGGGATCGTCGAGGGGGTCAGATGTGAAAGCTCTTGTAATTTGGCTACAGAGATTGATTTACATTTACTCCATACCGGCGCCCGGGGTCGGTCTCCCTGTGGGATCATTATTCTGGGAATTACGTCTAAGGGGAATATAGGTGAGGGAGACGGAGCTAGCTTCGTTCGAAGCTTATCCCATACCTCGCAAGGTCCTCTGAGAAGGGGATTAAAGGATTTTGCCCGAAAATGGGCGCTGGAGGGAACCCATATGGCCTCCGATAGGGGGACATTACTATGTTCTACCATCAATCTTGAGAGTAGTTCGTCGTGCTCCAACCTAGAAAGGTCCCACCAGTAGCGGAGATGGGCTGCACAGTAATACTCGTAGAGGTTGGGGAGATCCACTCCCCCCTCCCTCCTCTTACGAGTCATCAGACCATGCGCCAGTCTCGGTTTCCTCTGTTTCCAGACGAATGCCGAAAAGGCCGCGCGCATAAGTTTGAAAAATTTTGTGGGAAGGTGAATAGGGAGCATTCTGATTTTGTAGAGTATTAGTGGCAGGATATATGTCTTTATGATATTCTTCCTCCCCAGCCAGGAGATGTAGGGGATGTCATAGGATTTGAGGAGTTGCTTGACCCGCGCGATGAGGGGGACAAAGTTAGAGACATAAAGGTCTTCCGCCCTTCTGGTCAACTTAATCCCCAGGTAATCCAAATGGGTAGATGACCACGAAAAAGGGGAATTTCCCCTTAGCTTGTCAAATTGCTTTGGGGGAATGGAGACGTTCAGCGCTGTAGATTTCGAGAAATTAATCTTGAAGTTGGAAAGCAACCCAAATTCCTCAAGCAGCTCAGAGAGTCTGGGGAGACTCTTCTGGGGATCCGTGACCACAAAGGCAATGTCGTCAGCAAATGCCGCCGCCGAGATTTGCTGTTCTCCTGCCCGCAGGCCCACAATCCCTGGATCCTGTCTGACCCTCTGGAGAAGGGGCTCCAAAGATAAGATAAAAAGCGAGGGGGAGAGGGGGCATCCCTGCTGAGTGCCATTTCTTATGAGGAAGGGAGGGGAGAGGATCTCGTTTATTTTCAGCCTAGCATGCGGGCTACCGTATAACGAGAAGACCGCACGTGTGAACTGTACCGGAAGGCCGAAGGAAAGCAGCACTCTCTCCATGTACAGCCAGTCCACTCTATCAAAGGCCTTTTCGGCGTCTGTACCTACTATAGCGAGTGGAATCTTATGGTGTTGGGCGTATCTGGCCGCATGGAGGAGTCTGATACAATTGTCTCTCCCCTCCCTTCCCTTAACGAAGCCAGCCTGTTCCGAATCAATCAGTCCAGGCATAAACGGCTCCAATCTTTTTGCAAGTAATTTAGCCCACAGCTTCACATCGAGATTGATCAGAGATATGGGGCGGTAGCTACCGCACAATACAGGGTCCTTATTGTCTTTAAGGATCAATGCAATATGAGCTTCTTGCGACTGCCGCGGCAGGGACGCCCCCCCCCCCAAAAGGTCATTAAACAAGAGAGTCAATTTTGGCTTTAATATGGGGAGGAAGACTTTGTAGTATTGAATCGGAAGGCCGTCCGGCCCCGGGCTTTTATTGGGGGGGCTCGAGGCAATCAGCGCCTCCACCTCCTCCTGCGAGACTTGAGTGACCAACCTCGCGGCCTCCTCAGGGTTTAATTTCGGCATATTTAATTGTTCTAGGAACCTGTCTATGGGGGCCGCAGGGTTCTCCAACGGGGGTGTATTATGTGTGTCTTGGAGGTTGTACAGATTCGCGTAGAACCTCCGGAACTCCTCTGCAATGTCCCTGGAGGTAGTCAAGGTCGTCCCAGAAGGGGATTTAATCGCCCTGATTTGGTTTTTTGCCCTAGCTTTTTTAATCAGCGAGGACATGAGCTTACTGCCTTTATTTCCCTGGGCATATATCTTGTGCCTGAAATGTAGCTGATTTTTGTTAAATTTTGAGTTAAGCAGAAGTTTCAGGTCTGCTCTTGCTGCCGCAAGATCAGCCATGTTCTGTCTCACTTGGGAAAATTTCGCAGTCAACTCCAATCTGGCGATCCGCGAGAGTTTCTCATCAATAGCTTTCTGGTTTTTTTTCTTGATACGTGAGCACAGGGCAATAAAAAGGCCTCGCATATAAGCCTTATGGGCTTCCCAAACCAGAGGTGATCTGGACTCTTCTGTTGAGTTGATACAGAAAAACTCTTCTAGATGTTTTGATAGGTATTCTCTATCCTCTATATGCTCCAGGAGGGAGGCGTTCAACGACCATCTCCATTCCCTGGCAACTGGCTGGGGTAGATGAAGAGACGTATGCACCGGGGCATGATCGGAGATCGTCATCGAATCAATATTCGAGCCGATCAGGGACGGAAGTAGGGAGGAGGAGACCAGGACATAATCTAACCTCTGGTATGAGGAGTGCACAGCGGAGAAAAACGAAAAATCTTTAGAGGTGGGGTGTAAGGTGCGCCAGGTATCTACCAGACCCATTTCCTGAAGCCGCTTGCCCAATCTTTTCAGTTTACCTTGGGATATGTGTGAACGACCCGAAGAGGAATCTAACGTGGGGTTGAGTGTGACGTTTAAATCACCCGCTAAGATAATCTGGCCTTCGCTAAAGTGTTTTAAATTTTCCAGCTGCTTGAGCAACCATGGAATCTGCTCCGTATTTGGGGTATATAAATTAGCTAAAGTAATTTTTGTGTTGTTCAGAGTGCCCTTGATGAACAAGACTCTGCCCTCGTCGTCCCTAAACTGAGCCTCCTCGACAAAATTAATTGTCTTATGAAGAAAAATGGAGACCCCTTTCGAGGCAGACGAGGGATGAGTGCAATGGAATGCCCTGGGGAATGACTTCCCCGGTAAGGAAAAGGTTTTGTTACCTTTGTAGTGGGTCTCCTGGAGGAAGAGAATCCCTGTTTCGTACCTCCTCAGAAGCAGCTCGAGGCTGTGGCATTTGGAGGGAGAGTTAAGACCTTTGGCGTTGAAGGAGGTGAGACGCAGTCCTTTCATGACGAAGTACCTGTGTTAAATATAGTAAAGAGGGAATGTAAGATAACCACACAAATAAAACAGTTGCACAGAATACAATAAGCTTTGTTGGCGTTTTCTTTCGCGATGATCAGCCAGGAGGCAGGAGATGAGATGGGAGGCGGGAGGGGAGGTACGGCGGGGAGGGGAGAGAGAAACACGTAGGTGGGGGATACACACAAATCAAAAGCAACAAGAAAACAAATACTGCAAAGAGAAACCCCTGCAGCGGAACACCGCTAACAGAGGAAACTTAGTTGAGTGTGCCCCGAGGGGGGTCCGTAGACTCCTCCCTAGGACCCGCTCTGGGGGCAGCCTACTGAGATCCCACCAAGCAACGGCACTGATGGGATGTCAGCGAATTAGTTACGGCCTGGACGGTACAGGCCCCACAGCCCATTCCACGGGTGGTAAGAGACAAATAACCAACCAACATAGGAGCGAATAGTCTCCTAAACTTGCAAAAATGAAGAAAATAAATGTCCTGCAAAGCATGCACATGACCTTCCACAAAAAACCCGTCTGGGTGATGCGATATACAATACCAAGTCCCGGAAACGGAGCATTGTGTTGACACGAAAACGAACCGACTGGCAGATCCTCAAGAAGCTCCACAACAGTCTAGATACCGCCCACCTCCAGACGTGCGATGTATTGATCTGTAGACGCAAAAGATTAGCAGGACAAAGAAGAAGACTGTAATTAACCGACCGCCACAGGGCCCTCCCCTAAGCCACTCATGTACTGATCCCGAGGGGGGGAAAAGCCCTGCGGCTTGTCCAACAACAGAAGACAGAACAGGAGAGAACACTCTCCTGGCATAGCAAATCACGGATCCTGTTTGGGTTTTTTCTTTTTCCCCTTAGGGGATTTTGCGCCGCCCGCTAGCAGCCAGTCCCCTGGGTTCTCCAGTGGTTGGAATGAAGGAAGGTCCAGGAGAGGTTGCCAGTTGGGAAGTTCGATCGGGTCTAACTCCAGGAGGGACCATAATTCCCGCATCTCTTCTTGGGTGCGAATATTGACCCTCTTGCCCTTGATGGTTGCGCCGATGCTGAAAGGGAATAACCACGCGTACCTGATTTCACGTTTTTTCAGGACTTCCAACAAGGGACGCAGGGCGCGACGCTTTGCTAACGTAGAGGGCGCCAGGTCCTGGAAGATCAAAATAGGCGCACCTTCGAACTTCAAGTCCTTGAAGGATCTGGCCGCTCTGAGGACCGCGGCTGCGTCCGGAAAGGACAATAATTTACATATAACGTCCCTAGGCTGTTCAGCGGTCCCGGCCGGCGGTCTTAGGGCCCGGTGTATCCTTTCCACGCAGATGGTGGACGCTCTTTCCTCCCCCAGCAACATAGCAAAAATACCTTTGGCGACTTTATCAAGGCATTCATTCGCATAAGATTCAGGAATGCCTTTAAAGCGCAGGTTATTACGCCTGTTCCTGTTTTCTAAGTCTTCTTGAAGCAGCAGCGATCTATTCAAAAATAGGTGCTGTTCCTTTAAGACTTGCTCAACTTGCAGAGAGTGAGAAGTGATGGCTGCAGAGGAGGACTCAAGATCTTCCACTCTGTGCCCCATTTGCTTGAATTCCTCCTTGATCTCTGCTAAATCAGCACTAATGGGGCGCAGAGCTTGTGCAATCAGGTTCCTCATGAACCCTCTGGATACAGACTCACCGTCCTCCTCCTCCGAGGTCTGTTCTTCATCTTCTCCATGGCTGAGAGCGGGAACGAGCGCTCGTGCCGGCGCCATCTTAGCAGGGGGCCGCGGGGAGCGGGAGGAACGATCTTTAAAGAATCCTCTCATGTCTGCCTGCGTTCTGGATGGACGAGGAGTGCCCTGCAGGTCAGTGCTCTTCTCCTTGGAAGTTTTGCCCATGTTTTCTTGCGGCTGGAAGCTATTATAAGGTGCTGTGGGTGCCTGTTTGTAGGAGCGCAGCTCTCAAGCAGCCATTGCGCTCGGCGTCCAGGCTCCGCCCCCTGTGAATTGATGATTTGTCGCTACTAAGTCCCAAGCTTAATTAGCGGTGAAATTGCCCATTCACACGATTGAGAGTTGCGTGTTGCTGAAAAAAAGTGCTGCTGCTCCAGGAGGAGAGAGAGAGGCTTTCCTTCACAGCTGGGGACTCACTTCATCTCAGCAGGGATGGAGAGACACCCTTGCAGGGGAGCTAATGGGATATCCCCTTAGTGGGGAGAGAGGGATTCCCCTGCAGAGGAGCTAAAGGGATATCCCGGCTGTAGGGAAATCTCTCCCTCTCCTGTGCAGGGAAATCTCTCTCTTCACACTAAGGGGATATCAATCAAGCTCCCCTGCAGGGAAATCCCTCTCTCCCTGCTAAGAGGAATCCCTCAATCTCCCGCAAAGATGAAGGGAGTCCTAAGCGATGAAGGGGGTTCCCTGGGGACTTCCTTCATCTCATTCTCTCTCCCCGCTGCGGCAATATCCCTACAGCCCCACAAAGGACTAACAGGAGCATACAGTGGGCCAACTTTGTGCGTGACTAAAACTCCTTCCATCTGAACGTTTCCATAGGAAACCATTGGTTCTGATAGTTGTGTTTTTTGTGCATGTAAGTTAGCTGCACGAATTCGCCCATGTGAAAGAGCCCTTAAGATGAAAAAGTTTAGAATAACATGGCTAAAAGCATTATCAGTATGTGAAGGATGGGATAATTTGTGATTCTTATCATTAGATCATGCAAACAGAATCTTAGATTTGAGACACTATTATTTGACTCTCTGGTCCATATATTAATTAGCTTTATTATAAGACATGTAATATAAGATATGGAGGGAAGATAATTTTTTATCATAGTCATCTATAAAGACTGATCTCAGTTTTCGACGTAGGTGTGCCAATGCGTCATTTAGTGTATCTGAGGGATTCTATTCCCCTACTTTGTTGTAATAGGCTAGTGGATTATGAAGTGGATTATAATTTCCCAAATATATGCTTAGTGTGCATTCCATAAGGAAAATATATTGATCTCGTGGATGGGATTCATAGCAATGAACTCCTCCAGGTAATCATGGATTTTCTCTTTAAAAGACGCAAGATTCATCAAAAAGGAATTATTCGGCCAGGTTCTCAAGGGAGTAGTAAAGGGCAATAGGATCATTGTGATAAATACGGGAGCATGATCTGACCAAGTTATTTGACCAATCTCTGAAGATGAAATGCAGTGGAGAGAACATTTATCTATAAGAAATAGATCTATTCTAGAAAATGAATGGTGTCTATTAGAGTAGAAAGTATATTCCCTAGAAGACACATGGAGACATCTAAATACATTAAATAGCTCATCCCTATGTATCAAAGGCAGTAATGCATGTCTCAAAAATCTAGTAGTTGAGTCAAGTTAATTATCTGGGACAGTGTTAAAAATCGCCACAAATGACCAATTTACCTTGCTGACATTTGTGTATTTGTTTATTTTATTTAGAAAACAAATTTGTAATGAATTTAGAGCATATATATTTGCAATCATAAATAGAGTCTCATCAGTTTTACAGATTAAAATGAGATATCTCCCTTTAAGATTTATGGAATTATGGATAAATTGGAAAATGGCCGTATTTGTCATGACAATTGATACCCTAGCTATGCTGTTCTCAGAGTTGGCCATAAAAACATGGGAGAAAGCATTATGGAAAAAAGTGGGTGGAGTGTTGGGAAAAAAAATAGTTTCTTGGAGACAGGGAATGCCCAATTGTGATAAGATTGCTTTTCTTCACACTGAAGATTTTTTTAAATGAGCTATTTAAGCCATTAGTGTTAAAGCCCATAGATTTAATAGCCACCTTATATATTGTTTAAATGCTTGGTGTAGTTTTGGCCTATGTGAAATATATCAGAAAAGGCCCCCTGCACATGAGTGTAGCATTCTTGCGGAACAAACAATGCTTTTTTTGCATGCGTCATATTTTACTGTACTATTTGCATGCAACAAACAAAGATGCGTAGATCGAAATGGCTAATTAATTAGTCTAAGATCCAGATGCGTTCTTTTTCCAGTGGAATTACACTGCATCAAACATCTCCTAGCATCTTGCACACGCATTTGCACCCCCCTATTAACTTCCATGGAGACCTTTGGTGCTGAAATGCTCAGGAAAATACAGAATGCTGCGGGTTTTTAGCGTGACTGAAATGTGCAGAAAAAATATGCACATGTGAACAAACTCATTGAAATCAATGGACTCTATTCTCGGCAAATTACACATGGAAATTTTACATGCGCAAATACAAGCACAAATCTGTCCATGTGAATCTAGCCAAAGAGTAGAACATAAACCTGAATGCATGAGAAAACATGGAAAGATGAGGGAAAAGGAAAGATAAATTAAATAACCATAGAAATAAAACTCTTTACAGCATAAAACAAGATTGAACTTACAGTTAAAAGAATGTGCTTTGAATGGGGGAAAAGTTCACCTGTGCTGAGGGTATGGACCTCCAAGCTAGAAGAAAAGAGAGTACCTTTGTGGAGAGCTCATAGTTTCATTTCACTGACCATTCCAGTCATATTTAGAATTGAAAAATTCAGCCATGCAATAACGGCTATAGCGGTTTCCATGGGTAATGTTTTGGGTGTCGGTGGATGGTTCGCTCTGTCATTTAGAAAATCACGAAGCTGACTGGAGGGGAGTAATGCTTGTATTAGTTTCTGCATGTAATTTGTTAGCTCAGAGGACTGGATCTTTTCAGGAATACCTCTGAATTTTATGTTATTCCTCCCATTACGGTCTTCAATATAGACTAGCCTAATTTTTAGGCGTTCAACCTCCTCTTTCAGGGAATCGTGTGCATCCACAATATCATAATGTGCCTGGGTAATCTCTACCATTTTTTTCCTATATGATGCACTCTGCTTCCCATGTTATCTATAGAAAAGTTTACTTTGGCAATAACATGGGTCATATCTTGATATAGTGAGCCCCTTAATGCTATTATGTCTTTAATGAAGGACTCTGATGCAGCATTATTAGTGGAAGGAATATTGGTGAGAGCATCCAGAGGTACTATGGATGCAGCTGGTATGCAGCCTTGAATAACTTGATTATCCAGTTTTGTCCTTCGTTTCTCAGAGCTGCTGCTAGGAGATTGCAGTTTCCTTAGTGTATAAGCCCCATGAGGAGATATCTCTACCTCAGCCCTGGGGTATCCATCATGGGACTGGTGTGATAATGTCACCACATCTTAGCCTAGGATTCACTTGGCTATGTGCTGGAGAGATGAGCTTGCATAATGATTCACCCCCCGCCAACACCGCTTGAACCAATGGAAGAAGGACCTCCCTCAGAAGAGAGGCCAGCACCATGTTTCTTCTTCTCATACTGTAGGCCACAGAACAGAAAGAAATCCATCAGCCACATGGGCTCTCTTTTAGTGGCTCTTTGCTGCATCATAGCACTTCTTCTGCTGGTCTCTAAAGAAAAGTAGCAGTAGAATCCCTGCAAGGAAAGCTACAGATCCCCCAGGAATAAGCTCAGTTTCAAGCTTCTGTCCCGATGCACATGCAGGTGATGCCCCTCCCCTGACAAATTTCTTGATACCTGGTTCCCCTTGGTAGCTTGGGCCTTGACCAATTTTTTTTTACTTTGGGTGTGTTCACATGTTGCTATTTGCTGCAAATTTTGCTGCAGACTTTTCACTCCAGTGAATTTTTCTTCATTCATTATGTAATTAGCCCACCAGTATATGTGAGTCAACTAGTATTACCTTGATTAGTTGTTCTTTTCTATCTGAAACTTCTGGCCAGTCTCCTCAGATGGTCATGTGATCTCAACTCTAATCAGCTCAGATTTACTTAGGGTTATATATTCAATTTCAAGTTAGTTTCTCATTCTGTGGGATGCTATTACATGGACCCTACCACAGAAACTGTTATAGGGGAGGGGGGACAGACACTCCTATCATAGTTACTGATGATGATCACACATCTCCTGTCATACAGTTGTAATAGAGTAGATCACAACTCATCCTACTGACTGTATACGTATAGTCTGTAGCTTATTTCATGTAATGGCAGTGTTTTACCAGCAGCAGGAAAAGTACAGTCTCTAGCTGCTCATGTAAGTCTGTGTTAATGCATCATGGGATTCATGTGAAAGTAAAAGGCACACCATCAAGATGGTGCCTGATAAGCATCAGACAGGAGGCTTCCCTGCAGGGAAGAAATTGCAATGTGCAGAGCAGACCTCCAGAGTGTGACAGGCAATTAGGTGTGTGGGGGAGGTGAGGGTAGAAATGGACAAGTGTGTTTTTGCCAAAGTAGCCCTTTAAACTACTTCAGCATACATTGACCTTTGCTGTTGTGATTTACAGAGATGTTATCTCCACATGTCTGTTTGGTAAATTTGTTTACTTGATACACAATTGTTATGGCATGGTTTTATGAAGTACCAATTCTTTATTTCAAAAATCGAGATTTTTTTTTTTTATTCCGTACGTTAAATATTGTGCAGATTTTGACAGCAGACTATTCCTCAGTCTGGTGTGAAATATTCCACAAAAAACCTAAAAGCCAATAAAAAGATGCATAAATAAAAAAAATGGGGAGCACTACAAATGTCGCGGATAGAAAATTTCCATTTTCATGACAGTGTCTATAAATATATAAATAATTTTCTAGCTCTTTGTTACTATTGTAGAACTGAATCAAATATTGGTTATTTGGGTTATGTCCTAATTCAATTTATTCTGCTTGTATAGAACACTTTCTTTCTATTTTACCATGCCAGAAAAAGAACCACAAACAACTGTCATCTTAATGTTTGACATATTCAAGACCATCCAGAGCAGCAATTATTTTTCAATCCTATTCCATGCTCTGGCAGATAATAAAAGATACTTACTAAAAATATCCATTATGGGATATAATCTCTCTCTTTTGTGAGTTGCATATAGCGTAAAATTGAAGGCTTCTCCCAGTAACAGCTGTGTGAATCCAAAGCATTGTTCTTGGGTAAGAAGCCTGAATCTTTCATTCATTCATTCTCAGTCATTTTCTATGCTACTTTATCGATATTAAGATGAAATTGCATATGCATTTCCTTTCAGATTTACAATCATGTGAAGCTATAATTATGTAATTCTTTATATTTTCTACATATTTATGTACTCATTGTGAGGAAGTATATTAAGAAACATTTCTAATATATTATATTAGTAATTAAAATGTCAGCAATTGTAAAATGACAAATTCAAATAGTCCCTTGTTTTGACAGCAACCAGGTGCTATACAGTGTCTGTCATCTTACAATTTATTCTCAGACACACTAGTAGGCTCTAGTTATTCACTGTACAAAAAAGATGGTTAAGGGGTGACCACATAACTATTTATAAATACATTAGGGGGCAATGCAAGGATCTCTCCCATGATCTGTTTATACCCAAGACTATGATGGTGATAATAGGGCATCCTTTACATTTAGAGGAAAGAAGGTTTCATCTCCAACACAGAAGGGGGTTCTTTACTGTAAGAGCAGTGAGACTATGGAGAATGTGGTGATGGCAAAAATCCATAAAGGAGTTTAGGAGGGGATTAGACATCTTTTTACAGCACTACGACATTAAAGGATATAGACATTAAATAACCAGAAGGGTTGTTGATCTGGGAATCTTTTCAAATGTTGATGCAGGGATTATTCTAGAATCATAGAGTGGTAGAGTTGCAAGGGACCTCCAGGGTGCCACAGCTCCCCAGCTTGTTATCACTCTGCAGCGCCGCGGCGCATGTGAACACTGACGTCACACGTTAAGTGTATGCATCTCGGATCTTCCTCCCCTGAGCTCTCCTCTTTAGTTCCGCGAGAGGAGAAGAAAGGAGGCATGGCTGCAGGTGCACACACAATTTCTCCTGCAGCAGCGCCGGGAAAAGGAGGAGCAGCGGCACTCTGAGGATGAGGAAGAAGGTAAGTTTCATGGGTTCTATCAGTGTGGGGGTCACTATTACTACTGAGGGCCACTGTGGAGGTCACAATTACTACTGAGGGCCTCTGTGGAGGTCACTATTGCTAGTGAGGGTCACTATTGCTACTGAGGGTCACTGTGGGGGTCACTATTGCTACTGAAGGTCACTTCAGGGGTCACTAGTGCTACTGAGGGTGACTGTGGGTGTCACTATTGCTACTCAAGGTCATTATGGGGGTCACTATTACTACTGAGGGCCACTGTTGGAGGTCACTAGTGCTACTGAGGACCACTGTGGAGGTCACTATTACTACTAGGGCTAATATAGGGGACACTTACTACTGAGGGCCACTGGGGGACACTATTAGTACTGGGGGCTACTCTGAAGGACACTTACTACTGAGGGCCACTGTGGAGGTCACAATTACTACTGAGGGCCACTGTGGAGGTCACTATTGCTAGTGAGGGTCACTATTGCTACTGAGGGTCACTGTGGGGGTCACTATTGCTACTGAAGGTCACTTCAGGGGTCACTAGTGCTACTGAGGGTGACTGTGGGTGTCACTATTGCTACTCAAGGTCATTATGGGGGTCACTATTACTACTGAGGGCCACTGTTGGAGGTCACTAGTGCTACTGAGGACCACTGTGGTGGTCACTATTACTACTAGGGCTAATATAGGGGACACTTACTACTGAGGGCCACTGGGGGACACTATTAGTACTGGGGGCTACTCTGAAGGACACTTACTACTGGGGGCTACTGTGGGGGTCACTATTACTACTGAGACCACTGTGGGGGACACTATTGCTACGGAGGCCGCTCTGTATGTGGCAACATAAATCAAGGTGACTTAGGGCTTAGTCACACGGGCACATCAGCACCTGTACACGGGCGCCGATGCGCCCGTGTGACTGAACCCTTACTGCAGGAAGAAGACGGCTATACTTCAAGACGGACGACTCCCCGCAGCGCTGCAGAAAGAACACATGACTGGCAATGAAGCCGGTCACATGTTCTTTCTTCCGGCGCTGCAGAGAGACGTTCGTCCTGAAGTGCGGCCTCCTTCTACCAGCAGTAACACGGGCGCCGATGCGCCCGTGTGACTAAGCCCTAAGGGTATGTTTACACATTGCGGAAATGCTGCAGAATGTCTGCAGCGGTAATTTCTGCACAATTTCTGCATCCAAAAAAAACTGTCAAAATCTGTACCATTGGTGTAGATTTTGACTGAAAATCAGCTGCGCATCCGGAGCTTATTTCATGCTATGTGGTGCTCCCCCTCACCTCCTTCAAAGGCTTCCTGCTGTCAGGGCTCCCCGGGTTGCAGTTCCCAGCGGCCTGGTCAGGTGTGGTGCTGCTGGTCAGGTGATGATGATCAGGTGAGGCCACTACAGGCCGCTGGGAACCGGAAGCTGAGGAAAGCTGACAGCGGAGGCCCTACGAAGGAGGCAAGGGGAAGTGCCGCATAATATGACATCAGCTGCGGAATACGTGGCTAACTTTCAGTCAAAATTCGCACCAATAGCATGGATTTTGACTGTTTAATGAATGCAAAAATGTTGTGAAATTTGCTCCCTGTCTTTTTTGAACCGGCTCTGTGCTTTTTATAACAATGGAGGTAAAATCATACGTCCCAATCGGCCCCGCCTCCTGTCCACACCCTTCTGTCCCGCTTTGACTGTGGGAAAAACTGGTCACCTTCTATTTACACATCTGTTAAACTCGTTCAATTCTTTTTAAATTTTCCCTTCTTCACTCGGACCCATATTCTGCATGCCATGGAAATCAGTGGGGCAAAAAAGGAACACTTTCTTCCCAGTTTCATTTCAGTTTCTTCCCTCCAAAAACATAAACCCTGAACTGAGCCATAATGTAGATGTGAAAACAGCTTACTTCAGTAATCCTTCAACACCAGATCTACCACCTGGCTGACATTTGTGCATGTATATGTACCAGATTACTTGCTGTTCTCCACTTTGTTGAGCTCTTTCTTGTAGCGCGTACACATTTTCTAGATTTTGGCCTTCACAACTTTTACATTAACCTACTGTCTAGGCAAATGTTTTTGTATAACTTCTATTAACTTTTTATATGCATCGGCCTTTTTTATCTTGCTACTGTAGTCTGGGTGTATGGAAAAGGTCTGGATCGAAGTCCTCAGGTTGTGACCAACTTGGCAGGAACAGCGTCAGGTACATAGTTAGGCAGAAGCCAGAGGTCATGTACACACACAATTCCTCCCGCAGCATCGTCGAGAAGAGGAGGAACAGCGGTGCTCTGAGGACCAGGAAGAAGGAAAGTTTCATGGGTTTCATCAGTGTGTGTGTGGGGGGGGGGGGGGGTCACTATTCAGTAATTTCACTTCAGTGAAATCTCTCGTGTATGGTGTATGGTCCATGATCTCCTTATGGAAAAAAGATCAAGAAGATTGAACTCATGAAACACTGGTGCAGACATTTGAGCTGGAAAATTTAAAGGAAACTTTACTTAACACTTTATGTCACAGAATACCAAGCACTATAATGAGCAGAATGCATTGCTTTGTGGCCGACAGCTATATCAATGCTCGTTCGTAGTATTGAGCAAAAAAGTCACACAGTCAGCAGCTCCACATGGCTATCCATTTGCCATTATGAATACCTATATGAAATCAAGTGCTGCCAGTGAGAAATTTTCGCTTGCTACTGCAAAGTATGCCTCACTTTAGTAACACTTTATGCAACAGAAAGTAAGTACAAACAAGAAAACTCACCTTTAAGGTTGGAACTGTCTAAACCAGTGTTTCCCAAACTCCAGTCCTCATGGACCCCAACAGGTCATGTTTTCAGGATATTCTATAATAACAATCATCCAGATATCTTTAGGTTTAAATACTAGCAAAAGGACCCAACAAACCAGTGAAATGGTGAGAAATTTAAACAATAATTGTCTGTTTAAACAGTCATAGTTTGAAACCAAACGAGTCGTTAGATCATTCACTTCTTCAAATGATAATCGGCTCCTGTAAGAAGACTCTTTAGGCCCCCTGCACATGAGCGGAAATTCAGCTGCGGGGTTTCCCGCAGAATTTCCGCCCCTGGACGCCTGCATAGGATTGCATTACAAAACGCAGTCCTATGCAGACGGACGCGATTTCTCCGAGTGAAAATACACGTGGAAAACAAATCGCGGCATGCTCTATTTCTGTGCGGATCTTGCAGAGGCCCACACAGAAATGTCTCTCTTGGCGCCCCGGCTCTGCCCTGCGCATGTGCCGGCTGGCTGGCAGCCGGCACATCAAAGAGCCGGTGCCGCAGGAGAGGTGAGCGCCGCACTGGTCCCTGCAGGGGCTCGGGTCGGTCCCGCTGCAAGAATTCTCGCAGCGGGATTTGACCCGGCCATCTGCAGGTGGGCTTAGGTTGACTCTTAATTCAAAGTGTAAATAAACTACCTTGCTATCAAGGTGGTTTATTTACACTTTGAATTAGTTTACAGTCGGTTCTGAATAGCTTTTTAATGAGTTAAGATAAATTTATGTGCCATGCTATCACAATCAATGTAAAATTTGTCCCATCTGTAGCTGCAGTGCACTTTTTTCATGTTAAAAAGAAAAATTAATGGAAGCTGCTAGGGATTCTTCAGACTTGCCAGATCGCTTTAAAAATATTTCCTTGCATGCAGAGCTTTCGTCAGCAACTCTGTCACAGAGAAGAGCCTTCTCCACCAGCACTACATCTTTAAGAGAACATGGTATATAGTCTAAGTGGGGCTTCCCAGTGAAAGTTATTATTACAAAAAACAGATCCAAGATGATTGTCACAAATCCAGAGGAAGCTTGGTGATTGTGTAAGAAGTGGAATCTTATCCCTTATACTAATGCATGTGTCTCCCCTGGCAATAAAATGGGTTCACCTATGGGAGTACGTGGGGAATGACTACAGTTTGAAAGTTATCCCCCATATGCAAGCTGTTATTTCTTGGTAGACTATTCCCATACATGAGCTAAATGGGTTGGGAGGGGTATTGTCTTTCCTTAAGGAGAACACCTAGAAGGTGAGTGAGGAGGCTTATAAGGCCATGCATGCTACTCTGGGTAATATGCAAATGAGGAAGATGGAACAATACCTCTCCAGCACCACCTACTGGATGGCAGTATTCCTTCAAATCAATGTCAAACTGTTTGTACAGGTCTTAAAGATTCAGAATTGAAAACCTTGTTAAGACCTGTACGAAGGGTTTGACATTGATTTGAAGGAATGCTGCCATCCAGAAGGTGGCGCTGCAGAGGTATTGCTTCATCTTCCTTATGAGCTAAATGGTGTACATTACAATTCCTCTTTACCTCTATTTGTGCCTCCTTACAGTGAACATTAGTTAATGGCTACTACAGTACAAGCCAACATGGCATGCTGATCTTAGATGTCTATTTTGATTATTCTGTGTGGGTCCCTGTCGATGCCCACAGATAAGTGGTCATTATACTTCTTCTTTACTCATGGATTGTTTTTTTATACCCTCATAGTTTCAGAAAAGTGTTACTGTTGTTTTTTCCTTGCAATAAGGTATTTGATAGGGGTGTATGTGTATATGTATATATATACACACACATATACATATATATATATATATATATATATATATATATATATATATACACACACACACACATACACATATACATATACACATATACATATACACACACACACAGGTGCCCTCTGACAGGAGTCAGGACGGGCCGCGTCTCCACTGCGCACGCGCAGAATCTCGGAGTTCAGCCAGGACGGACGGGCCGCCCACAGCAAGCACTGCTTGTGACGTGCTTGCTGTGGGCGACCCGTCCGCTCACCTCGGAAGTGGCTGACGGACGGAACAGATCAGGAAGCGGTCATTTTAACCGCTCCTGCTCTGCTTCTACAAGCCACAGAAGAAGATGCCGGCTGGAGGGGACATGCCTGGCGATCGGTCCTAGCCAGGCAAGGTGAGTAATTTTTTTTTTTTTTTTTAATGTCAGAACCCCTTTAAATCATACTGGGATCTGACTGGCAATTTATCTACATCAGAGGCATGGCTTAATAGGCAATCTGTAATGGCAGCCCTGGGGGCTGTCAGAAGGCCCTCAGCTTTCATGATAAGTCAATGGCACCCCACAATGTCATCGAAGGGGCCGTTCAGGACCCCTGGACATCAATCAGGGCATTTAAATGCCACTGTTGGAATTGATGTGGCATTTAAAGGGTTAATAGCTCAAATCAGAATTTTCATTATATATATTTTCTTCTCCTGCTGAAAAGGAAATTTGGGGAATGTCAATCGCAATTAGATCTACTGTTGTTTTCTCATGTAACAAGGTGATTATAGATGCTAAAGGTCGTTATGTTATTTCGGTCTGTTTAATTAATAACACTGTGCAATTTTTGGAACAGATAAGCAGATAGATATAAGCGGCTTATAGTAGCTTTAGTGCGCTGAATTCAAATATGATATCCCCTTTTTTCTGCTACGTTAGCTTTTCCAGTTTTAGGGAATAATGTAATGCCCGCCCATTCACTTCAATGCTGCTTATTTTTTGCCTGATGTCCTGTGGTTTCCATTGGTACAATATTGGAATACATACGCCTTTTTGATCCATTTTTATTGCATTTTTTCTTTGAGTCAGGCTGACCAAAAAAAAAAGCACATTTCTGGCGTTCTTAATTTTTTTTTCCCGACGACATTCACTGTGTGGGGTAAATAATTCATTTCTTTAATATCAGACCTTTACGATGCAGCAGTACCAAATATTTATTTTTGTTTTATTAAAAAGCGTATCGGTGGTCACGAAGGGTTAAATTAAGGAAACGGTTCGGAGCTTGAAAGTGAGACATGCTAGCTGATATTCAATTTTACTGCTATAATCAACAGGTTTTAATTTTACAGAAACATATTACTTGCTTTCTGTTATAAATTTTTTTAAAAAATTTGTTGCACAGTGTAATGAGCCTCTTACTATAGTCTCTTCATATGCTCCTACAGGCAAACGAGGTTTATTAAGAAGCTTATATATTTAACTGACCAGGTAAAAATTGTCTCATTTATTTTAGTGGGGAATTATAATGAAACTTTGTAAACCTCAATGGACTCTACCGCCCAACTATTGCGTCCAACCTGGACGCCCTAGTTCTGGAACCTGAAATCTTTATGCAAATGCACACACGGAACACCAAAAGACAGTGAACTGTGAATTGGACTCACGGGCAGACGTACACAATGACTGACAAATGCCCCAAACACTCACTTAGAATACCTGCATGCATAAACAGATGGAATAGATATGGAACAAAATATTGGTTCATATTTTGGCCAAGAAACTTATGCCCAGGAGCCCGCGACAAGGGTCCACGTTGTCTTGTAGGTCCTTACTCTCAGATGAAAACTTACCCCGGGAGTCCTGCCTGCAAGCAGGGCAATCATCCCAATAGGGATAGCCCCACACTGGAACCTGGAGACCTAACTATACAAAATAACAAGATTTATTTTACCTAACTTGCCCTAGATGGTAAACTATCTAAAGCAGACAGGACACAATTCACACCAACACACAAGGGAATGCATACCACACAGAATAAGACTGCTCATACACCATGTCCAGCCACCTACACAAGCATGTCACTGCTCACACCATACCAAGAATCATGCATCGAAGCAAACACAAGTGAAATGAGTAAATCAGCCCTCTCTAGCTACAGGGGCTGGTATTTGTGTGCAGCAGACCAGTAGGGATTGACTGGCTAGAGAAATCCATACCCAGCCAGCTCAAAACATCCCACATCTGTGAAGGTGTGCTCCTGGAAACCTATAGTACTACAGGTTCCAGGAGCACAAACTAACACCAACCTTTCAAAGACAATGCTTCTCCATTAGTATCTATTCTTCATAAAAACAAGTTATTTGAAATATGGAGAATACAGCATCCCACTGAATGTGACTTTACATTTTCCTCCCACTTTTATAAGACACATACTAGGATAGATTTTCTTTTCTGTTCAATATGTTTCTGCTTTCTAAAATCAACATGACACAAATTGGCAGCGTAACTTCAATATGTATGACAGTGAATGAAAAATGTTACTGCTCCCCTGGCTTAGACTGACGCTTAAAGGGGTTGTCCCGCGAAAGCAAGTGGGGTTATACACTTCTGTATGGCCATATTAATGCACTTTGTAATGTACATCGTGCATTAATTATGAGCCATACAGAAGTTATTCACTTACCTGTTCCATTGCTAGCGTCCTCGTCTCCATGGTGCCGTCTAATTTCAGCGTCTAATCGCCCGATTAGATGCGCTTGCGCAGTCCGGTCTTCTCCCTGGTGAATGGGGCCGCTCGTGCCGGAGAGCTGGTCCTCGTAGCTCCGCCCCGTCACGTGTGCCGATTCCAGCCAATCAGGAGGCTGGAATCGGCAATGGACCGCACAGAGCCCACAGTGCACCATGGGAGAAGACCCGCGGTGCATCGTGGGTGAAGATCCCAGCGGCCATCTTAGTAAGGTAAGGAAGAAGTCGCCGCAGCACGGGGATTCGGGTAAGTACTAAACGTTTTTTTTTTTTAACACATGCATCGGGTTTGTCTCGCGCCGAACGGGGGGCCTATTGAATTAAAAAAAAAAAACCCGTTTCGGCGCGGGACAACCCCTTTAAGCAGTTATATTGTTCAGCAGCCCAAGTATTTTGCCTCTACAGTAGATAACTTAAAATAATTATTTGACTACAATGATAATTGACAGGTCAGTGATCCCACTGTACAGGGAGCTTATAAGGCTATAATCCGGGGTCATTTCATTAAGCAAGCTTCTCATGAGAAAAGGTGTAGGCAACAACTTTTTTTCCTTTTGCAATTCCAATTTTGTTTGCGGAGTATTATTTAGATACAACTTGAGTCTCGATTCCCATACACCACAGCCTAACCAATTAGATATTTTACCTTTCCTAAACCAGCTTACACTTCCTAAGTTCACTCCTGCCCAAGCAGAGAATTTGTCTTCTATCACACATAAGGAGGTTGCTAATGCTATTGGTTTCCTTAAAAATAATAAATCACCGGGATCGGACGGACTTTAGGCCCATTTACATGAATTTGAGTGATAATCATTCAGTATGAATGTAAAGAAAATCTGAGTCACCTCACCTAAAGCTGGCCGATTCGTCTGTTTCCTGTGATGTAGTGTACATTCTTGGCATTCTGCTCATTGCAGGTCAGTGTACGCTATGTCACTAGTGATGTAACATTCAATGCCTAGCAAGGAATGCCGAATCCTTAGCAGCTTGTTTTAGCATGCAGTCGCGGGCTATTGCTGTGACTGCGCATCGGTGGTGTCTTGCTGCAAGTATTCATATATTATATGAATATTGTGGCGAGACCACCGTTCCTGCGCACTAAGGAAGGCTGGCAAGGATTCGGCATTCCCTGCTAGGCAATGAACACTACATCACTAGTGATATAGCGTACACTGCCGTGCAGGAAGTGAACTTTAGCGGATGTATGCCACAAAACAGGAAGAAGAGGAACCGGACAGCTGGAGGTGACGTGACCCAGGGGAATGGAGCCAGGAGGAGATCGGTGAGGAGAAGATGCGGTAAGAAGACTGCCTGGGGAGGAATAGGTAAGTATTGATTTTCTCTCTCTAAACCTCTTTGATACTGTGTGTATTTAATCAGATACCTTGTTATGATATGCTTGAATAGACCTACAACAAGTAGTCTCAAAAGCTTGCTGTTTAAGATTATTTCTTTTTGTTAGCCATTAACCCCTTGAGTGGCAGGTTTCCTACTACCCTGTCGTGCCCACCAGGGCAGGTTTTTTAAAATGGTCTAATCATTGAATTTCAACTAATTTTGCAGTTGCGTCTCAAGAGCCATAACTTTTTCATTTTTCCATTGACATGGCCATATGAGGGCTTGTTTTTTGCGGGACAAGTTGTGATTTTTTAAACAGGGGGGAGGAAAAAAAGAAATGGGGAAAAAAGAAAAAAAGGGGCCATGTCATTAAGGAGTTAAATAATGCATTAACTTCCTTCTCTGGGTCATTACGATGCATGGATACCACATGTGTGATTGTATTTTTGATTTTTTACAAAGTAAAGGGAGACAAGTGTTTTTTTATTTTTTTAATAATTTTTTTCCTTTTTTTTTTTTTAATTTTTTTAAATTTTTTTTTTTTGTCCCTTTAGGGGACTTCCACAGGGACCCATCAGGACCCCTGATCACATTCCGGGGGTCCGATGGTGACAGCCCTTTACATGCTGCAGTGACAACCCTTTACATGCTGCAGTCACATAGACTGCAGCATGTAAAGGGTTAACACAGCAGAGATCGGAGGTTTTCTCTGATCTCTGCTGTAAGAGCTGGTACCTAGCTGTCCTCTGACAGCTAACAACCAGCTCTCCCTGCCACAGAGACCATCGGCTTGCTTCTGACAAGCCGATGGTCTCTATGGCAACTTGTAAACAAAGCAGGACATTGCCGACATGTCGGCAATATCTTCTGCTGGTTTTTCAAAGCCCTTGCACTGCTCTGTGTGGGTCTGTGCAGGCAGAGCACACTGTAACAGCTTGTGGCATTGTGCTCTGCAGCTCCCATAGTGATACATAGCCCGGAAATCTTCCGGGCTGTGTCGCTATGAGCAGTGGAGCTCGTCCCGGAAAATTTCCGGCCGTGCCACTCAAGGGGTTAAAAGTTATCTTATCTTTTCTACTAGTTAACACAGTTCTAAATGTTTTTTTCCACAGTCTTTATATTTGTCCTAGAACATCAATAACATATTATATGCTACAAACTTAAAATATTTTTTTTTTAGTTTAAACAGCAGGTAGGATATCTATCATTACTAGAGATGAGCGAACGTAGTCGTGCGAGCTTGATACCCGTTTGAGTATTAGCGTGTTCGAGATGCTCGTTACTCGTAACGAGTACCACGCGATGTTCGAGTTACTTTCACTTTCATCTCTGAGACGTTAGCGCGCTTTTCTGGCCAATAGAAAGACAGGGAAGGCATTACAACTTCCCCCTGCGACGTTCAAGCCCTATACCACCCCCCTGCAGTGAGTGGCTGGCGAGATCAGGTGTCACCCGAGTATAAAAATCGGCCCCTCCCGCGGCTCGCCACAGATTTATTCTGACATAGAGGAGGGAAAGTGCTGTTGGTGCCGGAGCTGCTATAGGGAGAGTGTTAGGAGTATTTTAGGCTTCAAGAACCCCAACGGTCCTTCTTAGGGCCACATCTAACCGTGTGCAGTAGTGTGGAGGCTGCTTTTTGCAGTGTTGCACTTTTTTTTTTTTGTATATCGGCCGTGCAGAGCATTGCGCCCTGCAGTAATTATACATACTCCAGGGCCAGTAGTGGTGGTGAGGCAGGGACAGAAGACATATATTTATTGAATATAGGTAGTGGGCCTTTCCAAAAACATTTGGGAAAAAAAATCTATTTGGGCTGCCTGTGACTGTCCTCAGTGTACTGGGTCTCTGCTGGGTGTAGTTGTCCTCCTAATTCATACGCACCCAGCTAAGTGTTACAGCAGGCTTGCGCAAAATTATTTCCTGGCTCTGTGTTGGCTGTTACATCACCGCTGTATTCCTGTCCACAGTGCAACAGTCTGCAGTAATTTTACATACTCCAGGGCCAGTAGCGGTGAGGCAGGGACAGAAGACATATTTATTGAATATAAGCAGTGGGCCTTTCCAAAAACATTTGGGAAAAAAAATCTATTTGGGCTGCCTGTGACTGTCCTCAGTGTACTGGGTCTGTGCTGGGTGTAGTTGTCCTCCTAATTCATACGCAGCCAGCTAAGTGTTACAGCAGGCTTGCGCAAAATTATTTCCTGGCGTTCCGTAAGCGAAGTCAGCCTCCAACCACAGGCCAATAAGCGGCACATTTAATTACAGCGTTCTGTTTCTGCACTACTGGTAATACACCATGCTGAGGGGTAGGGGGTAGGCCTAGAGGACGTGGACGCGGGCGAGGACGCGGACGCCCAAGTCAGGGTGTGGGCACAGGCCGAGCTCCTGATCCAGGTGTATCGCAGCCGACTGCTGCGGGATTAGGAGAGAGGCACGTTTCTAGCGTCCCCACATTCATCTCACAATTAATGGGTCCACGCGGTAGACCTTTATTAGAAAATGAGCAGTGTGAGCAGGTCCTGTCGTGGATGGCAGAAAGTGCATCCAGCAATCTATCGAACACCCAGAGTTCTGCGCCGTCCACTGCTGCAACTCTGAATCCTCTGGCTGCTGCTCCTCCTTCCTCCCAGCCTCCTCACTCCATTACAATGACACATTCTGAGGAGCAGGCAGACTCCCAGGAACTGTTCCCGGGCCCCTGCCCAGAATGGGCAGCAAGGGTTCCGAATCCTTTCCCACTGGAGGAGTTTGTCGTGACCGATGCCCAACCTTTGGAAAGTTCCCGGGGTCCAGGGGATGAGGCTGGGGACTTCCGGCAACTGTCTCAAGACCTTTCAGTGGGTGAGGAGGACGATGACGATGAGACACAGTTGTCTATCAGTGAGGTAGTAGTAAGGGCAGTAAGTCTGAGGGAGGAGCGCACAGAGGATTCGGAGGAAGAGCAGCAGGACGATGAGGTGACTGACCCCACCTGGTTTGCTAAGCCTACTGAGGACAGGTCTTCAGAGGGGGAGGCAAGGGCAGCAGGGCAGGTTGCAAGAGGCAGTGCGGTGGCCAGGGGTAGAGGCAGGGCCAGACCGAATAATCCACCAACTGTTTCCCAAAGCGCCCCCTCGCGCCATGCCACCCTGCAGAGGCCGAGGTGCTCAAAGGTCTGGCAGTTTTTCACTGAGAGTGCAAACGACTGACGAACAGTGGTGTGCAACCTTTGTCGCGCCAAGATCAGCCGGGGAGCCACCACCAACAGCCTCACCAAGCCAAGCACCCCACAAGGTGGGACGAAGGCCGTTCACCGCCTCCGGTTTGCACCGCTGCCTCTCCCCCTGTGCCCCAACCTGCCACTGAGATCCAACCCCCCTCTCAGGACACAGGCACTACCGTCTCCTGGCCTGCACTCACACCCTCACTTCCGCTGCGCTCGGCCCCATCCACCAATGTCTCTCAGCACACCGTCCAGCCGTCGCTAGCGCGTGTTGGAGCGCAAGCGCAAGTACGCCGCCACGCACCCGCACGCTCAAGCGTTAAACGTGCACATAGCCAAATTTATCAGCCTGGAGATGCTGCCGTATAGGCTTGTGGAAACGGAGGCTTTCACAGGTATGATGGCGGCGGCGGCCCCGCGCTACTCAGTTCCCAGTCGCCACTACTTTTCCCGATGTGCCGTCCCAGCCCTGCACGACCACGTCTCCCGCAACATTGTACGCGCCCTCACCAACGCGGTTACTGCCAAGGTCCACTTAACAACGGACACGTGGACAAGCACAGGCGGGCAGGGCCACTATATCTCCCTGACGGCACATTGGGTAAATTTAGTGGAGGCTGGGACAGAGTCAGAGCCTGGGACCGCTCACGTCCTACCCACCCCCAGAATTGCGGGCCCCAGCTCGGTGGTGGTATCTGCGGCGGTGTATGCTTCCTCCACTAAACCACCACCCTCCTCCTCCTCCTCCGCAACCTCTGTCTCGCAATCAAGATGTGTCAGCAGCAGCACATCGCCAGCAGTCGGTGTCGCGCGGCGTGGCAGCACAGCGGTGGGCAAGTGTCAGCAGGCCGTGCTGAAACTACTCAGCTTAGGAGATAAAAGGCACACGGCCCACGAACTGCTGCAGGGTCTGACAGAGCAGACCGACCGCTGGCTTGCGCCGCTGAGCCTCCAACCGGGCATGGTCGTGTGTGACAACGGCCGTAACCTGGTGGCGGCTCTGCAGCTCGGCAGCCTCACGCACGTGCCATGCCTGGCCCACGTCTTTAATTTGGTGGTTCAGCGCTTTCTGAAAAGCTACCCATGCTTGTCAGACCTGCTCGGAAAGGTGCGCCGGCTCTGCGCACATTTCCGCAAGTCCCACACGGACGCTGCAACCCTGCACACCCTGCAACATTGGTTTCATCTGCCAGTGCACCGACTGCTGTGCGACGTGCCCACATGGTGGAACTCTATGCTCCATGTTGGCCAGGCTCTATGAGCTATAGTGCAATACCAACTCCAACATGGGCGGCACAGTGGGAGTCAGCCTCCTCAATTCTTTACAGAAGAGTGGGCCTGGTTGGCAGACATCTGCCAGGTCCTTGGAAACTTTGAGGAGTCTACCCAGATGGTGAGCGGGGATGCTGCAATCATTAGCATCACCATTCCTCTGCTATGCCTCTTGAGAAGTTCCCTGCAAAGCATAAAGGCAGACGCTTTGCGCTCGGAAACAGAGCCGGGGGAAGACAGTATGTCGCTGGATAGTCAGAGCACCCTCCTGTCTATATCTCAGCGCGTTGAGGAGGAGGAAGAGGAGCATGAGGAGGATGAGGAGGAGGGGGAAGAGACAGCTTGGCCCACTGCTGAGGGTACCCATGCTGCTTGCCTGTCATCATTTCAGCGTGTTTGGCCGGAGGAGGAGGATCCTGAAAGTGATCTTCCTAGTGAGGACA
This sequence comes from Eleutherodactylus coqui, assembly GCF_035609145.1. Classification (NCBI taxonomy): domain Eukaryota; kingdom Metazoa; phylum Chordata; class Amphibia; order Anura; family Eleutherodactylidae; genus Eleutherodactylus; species Eleutherodactylus coqui. The sequence continues at coordinate 236,063,756 of NC_089839.1, read as the reverse complement.
GCTATGTGTTGCGTACAGGTACCCTGGCACACATGGCTGACTTCATGTTAGGATGCCTTTCTCGTGACCCTCGCGTTACATGCATTTTGGCCACTACGGATTACTGGGTGTACACACTGCTCGACCCACGGTATAAGGAGAACCTTTCCACTCTCATACCCGAAGAGGAAAGGGGTTCAAGAGTGATGCTATACCCCAGGACCCTGGCGGACAAACTGATGGTAAAATTCCCATCCGACAGCGCTAGTGGCCGAAGGCGCAGTTCCGAGGGCCAGGTAGCAGGGGAGGCGCAGAGATCAGGCAGCATGTACAGCACAGGCAGGGGAACACTCTCTAAGGCCTTTGACAGCTTTCTGGCTCCCCAGCAAGACTGTGTCACCGCTCCCCAGTTAAGGCTGAGTTGGCGGGAGCACTGTAAAAGGATGGTGAGGGAGTACGTAGCCGATCACACGACCGTCGTCCGTGACGCCTCTGCCCCCTACAACTACTGGGTGTCGAAGCTGGACACGTGGCCTGAACTCGCGCTGTATGCCCTTGAGGTGCTTGCTTGTCTCGCGGCTAGCGTCTTGTCAGAGAGGGTGTTTAGTGCGGCTGGGGGAATCATCACGGATAAGCGTACCCGCCTGTCAACCGACAGTGCCGACAGGCTTACACTCATCAAGATGAACAAAGCCTGCATTTCACCAGACTTCTCTTCCTTACCAGCAGACAGCAGCGATACCTAAACAATACGTAGGCTGCACCCGCGGATGGAAGCATTGTTCTCTATCACCATCAAAAACGTGGACCTTTTTGCTTCATCAATCTGTGTATAATATTCATCCTCCTCCTCCTGCTCCTCCTCCTGAAACCTGACGTAATCACGCCGAACGGGCAATTTTTCTTAGGCCCACAAGGCTCATTCATATAATTTTTGTAAACAATTTTTATACGTTTCAATGCTCATTAAAGCGTTGAAACTTTCACCTGAATCAATTTTTATTTTAACTGGGCTGCCTCCAGGCCTAGTTACAAATTAAGCCACATTAGCCAAAGCGATTAATGGGTTTCACCTGCCCTCTTGGTTGGGCATGGGCAATTTTTCTGAGGTACATTAGTACTGTTGGTACACCAATTTTTTGGGGCCCTCGCCTACAGTGTAATCCAATTAATTTTTTGCCTGCCTGCATAAAAGCTGACGTTACATCAGCTGTGTTGGGCACTGCAATGGGATATATTTATGTACCGCCGGTGGGTTCCAGGGAGCCACCCATGCTGTGGGTCCACACGGAATTCCCATTGCGGAGTTGTACCTGCCTGTGACTATTTATAAAAAAATGCGGTCTGACTGGGGCATGCAGACACCTTGACAGAATGAATAGTGTGTGGCACATAGGTTCCCCATTGCTATGCCCACGTGTGCAGCTCCTGATGGCGGTGGCACAGGATTATATTTCTCATTGCTTCTGTACAGCATTGTGGGCTATCGCCCCGCCCCTTTTAAAGAGGGTCGCTGCCTTGCCGTGCCAACCCTCTGCAGTGTGTGCCTGCGGTTCCTCCTCATGGCAGACGCACTTATAAATAGACATGAGTGTGGCGTGGCATGAGGGCAGCTGAAGGCTGCGCAGGGATAGTTTGGTGTGCGCTGTGGACACTGGGTCATGCGGGGGTGGGGGGGGGGGGGGTGGGCAGCATGTAACCCAGGAGAAGTGGCAGCGGAGTTTCATGCAGGCAGTGATTGTGCTTTGTTGGAGGTAGTGTGGTGCTTAGCTAAGGTATGCATTGCCAATGAGGGCTTTTCAGAAGTAAAAGTTGTTGGGGGGGGTGGCCCACTCTTGCCGCTATTGTGGCTTAATAGTGGGACCTGGGAACTTGAGATGCAGCCCAACATGTAGCCCCTCGCCTGCCCTATCCGTTGCTGTGTCGTTCCCGTAACTCTCTTGAATTGCCCCGATTTTCACAAATGGAAACCTTAGCGAGCATCGGCGATATACAAAAATGCTCGAGTCGCCCATTGACTTCAATGGGGTTCGTTACTCGAAACGAACCCTCGAGCATCGCGATAATTTCGTCCCGAGTAACGAGCACCCGAGCATTTTGGTGCTCGCTCATCTCTAATCACTACACAAGCGATACGAGAGCCTATATCTTTCTATAACTCCTGGACACCGCAGCAGCCATGAGTCAGTGAATTGTTGTCACTCAACTGTTCTCTGAATAGGTGAGCGTCAGGAGGAAACTTACATTTCTGAAGTATTTATCACATATACTGTAGCTATTCTAATGTTAAAGATGGCAATATCACTTTCCCAAACTTTCAGTGGTTGTGTGAACTTTTCCATTGGCTGATATGAAGCAGAAATTCTTGTTCAACTCTTCTCTCCCAAAGGCTTTTAAATGTATTTTGCAAGGCTGCATAAAATTTCATTATACAATTAAGCCTTACTAATCTACAGTATGTTCACAAGGTGCGGATTTTCACTAGGCAAATTTGCCATGGATTTTAAGGATGACCTGCAGCATAAATCCTCAGTTGCAACCTAGATTTCTGCCACAGATTGGTATGTAGAACTGCACATGGATCAGAGCCCGTGCAATTCAATGGAAATTCCTAACAAATAAAACACTCTATTCACATTCATTTTTAGCTGAAATCAGCAGATTCTGTTAGAATTTAGGTGTGGAATCTGCACCAAGGCCAGATTTACACCGACGCATTTGCGCACAAACTATTTGCATGCTTAATATGCAGAAAATAGAATCCATTGATCTCAGTGGGTTTTCTTACATGCACATATTTGGTGTGCTGGCGGCAGCAACGGCCTCATTGACAACATACAGAGAAGATCACGATCCTCTGGCACAGCTGTGGCGAGGATTTCTTCATCTCTGTGGGGAGTCCCCTCATCACCGAACACTGTGACAGCACTGAAAGCTCCTCCCTGAAAATCATCCCTAGAATGTTTAAAAAATAAAAAAAATATATATACTCACCTCTCCGCAGCTGCGGGGCTCAGGCGCATCCAGCCGCGTCTTCTTCCTGAACTACTCTGAATCTCTTTCAGCAGGCGGTGATTTAAAATCCCAGCCTCATGAAAGGGCTGTATCTGATTGGCTGAGCGCTAGGCTCAGCTATTCAATGAATGACAGCTGAACGCTGCCTGTAATTGCTCACAGGGCTCAGCCAATCACAGGCAGCGCTCGGTCATTCATTGAATTTAATGAATTCAAAAATTTGCATTCAGAGCTTTCCCATCCAAGGAATTAGCAGGCAATGCACTTTATGTGCGAATTCTGAATGCAGCCAAGTGCATTTTTTTCAGTGTGACACTCGCCTCTGTCACGCGAATTTTGGTGCACATGTGTTTTGCGCAAAAACATGCACAGCAGAAAAACACCTATCTGACTGAGCCCGAAAAGAGAACATTTTGAACTCTTAAAATTAATTAGCCCTTTCAATGGTTAAGAGCACCTTGCGTGTTTTTTTCTGCGCGCAGAAAAAGTGTGGTAGAATACAACTATACAAATGCGCAACAAGCATTCTGCAAAAACGCTGCGCAAAAACATGTGAATCCGATCTAACTTCTGACTGAATGCTCACTGAGTAAATATGGCCTTGATAAGAATTTATTTCTAATTTTCATAATGTAGCATGCATCTGATGTCAAATTAACTTTAAACAAATGAATTTTACACAATATTTGGGTACTGGTGTGAGGGTATATGTATATATTGCCATATGTTTTTTATGCTTTTATACCTGTATGCAAGTTCTATTCAAAGTTAAAATGAGAAAAACTTATATGTCGCCTTACATCAGATATTCCAAAGGCCTTGCAAGGCGAAGACAAAATGTATCTTAAAACACCGCAAGGAAGAATCGGATACAAGGCCGCGTGCTTGGCTGTTTTCCCAGAAGCACCATATCTAGATAACGACTGTTCAACTACGTGTATAATCATCAGTGTCTCAGCCGGAAATCCGGACTTCCCATATATGCTTATGCGGTGAATTTAAGCCAATGAGCCCATCACCATTCCTAGTGATGAGACCAAAGGGTATGAGATCCCATGTAATCTGTAATAAAGTGCGCAGTCATGTCCCCGTGTGAGGAACTATACCAGACCTCCGTGTGTGGTGTCTCTTCTTTACCGCCGGCAGCGGGGCATTGGGGTGGGCCTGATTGGTGCTGTACGCAGAAATTACCCTGACACTGGGGCAATCACAAAAAATGTAATTGTTACTATCATTTATACATGTGGAACATGCAGTGCATTGTTACAGTATGCCAGAAAAGATATCAATCATCCAACTATTCAAGGCAGCTTACTGGAAACTGATGGATGAAATAGTGAAACTTACTTCTGCTCTCTGAATCTTAATACATTTGACATAAGAAGGACTTTTTACCATGCAACTGTGAAATACTGAATGTAATTCTACATTACAGTGAAACAGTTCAGTTTGCCTGAGGCAACAAGTAAACCGTGTTTTATCTTTTCCTCAATGTCAAGTACAGAGCAATCTGCAGAAAAACATAACCACACATTTCCAAAGATGGTAGTATTAGTTCACAGGAGCACCCAAGGGTTGAATGCTACGGTACCTCTGCTTTTACACTTTATCTTTTCATCCTCTGGAGAGGGAGGAAGGGGGGCTCACATTGTCTGACCTTTAAATCATAAAAGTCTTTGAAGTTTACAGATATCAAACTTTATTTTTCTCACACATGGCCAAATACAGTATATATCATACAACTTCACAAAACTCTAGTGTTCACATTACAACATAGAATGACATTTTAAAAGGATTTTCTAGAAACATAACTGAAAAAAAAATGTTTTATTATGGTATAATATAAAAAAGGGCAACTGTATGTCTCAGGGAAAAAGCAAAGTTAAAAAGACTGTATCGAATACCAATGTGTTTCTGTAATATTTACAGTATGTAAACACCCAAATGTGTTTGAGACAGCTGAAACATAGTAAGATAGTGTGTAAGGCTGAAAAAACACATATGTCCATCCAGTTCAGCCCATTACCCCCCAATGTTAATCCAGAAGTAGGCAAAAAAACCTAATAAGCTAGAAGCCAATTTTCCCTATTAAAGGAAAAAATATTCCATCCTGACCCCAATCTGGCCATTGGAGTATTCCCTGGATCAGCAACCCTTTTGAAGCTGTTAATAATAACATATGATATTGTATCGCTCAAGAAAGGCATCCAGGCCCCTCTTGATCTCTCATCGAATTTGCCACCAGCACTTCCTTAGGCAGAGAGTTCCATAGTCTCACTGCTCTTATAGCAAAAAAACACCGTTCTATGTCGGTGTAGAAACCTTTTTTCCTCTAGACGTAGAGGATGCCCCCTTGTTACTGTCACAGTCCTGGTATAAACAGATGATGAGAGAGATCTCTATTTGCCTTTGAAATATTTATACATAGTTATTAGGTTGTCCCTCAGTCGTAGTTTTTCTAAAGTAAATAATCCCAATTTTGATGACCTCTCTGGGTATTGCAGTCCACTCATTCCGTTTATTATTTTAGTTGCCCGCCTTTGTACTCACTCAAGCTCTGATATGTCCTTCTTGAGTACCGGTGCCCACTGAGAGCGAGCCATCAGTAGCCCATAACTGGACAACCCCTTTGGCACTCTTAGAGTTCTTCTTAACCGTTGGGACTACTGGTCATATACAGATGATCCGTGTGTAACACTATGTGCAGTGGTACCTGGAAATAGGAAGAACGTGGCAGCAGGGAGCGATAAGCAATATTCACTAATAGGCGTTGGATCACTTCTGTTGGAAAAGGCCAACTTTGGGCCCCTCCTGTCTAAGGGGTTGGGTACTCAGGTCCCATAAATGCTATGGGTGACTAGTTAGACAGAAATTGGAAAGCTTGTGGTCCCACCTGCCTTGATCACAAAAAATGAGGCTTCAGATCTTCCCACACACTTAATTGTCATCAAGGTCCACCAATCTCACACTCAGGCTGCATTCACACGAACGTATATCGGCTCGGTTTTCACGCCGAGCCGATATACGTCGTCCTCATCTGCAGGGGGGGGGGGGGGAAATGAAAGAGCCAGGAGCAGGAACTGAGCTCCCGCCCCCTCTCTGCCTCCCCTCTGCACTATTTGCAATGAAAGGAGGTGGGATGGGGGTGGGGCTAAGTGCAGAGAATTAGCCCCGCCCCTGTTCCACCTCTCCCCATTGCAAATAGTGCAGATGGGCGGAGAGGAGGCAGAGAGGGGGCGGGAGCTCAGTTCCTGCTCCTGGCTCTTCCATCCTCCCCCCCTGCAGATGAGGACGTTGTATATCGGCTCGGCGTGAAAACCGAGCCGATATATGTTCGTGGGAATGCAGTCCACGGATGTAACTCCTGAGGCTCTAAAGAACCGGAGAGTAGATGCAGTAGATAGACTCTGCTTAACTGAGGTACAGCTGTTAACCTGATTGCACTCAGATTTGGTGTGGATATCTCTTTGTTGCTTAAATTGCAGGAACGGGTCTCTGAAGGAGACTTGTAAACATGAGTGGATTACTTTTCTATGGAATGTATAGCAGTCTGTAAGTGGCTGAATGCTTGCAGATCAGTGCAAACATTAACAACCTTATTTCCAAAGACATAAACATGATGGGCACTACTTTGTCGTTCCAAAATAGCGCACTTTTGATCGTGCGGCTGATTTGGTTGAGGGAGTCGATCCGTAGGAAAAGAGCCTTTTGTCCCTCCACCCTAATAATACATTTGTCATGTCGCCAGCTACGTACTCCCTCACCATCTTTTCACAGTGCTCCCTCTGACACAACCTTGACTGGGGAGTGGTGACACAGTCTTGCTGGGGAGCCAAAAAACTTGCAAAGGCCTTGGAGAGTGTTCCCCTTCCGGCGCTGGACATGCTGACTGATCCCCGTGCCTCCCCTGCTACTTGGCCCTCGGAACCGCATCTTCTGCCACTAGTGCTGTCAGATCCGAACTTTAGCATCACTTTGTCCACCAGGGCCCTGTGGTATTGCATCACTCTCTTACCCCTTTCCTCTTCGGGAATGAGAGTGGAAAGGTTCTCCTTATACCGTGGGTTGAGAAGAGTGTACACCCAGTAATCCGTGTTGGCCAGAATGCGTCTAACGCGAGGGTCATGGGAAATGCAGCCTAACATGAAATCAGCCATGTGTGCCAGGGTCCCAGTACACAACACATCACTGTCCTCACTAGGAGGATGACTTTCAGGATTCTTCTCCTCCTCTTCAGCCCATACATGGTAAACAGATGACAGGCAAGCAGCATGGTTATCCTCTGCAGTGTGACCAGCAGTCTCTTCCCCCTCCTCCTCCTCCTCCACCAAAACATGCTAAGATATAGACATGAGGGTGGTATGGCTATCAAGCGACATACTGTCATCACCCATCTCCTGTTTCAACGACAAAGCGTCAGCCTTTATGCTTAGCAGCGAACTTCTCAGCACGCAAAGCAGCGAGATGGTAACGCTAATGATGGCAGCATCGCCGCTCACCATTTGGGTAGACTCCTCAAAGTTTCTGAGGTCCTGGCAGATGTCTGCCATCCATGCCCACTCCTCTGTAAAGAATTGTGGAGGCTGACTACCACTCCGCCGCCCATGTTGCAGCTGGTATTCCACTATTGCTCCATGCTGTTCGTACAGCCTGGCCAACATGTGCAGCATAGAATTCCAGCGTGTGGGCACATCGCACAGCAGTCAGTGCTCTGGCAGATGAAACCGACGTTGCAGGGTCCTCAGGGTGGCAGCGTCCGTGGTAGACTTGCGGAAATGTGCACAGACGTGCGTACCTTGCCGAGCAGGTCAAACAAGCGGGGGTAGTTTTTCAGAAACAGCTGAACCACCAGAATGAAGACGTGGGCCAGGCATGGCACGTGTGTGAGGCTGGTGAGCTGCAGAGCCGCCACCAGGTTACGGCCATTGTCACACAGGACAATGCCCGATTGGAGGCTCAGCGGCGAAAGCCAGAGGTTGGTCTGCTCTGTTAGACCCTGCAGCAGCTCGGGTGCCGTGTGCCTCTCGTCACCTAAGCTGATTAGTTTCAGCACGGCTTGCTGATGCTTGCCCACTACTGGTCTTCCCCCGCCGCGCGCTACCGACTGCTGGCGACATGCTCACACTTCTTAGTTGAGAGGTAGACGTGGCAGAGCAGGAGGAGGGGGAGGGTTTGGAGGAGGTGGCATAAATTGCCGCAGATACCAGCACCGAGGTAGAACCCACTATTCTGGGTGTGGGTAGGACGTGAGCGGTCCCAGGCTCTGACTCGGTCCCAGCCTCCACCAAATTCACCCAATGTGCCGTCAGGGAGATATAGTGGCCCTACCCGCCTGTGCTTTTCCACGTGTCCGTTGTTAAGTGGACCTTGGCAGTAACCACGTTGGTGAGGACACGATTGATGTTGCGGGAGACATGCTGGTGTAGGGCGGAGACGGCACACCGTGAAAAATAGTGGTGACTGGGGACCGAGTAGTGCGGGACCGCCGCCATCATCATGTTTTTGGGAGCCTCCGTTTCCACAAGCGTACGGCAGCATCTCCAGGCTTATTAATTTGACATTGTGCACGTTTAACCTTGTGCATGCGGGTGGGTGGCGGCGTATTTGCGCTTTCTCTCCAACGCTTGTTTTAGCGACAACTGAATGCTGTGCTGAGAGACATTGCTGGATGGAGGGGCGGACAGTGGAGGTGAGGGTGTGGGTCCAGGCAGGGAGGTGCTCGTGCCTGCGTCCTGGGAGGGGGATTGGATCTGTGTAGCAGGTTGTGGCACAGGGGAAGAGGCAGTGGTGTTATCCGGAGGAGGTAAGTGGCCTTCGCCCCATCTTCTGGGGTGCTTCTGGGGTGCAACCTGTGCCATACCAAGATCAGCCGGGGAGCCACCCCTATCAGCCTCACCACCACCAGCATATGCCTGCACATGCTGGTGGTGGTAAGGCTGATAGGGGTGGCTCCCCGGCTGATCTTGGTATGGCACAGGTTGCACACCACAGTTCGTCGGTCGTCCGCGCTCTCACTTAAAAACATCCACACCTTTGAACACCTTGCCCTCTGCACGGAGGCTTGCTGCGAGGGGGGGGCTTTGGGAAACAGTTGGGAGATTCTTCACTCTGGCCCTGCCTCTACCCCTGGCCACTTCACTGCCTCTTACAACCTGTCCTGCTGCTGCACTTGCCTCCCCCTCTGAAGCCCTGTCCTCAGTAGGCTTAGCAAGCCAGGTAGGGTCAGTCACCTCATCGTCCAGCAGCTCTTCCTCCAAATCCTCTGTGCACTCCTCCCTCGGACTTACTGCCCTTACTACTACCTCACTGACAGACAACTGTGTCTCATCGTCCTCATCCACAAAAAGCTCTTGAGACTGTTGCCGGAAGTCCCCAGCCTCATCACCCGGAACTTTCCAAAGGTTGGACATTGGTCACAACAAACTCCTCAGCTGAGAGAGGAACCATTTTTTCCCACTCTGGGCAGGAACCCGAGAACAGTTCCTGGGAGTCTGCCTGCTCAGAAACTGTCATTTTCTTGGAGTAATGTGGCTGGGAGGAAGGAGGAGCAGCCAGAAGATTCAGAGGTGCAGTCCCTAGGCTGGGAGTAGTAGACTGGGGGTTTGATATATTGCTGGATGCATTATCTGCCATCCACGACAGGACCTGCTCGCACTGCTGTTCTTCTAATAAAGGTCTACCATGCGGACCCGCAAATTGTGATAGGAAGCTGGGGAGCGTAGCGTCTTGGCACTCTCCTAATCCCTCAGCAGCCGGCTGTGATGCACCCCACCCAGGACCTCAGCCTGCACCCACACCCTCACTTGGACGCCCGCGTCCATGTCCTCGACCCTTACCCCTACTCCTCTTCATGTTGGATTAAGGATAGAGCAGGGCCAAAATAAATTACACCACCGTATAGCACTGAGAACTGTGGCTAACTTACCGCACACAGAGACGTGTAGATAACAGAGGCTCTATGCTGTGACCAGAAAAAATTAAACTGCTGTCTTGCGCTAATACGGAGGGGTCATTTACCGCTCACAGAGACTTGTATATAATAGAGAGGCTGTATGGAGTGGGAGAAAAATTGAAAGCCAGTGGATAGTGCTGGTAACTGTGGCAACTTCACCGCACCCAAGGAAAGGGTATTGTGCGATGGTCTGCACAGGGCCAGAAAGCTATACAGCCAGTGAATTGTGCTGATAACTGCGGCAACTTTACCCAACACTTAGAATGGTATCTGTGAAATGCTGTTCTGCAGTGGGCCAGGAAATATTTGTGTACTATTTAGCGATGAGAGTGAGCTGCTAAAGCTGTATTGCTCTGCAGAGGGATGGGTGTTTAAAAAAAAACTGGTGCACTACTGCTTCCAGCCAGCCACTACTGTAATGCACGTGATGAGCAGAAGCCCTAAGAAGGACCGTTGGGGTTCTTGAAGACAGGATCCTACGCTAACACTATCCCTGTATAAGCATCAGCACTTTCCCTAGCCACTGCCAGCATGCGTCTGAGGCAGGCGGGACCACTTTAAGTACTCGGCGGTCACCTGATCTCGCCAGGCACTCACTACTGTGGGGGACGGGGGAGTGCTGGCACGTCAAAGCAGAAAGTGGTATTGCCTTCCCCGCATGTTTATTGGCTAAAAAATGGCGCTAAACATGCAGGGAAGGGAAATGCAATTGACTCGAGTACCGCGTGGTGTTCGTCTCGAGTAACGAGCATCTCGAGCACCCTAATACTCGTACAAGCATCAAGCTCAGATGACTGTGCTCGCTCATCTCTAGAAAAAATATATATGTTTATTAGAGATGAGCGAGCACCAAAATGCTCGGGTGCTCGTTACTCGGGACGAAATTATCGCGATGCTCGAGGGTTCGTTTCGAGTAACGAACCCCATTGAAGTCAATGGGCGACCCGAGCATTTTTGTATTTCGCCGATGCTCGCTAAGGTTTTCATGTGTGAAAATCTGGGCAATTCAAGAAAGTGATGGGAACGACACAGCAACGGATAGGGCAGGCGAGGGGCTACATGTTGGGCTGCATCTCAAGTTCACAGGTCCCACTATTAAGCCACTGTTAGCGCAAAATTCGCTATTATAGATATACCATGTGTTCCAAATTAAATAATATGTGTACAGGCCTGGAGAGCCTTCAAAGACCACACGGACTACATCATGTGTTCCCCAAAGAGTCTGTCTTTATTCTGCGCGCGTTGAAACTTAAATAAGTTTCAACACAGGAAGTATACAGTTACATTATTTAGCGTGCTGATTGGTTGTCCTCAGAGGGAGGTATTTGTGAGGTAGCTTGTGATGTCATCCATCTGGGAGGAACTTCAGTGAGCACGCTCAGTTCATTCTTGAATTTAGCTTCATGAGAAGAACATCCTGTGTTTCTCCTCTCTGCTGTCCAAGACAAAGCACTCCTAAAAAGGTTTGGCCAGTTAGAACTGGTTTTACCAGTTCTTGAGCTCCTCCAATTCTTGTGGAGGTGGGGGGGAGGTGATGTTCCCTTCCTCTAGAAGTTCAGACCATTATAGACAAAATACAGTATATTCACAGTTGATAACAGAAAATACATACAAAATGGTGAACATATAGGATATCTCCCACAATTCCCTCCTTTGTTGTGCGTATTTTCATTCTCCTGGATGGTTTTTCCTTCCTATTTGTGTTCTCGGGCCTTTCCCTACGGCCTACAGGGGACCCTAGCTGTCACCTTCGCCATGAGGCTGCCTCCCGCAAGGGTGACACCACACGCCTGGGCCCTTTCCCTGTCTCCTGCCTTATCCCTTCCTACTGCTGGGTGATATCCAGGATAAGGAAAATACCACACAACACGTTACAGTTTCCCAACGGTATTCTAGGTAGATGGCTCCTGAAAGATTTATCTTTATTTCACGTTTTCTGCATAAGCCACCTTGTTCATAGTTTAAATGACATACAACATGTTGAATGTGACTGGCTTTCCAAGTGTGATCTCAGGTTATATTGTTTGTTACATGTTAACATTGGTCTGATTACACAATATGGCTGAAACATTGGTACACTTACTGCTACCTTATTGTATCTATTGACATTTTTTTGTCCTATTTTATACACTAAAACTTGCTTAGTCATACCCAAGCTTTGTAAACCAAGATGTTATCAGTCTGAGACCCCCCACCATCTGAAGGAGCCAGTTTCATTGATCAAAGGTTCAGAATCAGCAACTCAATTTCCTAGACAATGATGATGGTATCACAGGATTAACAAGACAACAGATTCCTGGCCATACAATGTATATGGACAGAGCTCAAACAAACCTATACAAATGGAACTGTAGTTAATGCAGTTAGCATTGTTCTGTCACATTTCACAGTTACATCAAAGCTTCCTACACCAAACAGGTTTGAAGGCCACATGAATGTTCATAGCTATTCGTATGTAAGATACAAAATGGAGGATGAAAGACAAAATGGAGGGCTACAAATAGCCAATTATATTTGTACCACAATCCACCCTTTGGCTATTTGTAGCCATCATACAACTATTTCATCAAGATACATAAAATTAGCATACAATTTAGGGTTGGAATATGTACTTTGACATATCATGGTTTGATCTTCAAGTTCTATTAATCAACTTCTGAAATATATTACATAAACAACCAAATATCTGTTCCCTATATTTTCATTTGCTATCAACATAAAACCAATCTTGTCAAATCTGGGCTCGAGAAAATAACGAAAACAAAAAAAATCAAGAACCGTTAGATGTTGAATACAAATGTCTCTTCCTGTAAAATTGTTTCTTCTTCTCTTGATCTTCTTTAGATCCTAAACCTATAGGATCTCCGATGCAGGGAAGCAGGGGGATTATTGTGCCCTCACTGCTTTCCCTGGTTAGCCAAAGAACAGACCCTAAGTAGGAATCTGTCCCCGCCCATTATATTGGTATCAAACAATCTTCTCCATTCTCCATATCCAGAAGTATCCACAGCTGACTATAGAGCCCCTTTATTCCAATGTAGCAGCTGCCTCTGTACAGCATTTTGTTGCCCAAGGTCTTCAGGGAGGAGCTGTGATGCTTTTCCCTCCTTTGACGTCATCTGCTGGCGGTTATTATGCAGAGTATGAGGATCACCCCAGTGGCAATTTAGCAGCAGTCGGGCACACTTGTCAGTTCTTCAGGCTCAGTTGAATAGTCATAGCGTGTGGACAGATGCAGCAGGTATTTGGAGAAGATGAAATTTCAAATCACAATTGAAAAAGTCCAAAAGTCCTGGTGGAAATAACTCAGTTCATAAATTTTCTCAGTCCCAAATAAATTTGATGCAGAATAAATTAGTCCATGGCAAATCAAACAAAACAAAATCACAATCTGGGGTCTTGTGTGCTTTTCTTCACCCCTTCATAAAAATAGATGAAACAAAAATCTGTAGGTCAAATTTATCAATAAAACAATCTCTGCTCAGAGGGACCTGATGAGTTTTCTGCTGTAGCAAATGAATATTTTTAATATTCCTAATCTTCCTACATTACGGCACAAATACCTTCTACATACAGTAGACATATAACTCAAGAATTCTTACTATGTAAACAAACAATATAATATCAAACATTGCAAATCAATCAAGTTAAGCAAATTTTATAACGCAACATTCCTAGATTTGTCATAATCCTCTTCATCAGTAGTTATGTATTTACCACATCCCTTATGAGGAAGAAGAGAAATGACAGCCCAATGACCGCAGGGGTCCTACATATTACAAAGGATTATGGGCCACATTTGTCTCCTTCCTTGATTATCTTTATTCAATGTCTGACATGAACCCAAATTAGTTTTTCTTGAAGTTTCACTGAGACCGTAGTGGTTAACAGCACTTGAAAGGATTCTTTGCATTTTGATCTGGAAACACGGAGAATACACATTTATGAGTGACAGATGATATAACTCCTGATGTTAGGCACTCACATGGGAGGTAAGGCCCTCCTTTTTGGCCTGGAATAGGCATAGGCCTATTACAGTAGCATTACCAAACAAAACCTTCATAGGGCCTCAACTTAGTCTTATATTTAGGCGTGGTTCTAACCAAGTAGATGACTAATAAAATGTTTACCTTTATTATTTATTATTACTTCTGGTGTACCTAAATATTCAAAATTACTTTCATAAAACATATTCTTAGGTCATATTTTTGGCGTGTTAAAAATTATTTTTTATTTATTTATTTTTTTTATTTCTCAAGCCACGCCTCCAAATAACATGAAAAGAGGTCTATGCAAACCAACAACTCCAAACACCTACCTGTGGTAGCTGTATGCTATCATTCTGCAGTCACTGATACAGATAGTCTGGCTCGCACCGAGAAGGTACCTTGACCAATTGGCCTGGATTGTAACGGGCGCATATTATGCATCCCTGTACAAACCCTATTGCAGCAGTGTTGAACCCTGGGGTAAGCCAAGCAGAAGACACCATATCACACATTACCTCCTTGGATGAATGGGTTAGCTCAGGGATCAGGTGTGACATCATGGAGTACAGCGTGCAGGGGAGGCACAGGCATTTACCTTTCTGCCAGACCCCAGTAGCATTCCGCTCGCTTTTCCACTCCTCCTTTTTCTTCTTTTGAGGCCTGTTCCTGTAATTCAAGCAACAGAGAAATATCTACACCTATTTCGGGTGCAAGCAGGTTACCAGCCGTTACCTCATTCAAGGGAAGTCAGGCTACTGCGGTGCCTGCTCTCTGGTCCCTTTCAGCCTCAGTGGTTGTCTCTGTGGCATAAGCCTGGACTTGATGATAAGTCACCTGTGCGAAAAGAGCTAAAAACTTGTAGAACAAAGACACTTCTTCTGCATTCTGGATTGGCTTACTCAAGGACCCCATGAAACTTCCACTGTGCCCCATAAGATGTGAAATCGTGTACGATTCCAAATGTGTACCTTAAGTCGGTGCAGACACAAACAGTCTTACCTGCAGCCAGCTTACATATTTCAGTGAGCGCCATCACCTCTATTTCCTGAGTAACTGAGTGTCTCAGGAGGGAAAGAGTGGTTTTTGTACAATTACCTCTTTCTGTCGGTTACCACTGCATAGCCTGTTTTGCTTGTCCATTTTCACAATATTTGGAACCATCTATGGGTAAAACTCAAGATTTACATTAATCATGGCAGTTACAACATTAATGTTAGGACCCCTAGTTTCTCTTTTCATTAATCTTCCGACAATCATGTGCTTGCTATTAAATGTCATGGTCTGCACCTGTTGCCCCTCCTCTCAACCTTCTGAATTCAGTAAAGGACATGAAACGGCATTTGGAACTATACCCCTCTTGATTGCGATATGTGAGGGTGCTAGCAGGGCAGTCTCATACATAGTTAGTCTGGAAGCTGAAAGATGTTTAGTTTGCACTCTATACAGTATTTTATGACCCCTTGAGAAAGCATGATATTAAGGGGCCCCACACCATCTCTGGTACCTGTACGAAAACATACTGCAAACAGGAGAGGAAATATTGTTATTACAATCTGCAACCATAACAACTGCACCAATGATGGTTAATTACTGGTTTACTAAGGGACTGGTATCCCTGATACCATTCGGGATATACTCAAATTCTGTCATTAAAAATTTTCTTATTTTTCAAATGTAACTATTTTCATGTAAAATACTGTTGTTAACTGAAAATGAGATGCATTATAAAATAGAACTTTTGTTACTAATTTGATCAGGTGTTTCAAGTACACAATTACCTCATTTTAGTATCTTAATTCAATAATATTCAAAATAACACGACTCAATATTTTTAAATTCTCCACATACTCAAAGAACCTATATATAGATATATATACTGTGGCAATCTTGGACTATTATCTCACACAACTACCCTTAGGAATAAAATTAGATGCCCCTCCTTTGGTCACCTACATTGTTCAAGTGAGAGACTTAACATGGAGTCTAAGAGTGACCTTCCCTCTATACATTACCACAATATACATATCTATACCAACATCCACTTAAATGGAGACACACTTCTCTCCTAGGCTGGTCTGTGTTGAGGGTGGAGCAAGACCTCTTCCTATTGTTCTTCCCTCCCATCTCCTTACATCACCTAGCTCCACCCCCTGTGGTCTGGCTCAGCGTTTGGTCTTTATTGCCTCATTTCATTTCTAGCCTCCGAACAGTATATACCATATAACACAATCTAACTCTCATACGGGCCCTTCATTTATACACACAAATTCACACTCACTGGGGTTTTCACTCGTACACAGACTGATAAGTATCTCATGTGAAGTAGAAACTGGGATTGTATTTACTGTACATAGAACTTCCCATATTGAACAAAGTATATATATATAAGAAAAACTCTTATGTACCGCGGTTTTTACATATTTTGTTCAGAATAGGCTATCCAATGACAAACACAATACAACTTAGGCCCATTTCCACCCACATACTTATATCCACCACTCCAGATAGCAACCATTATCATCGTTCATTGTTAAACCTTCTCCCTTTCTCTTAACTCATTGACTTGCTTTTTCCTTCACCCATTTTTGTGTGTCCATTTATGTTTACAAACATCATCTCACTGAATTTGCTTGCGAGTCATACTTCGATTTTTCCCACAACTCACGACACAGGTCTGGCTTATCTTATTAATAAGCACTTACAATTTCACCCCTGCCCATCTTGTCGTAATTGGAAAAATCCTTAATTAATTGAGATTCTCTACTCCTGCACCTCATGGCACAGATCTGCACTTTTGGCACCACATTGTGGAACCTCAACAGTTCGTTTGGCCTGCCATAATCGGAGCAGAACCTCTGGCTAGCCCACATCTCTACTCCAAGCCCAAATTCCCTTGAGTTGATGTATGCAGACATGGCAAATGCAAGCATTCCATGTGCACCCCTCCCCCCACATAACAAAGGGAGACCTCTTCAGCCACATGTTGCACAATGGAAACTCTGACCGCATGGACACTCTACTGTTTTTAACCCTTGAGCTAACTTTGCTTATATCAACTTTCCTTTTTGCTTTCTTTTAACAAGTTATACTGCACTTTCTTTGTTCCTTATTAACCTGCACAGTCTGCTCACACCATTCACTACTCAGGACATTACTTCACAGACAACATTAAAACCACACAGTATATCTACTTGATTGTTCTTTTGATACAGACTTATCATATTTCAACTCACCCGGCCTGGGGCGGATCATAGCAGAGAGGGAGAGATGGGACAGGTACAAGAATAACTTATTACCTTGTTTGAGCTCATTATCTGTCCATCTCTGCTTCGAAGTCCCCTTGTGTCCGGATAACGATGAAATATCTTCATATCTCTGTATCTTCATTATCCCAGCGGTGCCTCCAAATTTGTTAGCGCAAAATTCGCTATTATAGATATACCATGTGTTCCAAATTAAATAATATGTGTACAGGCCTGGAGAGCCTTCAAAGACCACACGGACTACATCATGTGTTCCCCAAAGAGTCTGTCTTTATTCTGCGTGCGTTGAAACTTAAATAAGTTTCAACACAGGAAGTATACAGTTACATTATTTAGCGTGCTGATTGGTTGTCCTCAGAGGGAGGTATTTGTGAGGTAGCTTGTGATGTCATCCATCTGGGAGGAACTTCAGTGAGCACGCTCAGTTCATTCTTGAATTTAGCTTCATGAGAAGAACATCCTGTGTTTCTCCTCTCTGCTGTCCAAGACAAAGCACTCCTAAAAAGGTTTGGCCAGTTAGAACTGGTTTTACCAGTTCTTGAGCTCCTCCAATTCTTGTGGAGGTGGGGGGGAGGTGATGTTCCCTTCCTCTAGAAGTTCAGACCATTATAGACAAAATACAGTATATTCACAGTTGATAACAGAAAATACATACAAAATGGTGAACATATAAGATATCTCCCACACCACAATAGCGGCAAGAGTGCCCCCCCCCCCTCCCAACAACTTTTACTTCTGAAAAGCCCTCATTAGCAATGCATACCTTAGCTAAGCACCACACTACCTCCAACAAAGCACAATCACTGCCTGCATGACACTCCGCTGCCACTTCACCTGGGTTACATGCTGCCCAACCCCCCCGCACGACCCAGTGTCCACAGCGCACACCAAATTGTCCCTGCGCAGCCTTCAGCTGCCCTCATGCCACGCCACACTCATGTCTATTTATAAGTGCGTCTGCCATGAGGAGGAACCGCAGGCACACACTGCAGAGGGTTGGCACGGCTAGGCAGCGACCCTCTTTAAAAGGGGCGGGGCGATAGCCCACAATGCTGTACAGAAGCAATGAGAAATATAATCCTGTGCCACCGCCATCAGGAGCTGTACACGTGGGCATAGCAATGGGGAACCTATGTGCCACACACTATTCATTCTGTCAAGGTGTCTGCATACCCCAGTCAGACCGGGCTTTTTAATTCATAGACACAGGCAGGTACAACTCCCTATTGTGAAGTCCCTGTGGACCGACAGCATGGGTGGCTTCCTGGAACCCACCGGCGGTACATAAAAATATCCCATTGCAGTGCCCATCACAGCTGAGGTAGTAATGTCATGTTTAATGCAGGTGGGCTTCGGCCCACACTGCATGCCCCAGTCAGACTGGGGTTCTTTAGAAGTGGAAACAGATGCATTTATAATTCCCTGTGGACCCACAGCATGGGTGGGTGCCAGGAAGCCACCGGCGGTACATAAAAATATCCCATTGCATTGCCCAACACAGCTGAGGTAGTAATGTTGTGCTTAATACAGGTGGGCTTCGGCCCACACTGCATGCCCCAGTCAGACTGGGGTTCTTTACAAGTGGACAGATGTAGTAACAACTCCCTGTGGACCCACAGCATGGGTGGGTGCCAGGAAGCCACCGGCGGTACATAAATATATCCCATTGCATTGCTCAACACAGCTGAGGTAGTAATGTCGTGCTTAATACAGGTGGGCTTCGGCCCACACTGCATGCCCCAGTCAGACTGGGGTTCTTTACAAGTGGACAGATGTAGGTTAAACTCCGTGTGCACCTACAGCATGGGTGGCTCCCTGGAACCCACCGGCGGTACATAAAAATATCCCATTGCATTGCCCAACACAGCTGAGGTAGTAATGTCGTGCTTAATGCAGGTGGGCTTCGGCCCACACTGCATGCCCCAGTCAGACTGGGGTTCTTTACAAGTGGACACATGTAGGTTAAACTCCGTGTGCACCTACAGCATGGGTGGCTCCCTGGAACCCACCGGCGATACACAAAAATATCCCATTGCATTGCCCAACACAGCTGAGGTAGTAATGTCGTGCTTAATGCAGGTGGGCTTCGGCCCACACTGCATGCCCCAGTCAGACTGGGGTTCTTTACAAGTGGACACATGTAGGTTAAACTCCGTGTGCACCTACAGCATGGGTGGCTCCCTGGAACCCACCGGCGATACACAAAAATATCCCATTGCATTGCCCAACACAGCGGATGTAACGTCAGCTGTAATGCAGGTGGGCTAAAAATTCATTTGATTGCACTGTAGGCGAAGGCCCACAAAAATTGCTGAATCAACAGTACTAATGTACATCCAAAAAATTGGCCATGGCCAACCAAGAGGGCAGGTGAAACCCATTAATCGCTTTGGTTAATGTGGCTTAAGTGGTAACTAAGCCTGGAGGCAGCCCAGTTTAACTAAAAATTGGTTCAAGTTAAAGTTTCAACGCTTTTAAGAGCATTGAAACATATAAAAATTGTTTAGAAAAATTATATGAGTGAGCCTTGTGGCCCTAAGAAAAATTGCCCGTTCAGCGTGATTACGTGAGGTTTCAGGAGGAGGAGCAGGAGGAGGAGGAGGAATATTAGACACAGATTGATGAAGCAGAAATGTCCCTGTTTTGGATGGTGAGAGAGAACGTAGCTTCCATCCGCGGGTGCAGCCTACGTATTGCTTACGTATCGCTGCTGTCCGCTGGTGGAGAAGAGAAGTCTTGGGAAATCCAGGCTTTGTTCATCTTGATGAGTGTTAGCCTGTCGGCACTGTCGGTTGACAGGCGGGTACGCTTATCTGTGAGGATTCCCCCAGCCGCACTAAACACCCTTTCCGACAAGACGCTAGCCGCAGGACAAGCAAGCACCTCCAGGGCATACAGCGCTAGTTCAGGCCACGTGTCCAGCTTCGACACCCAGTAGTTGTAGGGGGCAGAGGCGTCACGGAAGACGGTCGTGCGATAGGCTACGTACTCCCTCACCATCCTTTTACAGTGCTCCCGCCGACTCAGCCTTGACTGGGGAGCGGTGACACAGTCTTGCTGGGGAGCCATAAAGCTGTCCAGGCCCTTAAAGACTGTTGCACTGCCTGGGCTGTACATGCTGCTCGATCTACGCACCTCCCCTGCTACCTGGCCCTCGGAACTGCGCCTTCTGCCACTACCGCTGTCGGATGGGAATTTTACCATCAGCTTGTCCGCCAGGGTCCTGTGGTATAGCAACACTCTCGAACCCCATTCCTCTTCGGGAATGAGAGTGGGAAGGTTCTCCTTATAGCGTGGGTCGAGCAGTGTGTACACCCAGTAATCCGTAGTGGCCAGAATGCGTGTAACGCGAGGGTCACGAGAAAGGCATCCTAACATGAAGTCAGCCATGTGTGCCAGGGTACCTGTACGCAACACATGGCTGTCCGCACTAGGAAGATCACTTTCAGGATCCTCCTCCTCCTCCTCCTCCTCCTCCTCCTCCTCAGGCCATACACGCTGAAATGATGACAGGCAAGCAGCATTGGTACCGTCAGCAGTGGGCCAAGCTGTCTCTTCCCCCTCCTCCTCATCCTCCTCATGCTCCTCCTCCTGAACGCGCTGAGATATAGACAGGAGGGTGCTCTGACTATCCAGCGACATACTGTTTTCCCCCGGCTCTGTTTCCGAGCGCAAAGCGGCTGCCTTTATGGTTTGCAGGGAACTTCTCAAGATGCATAGCAGAGGAATGGTGACGCTAATGATTGCAGCATCGCCGCTCACCACCTGGGTAGACTGCTCAAAGTTTCGAAGGACCTGGCAGATGTCTGCCAACCAGGCCCACTCTTCTGAAAATAATTGAGGAGGCTGACTCCCACTGCGCCGCCCATGTTGGAGTTGGTATTCCACTATAGCTCTACGCTGCTCATAGAGCCTAGCCAACATGTGGAGCGTGGAGTTCCACCGTGTGGGCACGTCGCACAGCAGTCGGTGCACTGGCAGATTAAACCGATGTTGCAGGGTGCGCAGGGTGGCAGCGTCCGTGTGGGACTTGCGGAAATGTGCGCAGAGCCGGCGCACCTTTACGAGCAGGTCTGACAAGCGTGGGTAGCTTTTCAGAAAGCGCTGAACCACCAAATTGAAGACGTGGGCCAGGCATGGCAAGTGCGTGAGGCTGCCGAGCTGCAGAGCCGCCACCAGGTTACGGCCGTTGTCACACACGACCATGCCCGGTTGGATGCTCAGCGGCGCAAGCCAACGGTCGGTCTGCTCTGTCAGACCCTGCAGCAGTTCGTGGGCCGTGTGCCTCCTATCTCCTAAGCTGAGTAGTTTCAGCACGGCCTGCTGACGCTTGCCCACCGCGGTGCTGCCACGCCGCGCGACACCGACTGCTGGCGACGTCCTGCTGCTGCTGACACATCTAGATTGCGAGACAGAGGTTGAGGAGGAGGAGGAGGAGGAGGGTGCTTTAGTGGAGGAAGCATACACCGCCGAACATACCACCACCGAGCTGGGGCCCGCAATTCTGGGGGTGGGTAGGACGTGAGCGGTCCCAGGCTCTGACTCTTTCCCAGCCTCCACTAAATTCACCCAATGTGCCGTCAGGGAGATGTAGTGGCCCTGCCCGCCTGTGCTTGTCCACGTGTCCGTAGTTAAGTGGACCTTGCCACTAACCGCATTGGTGAGGGCGCGTACAATGTTGCGGGAGACGTGGTCGTGCAGGGCTGGGACGGCACATCGGGAAAAGTAGTGGCGACTGGGAACTGAGTAGCGCGGGGCCGCCGCCATCATAGCTTTGAAAGCCTCCGTTTCCACAACCCTATATGGCAGCATCTCAAGGCTGATAAATTTGGCTATGTGGACGGTTAACGATTGAGCGTGCGGGTGCGTGGCGGCGTACTTGCGCTTGCGCTCCAACACTTGCGCTAGCGACGGCTGGACTGTGCGGTGCGAGACATTGCTGGATGGGGCCGAGGACAGCGGAGGTGAGGGTGTGGGTGCAGGCCATAAGACGGTCGTGCCTGTGTCCTGAGAGGGGGGTTGGATCTCAGTGGCAGGTTGGGGCACAGGGGGAGAGGCAGCGGTGCAAACCGGAGGCGGTGAACGGCCTTAGTCCCACCTTGTGGGGTGCTTGGCCATCATATGTCTGCGCATGCTGGTGGTGGTCAGGCTGTTGGTGGTGGCTCTCCGGCTGATCTTGGTGCGACAAAGGTTGCACACCACTGTTCGTCGGTCGTCAGGCGTCTCGGTGAAAAACTGCCAGACCTTAGAGCACCTCGGCCTCTGCAGGGTGGCATGGCGCGAGGGTGCGCTTTGGTAAACACTTGGTGGATTATTCGGTCTGGCCCTGCCTCTACCCCTGGCCACCGCACTGCCTCTTGCAACCTGCCCTGCTGCTGCCCGTGCCTCCCCCTCTGAAGACCTGTCCTGTGTAGGCGTTGCACACCAGGTGGGGTCAGTCACCTCATCATCCTGCTGCTCTTCCTCCGAATCCTCTGTGTGCTCCTCCCTCGGACTTACTGCCCTTACTACTACCTCACTGCAAGACAACTGTGTCTCATCGTCATCGTCCTCCTCACCCACTGAAAGGTCTTGAGACAGTTGGCGGAAGTCCCCAGCCTCATCCCCTGGACCCCGGGAACTTTCCAATGGTTGGGCATCAGTGACGATAAACTCCTCTGGTGGGAGAGGAACCACTGCTGCCCAATCTGAGCAGGGGCCTGAGAACAGTTCCTGGGAGTCTTCCCGATCCTGAGCATGTGTCATTGTAGTGGAGTGAGGAGGCTGGGAGGAAGGAGGAGCAGCAGACAGAGGATTCGGATTTGCAGCAGTGGACGGCGCAGAACTGTGGCTGGAGGATAGGTTGCTCGAAGCACTTTCTGCCATCCAGGACAGGACCTGCTCACACTGCTCATTTTCTAATAAAGGTCTCCCGCGTGGACCCATTAATTGGGCGATGAATGTGGGGACGCCAGAAACGTGCCTCTCTCCTAATCGCGCAGCAGTCGGCTGCGACACACCTGGATCAGGAGCTCGGCCTGTGCCCACACCCTCACTTGGCCCTCCGCGTCCTCGGCCGCGTCCACGTCCTCTAGGCCTACCCCTACCCCTCAGCATGCTGTATTACCAGTGATTTGATTTCCCAGGCAGGAAAGAAATTGGCGCAAGGCTGCACTCAACCGTAGCTGGTTGCGTCTGATTTTTTTACGTTCTCCACGCAGCACACACGTACCCAGAGCCCTTAGAACTGACAGAGGCAGGGCAAATATACTTTTTTCCCTTTTGTTTAAAAGGATAGGCCCACTGCGTCTATTCACTGACTAATATAACTGTGTTGTGGCCCTGCCTACACAATTCTGTGCGTGTAGTATCAATGCAGGGTGCAATGCTCTGCACCGCCGATTTTGAGAAAAAAAAAAAAAAAAACACAGCTAACAGCAGCCTGCACAGTACTCCACACAGTTAAATGTGGCCCTAGAAAGGACCGTTGAGGTTCTTGAAGGCTACACTCACTCCTAACACTCTCCCTGCCTAAGCACCACTTCTGTCCCTAATGCCGGGTGCAATGCTCTGCACTGCCGATTTTGAGAAAAAAAAAAATTTCTCCACTGCTAACAGCAGCCTGCACACACGTAGATGTGGCCCTAAGAAGGACCGTTGGGGTTCTTGAAGCCTACACTCACTACAAACACTCTCCCTACAGCAACTCCAATAGAACAGCACTTTCCCTCACTAACTCACACGGCATCTAAGGCGAGCTGCGGGAGGGGCCGACTTTTATACTCGGGTGACATCTGATCGCCCCAGCCACTCACAGCAGGGGGGTGGTATAGGGCTTGAACGCCACAGGGGGAAGTTGTAATGCCTTCCCTGTCTTTCAATTGGCCAGAAAAGCGCGCTAACGTCTCAGAGAGGAAAGTGAAAGTAACCCGAACACCGCGTGGTGCTCGTTACGAGTAACGAGCATCCCGAACACGCTAATATTCGCCCGAGCATCAAGCTCGGACGAGTACGTTCGCTCATCTCTAATGTTTATCAAATGGAAAGAGGGGGGGATATCTAAAGAAGAATATAATGTGGTCTGCAGAAACTGTAGGGCAAGTGTCAGAGAAGTTAAAGCTAATAATGAATTGAGGCCTCCAACAGAGGCCAAAAACAATATAAAAGGATTTTGGTGGTATATCAAAAGCAAAAGAAAAGTCAAAGATGTTATTGGATGCTTACAAGATGCAAATGGTGACTTGGTTAAGAATGATGTTGAGGAGGACAAGCTTTTAAATTTCTATTTTATATCTATTTTCTCTCAGAAAGGAGATGGATTATCTACAAGCAGAAAGATGGTGAGAGGACACTTAGCTAACTTAAATTAATTCAAGTCTCAAGGTGCAGATGAATTACATCCTAGGATGCTAAAGGAAGCAGCAGAGGTATTTGCTGAACCACTTTCCATAATCTTTGAAAATTTCTTGAGAACAGGAGAAGTCCCAGGAGATTGGAAAAGGGCAAATGTTGTCCCTATCTTCAAAAAAGGGAAGAAGGTGGATCCAGGAAACTACAGGCCTGTAAGCCTGACTTTTATATGGGGAAAGATCTTTGAACAAATTAATAAACAGCATGTTTAGAAGTACTTGGATAAAAATGAAGTAATTAACCAGAGCCAACATGGGTTTGTAACAAACAAGTCATGCCAATCTAATTTCCTTCTGTGACAGAATCACCGACTGTGTTTATCAGGATATAGTAGATCTTGACTTTAGTAAAGCAATTGACAAAGCATCTCATACCATACTTATTGAAAAAAATGACCAAATATGGGATGGACAAGGGAACTGTTAGATAGACACACAACTGGCATGAGTGATCGTACTCAAAGAGTGGTCATACATGCCTGCACAAGTGGAAGAATGTATCAAGTGGGGTATCACAAGGCTCTGTCTTAGGCCCAGTGCATGCATTATGCAATTCCACCCCATGCAAAAGACGGATGATTAAAGTAAAAAGACTTTAAGAGTCGAAATGTCATTTTCTACTGCTTGGGAAGAATAAAGATCTTTTGAACTGCACCCTGGATGCTGCCACTCTTGTATCTATATATATTGGACATTTTAAGGGACCTATTGGATCAGGCTGAATACGGCGCAAAGGTTGTGCTGTCTGCACGCTTCTACTTCTCAGCTGCCAGAGAAGGGAGATGGGAGGGAGTTTAGCAGCCTGACTGCTAAACTCCCTCCTCCTCCTCTCCTCCTCTCCACCCCTTGCCAGCTGTTTGAAATGGGAGGGGGCAGGATGGGGTGGAGCTAGTTGGTAAGCTCCCACCCTGTCCCGCCCCCTTCCATTGCTGGCTGCTGACAAGAAGCGGAGAGGGGGTGGGAGCTTATCACACTAGCTCCCACCCCATTCCACGTGCTTCCCTTGCCTGGAGCTGGTGAGAGGGAGGGAAGTGGGAGACAGCTTAGCAGAGCTAAACTGTGTTCCTCTGCCTGATGGCATTGCGGACTTGGCATATATATGCCGGGTCGTTTGGTACGAGTACACAAGCGTTAGATGTGTGCATTGGTTCATGCGATTTTACGTCGCCGGTGGGTGAAGATAAAAACGCTGACACCTATGTGAAAGAGCCCTAAGGGAGATCATGTATCAGAAAAGGAGTTGAGGGATGTGTCTATGAGGGTGAACACCCACTTGCATTTTTTTTAACGCTGTGATATCGCTGCATTTTTTTAACGCCATTGTCAATGGGACTTTCTAATGTTAAAAATGCATCACACAAAAATTGCAAAGCACAAACTTGCAATGCGTTTTTAACATTAGAAAGTCCCATTGACAATTGCGTTAAAAAAACACAGCGATACTGCAGCGTTAAAAAACCACAAGTGGGTATTTACCCTGATTGAGTTAAAATCTCCACCAAATATCGCTGTGTCTTTTTTGTAAAGGTAATACGTGCAAAGTTTTCTGTTGATTTGTTTCAGATTTTGCCCTGTATTCACTGCAGAATCTACAGCGGAAAATGGACATAGTCTCATCCAAGCTCATGATGACAGATGACAACAAGATGACTGCCAAAAGGAATCTCTACATAAGAGAAAATGCTGCAACACTTCAGGATTGAAAATTATCTATCTATCTATCTATCTATCTATCTCATATCTATCTATCTATCTATCTATCTATCTATCTATCTACCTATTTAGAGTAAAATATAGTTTAAATGAAAAACAGGAAGCTATAAAGTTATTTAGCAGAAAAGTAATTTTTGAGAAAAAAAAAACAACTCAGCACTGACTGTACTGTAAGAAAATGGTTAATTTAGCACATTGTGAAAGTATTTTCAATGCACATTTATCTTAACTTGCTAACACTCTCACCTAAAAAGAATATAGCTTTTTACTCTGGGCGGTAATTTAGACCAATGTGATTTTCTGTAATTATCTTTCCAGCTGGATATAATGTTCTATTCTTTCTGGAGCACTAAGAATAGAAGCAGGATCTTGGTACTCTTCACCCCACTAATCATGCTATAATAGATGATTCACAATGAGTTGTGCACCCATTCATTTCTAGAGAGATCTATACTAAGACTTAACCCTAGGTTTATAATGTTCCCGTCAATGTTCTGACGCTGAGTTAAGCTGGATTGTAGGTTAATTTTATAGTAATTCTACATATATTTTTTTTCTTGAAAGGCTGTAATATGATTAATTGGTTGTTGAGCAGCCTACAGAGCAGCAAGATTTGACTTGCAAGGATTATGCAGAAGTATACTGAAGTATTGCTTTTCCTTGCAATTTTCCACACACCAGTAACATTTATCCTGCTTCATTAGGAAGTAATCAGTCAAATTGCTATACTTGTTAAGCTTTAGTTTGCCCGAGAATTGATTTTATGTTTCATTGACTTCAAGGCTTACACTAGCTATTTTCCTCACACAATAGTGAAAAGAAAGGCCTATGCTGTTTTAGCCCTTTCTTTAGAACAAACCACTGATGATTGCTCCAAACCTTTACTTCTGCCTCTTAAAATAAACCTTAATCAGTTGCATGGGAATAGTTCTAAATTTGCAGCACAACAGACTGTAAAACTCACTGGATGAATATGAAAATAACTGCACGATTTTGATAAGCTATTTTTTAAATGGTCTATACTGGTGCATAGGAATAAAAAAAGTTAGGCAATATTTCTATAAGAAGTTTTTCAGAGTTGCTTTTTGCTATTACAATTAAACCAATAGATTTTCTGATTAGAATTTTTTACTCCACTAAAAAAAAAAATAGAACATAAATAGAGGATTCGCTTAAAAAGCCAGAAATGTGAGTTCTTCGGCTGTACTGTCACACTTGTGAGCATCTTAAACTATTCTGATTCTCAACATCAAAGAAACAGGTTAGTGCTATGTAATTTTTTTGTTGAGGTGGCAAAAAGCTAGATACTGCTTGACACATCAGAAAAGCATCCAGAGGAATTATTGCGCAAAATACAGCTCACGGTTATTGGAACAGCCAGTAAGCTTTTCATCTATAAAAAGCTGGAAAAATTATGCTATTGGTTGTCCGAGCAAACCCTCAGAATAGGTGATAAAAGAAGAGCAACAAAGGCAGCCAGCAACAAAGACAAAGTTCAACAACTAAATGCACATTTTCAGCAAGCAGCAAGGAAATGGACTGGAATGAGTGTTACAAACAACTCAAAGCAGAAGCCATGAAAGGCCATATTTGGAGCCTATTCTCACAGATCAAGATGGCCTGAAAACCTTTCATGGCATGATCAAAGGCAAAAATGGGAAGAAACTGAATGACCAACAGAGTATCAAGTATAGGTGGAGGGAATACACAGAGGAACTATATGTCTGCAACCATGTACCTGGACCATTGCATGAGGTGGAACTTGTGGACTTGGAGCCCCACATTCTGGAGTCAGAAGTGGCTATGGCAATGAAATAACTAGCCAAAAATAAAGCACCAGGTATAGATAATATACCTGCAAAGCTATTGCTGCTTGTACCAGTGAAAACTATCATGGTGCAGTATGGGTATCCACACAATGGCCACAGGACTGGAAAAGTTCTGTCCTTATCCTTGTTCCAAAGAAAGGCTACTCCCGGAATTGCAAAGACCACCGAACAATAGCCCTCATTCCACATGCAAGAAGATCCTTCTCAAAATCATACAGGAAAGACTGAGATCAGTAGTCAAAACGGCAACCTCCAATGGGCAAGCAGGATTCCGAAAAGGACATAGCACCTGCAACCATATTATAAATCTGTGATGGAGCATGACTAAATCAAGGCCGTTGACTGTGTCAACTATGACAAGCTATGGCACACCCTACAAGAGCTGAGTGTATCAGTGCATTTAGTCAAGCTGACAAAATCACATTATACCAATCAAGAAGCCATTGTGAGAACACAGTATGGGGCACAGATTGGTTTGGGATTGGCAAAGGCGCCAACAGGGCTGCATCCTCTCAACCTTCTTGTTTAACCTATATGGAGAAGTGATCATGCGGAAAATGGACCTAGATGAATTGGAAATCAGGGTGAAAATAGGTGGCAGAAACCTCAGGAATCTCTGTTATGTAGATGACACAACTCTGCTTGCAGAAACAGAAGCTGTTGATATGTAAGATTAAAACTGAAATTGAAAAAAACAGGCCTCTACCTGAATTTAAAGAAGAAAAAAATTGTGACAACGGCAAAAAATGGCTAAATTCAAACAAAAATGGAGAAGGAGGCCATTGAATGCGTGCGAGACTTCATCTTCTTTGGTTCAAAAATTGACCTGGCTGGAGAATCTATGGCAGATATAAAACATAGGATAGCGTTGGGGCGAAGCACAATGCTAAACATGGACGAAATTTGGAAAAGTAGGGATATCGGTATAGCAACTAAACGCAGGATAGTGTAAACCACTGTTTTCCCCATAGCCATGTATGGATGTGAAAGCTGGACTGCAAAAAACGGATAGGAGTAGGATTGATGCATTTGAGCTGTGGTGCTGGTGAAAGCTGCTGCGTATATTCTGGACAGCAAGAGTAACAAACAGAGAAGTCTTGGATCATATATGACCCGATATATCACTGGAGAGGAAGATGACCAGATTTGGACTCACGGATTTTGGCCATGTAATATTATTAATATATTATTGCTATTGTGCTGTAAGTTTTGTTATGCTTTTAGACTTTTATACCCTGTTTCAGTGTTAGATTCTATTAATAATAGCATTATTTTTCGAATTGCATCAATATCTTTTTCTTCCTTGAATGTACTTCAATAGTAGAAATTAATGTAATTTCTAAAATTTCTAATTGTCAGAAATGAAGCTGTTTTTTTTTTTTTAAATTGCAATCTTTGAAACACAAAGTTGTGATAAAATGCAACCAGTGTTAGCACATAAGCAATATAAAAGTAAGTCATTGCATTGTGTGAGTTATGTCAAATAATTATGAGTAGATTAGATTACATCATATAATGAAAGAGGGATCCTGCATATCAAAATGAAGTTGTCAAAATTGACGTGGTGGTTTGACATCAACTGTGCAGAGGGTAAATAAAGATGACAGACAGGAGAACACAAAGGTGAAGAAAGATGACAGGATCTGAGGTGTTATATCCTGAACAAGGGACCAAAAAGCAGCAAACAGTGGCAAGAGTGAAATGAAAAGGAAATAGACAGACACTACCTTTGCATTACACTGCTTGCTCTGTTCGATAGCTCTGCATTCCAGTAATGTACTTTCTGCTGTCTTTGAGTTAAATGTAGTTTTTTAACATGGATGGTGAGCTAGTAAGTGAGGATCAGAATATAATGTATACATAGCATGATATATATTTCTGTGTGCGTGCTACATGTACTATATTCTATATGCAGCAACCGCAGTATATTTAGGAGTCAATAAAAGAGGTAAACAGTTTTATTTATATATATATATATATATATACATATATATATATATACATATATATATATATATATATATATATACATACACGATGGGAAAAGCAAAGTACACCCTCTTTGAATAAACAGACATGTGGTGTGGTCCTTGGTAGGTTTTGAGATCAAGAAAATACAACCTCAGATGTGCAAAAGCACATGACCGATTATACCATGCCATTATTTATTTAACAAAAACTAAGCCAAAATGCAGAAGCAGTATCTGAAAAAGAGCAAAAATACATCCTATGAATCAATAGCTTGTAGAACCACCCTTAGCAGCAATAACTTAAAAGTAATCATTTTCTGTATGACTTTATCAGACTCTCACATCTTTCTGGAGGAATTTTATCTTACTCTTTTATGAAACATTGCTTCACTTCCTTGAGGATAGTGGGCATTTGTTTATGCACAACTCTCTCAGGGCTCCTGCACACTGGCGAGAGCAATATTGAGATGTGATTGACACCCCGATATCACTCTTGCAATCCTGTCACAGCCACGGAACGAGATAGTAATTCTCTCCCATCGATTTTAATGGGGCCAGCGGCAGCAGCGCCAGCCCCATTGAAATCAATGGGACACGATCGCGATCCTCTGTCACTGCTGTGACAGCAGTAGCAGGGGACTCTGTGCGACAAGGATTTTTTTTTCTTGCAGGGGTGGGACTTGAAATATAAGTCCTACCCCCAAAAATAATTAATAACAGTAAAAAAAAAAGATAGAAAAGAAAAAGAATACATCACCTGGGAATCGCTGTCATCTTCGGCGCATCTTCTTGCAGGTCCTGGCACTCTTCTTATGCTCCTCTTCTGGCCTGGAATAGAAAATCCCCACCTCGTGAAGCACCGCCTCTAATTGGCTGAGCGCTGTGACCAATCAGAGGTAGCACTCAGCTGCTATTCAATGCTGAGCACTGCCTCTGATTGGTCACTGCGCTCAGCCAATCAGAGGCAGCGCTTCAGGAGGCAGGGATTTTCAATCTCTGGCCAGAAGAGCAGCAGAAGAAGAGTGCTGGGACCTGAAAGAAAATGTGCCGGAGATCACAGCGCTTCCCAAGTGATGTATTTTTTTTTTTTTTCCTACAGATATTGAGTATTTTCAGGGGGGCTCATTTTTCAAGCACACCCTGAAAATCCTCATCACAGAGAGGATTGTGAACCTCACCCATTGATTTCAATAAGACTGGCGCTGCTGCAGCTTACCCCATAGGAAACAATGGGCGCAAAAATAATGGATGTGCAGCGATTTTGTTTTAATGCTGCTTCGCAAGCATTAAAACATCGCAAATCTCCATTGAGCCATTGGTTTCATAATTTTTCGATTTCTGAGTGCTGGGAAATCGTGCAATTCCCTCGCAAGTGTGAACCCACCCTCAAGATCCCTCAACAGCATTTCAATAGGGTTGAAGTCTGGACCTATACTCGGCCATTGCAATTTTGTCTTTTTTTGTTCAGCCATTTTGCTGTAGATGGCTTGGGATCATTGTCCTGCTGCAAGACTCAGTTTCAGCCAAGCATTAGCTTTTGAATAGATGGCCTCACATTTGACTCTAGTATACTTTGGTATACAGAGGAGTTCATGGTCCACTCAACGACTGCAAGATGCTCAGGTCCTGTGACTGTAAAACAAACACAAATCATCACTCCATCACCATGCTTGACAATTTGTATGGGGAGTTTGCACTGACATGCTGTGTTTGCTAGTCAACAAATGCAGCGCTGGCTGTTATAGCCAAACATCTTCTTTTTGATCTTGTCTGTCTATAGGACATTATTCCTGAAGTCTTGTCGTTTGCACAGGTGCAACTTTGAAAACTTCTGCTGTGCTGCCATGTTGTTTGTAGAGGAAGAGATTTTTTCCTGTCAATTCTTCTAAACAAGCCATACTTGTTCCATTATTTTTCTAAAATAAATGTAACATTCAACATCCTAACTGAAACGATTAGGCCTTATGCCCACGGATGGAGCGGGATACGCCAGGAGATTTCTACTGCGGGAGTACCACTTTTAAAAATGCAATTGCCCGGAGCAATTGTGTAATTCTGCCGCAGAAATCCCGAGGTCTCCATTAATACTATATTAATGGAGACCTCCCGCGGTGAAAAAAACACAGTGTATTGGAACAAGCTGTGATTTTTTTTTTCCCGTGGTGGAAATCCGCTGCAGAATCACGCATGTGAGCACTGAGCTATTAGGTTCAATAGAACCTAATAGCAGTGTAATTCCACAGTGGATTTACGCAACGGGAACCACTGTGAAAATCCGTTCATGGGCATTAGCCCTTAGAGTAAGAGATGTAGGTTTTGAGTTTCTTTCCATTTTTTATGAACATTGCACAGTCTGACTTTAGAGTAAATTTGCTGAGGCGTATACTACTGGCAATATTGTTAAATATATTGAATGTTTGCCACTAGTGAACAGTCTTTCTCACTGTGGAATGATGGATTCCAAATTGTTTGGATATGGCCTTATAACCATTCCCAGATAGATGGGCAGCAATAATTGCTTCTTGAAGATCATTGCTGATCATTGCTTTCTTCTCTGGAATTGTCCTAACACATGCCTGCATGCTCCAGTGCAGCAAACTGCCAAAACATCAGCTTTTATAGAGTTGGTAACACATGCTGATGATCAAATAATCAAGGGCATTTGATAAGCAGCATGCAGCTGCTACTTATCCTTTTAATTACTATAAAACTAGTAAGAATTGAATTAATTTTTCACATACTGCTTCTGCATTTTGGCCTAATCTTTGTTAAATAAACAATGACACATAGTAATTTGACATATGTTGTTATTCATCTGAGGTTATATTTAACTAATTTTAAGACCGTCCAAGTACTGGATTTTTTTTTTTACATTTTTGTATCATGTCCTAATTAGAGATGAGCGAACGTACTCGTCCGAGCTTGATACTCGTTCGAGTATTAGCGTGTTCGAGATGCTCGTTACTCGAGAGGAGTACCACGCGATGTTCGAGTTACTTTCACTTTCATCTCTGAGACGTTAGCGCGCTTTTCTGGCCAATAGAAAGACAGGGAAGGCATTACAACTTCCCCCTGCGACGTTCAAGCCCTATACCACCCCCCTGCAGTGAGTGGCTGGCGAGATCAGGTGTTACCCGAGTATATAAATCGGCCCCTCACGCGGCTCGCCACAGATGCATTCTGACATAGTTCAGGGAAAGTGCTGTCTTGCTGAAGTTGCTATAGGGAGAGTGTTAGGAGTTATTTTAGGCTTCAAGAACCCCAACGGTCCTTCTTAGGGCCACATCTAACCGTGTGCAATAGTGTGGAGGCTGCTTTTTGCAGTGCTGCACATTTTTTTTTTTTGTATATCGGCCGTGCAGAGCATTGCGTCCTGCAGTAATTTTACATTGTCCAGGGCCAGTAGTGGTGAGGCAGGGACAGAAGACATATTTAGTGTATATGGGCAGTGGGCCTTTCCAAAAACATTTGGGAAAAAAAATCTCTTTGGGCTGCCTGTGACCGTCCTCAGTGTACTGGGTCTCTGCTGGGGGTAGTTGTCCTAATTCATACGCAGCCAGCTAAGTGTTACAGCAAGCTTGCGCAAAATTCTTTTCTGCCTCTGTGTTGCCTCTTACATCACCGCTGTATTCCTGTCCACAAGTGTACTGGGTCTCTGCTGGGCGTAGTTGTCCTAATTCATACGCAGCCAGCTAAGTGTTACAGCAGGCTTGCGCAAAATTCTTTTCTGCCTCTGTGTTGCCTCTTACATCACCGCTGTATTCCTGTCCACAAGTGTACTGGGTCTCTGCTGGGCGTAGTTGTCCTAATTCATACGCAGCCAGCTAAGTGTTACAGCAGGCTTGCGCAAAATTCTTTTCTGCCTCTGTGTTGCCTTTTACATCACCGCTGTATTCCTGCCCACAAGTGTACTGGGTCTCTGCTGGGGATAGTTGTCCTAATTCATACGCAGCCAGCTAAGTGTTACAGCAGACTTGCGCAAAATTCTTTTCTGCCTCTGTGTTGCCTCTTACATCACCGCTGTATTCCTGTCCACAAGTGTACTGGGTCTCTGCTGGGGGTAGTTGTCCTAATTCATAAGCAGCCAGCTAAGTGTTACAGCAGGCTTGCGCAAAATTGTTTTCTGCCTCTGTGTTGCCTCTTACATCACCGCTGTATTCCTGTCCACAAGTGTACTGGGTCTCTGCTGGGGGTAGTTGTCCTAATTAATACGCAGACAGCTAAGTGTTACAGCAGGCTTGCGCAAAATTCTTTTCTGCCTCTGTGTTGCCTCTTACATCACCGCTGTATTCCTGTCCACAAGTGTACTGGGTCTCTGCTGGGGGTAGTTGTCCTAATTCATACTCAGACAGCTAAGTGTTACAGCAGGCTTGCGCAAAATTCTTTTCTGCCTCTGTGTTACCTCTTACATCACCGCTGTATTCCTGTCCACAAGTGTACTGGGTCTCTGCTGGGGGTAGTTGTCCTAATTCATACGCAGCCAGCTAAGTGTTACAGCAGGCTTGCGCAAAATTCTTTTCTGCCTCTGTGTTGCCTCTTACATCACCGCTGTATTCCTGTCCACAAGTGTACTGGGTCTCTGCTGGGGGTAGTTGTCCTAATTCATACGCAGACAGCTAAGTGTTACAGCAGGCTTGCGCAAAATTATTTTCTGCCTCTGTGTTGCCTCTTACATCACCGCTGTATTCCTGTCCACAAGTGTACTGGGTCTCTGCTGGGGGTAGTTGTCCTAATTCATACGCAGCCAGCTAAGTGTTACAGCAGGCTTGCGCAAAATTCTTTTCTGCCTCTGTGTTGCCTCTTACATCACCGCTGTATTCCTGTCCACAAGTGTACTGGGTCTCTGCTGGGGGTAGTTGTCCTAATTCATACGCAGCCAGCTAAGTGTTACAGCAGGCTTGCGCAAGATTCTTTCCTGCCTCTGCTGTGCGTTCCGTAAGCGAAGTCAGCCTCCAACCAAGGGACAATAAGCGGCACATTTAATTACAGCGTTCTGTTTCTGCACTACTGGTAATACAGCTTGCTGAGGGGTAGGGGTAGGCCTAGAGGACGTGGACGCGGGCGAGGACGCGGAGGCCCAAGTCAGGGTGTAGGCACAGGCCGAGCCAGTGCGGTGGCCAGGGGTAGAGGCAGGACCAGACCGAATAATCCACCAACTGTTTCCCAAAGCGCCCCCTCGCGCCACGCCACCCTGCAGAGGCCAAGGTGCTCTAAGGTGTGGCAGTTTTTCACAGAGACGCCTGACGACCGACGAACAGTGGTGTGCAACCTTTGTCGCGCCAAGATCAGCTGGGGAGGCACCACCACCAGCATGCGCAGGCATATGATGGCCAAGCACCCCACAAGGTGGGACGAAGGCCGTTCACCGCCTCCGGTTTGCACCACTGCCTCTCCCCCTGTGCCCCAACCTGCCACTGAGATCCAACCCCCCTCTGAGGACACAGGCACGAGTGCCTACCGGCCTGCACCCACACCCTCACCTCCGCTGTCCTCAGCCCCATCCAGCAATGTCTCTCAGCGCAGCGTCCAGACGTCGCTAGCGCAACTGTTTGAGCGCAAGCGCAAGTACGCCGCCATGCACCCGCATGCTCAAGCGTTAAACATGCACATAGCCAAATTGATCACTACTTTTCCCGATGTGCCGTCCCAGCCCTGCACGACCACGTCTCCTGCAACATTGTACGCGCCCTCACCAATGCGGTTACTGCCAAGGTCCACTTAACAACGGACACGTGGACAAGCACAGGCGGGCAGGGCCACTATATCTCCCTGACGGCACATTGGGTGAATTTAGTGAAGGCTGGGACAGAGTCAGAGCCTGGGACTGCTCACGTCCTACCCACCCCCAGAATTGCGGGCCCCAGCTCAGTGCTGGTATCTGCGGCAGTGTATGCTTCCTCCACTAAACCACCCTCCTCCTCCTCCTCCTCCTCCTACGCAACCTCTGTCTCGCAATCAAGATGTGTCAGCAGCAGCAGCACGACGCCAGCAGTCGGTGTCGCGCGGCTTGGCAACACAGCGGTGGGCAAGCGTCAGCAGGCCGTGCTGAAACTACTCAGCTTAGGAGAGAAGAGGCAAACGGCCCACGAACTGCTGCAGGGTCTGACAGAGCAGACCGACCGCTGGCTTTCGCCGTGAGCCTCCAACCGGGCATGGTCATGTGTGACAACGGCCGTAACCTGGTGGCGGCTCTGCAGCTCGGCAGCCTCACGCACGTGCCATGCCTGGCCCATGTCTTTAATTTGGTGGTTCAGCGCTTTCTGAAAAGCTACCCACACTTGTCATACCTGCTCAAAAAAGTGCGCCGGGTCAGCGCACATTTCCGCAAGTCCAAGACGGACGCTGCCACCCTGCGGACCCTGCCACATTGGTTTAATCTGCCAGTGCGCCGACTGCTGTGCGACGTGCCCACACGGTGGAACTCTATGCTCCACCTGTTGGCCAGGCTCTATGAGCAGCGTAGCGCTATAGTGGAATACCAACTCCAACATGGGCGGCGTAGTGGGAGTCAGCCTCCTAAATTCTTTACAGAAGAGTGGGCCTGGTTGGCAGCCATCTGCCAGGTCCTTGGAAACTTTGAGGAGTCTACCCAGATGGTGAGCGGGGATGCTGCAATCATTAGCGTCACCATTCCTCTTCTATGCCTCTTGAGAAGTTCCCTGCAAAGCATAAAGGCAGACGCTTTGCACTCGGAAACGGAGGCGGGGGAAGACAGTATGTCGCTGGATAGTCAGAGCACCCTCATGTCTATATCTCAGTGCGTTGAGGAGGAGGGGGAGGAGCATGAGGAGGAGGGGGAAGAGACAGCTTGGCCCACTGCTGAGGGTACAGATGCTGCTTGCCTGTCATCCTTTCAGCGTGTATGGCCGGAGGAGGAGGAGGAGGAGGATGATACTGAAAGTGATCTTCCTAGTGAGGACAGCCATGTGTTGCGTACACGTACCCTAGCACACATGGCTGACTTCATGTTAGGATGCCTTTTCTTGAGACCCTCGCGTTACACGCATTCTGGCCACTACGGATTACTGGGTGTACACACTGCTCGACCCACGGTATAAGGAGAACCTTTCCACTCTCATACCCGAAGAGGAAAGGGGTTCGAGAGTGATGCTATACCACAGGACCCTGGCGGACAAACTGATGGTAACATTCCCATCCGACAGCGCTAGTGGCAGAAGGTGCAGTTCCGAGGGCCAGGTAGCAGGGGAGGCGCAGAGATCAGGCAGCATATACAGCGCAGGCAGGGGAACATTCTCCAGGGCCTTTGCCAGCTTTATAGCTCCCCAGCAAGACTGTGTCACCGCTCCCCAGTCAAGGCTGAGTTGGCGGGAGCACTGTAAAAGGATGGTGAGGGAGTACGTAGCCGATCGCACGACCGTCCTCGGTGACGCCTCTGCCCCCTACAACTACTGGGTGTCGAATCTGGACACGTGGCCTGAACTCGCGCTGTATGCCCTGGAGGTGCTTGCTTGTCCTGCGGCTAGCGTCTTGTCAGAGAGGGTGTTTAGTGCGGCTGGGGGAATCATCACGGATAAGCGTACCCGCCTGTCAACCGACAGTGCCGACAGGCTTACACTCATCAAGATGAACAAAGCCTGGATTTCCCCAGACTTCTCTTCTCCACCAGCGGACAGCAGCGATACCTAAGCAATACGTAGGCTGCACCCGCGGATGGAAGCATCGTTCTCTATCACCATCAAAAACGGGGACCTTTTTGCTTCATCAATCTGTATTCTATTCATCCTCCTCCTCCTGCTCCTCCTCCTGAAACCTCACGTAATCATGCCGAACGGGCAATTTTTCTTAGGCCCACAAGGCTCAGTCATATAATTTTTCTAAACAATTTTTATATGTTTCAATGCTCATTAAAGCGTTGAAACTTTCACCTGAACCAATTTTTATTTTAACTGGGCTGCCTCCAGGCCTAGTTACCAATTAAGCCATATTAACCAAAGTGATTAATGGGTTTCACCTACCCTCTTGGTTGGGCATGGGCAATTTTTCTGAGGTACATTAGTACTGTTGGTACACCAATTTTGTGGGGCCCTCGCCTACAGTGTAATCCAATTAATTTTTTGCCCACCTGCATTAAAGCTGACGTTACCTCAGCTGTGATGGGCAATGCAATGGGATATATTTATGTACCGCCGGTGACTTCCTGGCACCCACCCATGCTGTGGGTCCACAGGGAGTTGTAACTGCATGTGTCCACTTCTAAAGAACCCCAGTCTGACTGGGGCATGCAGTGTGGGCCGAAGCCCACCTGCATTAAACATGACATTACCTCAGCTGTGATGGGCACTGCAATGGGATATATTTATGTACCGCCGGTGGCTTCCTGGCACCCACCCATGCTGTCGGTCCACACGGAGTTGTAACTCCATGTGTACACTTCTAAAGAACCCCAGTCTGACTGGGGCATGCAGTGTGGGCCGAAGCCCACCTGCATTTAATCGGACATTACCTGAGCTGTGATGGGCACTGCAATGGGATATATTTATGTACAGCCGGTGGGTTCCAGGTAGCTACCCATGCTGTGGGTGCACACGGAATTCCCATTGCAGAGTTTTTTTCCTGCCTGTGACTATTTATAAAAAACCGCGGTCTGACTGGGGCATGCACACACCTTGACAGAATGAATAGTGTGTGGCACATAGGTTCCCCATTGCTATGCCCACGTGTGCAGCTCCTGATGGCGGTGGCACAGGATTATATTTCTCATTGCTTCTGTACAGCATTGTGGGCTATCGCCCCACCCCTTTTAAAGAGGGTCGCTGCCTAGTCGTGCCAACCCTCTGCAGTGTGTGCCTGCGGTTCCTCCTCATGGCAGACGCACTTATAAATAGACATGAGGGTGGTGAGGCATGAGTGCAGCTGAAGGCTGCGCAGGGACACTTTGGTGTGCGCTGTGGACACTGCGTCGTGCGGGGGGGGGGGGGGTTGGGCAGCATGTAACCCAGGAGAAGTGGCAGTGGAGTGTCATGCACGCAGTGATTGTGCTGTGTCGAGGTAGTGTGGTGCTTAGCTAAGGTATGCATTGCTAATGAGGGCTTTTCAGAAGTAAAAGTTGTTGGGGGGGGGGGCCACTCTTGCCGCTATTGTGGCTTAATAGTGGGACCTGGGAACTTGAGATGCAGCCCAACATGTAGCCCTCGCCTGCCCTATCCGTTGCTGTGTCGTTCCCATCACTTTCTTGAATTGCCCAGATTTTCACAAATGAAAACCTTAGCGAGCATCGGCGATATACAAAAATGCTCGGGTCGCCCATTGACTTCAATGGGGTTCGTTACTCGAAACGAACCCTCGAGCATCGCGATAATTTCGTCCCGAGTAACGAGCACCCGAGCATTTTGGTGCTCGCTCATCTCTAACATAGTAACATAGTATGTAAGGCCGAATGAAGACATTGTCCATCTAGTCCAGCCTGTCTATCCTACTGTGTTGATCCAGAGGAAGGCAAAAAACCCCAAGGCCAGAAGTCAATTAGCCCTTTTGGGGGAAAAATTCCTTCCCGACTCCCTAATGGCAATCAGACTGTTCCCTGGATCAACCCCTAATAGTTCCTACCTGCCTGTATACCAGGATTGACACTTAACCTAATATTTATATCCTGTAATATCCTTCTCCAGAAAGACATCAAGTCCCCTTTTAAACTCCTCTATGGATTTTGCCATCACCACTTCCTCCGGTAGAGAGTTCCACAGTCTAACTGCTCTTACAGTAAAGAACCCCTTTCTGTGTTGGTGATGAAACCTACTTTCCTCTAATCGTAGCGGATGTCCTCTTGTTACCGTCGTGGTCCTGGGTGTAAACAGATCGCGGGAGAGATCCATGTGTTGTCCCCTCATGTACTTATACATGGTTATTTGGTCGCCTCTTAACCTTCTTTTTTCTAGAGTAAATAGTCCCAATTTGAATAGCCTCTCTGGGTATTCCAGTCCCGTCATTCCATGTATTAGTTTAGTCGCTCTTCTTTGAACCCCCTCAAGCACTGTGACATCTTTCCTGAGCACCGGTGTCCAGAATTGTACGCAGTATTCCATGTGAGGTCTGACAAGTGCCTTATATAGTGGGAGGAGAATGTTCTCGTCCCTCGCCCCTATACCTCTTTTGATGCACCCCAAGACTTTATTTGCCTTTGCAGCGGCTGACTGGCATTGGTTACTCCAGTTTAGTCTATTATCCACTAATACCCCCAGATCCTTTTCCATATCACTTTTCCCTAGTGGTACCCCATTAAGTGAGTATTTGTGACATCCGTTCCTCCTGCCCATGTGCATAGTCTTACATTTTTCAACATTGAACTTCATTTGCCATTTTTCTGCCCAAGCCCCCAGCTTATCCAGGTCCGTTTGTAGCCGCACATTGTCTTCCGTTGCATTAATTATATTGTATAATTTTGTGTCATCTGCAAATATTGATATTTTGCTGTGCAGCCCCTCTATCAGGTCATTAATAAATATGTTGAACAGAGTGGGGCCTAATACTGAACCCTGTGGCACCCCGCTAGCGACTGTGGTCCAATCAGAGTATGAACCATTTATTACCACCCTCTGCTTTCTATCGTTGAGCCAATTTTTTACGCACTTACACACGTTTTCGCCCAGTCCGAGCTGCCTCATTTTGTATATTAGCCTATTATGTGGCACGGTGTCAAAGGCTTTAGAGAAGTCCAGATATACAAGATCAATAGATTCTCCCTGGTCCAGCTTAGAGCTTACTTCATCGTAGAAACTGATCAGATTTGTCTGACATGAGCGACCCTTCATGAATCCATGCTGGTGAGGAGTTATTCCCTTAATCTCCTTGAGGTACTCATCGATGGCGTCTCTCAGAATCCCCTCGAAAATTTTTCCCGTTACTGAAGTGAGACTTACTGGCCTGTAGTTACCAGGCTCACTTTTGCTCCCTTTTTTGTAAATTGGAACCACGTTGGCAATGCGCTAGTCCAATGGTACTACTCCGGTCTTGATAGTGTCTAGAAATATTAGGTATAGCGGCCTAGCGATCTCGTCACTTAGTTCCTTTAGTATCCTTGGGTGTAATCCATCTGGGCCCGGTGATTTATCAATTTTAGTTTTCTTTAGACGCTTCCGCACCTCCTCCTGCGTTAGGTATGAGATATTTTGTGAGGGGTTCGTTTTATTCCCCTGCATCTCGTGTGGCATTTCCTTTTCTTTGGTGAACACACTTGAGAAGAAACTGTTTAGTAGATTTGCTTTCCCTTCGTCATCATCAATGATTTCTCCTGCATTGTTTTTTAAAGGGCCAGCGCTCTCCCTGCAAATCCTTTTGCTGTTTATGTAGTTGAAAAATAGCTTCGGGTTGTTTCTGCTCTCTTTTGCGATCCGTCTTTCTGCTTCCTCCTTGGCAGTTTTAATCGTATCTTTGCATATTTTGTTTTTTTCCCTGTATGATTTTAGCGCTTCTTCGCTGCCTTTTTGCTTTAGTAGTTTGAACGCTTTCTTCTTTTCGTTTATTGCCCCTCGTACTGTCTTGTCGAGCCACAATGGTTTCCTTTTAGCTGAGTTTCTTTTATTTTTAAAGGGAATGAACTGTTCACATGAAGTGATTAGGATCCTTTTGAACTTTTCCCATTTTTCCTCCGTACTGATATTTTTGAGGATGTTGTCCCAATTAATATTACCGATAGTAGTTCTAAGCTCATCAAATTTTGCTTTACTAAAGTTTAGTTTCTTTGTCACTCCCTGATAAGGCTTCCTATTGATTGACAGCTGGAAGTTGATTATATTGTGGTCGCTGTTCCCCAAGTGCCCCTCAACCTGCACCCCCTTTATACGTTCCGGTTTGTTAGTTAGCACTAGGTCCAGAATGGCTCTCCCTCTTGTTGGTTCCTGCACAAGTTGGTTCAGGTAATTGTCTTTAATTACTCTCAAGAACTTATCACCCCTGTGAGATTTGCAGGTTTCGTTCTCCCATGTTATATCTGGGTAATTAAAGTCCCCCATGATAATTACTTCGTTTCGTTTTGCAACCTCTTCTATCTGCCTTAGTAGTAAGTCTTCAGTTTCTTCTGTTGCTTTTGGTGGTCGATAGAAGACCCCTATCAGGATTTTGTTATTTTTTCCTCCCTGTATTTCTACCCACAGAGATTCCACCTGTTCGTCTCCTACCCCTATATCCTCCCGTAGCCTCGGCTTCAAGTTCGATTTGACGTACAGACATACCCCTCCCCCTTTCTGGTTCCTTCGGTCTCTTCTGAAGAGATTGTACCCCTGCAAATTCACCGCCCAATCGCACTTATCATCAAGCCATGTTTCAGTAATTCCGACTATATCATAACTTTCATCAGTCATTCTTGCTTCAAGCTCGCCCACTTTACCGATCAGACTTCGTGCATTCGTGATCATACAATTTATTTCATTTTTTTTGTTTTTTAAATTTGTTTTGTTGCTATTCGTACTTATGGCTGATCTATCAGTTCTAACTGTACTAACCCCACCCCCTGCTCGTCCCCCATTCCCTTTGCTTGGACCCAGATCGCTAATTACACTGGCTACCCCACTATTTCTCATTTTACCCTCCCCCCCAGTCCCTAGTTTAAACACTCCTCCAGCCTTCTAGCCATCTTTTCCCCCAGCACAGCTGCACCCTCCCCATTTAGATGCAGCCTGTCCCTACGGTAGAGCCTGTAGCCGACCGCAAAGTCAGCCCAGTTCTCCAGGAACCCAAATCCCTCCTTCTTGCACCAACTCCGGAGCCACTTGTTTACCTCCCTAAGGTCCTGCTGCCTTTCTAGTGTGGCTTTAGGTACAGGTAGTATTTCCGAGAAAACTACCCTGGAGGTCCGCGCCCTGAGCTTGGACCCTAAGTCCCTGAAATCATTTTTGAGGGCCCTCCATTGACCTCTAACTTGTTCATTGGT
This sequence comes from Eleutherodactylus coqui, assembly GCF_035609145.1. Classification (NCBI taxonomy): domain Eukaryota; kingdom Metazoa; phylum Chordata; class Amphibia; order Anura; family Eleutherodactylidae; genus Eleutherodactylus; species Eleutherodactylus coqui. The sequence goes on along the minus strand of NC_089839.1, from coordinate 236,020,772 downwards.
GCCAACGTGCACCATGACTGCTGGATCCTCACCAGCCCCTCCCAGTAATCTGTCAATCCGATCCGCGATGTGTCGAACTCGAGCGCCAGGAAGACAACACACCGTTCGACGATCCCGGTCTTTATGGCAGATTGCCCTCTCTGTCCTCCTAATAATTGAGTCCCCCACCACTAGAACCTGTCTAGCCTGCCCTGCGCTCCCCGTCCCCGTCTCACTGGAGCAGTCATCCCCCTGGCGTTCAGAGGGCGTGTCGTGCTGCAGCGGTGCTGGCTCTGTAATGGCATCCCCCTCATCTGCCAATCTTGCAAATTTGTTGGGTTGTGCCAGTTCAGGACTAGCCTCCCTGGTTCTCTTCCCTCTATCCCTCCCTCTTTCTGTCACCCAGCTGACTGCCTGCTCCCCCTGCTCTTCCGTACTACCATCCGCCCCCGCCTCTACCCTCTAGTCCTAATGCATTAAATTATAGCATGGACTATAGATATTTGCTCATTCAAAGAGGGTGTAAAAAGCATTTACTTAGGTTTTCTTATGACTATATGAAATATATATTTATATATATATATATATATATATATATATATATTGTGAGACAGTGACCGGCAAAGTGCTGGAGGGCCGTTACATTTGCCCTAGGATGCTCTCCTATGAGGCGTTGGGGAGCGCTTGGGCAGATACGTGCCCCCGAGCAGCCTGGGCTCGGTGGAGGAAGCCGGCAGTTTAGTGTTAGGGGCATTAAGCCACTAACACGTTGTAGTGAGTAAGTGGCTCCAAGCCGCATAATCCGGGCTGGCTTTTCCTGGAGTGACCAAAGTGAAGGGTGGGATGGTCACTCCCACGTACCAGGTGGGGCTGGTACCAGGCATTATAAAGCCTGGGCCTACAGGGCCAGGAAGAGGGCTGAGACCTTTGCAGGTCTTAGAGTCCTGGCTGGCGGTGTGCAGGAGCCATTTGTTTACCAGTACGTAGACAGGGACGGTACCGGTGTAGTAGGTGCTCAGACGAGCAGGATTTACTTTATGTTTGCCTGATGTAAAGGCCTGTATTTTGCTTTGTTTGTTTGGAAATAAACCCAGGCCAAGCCTGGACTAAAGACTTTATCCTATGTGTCACTGTCTCTGACTGCTTATGCCCAGGTTGCTACCGATCCTAAACGCTAGTCCCTCACATATGGTGTTTGGATGCGGGCAGCGGTCTTAAAGAGACATACACCAATTAATGGACATTTTGCTGCAGCAGCTGGTGAACCGTTGCTAAGGGCAACCGCCCAAGAGAGATTGACTGGAGAGTGCTGTAACCCCCATGTCCTGGGTGAAAGCTGCAACGGCACAGCCATCAGATACTGCCAAGATGGAGGAACTGATAAAGCAGCTAGTACAAATGAATGTGCAGCAACAGCAAGCGTTGGCCCAGCAGCAACAAGTGGCGGCGACCCAGCAAAAGATCCATGAGGAGGCCATGAGAGCTCAGGCCGAGACCAATGCTCTCCTGGCGCAAAGTGTGCAGAGGTCATCTGGTTCGCTCCCCACCACCCGTACCGCGGTACAGGCGGCCTTACAAAAGATGACAGCCACCGATGACATCGAGGCCTATCTCACAGTCTTTGAGAGAGTGGCCGAGAGGGAGAAATTACCAGCGCCTCAGTGGGCAGAGGTCGTAGCGCCTTTCCTGACAGGAGAACCCCAAAAGGCCTACTTTGACCTCGGGGAACAGGATGCCAAGGACTATATCAAGCTCAAAGGGGAGATCCTGGCACGCTTGGGCGTGGACACCCATGTGCGGGCCCGACGAGTACACGCCTGGACTTTCGCAGACGACCTACCAGCTCGCTCCCAGATGTACGACCTGCTCCACCTGGTGAGAAAGTGGCTGCAGCCGGAGGAGGCGTCCCCGGCGGAGATCGTACAAAAAGTGGTTCCGGACAAGTTCATCCGCTCGTTGCCCCCCACAATTCAGCGCTGGGTGGGACAAGGGGGTCCCCAGGATGTGGGCCAACTCGTGAGCCTCGTCGAGAGGTATAAAGCCACAGAGGACTTACTGCAAGCCGTGCCTCCTCGACGTTCCAACCCCGGGGACAGCAAGTCGGCCGGAGCACCTGGTAAGACTGTCCCAGATGTAAGGGGTGTCAAAAGTGTCTCCAGGGGAGGCGACTCAGAGGGGGATCGTTTGGGGCAGAGGAGGAGCCCCAAATGGACATTTGGGTCCCGGGTGGAACCCCAAGGAGACCGGGCCCCCATACGATGTTGGCGCTGTCATGAGCCCGGGCATCTTGCTGCCAACTGTCCCCTCACTGGGGAACCCATGGACTGCGACTCTGCCCGGCGGAGGTCGATGTTCGCACGGCCAGTATGTTCGGCAGAGACTGTGTCCGAGACTGATCGACCATTATGTCACCTAAAGGTGAATGACTTTGCGGTGGCAGCTCTACTGGACTCGGGGAGCTTGGTTACGCTGGTGCACTCCAGCCTGGTCGATCCCACAACCTTCACCGGCCGTCGCATGGGGGTTGTGTGTGTGCATGGGGACACCAAGGAGTATCCTATTGCCCTTGTAAGACTTGAGACTCCGTGTGGACTTGCTACCCATGAGGTGGGCGTCGTAAAATCCCTAATGCACACCGTGATCCTCGGGAGAGACTTTCCCCTATTTTGGGACTTGTGGCGACACCGAGGGTCATCTGCAAATAAGGTTCATGATAATGCAAATGTGTATGATGTGTGTCCAGAACCGTTTGACCTGAGGGTACGGTTCCAGCCGTAGGGGTGACCCAAGAGAATGGGGATAACTTTCCCTTGACAGTGTTGGCTGGTGAGACGGAGGCACAGGATGAAGTAGTTGCTATGCCTGACTTAGAGGTCTCACGTGCCAATTTCGGAACTGAGCAGCTCCGAGACCCCACCTTAGTAAAAGCTAGGGAAAACGTTAAAGTGATAAATTGGGAGCCTCAATTCCCAAGGGCTGATACTGTGTTCCCACACCTTGCAGTCAACCAAGAATTGTTGTATCAGGTTGACAAGGTCCGTGGGGAGGTTGTGGAACAGCTGGTGGTACCTCAGTCCTATCGTAGGATGATCTTAGACCTGGCGCACAAGCATGTGCTGGGAGGTCATCTCGGGAGCGAAAAGACTAAGGAACGCATCCTTCAGCGTTTTTTCTGGCCTGGGGTACATGGTGATGTAAAACGTTACTGTGAGTCGTGCCCGGAGTGTCAAATAACAGCTCCTATGCCCCATTACCGGAACCCCTTAGTGCCCTTGCCCATCATAGAGGTGCCGTTCGAGCAGATCGCTATGGACCTAGTTGGGCCCTTGGTAAAGTCTGCCCGGGGTTACCAACATATATTGGTGATTGTAGACTACGCCACCCGTTACCCCGAAGCCGTTCCTTTACGCAATACGTCATCCAAGGGTATTGCCAAGGAACTACTTCACATGTTCTCCCGCACGGGCATACCAAAAGAGATCCTGACGGACCAAGGAACCCCCTTTATGTCAAAGGTTATGAAGGAATTGTGTAAGCTGCTGAATATTAAGCACTTACGGACGTCTGTGTACCACCCACAGATGGATGGTCTGGTTGAGAGATTTAATAAGACCCTAAAAAGCATGCTAAAAAGTGTAGTCAATAAGGATGGGAAGGACTGGGACTGTCTGCTGCCATATTTAATGTTCTCAATCCGTGAAGTCCCACAATCCTCCACTGGGTTCTCTCCCTTTGAATTAGTTTATGGTAGACATCCCCGAGGGCTCCTTGATGTAGCTAAGGAGACCTGGGAGCACGAGTCCACCCCCTACAGGAGTGTTATTAAACACATTTCCCTCATGCAAGATCGAATTGCGGCGGTCATGCCCATTGTTAGAGAACATTTACAGCAGGCTCAAGAAGCCCAAAGCCGGGTATATAACAGGTCCGCCAAGGTGCGAACCTTCAACCCTGGGGATCGGGTACTAGTGATGGTGCCCACCCTAGAAAGTAAATTCCTAGCAAAATGGCAAGGGCCCTATGAAATAATTGAGAAAGTCGGAGAGGTGAATTATAAGGTATACCAGCCAGGTAGGCGGAAACCAGAACAGTTGTACCATGTGAACCTAATTAAGCCATGGAAGGACAGAGAAGCCCTGACTGCAGTGAGCACCCCCCAGGGTGGGGTCCCAGAGGTGTGTGTATCAGGGTCCCTGTCCAAATCCCAACAACAAGAGTCGAGGGAATTTATACAACGTAACTCAGATGTGTTTTCTGATATAACAGGGCATACTGGTGTCATAAAACACAACATTATAACTGAACCAGGGGTAAAGGTTCAGTTGAAACCGTACAGGGTTCCAGAAGCCCGCAGACGATCCATCTCAGAGAAGGTCAAGAAAATGCTAGACCTCGGAGTAATTGAGGAGTCAAAAAGCGAATGGCCCAGCCCTATCGTGCTGATACCAAAACCTGATGGCTCTCTGCGCTTCTGTAACGACTTCCGGAAGCTAAATGACGTGTCAAAATTTGACGCATACCCAATGCCGAGAGTGGACGAGTTAATCGAGAGACTGGGTCATGCCAGGTACTTTTCCACTCTCGACCTTACTAAAGGCTACTGGCAGGTCCCCCTTACAGAGAGCGCGAAAGAAAAGACGGCGTTCACCACACCAGAAGGGTTGTTTCAGTACATCTGCCTACCCTTCGGTTTGCATGGAGCCCCAGCAACCTTCCAAAGATTGATGGATATCATACTCAAACCCCATCGTCAATATGCGTCAGCATATTTAGATGATATCATCATCTTTAGCGAAGACTGGGACAGCCATCTACCCAAGGTACAGGCAGTACTGAACTCCCTTAGAAAAGCAGGGCTCACAGCAAACCCAAAGAAGTGCGCCATAGGCCTCGAAGAAGCACGATACCTGGGGTATGTAATAGGCAGGGGTATTATAAAACCCCAGATCAATAAAGTTGAAGCCGTTCAGGCCTGGCCACAACCCACTACTAAAAAGCAGGTGAGAGCTTTTTTAGGCATTGTAGGGTACTATAGACAGGTCGTGCAGAACTTTGCTAGCATAGCAGCACCCCTAACAGACTTGACCAAGAACAGCAAGTCAGTCATGGTCAAGTGGACCCCTGACGCAGAGAAGGCGTTCCAAGAGTTAAAACGGGCCCTCTGTAGACGTCCAGTGTTGGTCACACCTAATTTCAAAAGAGAGTTTGTTGTTCAGACAGACGCGTCTGACGTGGGACTGGGAGCAGTTCTGTCCCAAGAAGTAGAGGGAGAGGAACATCCCGTGATTTATCTAAGCAGGAAGCTCACACCACCTGAGAAAAATTACAGTTTTGTTGAACGGGAGTGCCTAGCCATCAAATGGGCCCTTGAATCCCTAAAATACTACCTTCTAGGTCGGCACTTCAGGCTAGTCACAGACCACTCTCCCTTAACCTGGATGTCACAGGCAAAAGAGAGAAACGCCAGAGTCACTAGATGGTTCCTGACCCTTCAAAACTTTAGCTTTTCGGTAGAGCACAGGGCCGGAAAGCTACAGGGCAATGCCGATGCCTTGTCAAGGACGCATTGCATGGCGGCTAAAGGTGTCCGACCCCACAGGCTCGAACAGAGGGGGAGGGTATGTGAGACAGTGACCGGCAAAGTGCTGGAGGGCCGCTACATTTGCCCTAGGATGCTCTCCTATGAGGCGTTGGGGAGCGCTTGGGCAGATATGTGCCACCGAGCAGCCTGGGCTCGGTGGAGGAAGCCGGTAGTTTAGTGTTAGTGGCATTAAGCCACTAACACGTTGTAGTGAGTAAGTGGCTCCAAGCCGCATAATCCTGGCCGGCTTTTCCTGGAGTGACCAAAGTGAAGGGTGGGATGGTCACTCCCACGTACCAGGTGGGGCTGGTACCAGGCATTATAAAGCCTGGGCCTACAGGGCCAGGAAGAGGGCTGAGACCTTTGCAGGTCTGAGAGTCCTGGCTGGCGGTGTGCAGGAGCCATTTGTTTACCAGTACGTAGACAGGGACGCTACCGGTGTAGTAAGTGCTCAGACGAGCAGGATTTACTTTATGTTTGCCTGATGTAAAGGCCTGTATTTTGCTTTGTTTGTTTGGAAATAAACCCAGGCCAAGCCTGGACTAAAGACTTTATCCTATGTGTCACTGTCTCGGACTGCTTATGCCCAGGTTGCTACCGATCCTAAACGCTAGTCCCTCACAATATATATATATGCATTTGGAAATTTTCTAGACCATTTCACATTTTTACATTTTGTTATTTTGTGACCTTGTGCAAAAAAAAGGTTTTTCTCCATCATTCTCCTCTCAGTACCCCACAATGACAATGTGAAAGCAGAATGTTAGAAATCTTTGTATATTTTTTCATGAAAAGCTAACATTTCACATTGATATAAGTATTCAGACCTTTTTGGTATAACACTTATAATTTAGCTCTGGGGGCCTCCCATTTCTCTTGATAATCTTTGAGATGTCTCTATATCTTAAATTCACCTGCGGTAAATTCTGTTGATTGAACATACTTTTAAAAGACACAGCTGTCTATATAAGGTCCTGATTGCTCATAATGTATATCTGAACCCAAACCAAGCCATGAAGAGGAAAGAATTGTCTGCAGATCTCAGAGGCAGAATTGTTTGGGGGCACAGATCTGGAGAAGGCAACAAAGAACTTTCAGCTGCACTGAAGAATCCCAAGAGCACAGGATTCCATTATTCCTAATTGGAAGCTAAACTGGCAGTAAAAGGGGGAGAAGGACTTTAATAAGACAAGTGACCAAGAACCCAATGGTCACTTTGGATGAGCCACAGATTCTTTGTGCAGATAGTAGAAACTTCCAGTAGGCCAAATATCAATATAGCAGTCCATCAATCTGGGCTTTATGGCAGAGTGGCCAGAAATGCATGTCTCATCTGTAAAAAAACACATTAAAACCTTTCTGGAGTTTGTCAAAAAGCACCTAAAGGAGTCTCAGACTGTGAGAAATAAGAGTCTCTACTCTAACAAAACTGAAACTGAACTATTTGGCGTCAATTCTAATTATTATGTCTGGAGGAAACCAGGCACTGCTCATCGCCTGCTCAATACCATCCCTATAAAGAAGCACAGTTGTGACAGCATCATGCTTTGGGAGTGTTTTTCGGTGGCTGGGACAGGGAGACTGGTCAGGGTTGATGGAAAGATTAATAATTTATAGACATATTCTAAATGAAAATCTGATCCAGAACACACTGCAAAGACATCACAGAAGTGGCATACATACAACTCTGTGAATGGCCTAGCGAGAGCCCTGAATTGAATTTGATATCTCTAGAGAGACCTGAAAATAACTGTCCACACATGGCCCCCATTCAACCTGACAGAGCTTGAGAGGATCTGCAGAGAAGAATGGTAGAAAATCCCCGAAACCAGGTATGTAACTATTGTGACATCATACCCAAGAAGACTGGAGGCTGTAATCATAGTAACATAGTATGTTAGGCCCAAAAAGACATATTTCTATCTAGTTCAGCCTTTTACCAGAGGACTAATTCAGAGGAAGGCAAAAAAACCAAACAACAAAATAATGAGATCGAAGCTAATTTTCTTCATTTAAGGGAAAACATTGCTTCATGACTCTAAGTCTGGCAATCAGAATAATGCCTGGCTTATCCTTCTAAAATAATTAGTGAGTATACCATGTGATATTATTACACACAAGAAAGTCATTCACTTTTAGTGAGTTCATCATTAGAGATGAGCGAGCGTACTCGGCCACGCCCCTTTTTCGCCCGAGTACCGCGATTTTCGAGTACTTTCGTACTTTCGCACTTTCGCACTAATCTAACGTTTGTGCGCCCATTCACGAGTTTTTATGCCTCAGATCGTAGCATATATCGTCCGGCCATGAAAACGACGGCTGATATACGTTCGTGTAAAAAAGCCTTCAGGCAGAGAGTTCCACAGTCTCACTGCTTTTATTATAAAGAACCCTCTTCTATTAATGTAGAAATCTCTCTTGACTCGAGGTATGAGTGGTGAGATATTAGTGAGAAGTGATGACCAGCTTTGAAAAAAATATTCCAGTCTCACCTAGGACTTAATACTTAATTGGCCCAAAGGCTAATCTGTCACAAAAGGATTATACAGTAAATGGCACATGTAGACAGGGTTCCTGTTTAGAGATTTTGCATTTGGACCCAAGAGTCACATATTTGATCATAGACATACAGTATCAGTAATCTAACAAAAAACATTTTACAAAATAATTTTTGAAATAAAATCTATAGCATATTAACATTTTTGTGAATTTAATTGCCATTTTGTTATTGACCCGAAATGCACAATAATATTTAAGCAATCTCTCACAAAAAAATGCAAAAGACTTTGATTGTTGTTAATGTTGATAATTTACAGTGAAAACACTTAGCAATTTGTTACTTATATAGTTACTTAAAGGGTCAGCATGTTGGTTCAACAGAGTATGATTCAGTGCCTCTGGATGGTAATTTGGCATCTACTGTACTATATCCAATAATTAACTGTGTTCTTGTAGCAGTGGTGACCATTTTATCCTGTCTAGTTCAATAGCCATGACTACTATCTCCATAAAATGTAATCAATGCCAGGAATACATTAAGGATAAACACTTTGCATAAGATGACCTTATGGGAAATAACCAACCACATCCTCTTATCTCAATGACAATCACAATCAGATTAGAATTCTAGACCTAATAGCTGTTGACATCCAGGATACAATGTTAGTAGATATTTTTTTATGAAAGCTGGCATTTCCTTCTTTATTAATTACTACATTGTGGTAACATTTGTTAAATATTGTTATGAATTTAAACATTTTTCGGTTGTTATTTGTCTTCCATGTCACACACTCAGTGTTCAGAAGGCTGAATGGATTTATCTATCTATCTATCTATCTATCTATCTATCTATCTATCTATCTATCTATCTATCTGTCTGTCTGTCTCTATCTGTCACTGGAGCAAGTAACTTATTGTAGCAACTGTGTATTAAATCTCTTTTAATTACATCCACATAAAAGTCATAATATAGCAGAGAAATGTTTTGTTAATTTTCATTCACAGTACATCCACAAATCCATAATATTACTATTAGCTTGGGTCCACATTCTCTACACAGTGTGATTTATCTATCTGCCCAGTAAACCTTGCAGTATGTTATTACAGTTTTTCTATCCTTAGAGTAGTAACATGCACACTTGATGTGGCAGGTGCAAGGATCCAGAAAGAGAAGAAGGATGTAGATTGATAGGGGAATATTATTAAGGCTGTGTAAAGCGCAATATGTGTGCATAATTTCTTTTTTTCCTATGTCATTTAATTGACAATACAAAAGTAATGTTTTCTTGTGGTACAACTAGGCTATTGTATTAGGAATGTGCAAACGTTAACCATATATTTAACCATTTATTTGGACATTTGTAATATCCTTTACTACAAGAGGATAAGCTTACTGTAGAGACTCAGTCCTTGATGTTGAGCATGCTTTTTATATGCATGTACAGGTCCTTTCTTACCTTTCCTTCTGATTCAACATATCCCATGATGTGTGGTGCTAGAAATTGGATTCTTTAACCAAATTAGTTAGAGCTAAGCTGAAGTGGTATTCCAACTTCTAACATTGAAGGATGAAACAGTCTATAAAAAAATGAATATATACTCACCTCTCCACTGTCGTGCTGCTCCCACACTGCCCCCTTCCATTCCTCCGGTTTCCTGTTTACTTCCACTGCAACAGTCATGTGGGTTGTTTACTCATATGACTGCTGTAGCCAATAGAAGGCCAGACGAGACATCACTGGTGCCATCCTGTTAACTTACAGGGGCTTCTAAAGCAGAAGCCCATGTGACAGGTTTACGGGATGTCCCCTGTCAGATGAATTTTCAGAATACCACTATTTCTGGCCATGATATGATTTTTATCTTGCTTTATTTACCAGTTTTTGCCTCTCCCAGCTGTATCTTTAATACTTACTTTTCTGAGCTGATTGGTGGAGACTAGCTCTTATGATATTTCTATATACTGCATGTAGAGAAAACTCCAGATTCCGCTCCCTGATTTTCCATACAATACACAGAAAAATACCAGTATCATGGAGGACATTACTCGGCAGTACTGAACAGTGTAGGTGTGATTCTAGTAGCTGTGACACAGTAAACACTCACTATTAGCTGCAGCAGCCCAGCTGTGAGAGTGCTGCTGTTTCCTCCTCCACTTTTCAGACTGCTAAAAACAGAATGAGATAATACTCACCTCCACTTCATGTGATAGATCTAGCTTAGGGCCTATTTATGTAAGGTGGCTTTAGCAGTGGTGGGTATAGAATCAAGGGGCTCATAAGAAGGTTAAAATTCATTTCCCAATTATGATGTAAGGTTTGCCATTATAGACGGAAGGATCTGCTGTTTGTTTCCACCTCCTTTCCCTTTCTATGATCCAGTTTCCCACACCATGTTAGCTAAAGATGCAGGTCCTCAGGACAGGGGAGTCCTATATAGATTCTAAACAGCAAATAGGGATCAGAGGAGGATTTCAAGGATTGTTCTGACAGACGGTGAACAATCAAGCAAATTGCCTATGAATACAACACTCATGTTTTATTTAAGGTGTCTGCAATCACACCTCATCGTTTCTTAGCACAGATGGGCTATAACAGCAGTTGACCACTTCCAGTTTCATTGCTGTCTAAAAGAAGCAGAAAGGAAAGGTTCTAGTGGGCAAAACAGAGCAAAAGTTGGATCTCTAAAGAGTGGAAAAACATCACCTGGTCAGATGAATCCACATTAGGGAGGCCCATAGACATATGGAAAACAATAAAGTGGCAGCTACAGAGCAAGACACTTTTCAAATTTGCTAATAATGATGCTAGGGTAAAGTTTTAGCTTTAAATTCCAACTTCAAGATGCTGCTCAAAAGTAATGTATATTATGAGAAATGGCGATTACACACAGGATTAATTCATATTAACAATCGGCTTTTGCAAAAGAACCACTATACTTTAAAACATTAAATATTCACAATGGCATTTGTCCTGACAATCTACACATTTGTGCTGTTCCTACAAAAAAAACTCCAAATATATGAAAATAGTTAAAATTACAACACAAATACTTATCAGTCAGGACTTAAAGGGGTTGTCCCGCGCCGAAACTGTTTTTTTTTTTTTTTTCAACCCCCCCCCCCCCCCCCCCCGTTCGGCGCGAGACAACCCCGATGCAGGGGTTAAAAAAGAACACCGCACAGCGCTTACCTGAATCCCCGCGCTCCGGTGACTTCTTACTTACCTGCTGAAGATGGCCACTGGGATCTTCTCTCTCCGTGGACCGCAGGGCTTCTGTGCGGTCCATTGCCGATTCCAGCCTCCTGATTGGCTGGAATCGGCACGTGATGGGGCGGAGCTACACGGAGCCCCATTGAGAACAGAAGAAGACCCGGACTGCGCAAGCGCGGCTAATTTGGCCATTAGACGGCGAAAATTAGTCGGCTCCATGGGAACGAGGACGCTAGCAGCGGAGCAGGTAAGTGAAAAACTTCTTATAACTTCTGTATGGCTCATAATTAATGCACAATGTACATTACAAAGTGCATTAATATGGCCATACAGAAGTGTATAGACCCACTTGCTGCCGCGGGACAACCCCTTTAAGGACTGGACAGCAGACTTATTGTCATCTGTGTTGGAACAGCCTGGTGATTTGCTTCCACGACTTAAAGCAACAGTTGTTTTTCTTCTTCGTCCTTAGTAAAAAGTTTGAAAATTCATGGTCTTTGAGCCCAACCTTGTCGTAGACATAAGAACCTGAAACTCTGCCCCAAATAAAGACTTGTTAAAAGCAAAAAAAATAGAGGGTATCTTTCTTTGTAGTTGAAAGTTGAGTTTTTTGGGCCACCCTAATCCACATTTTTGTTGCACTGTGTTGATGGGAGGGTCAGAATTTGACACAAGTAGCATGAATTAATGAACAATTAATGTTCAGAACATGCCACCTACAGTAGTTTGAGGCAAATGCAAGAAGCTATTCTGTCTGCGTGGGTCACTATTACTACAAGGGTGTCTCTAATAATGTAGCCAGTGTATATAAACGCATATATTTAAATATGCTAGGAAGAAATTCTTGACTTTAAGAATATTAATGGCTTTAAAATGACATAGTTGATGGATTGTTTACAGTAGATGGAGGAATATACTTAGAACGTTAAAAAGATAAGGATAAAAAATGTACGTTATATAAATGCACGCTGTTATTTAAAACACAAAATTTGGTCTCCGTGTGAAACCTCAATTGCTTTAAAAATGACTACACAGATGAAAATTGATTTGATTCCTAGTTTACTTTCAGCAATATTCTATTTGACAGATCTCAAAGAGAAATGAGATTAGCTAGGGTTAAAGTGTAGCTAGGAGAAGCCTGGATGTTTATTATAATCTGACAGTAACATTGAGAGAGTTGACAAAGTGATGGATGTTATCAACAGCTGAGGCTAAGATTATTATTACTATGTTGATATGGCCCTGCTAAGGGGCTCCACGGGACTATTCACCCTATAGCAAAATGTGACAAAATAGAGTTATTCTAAACAAGTATCCTAATAATTTGTGAATTTGGTGAAATAAGGCTATGCTTTGAGATGTTGAAAGGGATAATGAATGAGGGTACAGATAAGCTTCAGGAAATTGAAAGCACAGTGATTCCTCAAGGGTGATTCCTATATACTTGCAGAGCTTAAAACCATTCATCACAGCATACACAATACCCAATGAGACTATATGTTTGATTTGTCATTGGATGCCTAGTTACCACTTAGCTTTAGGGCTCCTAAAAATCTAATGTAAGGCCAATCATGGCTAGAAGTACTGCATAAGGCAAACTTTTCTAGGCGTCGCAGTTTTGCTTAAGTGGATGCAGATTATGTGTATTAATGCAGTAATGTATGCTGGAAAGATGTTGGACAAATATACACATGCACAAAATATTGTCAGCTATATTCTGTACCACTGTCAGTCCAATTATCATTATCAAATCACATCTATCCTCCCTGCTACTGGATTTGAGGTGTCCAGAAAATGCCACACATACAGTTGTATAAAGTACAATTGGTGAAAAACCTGAAGAAGAATAGATTTCCACTTCATCAGATTTGGGCACGTGAAATACAACTCTGGGTTTTAAAGGGAACCTGTCACCAGGTTTATGCTGTCCAATCTGATTGTCCCTTTTCTCTCTATGCATACTGAAGAATAAATCTTTTATTGCGTAGGAACTATGTGAAGTGGGACTTGTGTGATATTTTGACTTTATTGTACTCTAAGGCCTTAGTCACACGGACATTTTTTGGCGCGATTTGTGGATGCACATCCGTCATGCGATCGGGACCAAAAAAATCCCCCGAAAAAACTGCTCCTAGCCGCATTTCAATAGAAACGGGCCGGAGCTGTCCAGCGCATTGAATTCAATGGCGCCGGCAATACAGCTGGCTCCATTGAAAGCAATGCGCTGCGGGCGATCTCACGATGAATTGTCGGGAAGGGCTTAAATATATAAGCCCTTCCCTGCAATTCATCCAGAAATGTGTAAAAAAAATATATATACTCACCTTGTCCCGGCAGACGGAGTTCAGCGCGGCCGACCGGCAGTGGGTGTGAGTGAGAGCTGCCCCTGATTGGTCCCTGCGCTGAGCCAATCAGAGGCAGTACTCAATCACACCCATTCATGAATTCATGAATGGGTGTGAGTGAGAGCTGCATCTGATTGGCTCAGCGCAGGGACCAATCAGGGGCAGCTCTCACTCACACCCACTCACACCCACTCACACCCACTGCTGGCCGGCCGCGCTGAACTCCGTGTGCCGGGACAAGGTAAGTATATATATTTTTTTTATTTTTACACATTTCTGGATGAATTGCAGGGAAGGGCTTATATATTTAAGCCCTTCCCGACAATTCATCCCGCGATCGCCGGCAGCCCATTGCTTTCAATGGAGCTGGCTGTATTGCCGGCTCCATTGAATTCAATGGGCAAACATCGTTCTTCTCTGCCACAGCTGTTACAGCTGTGGCAGAGAAGAATGATTTGTCTAGTATATGCTCTCAATGGGGTCGGCGCTGCTGCCGCCGGCCCCATTGAGCGCATATAGAGAAAAGAACAGGAATTGCAGATCGCAGATAGGTGCGATCTGCGATTTCTGTTCTATAATATATCGGATGAGCACATAAAAAGCGCTCATGTGTCCGATACCATTGCAAAGCAATGGTTTTATAAAATCGCCGGATGCATGTGTGTGCGCAAATCACGCGAAAAAGCGCCCGTCTGACTAAGGCCTCATACTGTTTAAGAGAAAATGGCCCTTTTTAGCCCAGAACTGTTAGAGAAAGAACACCAGTACAAAATATTTTTTTCAGTATGTAATTATGTAAATATTCAAAATATATATGTACAACTCATTTCAGATTTATTTTCACCTTCAATGTGACCCATTATCTATACTATTCCATTAAAAACCAAACTGAAATATTTTAGGGTGGAAAAAACCCTAATATAATGTGGTTGCATAAATATGCACACCCAAAGAGTAAAACTTTGTTGATGTACCCTTAAACTTTATGAGAGCATTCAGTGTTTTTGGATAGGTGTCAATCAGCATGACACATCTTGACTTGGCAAGCTTTGTCCACTCTTCACTGCAAACATAGTTACTAATGATGATTAGAGAGTCTCCCCTCGTATAGTTATAATAAAGGTGATCACAGTTCAGTTTCCTTGACTGTATACCTATGGTCCTTTTAGAAGATTTAAAAGAATACTGAAGGGAGGATAACCGCGCTCTTTTTCCACAGGCCAAAGTTGTACTGATTCTAGCTGCTCATGCAATTCTGTGATGAAGCATCATGAAATTCATAGCATAAAACACAAAAGACAAAACAGGGTAAAATCTAAGAATCAGAATGGTGTTTGATCAGAATCAGACAGGAAATAGGACTGCAGGGAAGTGAGTACAATATACGATAGGGTGCTGATACGTACTTGGCTTTGACCACAAAAAATGATATAAAACAATGAAATTTCACAGTTGTTCTACATAGTCCCTTCAAAATCAATGCACTTTTGACTCCGGTGTTACAACTTCTTCAACTCATCCCAAAAAAATTCTCTTAGTTGAGGTGCAAACCAGGTGTGAGCAGCTGTAATTGCATCAGAAATGGAGGCAAATTTAGTTTCCTTGAGGTTTTTCTTCTTATTACAAAACAGGTGAGGGTGTCAGATCATGTGAATAAGGAATATGATCCAGCACCTCAACGGCTGCCGTGTGGGATGAGGCACTATCGTGGAAGAACAGGACACCTTGGGTCAGCTTTCCACTTCTTTTAGACTTTAATGCCTTCTTCAATTTATCCAGGAGTGTTGTGTAATACACAGCCGTCATAGTACACCCCCTTGGACGGTAGTTCACAAGCAGTATTCCTATCTTCATCTCAGAAGACACTAGCCATTACCTTGAATGACAACTTCTGTACTCCAAACTTCTTTGGACACAGGGAACTGTGTCTCCATTTTTTGACTGCTCTTTTAAATCAGGATCATATATAAAAATCCATGTTTCATCCATTGTCACCAGTTGAGAGAGGAAAGCAGCAGCATTCTGCCAAAAATGCTGCAGAATTTCCTGGGAGGCTTGCAGCAGGCATGCTTTTGCTTGCAAATATTTCAAGATCCACTTTGCAGACACTTTACCCCACATTCAGATGATTGTGAATTGGACCCAACGGAGACTAGTGCATGCCTGATTCTTACTGCATTATTTCCATCCTGCACATGTTTCATTGATTGTTATGTACCGGTATGATAGAGTTGTGGTTATGGTTTTTGCTTGTCTTTGTTCAACGTTTAAAACATGTATGACTATTAGTAGAGTATGATGTTCTTACTGCAGAATGCAGCATTTGCCTAATGCCAGACATAAGGGACTAATTGTATCCAAATAGTTCTACAGGTAACTTGATTGTAAATAGAACACTATCCCAAACTTCCAAACAGCTTAGGTATCATCCGATTTTTTAATTTCCCCTAGCTATTAACCTGTTACAAGCTTTTGGACCAATATCCATTTCATTATGTAGTGATAAACATAAAATTAACTGAGGCTAGCAAGGTCTACATTATAACTAGGTGGACGTTGCTCTGGTTTATTGTGTGACTTCTTGGATGAATTTCTACTTCACCTCTGGATAGCTTAGAAAAAGAATACATTGTGACTAGGAGTAATCTTGTCACATCAAAATCTCCAGGGAAGATTCACAATGTCCCAAGTCATCTCCATTAGGATGTAATAACTCTCAATATGGCTTCATAGAGTCTTAGAGCATTAGAAACACATAACTGGAAATACATTTCATATGTTGTTCAAATAAGCAGCAGTCTGTGTGTGTGTGTGTGTATATATATATATATATATATATATATATATATATATATATTTACATATATATGTATATTAGCAGATACATGCCTATCTATCTATAATTATTAGTTCATTATTATTCTTTTATACATATGTAGCAGAATTGAAAGTTGTAAATGCTATTTTAAATTCTAATCCCCATGGGTATAAAATAACTGATCAAATTAAAATATATTTTTCAAGAATTTACTTTAGTTTTTAAGTATGTTTTTTAGTTTAAGATTTATGATAACCACCATCATCATGCTCTGTCGGAAAAGTAATGCTTATAGAGAAATATATATATTTGTATTATTTTAATGTCTATGGTAGTTAGTTTTCTTACAGATTTATTTTTTAATTGGTAGATTTTTTGTTGCATCTTCTAATTTAAATCATCCAAGGCATTAAGACATTGAAGTCATTTACAGCAGCTACACACAACAAATATTTTTATTGGCAGGTCAAAAACAACCCTACTGTGACTTCCAAAAGAGAATTTCCCAATAGGGCACATAAATCACAATGAACAGATACTCCTCCTGCTATATAATGTCCTTCAACTGTAAAATAGTCTAAACCAGCTGCTGTGTGTAAAGGTGCATTTGGACACAAAAATGATCCCTCAAAAGATGGCTTTCGAGCGATCTTTTTGCATAAAATGACTACTTGGTACTAATGCCTTTTAGTACCAATTAGTAGCATGTGAGTCACCAGGAGCTGTATTCAGAGAACAGACCACCCTCTGTTCCTTTTAATTAATTCTCTTTGTTCTGCCACGGGGCTGACAGCTGAGACAATGTAATCAGCACTCCCCGGGCAGAACACAGTGTGTGGTCCTGCTTATCAGCTCTTCTGCCAAACTATGCATTTCATGCCAAACAGAAAAGTGAAAGATGGGCACATTTACATGTAACGATTATCGCTCAAAATATGGCTTTTCAGCAAATTTTGGGCGATAATCATTGTGTCTAAATGGGCCTTAAGTAATCTCATAGTGATCTGCTCATGTTAAGCTGCTTCCCGTTCATTTTATTACGATTAAATTAACCCTCTCCCAACATCCTGACATAAATATTATTATTATTGTGCTTGTTTACATAATGCCTGAATTATTTTTTAACTTTATTTCTATTTTTATAACATTTGTGTTCTATTTAAAAAACAAACATAATTTAGTTATGAACACAATTTAATATGTTCTAATACTCTTGTTTAAACAAAGCCAACCAACTGAAAATAATCACGTTACAATAATTTATTTATACGCAAACAACCACTCATCTCATGCAGTGCAAGAAGAAGACAAGGATGTGTGAATGCAAATATTCCTTCAGTGTAAATAATGTATAGGTAGCTAGTAAGCTACCCACATTTTCAGCTAAATTAGATCCCTGTGAAGTCTAGCCTCGGGTGTATATCTTAAGATATTTTCATCTTCTCCAGAAAATGTTTTCTGGGCACGGATAATAACTACAAGAAAATTCAATGTAGATAAAAGGATTCCTGAGATTTGTGACCAAGCTGATAAGGCCCTTTTTCAAAAATGCACACAGAAAAATGCGTCAGACAGCACTGAACCAAGAACATTAAATGAGGAAAGACATCACTGAAGATTTGTCAATATTTGAAACAATGTGTATTTCGAAATTAGTTTGAGAAAGTTCAGGTCATAAATACATGATATTGTGCTGAGAGAATGGCTATATTAATCCCAAAGGAGGGAGCATAACCATGGATTTTATTTCCTACTACTTTAAGCTGGAACATATATTAACTACCTACAGTTGCAAGAAAAAGAATAGTGAACTCTTTGCAATTACCTGGATTTAAAATGTAGTCTGATTGTTATCTAAATCATAAGCATAAACAAATATAATCTAACTAAACTAATGGCAAACAGTTATACCACTTGGGATGAAGATGTAACGTGAATATATATACTTGTATATATATTATGTCCACAGAGTTAACCTGGTTTTATTCTATAGCATTTTGAACTGACCGAGAGCTTTTATTGCAAGAAGGAGCTCTAGGTTACTCTTATCCCTTGGAGAGGAGTGTCACATTTCTTACCTAAAGTTTGGACAAGTTTTAAAAGGAAA
This sequence comes from Eleutherodactylus coqui, assembly GCF_035609145.1. Taxonomy (NCBI): domain Eukaryota; kingdom Metazoa; phylum Chordata; class Amphibia; order Anura; family Eleutherodactylidae; genus Eleutherodactylus; species Eleutherodactylus coqui. The sequence goes on along the minus strand of NC_089839.1, from coordinate 236,002,231 downwards.
AAAAGATGAACCTCTGATCATTCCAATGCAGTAACCCATTACACCTAATAGGGAAGTGGTGTACAGGAAAATAGACTGTTAAATACTTAACTTTCCAGTTCTAAACTGGAATTTCCTTAACCACTTGCCACTCAAGCCAGTTTTGACCTATGTGACCGAGCCCAATTTCTTCAAATCTGTCATGTTTCATTTTTGTGGTATACTGTTATTTATTCAATTGATTCTGAGAATGCTTTTTCATGACACATTTTACTTTATATTCATGGTAAATAGTCATACCACACAAAATAGTTCATAACGAACATTTACCATAAGTCCACGTTATGTCGACATCAATTTTTAACTTTCCTTTTTACCTTTTCTGAATGTTTCAAGGGTTATATGCATAGCAGCAAACTCATTTTTTTTTCAAGGACCAGTTCCGTTTTGAAGTGGGTTTGAGGGACCTGTGTATTACAAACCTCCTAAAAATCACTCCATTATAAAAGTTGCACCCCGCAAAGTATTTAAAAACACATTTATAAAGTGTGTTAACTAGAGATGAGCGAGCACCAAAATGCTCGGGTGCTCGTTACTCGGGACGAACTTTTCGCGATGCTCGAGGGTTCGTTTCGAGTAACGAACCCCATTGAAGTCAATGGGCGACCCGAGCATTTTTGTATTTCGCCGATGCTCGCTAAGGTTTCCTTGCGTGAAAATCTGGGCAATTCAAGAAAGTGATGGGAACGACACAGCAACGGATAGGGCAGGCGAGGGGCTACATGTTGGGCTGCATCTCAAGTTCCCAGGTCCCACTATTAAGCCACAATAGCGGCCAGAGTGCCCCCCCCCCCTCCCAAAAACTTTTACTTCTGAAAAGCCCTCATTAGCATGGCATACCTTTGCTAAGCACCACACTACCTCCAACAAAGCACAATCACTGCCTGCATGACACTCCGCTGCCACTTCTCCTGGGTTACATGCTGCCCAACCGCCCCCCCTCCCCCCCACAGCGCACACCAAAGTGTCCCTGCGCAGCCTTCAGCTGCCCTCATGCCACACCACCCTCATGTCTATTTAGAAGTGCGTCTGCCATGACGAGGAACCGCAGGCACACACTGCAGAGGGTTGGCACGGCTAGGCAGCGACCCTCTTTAAAAGGGGCGGGGCGATAGCCCACAATGCTGTACAGAAGCAATGAGAAATATAATCCTGTGCCACCGCCATCAGGAGCTGCACACGTGGGCATAGCAATGGGGAACCTATGTGCCACACACTATTCATTCTGTCAAGGTGTCTCTGCATGACCCAGTCAGACCGGGCTTTTTAATTCATAGACACAGGCAGGTACAACTCCCTATTGTGAAGTCCCTGTCGACCGACAGCATGGGTGGCTCCCCGGAACCCACCGGCGATACACAAAAATATCCCATTGCATTGCCCAACACAGCTGAGGTAGTAATGTCGTGCTTAATGCAGGTGGGCTTCGGCCCACACTGCATGCCCCAGTCAGACTGGGGTTCTTTACAAGTGGACACATGTAGGTTAAACTCCGTGTGCACCTACAGCATGGGTGGCTCCCTGGAACCCACCGGCGGTACACAAAAATATCCCATTGCATTGCCCAACACAGCTGAGGTAGTAATGTTGTGCTTAATGCAGATGGGCTTCGGCCCACACTGCATGCATCAGTCAGACTGGGGTTCTTTACAAGTGGAATCAGATGCATTTATAATTCCCTGTGGACCCACAGCATGGGTGGGTGCCAGGAAGCCACCGGCGGTACACAGAAATATCCCATTGCATTGCCCAACACAGCTGAGGTAGTAATGTCGTGCTTAATGCAGGTGGGCTTCGGCCCACACTGCATGCCCCAGTCAGACTGGGGTTCTTTACAAGTGGACACATGTAGGTTAAACTCCGTGTGCACCTACAGCATGGGTGGCTCCCTGGAACCCACCGGCGATACACAAAAATATCCCATTGCATTGCCCAACACAGCGGATGTAACATCAGCTGTAATGCAGGTGGGCTAAAAATTCATTTGATTACACTGTAGGCGAGGGCCCACAAAAATTGCTGTATCAACAGTACTAATGTACATCAAAAAAATTGGCCATGGCCAACCAAGAGGGCAGGTGAAACCCATTAATCGCTTTGGTTAATGTGGCTTAAGTGGTAACTAGGCCTGGAGGCAGCCCAGTTTAACTAAAAATTGGTTCAAGTTAAAGTTTCAACGCTTTTAAGAGCATTGAAACATATAAAAATTGTTTAGAAAAATTATGAGTGAGCCTTGTGGCCCTAAGAAAAATTGCCCGTTCAGCGTGATTACGTGAGGTTTCAAGAGGAGGAGCAGGAGGAGGAGGAGGAATATTAGACACAGATTGATGAAGCAGAAATGTCCCCGTTTTGGATGGTGATAGAGAACGTAGCATCCATCCGCGGGTGCAGCCTACGTATTGCTTACGTATCGCTGCTGTCCGCTGGTGGAGAAGAGAAGTCTGGGGAAATCCAGGCTTTGTTCATCTTGATGAGTGTTAGCCTGTCGGCACTGTCGGTTGACAGGCGGGTACGCTTATCTGTGATGATTCCCCCAGCCGCACTAAACACCCTTACCGAAAAGACGCTAGCCGCAGGACAAGCAAGCACCTCAAGGGCATACAGCGCTAGTTCAGGCCACGTGTCCAGCTTCGACACCCAGTAGTTGTAGGGGGCAGAGGCGTCACCGAGGACGGTCGTGCGATCGGCTACGTACTCCCTCACCATCCTTTTACAGTGCTCCCGCCGACTCAGCCTTGACTGGGGAGCGGTAACACAGTCTTGCTGGGGAGCCATAAAGCTGGCCAGGCCCTTAAAGACTGTTGCACTGCCTGGGCTGTACATGCTGCTCGATCTACGCACCTCCCCTGCTACCTGGCCCTCGGAACTGCGCCTTCTGCCACTACCGCTGTCGGATGGGAATTTTACCATCAGCTTGTCCGCCAGGGTCCTGTGGTATAGCAACACTCTCGAACCCCTTTCCTCTTCGGGAATGAGAGTGGGAAGGTTCTCCTTATAGCGTGGGTCGAGCAGTGTGTACACCCAGTAATCCGTAGTGGCCAGAATGCGTTGAATGCGAGGGTCACGAGAAAGGCATCCTAACATGAAGTCAGCCATGTGTTCCAGGGTACCTGTACGCAACACATGGCTGTCCGCACTAGGAAGATCACTTTCAGGATCCTCCTCCTCCTCCTCCTCCTCCTCAGGCCATACACGCTGAAATGATGACAGGCAAGCAACATGGGTACCGTCAGCAGTGGGCCAAGCTGTCTCTTCCCCCTCCTCCTCATCCTCCTCATGCTCCTCCTCCTCCTCCTGAACGCGCTGAGATATAGACAGGAGGGTGCTCTGACTATCCAGCGACATACTGTCTTCCCCTGGCTCTGTTTCCGAGCGCAAAGCGGCTGCCTTTATGGTTTGCAGGGAACTTCTCAAGATGCATAGCAGAGGAATGGTGACGCTAATGATTGCAGCATCGCCGCTCACCACCTGGGTAGACTGCTCAAAGTTTCGAAGGACCTGGCAGATGTCTGCCAACCAGGCCCACTCTTCTGAAAAGAATTGAGGAGGCTGACTCCCACTGCGCCGCCCATGTTGGAGTTGGTATTCCACTATAGCTCTACGCTGCTCATAGAGCCTAGTCAACATGTGGAGCGTAGAGTTCCACCGTGTGGGCACGTCGCACAGTAGTCGGTGCACTGGCAGATTAAACCGATGTTGCAGGGTGCGCAGGGTGGCAGCGTCCGTGTGGGACTTGCGGAAATGAGCGCAGAGCCGGCGCACCTTTACGAGCAGGTCTGACAAGCGTGGGTAGCTTTTCAGAAAGCGCTGAACCACCAAATTAAAGACGTGGGCCAGGCATGGCACGTGCGTGAGGCTGCCGAGCTGCAGAGCCGCCACCAGGTTACGGCCGTTGTCACACACGACCATGCCCGGTTGGAGGCTCAGCGGCCCAAGCCAACGGTCGGTCTGCTCTGTCAGACCCTGCAGCAGTTCGTGGGCCGTGTGCCTCCTATCTCCTAAGCTGAGTAGTTTCAGCACGGCCTGCTGACGCTTGCCCACCGCTGTGCTGCCACGCCGCGCGACACCGACTGCTGGCGACGTCCTGCTGCTGCTGACACATCTAGATTGTGAGACAGAGGTTGAGGAGGAGGAGGAGGGTGCTTTAGTGGAAGAAGCATACACCGCCGAACATACCACCACCGAGCTGGGGCCCGCAATTCTGGGGGTGGGTAGGACGTGAGCGGTCCCAGGCTCTGACTCTGTCCCAGCCTCCACTAAATTCACCCAATGTGCCGTCAGGGAGATGTAGTGGCCCTGCCCGCCTGTGCTTGTCCACGTGTCCATAGTTAAGTGGACCTTGCCACTAACCGCATTGGTGAGGGCGCGTACAATGTTGCGGGAGACGTGGTCGTGCAGGGCTGGGATGGCACATCAGAAAAAGTAGTGGCGACTGGGAACTGAGTAGCGCGGGGCCGCCGCCGCCATCATAGCTTTGAAGGACTCCGTTTCCACAACCCTATACGGAAGCATCTCAAGGCTGATAAATTTGGCTATGTGGACGGTTAACGATTGAGCGTGCGGGTGCGTGGCGGCGTACTTGCGCTTGCGCTCCAACACTTGCGCTAGCGACGGCTGGACTGTGCGGTGCGAGACATTGCTGGATGGGGCCGAGGACAGCGGAGGTGAGGGTGTGGGTGCAGGCCATGAGACGGTCGTGCCTGTGTCCTGAGAGGGGGGTTGGATCTCAATGGCAGGTTGGGGCACACGGGGAGAGGCAGCGGTGCAAACCGGAGGCGGTGAACGGCCTTCGTCCCACCTTGTGGGGTGCTTGGCCATCATATGTCTGCACATGCTGGTGGTGGTCAGGCTGTTGGTGGTGGCTCCCCGGCTGATCTTGGCGCGACAAAGGTTGCACACCACTGTTCGTCGGTCGTCAGGCGTCTCGGTGAAAAACTGCCAGACCTTAGAGCACCTCGGCCTCTGCAGGGTGGCATGGCGCGAGGGGGCGCTTTGGGAAACACTTGGTGGATTATTCGGTCTGGCCCTGCCTCTACCCCTGGCCACCGCACTGCCTCTTGCAAACCTGCCCTGCTGCTGCCCGTGCCTCCCCCTCTGAAGACCTGTCCTGTGTAGGCGTTGCACACCAGGTGGGGTCAGTCACCTCATCGTCCTGCTGCTCTTCCTCCGAATCCTCTGTGCGCTGCTCCCTCGGACTTACTGCCCTTACTACTACCTCACTGCAAGACAACTGTGTCTCATCGTCATCGTCCTCCTCACCCACTGAAAGGTCTTGAGACAGTTGCCGGAAGTCCCCAGCCTCATCCCCCGGACCCCGGGAACTTTCCAATGGTTGGGCATCAGTGACGATAAACTCCTCTGGTGGTAGAGGAACCACTGCTGCCCAATCTGAGCAGGGGCCCGAGAAAAGTTCCTGGGAGTGTTCCCGCTCCTGAGCATGTGTCATTGTAGTGGAGTGAGGAGGCTGGGAGGAAGGAGGAGCAGCAGACAGAGGATTCGGATTTGCAGCAGTGGACGGCGCAGAACTGTGGCTGGACGATAGGTTGCTCGAAGCACTTTCTGCCATCCAGGACAGGACCTGCTCACACTGCTCATTTTCTAATAAAGGTCTCCCGCGTGGACCCATTAATTGGGCGATGAATGTGGGGACGCCAGAAACGTGCCACTCTCCTAATCACGCAGCAGTCGGCTGCGACACACCTGGATCAGGAGCTCGGCCTGTGCCCACACCCTCACTTGGCCCTCCGCGTCCTCGGCCGCGTCCACGTCCTCTAGGCCTACCCCTACCCCTCAGCATGCTGTATTACCAGTGATTTGATTTCCCAGGCAGGAAAGAAATTGGCGCAAGGCTGCACTCAACCGTAGCTGGTTGCGTCTGATTTTTTTACGTTCTCCACGCAGCACACACGTACCCAGAGCCCTTAGGACTGACAGAGGCAGGGCAAATATACTTTCTTCCCTTTTGTTTAAAAGGATAGGCCCACTGCGTCTATTCACTGAATAATAAGTTTAATAACTGACACTGTGTTGCGGCCCTGCAAAAGTGTCACAGAACTTTACTGTTGCAGAGTTATTAACTGTGGCAGAGCAGGTATTTCCCAGGCAGGAAAGAAATTGGCGCAAGGCTGCACTCAACCGTAGCTGACTGCGTCTGATTTTTTCTGAACGTTCAGCGCACAGCACTGTAAGAGGCAGGCCAAATAGAATTTTTTCCCTGCTTTTTACAAGGAACACCCACACTGCGTGTATTCAATGAATACTAAGTTTAATAACTGTGTTGTGGCCCTGCCAATTTGTCCCAGAACTGCAGTGATGCAAAGTAATTCGCTACCTACAGCAGATCAGGGATTTCCCATGCAGGAAAAAAATTGCCGCACGCCTGCGGTAAAACGTAGCTGACTGCGTCTGATTTTTTCTGAACGTTCAGCGCACAGCACACACGTACACAGAGCCCTGAGTACTGTAAGAGGCAGGCCAAATAGAATTTTTTCCCTGCTTTTTACAAGGAACACCCACACTGCGTGTATTCAATGAATAATGTATGTCTTCTGGCCCTGCCTACACAATTCTATCCCTGTAGTATTAATGCCGGGTGCAATGCTCTGCACAGTCGGTTTTGAGAAAAAAAAATAAAAATGCAACACTGCTAACAGCAGCCTGGACAGTACTGCACACGGATAGATGTGGCCCTAGAAAGGACCATTGGGGTTCTTGAAGCCTACACTAACTCCTAACACTCTCCCTGCCTAACCCCCACTTCTGTCCCTATTGCAGGGCGCAATGCTCTGCAGATCCAATTTTGGAAAAAAAAAAAAAAAATACTGTGCTAACACAGTACTGCACACTAGTAGATGTGGCCCTAAGAAGGGCCGTTGGGGTTCTTGAAGCCTACACTAACTCCTAACGCTCTCCCTACAGCAGCTCCAGCACGATAGTACTTTCCCTCAGCTAAGTCACAAGGCATGTGTGGCGAGCCGCGGGAGGGGCCGATTTTTATACTCGGGTGACATCAGATCTCCCCAGCCACTCACTGCAGGGGGGTGGTATGGGGCTTGAACGTCACAGGGAGAAGTTGTAATGCCTTCCCTGTCTTTCAATTGGCTAGGAAAGCGCGCTAACGTCTCAGAGAGGAAACTGAAAGTAACCGGAACACCGCGTGGTACTCGTTACGAGTAACGAGCATCCCGAACACGCTAATATTCGCACGAATATCAAGCTCGGACGAGTACGTTCGCTCATCTCTAGTGTTAACCCTTTCATTTCTTCAAAGATATTAGAGCAAAATAGAGGTGACATTAAAGGAAATGTCAATTTGTTTTTGTAGATTTTCAATCTTAGGGTAATTGCGGTCTAACGCTCCCATTGATTTCAATGGGGCCTTGCAGACATGCGCTCAATCGCGGTGCATTTTAGCGCTGTGATTTTCGAGCGCTGTCTGCTCTATTTTGCCACATTTAATGCATCTTACCACTTATTACAATGATGGGGTGCGCTAAAGCCCGCTGTCGTACACAGGATTCTACGTCCGAAAACAAAAGTAAAATCACGCTAAAATGCTACAATCAAAATGTGTGCAATTCGCATGTGTGAGAGTGGCTTTAAAGTATTTTTTTCTGTATCACAGATAAAGTTAGCAGTTAACCAAATCTCAATATTTAATCTGCAGTTTTTAGAAATATCCAACATGTGGCCATAGTGTGCAGCATGACTCAATCACAGAAATGAAAGAGCACCTTGTGGATTTTTGGTGTACCTTTCATTGGGACATTTTCCAGGCACCATTTCAGGTTTGTTCACATGGCGGAATTTGCCATAAATTTTTGTGTGTGGATTCCCTCTATAAAACAGCAGTAGTAATCCGTGGTGAAGGCCGATATTTCTACCTCGGGTTCACAAATGTATTTAACCTTGTAGGCAAAATCTGTGTGCAGAATTTCTGAAAAAATTCCAGATTTGTACAAACCTTTGGCTGCTGGAGTGCAGTGCGTGTATGTATGCAGGTCTTCTTTCCTTACCAAAAGTGATGGCGTGTAAATATTTGGAGGTGTATGGACTGTGTCGGGGTGTGATCAATGCTTAATTTGTAACCAGCGTGAAAGGTGAGCACAAGATTGTGTTAATGAAATAGAATAACTCCTTGCAGTCACACCCATATCACATGCTGGGAAAGTGCATACATGATAACACTCTACGACTTTATGAAGAACATTGAGTAAATATCCACAGGACAGGAGGAAGAGAGAATAGGTGTATCCTGGAATATATTAACTGATAGATCTTCCTTTAGCAGCATTCACCTCCATCAAACTTTCCCTGAAGCTGCAAATAAGATTTCCACAATGTCGCGCAACAAGTCTGGATCCCTCTAAAAGTGTGTTAGTAAATCAATATATCTGGGCTGCTATGCATGCACAGTCCTTTTAGATAGTGTGTCTTGATAGGGTTAAGGTCGGGACACCATTTATTGTTAGGTATTTTTTAGAGATGCACAGAGATACACTCGTCCGAGCTTGATGCTCGTTCGAGTTTAGGGACAGAGCTGCCTATATAGGGAAAGTTTTACAGTACTTCTGATCCTCTGTGCAAGAAGGGCTACATCTCACCGTGTGCATTATAGTTGTGGCTGGCTGGGAGCAGTAGTGCACCAACTTTTGTATTACGCATCTAGGCCTGTTCCCAGCCTTTCAGTTATAGCGTTCTCAGCCTGCAGTGCCTTTCAACGAGCTCTCACCGTGAAACTGCACTCAAAAACTTCCTAGGCTACTGCAAAGTATTTCAGTTATACTGTTCGGTGTGTGCAGTGCATAAGGCAGAGTGTAGGGACAAAGCTACTTATATAGGGAAAGTTTTACAGAGCTCCGGATCCTCTGTGCAAGAACCCCAGGGGTCCTTCTTAGGTCTACATCTCACTGTGTGCATTATAGTTGTGGCTGGTTGGGAGCAGTAGTGCACCAAATTTGAATTAGGCATCTAGGCCTGTTCCCAGCCTTTGACTTATAGCGTTCTCAGCCTGCAGTGCATAACACTGAGCTCCCACCGTGAAACAGTACGCTAATATTTTCTAGGCCACTGTAAAGTATTCCAGCTCTGCCACTGAGCGTCCCACAATACCCTTTCCTTAAGGGGGGTTGAGATAGCTGCAGTTACCAGCACTATCCACTGGCTTTAGAGTCTTCTCCCTCTCTATACAGCCTCTCTTATGTACAAGTCTCTGTGAGCGATAAATTACCCCTAAGTATCAGCGCAAGACAGCGGGTTAATTTTTTCAGGTCACAGAATAGATCCTCCGCTATCTACAAGTCTCTGTGTGCGGTGAATTAGCCACAGTTGTCAGCGCTGTACAGTGGGGTAATTTATTTGGGCTCTGCTCTATTCTTAATCCGCCATGATGAGGAGTAGGGGTAAGGGTCGAGGACGTGGACACGGACACGGGCGTCCAAGTGAGGGTGTGGGCACAGGCCGAGTTCCTGGGCGTGGTGAATCACAGCCGGCTGCCGAGGGATTGAGAGAGAGGCAAGTTTCTGGCCTCCCAAGCTTCATATCACAATTTGTGGGTCCACGTGGTAGACCTTTATTGCAAACAGAGCAGTTTGAGCAGGTCCTGTCGTGGATGGCAGAAAATGCATCCAGCAATGTATCGACCACCCAGTCATCTACGCAGTCCACTACTCCCAGCCTAGGGACTGCAACTCTGAATTCTCTGGCTGCTCCTCCTTCCTCACAGCCTCCTCACTCCATGAAAATGACATATTCTGATGAGCAGGCAGACTCCCAGGGACTTTTCTCAGGTCCCTGCCCTAAGTGGGAAAACTGGTTCCTCTCTCACCTGAGGAGTTTGTCGTGACCGATGCCCAACCTTTGGAAAGTTCCTGGAGCTCGGGTGATGAGGCAGGGGACTTCCGGCAACTGTCTCAAGAGCTTTTTGTGGATGAGGATGATGAGACACAGTTGTCTGTCAGTGAGGTAGTAGTAAGGGCAGTAAGTCCGAGGGAGGAGCGCACAGAGGATTCGGAGGAAGAGCAGCTTGACGATGAGCTGACTGACCCCACCTGGTTTGCTAAGCCTACTGAGGACAGGGCTTCAGAGGGAGAGGGAAGTGTAGCAGCAGGACAGGTTGGAAGAGGCAGTGTAACGACCAGGGGTTAGAGGCAGGGCCAGAGCAAAGAATCCCCCAACTGTTTCCTAAAGCACCCCCTCGCGGCAAGCCTCCGTGCAGAGGGTTAGGTGTTCAAAGGTGTGGATATTTTTTAGTGAGAACGGGAACGACCAACGAACTGTGATGTGCAACCTGTGTCACACCAAGAACAACCAGGAAGCCACCACTACCAGCCTGACCACCACCAGCATGCGCAGGCATATGATGGCCAAGCACTCCACAAGGTAGCAAGAAGGCCATTCACCGCCTCCGGGTCATACCACTGCCTCTTTCCCTGTGCGACAACCTGGCACACAGATACAATCCCGCTCCAAGGACACAGGCACAAGCGCCTCCCTGCCTGAACCCACACCCTAACCTCCACCGTCCTCCACTCCATCCAGCAATGTCTCTCAGTGCAGCGTTCTGCTGTCGCTAACACAAGCGTAAAAGTGAAAGCGGAAATAAGCCGCCACCCACCCGCATGCACTAGCTTTAAACGTGCACATTACCAAATTAAGCAGCCTAGAGATGCTGCCATACAGGCTTGTGGAAACGGAGGCTTTCAAAAACATGATGACGGCAGCGGTCCCGTGCTACTCGATCCCCAGTCATCATTATTTTTCCCGGCGTGCCGTCCACGCCCTACACAAGCACATCTCCTGCAACGTAAATCGTTCCCTCACCAAAGCGGTTACTGGGAAGGTCCATTTAACCACGGACACATGGACAAGTACTGGCGGGCAGGGCCACTATATGTCCCTGATGGCACATTGGGTGAACTTGGTGGAGGGTGGGAACGAGTCAGAGCCTGGGACTGCTCACGTCCTACCCACACCCAGAATAGCGGGTCCTACCTCGCTGCTGGTATCTGCAGTGTTTTATGCCACCACCTCCAAACCCTCCCCCTCCTCCTCCTCCTCCGCCACGTATACCTGTCAATTAAGAAGTGTGAGCACGTCGCCAGCAGTCGGTAGCGCTCGGCAGCACAGCGGTGGGGAAGCGTCAGCAGGCCGTGCTGAAACTAATCAGCTTAGGTGACAAGAGGCACAAGGCCCCCTAGCTGTTGCAGGGACTGACAGAGCAGACCGTCCTCCGGCTTTCGTCGCTGAGCCTCCAACCCGGCAGGGTCGTGTGTGACAACGGACGTAACCTGGTGGCAGCTCTGCAGCTCGGCAGCCTCACACACATGTCATGCCTGGCTCACGTCTTCAATCTAGTGGTTCAGCGGTTTCTGAAAAACTACTCCCACTTGTCTGACCTGCTCGGCAACGTGCGCCGCGTCTGCGCACATTTCCGCAAGTCCACCACGGGTGCTGCCACCCTGAGGGCCCTGCAATGTTGGTTTCAGCTGCCGGAGCACCGACTGCTGTTTGACGTCCCCACACACTGGAATTCTATGCTGCACATGTTGGCCAGGCTGTACGAGCAGCGTAGAGCAATAGTGGAATACCAGCTGCAACATGGGGAGCGGAATGGTAGTCAGTCCCCGCAATTCTTTACTGAGGAGTGGGCATGGATGGCAGATATCTGCCAGGTCCTCGGAAACTTTGAAGAGTCTACCCGGATGGTGAGCGCAATGCGGCCATCATTAGCGTTACCATCATCGCTGCTTTAGTTCGCTGCTAAGCATAAAGGCCGATGCTTTGTCGTTGGAACAGGAGACGGGGGATGACAGTAAGTTGCTTGATAGCCAGTCCACCCTCATGTCTATATGTCACCGCATTTTGGAGGAGGAGGAGGAAGGGGAGGGGGAGGAGGAGGAGGAGGGGGAAAAGACAGCTGGCCACACTGCAAAGAATACCCATGCTGCTTGCCTCTCATCTGTTCAGCGTGTATGGGCTGAAGAGGAGGAGGAGGATCCTGAAAGTTATTCTCCTAGTCAGGACAGTGATGTGTTGCATACTGGGACCCTGGCACACATGGCTGACTTCATGTTAGGCTGCCTTTCCCGTGACCTTCGCGTTAGACGCATTCTGGCCAACATGGATTACTGGGTTTATACCCTTCTAGACCCATGGTATAAGGAGAACCTTTGCACTCTCATTCCCGAAGAGGAAAGGGGTACGAGAGAGATGCAATACCACAAGGCCCTGGTGGAAAAAGTGATGCTAAACTTCCCATCTGACAGCGCTAGTGGCAGAAGACACAGTTCCGAGGGCCAGGTAGCAGGGGAAGTGCGGGTATGAGGCAGCATGTTCAGCGCAGACAGGGGAATACTCTTCAAGGCCTTTGCCAGTTTTATGGCTCCCAAGCAAGACCATGGCATCACTCCTCAGTCAAGGCTGAGTCAGAGGGAGCACTGTAAAAAGATGGTGAGGGAGTACATAGCCGGTTGTACCACCCTCCTCCGTGATGCCTCTGCTCCATACAACTATTGGGTGTCAAAGCTGGACACGTGGCATGAACTTGCGCTGTATGCCCTGGAGGTGCTGCCCTGCCCTGCCACTAGCGTCTTGTCAGAGAGGGTGATTAGTGCAGCTGGGGGAATCATCATGGGTAACCGTACTCGCCTGTCCACTGCCAGTGCCGAAATGCTTACACTTATAAAGATGAACAAAGGCTGCATTTCCCCAGACTCCTCTTCTCCACCGGCAGAAAGCAGCGGAACCTAATGATTCTTTTTGCTGCAACAGGAGAAAAATGCATCCTCTATCAGCACAAAAAAAGGGGAATTAGCTTTGTCAATCACTCTCGAATATTATTACTCCTACTCCTCCTCCTAAAACAGCATGTCATCACGCTGAACTGCCAATTTTTCTGCGGCCCAAAAGGCTCTGCTTAAAAGTTTTTTACAATTTTTTAAAATTTCAAAAGTATTTATACTTTAACAGAAACCAATTTTTTTCACAGGGCTGCCTCCATGCTCTGTTACAAATTAAGCAGCAGCAAGCTGTATCTTTAAAAAATTGTTTATGGGTTTCACCTGTCCTCATGGTTGAGCAATTTTTCAGGGGTACACTTGTACTCTTGGTACACCAATTTTTCAGGCCCTCACCTATACTGTTATCTAACTAATTTTTCCGGCCTTCGCCTACACTCTTGGCAACCAAATTTTTTCAGGTGTTCACCTATACTCTTGGTACACCAATGTTTCAGGGGTTCGCTTACACTCTTGCTACAGAAATGTTACTTGGTACAAATGTTGATGAAGTAGTGGAAACAGCAGATCAAGGTGCAAAGCAATGAAGTTTCTTTATTTCTTTCCTCCCAGACAGAAAAACACGACGTTTCGACTACAAGAGTCTTGACAAAGACTCTTGTAGTCGAAACGTCGTGTTTTTCTGTCTGGGAGGAAAGAAATAAAGAAACTTCATTGCTTTGCACCTTGATCTGCTGTTTCCACTACTTCATCAACATTTGTACTAAAGAGCGGCTTGGCTTGGATCCCAAACCCAGTGGGCGTGCAGGATACCTGTTCAAACCATATGGTACTTATATTGTGCTGCTGACAACTTCTTTGCCTTTGGATATACACTTGGTACAGAAATGTTACAGGGGTACACCTATACTCTTGCTACATAAATGTTATTGGAGTCCGCCTATACTCTTGCTACAGAAATGTTGCAGGGGTCTGCCTATACTCTTGCAACAGAAATGTTACTGGGGTCCACCTATACTCTTGCTACAGAAGTGTTACAGGGGTCTGCTTATACTGTTACTATAGAAATGTTACATGGGTCCGCCTATACTCTTGCTACATAAATGTAACAGGGGTCCGCCTATACTCTTGCAACAGAAATGTTACTGGGGTCCGCCTATACTCTTGCTACAGAAATGTTACAGGGGTCTGCTTATACTCTTGCTACAGAAATGTTACATGGGTTCACCTATACTCTTGCTACAGAAATGTTACTGGGGTCCTCCTAAACACTTGGTACTGAAAGGTTTGAGGGGTTCACTTATACTCTTGCTACAGAAATGTTACTGGGGTATGCCTATACACTTGATTCTAAAAGGTTTGAGGGGTTCGCCTATACTCTTGCTACAGAAATGTTACTGGGGTCCGCCTATACTGTGGGTGCACAAAGGTTTCCCATTGCGTTGTTCAGCTGCCTGACACATACACAGAATGAAGTATGTGGGGACACATGGATTTCCCATAGCTATTCAACTCACGGCACCTTGGGTCACACAAGGTGGAGGCTGGAACCGAGCCTGACCCAGGGTCCGCTGACGTACTTCCCACACAGAGTAGTGCGGGTCCTACCTCGGTCATGGTTTCTCGGCCTTATTATGCCACCTTCTCTTTCTGCTTGGGGTCTGGGGATCAGCGCTGGGCAACATGTATTTTCTCATCTTACCACAGTTATCTGAGACAGTAGTTTGGGCCAAACAAAAGGAGCGTTACTGCATTAATGAGATGTTCACAGCTGCACTAGCATCCGAGTCAGCTTGAAGCCCACAATAACTGAGGATGTGGGCAGAGGCCAAGGTCCTGGGGGGGGAAGAATCAACTGCACCAGGCTTGGCCTGTGGAACTTCTTTGTGGTTCATCCAGTCTTTGGAGCGATAAAAGCAACCGTAACTGATTTAAAGAGATTTTCACAGCTGTACTAGCATCCGAGTCCGCTTTATGCCCTTAATTACTGAGGGTGTGAGCCGAGGCCGAGGTCCTTGTCGGGGTATAACTGCCTTGTTTGGGCACTCTGATTTCTTTATGTGTAATACCGTCTTTGAGTTTCATGGGCTCGCCTATGCTGTGGGTGCACAAAGACTTCCCATTGCGGTGTTTTACCTGTCTGGTACAAATACACTCACTAACTAGGGTAGAAATGTGGGCGGAGGCCGAGACCCTTGGCTGGGTGAAAGTCTGCCATGTTTGATCACTCTGTTTTCCTCATGTGTAATACCATCTTTCAGTTCCTTGGGCTCGCCTATGCTGTGGGTGCACAAAACTTCCCATGGCAGTGTTTACCTGTCTGGCACAAATACACTGACTGACTTGGGCAGAAATGTGGGCCGAGGCCAAGGTCTTTGGTGGGGCGAAACTCTGCCATGTTTGGGCACTCTGATTTCTTCCTGTGTAATACTATCTTTGTGCACCCACAGCATAGGTGAGCCCAAGGAACTCAAAGACTTCCCATTGCGGTGTTGAGCTATTTGACACCTACACAGAATGAATTGTGTGGGGACACATGGATTTCCCATTGCTATGTAACTTGCGGCACCTAGGGTCACAACAAGGTGGAGGCTGGGACCGAGCCTGACCCTGGGCCCGCTCACGTGCTTCTCACACAGAGTATTGCTGCATTGTGGAGATGTGTAGAAGTGCTTGCACCTGAGTCCCAGGAGAAGAGGCAGCGGTGTCACCCGCAGGTAGTGATTGTCCTTGGTTGCAGGTAGTGTGGTGCTTGGCTAAGATGTGCCAGCTTGTGCGCCTTGCAAATGACCGTTTGTCCCAAGTAAATTGTTAGGGGGTGACCACCAGACTCTTGCCCCCATTTTGGCTTAATAGTGGGACCTGGGACCCTTAATGCAGCCATGCATGCTGCCCCTGCCCTCCGCTATCCATTTCTGTGGTGTTTCCATGACTTTCTGATGTTTTCCGGTGTTTGACAAGTCATCACCTATGCGGAGCATTGGTCCCATACAAAAATGCTTGAGTCCCCCATTGACTGCAATGGGGTTCATTACTCGAAACGATCTCTCGAGCATTAGGAAAAGTTCGACTCGAGCAACGAGCACCCGAGCATTTTGGTGCTCGCTGATCTCTAGATAGAACCAATTCATGAATGGGTGAGTGCTGCCTCTGAATGGCTGAACGCAGATAATAATCAGAGGCAGCTCTCAGCTGTCATTCAATAGCTCAGGGCTGCCTCTGATTGGTCACAGTGCTCAGCCAATCAGAGGCAGCCCATTCAGCCCATTCAGCAGGCATGGATTTTACATCCCCGCCTGCTGAATACTACTCAGAGCATTGCAGGAGAAGAGCTGGCTGGATGCGGCTGAGCCCCGGCAGCTGCAGAGAGGTGAGTATAGATTTTTTTTACACATTTTTTGATTAATTTTCAGGGAAGTGCTTATATTTGAAGCCCTCCCCCGAAAATCAATGAGTCGCTTGCCAGCAGCCCATTGCTTTCAATGGAGCCGGCTGTATTGCCAGCTCCATTGAATTCAATGGGAGAACATTGCACCCCTCTGCCACAGCTGTCACAGGATTTCTTCATCTCCGTGGGGAGTTCCATTGTCAGTTATGCGTTCAAAAATTTGTGCGTCAAAACGTCCATGTGACTGAGCCCTTATCCTGGCCATTACAGCGAGAGCTTGGCTGTCAGATGACATAAATATGTGTCATAGAAGCTAAGCATAAGCCATTTTATAATGTTTATTAACCTCATGGAGGCCTAACAGGTTAGAAATAAGAGGCACCTTAATCCCTTCCCCGTCCAGGACGTACATTTACGTCCTGCAGCGTCGGGGTATGTATGCAGAGAGGTCGTGGGGTGACCTCTCTGCCTACAGCGCGGGTGTCAGCTGTTTACTACAGCTGACACCTGTGGGCAATAGCCGCGATCAGCCATTTGGCCGATCACAGCTATTAACCCTTTAAATGCCGCTGTCAATGGCCCCCCGTGGTTAGATCGGGGGAGCCGTGCAGGTGTCATGGCTGCCGGGGGCCTTCTGAAAGGCCCCAGGGCTGCCTTAAGAAACTGCTTATCAAGCCATCTCAGTGGGGTGGCTTGATAGGCTGCCTGACAGAATGCAGTATGATGTAATGCTATAGGATTACATCATACTGCAGGAGCGATCAAAGTATCACATATTGTAGTCCCCCAGGGCGACTTAAAAGTAAAGTGAAAAAAAGAGCAATCAATTATTTTTATTGTAAAAAAAATAAATAAATAAAAGTTTAAATCACCCCCCTTTTGCCAAATCTATAATTAAAAAGTCTAAATAATAAAACAAAAATACATATTTGGTATCGTCGCTTCCGTAAAAGTCTGATCTATCAAAGTAGCACATTATTTACCCCGCATGGTAAACGTCATCTGAAAAAAAAAAAGAACGCCAGAAATGCACTTTTTCAGTCACCCTGTCTCCCAGAAGAAAAAAAAAGCGATCAAAATGTCGTACATATTCCAAATTAACGGAATCGACAGGACATCCTGCAAAAAATGAGCCATCGCTGAACTATGTCGACGGAAAAATAAAAAAGTTATGGTGCACACAAGATGACTGCAGAAAATAATTGAAAAAAATTAAATGTCTGAAAAAAAAAGAGTAGTATAGTAAAAAAAACTATACAAGTTTGGTATCATAGTAATCATACTGACCCATACGTACAAGCAGAGTCGTAACGTGATGATGCCCAGGAATTAGCATAGGAAGTCTCTCCATAAATTCCACCTTGGCTGCTTGAAATCGACCTCCTATTCTTAGTGATCCACCTTGGTCAATGATGGGATCAAGCTTCTTCAAAGCGCTATCCTTGGAGACTGTTTGGCCTTTGCTAAGGTAGTCTATTTCTTTAGCATAACATTCACGTTGTATAGTGTGAATTATTATGCTCTTGGCCCTGTCCAGATTAGTAGCGGTAAAGGGGTGTTTGCAGTGATGCCAACCCTTGCAAGGTCTTTGGCTCACAGGTAATGTCGACCTATAAGACTGACCTGTATGACTTAGACAGGCTATAGCACGAACGAGTGACATCCAAGTGGAGAATCTGTTGAAACAATGGGATTTGAGTTGGTGTTCTAAAGTCACCGTACATAGAGCAGATACTTCAAGTTGGATTTCTTAATCGGTATCTGGGTTTACCAATTCAAATAAGTCAGATCCAATGCTGCAAGACGTTGAACGGTACAGGAATGCAGGACCCGTAAACCATGTTGTATTCATAAGGTGACCCGCTGCTACAGATCTAGTTGCATGGTCTGCCGGATTAAGGTGTGTAGGAACGTAGTGCCATTGTTTAGGACAAGCGGTCTCCTGATCCTTAGCACCCTATTGCTAACATATACGTAAAAGAGTCTGGTTTCATTGCAAATATATCCTAAGACTACCTTGCTTCCGTGTAAAATTCGACTTTCTCGATTTCCAGATTAATTCCTGATGTTATAAGTTCAGCCAACTCTACCGCAAGCACAGCAGTGCAAAGTTCCATTCTGGGTAAAGTGTGCTCGCGGAGAGGTGCCAGTTTGTCCCAGCTCATAACAAGCCCTATATGGCGTTGTTCCTTGATGTCTATGGTCTTTAGGTATGCTTAGGCAGCAATCGCCTTGACTGAAGCATCGCAGAAGATATATAGTCTTTGCAACTTGACTTCCGTTGAAGGCATGGAAGCATATGGAGGTGCCACACGAAGACTGGACAACGCTTCAAGAGACTTTCTCCAACCTGTCCACATGTCTTTTTTCTCCATGGAAAGTGGATAATCCCAATCGTCCGTCTCTGTGGTAAAGTCTCTTAGCATCATTTTTCCTTGGATGGTAACAGGTGCTACGCTTTATGGTAGACAGGACCCCTCTGCGAGTGAAAGGCTTTTCTTCCTTCCTGATTTGGAAGGTGAATGTGACTGCCTTTAAAGGGGTTGTCCCGCGAAACAAAGTGGGGGTATACACTTCTGTATGGCCATATTAATGCACTTTGTAATGTACATTGTGCATTAATTATGAGCCATACAGAAGTTATTCACTTACCTGTTCCGTTGCTAGCGTCCTCGTCTCCATGGTGCCGTCTAATTTTCAGCGTCTAATCGCCCGATTAGACGCGCTTGCGCAGTCCGGTCTTCTTCCTTTCTGAATGGGGCCGCTCGTGCCGGAGAGCGGCTCCTCGTAGCTCCGCCCCGTCACGTGTGCCGATTCCAGCCAATCAGGAGGCTGGAATCGGCAATGGACCGCACGGTGCACCGTATGGTGCACCGTGGGTGAAGATCCCGGCGGCCATCTTACTTAGGTAAGTAAGAAGTCGCCGGAGCGCGGGGATTCGGGTAAGTACTGGCCATTTTGTTTTTTTTATTCCTCCATCGGGTTTGTCTCGCGCCGAACGGGGGGGCTATTGAAAAAAAAAAAAACCGTTTCGGCGCGGGACAATCCCTTTAAATCCCAGAGCAGACCAAGGGTCCGTTGTACGGGAAGGGAGCCTGTGCTAAGATCCAAGTCCTTTGGATCACTTGAATGATCTTGGGGTGAGAAGGCCTCCATTAACTCATGGCTGTTGGAGGCGATTTTGTGTAACCTTAAATTAGATTGGGCGACCATTTCTTGAGCTCTTTTCAGGAGACTAATTACGGTCTCATTCGAGGGTGTAGACTTCAAGCAGTCGTGCACATAGAAGTCCCTTTCTATAAAGGACCTGATATCCGACCCGTATTTTGCTTCACCCTCTCGAGCTGAATGTCTGAGACCATAGATAGCAACTGCAGGGGAAGGACTGTTTCCAAAGATGTGCACCCTCATCTGGTACTCTATGATGCCCTCATTAGGGTTGTTGTTGCGGTACCAGAAGAACCTTAAGTAGTTTCTATGTTCTTGCTTAATGAGGAAGCAGTGGAACATTTGTTGTATGCTGGCCATGAATGCTACAGAATCTCTGCGGAAGTGGAGAAGTACCTCTAGAAGTCTGTTGTTGAAGTCTAGACCAGACAATAAGACATGGTTTAGTGAGACGCCTTCACACCTGGCCCTCGAGTCGAATACTACTCTTATCTGTCCTGTTTTTTCGGGTGATAAACGCCAAATATGGGTAAATACCAACACTCCTGGGAGTCTTGGAACAGGGATGCCACTTCTGCATGGCTGTTCTGGAATATTCTTTCCATGAAGGGGAAGAAATGTTTCTCTGTCTCTGGTGTTCTCTGGAGTTTGTGTTTGAGAGAAATAAATCTTTGTTCTTAGGTAGGCGTTGTCTCCGGGTTTTAAATGGTAAAGGTGTGACACAGCTTTTGGACTCGTCCTTTACTATTTCTTGATCCATGATATCCAAGAACAGCTTGTCTTTTATGGACATTGCAACCCTGTTGTCTTCTCTCGTCCTGTGAAAGACTGTGCACCGTAAGTGATCTTGCTCACTGTCGCAGGGGTGGTCTTCACAGGAGGGTTCTGCAAAGGGACAAGGTATGGGAGTGCTTTGTGGCAACTCTTTTATCAGGAAACTGTTGTGGCATGGCTGGAATAGGGAAGGACGTCTGCTTTCAAGTGTGTTGGTGAGCATGCTGTTGACCGAGGTCGGCTTGTGTGCTCCTCCTAGACAGACGTTTCCTATGATGACCCATCCTAGGTCAAGTCTCTGGGCATATGGAGTATTCTGGGAACTGTTAATCTGTCCCCTAGCCTTATGAACTCGTAGTATGTATCTTCCAAGGAGTAGGACTATTGGCGCTTCTGGGTCATGTTCCGGTATCAGGTGAGCTATGCGTCTCAGGTGAGGGTGGTATGCTGCCACCTCTGGTGTAGGTATCTCAGACCGGTTGTCAGGAATGTGATTGCACTCCAGTATGGTTGGCAGGGGTAAGCAGGTCTGACCATCTATGAACTCTACCATGTATCCAGTTGCCTTCCTCCCGCCGTCTCAACGGTACATGTGCATGTCCTTAAGGAGTAGGGAGAACCAGGCCCTACGATATTGAAGGTGTCAAAGAAGGTGGATTTAGCTAAAGACCTGTTGCTTTGGTCATCTAAGATTGTGTATACCTTGATCGCCTTATCTCGGTGACCAACCGGATAAAGCCTGACAAGGCAGATTTTTGAGCACAACTTCCCTCCTGCGAGACCTTTACAGATCTCTGTACATTGAGAAGTGACTATTGCTGTGTCTATCCGCTCTCCCTCCCATTCCTCTGCTTGGAATGATACCTGAGAGGGTGGTCCAGGGTGTAGAGCCGTGTTCTGTTCTGTTCTACTGCATTCTGTGCATGTCGAACTGACCTTACAGTTCCTGGTGAAGTGTGATCTTGTAGTACAGAACCTGAAGCAGATGTTGTTTTCTTTTAGGAATTCTTTACGATCTTCTAAAGACTTCTCACTGAAGGCTCTGCATTTTAGCAAAGCATGTGTTTCTTGTTCAGGGGGCATTGTTTGGTAGGATCTTCGTGTTTGTTCACTTCTTTAGGAGGCTTAAATGACCTGTAAGGAGAACCTGTGGAGGCAACATTAGTTTTGTGGACCGCTACTGGTGTTTAAAGAGGTTTGATACCATGGGTAGTGGGACAAGACAATGTAAAGTCAAAACTGGGATCATTTCTGATCCTTGCCTGTTGAGTAACAAAGCCTACAAACACTCGAAAGGGGGGAAACTGTACATTATGAACCTGTTTATAATGAAACCATGCGTGATCCACTTCTCCTGTAAATTATGAGTGAGTTTTTGGACAATCAGATTAACACCCATGGCGGTGTCCAGGAATGCTAGCCCTGGCAGATCTCCTTCTGCCTGAGCAACCTGTACCTCTGTTAACAAGTCACTAAGTTCGCTGAGCTTCTGGTAGCTCTTACCCACTATTTTGGGAAAATTATCAATTCTCTTATATAAGGCATTTTCTATAGCTTCTATTGACCCATAACACTCTTCGAGTCTTTCCCACACCATCTTTAGGCCTTTGCCCGGATAGTTTATGTTAATGTCTCTGATTGTTTTGGCATGTTCCGCAGATTCGCTTCCAAGCCACCTCACCAAGAGATCTAACGCTTCACTGCAGGAGAGATCTAAGCCCTGTATGGCGTTCTGGAAGTAGGCTCGCCCTGCTCTGTAGTTCTCTGGGCGATCCGTTAACTTTATAAGTCCTTTGGTAACCAGCTCCTGTTTAGCAAAGAACCTAGCGAAGTCCACGACAGCCTGGTTAGCGCCAATATTACCCAGTGTGCTGTTGTTAGGCTGCGTGGGCAATGTATCACCATACCTTTTAGGAGTTTCAGGCTTAGGGCAGTCTGTATAATACCGCTCTGACACGAAAGTCGTCTCTTTAAGCCGAAGCGAGGGTTGTAGCTTCCCTTTTGTAGGGCAGTAGTCGGGGTCAGCATTGTTTTGTCGCATATCGTCCTGTTTGGGGCACTATGCTTCAAAGTAGGGTCTTTGACGCTCTGTTTTCGCTATTTGATACACTGGATCATAGCTGACTTCTGCCTTGGGATGCTGATGGACATATTCTGAGATACGCTGTGCTGGATCTTCTTGGTATAGGTCTAACCCGAGTACTTGGCTGTGATTATCGAATTCGGAGAACTCTGCGGTTTCTAGGAACTCTGCCTTTGCTAATGCGGTTGCTGCTTCTTCCTCTGCGGCGAGTCTTTCCAGTGAGACCTGCAGGCAGACTCTCTCTTTTTCTTGATCCACTTGCCTTAGCTTCAATTGCATCTCTTGTGCTGCAAAGGTGGACCTTACTTTTGCTGCCTCAGCTTTTGCGCGAGCGAGAACAGCAATTTCTCTTATTGAGGACTTGCTAGAGCAGCTTGCTCGTGACCTGCTCTTATATAAGAATGTCTGGCTAGTGGACATTGTGTGCCTGTTTGCTGGCTGTTTAATGTCTCTGTGCAGACTCAGTCCAGGTAGGAACGGACTTCAGCTTGGCTTAGATCGTGCTGCGTTTACTTGGGGCTGCACTCTTGTTTCTTGTGACTAAATGGCAACTGCTCCAATCTTGTACATAAGACCGCGTGGCTGATGGCGGCTCCGTCTAGTCGGATCCACTATCGCTGGTGACTAGCATCTGTTTTACTGTTCTGTCTTCTTATAAGTTCACACGGTGTGCAGTCTGACATTCAGTTTAACCATTTCTGTCTTCCAAATAAACAAACTGTTCTTCTTAATCTGATAGGTTTATTGGTTAACAGATCATAGAATACGAGTGTGCAATGATAATGATGATAATGGTAAAACTATAAGAATACAGATAATTCACATAAGTAAGATGCATAGGAAGCACGCATAACATTACATACCAGTGAAATGAAGGCACATGGTAAAATGGCTGCTATACATAGTATTGCATAGCTAACTAAACAGTTATAACTCCCTGAGTAACAACACAACTGACCACTGAACAGCTCTGCATAACACATACTGTCTCAGAAACAAAGGTAGCTTTCTTACCAGATATACTTTTACAAGGTTAGTGGAATTTGAAGAGAATGCAGAAGGCAGGTCCGTTCTCTGACTTGAAGACTGGGAGTCTCTCCTTCCCACAATACCTTGCAAACTACCCATAATGCATCAGTCTTTATGATAGAAAAACAAGGTGTCATACATTTTTAACACAGCTAGACGGTGCTGTAACCACTCTACACCTAAAATAGGCTGCTATGGCACTTTTAAGCCTGCTGGGCAGTACAACCTTCATGGCTACTGCAAACGATTTTCTGACCCCTGCCTTCTTGTTTGCCAACTTGCTGCAGGTTTGAGCTTACCTACAACATGGGGCCACTTTGTAATTGTTTTACAGGGCCACTTTAATTTCCCAATCCGCCCCTGATACTATGCATATGATTCTCCTATTTTGGGGGACACTGTTTATGGTGCTATTATCTTTGAGGACAAGATGTGTTGCTGTTTCTGGGAGCAATGTGTCTGACATATTTTTTGCATCACTATGTGTGATGCTATTACTTTTAGGGAAACTATATATACATTCAGCAGGCACCAAATGATTGCTCATTGTATTATGATGACCATTTATTGTGACAAAATTTCATATGTTATTTGTGTAATTCTGAAGCCACAGTACACAAATTGCATAAACATGAAATGAATGTACATTAATGCAGTGTAATGCTATTATTTTTTGGGACACTGTGTGTATGAAGCAATTGCCATATTTTTCTGACTACAAGATACAGAGACAGAGGGTCTGATAGATCCAGAGACCCCTGACCGCTGACTTAATGATGCAGCAGTACACTGATTGATCAATGGGAGAACTCTGCAGCCATACATACTGCAGCTGCACAATCCGTCCTCCTCCTTCTCTCTGCCCTATCAGGCTCCTCCAGCAGAAACTTATGAAGATCACTCACTTATCCCCCTTGGGGTGCAGGCCCTCCTCTATACACACAACGACAGATAGTAGAAAAGATCAAAGATCTAGCAGGATCAGCAAGATCATAGATCATGTCTTAACCAGGTGACCAGAAGCTTTGTGACCATGAAGCAGCTAGAAGGGGTCATGTGTTACAACACTTGTATGTTAGGTTTAGTGTTAATAAAATCAATGTTTAACATGCCAGTTGCAGATGTGTATGTGTGCATGTAGCAGTGCTATATCAGCTGTATGCGTGTGCGTGCATGTAGCAGAGCAGTTTGAAGTGTTTGCATGTGTGCATGTACCAGAGCTATGTATATATGTAGCAAAGTTGTGTATCCTGTAGAGCTATGTATGCATGTTGAAGAACTGTGTGTGTTGTTCAGATGTACTTTGTGTGTGCAGCAGTGCTGTGTATGTGTATGATATGAACATATGTGGTTATGTCATTGTTTGAATGGACACACTAGGTTTAACCCCTTGAGTGGCACGCCCGGAAAATTTCCGGGGACGAGCTCCACTGCTCATAGTAACATAGCCCGGAAGATTTCCGGGCTATGTATCACTATGGGAGCTGCAGAGCACAATGCCACAAGCTGTGACAGTGTGCTCTGCCTGCACAGACCCACACAGAGCAGTGCAAGGGCTTTGAAAAACCAGCAGAAGATATTGCCGACATGTCGGCAATGTCCTGCTTTGTTTACAAGTTGCCATAGAGACCATCGGCTTGTCAGAAGCAAGCCGATGGTCTCTGTGGCAGGGAGAGCTGGTTGTTAGCTGTCAGAGGACAGCTAGGTACTAGCTCTTACAGCAGAGATCAGAGAAAACCTCCGATCTCTGCTGTGTTAACCCTTTACATGCCGCAGTCTATGTGACTGCAGCATGTAAAGGGTTGCCACTGCAGCATGTAAAGGGCTGTCACCATCGGACCCCCGGAATGTGATCAGGGGTCCTGATGGGTCCCTGTGGAAGTCCCCTAAAGGGACAAAAAAAAAAAAATTAAAAAAAAAAAAAAAAAAAAAAAAAGTAAAAAAATTATTAAAAAAATTAAAAAAACACTTGTCTCCCTTTACTTTGTAAAAAATCAAAAATAAAATCACACATGCGGTATCCGTGTGCGTCGTAATGACCCAGAGAAGGAAGTTAATACATTATTTAACCCCTTAATGACATGGCCCCTTTTTTTCTTTTTTCCCCATTTCTTTTTTTCCTCCCCCCTGTTTAAAAAATCACAACTTGTCCCGCAAAAAACAAGCCCTCATATGGCCATGTCAATGGAAAAATGAAAAAGTTATGGCTCTTGAGACGCAACTGCAAAACTAGTTGAAATTCAATGATTAGACCATTTTAAAAAACCTGCCCTGGTGGGCACGACAGGGTGGTAGGAAACCTGCCACTCAAGGGGTTAATAGGGGTTGACTCTTCAATGTTAACCCCCTTTTCTATACTACAACACCAATATTAATGATGGTGGCCCCTCTTCTTTGTTAGACCCTCAGAGATGTTTAAATTAGTATGAAATATTTTGGCCAAAAATATGGTAATTTCAGGGACACTGTGTATGACTTTATTACTTTTGTGGACAATTTGCACAACACTGTGTTTACTGTTAGTTTTCATCACTATTGAGAATGGAGCTTCTAGCAACTGTTCTCTTAGCCTTTTGTTGATACATTTGTCAGGGAGCTGTCTCTCGGCTTGTTCAGGAAAGTCAATAATTCTGTAACGACTTTTTAAAATTATTGGCCTTCTGGCATTACACATGTGCTTTGTAGAATAATCTTCTGCATGATTCACCCGGTCATTGAAGTTTTGGAGATCCTGCAGCGAAGGCTGACATTCACCTTAAGTTCCTCAATCTTTACAGGGAAAGTGCAGCAAGGGAGGAAGCAGTCAGGAACTGCTGAGAGTAATTTGCTTTAGAATAAGCTACAGTTCTTCTACCAAGACTTCTGGATCCAGAGTGGTTTTCTACTTGCAGCTGCACAACATGTAGGCTCCAAACGTTAGACAATTTAGTTATCTGGATATGGATTGCTGAGGCTCATTTCTTGGTCACAACATTCTCTGTGTCTCCCAAGGTGGTAATAGACTTTGACAAGCTTAGGGTAAAAACACACGGGTGCATGCGCTAATACGTTCGCCGCTATGGAGCGTATTAGTGCATGAACCAGGTTTTTTATCAGACTATTCAAACTCCGCACTAGTGCCAGCGAGTTTGAAAAAAAAAGCAGGAAGATAGATCGTGATAGGTCCTACATGTGAGAAAGATAGGGCAAGTTCTATCTTTTCTTGCACATAGTAATAACGCACAGAAATCCCAATAGTGGAAACCAGATAATTGAAATCAGTGTTTTCATTTTGTCCCGTTATGCGAAATTGAAGAAAATGTCAGGATGGAGCTATTGTAGTACAAATCTGCTCACAACAGCACTTCCAAACACTCTAGTTACAATAACTGTTCAGATTATACAGATTTCTGTACTGACCTTTAATATATTAAAGGGGTTGTCTCGCGAAAGCAAGTGGGGTTAAGCACTTCAGTATGGCCATATTAATGCACTTTGTAATATACATCGTGCATTAAATATGAGCCATACAGAAGTTAGTCACTTACCTGCTCCGTTGCTGGCGTCCCCGTTGCCATGGCTCCGTCTAACTTCGGTGTCTTCTTGCTTTTTTAGACGCGCTTGCGCAGATCTATCTTCTCCATTCGGCTCGTCTCGGCATCACCGGCATTTTGGCTCCGCCCCCTTGTACGCGTCATCGCGAAGCTCCGCCCCCGTCACATGTGCCGATTGCAGCCTCTGATTGGCTGGAATCGGCACATGTGACGGGGGCGGAGCCTCGCGATGACGCGTACAAGGGGGCGGAGCCAAAATGCCGGTGATGCCGAGACGAGCCGAATGGAGAAGATAGATCTGCGCAAGCGCGTCTAAAAAAGCAAGAAGACACCGAAGTTAGACGGAGCCATGGCAACGGGGATGCCAGCAACGGAGCAGGTAAGTGAATAACTTCTGTATGGCTCATATTTAATGCACGATGTATATTACAAAGTGCATTAATATGGCCATACAGAAGTGCTTAACCCCACTTGCTTTCGCGAGACAACCCCTTTAACTCTAAAATAACTATTTTCAACAATAATACCAATATTGATATTCTTCTTAGGTACTACAGTCAACCCATTCCATCTGTCTCTGAATGCACCAAGCCTGTCTCTGAATGCACCACAGAGCTACCACAATTCTTTACGTAAGTTTTAGCTAAAGGTTTCTTTATCTGCTGAACTTTATCATCGATTTCTGAAACTCTTTTAATTATCCAGTAATGTCAGTCAGTTCAAATAAATTGACCCATTATATGTTTTCAAATCTCATGTATTGATAACATATAAATGACTTTGGATTTTGACACAGTGGAAGATTGTCTAGTGGTTCAAATGTCAAGGTTCAGATGAAGCATCTATGCATAACAAATGCTATTTTCCCATTAAAAAAGCACATTGCATTCTTATAATGAGTATTGACATGTATTGTACCTATGTTCAGGACCATTATTGCTTTAAGATAAGAGCATGTATTGTTAGAAATGTTTGTTACCAAGCAGCATGTATTTTATATGTATCTTTATACAAAGTTGGTAGTTTTAGGGGAAAATACCTGATTGCTATAAATTGTGATTAGAAATGAGCGAGCATACTCGTCCGAGCTTGATACTCGTTCGAGTATTAGGGTGCTCGAGATGCTCGTTACTCGAGACGAGAACCACGCGGTACTCGTCTCGATTAAACAAGCACTGACCATTGAATTCAATGGAGCCGGCAATACAGCAATTGAAAGCAATGGGCTGCCGGCGATCGCACGATGAATTTTCGGGAAGGGCTTAAAAATATAAGCCCTTCCCTGAAAATCATCCAAAACTGTGTAAAAATTTTAAAAAAATATATACTCACCTTGTCCCGGCAGACGGAGTTCAGCCGCGGCCAGCCGGCAGTTCTCCTGAACAGCTGTGAGTAGTATTCAGCAGCCGGGGATTTAAAATCCCCACCTGCTGAATGAGCTGCCTCTGATTGGTCACAGCCTCACCAATCAGAGGCAGCTCTCACTCACACCCATTCATGAATTCATGAATGGGTGAGTGAGTGCTGCCTCTCATTGGCTCAGCGCAGGGACCAATCAGAGGCAGCACTCACTCACCCATTCATGAATTCATGAATGGGTGTGAGTGAGAGCTGCCTCTGATTGGTGAGGCTGTGACCAATCAGAGGCAGCTCATTCAGCAGGCGGGGATTTTAAATCCCCGGCTGCTGAATTCTACTCACAGCAGTTCAGGAGAACTGCCGGCCAGACGCGGCTGAACTCCGGCTGCAGCGGAAAGGTGAGTATAAATGTTTTTTTTATTTTTACACATTTTAGGATGATTTTCAGGTAAGGGCTTATATTTTTAAGCCCTTCCCGAAAATTCATCCCACGCTCGCCGGCAGCCCATTGCTTTCAATGGAGCCGGCTGTATTGTCGGCTCCATTGAATTCAATGGGCTAACATCGTTCTTCTCTGCCACAGCTGTTACAGCTGTGGCAGAGGAGAACGATCTTTATGCTGACAGTGCAGGGGGGAGTCTCACTCTTGCCACTATTGTGGCTTAATAGTGAGACCTCAGAGCCCGAAATGCAGCCCTGCATGTTGCTCCTCGCCTGCCCTATCCATTTCTGTGTTTTTTACATGACTTTGGTGATTTGCTAAGATTTTCACAAATGAAAACCTTAGCGGAGCACCAGTCATATACAAAAATGCTCGAGTCGCCCATTGACTTCAATGGGGTTCGTTACTCGAAACGAACTCTCGAGCATCACTGAAAGTTCGACTCGAGTAACGAGCACCCGAGCATTTTGGTGCTCGCTCATCTCTAGACAAGACCTATCTTTTCACGTAATACGATATCAACATTAAAATAATGTCCTGTCTTTT
Organism: Eleutherodactylus coqui; assembly: GCF_035609145.1. Classification (NCBI taxonomy): domain Eukaryota; kingdom Metazoa; phylum Chordata; class Amphibia; order Anura; family Eleutherodactylidae; genus Eleutherodactylus; species Eleutherodactylus coqui. Next base: position 235,973,133 of record NC_089839.1, on the reverse strand, counting down.
GATGCACAATTTTTTAGGCGTGTGAAAAAATTGTACGTCTAAAGAAACCCATAGGAAACATGGGTTCCAATTGACACGATTTTTTGATGCGTTTTTTTTTCCGTTCAAATTTGCTATTTGCAAAAAACAAGAACAATTTAAATAGATCAGCACAACTAATAAAACAAGCATTTTTCCTAAATTCAACACAAAATGTCACTTTTAATGACTACTGTAGTCTCAGAATCATTCAACCCCTTAATAGTATCCCTCATAAGAACAACCATTTGCAAATCAAGTGTTGTCTCAGGCATACCTGATGCAACTAATCAAGATGCTTTATTTCAAGCACCAGGTAATAATACTTGAACTGGTTAAGGCTTTGTTAATTGTGACATTTGTTTGCATGTTACAACTATGGCCAAGTCTACAGAGTGGTCGAAAATTTAAGAGAACAACATCCAAAACCAGAACAAATGGCTGAAAACCCAAAAGGGTTACATAGTCATAAAAATCCACAATGCCAAAAGAAACCATAATCCTATATTGGGTCCCATTAAAAATAATCTCTATTGAAAACTAATAACATTTCACACTAGCTATATAAGCATTTAAGAACACAAATCACCTACTGTCCCAGTATATAGCACAATATAGTCAGGCAAACAATGTCTTGTAGATATAAATGTCCACAGGTTTGCATAAACATAGAGAAGGTAGCGCTCCTTCCATGACAACTACACCCTCTAGCACCATAGGGTTAAAGCATGAGGAACCAAATAGGGCAAAAACACATTATGGGGAAACTTGGGACTATAGACACACAACCCAACAAAAGACAGTGTTAATGAAGGCAGTGGGTGGGAATAAAAGATCTTATTTACCAATCATTCAGCAATGGAGCTAGATAACTCACTCTATCCAGCCAATCAGGAGAGTGATCTCCCCAGCATCATAGAGTTCGGCAGCCAATACAGAAACAACCAGGGAGAATGCAGACCAACAATGGTAGTAAGGAGGGGAACTCCATCCTATCTGTCCAGCCAATCAGGAGTGGGATCTCACCAGCATCATAGGGTCCAGCAGGCAATACAAAAACATCCAGGGAGAAGGTAGACCAAGAGTCAGAGTAATGTGGGAAACTCCTTCCTATCGCCCTAGCATTGCTGCATGGAGGAAGAACCGTGAATGGACTCTAGAGAAAAAGCTGCAAATTGAATCCACACATAAGGGCTCAATGGTCCCAGCTTATACATCCAAAGAGAGGGGCATCATAATAATAGAACCTAATTCACAGTGCCATTTTTGGACTTCTTTTGCTTCAAAGGACTGTTTTCTTTCTAGTAACTGGGGCACTGTCCTGTACTTGGTAGCCCTGAACTTTTATACACCGTAGGTCAATCTCATTTGAACGCTCAGCAATTCTGATTGGCAAGTATATAGATTGTCTTTATTATGCATATCTCCTGATAGCACTTGGGTCACCATTGTCCGATATTCCCAGAATCCGTGAGTTCATATAATAAGTATATCCCTTATAAAATATCTATATCCCACATATTTCTTAGCGTGGTTTTCTTGCTCTTACAGATTCCATATTGTACAGGTACAGTATGAGCTTATTGCGGCATATCGGTGCAATGTTATTGAGCCATACAACTAGCATGCATAGTACAATCATGTAGATGAGCCCTAAGGAGCATCTTGTATTCTTTGGAAGTCATAAAAGTAAGTCAATTTTTACAGTTTTTCAATCTAAGGCCTGTGTCACACAAGCGTATGCGTATTTGCGCAGCATTTTTGCCCATCAGGTGTTGCATACTTGTTTGCATACTGATATTCTCAACCATTAAAATGACCAATTAGCTTAATGAGTTCAAGATGCTTCTTTCCCTGCGCAAATTTGCTGCAAAATAGAGCATGATGCATTTTTTGTGAAACTACTGCACACACAATATTTGTGCACGTGAACAAACCCATTGAAATAAATGGATTCTATTTTCTGTATATTGTGTGTGGAAAATTTTTGTGTGCAAATACATCCTTGCAAGGTGAGGGCTTATTTACACGGGCGTATATCAGCTGGGTTTTCAGGCCCTGGCTGTATACGCTGCCCCTCTGATGCATTAGTTCAGAATACATCAGTGGACAGGGAAGTATCTCCGCAGTGTAAAAGGCCCCGGTTGGGCGATTCCACGTCGGCCGTGACAGCTGCTTTTACTACTATGGGAGCCAATGACTGCTTCAGAAGAAGGGAGGTGGGAGGGAGTTTAGCAGTGTGACTGCTAAATTCAGTCCCCCTTCTCTTCCCCTCTCCGCCCCTTGCCGCTGTTTGCAATGGGAGGGGTGGGACGGAGGGTGGAGCTAAGCCCCTCTCATTGCAAACAGCGGGAAGGGGTGAAAGCTCAGCACACTAGCTCCCACCCCATCCCGCCTCCTCCCTTTGCAGAGAGCCGGCAAGGGGGAGGAATGGGCTGCCCCCCCTTGCGGCGGCATATACACTGCCCTGTGCATCACACGGTAGTATATATCGGACGGCCTTTTTTACGGCCCGGTGATATACGCTCATGTGAATAAACCCTCAGAATGAGAAAGGGTAAACAAGATATCTGCAAGAGACATTTTTAATTTCTTTCTTTTAACAATATGAGAATTTGGCAACAAAATTAAATAAACTTTTTTTTAGTTTTTATACTGAAAATGGCCATTATAAGAGACTAATAGCCACACTGGCAAAGCTTCCAGTTTATCTTTCACGTTTTCAATAGCTACAATAAAATATTTATGTTTTATCTTGTAATGACCTTTGCAGAGATTTTAAGTGCATTCTGTGGGTGGTGAAAACATGTTTAATCACAAGTGATACCTTATAATAAAGCACCATAATAACATTTAATATTTTGAATAATGCATTCTTTTTACTAAACTCTTTCCTGAGTGTACCCTAGAGAGCTGAGATTTGATGGATCTTCAGCAGTGACACAGTTGGAAGCCTGAGAAATACATCATACACTCAGCTTCTCTGCAGAATTACTAATTATAATGGAACACACAGTCAAGAAGTCATTTGGAAAAAGTTGATTATTCCGCTTTTAAAATATTTCTTTATTGAATTGCATAAACAACTCAAGATCTGTAGGTAGGGAGAAGTTTTCTTATTCGATCTATATAGCTGCTTAATATAAACACTACATTAATATTAATTTATTGGTTCATAAAGAACAAATGGAGAAGGACGAGAGAATATATTACTGAATTAGTATTTATGGATAACCAAGCAAATTGCAGCTCTGCACTTTTTAATAAAGCTATTTATCAGATCTTGCAAGGACAGTCACAGTTTAGTTTATAAGCATAACCTTTACTCTTTAATAACCTTGCAGTTTAAGCGGGTTAGCGAAAAAAAAATATTAAGGATTCTTTCACACACTTTTTTGATTACATTTTTGGGCACCTTATAAAAACGCATGTAAAAAAGCAAACAATGTTTTAACTGGCAAATGTATTCTTTAGGCTGGCTGCATATTACGGGTCGAATTCCGCATGCAGCAACCCACAGCAGAATCCATCTCCGATCGCCGGCAGCGACCCTGCATTCTGTATTGCGGATGACCGCGGCGGCTCGCTATCGGTCATGAACAGTACAGATTTTTTTTAAATCTTTGTTTTTCCCATGCCGTTGCTAGGCGATGATGTGGGTACTCACAACCTATCTGCAAATTCAATTGCGGATGGCCACAGCCGGATGGCTTCCATTGACTTCAATTTAAGCTGTCCATGCGGATGCCGCAGAAAAAAAGGACATGCTGCGATTTGAAATCAGCTCGCGGAAATCACAGTCGTAATCTATTCCTGTGAGCTGATATGCGAATGCTCTATTCTTTCAATGTGTGCGGAACGTTCACGTGGGTGACGATAGCAGATCCCACAACTCAAATACGGTCGTGTGCAGCTGGCCTTAGACGTATTTTTGATTAGCTTTTTTTCATGTACAATGCTAGAATGATGCCTGCTATAATTGAAAAAACCTGCAGTACCACTGACCCAAAAAAGGTCAACAAAAAACAAAAAGCACAGAAAAAAAAAAAAACACAAAATGAAACGCATACTGTTTGTAGTGCATTTCATAGCTCTCTATTGACTTATGGCCAGCATCTGACTGCACCATTTTCTGTAGCAAGAAAAACGCACCGCAAAAATGCCTGGAAAATGCCACTAAAAAAACTCAAAAAAACATTGTAAGGCCTTAGTCAGACGGGCGTTTTTTCGCGCGATTTGCGCATGCGCATGTGTCCGGCGATTTTTTAAAACCATTGCTTTGCAATGGTATCGGACACATGAGCGCTTTTTATGCGCTCGTCCGATAAATTATAGAACAAAAAAATCGCAGATCGCACCTATCTGCGATTCCTGTTCTCTTCTGTATATGCGCTCAATGGGGCCGGCGGCAGCAGCGCCGACCCCATTGAGAACATATAGAAGACAAATCATTCTTCTCTGCCACAGCTGTAACAGCTGTGGCAGAGAAGAACGATGTTTGCCCATTGAATTCAATGGAGCCGGCAATACAGCCGGCTCCATTGAAAGCAATGGGCTGCCGGCGTGCGCGGGGATGAATTGTCGGGAAGGGCTTAAATATATAAGCCCTTCCCTGCAATTCATCCAGAAAAGTGTTAAAATAAAAAATATATATATACTCACCTGCTCCCGGCAGCGCTGAGCCAATCAGGGGGCAGGTCTGACTCACACCCCCTTCACACCCACTGCAGGCCGGCCGCGCGGAACTCCGGCTGCCGGGAGCAGGTGAGTATATATATATTTTTTATTTTAACACTTTTCTGGATGAATTGCAGGGAAGGGCTTATATATTTAAGCCCTTCCCGACAATTCATCCCACACTCGCCCGCAGCGCATTGCTTTCAATGGAGCCAGCTGTATTGCCAGCTCCATTGAATGCAATGCGCTGGACAGCTCCGGCCTGTTTCTAATGAAACGCGGCTAGAAGCAGATTTTCGGGCACCGGTCACGCGATTTGCGGATGCGCATCCGTCATGCGATCCGCAAATCGTGCGAAAAACGCCCGTCTGACTAAGGCCTAAGAGCAAGCCTTAGGCCTGTGTTACACAAGTGTATGCATATCTACACATATTTGCGCAGCATTTTTGCTAAATGGGTGTTGCGTATTTGTGTGCGCAACAATGTTTTTTACTGTACTTTTTGCATGTGTAAGTCATGCACAGTTAAGCGTGCAAAAACACAGGCACCGATGTTCTTAGACATTGAAGTGGCCAATCAGTTGAAGATGTGTTAGTTTGCTGTGCAAATGCACAAAAACATAGATCATGCTGTATTTTTTGCGCGACTAAATTGTGCATGCCAAATACACACAGGTGAATGAACCCATCAAAATCAATCTGTTCTATTTTATGCGTATTGATTTACGCCTATGTGCAACAAGCCTTAGGCTGCCTTCTCACAGGGTGGAAATGATGTGGAATTTCTGTAGACTTTACAGTACAAACCACGTGGTGATTTAAAAAATCTACTTCAGGGCTCTCACCCACTGGCGAGACGACTTCCCTGCAATGCGAGAGTGAGGGAAAATGCTTGATAATAAATCCAATGATTTTCAATGGTTTCATTCTCATTAGCGATGTTTTCACTCTAACCTCACATTGCAAAAAAGAAGGTGCGATACTGCCCATTGTTTTCAATAGGTGCCGGCAGCAGCAGTGCTAGCCCCATTGAAATCAATAGGAGAAGATCGTGAAGCAGGCTAGGAATTTCCCCCGAGAGAGGAGATGGGGGGGGGGGGGGGCGAAGCCACAGGGGATCTCTGACATATCTCCCCATATTTGGAGAGATACGAGCGGGGCTAGTGTGTTTTTCCAAAGAGCTGAGGTGGGGCTTGAGAGGGGGCAGGGCTAGAGGGGTTATCATAGTGATCTCTCTCTTGCCAAGTAAGGGGTTAGGGCTAGCGGGTTCCATCTGCTAGCCCCACCCCTCAATTGGCTAGGGAGAGATTACTATAATAACCCCTCTAGCTCCGTCCCCCCTCTCCTCTCTCGGGGGGGATTCCTAGCTTGTTTCGCTATCTTCTCCTATTAATTTCAATGGGGCCAGTGCTGCTGCTGCCTGCCCCATTGAAAACAATAGGCAATATCGGACATTCTTCTTTACGATGCGAGGTTATAGTGAAAACATCGCTAATGAGAATGAAATCATTGAAAATCACTGGTTTCATTATCATGCGTTTTTACTCACTCTCGCATCACAGGGAAGTCGTATCTCCAGTGGGTGAGAGCCCTCACATTGTTTGGATATTTTCTATAGCAAATCTGCAGCATTTTTAAAAAACCCTGTGGATTCTATATTTCCAGCATATCTATTTATGATGCGGAATTCAACCTTTTGAAATACAACCCATTAGGCAGCTGCTCCACATGTGTGGATTTAGCCACCTCGGAATTCTTACAAAGTTGCTGCAGGTATTTCAATGCAGAATGCCCACAGCGATTCCACTATGTGAGAAGGTGGCCTAACGATTATCCTCCAATTATTATTGGATTATTTCAACGGTGATGTCAAAAGCACAGTGAGACCAATTTACTTACATTACACTGTCATGGTTGACTCCTGGCAAGAGCACTGAAATAGGGGAATATGTAATTGCTCATTGCTCTTTTGACAAGGTTTAATGTCAAACACCTATCAATAAAGAATATCATTGACAAACACAGGAATAAGTCTGATTGGATCCCAGAAAAAAATATTGCTCTACAATATATATAAATTACTGCCTCTTTCTTTTTATTTATCATTACCTGTCATCCACTGATTTGTTCTTTTACATTAAGATATCTTGTACAGATCCATGTATTCCTTTTTACCTTTTGAAATCAAAATCATCATAAATATTTAGTAATGTGTGATGGTCTACCTCTATTTCATGTAAGAAGTTTTTTTTCTGCGATCCTAACTTTTCTCATCTATGCAATATGTATTACCAAGCCCATTTCATGATTATGTTTTATAATTTGCCTATGACCTATTCATGAAGTTTCTTTGATAGATATATAGTTTATGTTGACATAATATATGATGTTGACAGTCCTTCATATACCTTTTTCATTGAGGCTCCATCATAGGAACATAAAAAATTAATAGCAGAAAAAGTCAGAATGAATAATGAGAAAAGCAGAGAAAGAAAAGAAAAATCATATTAAAACATAACTATTTACATAATTCCCAAAATTGTAAACCATTTGCTTATATGAACTTGATGACCTGTAAAATTGGTTGAGTGTTATTTTGTCAATGCAACAAGATCAATCTGCTTTAAAAGCATTAATAATTCTCTTCTAATATGCTCTGGAATGCCCACAAAGCCTATATGAGAGATTTATTTATAAAATACTGTTTTAGGGCTCATAGAAAGGGAGAGGAAAAATGAACTTCCCAGACCTCTCAAATTATTATTATTGACTTCCTAAATAAACTAACCCCACACCTCAAATAATGGAAGATATATTTTAGCGGTAAAACTGATTGTTTTTCAAAAACTAAATGTACAATTTTTCACACATGATAACAATACAGGGGCACTATTGGCAAAACAACTTAAAGTCAAATCTAAGGGAAAGATTAGATATTTTAGACTCTGGAAATCATAAAATTACTCATCCCCAAAAACTTCTAATGCGTTTGTCTCATATCACTACTCTCTTTATAATCTAAGAGAAGATACAAATACACATTAAAGGGGTTGTCCCGCGGCAGCAAGTGGGTCTATACACTTCTGTATGGCCATATTAATGCACTTTGTAATGTACATTGTGCATTAATTATGAGCCATACAGAAGTTATCAAAAGTTTTATACTTACCTGCTCCGTTGCTGGCGTCCTCGTCTCCATGGTGCCGACTAATTTTCGGCCTCCGATGGCCAAATTAGCCGCGCTTGCGCAGTCCGGGTCTTCTGCTGTCTTCAATGGGGCCGCTCGTGCAGAATGCCGACTCCGTGTAGCTCCGCCCCGTCACGTGCCGATTCCAGCCAATCAGGAGGCTGGAATCGGCAATGGACCGCACAGAAGAGCTGCGGTCCACGGAGGGAGCAGACCCCGGCGGCCATCTTCAGCAGGTGAGTATGAAGACGCCGGACCGCCGGGATTCAGGTAAGCACTCTCCGGTTTGTTTTTTTAACCCCTGCATCGGGGTTGTCTCGCGCCGAACGGGGGGGGGTTAAAAAAAAAAAAAAACCTGTTTCGGCGCGGGACAACCCCTTTAATTCCAATTGAAAAGAATTTCAAATTTTCTCCAGAACATTAATCTCCTTTGCCTGTCACCCAACCAATTAGATTCTTTTTTTGCATCGATCTCTAGGTTTGAAGTTCTAGGAGCCATCAAAATGTTAAAAGCTCTCAAATCTCTGGGCCCAGATGGCTTTTCCAAATAGTTACTAATAAAAAATGCTCTTCCCTACAGATCCCCTCTCTGGTGATGGTATTTAATGAGGCAATGGATAAGGGTTCCTATCCCTCAGAAGTCTTAGAGGCCCTTATTGTCACTTTATCCAAACCTGCCAAAGAAACTACTTCCACAGCTATTTTTTGTCCTATTTCCCTATGGATTACTGATGTAAATATTTATGCTAAGATTCTCAGCAGTCAACTCTTTTCTATTCTTCCAATGTTGGTTGCTGCAGATCAAGTAGGTTTTGTCTCATAGAGACAGGCTCCAGAGGCAACCCACCGGTTCCTAAATTGTATTAAGACTGCTAAACTTGGTTGCATGCCTTCTTTATTCTTATTGCTAGATGCAGAAAAGGCATTTGATCAAATTCACTGGGGTTATTTAGATGCTACCTCAGAGAAATTTGGTTTCTGTGGTCCCATTAAATCTGTGAGCTTGTCGTTATATTCGGCACCATCTGCACAAGTTTTTTCATTAGGGTGCATTTCTCTTTTATTCAGAATTTCAAACAGTACTTGACAGGGCTGCCGCCCCTTATTTTTGCCCATCATATAGAAACTCTAACTGAACAGATTAGACCAAATAATAATATCAAAGGAATTAAATTAGGACATCATAAACACAAAAAGAAGAATATATGCAAATGGCATCATCTGACTTTAACGAACCCAATCTCTTCTTTAAAACAAGACCAATCTGTACTTTCTGATTTTGGAAAAATTTCATATTATAGGGTAAAAAATAAAGAATCTCAATCGCTGGGTGTTTGGACTGATGATAAAACTAGGAAACATGTAATTAATTCCTTCACATATGTATGGAATGATGACTCTATGCCTTATCTAGATATTTATTTAACAAACCTTAGCTCCTATAACTTCACCAAAAATTATTTGAGCATGCTTAACTGCATTCCACAGCTCTTAAAACATTTCTATAAATCCTTTATTTCCTGGGTGTGAAGGATGGTTGAGCGATCATCTATGCATAATCTATAGTATCTAAGTAGCTACTTAAGAGCTATGCAGGTGCATTGTTCTCTGCACTTACAGCTCCCGTCCTGCTGTGAACTACCAGCAGGACACAAGCTAAAAGAATCTTATAAGCGCTACCGACTGTGATAACAGCCTGCACCGCTGATAAGAGTCCATAGTTTTCTAGAATTGAGCGAGGAACGACTCGTACACAAAAACTGCACAATGTCTGTGCATTTAAATGCAACGGTTATCGCTTAAAAGACGACTTTGAATGAATTTTGAGCGAGAATCGTTGGGTCTAAATGGGCTTGTACTTATTATTAGAGATGAGCGAGTATACTCGCTAAGGCACTACTCGCTCGAGTAATGTGCCTTAGCCGAGTATCTCCCTGCTCGTCCCGAAAGATTCAGGGGCCGCCGCAGCTGACAGGTGAGTTGCGGCGGGGAGCTGGGCAGAGCGGGCGGGAGAGAGGGAGAGAAAGATCTCCCCTCTGTTCCTCCCTGCTCTCCCCCGCAGCTCCCCGCCCCGCCGCGGCACCCGAATCTTTCGGGACGAGCGGGGAGATACTCGGCTAAGGCACATTACTCGAGTGAGTAGTGCCTTAGCGAGTATACTCGCTCATCTCTACTTATTATCTTTTTGCACACTTATGCGATTATTTTAAATTCACACACTCTCTTTAACACTCATTCTTCCCATAATGAGATATGGCTTTGTTTTAGACCTTGGTTGTTACTAGAGATGAGCGAGCACCAAAATGCTCGGGTGCTCGTTACTCGGGACGAAATTATCGCGATGCTCGAGGGTTCGTTTCGAATAACGAACCCCATTGAAGTCAATGGGCGACCCAAGCATTTTTGTATTTCGCCGATGCTCGCTAAGGTTTTCATGTGTGAAAATCTGGGCAATTCAAGAAAGTGATGGGAACGACACAGCAACGGATAGGGCAGGCGAGGGGCTACATGTTGGGCTGCATCTCAAGTTCACAGGTCCCACTATTAAGCCACAATACCGGCAAGAGTGGGCCCCCCCCCTCCCAACAACTTTTACTTCTGAAAAGCCCTCATTAGCAAAGCATACCTTAGCTAAGCACCACACTACCTTCAACAAAGCACAATCACTGCCTGCATGACACTCCGCTGCCACTTCTCCTGGGTTACATGCTGCCCAACCCCCCCGCACGACCCAGTGTCCACAGCGCACACAAAAGTGTCCCTGTGCAGCCTTCAGCTGCCCTCATGCCACACCACCCTCATGTCTATTTATAAGTGCGTCTGCCATGACGAGGAACCGCAGCCACACTCTGCAGAGGGTTGGCACGGCTAGGCAGCGACCCTCTTTAAAAGGGGCGGGGCGATAGCCCACAATGCTGTACAGAAGCAATGAGAAATATAATCCTGTGCCACCGCCATCAGGAGCTGCACACGTGGGCATAGCAATGGGGAACCTATGTGCCACACACTATTCATTCTGTCAAGGTGTCTGCATGCCCCAGTCAGACCGTGGTTTTTAATTCATAGACACAGGCAGGTACAACTCCCTATTGTGAAGTCCCTGTGGACCGACAGCATGGGTGGCTCCCTGGAACCCACCGGCGGTACATAAAAATATCCCATTGCATTGCCCAACACAGCTGAGGTAGTAATGTTGTGCTTAATGCAGGTGGGCTTCGGCCCACACTGCATGCCCTAGTCAGACTGGGGTTCTTTAGAAGTGGAAACAGATGCATTTATAATTCCCTGTGGACCCACAGCATGGGTGGCTCCCTGGAACCCACCGGCGGTACATAAAAATATCCCATTGCATTGCCCAACACAGCGGATGTAACGTCAGCTGTAATGCAGGTGGGCTAAAAATTAATTTGATTACACTGTAGGCGAGGGCCCACAAAAATTGCTGTATCAACAGTACTAATGTACATCAGAAAAATTGGCCCTGGCCAACCAAGAGGGCAGGTGAAACCCATTAATCACTTTGGTTAATGTGGCTTAAGTGGTAACTAGGCCTGGAGGCAGCCCAGTTTAACGAAAAATTGGTTCAAGTTAAAGTTTCAACGCTTTTAAGAGCATTGAAACGTATAAAAATTTTAAAGAAAAATTATATGAGTGAGCCTTGTGGCCCTAAGAAAAATTGCCCGTTCGGCGTCATTACGTGAGGTTTCAGGAGGAGGAGCAGGAGGAGGAGGAGGAGGAATATTATACACAGATTGATGAAGCAGAAATGTCCCCGTTTTGGATGGTGAGAGAGAACGATGCTTCCATCCGCGGGTGCAGCCTACGTATTGCTTAGGTATCGCTGCTGTCCGCTGGTGGAGAAGAGAAGTCTGGGGAAATCCAGGCTTTCTTCATCTTGATGAGTGTAAGCCTGTCGGCACTGTCGGTTGACAGGCGGGTACGCTTATCTGTGATGATTCCCCCAGCCGCACTAAACACCCTCTCTGACAGGACGCTAGCCGCAGGACAAGCAAGCACCTCCAGGGCATACAGCGCGAGTTCAGGCCACGTGTCGAGCTTCGACACCCAGTAGTTGTAGGTGGCAGAGGCGTCAGGGAGGACGGTCGTGCGATCGGCTACGTACTCCCTCACCATCCTTTTACAGTGCTCCCGCCGACTCAGCCTTGACTGGGGAGCGGTGACACAGTCTTGCTGGGGAGCCATAAAGCTGTCCAGGGCCTTAAAGACTGTTGTATTGCCTGTGCTGTACATGCTGCTCGATCTCCGCACCTCCCCTGCTACCTGGCCCTCGGAAGTGCGCCTTCTGCCACTAGCGCTGTCGGATGGGAATTTTACCATCAGTTTGTCCGCCAGGGTCCTGTGGTATAGCAACACTCTCGAACCCCTTTCCTCTTCGGGAATGAGAGTGGAAAGGTTCTCCTTATACCGTGGGTCGAGCAGTGTGTACACCCAGTAATCCGTAGTGGCCAGAATGCGTGCAACGCGAGGGTCACGAGAAAGGCATCCTAACATGAAGTCAGCCATGTGTGCCAGGGTACCTGTACGCAACACATGGCTGTCTTCACTAGGAAGATCACTTTCAGGATCCTCCTCCTCCTCCTCTTCCTCCTCCTCCTCCTCCTCAGGCCATACACGCTGAAATGATGACAGGCAAGCAGCATGGGTATCGTCAGCAGTGGGCCAAGCTGTCTCTTCCCCCTCCTCCTCATCCTCCTCATGCTCCTCCTCCTCCTCCTGAACGCGCTGAGATATAGACAGGAGGGTGCTCTGACTATCCAGCGACATACTGTCTTCCCACGGCTCTGTTTCCGAGCGCAAAGCGGCTGCCTTTATGCTTTGCAGGGAACTTCTCAAGATGCATAGCAGAGGAATGGTGACGCTAATGATTGCAGCATCGCCGCTCACCACCTGGGTAGACTGCTCAAAGTTTCGAAGGACCTGGCAGATGTCTGCCAACCAGGCCCACTCTTCTGAAAATAATTGAGGAGGCTGACTCCCACTGCGCCGCCCATGTTGGAGTTGGTATTCCACTATAGCTCTACGCTGCTCATAGAGCCTGGCCAACATGTGGAGCGTAGAGTTCCACCGTGTGGGCACGTCGCACAGCAGTCGGTGCACTGGCAGATGAAACCGATGTTGCAGGGTGCGCAGGGTGGCTGCGTCCGTGTGGGACTTGCGGAAATGTGCGCAGAGCCGGCGCACCTTTCCGAGCAGGTCTGACAAGCGTGGGTAGCTTTTCAGAAAGCGCTGAACCACCAAATTAAAGACGTGGGCCAGGCATGGCACGTGCGTGAGGCGGCCGAGCTGCAGAGCTGCCACCAGGTTACGGCCGTTGTCACACACGACCATGCCCGGTTGGAGGCTCAGCGGCGCAAGCCAGCGGTCGGTCTGCTCTGTCAGACCCTGCAGCAGTTCGTGGGCCGTGTGCCTCTTATCTCCTAAGCTGAGTAGTTTCAGCACGGCCTGCTGACGCTTGCCCACCGCTGTGCTGCCACGACGCGCGACACCGACTGCTGGCGACGCGCTGCTGCTGCTGACACATCTTGATTGCGAGAAAGAGGTTGCGTTGGAGGAGGAGGAGGGTGGTTTAGTGGAGGAAGCATACACCGCCACAGATACCAGCACCGAGCTGGGGCCCGCAATTCTGGGGGTGAGTAGGACGTGAGCGGTCCCAGGCTCTGACTCTGTCTCAGCCTGCACTAAATTCACCCAATGTGCCGTCAGGGAGATGTAGTGGCCCTACCCGCCTGTGCATGTCCACGTGTCCGTTGTTAAGTGGACCTTGGCAGTAACCGCGTTGGTGAGGGCGCGTACAATGTTGCGGGAGACGTGGTCGTGCAGGGCTGGGACGGCACATCGGGAAAGGTAGTGGCGACTGGGAACTGAGTAGTGCGGGGCCGCCGCCGCCATCATACTTTTGAAGGACTCCGTTTCCACAAACCTATACGGCAGCATCTCAAGGCTGATAAATTTGGCTATGTGGACGGTTAACGATTGAGCGTGCGGGTGCGTGGCGGCGTACTTGCGCTTGCGCTCAAACACTTGCGCTAGCGACGGCTGGACGGTGCGGTGCGAGACATTGGTGGATTGGGCCGAGGACAGCGGAGGTGAGGGTGTGGGTGCAGGCCAGGAGACGGTAGTGCCTGTGTCCTCAGAGCGGGGTTGGATCTCAGTGGCAGGTTGGGGCACAGGGGGAGAGGCAGCGGTGCAAACCGGAGGCGGTGAACGGCCTTCGTCCCACCTTGTGGGGTGCTTGGCCATCATATGTCTGCGCATGCTGGTGGTGGTGAGGCTGTTGGTGGTGGCTCCCCGGCTGATCTTGGCGCGACAAAGGTTGCACACCACTGTTCGTCGGTCGTCAGGCGTCTCTGTGAAAAACTGCCAGACCTTAGAGCACCTTGGCCTCTGCAGGGTGGCATGGCGCGAGGGTGCGCTTTGGGAAACAGTTGGTGGATTATTCCGTCTGGCCCTGCCTCTACCCCTGGCCACCGCACTGCCTCTTGCAACCTGCCCTGCTGCTGCCCTTGCCTCCCCCTCTGAAGACCTGTCCTGAGTAGGCGTTGCAAACCAGGTGGGGTCAGTCACCTCATCGTCCTGCTGCTCTTCCTCCGAATCCTCTGTGTGCACCTCCCTCGGACTTACTGCCCTTACTACTACCTCACCGATAGACAACTGTGTCTCATCGTCATCGTCCTCCTCACCCACTGAAAGGTCTTGAGACAGTTGCCGGAAGTCCCCAGCCTCATCCCCCGGACCCCGGGAACTTTCCAATGGTTGGGCATCAGTGACGATAAACTCCTCTGGTGGGAGAGGAACCACTGCTGCCCAATCTGAGCAGGGGCCCGAGAACAGTTCCTGGGAGTCTTCCCGCTCCTGAGCATGTGTCATTGTAGTGGAGTGAGGAGGCTGGGAGGAAGGAGAAGCAGCAGCCAGAGGATTCGGATTTGCAGCACTGGACGGCGCAGAACTGTGGGTGGATGATAGCTTGCTCAAAGCACTTTCTGCCATCCACGACAGGACCTGCTCACACTGCTCATTTTCTAATAAAGGTCTCCCGCGTGGACCCATTAATTGGGCGATGAATGTGGGGACGCCAGAAACGTGTCTCTCTCCTAATCGCGCAGCAGTCGGCTGTTAAACGTAGCTGGCTGCGTATGAATTTTTTACTATCTCCACCCACCACACACGTACACAGAACGCTGAGGACTGACAGAGGCAGGGCACATAGAATTTTTCCCTTTTTTTTAAAAGAAAAGGCCCACTGACTATATTCAATCAGATAAGAAATCTGTTCCACAGAAATGCAGTTATATGAAGTGCAGCAGAGCGGTGATTTTTCCCAGGAAGGCAGGAAATAAATTGGCGCAAGCCTTCTGTTAAACGTAGCTGGCTGCGTATGAATTTTTTACTATCTCCACCCACCACACACGTACACAGAACGCTGAGGACTGACAGAGGCAGGGCACATAGAATTTTTCCCTTTTTTTTTTTAAAGAAAAGGCCCACTGACTATATTCAATCAATAAAATATGTCTTCTGGCCCTGCCTACACAATTCTCTCCCTGTAGTATTACTGCAGGGCGCAATGCTCTGCACAGCCGATTTTGAAAAAAAAAAAAATATGCAACACTGCTAACAGCAGCCTGCACAGTACTGCACACGATTAAATGTGTGCCTAAGAAGGACCGTTGGGGTTCTTGAAGCCTACACTAACTCCTAACACTCTCCCTGCCTAACCACCACTTCTGTCCCTGGACTATTACTGCAGGGCGCAATGCTCTGCAGACAGCCGATTTTGAAAAAAAAAAAATTGTGCAACACTGCTAACAGCACCCTCCACAGTACTGCACACGGATAGATGTGGCCCTGAGAAGGACCTTTGGGGTTCTTGAAGCCTACACTCACTCCTAACACTCTCCCTACAGCAGCACCAGCAGCAGCACTTTCCCTCAGCTAACTCAGTCACAAGGCATCTGAGGCGAGCCGCGGGAGGGGCCGACTTTTATACTCGGGTGACATCTGATCTCCCCAGCCACTCACAGCAGGGGGGTGGTATAGGGCTTGAACGTCACAGGGGGAAGTTGTAATGCCTTCCCTGTCTTTCAATTGGCCAGAAAAGCGCGCTAACGTCTCAGAGAGGAAACTGAAAGTAACCAGAACATCACGTGGTACTCGTTAAGAGTAACGAGCATCCCGAACACCCTAATATTCGCCCGAGCATCAAGCTCGGACAAGTACGTTCGCTCATCTCTAGTTGTTACCTCTCAAGTTTGTTTTGTTATGTTAATTATTTCAAAAAAAATTTCAATAAAGAAATAATTTAAAAAAACAAAAAAAAACAGCATCAACTTTTCTAGGTACACTTGTACATAGGTTTGAAGGAACTCAACAGGAAGGTTGTTCCAAACATCTTGACAAACTAACCACAGATTTTCTGTGGATATAGACTTGTTCAAATCCTTCTGTCTCCTCATATAAACCCAGACTCACTTGAGGATGTTGAGACCAGGGCTCGGTGTGGGCCATATCGTCACTTCCAGGACTCCTTGTTCTACTTTACACTGAAGACAGTTTTAATGACCTTTAATGACATTGGCTGCATGTTTAGGGTCGTTGTCCTGCTCCAGAATAAATTTGGATTCAATTGCATGTCTTCCTGATGGTATTGCATGAAGTATCTGCCTGTATTTTTCAGCATTTAGGACACCATTAATCCTGACCAAATCCCCAACTCCATTTACTGAAATGTAGCCCCAGACTTGCAAGGAACCTCCTCCATGCTTCACTGGTGCCTACAGACATTCATTATTGTGCCACTATCCAGCTCTTCAGTGAACAAACTGCCTTCTGTTACAACTAAATATTTCAAATTCTGACTCATCAGTGCAGAGAACCTGCTGATGATTTTCTGCATCCCAGGTTATTGTTTTCATGCATAATTGAGTCATTTGGCCTTGTTTCTGCGTTGAAGATATGGCTTATTGTTAACAAATCTACAATGAGAACTACCTCTGGTCTGACCCTCTCTGAACAGTAGATGGGTTTAGCTGGGTCTCAATGGCTCCTGGCAATTCTGAGCTGATGGCACTGCTGGACATCTTCCGATTTTCAAGGGAAGTAAACATTATGTGTCTGTTATCTGCTGCAATAAGTTTGGCGGAATACTGAATCTATGGTCCTCAACATTGCCCTTTTCTTTGTGCTTCTTCAAAAGACTTTGAATAGCACATCTTGAAACCCCAGTGTGTGCTTAAAAATCTTCACATAAGAAAGACCTTGCTGATGCAGTATAACTACTAGAGATGAGCGAGCACCCAAATGCTCGGGTCTGTGTTATTCGAGTTGAGCTTTTTGTAAAATTCAAGAGCTCTACTTGAGTAATGAACCCCATTGACTACAATGGGAGACTCGAGCATTTTTGTATGTGGGACGCCGGGTGCCGAGCTTTTTTTTTTTTTTCTAGGTTCGTTCCTCTTTCTCGCTCTCTCTCCCCTGCCTGCCAGACAAAAAATTTGCTGTGTCGCGGTGGGGAGGGGCCAAAAGAAGCACGTCACAGAGGGGGGGGGGGGCAAAAACTGGGGCGGGATCGAACACGGTTTGATGCTCGTTCGAGTAACGAGCACTAATGAGTACGCTAATACTCGAACGAGCATCAAGCTCGGCAGAGTATGTTCGCTCGACTCTAGTAACTACCTTTTGCCTTGTTGCTGTGTTCAGCTTTGGCATTATGTAAGACCCATGACATGAAACTGTCTTCCACAACCTCACCTTTGTAGCACTTTGGCTGTTCCTCACCCAGTTTTAATCCTCCTACATAACTATTTATGTTTCAGTTAATGACTGTATTTCAACCTACATATGAAAACAATGATCATTATCTCCTGTCTGGTATAATTTGTTAATCATACTATAATCATACAAAGTCCCTGACTTAGTGCATGCGTACCTAGAAGAATTGCTGTTGTTTTAAAGATAAAGGTTGGTCACACCAAATAATAATTTAATTAAGATTTCTCTTTTGTTCTTACACTTTGCATTTTGCTAATTGATAAAAATAAACTATTAACCCCTTAACGCTCCAGGACATACATGGGGTATCGGGGGTTGATCCTGCTCCATATAATGTGGGTTTCCGTTGTTTCTTGCTGCCAACAAGGGTAATAAAAGGCCTTATGACTGTTAATGCTCAGGGGCACAAGTCAATCTCAGTTCACCCTAATTTCTTTTTTTGTTTTCCTTTTTTTTCTTAATGATTAGGGAGAGCACTCATTGTATAAGGGTACACAAGGCTATTTATAAAAGAAGCATAAATCCACAAAATTATTATCTGATTTCTTTATATATTGCTAGTAAAAGCATAAAGACTAGAGATGAGCGAACGCGTTCGTCCGAGCTTGATATTCGTGCGAATATTAGGGTGTTCGGGATGTTCGTTATTCGTAACGAACACCATGCGGTGTTCTGATTACTTTCACTTACTTCCCTGAGACGTTTGCGCGCTTTTCTGGCCAATTGAAAGACAGGGAAGGCATTACAACTTCCCCCTGTGACGTTCAAGCCCTATACCACCCCCCTGCTGTGAGTGGCTGGGAAGATCAGGTGTCACCCGAACATAAAAGTCGGCCCCTCCCGCGGCTCGCCTCAGATGCCTGGTGAGTTAGATGAGGGACAGTGCTGTTTGTACCGGAGCTGCTGTAGGGAAAGAATTGGTAGTTAGTGTAGGCTTCAAGACCCCCCAAAGGTCCTTATTAGGGCCACTGATAGCTGTGTGTTGGCTGCTGTTAGCAGTGGCAAATTTTTTTTTTTCTCAAAATCGGCAGTGCAGAGCATTGCACCCGGCATTAGGGACAGAAGTGCTGCATAGGCAGGGAGAGTGTTAGGAGTGAGTGTAGCCTTCGAGAACCTCAACGGTCCTTTCTAGGGCCATATTTAACCGTGTGCAGTACTGTCCAGGCTGCTGTTAGCTGTGCTGCATTTTTTTTTGCTTCTCAAAATCGCCTCTGCAGAGCATTGCACCCTCCATTGATACTGCAGGGAAAGAATTGTATAGGCAGGGCGACAACACAGTTGTTATTCATTGAATATACGCAGTGCTGCCTTTTGGTGCCAAAAAACGGAAAATAATTAAATTTGTCCTGCCTCTGTCCGTCCTAACGCCGGTGGACACGTGTGAGCTGCGTCTGCAACCTGTAAAAATCAGACGCACCCAGCTACGCTTTACTGCTGGCTTCGCCATTTGCTTTCCTTAATTGGGAAAAAAATACCTGCTCTGCCAGAGTTATAATAACTCTGCTACCCTCACGTTCTGTGACACATAAGCAGGGACACAGCACAGTTATTAAACTTCTCATGTTCATTGAATATACGCAGTGCTGCCTTTTGGTGGAAAAAAACTGAAAACAAATCTATTTGTCCAGCCTCTGTCCGTCCTAAGGGCTGTGGACACGTGTGAGCTGCGTGAACAACATTGCTAAATCAGACGCACCCAGCTACGCTTTACTGCTGGCTTCGCCATTTGCTTTCCTTAATTGGGAAAAAAATACCTGCTCTGCCAGAGTTATAATAACTCTGCTACCCTCACGTTCTGTGACACATTAGCAGGGACACAGCACAGTTATTAAACTTAGATTATTCATTCACTAGAGGCAGTGGGGCCTTTCGTTTTCCAAAAAGGGCAAAAATTATATTTGGCCTGCAGTCTTGCGCCAATTTATTTCCTGCCTGTGAAATCAAATCACTGGTAATACAGCATGCTGAGGGGTAGGGGTAGGCCTAGAGGACATGGACGCGGCCGAGGACGCGGAGGGCCAAGTCAGGGTGTGGGCACAGGCCGAGCTCCTGATCCCGGTGTGTCGCAGCCGACTGCTGCGCGATTAGGAGAGAGGCACGTTTCTGGCGTTCCCACATTCATCGCCCAATTAATGGGTCCACGCGGGAGACGGTTATTAGAAAATGAGCAGTGTGAGCAGGTCCTGTCCTGGATGGCAGAAAGTGCTTCGAGCAACCTATCGTCAACACGCAGTTCTGCGCCGTCCACTGCTGCAAATCCGAATCCTCTGTCTGCTGCTCCTCCTTCCTCCCAGCCTCCTCACTGCACTACAATGACACCTGCTCAGGAGCGGGAACACTCCCAGGAACTGTTCTCGGGCCCCTGCTCAGATTGGGCAGCAGCGGTTCCTCTCCCACCAGAGGAGTTTATAGTCACTGATGCCCAACCATTCGAAAGTTCCCGGGGTCCGGGGGATGAGGCTGGGGACTTCCGCCAACTGTCTCAAGAACTTTCTGTGGGTGAGGAGGACGATGACGATCAGACACAGTTGTCTTGCAGTGAGGTAGTAGTAAGGGCAGTAAGTCCGAGGGAGCAGCGCACAGAGGATTCGGAGGAAGAGCAGCAGGACGATGAGGTGACTGACCCCACCTGGTGTGCAACGCTTACTCAGGAGGACAGGTCTTCAGAGGGGGAGTCAAGGGCATCAGCAGGGCAGGTTGCAAGAGGCAGTGCGGTGGCCAGGGGTAGAGGCAGGGCCAGACCGAATAATCCACCAAGTGTTTCCCAAAGCGCCCCCTCGCGCCATGCCACCCTGCAGAGGCCGAGGTGCTCTAAGGTCTGGCAGTTTTTCACAGAGACGCCTGACGACCGACGAACAGTGGTGTGCAACCTTTGTTGCGCAAAGCTCAGCCGGGGAGCCAACACCAACAGCCTCACCACCACCACCATGCGCAGGCATATGATGGCCAAGCACCCCACAAGGTGGGACGAAGGCCGTTCAGCGCCTCCGGTTTGCACCCCTGCCTCTCCCCCTGTGCCCCAACCTGCCACTGAGATGCAACCCCCCTCTCAGGACACAGGCACTACCGCCTCATGGCCTGCACCCACACCCTCTTCTCCGCTGTCCTCGGCCCCATCCAGCAGTGTAGTTCAGCGCACCGTCCAGCCGTCGCTTGCGCAAGTGTTCGAGCGCAAGCGCAAGTACGCCGCCACGCACCCGCACGCTCAAACGTTAACCGTCCGCATCGCAAAATTCATCAGCCTTGAGATGCTGCCGTATAGGGTTGTGGAAACGGAGTCCTTCAAAAGTATCATGGAGGCGGCGGCCCCGCGCTACTCAGTTCCCAGTCGCCACTACTTTTCCCGATGTGCCGTCCCAGCCCTGCACGACCACGTCTCCCGCAACATTGTACGCGCCCTCACCAACGCGGTTACTGCCACGGTCCACTTAACTACGGACACGTGGACAAGCACAGGCGGGCAGGGCCACTACATCTCCCTGACGGCACATTGGGTGAATTTAGTGGAGGCTGGGACAGAGTCAGAGCCTGGGACCGCTCACGTCCTACCCACCCCCAGAATTGCGGGCCCCAGCTCGGTGCTGGTATCTGCGGAGGTGTATGCTTCCTCCACTAAAGCACCCTCCTCCTCCTCCTCCTCCTCTGTCTCGCAATCAAGATGTGTTAGCAGCAGCATGTCGCCAGCAGTCGGTGTCGCGCGGTGTGGCAGCACAGCGGTGGGCAAGCGTCAGCAGGCCGTGCTGAAACTACTCAGCTTAGGCGATAAGAGGCACACGGCCCACGAACTGCTGCAGGGTCTGACACAGCAGACCGACCGCTGGCTTGCGCCGCTGAGCCTCCAACCGGGCATGGTCGTGTGTGACAACGGCCGTAACCTGGTGGCGGCTCTGCAGCTCGGCAGCCTCACGCACGTGCCATGCCTGGCCCACGTCTTTAATTTGGTGGTTCAGCGCTTTCTGAAAAGCTACCCACGCTTGTCAGACCTGCTCGTAAAGGCGCGCCGGCTCTGCGCACATTTCCGCAAGTCCCACACGGACGCTGCCACCCTGCGCACCCTCCAACATCACTTTAAGCTGCCAGTGCACCGACTGCTGTGCGACGTGCCCACACGGTGGAACTCTACGCTCCACATGTTGGCCAGGCTCTATGAACAACGGAGAGCTATAGTCGAATACCAACTCCAACATGGGCGGCGCAGTGGGAGTCAGCCTCCTCAATTCCTTTCAGAAGAGTGGGCCTGGTTGGCAGACATCTGCCATGTCCTTGGTAATTTTGAGGAGTCTACCCAGGTGGTGAGCGGCGATGCTACAATCATTAGCGTCACCATTCCTCTGCTATGCATCTTGAGAAATTCCCTGCAAACCATAAAGGCAGCTGCTTTGCGCTCGGAAACGGGGGCGGGGGAAGACAGTATGCCGCTGGATAGTCAGGGCACTATCCTGTCTATTTCTCAGCGCGTACAGGAGGAGGAGGAGGATCATGAGGAGGATGAGGAGGAGGGGGAAGAGACAGCTTGGGCCGCTGCTGACGGTACACCGGCTGATTGCCTGTCATCCTTTCAGCGTGTATGGCCTGAGGAGGAGGAGGAGGAGGAGGAGGATCCTGAAAGTGATCTTCCTAGTGAGGACAGCCATGTGTTGCGTACTGGTACCCTGGCACACATGGCTGACTTCATGTTAGGATGCCTTTCTCGTGACCCTCGCGTTGCACGCATTCTGGCCACGACGGATTACTGGGTGTACACACTGCTCGATCCACGGTATAAGGAGAACCTGCCCACTCTGATTCCCGAAGAGGAAAGGGGTTCGAGAGTGTTGCTATACCACAGGACCCTTGCGGACAAGCTGATGGTAAAATTCCCAGCCGACAGCGCTAGTGGCAGAAGGCGCAGTACCGAGGGCAAGGTAGCAGGGGATGTGCGTAGATCGAGCAGCATGTACATCCCAGGCAGTGCAACAGTCTTTAAGGGCCTGGCCAGCTTTATGGCTCCCCACCAAGACTGTGTCACCGCTCCCCAGTCAAGGCTGAGTCGGCGGGAGCACTGTAAAAGGATGGTGAGGGAGTACGTAGCCGATCGCACGACCATCCTCGGTGACGCCTCTGCCCCCTACAACTACTGGGTGTCGAAGCTGGACACGTGGCCTGAACTAGCGCTGTATGCCCTTGAGGTGCTTGCTTGTCCTGCGGCTAGCGTCTTGTCGGAAAGGGTGTTTAGTGCGGCTGGGGGAATCATCACAGATAAGCGTAGCCGCTTGTCAACCGACAGTGCCGACAGGCTAACACTCATCAAGATGAACAAAGGCTGGATTTCCCCAGACTTCTGTTCTCCACCAGCGGACAGCAGCGATACGTAAGCAATACGTAGGCTGCACCCGCGGATGGAAGCTACGTTCTCTCTCACCATCCAAAACGGGGACATTTCTGCTTCATTAATCTGTGTCTAATATTCCTCCTCCTCCTCCTGCTCCTCCTCCTGAAACCTCACGTAATCACGCTGAACGGGCAATTTTTCTTAGGGCCACAAGGCTCACTCAAATAATTTTTCTGAACAATTTTTATAAGTTTCAATGCGCTTAAAAGCGTTGGAACTTTAACTTGAACCAATTTTTCCTTACACTGGGCTGCCTCCAGGCCTAGTTAGTTACCACTTAAGCCACATTAACCAAAGCGATTAATGGGTTTCACCTGCCCTCTTGGCTGGCCATGGCCAATTTTTGGGATGTACATTAGTACTGTTGATACAGCAATTTTTGTGGGCCCTCGCCTACAGTGTAATCAAATTAATTTTTAGCCCACCTGCATTACAGCTGACGTTACCTCAGCTGTGTTGGGCAATGCAATGGGATATTTTTGTGTACCGCCGGTGGGTTCCAGGGAGCCACCCATGCTGTAGGTGCACACGGAGTTTTTAATACATCTGTACACTTCTAAAGAACCCCAGTCTGACTGGGGCATGCAGTGTGGGCCGAAGCCCACCTGTATTACGCACAACATTACTACCTCAGCTGTGTTGGGCAATGCAATGGGATATTTCTATGTACCGCCGGTGGGTTCCAGGGAGCCACCCATGCTGTAGGTGCACACGGAGTTTTTAATACATCTGTACACTTCTAAAGAACCCCAGTCTGACTGGGGCATGCAGTGTGGGCCGAAGCCCACCTGTATTACGCACAACATTACTACCTCAGCTGTGTTGGGCAATGCAATGGGATATTTCTATGTACCGCCGGTGGGTTCCAGGGAGCCACCCATGCTGTAGGTGCACACGGAGTTTTTAATACATCTGTACACTTCTAAAGAACCCCAGTCTGACTGGGGCATGCAGTGTGGGCCGAAGCCCACCTGTATTACGCACAACATTACTACCTCAGCTGTGTTGGGCAATGCAATGGGATATTTCTATGTACCGCCGGTGGCTTCCTGGCACCCACCCAGGCAGTGGGTCCACAGGGAGTGTAACCTACATGTGTCCACTTGTAAAGAACCCCAGTCAGACTGGGGCATGCAGTGTGGGCCGAAGCCCACCTGTATTACGCACGACATTACTACCTCAGCTGTGTTGGGCAATGCAATGGGATATTTCTATGTACCGCCGGTGGCTTCCTGGCACCCACCCAGGCAGTGGGTCCACAGGGAGTGTAACCTACATGTGTCCACTTGTAAAGAACCCCAGTCAGACTGGGGCATGCAGTGTGGGCCGAAGCCCACCTGTATTACGCACGACATTACTACCTCAGCTGTGTTGGGCAATGCAATGGGATATTTCTATGTACCGCCGGTGGCTTCCTGGCACCCACCCAGGCAGTGGGTCCACAGGGAGTGTAACCTACATGTGTCCACTTGTAAAGAACCCCAGTCAGACTGGGGCATGCAGTGTGGGCCGAAGCCCACCTCTATTACGCACGACATTACTACCTCAGCTGTGTTGGGCAATGCAATGGGATATTTCTATGTACCGCCGGTGGGTTCCAGGGAGCCACCCATGCTGTAGGTGCACACGGAGTTTTTAATACATCTGTACACTTCTAAAGAACCCCAGTCTGACTGGGGCATGCAGTGTGGGCCGAAGCCCACCTGTATTACGCACGACATTACTACCTCAGCTGTGTTGGGCAATGCAATGGGATATTTTTATGTACCGCCGGTGGGTTCCAGGGAGCCACCCATGCTGTCGGTCCACAGGGACTTCACAATAGGGAGTTGTACCTGCCTGTGTCTATGAATTAAAAAACGCGGTCTGACTGGGGCATGCAGACACCTTGACAGAATGAATAGTGTGTGGCACATAGGTTCCCCATTGCTATGCCTACGTGTGCAGCTCCTGATGGCGGTGGCACAGGATTCTATTTCTCATTGCTTCTGTACAGCATTGTGGGCTATCGCCCCGCCCCTTTTAAAGAGGGTCGCTGCCTAGCCGTGCCAACCCTCTGCAGTGTGTGCCTGCGGTTCCTCCTCATGGCAGACGCACTTCTAAATAGACATGAGTGTGGCGTGGCATGAGGGCAGCTGAAGGCTGCGCAGGGACACTTTGGTGTGCGCTGTGGGGGGGGGAGGGGGGGCGGTTGGTCAGCATGTAACCCAGGAGAAGTGGCAGCGGAGTGTCATGCAGGCAGTGATTGTGCTTTGTTGTAGCTAGTGTGGTGCTTAGCAAAGGTATGCCATGCTAATGAGGGCTTTTCAGAAGTAAAAGTTGTTGGGAGGGGGGGGGCCCACTCTTGCCGGTATTGTGGCTTAATAGTGGGACCTGTGAACTTGTGATGCAGCCCAACATGTAGCCCCTCGCCTGCGCTATCCGTTTCTGTGTCATTCCCATCACTTTCTTGAATTGCCCAGATTTTCACACATGAAAACCTTAGCGAGCATCGGCGAAATACAAAAATGCTCTGGTCGCCCATTGACTTCAATGGGGTTCGTTGTTCGAAACGAACCCTCGAACATCGCGGGAAGTTCGTTCCGAATAACGAACACCCGAACATTTTGGTGTTCGCTCATCTCTAATAAAGACGTGTTTCAAGGCAGTAATAACTCTTCCTCAGTAGTGCTGGGCACATACATCAGGAGAGAATGGAAGAAACCTAGACGACATGCATCAGGGTTGAAGGCACCCAGGTCATCATTTGTACCTTATTTCTCATAACTTTTCATTTTTGACATTTCCATTGTTCACATGTCCTCACAGGTGTGACATTTACCTGGGTTGGCTACACTTGAATTTCCCCATCAGTGATTAGTCCCCTCATGCATTTGGAGTATGCTATATGTATAATGGGTTGGCCATTGGTCCTACAAAGAACAGGGGGTCTATTCTTCCATAGGCTGATGATCTGGATAAATAGATTTTCACAATTAGTGGCTCCATATGTGAATGATCTTTGCGCAATACCTCCCTTTTATCAATATGTAAATTAGAATTTGATCACCTCATACATTTGGAGCATATTCTATGTATAATGTATTTACAGTTGGTCCTACAAGGGACAGGGATGTATTATAATAAATTCATTGTGCTCCATTGTTGGGGTTGTCGATTTTGACCAAATGAAAAGGCTATGGGTGTTATGCTACATGTTATAGGTTAAGCATATGCATTCGGTGTATAGTCCACTCGACTGATGGACTGCAGCCATGTTGGATTTTGTTATATCCGTCAGGTGATCTTTATTAACTTAGAAGTATTTTATTGGTTATGAATTTGTTATGTACGATCTTTTTGTACTATATATAAACTTACTTGTACCCATGTAAATTACTTGAAAAAGGCTAATTTAGAGCTGAGGCTTTGCTGGTACTTTCTGCTTGATCAATAAAGTTTGCAGCATGGAGTGCTGATGTACCTTCTACTTTTGTTTTAGTCACACCCCCATCTCCATGGAGCCCCATCTTCACAGTATTCACCTACCTTTGAGAATGATCCACTCATATTTTTCCATCTGCTACTACCTATTCTTCAAATAGAAGTGCTTATATAACCCATTTTCATCACATATCGAATATGTGAAAAGGAATATTAAGTTTCGTTTGAAGTGTATCTGTCACCAAAAATTTCAGATTGTCCACTGCTGATCTTGAATAAGGTGTATTTAAAAGCATTTTGACTCATTGGCCCTTGTTTTTTAGTGCTAGACTCATGGTAAAGGCTACCATATACCTTTAGAAGCTGTTGGATGAACGCTTGTTTGGTTGACTGCTGTTCCTCCCTACTTCTACATACACAGATATGTTCTGTTTTGAATATGCATGTGTTCTGAATCAGGAGAAGGGAATAATCCACTGTCAGACACATCTGGTGATGGCTTATCTCCCTTGATTGCAAAAGATCATCATGTTGGACAAACCATTAATACACATAGCTGATTGGCTGGTCTTGCTGAAATTGGTGGGTTTGGACTACTTTAGTATGTGTATAAAAGCCTTTACAAACTCACTGTCTAGTTGTGAAGCCTTTTTTAATTGCTTATTTATATTGTACACTGTAAAATACTGTATGAATCCAGCACTGTCAATGATGATATTTCCGTATGTTTTTTGTTATAACTTGCAATGAGCCTTCACAATATAAATCATCATTGCATTTATAGTTACCACTAGACTATTCACTTAACCT
Source organism: Eleutherodactylus coqui (assembly GCF_035609145.1). Classification (NCBI taxonomy): domain Eukaryota; kingdom Metazoa; phylum Chordata; class Amphibia; order Anura; family Eleutherodactylidae; genus Eleutherodactylus; species Eleutherodactylus coqui. The sequence goes on along the minus strand of NC_089839.1, from coordinate 235,945,859 downwards.
ATGTTTACTGAATACTCAAGTGATCCATTCTACTGTCTACAATCAACAATTTAGTAATGGAGTAACCATACTGTCCAGCAATGTTGGGTTTTAACGTGCCTGATCCTTATTGTCCCCAGTTGTGAACTGCCAGAGATATCAGAAAACCATTCAGTCCCTATAAAAGTAAACTTGAATATTTTCAGAATCAGAGTATGCATCTTTTTGCCAAGTGTTTGGCAAACACGAAAACAGATTTTTATTCATATGCATACAATTTAAATATCTGTGTTTAAAACTTTCTTGTTTAATACCACGGTTCTAAAGAATTGTTGCAGAATACATTAACAGAAAAAAATATCCTACATCTAGAGTTTTAAAAGTCTAAAGGGGAACTACAATTTCCTGTTGGAGAAGATCTCAAGGGAGGTATTAATGAGCCATCTGTGAAAACAGCACATATCAAAAAGCTGATTTATTTTTGCCATCTTAGGGTAGCAGGAGGTGATGAGTCACCCGAACACAATAATCATATACAGTACTTATTGCTGCAGAGAGAAAAATAAAGCTCACTAAATTAGGGCTCTTACAATCATTTAGTGCTGCTTCACATTGCTCTATCCATAGACCAATCATTTCCTAAGATTACAAGACACCATTATATGATCTTTTTTGGTGGTGAAGAAGATTTCATTAATATTTTTTTTAATTCTATGTTTTTCTGTCAACTATGGTATTCTCAGTTAAAATTACCCATATTTATTGTATTGACTGGCATACTGCCCACTCCCCTTCATTTGCTGCAATTAAATAGTTCCCTTGTGATAAAGTGTGACTATCGTACAAAAATTGTGTCTTTTGCTCCAGCGTATAGAAAACAAGTGAAAGCTTACAACGTTTGATTGAAATAGATAAGAATGATAATTATGTAATGAGCGAGAGAGAGCAGAGATGTTAGAGTAACCACTAGACAGAAAAAACAACTTGGCTGCTCCATTTATGATGGTTTGAAGTCGAGCCAGTTTGTACACTGAAATGCTTATAAGAGGGACAGTTTTCATGTGTGATCTTTAATTCAATTGCAGAGTCCCACTTGAGAATACTTTATTCCGCAGGAGGCACAAAGTGTTGTAGCTGCAGTCACAATGGGTACAAGCTTGCTGGCTACAGAGCCCAAACAAGACACAGAGCTTGGCAGTTGCAGTAATGGTTAAAGACTTATCAGTTACAGTCTCTTTGCAAGACACTTGGCTTAATGGTTGCAGTATCTGTCTATTCTAAGGGCATTCATTTGAACAGAGGACGGGGCAAATGATTATGCCCAACAACATTAGTCCACTCCCATGACCCCACTAAACCACTGTGAAGACTACCAAGTTCCAGTCTGGAACTGCACATGAATGGGTTAGATTCCGCATGTAGGAGCCCGCAGCAGAATACGGCTCTGACCTAAGCTGGAATCCACGTGTACCTAACCCATTTCTTCTTTATCTGTACTGTGGATGGCTGCGGCGAGCCACCCTTTGAAATGCACAGTACAGATTTTGTTTAAAATCTTTATTTTTCCTGCGCCATTGCTTGGGGATGATGTGGAATCCGTGACCTTTCCACAATGTCAATTGCGGAAGGGCCGCAAGTTGGACAGCTTCCATTGACTTCAATAGAAGCCATCTGTGCGGAATCTGCACTAAAATAGAATATGCTGTGATTTTTCCTGTGCTCGTGAAATCACAATTCGATTCCGTGAGTGAGCAAGAAGAAGTGCTTTTCAATAGCATGTTCCAAACGGTATTTGGTGTGGATCCATGGTGCAGACACCAACCACAGATTTCACAATAATAATAATAATCTTTATTTGTATAGTGCCAACGTATTCAGCAGCACTTTTGAGGCACATGGGGAACACAAACTATACGAAAATTACAGAAATTACAAAAGATACATGTGGTATTCAATTATACAAAGGGGTGGGGGTAAAACAGAACATATAGGGGCAGGCGATAAAGCAAAGGGGGAACACAGCAATGCGATGATAACACAGTTTTTAGGACACAAATAGGGTTGGGGTAGTACAGCAGGGGTGGGGCAGGGAGTGTACATGAGACGTAAAAGTGAAAAGCCATAGGGAGGAGCAGGGGGCATATTGTGGGGATGAGGGACTAGATCAAAATGAAGAGGTGCATCTTTAAGACGCATTTGAAGTTTTGCGCATCAGGGATTGTCCAGATGTTTTGGGGTAGAGGGTTCCAGAGGATCGGTGCTGCTCTAGAGAAATTCTGGAGGCGAGCATGTGAGGTTCGTATTAGAGGGGCGTTTAATCTAAATGTGTTGGCTGATCAGAGTCTGCGGGCTGGGTAGTGTATGGACAGGAGGGAGGTGATGTAAGGAGGTGCAGCGCTGTGGAGATCTTTGTGGGTGAGCGTGATAAGTTTTAATTGAGTTCTGTAGTGGATGGGTAGACAATGCAGACACTAGCGTAGCGCAGAGGCATCCAAGAAGCGGCTGGATAGGAAGATGAGTCTGGCTGCTACATTTAGTATAGATTGGAGAGGGGAGAGTCTGCTGCAGAGAAGGCTGATTAGCAGCAAGTTGCAGTAGTCGAGTCGGGAATGGATGAGGGCGACAACGAGTGTCTTTAGTGTGACCGAGGTGAGAAACAGATGTCTTTTAGCAATATTCCTGAGCTGCAGGTGGCATGATCGGGCCAGAAATTGGGTATGGGGGGTAAAGAAGGATTCTGAATCCAGTGTGACCCCCAAGGCAGCGGGCATGATGTCTGGGAGTTATGATGGTGCCAGACACTTATTTGGAGATATTGAGGGGAGGTCGGCTGGTCGAGGGCAGAAAGACAAGGAGATCAGTTTTTGAGAGGTTAAGTTTGAGAAAAAGGGAGGACATGGTGGTAGATGTAAATCTGTTCACGTGCAGCTGGCCTCACAGGGATTCATTCTGAAGTGGGACTGTCTCCAGGCCACAGCTACACAAAAGGCAGCAGTATACATTCCGAATACTCAGGGCCTCACCACCCACAGTCTTAAGGTCCTTGATTTAGCTCCAATATCACAGGAAAAATAGGTATGACTCTCATACTCCAGTATTCTTCTCACTAACACAGCTGCACTCGATACCACTATGTACAACAAGCATGAGAAGCGCAAAGTAGACCCTATTATAGTCTTGGAATCTCCCTTAGATAGAGCCCATGTGGCAATACTGTTAGCATCCGTACCTTTGACACAGGACCAATCACAAACATTAAATATAACAGGCAGTTAACTGTATAGATTTCCAGCACCTGCACATAAATATGGATAGCACATAAGAAGCCAAAACAGTGCAACAACAATAAAGTGGTGCTAAACTTGACAGCCTAAAGCACCATTTACACTGAAAGATAATCACTCAAAAATCGCTCAAATGACAGTTTGAGTGACAGTTTTGAGTGATCATCTTTGCACAACTCTAAGTAGCTAATTAGCTACTTAAGAGTTAATGCAGGCTGAGCAGGATATCGCCGCGATAGCTGGGAGAACAATGCAGCTGTTTTGCATATGTAAACAGCTGCATTGTTTTCAGAGCTTTCAGCTGGTGTACTGCTGAGAACTGCCAGCGGGATACCAGCTGAAAGAAAACTATCAGCCCTGCCCGCTGAGAAAATCAGCGTGCAGCACTGATAATAGTCATTGGTGATTTCTAGCGTGCTAGATATCACCAATGAATGAATAGTGCATAAAAAGTGCATGATGGCCACGCGTTTGGACGCAACAGTTATTGTTCAGAAGATGTCTTTTGAGCAAATTTTGAGCGATAATCGTTGTGTCTAAATGGGCCTTTAGTTATGGTGGCTAGGACGTCAGCAGTCCACAACATAACAATGGTAAAGCAGTTAAGTTCACAATTTTGATATATAGTGGCATCAACATCAGCCACCTTATATGCCAATTAAATGAGCAACAGTATTCTATGCATTAAAATATTGGATTAGGGTTCCTTTACACTGGCGATCGCAATATCGTGCCAGAATCAATTTTGTGCAGATGATTTTTGAGCCTCAGCCATGCTTTTTCTTGTGAAAAATCGCACATCGCATCACTGCCGCCGCGAGTTTCACACAATTTTATCAATATGAGTTTCTAATGTAAAAAATGCATTGCATTGCACGAAAATCGCAAGTTCGTGCGTTGTGATGTGATAAAAAGCAGGCTCTATTGGGAAACATGGGCTAGAAGAAAATCGCAAAACGCAGAAAGATCGGACATGCTGTGATTTTTAAATCTCCCAATACCATATGAGTGAAAACATCACAAATGGGAATAAAACCATTGAAAATCATTGGTATCATAATTCTGCATTTTCACACACTCACGCACTGTGAGAAAATAGTATGATTCTATCGCAAGTGTGAAGGCACTTAGTGTTACAGCAGTGCCCGTTATGATTAAGGGAATTATGCAGATGCAGCAAAGTTTAATTTGATTGTGACATGACAGTTCATGTTATCTTAAGTTATTGGAAAGCTATCATTGTCATAGTGCAACAAAAGCCATTGAAAATATATTTTAAATATAAATCAACTGTGGCACAGAACATTATCTTAACATTCTAAGTGTTACCATGCGGCGGTTGCTGGTCCTCCCGGGGTGGCGGTGTGCGGGGTCACGCGGTCAGGGCGCGTCCCCCCGGCTTGTTGTTTGGCTGCCAGGGGCGCAGGTGCCTGGCCAGCGTGGTGCTGGTGGTGAGTGCAGCTGCCATGCATGAGCTCCCTTTTATTATGTTCTGTTGGGAGTTGGCTGTCTCCCTTTCTCCACCCCTGGGCAGAGGCTTTTGTTTGAAGGTCGGGCAGAGACTTGCAATCAATGCCAGTTATTGGTTTCCCTAAGTGTGCTAGGTAGTCTGCCTCTGTTGGTCTCCTGCTTCTGTCAGCTTGTCTGCTATACCTTGCTATTATCCACCAGGTTTTTCCATCTGACTCAGTTCTGCTTAGTTTTACATCTGCCTTTTCTGTTGGTATTCTACCCTTTCCATTCAGGTATGCCAGCGTCCCTTTTTTGGTCTGTAGTTAGAGTAGGGACCACCGCCCAGTTGCCCGCCTGGGGTTGGCCAGGAGTGGAGGCAAGTAGGCAGGGACAGGGGTTGTGGGTGAGATCTAGGGCACCCGGGCTGGTGTATCAAGGGTAGTATACCGTAACATAATAACTGGCCCTTAAAATTGCTCTCCAATGGAGGCCATGAGTACCCTCGCAAGTCAGTTGCAGGATTACTGGTCATGATCCAAGACCTTTCCGGTCGTATGGTGGCCCAAGAGCAGCGGGAGTTAGTGCATGTTTCTACTGCCCCTCCTATTCCTGAGCTCAAGTGCCCTCTTCCTGAGGTATTTTCAGGGGAGAGGAGCAAGTTTTTTGTTTATCAGCAGGCCTGTAGATTGTATTTTCGGATGCGGTCCCGCTCATCCGGCTCAGAATCCTAGAAAGTTGGATTGATTATGTCCTTACTTCGGAGTCCCCCCTAGACATGGGCCTACTCCTTGCCCGAGAGTTCGGCTTGCCTGCAGTCAGTTGATTTGTTTTTTCAGGAACTTGGAGGTATTTTTGATGAGCCGGACCATGCAGGGTTGGCGGTATCTCATCTCATGGTTCTACGTCAGGGGCAGCAGCGAGTAGAGGACTATTGCTCTAAATTTAGACAGTATGCTGGTGACACCTCTTGGAACAATAGCGCCGTTAAAGCTGTGTTTTTGTTGGGTCTGTCTGACGCTGTCAAGGATCTACTCATTTCTCATCCCGCTCCCTTGACACTCAATGATGCGATGGCATTGGCGGTCAAAGCTGACAGTAGGCTGAGATCTAGAAAAGATGAGCGTCAGGCCCATAAGGCTAGGGAATCCAGCAGACCTGCTCCCACTTCTCCCATGCCAACTTCTGGTGCTGAGCCTATGGAAGTGGACCAGCTTAGTCCCTAGGAACGACGACGGTTCGGATGACTCATCGTCTCTTCCTCTATTGTGGGAAAGCCGGACATCGTGTAGCAACCTATCCTCAGGAGTGTCTACATCATCAGTCCAAACTGGCGGAAAACTTCAGATCCTAGGCAATTTTTGGGAGGATTGCCTAGAATCACAGGTACTCAATCAGTTGTTGGTGCCTTGTCAGATTGGCTTCCGGAATTATACTCGGTCCGGTCAAGCTTTTATTAATTCGGATGCTGCCACCAATTTGATTAGTTTAAGTTTTGTCAGACCTCTGAGGACTGAATTCTTGGCGTTAAAGATTCCCATTCGCTTCACTAGTATTGATTCTACCCCTCTGTCGGCAGGTGTTGTACAATGGAGGACTCCCATTTTACTGTTCACTGTGGGTGTTCTGTATTCTGAGAATCTGTCGTTCTTGGTAATGGAAAGGATGTCTGTTGATGTAGTGCTTGATATGCCCTGGTTGGCACTGCACAACCATAATTTGATTGATCCAATCGGGAATTGACACATTGGGGGTATCCTGTCATAGTCACTTAGCTACTGTATCCGTGTGTTCAGCAGATACCATTCTTATTCCTGAGTATTTGTCTGATTTTCATGATGTATTTTCCAAGAAACTGTCTGAGACTTTGCCTCCTCATAGGGAATGGGACTGTGGTATTGAGTTTATCCCTGACAGTCCCATCCCTAAGGGAGCCATTTTCAATTTGTCTGGGCGTGAGCACGAAGCCCTTAAGTCCTGTATCTCATAGTCTCTGGCCAAATGACATATCAGGCTGTCCAGGTCCCCTGCCGGGGCAGGTCTCTTCTTTGCAGAGTAGAAGCATGGGACATCGAGGCCTTGTGTGGATTATCGGGCTTTGAATAAAATTACAGTGAAGAATCAGTGTTCCTTGCCCCTGATTCCTGATTTATTGAATCAGGTTGTAAGGGCCCACTGGTTTTCCAAACTGGACTTAAAGGGGGCTTACAATTTAATTCGCATCCGAAAGGGAGATGAGTGGAAGACCGTGTTCAACACCTCATTCGGACATTTTGAATGTCTAGTCATGCCCTTCGGACTTTGTAATGCCCCCAAGGTGTTCCAGGGATTTATAAACGCGGTCTTCCACGACTTCCTGGGGGTATTTTTAGTCATATATCTCGATGACTTTCTGGTGTAATCCCCAGACTGGGATTCACATGTGCGGCACCTGAGGATGGTTCTGATCCGTTTGCATGAGTACCAACTTCAGGTCGATGCGTCTGAGGTGGGTACGGGGCTGTATTGTCTCAGAAAGTCAGTGGGAGATCTGGGTATAGTCCATGTGCATTCTTCTCGCAGAAGTTCAGTTTGGCAGAACGTAACTACGACGTGGGTAATTGTGCATTATTGGCGATTAAGTGGTCTCTTTAAAGAGTGGCGTCACCATCTTGAGGGGGCTAGGCATTCCATTACCATGTATACTGATCATAAAAACTTGGTATATATCACAGCTTGTCAGGCCAGGTGGGCGTTGTTTATCGCCAGGTTTAACCTCGTTGTTACATATATTCCAGGGGAGAACAACGTGAAGGGCAAACACTCTCTCACGGAGTCTCGGTTCACCGGAAAGTGAGACAGTGGCTCCCGAGAATATCCTGGCACCTGGGGTGGTGGTGACAGCTGTAGAATCTGATCTCGTTCCTCATCTACAAAATTGTCAGCAGGACGCTCCTTCGGGGTGCCAGGGGGCAGACGACTTGCACCAGGACCTTGCATTTTAGAGTCATTGAAGAGTGTCATTCATCTGTTCTCGCAGGCCATCCAGGGCTTGAGGGAACTCTGGATCTTTGTACTAGACACAACTGATGGCCAGGCATGTCTCAGGAGATCTGCGACTATCTGTGCACGCTGTAAAATTCGGTGGCGTTGTCCGGAGGTGCCTCTGAGACCGTTACTGATGCCTTCTCGTCCATGGTCACATTTATCGATAGATTTTATCACTGATCTACCTGAGTCTCAGAAGTTCACCACTATCCTACTTGTTGTAGACCATTTCTCAAAAATGGCACATTTCGTGGTGTTAAAGGGGTTGTCCCGCGAAACAAAGTTGGGGTATACACTTCTGTATGGCCATATTAATGCACTTTGTAATGTACATTGTGCATTAATTATGAGCCATACAGAAGTTATTCACTTACCTGTTCCGTTGCTAGCGTCCCCGTCTCCATGGTGCCGTCTAATTTTCAGCGTCTAATCGCCCGATTAGACGCGCTTGCGCAGTCCGGTCTTCTTTCTTCTGAATGGGGCCGCTCGTACCGGAGAGCGGCTCCTCGTAGCTCCGCCCCGTCACGTGTGCAGATTCCAGCCAATCAGGAGGCTGGAATCGGCAATGGACCGCACAGAAGACCTGCGGTCCACCGAGGGTGAAGATCCCGGCGGCCATCTTCGCAAGGTAAGTAAGAAGTCATCGGAGCGCGGGGATTCAGGTAAGCACTATCCAGTTTTTTTTTTAAACCCCTGCATCGGGTTTGTCTCACGCCGAACGGGGGGGCTATTGAAAAAAAAAAAAAAACGTTTCGGCGCGGGACAACCCCTTTAAAGAAGCTACCTTCTGCGATAGAATTTTCTAAGATTTTTGTAAAAGAAATAATTTGTTTACATGGGGTTCCTGAGAACATTGTATCTGATCGCGGTGTTCAGTTTGTTGCGCAATTCTGGAGAGCCTTCTGTAGAAACCTGGGAACGTTGCTTTCCTTCTTGTCAGCATTCCACCCACAAACTAATGGTCAGACTGAGCGGAATAATCAGGATTTAGTGCAATATTTACCGTTCTTTGCTAGCAAAAAGGCTTATCAGTGGGCAGAATTCCTGCCGTTAGCAGAGTTTGCACTAAACAACCGTACTTGTTCTTCCACTGGGGTATCTCCATTCCTTTGCGTATATGGTCAGATTCCTTATAGCTATTTCTACTCCGTCTGCCTGTCCTGCAGCTGATGTCGCCACATATGCGCTGCAGGAGGTATGGAAAGAAGTACAGAAGAACCCTGATGCAACTGGGGCTCGTATGCAGTTGCGTAGTGGGAGGAGTCTGTCAGTATCTGAACCTTACAGAATGGGACAGAAGGTATATTTGTCTTCTAGAAATCTCAAATTGAAGGTTCCGTCTTTGAAACTGGCGCCGCGTTACGTGGGTCCCTTTGTCATCGCGTGTGTAGTAAATCCGCTTGCTTATGAACTTGATTTGCCAGCTACATGGAGGGTTCATAAGGTTTTTTATAAGTCATTATTGAAACCTTTTGTCCCTTCGGTGAGTTAGTTTTTACATCTGCCTTTTCTGTCGGTATTCTACTCTTTCCATCCAGGTACGCCAGCGTCCCTTTTTCGGTCCCTAGTTAGAGTAGGGACCACTGCCCAGTTGCCCGCCTGGTGTTAGCCAGAGGTGGAGGCAAGTAGGCAGGGACAGGGGTTGTGGGTGAGATCTAGGGCACCTGGGCTGGCGTATCATGGGTAGTATACCGTAACACTAAGGCCAGATTTACACGAATGCATGCACATTTGTGTGATTGAGAGTAGTGTTTTTGCAGAGCGAACAGTGCTTTTTTGCGTGCATCAGCATACTTTACTCTACTTTTTCTGCGTTCAAGACATGCGATTTTGCATGCAGTAAAAAAATGTACAGTTTTAAATGGCTAATTAGTCTAATGAGTTCCAGATGTGTTATTTTTCCTGATCAATTACACAGTGTTTCATATATTTCCTAATGGATTTTTGCGTGTATTTGCATATACCCATTGGCTTCTATGGGATCTCTTGGTGTGCAAATGCACAGGAAAATGGTACATGCTGTGTTTTTTTCTTGCACAACCAAAACGTGCAGGAAATATATGCGCATGTGAACGAATTGTAATCAATGGGTTCTATTCACTGCGTATTGCGTGCGCAAATACACCCTTGTGAATCTGTCCTCAAAGTGAAGTTAAACTTTTCTACATCTGTACATTTTTTAAAGGCAAGACTATGCTTTTGGAATGAGTTGAATGTGCAGGAGATAGTCAAGTACAACTTCAAGACAATTTATTACAGACAGAGATTAACATATCAAGTTTAGCTGAAATAGATGATAAAAGCAGCAGGAGCGATATTTTAGAAAGATTAATGCCTTTTGGACGCAGCTTGCTTCGATCTTCAGGGTTCGGCATTGCAACTACAGTACATGTGAGATGCCCTTAGAGGAGTTGTCTGACTTTAAACATTTTTTTCTGTTAATGGGTAGCTATGTGATTAATGAACAAAAGAAGCCATACTCTACTTTCTTCTTCCCCAGGAAACAGTGAAACAGCTTTCATGGCTCTCCCGGTCTAAACTGACAACGGAAGTCAGGTGACTACTGCAGCCAATCAGAGGCTGCAGCATCATCACCCTCGCTCACATTCTGACCACCATGATGCCAAGAGTTTGGAAAGGTGAGGCTCTGGCCTTTAATTGGTTGCAGATGCCATCTGATTTCCACTGTCAGTATACACCAGGAGCACAGTGGGAGCTGTTTTTCTGTTTCCTAGGGCAGAAGACAGTTGAGTATAGCTTATTTTATTTTTTTGCATGGTCAGCTGTTATTACGGTATTAGTTTTTTAATTTTTTTTTTAAAGTAGGACAACCCCTTTAACTATCTATCAAGCATTATTCTGTCTTTTGTACTTAGAATCATTTGCAGAGCTGTCCACCATCAGGCTTATGTAAGTCACAGACCTTCATTAATCTTTATTGATATAGCACCAACATATTCTGCAGCACTTTCATTACATGCTTGCCTTATATATTTCCATTTGCATTTCTGTGACTTATAACAACGGTTGGTATTGAAAACAAATCTTTTAGGGAGCCGTTATGATTTGTAAACCATTCGTGCATGTAAGCCTTGGAAGCTTCAGTCGTTTTTTCAATGTATCCACTTCACCCCAATTACTCTCATCACTCTTATTATTACTTTAATGTCACTCTAATATCTATTTGACAACTACTTTTTCTCTGATTATTGATTTCTTGGGACTTGATGCAGTGTTACTTTGGTTAACAAGGAACAAAAAGGTGTACAACCTCAAACCACATGCAATAAGGATTTTTTAAAGTGTTACATATTCTAAGAAGGAATATCAAATTTAGTCAATAGGCACATTGTAAGGGCCCGTTCAGACGAGCGTGTTTTCGCGCGCATATACGCGCGCACAAAACTGCGCTCCTATATAAAACTATGGAGTTCCTATGAAGTGTTCACATGGGCGTGTTTTTAGTGCGTGCGAACGCGCGCAGCAACGAATAAAGGACATGCGTGCCAGTTTGCTCCGTACTGCGCTGCTCTTAACATTGGCTCATATGGGACACGCTGCACGCGAGTCCGCTCGTGTGAACGACCCAATAGACAGCAATGTAATTTTTTTTTTTTTTATGCTAAAGCTAAATGCTTTTGTGTCTTTCCCTTTGCATAAAGCACTCCATGTTGTGTTCCGGATGTGTTTGGTTGTAAACACCAATAAACGATGTGCAGCCTGTTATATAAAGGAAGAAACTTAGTAATCCAAAGTTCACTGGGGCGCGAAAAATCGTGTGTCTCACAACTATCAATACTTAAAATACTGGCGCCGTGTATATTGGCTGGGATGCTGATACAGCTCAAGGTATGAAGCGCATCTACATGCGCTCCATGCAGCCAACATCACATTTGCTAACACGCATATGTAAAGCACGGACCTCCGTTCACGCGCATTTTTGCGCGCATGTGCGCGCGCATTAGCGCATACGCTCGTCTGAACGGACCCTAAGAACTCATTATTTAGTAAATGATAAATTAGCAAATGTGTCTGTAAAGAAATGTGTATGTCAAAGTTGAATTATTTTATTAAGTACTAAGGAGCAGTATCTGAACACACTGGTTCTTTTTATTTATGTACAAGGGTGAGTCAAAACATATCTACATTCTAGCTGTATAATTTATTTTAATCAACTTTCAGGAAAGAAAAATACATTATTTTTCAATATAATCTCCCTGCTTTTAAATACACTTTGTCCATCTGTCAACAAACTTTTGCATTCCCTCATTAAAAAATGTTTTAAACTGAGCCCCGAGCCACAAATGCACCGCTGTTCTCACCTCTTCATCAAACGTGAATCCTTGTCCTCTTAGGGCTTCGTTCAGTGGACCAAATAGGTGATAGTCTGAAAGTGACAGGGGAGACAGTGACCTACAATGGAAAGTGTTGATTAGGCAGTGTGGCCAACAGAAGTTTAACATAATTGAGTGTGGATAATTTTTGACTCACCCACGCATTAATTGACAATGTAAGGGGTGACAGGTACTAGTTTGCAGCAACCAAGTTAAAACTACATAAAATCAAGTGCTGATTGGTGACACTCAGATATGATGGAAATAGAAAATCAAAAATTTTCATTTAGCAAAAAGGAAAATGTGATTTGTTGCTATAGGCAACAATGACAGTCTTACTGTTAGATGGTTTTAGTAAATGAGCCCCCAAAAGTTTTATTTTGCTGTAGTCTTCACTAGAGGGATATGAGACAATATGACAGCCAACAAAGACAGGAGAACATTTTATGCCCTTAGTTTTCACGTCTACCAGTCTGTTATTAGTTTGTAACATTATTTTCAAACCAAGCTTGGTGAAGACCCTCCCAGTGGGCACACAATTCATAAATAATACTCTAATTATAAGGGAAAAGGTTGCATCTGTAAGCGAAAATGATCCAGCCATTCACCAGTTAGTGTTGAAACAGTGGAGCGTGTCCGTGAAGGTTTTACAAATTCTCATAAATTCACCGTCAGAGCAAACAGAGATTTGGATATCCTGCAGGAGACTGTGTGGGAGATTTGGCACAAACATTTGCAATGTTATAATTACTGATTGCGATTGTTACAGCCCCTGATAGTGGGCAACAAAGTGAGGCTATGTTCTTTCTGTGAGAGTATGTAAATTGTAATGTAAACTGATGGTTTCATGGACTTTTTCGTGTTTAGTGATGAAGTTACCTTACAGTTTTTGGGTACAGTTAAAAAATGTAATGTCAAAATCTAGGGGAGCGAAAATCCACATGCCTACGTGGAGTTTATGAGTGGCTCCTCCAAGATTAATGAGTTTTCCACATTAACTTGTAGGAAAGTGTATGGCCCCATCTTTTTCATGAGGAAGCAATCACAGGGTTTTTGTATCCAAACATACTACAGATATGGCTTCTCCCGTAGCTAAAACAGGGAATTACAGGTTTAATCTTTCAACAGGAAAGGGCCCCCCCCCCATTTTTACATTGAAGCCAAAAATGAGCTCATAAGGCGACCAACAAAAAGATGGATTGGCCGTGAAGGTGGTGACAATAGTAAACTTCTTCTATGGCCTCCTTGTTCCCCGAACCTTACGCTTTGTGATTTTTTTCTCTGGGGGAGTACTAAAGATAAAGTCTCTGTGTCACCCTTACCACCCACCATGTATAATCTGCAAGTACAAATTGCAGAAGCCATTGCATCAGTCAATCACAATATGCTGCAACATGCATGGCAAGAACTTGACTATAGGCTTGATGTGTGTTGAGTGACAAAGGGGGCTCACACTGAACCCCTCTGATGTGTGAAAACATTTTTGATGTTATGCAACAAAACTTTCTGCTTTGAGTTTCTGTTTCCATTGATCTCAAATTTATGTATCTGAGTGTCAAAATTGTTTCAAATTAAAAATCATTTGTAATAACCCTGTATTTTTTCTGAAAACAATACCATCTGTCTGATAGCTATTGTGGAATATCATCATAATGTTCTGCTTTTATGAAACTGATTTAATATTTAATCATTTGGAAAGTTTTACTTATTTTTAAACAGCTATAATTGTAGATTATATTAAATTGGTTGTCTATGGAATTGTCTAGTCATGGACAATTCTTTTAATGTGAGAGGAGCCACAGTGCTCATCTGATTGCTGTGGGTTTGGCTCCTGGGAACAACAGGTGATTTTTCTGGGGGAAGTTTCCATGACCACCTATGTAATAAATACTGTATATGGCCTAAGCCTGACAGAGCAAGACCTACCATTTTTATCAGCTCGTATAGGGGAGCCTAAGATTTTAATGATATCCGTATGCCCTTTAAGAGCATGTTGCTCTGATGGGATAACCCCTGAAATGGCACATTTTACAAATATGGTAAGAAAATACAAAATTCCACTAATATTATTTATTTAAGTTTTTCCTCCTTTTTTCAGTTTGTTAGACTAGGCATGAGGCCAGACAATCAAAAAAAATGTATTTGTGCAAGACAATGATCTCTTGCCTTAAGTTTTTGGGCCCCCTTCTAAACTTAACAATATTTCTAATATGCAATCAAATTGGACAGAAATAGCACCCATGTATTTGTATGGGTATTTACACGTGGCCATTTTATTTGCAAGTAGCCTTGTGAGGGATGCTATTTGGGGAATTGAATAATTCTAAGACTGTAGTAGTCATTAAAAGTGTCATTTCCTCTTCAATTAAAAAAAACTATTGTTATATTAGTTGTGCTAAGCTATTGTTTGGTTGTTTTTTTAACTGTTGATGATTTGTAATTTTGATGAATTAACTAGAGTTGAGCGAACATACTCTGCCAAGCTTGATGCTCGTTCATGCATTAGCGTACTCGATGGTGCTCGTTACTTGAACGAGCATCAAATCGTGTTCGCCCCCGCCCCAGTTTTTGGCTCCTCCCTGTTGTGACGTGCCTGTTTTGGTCCCTCCCTGCTGCGATGCAGTGCGCGTCATAGGCAAATTTTTTGTCTGGCAGGCAGGGGAGAGAGAGAGAGAGAGAGAGAGAACACATGAACTTAAAAAAAAAAAAAGCTCTGGACCCGGCGTCCCACATACAAAAATGCTCGAGTCTCCCATTGTAGTCAATGTGGTTCTTTTCTTGAGTAGAGCTCTCGAATTTTGCGAAAAGCTTGACTCGAATAACGCGGACCCGAGCATTTGGGTGCTCGCTCATCTCTAGAATTAACCTAATTTCCAATAAAGGATTGAATTATTTTGATTGCAAAGATAGATAGATAGATAGATAGATAGATAGATAGATAGATAGATAGATAGATAGATAGATAGATAGATAGATAGATATGTTACTACTGGAGATGAGCGAGCACCAAAATGCTCGGGTGCTCGTTACTCGGGACGAAATTATCGCGATGCTCGAGGGTTCGTTTCGAGTAACGAACCCCATTGAAGTCAATGGGCGACCCGAGCATTTTTGTATTTCGCCGATGCTCGCTAAGGTTTTCATGTGTGAAAATCTGGGCAATTCAAGAAAGTGATGGGAACGACACAGCAATGGATAGGGCAGGCGAGGGGCTACATGTTGGGCTGCATCTCAAGTTCACAGGTCCCACTATTAAGCCACAATACCGGCAAGAGTGGGCCCCCCCCCCCCTCCCAACAACTTTTACTTCTGAAAAGCCCTCATTAGCATGGCATACCTTAGCTAAGCACCACACTACCTCCAACAAAGCACAATCACTGCCTGCATGACACTCCGCTGCCACTTCTCCTGCGTTACATGCTGCCCAACCCCCCCCCCCCGCACGACAGTGTCCACAGCATACACCAAATTGTCCCTGCCCAGCCTTCAGCTGCCCTCATGCCACGCCACCCTCATGTCTATTTATAAGTGCGTCTGCCACAGGAAAAGCAGGCACACACTGCAGAGGGTTGGCATGGCTAGGCAGCGACCCCCCCATAAAAGGGGCCGGCCGATAGTCCACAATGCTGTACAGAAGCAATGAGAAATCCAATCCTGTGCCACCTCCATCTGGAGCTGCACACGTGGGCATAGCAATGGGGAACCCATGTGCCACACACTATTCATTCTGTCAAGGTGTCTGCATGCCCCAGTCAGACCGCGGTTTTTTATAAATAGTCACAGGCATGTACAACTCCGCAATGGGAATTCCGTGTGCACCCACAGCATGGGTGGCTCCCTGGAACCCACCCGCTGTACATAAATGTATCCCATTGCAGTGCCCTGGACAGCAGAGCTAACGTCAGATGAAATGCAGGTGGGCTTCGGCCCACACTGCATGCCCCAGTCAGACTGGGGTTCTTTAGAAGTGGACACAGATGCATTTACAACTCCCTGTGGACCCACAGCATGGGTGGCTCCCTGGAACCCACCGGCGGTACATAAAAATATCCCATTGCATTGCCCATCACAGCTGATGTTATGTCAGCTGTAATGCAGGTGGGCCAAAAATTTATTGGATTACACTGTAGGCGAGGGCCCACAAAAATTGGTGTACCAACAGTACTAATGTACCTGAGAAAAATTGCCCATGCCCAACCGAGAGGGCAGGTGAAACCCATTAATGGCTTTGGTTAATGTGGCTTAATTGGTAACTAGGCCTGGAGGCAGCCCAGTTAAAATAAAAATTGGTTGAGGTGAAAGTTTCAACGCTTTAATGAGCATTGAAACGTATAAAAATTGTTTAGAAAAATTATATGACTGAGCCTTGTGGGCCTAAGAAAAATTGCACGTTCGGCGTGATTGCGTCAGGTTTCAGGAGGAGGAGCAGGAGGAGGAGGATGAATATTATACACAGATTGATGAAGCAAAAAGGTCCCCGTTTTGGATGGTGATAGAGAACGATGCTTCCATCCGAGGGTGCAGCCTACGTATTGCTTAGGTATCGCTGCTGTCCGCTGGTGGAGAAGAGAAGTCTGGTGAAATCCAGGCTTTGTTCATCTTGATGAGTGTAAGCCTGTCGGCACTGTCAGTTGACAGGTGGGTACGCTTATCCGTGATGATTCCCCCAGCCACACTAAACACACTCTCTGACAAGACGCTAGCCGCAGGACAAGCAAGCACCTCCAGGGCATACAGCGCGAGTTCAGGCCACGTGTCCAGCTTCAACACCCAGTAGTTGTAGGGGGCAGAGGCGTCACCGAGGACGGTGCTGCAATCGGCTACGTACTCCCTCACCATCCTTTTACAGTGCTCCCGCCAACTCAGCCTTGACTGGGGACCGGTGACACAGTCTTGCTGGGGAGCCATAAAGCTGTCAAAGGCCTTAGAGAGTGTTCCCCTGCCTGCGCTGTACATGCTGCCTGATCTCTGCGCCTCCCCTGCTACCTGGGCCGCGGAAATGCGCCTTCGGCCACTAGCGCTGTCGGATGGGAAGTTTACCATCAGTTTGTCCACTAGCGCCCTGTGGTATAGCATCATTCTCGAATCCCTTTCCTCTTCAGGAATGAGAGTGCAAAGGCTCTCCTTATACCGTGGATCGAGCAGTGTGTACACCCAGTAATCCATAGTGGCCAGAATGCGTGTAACGCGAGGGTCACGAGAAAGGCATCCTAACATGAAGTCAGCCATGTGTGCCAGGGTACCTGTACGCAACACATGGCTGTCCTCACTCGGAAGATCACTTTCAGGATCCTCCTCCTCCTCCTCCTCCTCTGGCCATACACGCTGAAAGGATGACAGGCAAGCTGCATCTGTACCCTCAGCAGTGGGCCAAGCTGTCTCTTCCCCCTCCTCCTCATGCTCCTCCCCCTCCTCCTCCTCCTCCTCCTCTGGCCATACACGCTGAAAGGATGACAGGCAAGCAGCATCTGTCCCCTCAGCAGTGGGCCAAGCTGTCTCTTCCCCCTCCTCCTCATGCTCCTCTCCCTCCTCCTCAACGCGCTGAGATATAGACATGAGGTTGCTCTGACTATCCAGCGACATACTGTCTTCCCCCGCCTCCGTTTCTGATTCCAAAGCGTCTGCCTTTATGCTTTGCAGGGAGCTTCTCAAGAGGCATAGCAGAGGAATGGTGACGCTAATGATTGCAGCATCCCCGCTCACCATCTGGGTAGACTCCTCAAATTTTCCAAGGACCTGGCAGATGGCTGCCAACCAGGCCCACTCTTCTGTAAATAATTGAGGAGGCTGACTCCCACTGCGCTGCGCAAGTTGGAGTTGGTATTCCACTATAGCTCTACGCTGCTCATAGAGTCTGGCCAACATGTGGAGCGTAGAGTTCCACTGTGTGGGCACGTCGCACAGCAGTCGGTGCACTGGCAGATTAAACCGATGTTGCAGGGTCCGCAGGGTGGCAGCGTGCGTGTGGGATTTGCGGAAATGTGCGCAGAGCTGGCGCACCTTTCCGAGCAGGTATGACAAGTGGGGGTAGCTTTTCAGAAAGCGGTGAACCACCAAATTAAAGACATGGGCCAGGCATGGCACGTGCGTGAGGCTGCCGAGCTGCAGAGCCGCCACCAGGTTACGGCCGTTGTCACACACGACCATGCCCGGTTGGAGGCTCAGCCGCGCAAGCCAGCGGTCGGTCTGCTCTGTCAGACCCTGCAGCAGTTCGTGGGCCGTGTGCCTCTTATCTCCTAAGCTGAGTAGTTTCAGCACGGCCTGCTGACGCTTGCCCACCGCTGTGCTGCCACGCCGCGTGACACCGACTGCTGGCGACGTGCTGCTGCTGCTGACACATCTTGATTGCGAGACAGAGGTTGCGTAGGAGGAGGAGGAGGGTGGTTTAGTGGAGGAAGCATACACCCCCGCAGATATTACCACCGAGCTGGGGCACGCAATTCGGGGGGTGGGTAGGACGTGAGCGGTCCTAGGCTCTGACTCTGTCCCAGCCTCCACTAAATTCACCCAATGTGCCGTCAGGGAGATATAGTGGCCCTGCCCGCCTGTGCTTGTCCACGTGTCTGTTGTTAAGTGGACCTTGGCAGTAACCGCGTTGGTGAGGGCGCGTACAATGTTGCGGAAGACGTGGTCGTGCAGGCCTGGGACGGCACATCGGGAAAAGTAGTGGCGACTGGGAACCGAGTAGCGCGGGGCCACCGCCGCCATCATGCTTTTGAAAGCCTCCGTTTCCACAAGCCTATACGGCAGCATCTCTAGGCTGATCAATTTTGCAATGTGCACGTTTAACGCTTGAGCGTGCGGGTGCGTGGCGTCGTACTTGCGCTTGCGCTCAAACTGTGGCGCTAGCGACGTCTGGACGCTACGCTGAGAGACATTGCTGGATGGGGCCGAGGACAGCGGAGGTGAGGGTGTGGGTGCAGGCCAGGAGCCGGTAGTGCCTGTGTCCTCAGAGGGTGGTTGGATCTCAGTGGCAGGTTGGGGCACAGGGGGAGAGGCAGTGGTGCAAACCGGAGGCGGTGAACGGGCATCGTCCCACCTTGTGGGGTGCTTGGCCATCATATGCCTGCGCATGCTGGTGGTGGTGCCTCCCCAGCTGATTTTGGCGTGACAAAGGTTGCACACCACTGTTCGTCGGTCGTCAGGCGTCTCTGTGAAAAACTGCCACACCGTAGAGCACCTTGACCTCTGCAGGGTGGCATGGCGCGAGGGGGCGCTTTGGGAACCAGTTGGTGGATTATTCGGTCTGGCCCTGCCTCTACCCCTGGCCATCGCACTGGCTCGGCCTGTGCCCACACCCTGACTTGGGCCTCCGCGTCCTCGCCCGCGTCCACGTCCTATAGGCCTACCCCTACCCCTCAGCATGGTGTATTACCAGTGATTTGATTTCCCAGCCAGGAAATAAATTGGCGCAAGCCTGCTGTTAAACTTAGCTGGCTGCGTATGATTTTTTTTACGTTCTCCACCCAGCACACACGTACCCAGAACGCTGAGGACTGTCAGAGGCAGACCAAATAGAATTTTTTCCCTTTTTTTTTAAAGGAAAGGCCCACTGCCTATATTCAATCAATAATAAATGTGTTGTGGCCCTGCAGTGTGTCACAGAACTGCAGTCTTGCACTGTTATTAACTGCAGCAGAGCGGTGATTTCCCAGCCAGGAAATAAATTGGCGCAAGCCTGCTGTTAAACTTAGCTGGCTGCGTATGATTTTTTTTACGTTCTCCACCCAGCACACACGTACCCAGAACGCTGAGGACTGTCAGACGCAGGCCAAATAGAATTTTTTCCCTTTTTTTTTAAAGGAAAGGCCCACTGCCTATATTCAATCAATAATAAATGTGTTGTGGCCCTGCAGTGTGTCACAGAATTGCAGTCTTGCACTGTTATTAACTGCAGCAGAGCGGTGATTTCCCAGCCAGGAAATAAATTGGTGCAAGCCTGCTATTAAACTTAGCTGGCTGCGTATGATTTTTTCTACGTTCTCCACCCAGCACACACGTACCCAGAACGCTGAGGACTGTCAGAGGCAGGCCAAATAGAACTTTTTGCCCTTTTTTTTTAAAGGAAAGGCCCACTGACTATATTCAATCAATAAAATATGTCTTCTGGCCCTGCCTACACAATTCTGTCCCTGGAGTATTACTGCAGGGCGCAATGCTCTGCACGGCCGATTTTGAAAAAAATAAAAATGTGTAACACTGCTAACAGCAGCCTCCACAGTACTGCACATGGTTAGATGTGGCCCTAAGAAGGACCGTTGGGGTTCTTGAAGCCTACACTAACTCCTAACACTCTCCCTGCCTAACCACCACTTCTGTCCCTGTAGTATTACTGCAGGGCGCAATGCTCTGCATGGCCTATATAGCAAAAAAAAAAAATGTGCACCACTGCAAAAGGCAGCCTCCACAGTACTGCACACGGTTAGATGTGGCCCTAAGAAGGACCGTTGGGGTTCTTGAAGCCTACACTAACTCCTAACACTCTCCCTACAGCAGCTCCAACACGATACCACTGTCCCTGATCTCTGTCACAACGCATCTGAGGCGAGCCGCGGGAGGGGCCGATTTTTATACTCGGGTGACACCTGATCTCCCCAGCCACTCACAGCAGGGGGGTGGTATAGGGCTGGAACATCACAGGGGGAAGTTGTAATGCCTTCCCTGTCTTTCAATTGGCCAGAAAAGCGCGCTAACGTCTCAGAGATGAAAGTGAAAGTAACCCGAACATCGCGTGGTGCTCGTTACAAGTAACGAGCATCCCGAACACGCTAATATTCGCCCGAGCATCAAGCTCGGACGAGTACGTTTGCTCATCTCTAGTTACTACGTATTTTGCACAGAAATTTCTTATACGCTATTTTTATTTTCAAACATTAAGCCTAATAGGCACCACTAAATTGTTTTAGGATATGTTTTTTTCCCAATATCCGATATTATTTGATTAAATAAATCATACATTTATTTTATATGGAATTGTAAACTAATAAACTATTTACCTGGTGCACTGTATGAAGCTTTGGCCGTGAATACTACTCTTTAGAAAGGGAAATAACTCGAGTTCATATATGTTTTTGTTTTCATATGCCCATTCTGAAAGGTTCTGACAGCATGATTCATAAGATGGCATTGAACAAATAAAAAAATAAGATTGCTTCGCTCTGCAAACCACTGATATCCTCATAAACCAATTTCCCTAGACTATATACTTCAAGAGGCCAGATTTATACCATCAGGAAATCCTACAATCCATACATTATTGATCTGCAATTTATTTTTCCGGCCATCTGCCCAGTGTTCAGAGTTTTGATTAAAAACCTGTAGATATGATCATGGTCAGTTGTCAGAACTTATAAATCAGTGCAGTAAAATATAGCATGTGTGAGTGTCTTCTGCTTATTAACTTTCTATGAACATAACCTGCTTTCTATTTACTGTAAAGATTCTATTATTGAATCACAACGGAAAGTAATATGTGCATTGAACAAGATATAAGGAAAGATAAGTAGTAATGAACCAATGCATAGCTTTAATATAACTTCCCAATATGATCCTTATCTTGAGTAAATTGTGAGGGTATTTATTTACATAAGAATTATCCATTTTTATCAATAGCTTTTATTTATACCAAATTGTACCAATTTGAACTTATGTATAGGATTTGCTCCTGCTTCTTCTTTTACTTCCTCCATCATCTCTAATGTTAATGTTACAACCAAAGCCAAACTAAGGGTAGCTTTACAAGGGACAACTATAGTCAACTCAATAGTCATCTAAAACAGTTGCTAAAGCTTACAGATGACTGTTGTTGTATGCTTCTACACTGAGCCATTGTTGTTCACCTGTTGTTCAACTTTGCAATTGCTGAATTAAATGAACAAGCGCTCACCTCCCTGCAAAGTTGTTAGCTGGACTCGAAAGACAATGGTTACTCATTTACACAAGATGATGATTATCAACCATTGATTATTTTAAGGTAAGCTAAAAAGAAGAGACTAGCGAGTAGCATAGTTGAGTTTATAGAAAAAGGAAGTGAGTCCTTTGGATTTACCTAGATTTGCAGCATTTTTAAATAAAATGTGGTCTAATTGTTATAATTGAAGTCACAATTACACACAATCAGAATCAAACTAAACTAAGAGCACATTAGGTCATCTTTCTCAGGAGTACCTCAACATCACCAGCAGAGAGGATCATCTGATTGTCTGACTAGTACAAGCAGCTCAAACGGTTTTGTTGTCTGCCATTCGGAGACAGGTGGCACCATCATTACAGGCCACTATGTGTGTCTGAACCATTTCTAGGCACTTGGCTGATAAACATTTGCTCTCATGGCACCCATTATATGTACTGCTTTTGACACCCACCATCACCTCAGTTTTCAGTGGTGTCATGAATGACGAAATTGGACTGCTACAGAATGAAACCTGGTTGTCTTCAGAGATGAATCCAGGCTTAGTTTAGGCATTGTTTACGCATTGACAACGGCCCTGTTTGTGTCTAGAGATATAGTGATAAGCGCCTCAATCCTGCTTTTGCTGTTGAGTGACACACTGCCACTACTGCTGGTGTGATGGTCTGGAGGCCACTGCACATGACAGTTGGTCATTATTAGTAGTGGTACAAGGGACAATTACAGCTCGATGATATGTTTAGGACATCCTGCAGCCACATGTTGCATTTCATGGCAGATCTTCCATGAGGCATTTTCCAGCAGGATAACCCTCAGCCACACACAACAAGGGTGTCACAAGAATGCCTCCACAACATTGCCACACTTCTGTGGTGGCTTAGTTGCCATATTTATCACTAATAGAACAAGTATGGGACCATTTAGGATGCCAACTTTGACAGTTCATGAGTTTGCATAATCTAGAGACTCAGTTACAGCAAATGTGGACCAATATGCCACAGGGTACCATATGGAACCTGTATACCTCCATGCCCACCCATATCACATCTTGCATCCAAGCTAGAGGTGGTCCAACAGGGTACTAGTAGCTCCCTTTAAGTGTTTAGTTCTCTGCAATAATCTATCTCATTGCTCTGATATTGTAATCACTTACTTATATCAACATTGCAATCACACATAAAACGGTTCATTTGCTTTTAATAACTCTTTCTAGGTGTTTGATTTAAACAATAAATAAATAAATAAAAATAAAACATGAAGAAAGCAAGGGGTATGAGTCATGTCAGTGATGGTGATGGACGTGATAGTGGACAGCCAAGTTGGCACTTCAAGCGACTCCTACTGAAAAAACAACTATGCATTCTGTAAGAGGCAAAGCAAGCCCACTGCCATTCCTTAGAAGTGGTTCTGCCTGTGTATTACACTCTCATCTCGCAGAACAGATCATAGAGTGGATGACACATCATGCCTCAAGCACCACCACCTCCTTTTCCTCCTAGTCACAGGCACGGAGCAGTCAGTCTGCACCATTTTTCATGAGCACCCCTCCTATACTTCATCCCCTGCAAAATGCCCTGCACACATTGATCAGTCTGAGGGGCCATTTGATCATTCAGTGTCATGGATGTCGATAGGACAGTCCAAACAACTGGTACCGGTGTACCTTTACACTACAGGAAGTTAGGGGTTTGACAGGGGTTGCATGGAGGAACGCCCCTATCACATCCCTAGCTACCGATTGGCTGAAATCTTTATGGATTTTTGCCTGTGCAGGAGGTTGGGGTTATTTTTCCTGTTAGACTTGCATTATATGTAAGCCTAACAGGCAAAGTAAACCTAACCATAACCCTCCAGCCCAGGCAAAAATCCATACTGACACTGCTGCTACAACGAGGGTCTCTCCTGCTGTCACCGGGTCTTCTGCTGCCGCCGCTGCCACCTGGTCTCCTCCTCCTGCCACATGGTCTCCTGGTGCCGGGTCTCCTGCTGCCGCTGCTGCCTTTCTCCTGCCTATTCTCCACACACCGCCTCTGCCACCACGTCTTCTCTTGCCGCTGCCTCTTCTCCTGCTGCCGGCTTTCGTCCACTTGCCGCACCCGCCATTGCCTCTTTTCCTGGCGCCGCTGCTGCGGCCACCATTTCTCCTTGTGGCATCGAAGGTGCCTCTCCTCCTGCGACCACGGTGGCCGCCGCTCCCACTCTTGCCGCTGTCCTCCCCAACGGACAACGGCACTTGGGGGATGAAACACATCCCTAGCCGATCACAAGCTGGGGGCGTTACTCCATGTCAAAACTGCTATATTATGTCGCCACCCCTAACTTCCGGTGGCAACATAATACACCAGTACCCAAACAACCAGAGGTAAAAGTCCATTACTGCGCTAAGGTATGTTTTACAGTTCCATATTATTAAGTATATACGAGCAGCTCAGAAGAAAAAACGCATTACACACAAGTGGTAATGAGAGAGTTCCTGTTTCTTTTTCTATTACTTGCACCCTGGTTTTACAGACATTTAATAAACAGGATACATCATACTTCCAACATGCACAGTAATCTCTGGCATATGTACAAAAATATACATTTCTGTGGTTTTAATTGCTAGCACATACAGAAAATAATATTGTTCATTGTCATAGCAACTTGGGGAAAAATGTTTTCATTTTGGCTCATAATGGGTATTGAAAAAGGAATTGTCAGCAGCACTCACCACAGTCCAAAAACAATTGGTTGGAGATTTTCTTGAGATTGTTGGTGCTCGCCCTAAGGGGACTGGACCCTTAGTCCCAGAACACATCCACATCTGTGATGGCGAACCTATGACACGTGTGTCAGCACTGACACGCGTAACCATAGTCACTGGCTTGTGGCCGCTCACCCCGTTAGTGAATACCGGCAGGGACTGTGGCTCCCCTGCTGGTATTCACTAGCCAGCACTACTAGCAGCGCTGATCCCGGCGCACACTGTGATGTCAGTGTGCAGCTGGGATCCTCCTCCCCCTGTCCCCTGACGTCTCCTGCCTGTTGGTTCCGCGAGAGCATCCGGGGGAGGAGGCATCCTGCAGCACACTGACGTCACAGTGTGTGCCAGAGATCATCTCTGCTATCGGCGTGCCGGGCACAGTAGGAGCGGAGCTTCCAGGAGGTAAGTACATGGGTCCCGGGGGGCACTGTCACTGCTGTGGGGGTCAGTCACTGCTGGGGGGCCACTGCTGGGGTAAGTCACTGCTGGGGGGCCGCTGTGGGGGTGAGTCTCTGCTGGGTGGTCGCTGTGGGGGTCAGTCACTGCTAGGGGGCTGCTGTGGGGGTCAGTTAATGCTGGGGGCCTCTGTGGGGGGCATTTACTGCTGGGGGGCCCGCTGTCACTGCTGGTGGCCCGCTGTGGGGAGCAGTTACTGCTTGGGGCCCACTGTGGGGAGCAGTTACTGCTGGGGGCCTGCTTTGGGGGGCAGTTACTGCTGGGGGCCCACTGTGGGGGCAGTCACAGCTGGGGGTCCGCCGTGGGGGTCAGTCACTGCTGGGGTCCGCCGTGGGGGTCAGTCACTGCTGGGGGGCTGCTGTAGGGGGCACTTGATGCTGGCGGCTCTGTGGGGGGCAGATACTGCTGGGGGGCCGCTGTGGGAGTCAGTCACTGCTGGAGGGCCGCTGTGGGAGTGAGTCTCTGCTGGGGGGTCGCTGTGGGGGTGAGTCACTGCTGGGGGGCTGCTGTGGGGGGCAATTACTGCTGGGGGGGCTGCTGTCGCTGCTGGGGGCCAGCTGTGGGGGGCAGTTACTGCTGGGGGCCCGCTGTGGGGAGCAGTTACTGCTAGGGGCCTGCTGTGGGGGGCAGTTACTGCTGGGGGCCCACTGTTGGGGGCAGTCACTGCTGGGAGGCCCCTGTAGGTATCAGTCACTGCTGGGGTCCGCTGTGGGGGTCAGTCACTGCTGGGGGGCTGCTGTGGGGGGCAGTTAATGCTGGGGGCCTCTGTGGGGGGCAGATACTGCTGGGGGGCCGCTGTGGGGGCGCTGTCGCTGCTGGAGGCCCGCTGTGGGTGGTGCTGTCGCTGCTGGGGGCTGCTGTGGGTGGTGCTGTCACTGCTGGGGCCACTGTGGGGGGCTGTTACTGCTGGGGGGCCATTGTGGGTGGTCGCTGTCGCTGGTGGGGGCTGCTGTGGGGGGCGCTGTCGCTGCTGGGGGCCACTGTGGATGCACTGTCACTGCTGGGGGCTCATCATTACTGAGATAAGTGAGGGGGAGGCAGCAAGAGGCAAGGGCCTGTGCTATGGGTGTTTTGGATTTTTTAAATACAGTTATACGTTGCAATTAGAGATGAGCGAACATACTCAGTTTGGGTGCTTTTGGACCCGAGCACCACTTTTTCCGAGTAACTGACTACTTGGGGGGGCGCCGGGGGGGCGTGGGGTGTTGCAGAGGGGAGTGGGTGGGGAGAGAGAGATCTCCCCCCTGTTCCCCACTGCTACCCCCCGCTCTACCACGCCACCCCCCGAATCTTTTCGTCCAAGTAGTCAGTTACTCGGAAAAAGCGGTGCTCGGGTCCAAAAACACCCGAACTGAGTACGTTCGCTCATCTCTAGTTACAATTATACATTTTCGGTATTTAAACTATAAATATCGCGAATTTATCTTTTTTTTCCTGAAGTGACACACCACCCGAGTTATGCTTGTTTTTTGGCAAATTTCGACACACCGAGCTCAAAAGGTTGCCCATTACTAATCCACATAAAGCAATGTATAGGCAGCACTCCAGGCAGCAAAATAAATGTAGTAAAAGACCTGTATTAGCCCATGGTCTAAGGCGCTTAGACCATGGGCTAATAATGGTCTTTTACTACATTTATTTTGCTGCATGGAGTGCTGCCTATACATTGCTTTATGTGGATTGGCTCATAATGGGCCCTATCTACATAAGAAGAGTCCAGCCACTTCTTCATTCCTGCAAGACTTGCAGGTTAGTTCCCCTGTGTAGCTTTAGCATTCTTTCGCTATCATTAGCTACACTGAACCTTGTCTGTAATTTTCAGACTATGCCTATGATCTTTGACATACATTTCAGCAATGCTGTAATCTCTACTGTAATCAATATGAATTTTGACTAATTGATTTACAAATGGATATGAAATTGATTGATAGATATAAGACAGAGAAAGCAATATGCATACAAATAATTGCTTCATATTTGTATCATGCCCAACCATTTTTCCTTTTGAAGAGGAAGATGAGGGTGCATCAGTGTGCATGTTCAGCCATCTACAGGCAATGTGTATTCAGGGATATGTGAAAATGGAAGTGCCAGCTGCCATTGCTCACTCTAACATAGAGTTAACTCAAAAGGAGAAGGACGAGGAGGTGGCAGACAATGATGTTCTTGACCTAACATGGAGAGGCAGGCAGAGTCATCATAGCAGCTTGCAGGGGGAGACGGACGTTGTGAGGGAGTAGAGTTTCACTGTCACCATCAGTTAATACTAGTTGCAGCAGCATCAACATCATATCTACAGTTTGTTTTTTTCACAGGACTTGTGCCGCTTGGGCATTCTTTGAAACTACAGGTGATAAAAGAAGAGTGATCATCTGTAAGATCTGTGGTAAGCGTTTAAAATGCAGCAAGAGTGTAAAAACCCTCAACACAATGTATGTGCACAGTCACATAAACTCCCATCACCGGCTGCCTTTAAGAGCCCACCTGGGCCAGAGGGCAAAGAGTTAGCCTCATCCTGCTCCCTCTTCCACTGCTTCTTCCTACATCTCCCTCTCTATTTATACAGTAGCCTTTGAGCTCAAAGAGGCAATTTACTGTAAGGTT
The DNA here is from genome assembly GCF_035609145.1 of Eleutherodactylus coqui. NCBI lineage: Eukaryota > Metazoa > Chordata > Amphibia > Anura > Eleutherodactylidae > Eleutherodactylus > Eleutherodactylus coqui. Next base: position 235,918,073 of record NC_089839.1, on the reverse strand, counting down.
AGTAGCATGTCGACTTCAGGCCTCTACTCTGCAATTGACCACCAGGCTACAGGCTTTAGAGCCAGAAGTGGGAAACAGTTGAGCCGGCACCATCATCTTAACCAACATTGACATCTACCCCATGTTCCAGCATGTCCCTGGTCAAGAGCCAGCCCTCCATATACAAGCTATTGGAGAATAAAAAATAAATATCAACCCAACCATCTTTGAGCACAGATCCCAAACACAAGCAATGCATATCTGCTTGCAATAGAAATGCTGCCCTTTAGACTTGTGGACACAGACGTGATGCTCTATGCTAACCCACAGTACTAAAGGCCCAGCCATAATTTCTTTTCCAAAAAGCCATCACTGCCTTTGAGTGAAAAGGCGTCCCTTGCATTGCAAAATGCTATTAGTGGTAGGGTGCACCTGACCACAGACACGTGGTGCAATACAGCATGGTTGGGGCCATTACATATACATAACAGCAGAAACGGTCAATGTACTGCAGGTGGGGCATGAATCTGAAAGTGGAGGTCCACGTGCCATGGTACCCTCAAGATTTCCATGCCTGTTCCCTTCTCACTGTCTGCTTCTCTTTCACTTCCTCCACCTCTTCATACCACATTGGCACAGATATTTGTGTGTGACAAAACCCAGCTTCCACACAGCGCTGCATGCGGGAAAAACTACCATGCTCTACTAAAACTCCTTTTTCCAGTGGAACGCTGCCAGATGGCCGAAAAGCTATTGATGGCTCTGCAGGCCAAGAGTGTCATGTGTAGGCAAGCTAGGTTACAATGGGGCTAATCTGCTGGCAGTCCTTTGCCTCTGCAATCTCACACATGTAATTTGCTTGCCCATGTGATGAACCTGGTAGTGCAGCACTTCCTAAACAATTACCTAGGTTTGCAAACTAGCTGACTTAAAAGATTAAAGCAGAGGAAATAACATTAACCCTTTGCAATCCAATTTTGGATTCAGGGTTTCCTAGGGGGCTTTCTCTTTCTGCCATTACACAATGTTGCCATCTGCTGGCTAGAGCCAGTGCTGCAGTATATGACATGCTGGAGAAGCCCCCGACAACAGAGCAGCCAGTAATCTACAGTAAGAATACCCCGCCGGATGTCTTCCGACATCAGAGCTGTACAGCCTTCAATCAGAATGTCTTTAGACGTCAGACAGTGGATTGGAAAGGGTTAAATTTAGAGGTATGCAGGAGCTAGTTGAAAGGTCCAAAACGAGTTGATACCTGCAAAAGCTCATCAAAATGCTTGTACCTACTTGGTAACCTCAAGATGTGCCCATTGATAGAGCCCATAGGCTTCCAAGACCTAAAACGTTACCTGGGGAGATTCTCAGAGATGCAATTGCTTGGGACCATTTTTTTTCATATTAAGGAAGAAAAGCAGGTAAATTGTGGGAACTATACCACAAAGTAGACCTTTTTGTAGATCAATCTCAATACACAATCACAGGGAGAAAAATGTTGCTTCTTTTACCACTACCCTTTGGAGCAACAAGATTGCATGCAATTGGGGGTTTACTACCAAGCTTCTGATCCATAAAGATGGCAAGATTCACATCATCAACAGGCCCTTCAGTGCTCCAGAAGTAGGGCTTAGGCACTCCAGCTCTGAATAAAAGTCCATCATCCCTTCAGGGAGTATCTGCAGAGTGATATTCTAAGTGAATAACTTGTACCAGAATGAACACATTCCCCCTGTATTCTAAAGCAGTGGTATCTCACTGCCTCAATATGCTGCAGATTTCTTGATTTGGTGTTTAGTTTAACCCTATTCTTCCTGGCTTTACCTATATTCCCTTTTAATTGCGGATTTTGTGATAACTGTATGTGTACGTACCTGTTCAAACAACAAATAATTGCACGTTCACATCATTTTCTTAAGATCTGCTTAGGCAATTCTAGCATACTTTTTCATTGATGATAAAAATAACCTCTCTCAACACCAAGGGTTTGAATAACCATTTTAAGCTATCCTCAGTGTGGAGGAACGTTATCTCTTCCTAGACAGATATCCTCTGTCTCCAGCAAAAGCATTATATACAACAAAAGTGTCCTAAATTTTCTTATCAGAGTTTTCATAATGTGTTTATGGCAAATGTAGAATGGAGAGTAGCCTGCGTATTGATAGCCATCAAAAATAGAATTATATTCAAATCAACTGAGTGTATTAAGGATGTAAAAGGAAGATGTATTAATATGCAAGATTAATGAATCTACATTTACATTGGCTAATGATTATACTCCTAAAGGTGCATTTACACACACAGATGATCACTCAAAATTCATCAGAAACTGACAGTTTTAAGGGATCATTTTGCATATATACAAATGGGCTGATCAGTCCTTTAGTACAGTCAAACCTCTAATTTCGTTGGTAATCCATCTGAAAGCAATCGGCTTAAATTGAAATAAGTGAAACTCGAGGTAATTATTTCCATAGAAATCAATGTAAATCCAATTAATTTTTTCTAGACATTCCAAAAAACACACCAAACCACATTTAACCCTTTGAGTGGCGGGTTTCCTACCCCCCTGTCGTGCCCATCAGGGCAGATTTTTTTAAATGGGCCAATCATTTAATTTCAACTAATGTTGCAGTCGCGTTCCAAGAGCCGTAACTTTTTCATTTTTCCATTGACACGGCCATGTGAGGGCTTGTTTTTTGCTGGAGAAGTTGTGCTTTTTGATGGCATCATTTTTGGGTATATATAATGTATTGCATAACTTTTGTGAAAAAATTTGTAGGGAGATTAGGGAAAAAAAGTAATACAAGATAAATCACCCTTCTTTTGCCATATCTATAATAAAAAAAATCTAAATCATAAAAGAAAAATACATATTTGGTATGGCTGCGTCGTACATGTCTGATCTATCAAAATAGTGCATTATTTACCCCCCACGGTGAACGTATTCCGAAAAAAAAAATAAAGAACGCCAGAAATGCACTTTTTCAGTCACCCTGTTTCCCAGAAAAAATGCAATAAAAAGCGATCAAAAAGTCGTATGTATTACATAATGGTACCAACGTTAACTACAGGACGTCCCGCAAAAAGTGAGCCTTTGCTCAAGTACGTCGATGGAAAAATAAAAAAGTTATTGCGCGCAGAAGATGCAGCAGAAAATAATTTTAAAAAATTAAATGTCTTTGAAAAAAAATACAAGTGCTATAGTAAAAAAAAGTATACACATTTGGTATCGCAGTAATCGTACTGACCCATAGAATAAAGTTATCATGTCGCGTTTGTTGCAGTTTGTGCACCATAGAAACAAAACGCACTGAAGGATGGTAGAATGTCATTTTTCTTTCATTTTCCTCCACTTAGATTTTTGTAAAAGTTTTTTTGTACATTATATGGTACTTTCAATAGCACCAATGAAAAATACAATTCATTCTGCAAAAAACAAGCCCTCATACATCGACGTCAATGGATAGATAAAGGAGTTATGATTTTTAAACGGGGGGAGGAAAAAAAGAAATGGGGAAAGAAGAAAAAAAGGGACCGTGTCATTAAGGGGTTAAATAATGTACTAACTTTCTTCTCTGGGTCATTACGACGCAGGGATACCACATGTGTAATTTTATTTTTAATTTTTCACAAAGTAAAGGGAGACAAGTGTTTTAATTTTATTTATTTTATTTTTTAAATAATTTTTTACTTTTTTTAAACTTTTTTTTAAATTTTTGTCCCTTTAGGGGACTTCCCCAGAGACCCATCAGGACTCCCTGATCACTTTCTCGGGGTCCGATGGTGACAGCCCTTTACATGCTGCAGTCACATAGACTGCAGCATGTAAAGAGTTAACACAGCAGAGATCAGAGGTTTTCTCTGATCTCTGCTGTAAGAGCTGGTACCTAGCTGTCCTCTCACAGCCAAGCACCAGCTCTCCCTGCCACAGAGACCATCAGCTGGCTTCTGACAAGCCGATGGTCTCTATAGCAACCTGTATACAAAAATCAGCAAAACTGGAAACCAGGGAAACTAGAAGACAATGAAACTAGAGGTTTGGTTGTACTTCATTTGCATACATTTAGAGAACAGTGGGTGGTCTGTTCTCTAAATAAATTGCTATTGTTCTCCAGCAGGACAGCAGCTGTTAACAGCTGTTAAAGGAGATGTCCCGCGCCGAAACGGGTTTTTTTTTTTTAAACCCCCCCCCCGTTCGGCGCGAGACAACCCCGATGCAGGGGTTAAAAAACCCACCCGCACAGCGCTTACCTGAATCCCGGCGGTCCGGCGTCTTCATACTCACCTGCTGAAGATGGCCGCCGGGATCCTCTGTCTTCATGGACCGCAGGGCTTCTGTGCGGTCCATTGCCGATTCCAGCCTCCTGATTGGCTGGAATCGGCACGTGACGGGGCGGAGCTACACGGAGCCCCATAGAGAAGAGGAGAAGACCCGGACTGCGCAAGCGCGGCTAATTTGGCCATCGGAGGCCGAAAATTAGTCGGCACCATGGAGACGAGGACGCTAGCAACGGAGCAGGTAAGTATAAAACTTTTTATAACTTCTGTATGGCTCATAATTAATGCACAATGTATATTACAAAGTGCATTATTATGGCCATACAGAAGTGTATAGACCCACTTGCTGCCTCGGGACATCTCCTTTAAAGAATGTTATCAGCATTGCCCATGGAGAACTTAGCCTGCAGTCCTTTTTATCAGGGACAAGGATTTCATGCTGACCTAAAGTCAGTGATGGACGAAAAGTGCACATTAAGTGCATGATGGGCACACATTTAGACACAATTATTATCGCTCAAAAGGTGGCTTTTGAGCAAATTTTGATCGAGAATCGTTTGTGTAAAAGGGACTTAACTCTTCTCAGATCCGTTACTTAAACAGGCTTATCAATAAGAATCGCAAAATGTATCAAGGGAAACTAATTATATGTAGTCATTTTAACCCTTTCCAATCCAATGTCGGGCCTGCCCCGACATCATCATTTTCCTCCACAGCTCCGATGTCGGGGCAGGCCTGACACTGCAGTGCAGGAGTGCATCTGCACCCGATCATCAGACACATCGGGTGCAGATGCACTCCGGCACTGATCCTCATCAAGCACCACCGAGAAGATGGCAGAAAGGGTTTTTAACCCTTTCTGCCTTCTCCATTACACATTACGTAGCGCTCAATTAGCGCTATGTAATGCAGGAGATTCCGCCCGGCGATCATGTCACCGCCGGTGTTACCTGACCCCCAACGGTCACATGAATGCCGAGCCGGGAGCCTGCACCATGGGGGGACCGGCTTACCTGTCCGGCGTCTTCCGCATTCTCCCTTCTGCCTCCTGGCCCGGCGATCGGGTGACCGCTGGGTGCCACCTGACCCCAGAGGTCACATGATCGCCAGCCGGGAGGCAGAAGGGAGAATGCAGAAGACGCCGGACAGGTAAGCAGGTCCCTTCACGTTGCAGTGAGCACCTGCACCCCCCTGAACTGACAGAGTTCAGGAGGGTGCAGGTGTTCACTACACCGTGCAGGGACCTGTATTTTTTCTCATCCATTCTCCCCAGCTCCAATTTATTTGGAGCTAGGGAGAATGGATGATAAAAAATAAATGGATTGTAAAGGGTTAATATTATCCCCGACAGAGTGTATGATACCACCGGCCACACAAAAAGTGCAACACTGGTGCTATCTTCCTGGCTTTATGAGGAAGATCTCTTTGATTCTTGAATGTATCCTTTTTATCCAATAAAACACCATTCTTTTTCTTGGATATATTTATTCTTGATAGACAAGTGGGTGCTTCATAATATTAAGTCCTCAAAAATTGGACAAATAACATGTTAAGAACACGCTCCGATCGTTATTACCCTATCTTTATTATCTTTCGTGACCCCATCTAAGCTTTGATGAAATAATACCTTCTTGATGACCCCCCCCTGCCTACAAAGTGAAAATAAATACACATTTAATGGGATCCCACAAAGATCCCATTATAAAAAGCAAAAAGAGGAGGATACCAACAACATTCTTACCCAAATAAAGTAAAGGGCCCTTTTACACGCAAAGATAATCTTTCAAACAACTGAAAGATTGAAAGATCTAGCGATCTACTTGCATAAAGTGTTAATGGTCATTAACACTTTATCATCTTCATTTGCATGTAAAAGGACCTCTATGAGTTGTTAACAGAGCCAAGTGTGTGTTTAAACACACACCCAGCTGTGCAAACAGCTGGCAAAACATTCCCTTTTTATATTTAAACTAGCCGCGAGGAGAATGTTGTGCAGGCTTTTGAAAGATGAGTGAAATACATTCAAATGGAATGTATTTGCTCAGTCTTTCAGTGGCTGAATAATGGATTTTAAGTGAATAAAAATCCATAATTCAAACAAAAGTGCACAATGCCTGCGCTTACATGTAACAATTATCACTAATTTTAGACTGTTTGGACGAATTTTGAGCGATAATTGTTCCATGTAAAAAGACCTTAAGAGCAGTTTCTCAAATCCTTTATTTAGAAAGGCAACACCCTTTGCTTGATCTACATTGCAAATACAAAGAAATAGGTGTGTAAAAGGCCTCCCTAACCTATTTGCCTTTTATAAGGCTTTCATAATAAATCAGTTGAGAATGTGGTAGTCCCTGAAACCAAGCTCTAGCCGGCCAATGATCGTACTGAGCATGCCGCGTCTGTCTACGTTCCCATTTACTAGGTTATGCCTTCAACCTCAGCGTCCCTTTACTAAAGGTACCAACACTGAGTGCTTCAGTTTAAGCGTGGCTCCATAAATAATTGTATTTTAAAGAAGATGTTCTGATTTTCAGTTCCTCAACCTTTGAACTTACTCAAGATGTATATCGCAGGTATTGGAATTGACTATTAGGTGTCTGAGGGCCTTCAATACATATCAGAACGTTTTCTTGATGACAAGTTCTGTTGTAAATTCAATATCTCTAAATCTGACTTTTATAAATATTTAAGAATTAAGTATTAAAGGGGTTGTCCCGCGAAACAAAGTTGGGGTATACACTTCTGTATGGCCATATTAATGCACTTTGTAATGTACATTGTGCATTAATTATGAGCCATACAGAAGTTATTCACTTACCTGTTCCGTTGCTGGCGTCCCCGTCTCCATGGTGCCGTCTAATCTTCAGCGTCTAATCGCCCGATTAGACGCGCTTGCGCAGTCCGGTCTTCTTCCTTTCTGAATGGGGCCGCTCGTGCCGGAGAGTGGCTCCTCGTAGCTCCGCCCCGTCACGTGTGCCGATTCCAGCCAATCAGGAGGCTGGAATCGGCAATGGACCGCACAGAAGACCTGCGGTCCACCGAGGGTGAAGATCCCGGCGGCCATCTTCACAAGGTAAGTAAGAAGTCACCGGAGCGCGGGGATTCGGGTAAGTACTATCCGTTTCTTTTTTTAAACGTCTGCATCGGGTTTGTCTCGCGCCGAACGGGGGGGCTATTGAAAAAAAAACGTTTCGGCGCGGGACAACCCCTTTAAGGTCAAGGATTGGCTGCTGGACTGAATGGTTGCCTTGTGCAGATCTCCTAGATAGAGAGGAGCGAGCACACCCGTCCGAGCTTGATGCTCGTTCGAGCATTAGGGTGTTCGAGATGCTCGTTACTCAAGACGAGCACCACGCGGTACTTGAGTCAATTTCATTTCTTTCCCTGCATGTTTAGCACCATTTTTTAGCCAATAGACATGCAGGGAAGGCATTACCACTTCCTTCTGTGATGTGCCAGCCCTATCCCACCCCCCTGCAGTTAGTGGCTGGCGAGATCAAGTGACCGCTGAGTACTTAAAGTGGTCCCGCCCGCGGCTCGCCTCAGACACACACTGGGAGAGTATAGGGAAAGTGCTGCTGCTGCTATAGGGAAAGTGTTAGTGTAGGATCCTGTCTACAAGAACCCCAACGGTCCTTCTTAGGGCCACATCTGACCGTGAGCATAACTGTGTGGCTGGCTGGGAGCAGTTTAGCACTTTTTTTTTTTTTTGTAATCTCGGGCTGTGCAGGCTATTACAGCTATGGCGTTCTAAGTTTGCAGTCTGTAATACAGAGTATAGGGAAAGTGCTGCTGAGATAGGGACAGTGGTAGTGTAGGATCCTGTCTACAAGAACCCCAACAGTCCTTCTTAGGGCTACCTCTGACTGTCTGCATTTTACAGGGTGTCTGGTGGGAGTTGTAGTGCATCACTATTGCACAGCTAGCCCTTTTTGCAGCCTTCCGTATAATTTTTTTCTGGCTGCAGTTTGCATTACAATACCGCACTCAGCGTCAAAGTGTACACCAATAATTCCATAATTTTTTACACCGGTCTATGTCTGCAGTGAACTTAATGCACAGCGTACGGCCACAGCCACTGATAGAGGGAAAGTCATATACATACTATATAGCCTGTATTCTTTTTCAAAAAAATGTAAAAAAAAGGCTCCTTCGTTGGCCTACCTCTGACCGTCTGCATTTTACAGGGTGTCTGGTGGGAGTTGTAGTGCATCACTATTGCACAGCTAGAGCTGTTTGCGACCTTCCTTCCATTTTTTTTTCTAGCTAGAGTTTGCGTTACAATACCGCTCTCAGCGATAAAGTGTACGCAAATAATTCCATAATTACTTAAACCAGTCTGTGTCTGCAGTGAATTTGACGCACAGCGTACGGCCAACACAGCCACTTATAGAGGGAAAGTGATATACACAGTATACAGCCTGTATTCTTTTTCCAAAAAAAAAAGCTCCTTCGTTGGGCTACCTCTGACCGTCTGCATTTTACTGGGTGTCTGGTGGGAGTTTTAGTGCATCACTATTGCACAGCTAGGCCTGTTTGCAGCCTTCCGTGTTCTTTGTTTCTGCCTGGAGTTAGCGTTACAATACCGCTCTCAGCGTGAAAGTGTACGCAAATAATTCCATAATTATTTACACTGCTCTGTGTCTGCTCTATTCGTAATCCATCATGCTGAGGGGTAGGGGTAGGGGTTGAGGACAGGGACGTGGACGTGGGCGAGGACGCGGAGGTCCAAGTGAGGGTGTGGGCACAGGACGAGTTCCTGGTCCATGTGAATCACAGCTGGCTGCTGCAGGATTAGGAGAGAGGCAAGTTTCTGGTGTCCCCAGCTTCATATCACAATTTATGGGTCCAGGTGGTAGACCTTTATTACAAACAGAGCAGTGTGAGCAGGTCCTGTCGTGGATGGCAGAAAATGCATCCAGCAATGTATCGACCACCCAGTCTTCTACGCAGTCCACTGCTGCAACTCTGAATCCTTTGGCTGCTGCTCCTCCTTCCCCCCAGCCTCCTCACTCCATGAAAATGACACATTCTGATGAGCAGGCAGACTCCCAGGAACTGTTCTAGGGTCCCTGCCTTGATTGGGAAAAAATTGTTCCATTCTCTCACCTGAGGAGTTTGTCGTGACCGAAGCCCAACCTTTGGAAAGTTCCCGGGGTCCGGGTGATGAGGCTGGGGACTTCCGGCAACTGTCTCAAGAGCTTTCAGTGGGTGAGGAGGACGATGATGATGAGACACAGTTGTCTATCAATGAGGTAGTAGTAAGGGCAGTAAGTACGAGGGAGGAGCGCACAGAGGATTCGGAGAAAGAGCAGCTTGACCATGAGGTGTCTGACCCCACCTGGTTTGCTGAGCCTACTGAGGACAGGGCATCAGATGCGGAGGCAAGTGCAGCAGCAGGACAGGTTGGAAGAGGCAGTGGGGTGGCCAGGGGTAGAGGCAGGGCCAGAGCGAAGAATCCCCCAACTGTTTCCCAAAGCACCCCTCGCGCCAAGTCACCGTGCAGAGGCCTAGGTGTTCAAAGATGTGGATGTTTTTCAGTGAGAGCGCGGACGACCGACAAACAGTCGTGTGCAACCTGTGTCACACCAGGATCAGCCAGGAAGCCACCACTACCAGCCTCTCCACCACCAGCATGCGCAGGCATATGATGGCCAAGCATCCAACAAGGTGGGATGAAGACCATTCTCCGCCTCCGGGTCACACCACTGCCTCTTCCCCTGTGCCCCAACCTGCCACTCAGATCCAACCCCCATCTCAGGACACAGGCACGAGTGCCTCCCGGCCTGCACCCGCACCCTCACCTCCGCTGTCCTCGACCCCATCCAGCAATGTCTCTCAGTGCAGCGTCCAGCTGTCGCTAGCGCAAGCGTTGGAGCGAAAGCGCAAATACGCCGCCACGCATCCGCCGCTCAAGCATTAAACGTGCATATTGCCAAATTGATCAGCCTGGAGATGCTGCCGTACAGGATTGTGGAAACGGAGGCTTTCAAAAACATGATGGCGGCGGCAGTCCCACGCCACTCGGTCCCCAGTCGCCACTATTTTTCCTGATGTGCCATCCCAGCCCTACACCAGCACGTCTCCCGCAACATCAATCGTGCCCTCACCAACGCGGTTACTGGGAAGGTCCACTTAACCACGGACACGTGGACAAGTACTGGCGGGCAGGGCCACTATATCTCCCTGACGGCACATTGGGTAAATTTGGTGGAGGCTGGGACCGAGTTAGAGCCTGGGACTGCACACGTCCTACCCACACCCAGAATAGCGGGTCCTTCCTCGGTGCTGGTATCTGCGGCGGTCTATGCCACCTCCTCTAAACCCTCCCCTTCCTCCTCCTCCTACGCAACCTCTACTTCTCAATTAAGAAATGTGAGCAGCACGTCACTAACAGTCGGTGTGTTGCGGCACGGCAGCACAGCGGTGGGCAAGCGTCAGCAGGCCGTGCTGAAACTACTCAGCCTAGGGACAAGAGGCACACAGCCCCCGAACTGTTGTAGGGTCTGACAGAGCCGACCGACCTCTGGCTGAGCCTCCAACCGGGCATGGTCGTGTGTGACAATGGCCGTAACCTGGTGGCGGCTCTGCAGCTCGGCAGCCTAACACACGTGCCATGCCTGGCCCATGTCTTCAATCTGGTGGCTCAGCGGTTTCTGAAAAACTACCCGCACTTATCTGACCTGCTCGGCAAGGTGCGCCGCGTCTGCGCACATTTCCGCAAGTCCACCACGGACGCTGCCACCTTAAGGACCCTGCAACATCGGTTTAATCTGCCAGTGCACCGACTGCTGTGCGACGTGCCAACACGGTGGAATTCTACGCTGCACATGTTGGCCAGGCTCTATGAGCAGCGTAGAGCAATAGTGGAATACCAACTCCAACATGGGTGGCATAGTGGTAGTCAGCCTCCCCAATTCTTTACCGACAAGTGGGCCTGGATGGCAGACATCTGCCAGGTCCTCGGAAACTTTGAGGATTCTACCCAGATGGTGAGCAGCGACGCTGCAATCATTAGCGTTACCATCCCGCTTTTATGCCTGCTGAGAAGTTCGCTGCAAGGCATAAAGGCTGACGCTTTGCGGTTGGAACAGAAGACGGGGGATGACAGTATGTCGCTTGATAGCCAAACCACCCTCATGTCTATATCTCAGCGCGTTTTGGAGGAGGAGGAGGGGGGAGGAGGAAGAGGAGGAGGAGCAGGAGGAGGGGGAAGAGACAGCTGGGCACACTGCAGAGGGTACCCATGCTGCTTGCCTCTCATCTGTTCAGCATGTATGGGCTGTGGAGGAGGAGGAGGAGCCTGAAAGTCATCTTCCTAGCGAGGACAGCCATGTCTTGCGTACTGGCACCCTGACACACATGGCTGACTTCATGTTAGGCTGCCTTTCTCATGACCCTCGTGTTAGACACATTCTGGCCAACACGGATTACTGGGTGTACACCCTTCTCGACCCCCGGTACAAAGAGAACCTTTCCACTCTCATTCCTGAAGAGGAAAGGATACGAGAGTGATGCAATACCACAGGGCCCTGGTGGACAGAGTGATGCTAAAGTTCCCATCTGACAGCGCTAGTGGCAGAAGGCGCAGTTCCGAGGGTCAAGTAGCAGGGGAGGCGCGGAGATCAGGCAGCATGTTCAGCGCAGGCAGGGGAACACTCTCCAAGGCCTTTGCCAGCTTTATGGCTCCCCAGCAAGACTGCGTCACCACTCCCTAGTCAAGGCTCAGTCGGAGAGAGCACTGTAAAAAGATGGCGAGGGACTACGCAGCCGATCGTACCACCATCCTCCGTGATGTCTCTGCTCCATACAACTATTGGGTGTCAAAGCTGGACACGTGGCACGAACTTGCGCTGTATGCCCTGGAGGTGCTGGCTTGCCCTGCTGCTAGCGTCTTGTCAGAGAGGGTGTTTAGTGCAGCTAGGGGAATCATCATGGATAAGCGTACCCGCCTGTCAACTGCCAGTGCCGACATGCTTACATTCATAAAGATGAACAAAGCCAGGATTTCCCCAGACTTCTCTTCTCCACTGGCAGAGAGCAGTGGAACCTAAAGATTCTTTTCGCTGCAACCACAGATAAAAGGACTCTTCTCTATCACCGGAAAAAACGGGGCATTTAGCTTTGTCAATCTGTCTCTGATATTAGTCCTCCTCCTGCTACTCCTCCTCCAGAAACAACATGTCATCGCGCTGAACTGCCAATTTTTCTGCGGCCCAAAAGGCTCATCTAACAATTTTTTTACAATTTTTCAGTTTCAAAAGTATTAATACTTTAACATGAACCAATGTTTTTAACAGGGCTGCCTCCAGGCTCTGTTACAAAATTAAGCAACAGCAAGCTGTATCTTTCAAGAAATAATTATGGGTTTCACCTGCCCTGTCGGTTGATAAATTTTTCAGAGGTACACTTGTACTTTTCGTACACTAATTTTTCGGGCCCACGCCTACACTCTTATCTAACTAATTTTTCCGCCCTTCGCCTACACTCATTGTACCAAAATGTTTCGGAGGTTGGCCTATACTATTACTACAGAAATTTTACTGGGGTCTGCTTACCTATACTTCTGCCACAGTAATGTTACAGGGGTCTGCCTATAGTTCTGCCACATAAATGTTACAGGGGTCTGCCTATACTGCTGCCACTTAAATGTTACTGGGGTCTGCCTATACTTCTGTTACAAGAATGTTACTGGGGTCTGCCTATACTTCTGTCACGTAAATGTTACAGGGTCCTGCCTATTCTGCTGCTCCATAAATGTTACAGGGGTCTGCCTATACTTCTGCCATGTAAATGTTACAGGGGTCTGCTTATACTCCTGCTACCGAAATGTTACAGGGGTCTGCCTATACTGCTGCTACAGAAATGTTACAGGGATCTGCCTATACTTCTACTACAGAAATGTTACTGGGGTCTGCCTATACTTCTACTACAGAAATGGTGCTGGGGTCTGCCTATACTGCTGCCACTTAAATGTTACAGGGGTCTGCCTATACTTCTGCTACAAGAATGTTACTGGGGTCTGCCTATACTTCTGTCACGTAAATGTTACAGGGTCCTGCCTATTCTGCTGCTCCATAAATGTTACAGGGGTCTGCCTATACTTCTGCCATGTAAATGTTACAGGGGTCTGTCTTAACTACTGCTCCTTCAATGTTACAGGGATCTGCCTATACTTCTGCCACGTAAATGTTACAGGGGTCTGCCTATATTGCTGCTATAGAAATGTTACAGGGGTCTGCCTTAAAGGGGTTGTCTCGCGAAATCAAGTGGGGTTATACACTTCTGTATGGCCATATTAATGCACTTTGTAATATACATCGTGCATTAATTATGAGCCATACAGAAGTTATTCACTTACCTGCTCCGTTGCTAGCGTCCTCGTCTCCATGGTTCCGTCTAAATTTGCTGGCGGCTTGCTTTTTTAGACGCGCTTGCGCAGTCCGGTCTTCTGCTCTGAGCACGAGCCGCTTCAGTGTGCTCGCCGCTATAGCTCTTCTGCGCATGCGCAGATGAGCTGTATCCTCACGGGAGCGCGCTGGAGCGGCCATTCTGCTACCATCCTCTCTTAGAGGAAGGTGCAGAGCCGCCCAGCTGCCCAGCCGAGCCGCCCATCCGCCCAGCAGAGCCGCCCACCTGAGCCGCCCAGCCCAGCCGCCCAGGTAAGTGATGGGTGACGGACTGACGGGGGTGACGCGTGACGGACTGCCGCTGTGGCCCCGGAGCCTACCACTGGGCCCCGGAGCCTACCGCTGTGGCCCCGGAGCCTACCGCTGGGCCCCGGAGCCTAGCGCTGGGCCCCGGAGCCTAGCGCTGGGCCCCGGAGCCTACCGCTGTGGCCCCGGAGCCTACCGCTGGGCCGCCGGGGCGTAGCGCTGGGGAGGCGGGGCGTAGCGCTGAGGAGCCGTGGCGTAGCGCTGGGGAGCCGGGGCGTAGCGCGGGGGAGCCGGGGCTAGCACGGGGGAGCCGGGGCTAGCGCAGGGAAGCCGGGGCTAGTGCGGGGTAGCCGGGGGCTAGCGCCGGTTACCTGCTGCCTGGCGGTGGGTGACTGGTCGGCCGCGTTTAATCCCGGGGTCCGGTCGGCGGCTGTGGGGCGTCTGGTTGTCAGGGAGACACAGCTGGTAGCGTCTCGGGAGCGCGCACGTCGGGCTACAGCAAGCGACGGGAAAAGAGCCGGCGGCCATCTTGGGGAAACTTTTTATAAGTTGCTGAAACGCTGGAACTGTAAGTACAAACCAGCTAGAAAAGTCATTTACAGGGGGGCTTAGTAATGTATGCTTAATTAGGGGGACTGGGCAAAAAAAAAATGTCACTGCTTCCTCGAGACAACCCCTTTAACTGCTGCTCCATAAATGTTACAGGGGTCAGCCTATACTTCTGCCATGTAAATGTTACTGGGGTCTGCTTATACTGCTGCTACAAAAATGTTACAGGGGTCTGCCTATACTGCTGCCACTTAAATGTTACAGAGGTCTGCCTATACTTCTGCAAAAGAATGTTACTGGGGTCTGCCTATACTTCTGCCCTGTAAATGTTACAGAGGTCTGCCTATACTACTGCTCCATAAATGTTACAGGGGTCTGCCTATACTTCTGCTCCATAAATGTTGCAGGGGTCTGCCTATACTGCTGCCACTTAAATGTTACAGGGGTCTGCCTATACTTCTGCTACAAGAATGTTACTGGGGTCTGCCTATACTTCTGTCACGTAAATGTTACAGGGTCCTGCCTATTCTGCTGCTCCATAAATGTTACAGGGGTCTGCCTATACTTCTGCCATTTAAATGTTACAGGGGTCTGCCTTAACTACTGCTCCTTAAATGTTACAGGGGTCTGCCTATACTACTGTCACGTAAATGTTACAGGGGTCTGCTTATACTGCTGCTAAAGAATGTTACTGGGGTCTGCCTATACTTCTGCCCCGTAAATGTTACAGGGGTCTGCCTATACTACTGCTGCTCCATAAATGTTACAGGGGTCTGCCTATACTGCTGCTCCATAAATGTTGCAGGGGTCTGCCTATACTGCTGCCACTTAAATGTTACAGGGGTCTGCCTATACTTTTGCTACAAGAATGTTACTGGGGTCTGCATATACTTCTGCCACGTAAATGTTACAGGGGTCTGCTTATACTGCTGCTACAGAAATGTTGCAGGGGTCTGCCTATACTTCTGCCACATAAATGTTACAGGGGTCTGCTTATACAGCTGCTACATAAATGTTACAGGGGTCTGCCTATACTGCAGCTCCATAAATGTTGCAGGGGTCTGCCTATACTGCTGCCACTTAAATGTTACAGGGGTCTGCCTATACTTCTGCTACAAGAATGTTACAGGGGTCTGCATATACTTCTGCCACGTAAATGTTACAGGGGTCTGCCTATACTGCTGCTACAGAAACGTTGCAGGGGTCTGCCTATACTTCTGCCACATAAATGTTACAGGGGTCTGCTTATACTGCTGCTACATAAATGTTACAGGGGTCTGCCTATACTGCTGCCACTTAAATGTTACAGGGGTCTGCCTATACTTCTGCTACAAGAATGTTACTTGGGTCTGCCTATACTTATGCCATGTAAATGTTACAGGGGTTTGCCTATACTGCTGCTACAGAAATGTTACAGGGGTCTGCCTATACTTCTACTACAGAAATGTTACTGGGGTCTGCCTATATTTATACTACAGAAATGGTGCTGGGGTCTGCCTATACTGCTGCTACATTAATGTTACTGGGGTCTGCCTATACTGCTGCTACATAAATGTTACAGGTGTCTGCCTATACTTCTTCTACAGAAATGGTACTGGGGTCTGCCCATACTCCTGCTACCGAAATGTTACAGGGGTCTGCCTATACTCCTGCTACCAAAATGTTACAGGGATCTGCCTATACTTCTACTACAGAAATGGTACTGGGGTCTGCCTATACTACTGCAACCGAAATGTTATTGGGGTCTGCTTATACCTTTTCTACTGGAATGTTACAGGGGTCTGTTTATACTATGGGTGCACACAGACTTCCCATCGCGGTGTTTTACCTATCTGGCCCACAAACACTCACTGACTAGGGCATGAAACTTGTTTGGGCCACAGAAGAGGAGCGTTACTGCCGTAATGAGACGTTCACAGCTGTACTAGCATTGGAGTCCGCTCTATGCCCGCGATTGCTGAAGGTTTGTGCAGAGGCCTATGTCCTCGGCGCAGTGAAAGTCAGTCTTGTTTGGGCACTCTGATTTCTTCATGGTTCATGTCTTGGGTCACCTAGGACCCACCTATGCTGTGGGTGAACACACACTTCCCATAGCGGTGTTTTACCTCTCTGGCACAAAGTCACTGACTGACTTAGGTAGGGTGCAGAGTGCAGATGGCTTTCCCCTTGCGTTGTCGATTGAGCTATCCGACACCAACACAGAATGAATAGTGTGAGGGGACCCAGATTGCCCATTGCTATGTAACTCGCGGCACCTTGGGTACCACAGTGTGTTTGCTGGGACCGAGCCGGACCAAGGGCCCACTCACATACTACCCACACAGGCTACAGTGGGTCCTGGTCATGGTTTCTTGGCCTTGTAAGGCCACCTCCTCCTCCTGCTTGGTGGCAGGGGATCAGCACTGGGCATCATGTATTTGCTCTAGTATTACCACAGTTATCTGATACACTGGTTTGGGCCAAAGAAGAGAAGCGTTACTGCATTAATGAGATGTTCAATGCTGTACTAGCATCGAAGTCCGCTTCAGGCCCGCGATTGCTGAGGGTGTGGGCTGAGGCCTATGTCCTGGGGGAACTGCAACTGCGCCAGTTTGGGCCTGTGGAAGTTTTTCCTAGCTAATCCAGTCATTGGAGCAGTGAAAGAAAACGTAACTGATTTACTGGGACCTTCGCAGCTGAACTAGCATTGAAGTCCGCTTCATGCTCATGATTGCTGAGGGTGAGGGCTGAGGCCTATGTCGCGGGGGAACTGCAACTGCACCAGGTTGGGCTTGTGGAACTTTTTCCTGGCTAATCCAGTCATTGGAGCGGTGAAAGAAAACGTAACTGATTTACTGGGACCTTCGCAGCTGAACTAGCATCGAAGTCCGCTTCATGCCCGCGATTGCTGAGGGTGTGGGCTGAGGCCTATGTCCCGGGGAAACTGCAACTGCGCCAGGTTGGGGCTGTGCAACTTTTTCCTGGCTAATCCAGTCATTGGAGCGGTGAAAGAAAGCGTAACTGATTTACTGAGACCTTCGCAGCTGAACTAGCATCGAAGTCCGCTTCATGCCCGCGATTGCTGAGGGTGTGGGCTGAGGCCTATGTCCCGGGGTAATAGCAACAGCACCAGGTTGGGCCTGTGTAACTTTTTCCTGGGTAATTCAGTCATTGGAGCAGTGAAAGAAAACGTAACTGATTTACTGAGACCTTTACAGCTGAACTAGCATCGAAGACCGCTTCATGCCCGCGATTGCTGACAGTGTGGGCTGAGGCCTATGTCCTCGGCGCAGTGAAAGTCTGCCTTCTTGGGGCACTCTGATTTCTTCATGGTTCATGTCTTGGGTTGCCTAGGACCCACCTATGCTGTGGGTGCACACAGACTTCCCATTGCGGTGATTTACCTGTCTGGCACAAAGACACTGACTGACTTGGGTAGGGGGCAGAGTACAGATGGCTTTCCCCTTGCGGTGTCGATTGAGCTATCCAACACCAACACAGAATGAATCGTGTGTGTGCACATGAATTCCCCATTGCTATGTAACTCACGGCACCTTGGGTCACACAAGATGGAGACTGGGAATGAGCTTGACCCTGGGCCCGCTCACGTGAAGATCGAACGTCAATTTCTCATCAATTCTCAACAGCATTGTGGGCTATCGCCCACCCCTTTCGAAGAGGGTTGCTGCCTGGCCCTGCCAACCCTCTGCAAGTGTGTGCCTCCGGTTCATCCTCATCGCAGACGCACTTGGAAATAGACATGAGGGTGGTGTAGCTATGAAGCGAGCGTGTGGCATGAGGGCAGCTGAATGCTGTGCATGGAAACTTTTGTGTGCGCTGTGGATGCAGGGTCGTGCGGGGGGTTGGGCAGCATGTAACCCAGGAGAAGAGGCAGCGGTGTGACCCCCAGGCAGTGATTGTGCTTGGTTGCAGGCAGTGTGGTCCTTTGCTAAGGTGTGCCTTGTTAATGAGGGTTTGTCCAAAGTAAAAATTGCTGGGGGGGGGGGGGAGGCAGACTCTTGCCCCTATTGTGGCTTAATAGTGGGACCTGGGAGCCTGTGATGCAGCCCTGCATGCTGCCCCTTCCCTATCCGTTTCTATGGTGTTTCCATGGATTTCGTATGTTTTCTGTTTTTTCACAAGTGAAGACCTATCCGGAGCATCGGTCATATGCAAAAATGCTCGAGTCCCCCATTGACTTCAATGGGGTTTGTTACTCGAAACGAGCTCTCGAGCATCATGAAAAGTTCGACTCAAGCAACGAGCACCCGAGCATTTTGGTGCTCGCTCATCTCTACTCCTAGACCCTCAGGGTCAGAAAGCCATGACACAGCAGCTAAATAACCTGCTACCTGGGTCTTACTTGCTCCTAATACATGCAGGGTGCCTCAGAAGGTACAGTGATTGGCTGCTAATCTAGGCAAGCCTATTGGTTTGTTCTTTTCTTGGTCGCCACCATGAGACCAAGATGGCATGGCCGGAAGTCCACGGGGCAGCTCTCCCTCTTCAGAGACAGCAGAGTGTTCCTATGAGTGCACAGAAGATATGGAGCAGGGATGAATGCACAGTACTAAACGTTTGTGCAGTGAACTTTCCTCCATGGTCTCACTGCTCCAATCCTTCATACAAATTTTACCTCAGAGAACCCTTGCAGAAAGTAACTGGAAGTCCCCACAGAGGGAGAGTCATCATTATCAACAGCTTGAACACATGGCACTCACAGCATCTTCTCCCTCTGCTGGTCCAGAGAAACAGAACCAGGACAGAGGCTGGACACTCTAGGGGAAACCTTTGATACACAGGTGAGTGATATTCCACATTACATTATCCCACACTCATCCTTAGAGCACATCCTGGATGATATTTTGGTGAAGAACAAATCAGTCACAGACATCATCATGAAAGCCATGCTTAGAAATCTCGATGCAGTTAAATTTAGTACAGCTTATCCAACCTATCAACTCTGCCATTCCTGAGGCAGAAGGCAGAATTAACCCTATCGATGATAAAATGGAATACTTTGCAACATCATATAACTCACTTAAGGATGCACACTATAACCTGGAATCTGAGCTTGAATGAAGCTGGGCTAAACTAGCAGCCCAAGAAGACATATCTCATCATGATAATTTGAAATTTAGAAGAATTCTCGAGAATGTGACTGCCTTTGAACTTATGCAATATCTGCAGGTCCTCATGAGAGTGTTGTCCAGCAAAGGAATTTTGATAAGATTCACAGACTCCCTCATCCTAAACACCTAGCAGATCATAGGACATTTTGGCCTACATTCACTTTTCCATGTCAAGGAGAAATTACTAGCTGCCGCTTGAAAAGCAAATACTTTACTTGCACCATACCAAACTTTGTCCTTTTACACAGACTGGTCTGCAGCAACCTTGGCCAAAAGGAGACAGCTACTCACTGTTATCTCAACACTCAGAGAACACAAAATCTTGTACAGATGGGGATTCCCTGTATGTCTACTGATTACCAAGGGAAGTTCCAACTTCATTGTTAAATCCCTTGGAGGTGGAATCATTCTTCAAAAACAATGCAACTTAGATGTCTCTGTCAAGTCAAATCAAATTCTGCAACAATCTCATTGCTTAATATTCAGCATGCCCTGCTGGTATGTCAATTTATATGGTTAAGCCAGGAACCACCTAGGACCTTATCCACCAAACAATTGTTGAATATATTTGTTCTTTCTCTTCTCTTTCTCTTATCATATACCAGGTACACACATTGGCTTCCATGGTACACTGAAAATGTTCCCACACGACCATCTCTCCAGAACTTGGACTGTATGAATAGCTACGTAAGTATGCCACTTATATTTACTTTTAAATATGGAAATCAAGATTGTATTGTTAAATACTAAAGGGCTAAACAGCCCTCAAAAAAGGGCATATGTGTGGGGAAATGTGAAATTGTTATCTCCAAATAGCTTTTGTGCACAAGAAACACACACAGTCTCAAGAGATGCTTTCCACATATAACAACCATGCTACCCTAACATATTTCATTCCCATTACATTTCCAAATCTAGGCGAATATTAATTGTGATCAAAAATTCAGTTGCCTTTCAGCTTATTAAAAAGGAACCAGACCTCCAAGGTAGATATTAGAGATGAGCATGCGTACTTGCAAAGCCAAATTACTCGAGCGAGAATTGCCATTTTCGAGTACATGCCCGCTCCTCTCAAAAGTTTTGGTGCCCGGCGGGGGTGAGCGGTGAGTTGCTGAAGTCAGCATGGGGGAGCGGAAGGGAGAGAGAGAGATCTCCCCCCGTTCCTCCCCGCTCTCCCCCGCCTTCCGCCGCCCCCTGGCGGCCCCCAAATCTTTTGAGACGAGCAGACATGTACTCGAAAATGGCAATACCCACTCGAGTAATTTGCCTTAGCGAGTACGCTCGCTCATCTCTAGTAGATATGTCATCTTATTCCATTCCATAAATAACTCAGTTTACACAATAGTTTCTATCTATGCTATAAAATAAAAGGAATTTTTCAACATTAATACCTCTCCTGAAATAATTTCACTATGGAACACAGATGAAGCTTACATAAGAGGTTAATTCTTAACATTAGGACATTACATTAAAATAGAGAGAAATACGCTTTTGGAAGATACACTTGATAAAATAAAAGCCCTTGAAATACAACATAAATCTATGCAAACATCACATTAAGCAGAATAACTATTTCAACATAGACAGTCACACCGTAATATTATACTCCAAAGTTACGAGATAAAACTAAAAAGAATTAAAAGTTGATATTATTCACAAAACAATAATTCTGAGAAATTACTAGCTTCCCATCTTAAAGCCCAACATCTTAAATCTCAGATCCCATACATATTAGGTTTCAACAACACAGGAAAATTAACTAACCTATCAGATATAGCAAATAGATTTTGAGATTACTATTCTGCACTATATGATTTAAAAGATCACCCTTTCACATTTCCAAGCGCAGCACATCATATTCAAACGTTTTTACAAAAGATCAATCTTCCTACTCTCTCCGTAGCACAGAAAGAATCCCTCAACTCCCAGATTAGAAGAAATGTTTGAATATATTAACTCTTTACCAGTTTGCAAATCACCAGGTCCAGACGGCCTTAGAAATGCTTACTATAAAGCCATCCGAGTAATCTTATCTTCATTTATGTGCAAAGCTTTTCTTTTGGTGTTCCTGGAGGTATTTATTTTGCTTGGGGATTCTGTGAGCTCTGTCTATTAAGAGCTCTCGTTCAGCTGAACAAGGAAGGATGGCCAAAATAGATTGGTGAGAAATTCTACCAGCTTAGAGTTGTGTATATCTACAGGAATATTTCGAAATCTGATGTAATTTTTCCTTGAACTATCCTCCAAATCAGCTAATTAGAGTTTCACGAACATATCATCTGGGACAGCTTGACAAAGCTGTCGCGGCTGGACTCATGCCATGAGTTGAAATAAGAGTCTGTGGACTATATTACTCTGCTGTTTGAAGTGCTGCCTCTACATACAACTATCGGGACTACATTTTGGAACCTGGGATTCGGTTTCTCAAGGCGTGCACGAATCCTTATGTCTGACATTTCCTACCGATTACATCGGGTTTGGTGAGTGCTGCTGACCATATTCTATTGGCTTGTATACATTTTACTATCCTTGATTGAGGAAGACCAATAAGTTTTGTAAAGGGTTGTCAAGCTCTAGATAACACCTGAAGAGTTCTAAATATCACAAATTTAATAGAATCCAAGAAAATCTCTGTGGTACTGTTATCTTTAGATGCAGAAAAAACATTTAACTGCAACTTTAAAGATTGGGTTTGGGGGGATCTTTTGTCCAAGCTATATTTTGGTGAATTACTATACTCCAAATCTTCAGCTCATGTTGTTACTAATGGAGCTTCATCAACAGAATTTAATATCTATCACAAATGGAACTTGACACGGATGTCCACTATCCCCATTGATTTTCATATTTACATTAGAGTGTCTAGTTCAAGCCCTTAGGGAAAATCCCTTACTTAAGAGGATACAAATTGTAGACACCCCACATATACTATGTTTACGCAAATTATATCATACTAACTTAACAGACCCTATACATTCTCTAGATGCTGTGTTAGAGCCAGTCAAAGATTTTGGCAAGAACATTCAAAAATCTCAGCTCTTTCCGCTAAACTGGAGATAATGTTTGGAAATAATTTTATCTCCAAAACAAACATTCATTTGACTGGCAATACTAGGCCATCAAATACCTAGATACCACAATAACTGCTTTACACAAAAATCTATACCAATCTAACTATGGACCCATACTAAAGGTTATACTAGAATAGTCCCTAAGACTTTCTTAATTTTAAATATCATGGCAAGGGAAGATAGCAGCTTTTAAAATATAACACAGCAACAATTTGTTATGCCGAAAAAAGACATGTTCATCCAGTTCAGCCTATTTTCCCCAAATGTTGATCTAGAGGAAGGCAAAAAAAATACCAATGAGGTAGAAGCCAATTTTACCCATTTCAAGGGGAAAAAGCCTTCCTGGCTCCAATCTGGCAATCAGAATGGTCCCTGGATTAACAACTCTTCTGAATTAATTAAATTTTTTACCACCGAAACTACTATACTTGTTCTGTACTCTTCCCACTGCCCTGCCAAAATGCTTTTTTTCACAGAATATTGTCACACTTTTCTTGGGCACATCGGAAACCTCATCCAACCAAAAAAAATGCTCACAAAGGATAGATGAAAAAGAGGACTAGGCCTCTCAGATATTTATGATTATCTAGCTATACATGTCTCTCAATTAGCTCCTTGGGGGAGGTCCGAATAGCAGAAACATTGGGTCCATTTATAAAATTATTTAGTGACACCTGTATCAATAAAATCTTTGCTTATACTACCCTTGTGGCAATTACATACACCTTCTTATCTTTCTCCACTACCTCAAACTTCCTTAACAATGAAGAAACATTTTCACAACCTTGCAAAACCCTGATGAACTCTCCCAGCGGAATATATTCTATTCCCGAATTAAATATCTTTAAGTGGATTTTGTTAGGTATCACTACACTGGTGCAATTAATGCAGGGAGAGTCAATTAAATTATTTTACCAACTGGTATCTCAGTATCATCTGGCCCTTAAAGATCACTATTAATATCTAGAAATCCATAATTTTCTACCTAATTCACAAAGCGCTTAAACGTAGCTCCTATGTTAAAACACTAATGAAAATCATTTTACATTTGTACTATACCCTGGTTCACCTAACCCAGATATATCCTAACTGCTCAGCAGATTGTTGGAGAAATTGCAGCAATAGGGGGGGAAGGGACTTGTTATTTGTATAGTGCCAACTTATTCTGCAGCGCTTTCAGATCATTTATTTATTTTTTCGTGTGGCACGGAGTGTTAAGGCAGCAGAATGCAGTTCTAAGCTCTCGCTTACAACCTGAAGTTCAATCCCCACATGGTTCAGGTAGCCGGCTCAAGGTTGACTCAGCCTTCCATGCTTTGGAGGCTGGTAAAATGAGTACCCAACTTGCTGGGGGAGTAATAAATAAATTACCTGAAAGAGCTGCAGAATAAGTTGGCGCTATACAAATTACAAGTCCCGTATTGTAGGGTAGAAGAAACAAAAATGTGGCTAATAATCAGTCATTGGCAGCTGGAAACACAAGATGAGGCTTCAGGGCACAACATAAGAAGGGTGAATGCCAGTCGTTAGTTCATTTTCAGAACTTCTGTTAAGCCATGTCCCCAAACCACTAAACACCCAAATCATGACCCTCTTTCTATGTTTGCCTGTAATTTTTACTAAC
The DNA here is from genome assembly GCF_035609145.1 of Eleutherodactylus coqui. Classification (NCBI taxonomy): domain Eukaryota; kingdom Metazoa; phylum Chordata; class Amphibia; order Anura; family Eleutherodactylidae; genus Eleutherodactylus; species Eleutherodactylus coqui. The sequence continues at coordinate 235,893,808 of NC_089839.1, read as the reverse complement.
TAAGGTGACAATCGTAAACCGAAGTATATTGTCAGCATGACTTGTGCTATAATGGCTGCTTCCTACTGTTATGTATAAAGGTAGGCTGGCCAATCAGTGAATAGGGCCTTATGTGGCACAGAGTGTTAGGGCAGCAGAATGCAGTCCTAAGCTCTCACTCATGAAAGTTGCAAGTTCATTCCCCACATGTTTCAGGTAGCCTGCTCAAGTTTGACTCAGCCTTCCATCCTTCCGAGGTCCATAAAATGAGTACCCAGATTGCTGGGGGGTAATAAATAAATTATTTGTAAGCGCTGCAGAATAAGCTGGTGCTATACAAATAACAGGTCCCATATTGTGGGGTAGAAGAAACAAAAATGTGTCATTGATTGACAGAGAGAAATTTGTTACAGCCCCTAGAACTGCATGGTTTTAGACATGTCACAGTTGTAATTGAAAGGCAAAATTAACTTCTTGTGATTTTTTTGTTTTTTGCTTTAACATTTTGAAACCACCAAAACAGCCATTTTTGGTTTTCCATTCTTGTTTCCTTGGGATGCCTGTGTGCACAAGATTCATATTCACCTACAGACTTGGACTTTGGGTGTGGCGATAGCACGGGAGATAATCGTCTATGCCAGGTAAGCTACCTGATATTTCATACATCTATTTATTGTTATTTTCTTCTTTTATTAACATTAGAAGGTAGGAGTCAGAATACAGAGAATATATTTGTAAGATTTCCCTAGGAATACTCTGGGTTATATAAATATAATTCTAATTGCCAAGGCAAAAAAAAAACAAACAGGTAATATTAATATCCCCTAAAATATAAATGCTTTATTATTCAAAAATAGACAAGGACATCATCAAAAGATATAAAATAAAGTGGTAAATGGTGGTAGCAATATAGTGTGACCAACAGTCATCAGTTAGTAACATGTGTGTAATTGTGCATATACCCACTTAAACATAGGCCTGGATGGCCAAGTTCCAAAAGTCTGTGTAGCAATAAGTAAGTCAACGCCACCAGAACCCTATTAAATGTCTAACCTATAGCAACCCCCACATGTTTTGCCTTGTGGTGTCCTCATGGGGAACCACAACCAGGGCTATAGTGACTATAGTGAATTTTCTCTGCCTACTTGCATTCTAACAAACAGTACCCACAAATGGTGGAAATTACAACTTCAGCTCATTCTGCCAAAAACAAAAAAAAGACTTCCCAGTTTTGCTGATGGAAAACTAAAAAAGTGATGGGTCTCAGACTAAGGCAAAAACAAATAAAAAATAAGTGCTTTTATTGTGCAAAGGTAGTAAAACAGAGGAAGAACTTATGAAATTTGGTAGCGCAGTACTCGTAACAACTAGTAGGATAAAATATCCTGAGTTCCTGTTTTTTTCCATTTGCATGCCCAAGGAAAATACATTTTTTTTGTAATAAATTATATGCACCTAAAAATTATTCTATTAATTATATGACTTGTCCCACAAAAACAGCCTGAATCAACAGAAAAATGTAAAACATATAGTTCCCAGAGCACAGGGATGCAAAACTGAACAAAAGTGTAGACTTCCGATTCAGCGGAGGGGGAAGGGATGCTGAGTCTTTGCCCGAGGTGCAGGAAAACCCAGATACACCTCTGGCACAGGATCAGAAAGTGTTATTCTCTCTCCTCTTACAAAAGCATTCAGTGAGGAGAGAGAAAGAAGCAGCGACAAACCTGTAATGTACTAACAAAGTAAATGACATGGATTGCTGTGATAGGTATATCACAGCAATCCATGTGACCAGAGTCGCTTAGTCCTTGATTTTTGCTATGTGCCATCTGCTACTAGAGGTAATGGCACGTAGCTTCTGTGCATATGTTTGCTAATGTACCATGAACAGCAAATGTCCGGGGACTCGGGCTTACAACAATTGGTGATGGGGGAGCTTTTGGGAACACTCCAGGGGGCCTGCGGTACCATGTTTTACTTACTCTCTCTAATTAGAGAAGATATTAAACAATCTTAGTATATCTTTTGGGCGCATTTGTTGGTGACTTCTGTTATTATTTGAATAATGGTGATCACGTGACCTGGAACAACCCACCGTAGTCTCTATTGCAAGAATTCAGCTCCCTCCAATAGCTGAGAGCAGTGAGCTGTCAAACCCCTCAATGCTGCTGTTTTATTCCAATGCAGAATTATATAAAGGCATATGGATCAGCATAAAACCCATAAATCCCAGTTGTAAAAAGGCATATGGGTGGTCACACAGGGGATAAATAATCCAATACCGGGTAAGAGTTTAGTAAATATGCCCCAAGTTAATAAACCCCATTGGCCCTCATCTTAAAAAAATATGTTGAGAAATCAAAGTGCCTTTGAATGTGGCATGAACATAGGTGCTAGACTAATTGGGAGGAGGGGGGATTTTAAACCTGCCCACCTCGTAGGGTCTTCTTGTGCAATGGTGATGAGCATATAGATTGTTGTGATTGAGGAAAAACTCATCAATCAGCTCCTCAGAACATGTCATTACGTCCATTTAATTTGTGATAATTGCAGGAAGCTTGCCTATCTATATACTGTATTCCTGCAGGATGATTTCAGCAAAATCGTAAGTTTGTGCTTTTGCGATTTTTGTGCAATGCGATTTTAACATTAGAAAGTCCTATTGAAAAAAAAACTCAGCGATATCGCAGCGTTAAAAAAAACGCTAGTGGGTAGAAGCCCTAAAGAAGTTCTGCTTTTTTGAAAGTGAAAAGGGAAAAATGGCTTGGGCGTGAAGGGGTTAAGCAGATTATATTATAAATCTCTTTACTGTTGTAGCTATGGGTAGACAAACGTTCTTTTAGCAACTTGTGTAAAGCAGAGCATATCTAACGAACCTTTCAGAGTTTAAAATCTCTTAAAGGGGTTGTCCCGCGCCGAAACGGGTTTTTTTTTTATTCAATAGGCCCCCCGTTCGGCGCGAGACAAACCCGATGCATGAGTTAAAAAAACAAAACGGATAGTACTTACCCGAATCCCCGCGCTGCGGCGACTTCTTACTTACCTTAGTAAGATGGCCGCCGGGATCTTCACCCACGGTGGACCGCAGGTCTTCTCCCATGGTGCACCGTGGGCTCTGTGCGGTCCATTGCCGATTCCAGCCTCCTGATTGGCTGGAATCGGCACACGTGACGGGGCGGAGCTACGAGGAGCAGCTCTCCGGCACGAGCGGTACCATTCAACACGGAGAAGTCCGGACTGCGCAAGCGCGTCTAATCAGGCGATTAGACGCTGAAATTAGACGGCTCCATGGAGACGGGGACGCCAGCAACGGAACAGGTAAGTGAATAACTTCTGTATGGCTCATAATTAATGCACAATGTACATTACAAAGTGCATTAATATGGCCATACAGAAGTGTATAACCCCACTTGCTGCCGCGGGACAACCCCTTTAAGGTCATAAAATATCAGATTGCAGAGTTGTGGTAAAGATACTGCATGCCCTCAAACATCCATTTACTTGCAACAGGTGTAACACATAAACCTTGTTCTTTATATGTAACTTGTTAAGGATACAGTCTTAAATTACTAGGTAAGGAAAGAAAATCACTGCATTCCTGCTTAAGCCGCTGTATGGGTATGAAATGTACCTAAAACAGAAATGTTACAATTAAAATGTATATTTAGGTTTTTTTCCTTATGTTTTGTATAGTGATTTCTGCAAAGATTTGTTTTTCTCAACTCGCGGAGTGGGTTGACTCTTCCTAGTGTTATGTGTGCTCTGAGCCTATGGGATATCTTCCATTGTCTCTCCCCCTTATGCTGTTTCTCTGAATCACTGATGCAGTTATATTCCCTTACCCATTACCCTGCATGTAAACCATTTTAAAGTAGGTACATTTGCAGAAATCGCAGAACTCTGGGGTGGCCAAACCATGTTCTTGAGTATCTGTTCTTTTGGCTGAATATACTTTTTGAAAATAACAAGAGATACGTTTTTGGCTATTATTTGGCCGTAGTGTGACTCTACAACCAGCCGAAAAGGGATGGCATGGCTCACCAGAGTGATGTTGTAGTACTTGGAATCTATGATTGCTTTGGTTTTTAGTATTATAAGTCATCAACATGTGCAGAATGCAAGAAAAAAGCATGTACTCACTTGTCACATGAAAAATTAACTTTTGTCTCTAGGACCAAGCCCCTCAAACTACAATTTGTCTGTGAAAATAACCTTTTTATACTGATTATCGGTCCAGTTTCTGTGTTTTTTAGCCTACAATAGGCCCTTCTCTTTATTTGTGCCCCTAGACAACGGTTATTGGGCTACAACACATCTCTCTAAGCCATTAGCTACAAGGCGGCATTTGATGGTCACGACTGAAACACACCTCTTTTTTGTTTCCATCAGAGCAGCACAGATCTGATGAGTTGTTTTGAATCTGTCCCATTTGGAACACTCACTGATAAATTTGCCCTCCGGTTTTGCAGTTGCTTGAGGTTGTCCAGGTCATGGTCGATCACATACACTCTTGTTTTCAGCTTATCTCTTGAGGGTACAATGCACTTCTCCAAGAAAAACCTTCTCTAGGTGAGCAATTTCATACAAACTAAGCTCTATCATCTATGAATGACTGGCTGTTTACTGTTAACCCCTTTAGTGGCTCCAGGGCTTGCTGCACTGACCATGTAGTTAAAGGGGTTGTCCCGCGGCAGCAAGTGGGGTTATACACTTCTGTATGACCATATTAATGCACTTTGTAATATACATCGTGCATTAAATATGAGCCATACAGAAGTTATTCACTTACCTGCTCCGTTGCTGGCGTCCCCGTAGCCATGGTGCTGTCTAACTTCAGCGTCTAATCGCCCGATTAGACGCGCTTGCGCAGATGGGTCTTTTCCCTTCGGCTCGGTCCGGCAGCAGCGGCGGCGTTCTGGCTCCGCCCCCTTGTACTCGTCATCGCGTAGCTCCGCCCCCGTCACATGTGCCGATTCCAGCCTCCCGATTGGCCAGAATCGGCACATGTGACGGGGGCGGAGCAACGCGATGACCCGTACAAGGGGGCGGAGCCATAACGCCGCTGCTGCTGCCTGACCGAGGCGAAGGGAAAAGACCCATCTGCGCAAGCGCGTCTAATCGGGCGATTAGACGCTGAAGTTAGACAGCACCATGGCGACGGGGACGCCAGCAACGGAGCAGGTAAGTGAATAACTTCTGTATGGCTCATATTTAATGTACGATGTATATTACAAAGTGCATTAATATGGCCATACAAAAGTGCTTAACCCCACTTGCTGCCGCGGGACAACCCCTTTAAGCCCTGGAAAATTTCTGTGGACAGCTCTAGTGCTGAAATGTGCAGAGCACTGAGCTGTCATCTGAAATCTTCTGGGGTTTTTACTGCATACTCTGGAGATTTCCCTGCCATAATATGGTGATAATAAGCCTGCCACTGAAGGGGTTATTGGAGGTGGAGGTCCAGAAGCAATTTCTGGAATGCCCCACCTCCATTCACTAAACGATTATCCCCCTAGTATGAAAGCAAATAAGGTCCTATCAGTCATCCCATTTAAAATGACCCTAAAATTAACTGTGTAGGATTATCTAATTTATTGAGATTGTACGTAGGATGTTGGTGACATTTCAAATTTTTGGAAGTTCTTTAGTGATATATATATATATATATATATATATATATATATATATATATATATACATACATACGAAAAGCAAGGATTACCCTAGGCATCTGTCAGGCAGCAGACAGAAAGTATATTGCATATAAGATGGCATACTAAAATTAATGTTTCCCAAGTAAACAAAAAAATACACTCCTGAAGTAAACACCTCATGTGTGAGAACTCTTTATGTTGCTTTTGTATTCATAGAAAAATATTGTGCATCTGGAAATTCACAGTTGGTTTTCTGTTATTGAGACAAATATCCATAAACAGTTGAACTTTCTCACATTTAAACTGCAAGGGAATATTCCATATGCTGCTGTGCCAGGAATTGACAATTAAGGAAACACGTGATTTGAATAATTATGTTGGTAACAATGAAAACAAAGCTTTTGTGTAGGAAGCAATAGATATTCTGTGCTACTACATCCTGCAATGTTCAAATGTTTTGTTTTTTTTTGTTGCAAAAGTAGGAAATCATGTTATTTCTTCATACATACAAATATAAGGTATATATCAAGCAAAGTTTTATTGCACATACAATAGATATACGTAGACATGCACATTACTGATGTAGCAGTCATAAAACAAATGTTTATCGTTCCATGGACATTCATATTTGTATGCAGTCTGAGTAACATGGCCACTTGAATACAAAACAAATGAGACTCACAGGTCAAGAAACAATCTGCTAGATTTGTATCCCAAGTGAGGTCCTATTTCAATATCAAAGAAGGCGTCATTCTTCATGACACATATTAAGAAGAATCAACTTTACTATGTAGCTAATTGTCCTAAATTATGGCTGTCCAGTTGATTGTCCCTTATATAGTTTTCACATTGTTGAAGTAGGCGATGATTTATAGAGGTTGTTTCATTCTTAACCCCTCAAAGCTCCTTAAACGTACAGTTACGTCATAGAAATTTGTATGGAGCGGGAACAGGGGTCGATTCCACTCCATACAATGTACCCACAACAGTCACAATCGGCGTGAGAGCTGATCGCAGCTGTTAACACTTTAAATGCCACTGTCAATTCTGACAGTAGCATTTAAATGCTCCAAAGAGTCAGGGGGTACCAAACACATCCCTGGCGTTGGGATGTTTAATTGTCCAGAATCCTGTTTAGATAGATTTAATAACGGCCTTATTTGGGCTGCTCCATCCACAGTTACTTTTGTATGCTTATAAATGTAATTAGGTTTATGTGAACTGTGGAAGTTGAGGAATCCAGAAATTTCTTTTGTTATACAAGATTACATAATTCACTTTGTAGAATAGAGCTGCCCTGATAGGTACTCCATTTATACTTCCTTATGTTCGTAGAGTGGAATACCTCCCACAAACTGTGGCTGATCACTCTTCGGTCTATTTATTGTTGATTATGAATGGTGGGCTTGGCTTGAATAGAGTTTGAAGGTTAAATCTCCTTTGTTCGAATCTGCTTGATGGCAATGCTAGGATGGAGGAGGCTCTATTGGATTAATATTGTCTCTTCCTCGGTGTCTACAGCATGGGATGCTATGTAGACATTTATATGTAGTCATTATATGCAGAAGATTAGCCTACATAAGCCTACATCTCAGTATGCTACTAGGGCCCTTCAGCAACAAGCTTTAGATACAGAGCAAGCATATATATATATATATATATATATATATATATATATATTCTCCCACTAATCAGAAAGAAATTAATTGGAAAGAGACACAGTTTTAACTTGCGGATCATCTGAGGTGTTGCAAAAAATAAGCATCTTTTTATGAAGCACAAAATCTTTGAAGAACATGAAATAGGGGAGCTTCTTTGCTTCTATAATTAAGGCACAGGAATCATCATCTTATGTTGTAGCATCAAGAAGGCCTGATAATTCTTTGATTTATAAAAGAGGTTGAAATTTTGGAGTCATTTTCTCTATTTTAAAAACCTATATGCCTCTAAGTTAAGTGTTGATTGTGAAGATCTTTATGAAAATTTGGCTCGGGTGCAATTGGCAACTTTGTCTGATGATCAGAGAGGCTTCTTTGACACTGAATTAGTTAAGTGATGCAGTAGTATCACTTTCTAATGAAAAGATGCCTGGGCTGGATGATCTTCCAAATTAATTCTTTAAGTTTTATCAGGAAATGCACCTTCCACACTTAGGGCTATTTTATATGGCCGTGATTTCGACACGTATTATGTCCACGATGTGCGGCTGCATGGCATGGGGTGACTGCAGTCAATGAAAGTCAGCAGACTTTCATTAATTTGTTCATATTAGTATTTAAACACTGCATGTAGGTACGTGCTCTGTTTTACCACGTATCACACAGCATGAGCCCTATACTTTTCTATGGACAGTGTATGCAACTCTGTTCATATGCAATATATGGGTGGCAGTTAATACGCAACCCTACTGTGTAACAGAGCAGGGAATTTTTAAAAAATGGGAAAAAGATTTAGACTATGTTAGTGAAGATAAATAGGCTGAAGTGTTGCATATGATTCCAGTGATATCCATATCTAAAAATCAATGAGTATTGCAATTATATTTAGTGCCTAGAGTTTTCGTACTCCACTAAAGTTTTTTACCTGGCTCTAGATAAAACTTGGACTGTCCAAAATGTTACATGGATGTTGTAGATTTAATGCATATGGTCTGTTACATTCGTGAAGGCCGTGTGAACAGCGACCTCTTTAGAAGGCTGAACAAGAAATGGGAGGGGTTATACACTCAGGAACAGACACCGTACACATCAAAACATAAACTGAATGTGTAAATGACAACAGGCGGCAAAATACTTTCCAAATGTACGAAAGCACAGGCAGATGGTAATATCAATAAGTACAAGGTATTGTTTTTTTGGTTTTTTTTGCCAAAACACATAAGCTCACAAGCCCACATCAAGGGTCCTCATTGTCTTGTGACTCTCTACTCTAACTAGAGAACTAAACCACAAAAAGAGAACTATGCCTACAAGTAAGGCAATCATCCCAATAGGAATGGCCCCACACTCGAACTTAGAGAAACCTGGCTTGCCCGAGATGGTAACAGGCAAGAACACCAGACAAAGACGTAATACACAACAAATGTCTGCACCCCTAAAAATTCAGGAGAATTCAAACATAGGACAAGACATTTGCACACCTACAGATGGACAGACAGAAAAGAAATGGCCCGAGCTTCCATCTAGCAATGGATGAAGGGAAATGAACAGGACAAGGCTCAGGCAACTGCCCACCAACAGTGAGGGAGAGAGGTGAGAAGGTGGAGAACAGTTAGGTTTGTTTATTTTTCTTCTTCCTTTTTATATGTGTCTAAATATTTATTTTAGGGGGAATATGTGGGGGATTATGGTTTTCTTTACTATAGTTCTGATTAATTATATGGTTAGGGTGGTGTAATTTTATTTTCTATGTATATTATGTATTGAAATTTAGGGGGTAAATGTATTTCAAAATATAACTTCAATAAAAATGATATAAACAAAAAAAAGTAATGCAGAAAAAAAGACTATGTAAATTCTGCATTGTCGCAATCGTACTGACCCACAAAATATAGTTATTATGTCATTTTGCTGCAGTGTGTACACCATACAAATAAGACCACCCAAAGATGTCAGAATTTTGCCTTTTCCATTTCACTCCACTTAGAATTTTTTAAAGTTTTTCAGTATGCTATATGGTACATTAAATACTACCATTGAAAAATATAATTTGGTCCACAAAAATCAAGCCTTTAGACAGCTACATCAAGACTGTCACAGCTGTGGCAAGGGATTTTTTCATCCCCGTTGCAGTCCCCTCATCACTGAACACTGCGACAGTGCTGTCACAGTGTTCAGTGATGAATGGACTCCCTGTAACATCACATGAACGGACCTTGCCGGTAAATGCATGTCCTATCTTTTGTAGGTGTGAGTATTTTGAGCCTGTAAAAATCGGACATGTGAACACTGCATTAGGAACCAATAGCTCTAATAGATGTGATTTTTGTGCACACATAGGTGCATGCAAAAAAAACTCTCGTCTGACTTCGACCTAAGGCATCCCTCACACAGGCTCTGTTTACCACAATTAGCGCGGAGCTTTCAGCAATATGCTAATCACGGTATAATGCTCCCATTGTTTTCAATGGGAGCCGCTCAGACAACCACTCGATCGCAGCGATTTCTAGCAGAGTCTATTCTATTCTTGACGTTTAGTGCACCTCATCAATGATAAGGTATGCTAAACTCCACTCTCTGCAGCATCCAAAAGTGAAAATAAAAGCAGCGCACAGCGCCGCAATTGAAATTACGGCCTTTGTCCAATGCTTGTGTGAGGGAGGACCAAGGGCTTATTCATATGAGCTCGTTTGCACTGTTATTACATATGAAAAATGTCAATGAGTTTTTCACATGAGCATATTTTACAGGCATTTAAGTTAGCATACAAAAAGCCAGCATATTCTATTTTTTGTGCGTAGTGTACAAGAAAATAGTATATAATAAACTAATTAACCCTTTCCAATCCAATTTTGGATTCAAGGTTTCCTAAAAGGCTTTCTCTTTTTGCTGTTATACAATGGTGCCATCTGCTGGCTAAAGCCAGTGTGTGTGCGCCAGAGAGGCTCCGACAGTGGAGTGGCTGGCAATAGACAGTAAGAACACAAGCTTCAATCAGAATTTAGGAAGACGTTAGACAGTGGATTGGGAAGGGTTAAACTTAATTGCCCATTGAAATCAATAGGAGCATGCTTGCATGTTTTTTTTCCACTTGCAAATATGCAGGGTGTGTGTGTGCAAAAAAAATACAGTAAAATATGCACACATCCATGCAAAAATGCAATGCCTATCGCACAAATATGCAGCGCAAGTTGATGCAGATTTTGCTTTGGCTTTCAACCCTTGCATTTCAAGGGTTGAAATCTGCAATGAGAATCCACAGCAATAATAGATATACTGTGGATTTAGAATCTGCAGTGTATTTCAAATATGATGTGAATTCTGTGTGTAAATGTTTCACTCCACGTAGATGAGATTTTTAAAATCTTGTCCACATGTCCTGTACTGTAAATACTAGTTCCAGTGTTTCTGGTGGTGCAATGTGCCACTTACTAGTATTATACTAGTTGGATTCGTGGATGATCACGACGATGGTACAGTAGAGAGTGGTTTCATTAACAGTGATCTTGGGAAATCATTTCTTACAATCCCCTTCAGGAGTGTCTTTACAAAGCCCTACTCTGCATCATCTGTGAATATAGAACTTTGAGATGATTTCATAAAGTAGAGGATTGTGTAGTGGATTTGGAATTTCAGCAGGGATGTAATAATTAATGACCTGAGGACACTGTGGGGCAAATTGGTGTTCAATGGTGATCAAAATATGAGCATGAGGTAAACCACGCTTTTGGAAGTCAATGTTATACACACAAACACGTATGTACCAAAAAGTCCATCTTTGATCTTGCTTAAGAGGTTGTGGAGCTTGATGCTGAAGATGTGATTGATGTTGTCTGGTCTTTGCCAATGATGTGCAAAGTGTAGTGCCGGCAACCGAAATTCGGATCAGTTTGGATTTGCAATAAATGTGCTGAAATAGTGAAGCATTCCCTTTTGTCCTAATATCGCCATTGCATCAAGACATATCTGGTACATGTATCTTGGTGAACCAGTGAATGTAGATGGCATATTCAATGTAGATCAACTATTGAAGAAACAGCACAGTAGAATGAACATATGGTTTTCATAATGGAGGAAAACCACAGATTTCACAGATTTGCTGGACCATCGCAAGCCTGCATCAAGTCGCGGTACCACTCCTGCATAGAAACACGTGGATTGTTTGCCAAATGTTGTCCTCCAGCAGACGGCTCAGGGTGAAAATCAGTATTCCATCCAGGACCACCGTATGGATAAAGCAGTGCCTAAACCAATGGCACCAGATTATGGCTTGTCGCACTGAGAAAGACAGCATGTGCATCCTTATTGTCCTGAGCATTGTTTCTTAGGTAGCACGCAAAGACCCGATCATAGTTTGGAAAACCTTCGTTTTCTGCAATGAGCACAAACATTGCGGCCACCTCATGATCTGCATGCACGGCATTTTGTCATCCAACATGAATTTCTGGAATTGGAGCAGCATATTTGTTGAAAATTAATCCGATGTTTGGCATGTCAGCATCTTCAGCAATCATCTGCTCATACACAGAATGAAAAATGTGCCATAGCCGTTTCATTGCTCCATGAAAAAGAGAATCACAGATATCAACTGATGATTCATATTTCCATTTCCTATGATGCGTTGCTAAATTGCAGCATCTGTGTCTGTGATATACAACTGTGCGCACTGTCAATCTTCTCCTTCAGGGACATGATACGGTGGTAAGTGTTTCTGAGTGTATGAAAAACTGTCCCACGATACCACGATGGAACTTGGATATGTACTCCAAAGGATACGAAGGACAGTGAGCTGTTGTACTCTCACATGTATTTGCAAAAATGTTTGAAAAAAAATATGATTGCTGTCCATCAGAGCACGACGAAGCACATCTGGAGGTAGGTCACTCGCAGTCAGAAAAGTGCAGTTACCAGCAGTGTTACTCCATTAAATCATGCACCAGCCGTCCAGAAAGCTGAACACCTTCCAAATATAGGATCCAATAATGTGTAAAGACGGCAGCATTCAGGTTGTCGGTGTAAAAACGTCTTTTTATATCAAGCTTGATAAAAACCGTCAAGGTTGAAACATTGCTGTCTACTATATGTCATGGGGAAATAAAAAGACGTTTTTACACCGACAGCCTGAATGCTGCCGTCTTTACACATTATTGGATATAGATCACTTGGATTTGGCGATCGAACACGTTCTCGACAACAACAGATGGTGTAGCAGCCATCAGTATTTGTCTCTCCAGGAAAGAATTGAGCATGACAAAAACCACATGTTCCGCTAAAGTCCCCGCAAGTGTGAGGTGTGAGCAAATGTTTGCTGATGTACAGTCTCTGTGGAAGAGTGAAAATACAATCAAATATCAGGACACGTGTATAAAAATCTCTCAGAACGTTTCCAGGCTTAATGCCTGCGGGCTGCATTAACTTCACAAACTTGATGTGCTCAGTGAGGTGAGAGTTCAGCTCACTCTTCTCTCATACAAGATGCTTGATATTCACGAACTTGAGCTGCTTGCTAAGGCCTTAGTCACACGGGCGTTTTTTCCCGCGATTTGCGGATCGCATGACGGATGCGCATCGCAAATCGCGTGACCGGGCCGAAAAATCTGGCCGAAAAATCTGCCCGAAAAAACTGCTCCTAGCCGCGTTTCATTAGAAACGGTCGGAGCTGTCCAGCGCATTGAATTCAATGGAGCCGGCAATACAGCCGGCTCCATTGAAAGCAATGGGCTGCGGGCGATCTCACGATGAATTTTCGGGAAGGGCTTAAAAATATAAGCCCTTCCCTGAAATTCATCCAGAAATGTGTAAAAACAAAAAAAAAAAAATATACTCACCTGGTCCTGGCAGACGGAGTTCAGCCGCGGCCGGCCGGCAGTTCTCCTGAACTGCTGTGAGTAGTATTCAGCAGCCGGGGATTTAAAATCCCCGCCTGCTGAATGAGCTGCCTCTGATTGGTCACAGCTTCACCAATCAGAGGCAGCTCTCACTTACCCATTCATGAATTCATGAATGGGTGAGTGAGTGCTGACTCTGATTGGCTCAGCGCAGGGACCAATCAGGGGCAGCTCTCAGCTGCCGCTGGCCCCATTGAGCGCATATAGAGAAGAGAACAGGAATCGCAGATAGGTGCGATCTGCGATTTCTGTTCTATAATTTATCGGACGAGCGCATAAAAAGCGCTCATGTGTTCGATACCATTGCAAACCAATGGTTTTATAAAATCGCCGGACGCATGCGCATGCGCAAATCGCGCGAAAAAACGCCCTTCTGACCGAGGCCTAAGGAGACATGTTGATCTGTTGCTTTCTCATATGAGCTACATGGGATTCTTGAACTTCAGCAGCTCGCTGAGAAGACATGTTAGCTCGTTAGTTTTGTATATAAGCTGCATATGATTTACGAACTTCAAATGCTCGCTGAGGATACATGTTGGGTCATTGCTTTTGCATATAAGCTCAATGTGATTTATGAATCTCAGTTGCTCGCTGAGGTGAAATTGTGTCGGGTAAGCTACATTAGCTTCATGGCAGCGTTGGACCCTATGTGGTTACATGTTTGTATAACAGCGATGGTTTGTTTCAACACTGGACAGCGGTTCATGATTAGATGAAGGCTTGACTGGGGCTGGCGGCATTAGCACTTGAGATGACATGCTATCACGTTCAGGAGACAGTGAAGATAGTGGTGAAGGACTATAGAAGCCTCGTGTGGCGCAGAGTGTAAGCTCTCGCCTACGACCTGAAGGTTGCAAATTCGATCCCCACATGCGTCAGGTAGCCGGCTCAAGGTTGACTCAGCCTTCCATCCTTCCGAGGTTGGTAAAATGAGAACCCAGCTTGGTGGGGGGTAATTAAGTAATTAAGTAATAATTACCTGAAAGCGCTGTGTAATAAGTTGGCGCTATACAAATACCAAGATTTATTATTTTATTTATGCTTCAATGTTGTTAGTTAATATGCACCGTGAGCTATGTATGTGTACATTTGTGAGGTGTAATTTATTGGAGTCTCCACACATGTGTCTAGCTGTCTCACAACTATCTACAAACTGCTAGACTGAGTACTGCTGCATCCATAGCAACTGATGCCGCAGGGGTTTGTGGGGAATGTAGTCTGTCCGTAATCCGTCATTCAGCGCACAGGGATGAGGGACCTGTGATGAGGTCACCATTTTGTGATCAGGGGCTGAGCTCAGAGCTCCAGTGACTGATCACATGACGGTGACATCATAACATGTAACTCACACAGACACTCAGTCACTCATCACTCATGGATCCATCGGGGCAGCTGAACGTACTGACCCCTGTCCTTCACAATTTCCTGTGGTATTCTGGAGCAGATGGATGTCTGTAGCCTGGAGCAGAGAGATGTCACGACAGTACCACATGGTAGCACTGCCACAGTGTTCAGTGATGATGGGACTCCCTGCAGGGATGTAGGAATTCCCAACCACAGCTGTGGAAGAGGACCGCAATGCTATCCCATTGATTTTAATGGGGCTGGCGCTGCTGCTCTAGCCCCATTGAAAGCAATGGGATGCAGGTAACCCCTGCTGCGATGATTTTCAGGGAGGGGGGTTAGAAATATAAGCCCTACCCCTAAAATCATCCCTAGCTGTAGAAAAAAAAAATAACTCACCTAGAAGCGCTGTCTGGCTCTTCTCCCTGTCCCCGGCAGTCTTCTTCTGTATTCTGGTGGCCAGGGATTGAAAAATCCCCTCCTTCAGAAAGCGCTGCCTCTGATTGGCTGAGCACTGTTACCAACCAGAGGCAGCACTCAGCCATTAAATGACAGCTGAGTGCTGCCTCTTATTGGTCACACTGCTCAGCGAATCAGAGGCATCACTTACTGGAGGCGGGGATTTTTCAATCCCTGGCCACCAGAATACAGAATAAGACTTCTGTGGATGGGGGGAAGAGCCGGACAGCGCTTCTACGTGAGTTAATAATTTTTTGTTTTTTTACCGCTGGGGATGATTTTAGTGGTAGGGCTTATATTTCAAGCTCCCCCCATGAAAACTATCGCTGCAGGGGTTGCCAGCATACCATTGCTTTCAATGGGTTGGCAGCATCACTGGCCCCATTGAAAGCAATGGGATAGCATTGTAGTCCTCTGTGTCAGCTGTGGCAGGGGATTGTTTTCGCCCCACTGCAGTCTCCTCATCACTGAGCACTGTGACAGGAACTCTCCAATGTCACAGAAAGCCAACAGCATCCTTTGAACCAAAAGTTCCTAGTTTTCTGCTTTTTTATTGCCAAGGAAGTTCTTTGTTACTGCCACAAAAGACAGCCATGCTGATTTCTCCTTCTTATTCATCTTCCTAGCAAATTCTTCGTCACGTACAGTATGAGGGTTTGAATTTGAGGTCCATCGAACACACCGGCTTTTATCTTCTCGAAAGACAAAGCAGGAAAAGCAGAAACAATATGTTGAAAGCACTCACTTTCTCTATTCAAAGCCTTAACAAACTACTTCATTAAGCCAAGTTTGATGTGAAGTGGTAGGAAAAGGATCCTGTCACGACTAACTATAGGTTCATTCACAATATTTGGCATCCCTACTTCCAGAGCTTCACATTTCAGCCACTCTTTCTGTGTCCACTGTTTCTCCCGAGCTCAGCTGTCCCACAAACACAGAAAGCAAGGATACTTCCTGAAACCTCTCTGTTGTCGAAGGAGGAAATTTACCATTTTAAGATCCACACAAATGATCCAGTTATGCTCTGGATATTTTAGTAAGTCAAGGACAATTGTTATGTCATTATAATCTTCTCGCAGATGAACTGAATGGCCAATTGGAACTGCTGCATAAACATTCCCATTGTGTAAGAGAACACATTTCAAACTCTGCTTAGAGCTATCAAGACATAGCCGCCATTCTGTTGGACTGTAAGTGGTAACACCTAACTGGCTGTGAAGACTACTGATATCATGACAGTAAACAAAGTGTTTGTCTTCGGAAAAGAAGTCCACAAAAATTAGTTTATGCTTCCTGAAATAGGATACTTTAGCTGACCGGTAAAGTACATTCTTTTCTTAAAGCCTGGAGACTAATAACTCCAACTGCTTTCTTTGATAGGCCCAAATTACTCACTAAGTCATTCAATTCCGGTTGGCTAAACTGCTGAGAGGTTAATGACTACTTGGCATCAGAAGAAGATCCTTCAGATTCTACAACCTTTTCCTTATGCATCTTATCAAAATCCCCTTGATCACCATGTTCACTTTCTTTGTCCATAAAATAGACAAAACCAATGAAAACTGGAACCGGAAGTGTCTCAGAGTACGGGATAGGTCATATTGCTGAAGGAATATTAGGATATGTGATCCATAGAAAAAAAAATCTGGTTGATATTGAAAAATACTTTGCCATTATTAAAGTTAATGCCGATACATTAAGAAAAAATTGGGACGCGTTTCGATCCTCTACGGGATCTTGATCAACACTAAAAGGTACTCTGTTTCACTTCTATTAAAAACACATACAATTAAAATCAAGAAAAAACATCTGAAAAGTAACCCTTTCTTGTCTGACCAAATATGTAATACTAGCTGATATACCTGGCTTCGCCCGAGTTAATTTGGTACTGGTATTTATCTGGTGTTCACACGGTAAATCTTATGAAGGTGTGGTTACTTTAGAGATACCGAGGAAAAACATATGTTCACCATTTTGCATAGTTCTCTGCGTTACCCAGGAAACACCACGGGGAGGTAACCATGCGACGTTTCCATTATATAAAATGACATCAGGAAGTGAGAGAATTTGATTATGTACATAAAATTTGGACACTAATTCTTTTGCGCTTAGAATTGAATAATCGAGTTGGGACCCATTAGCTTTTCCTATTTATGACATAATCAATGCTCGTGCCAAATTTCCCGTTTCTATGACACCGGAAAGTGAAAAAATTACATTCCGCACGTAAAATTTGGATGCTAATTCTTTTGCGCATAGAATTGAATAATCGAGTTGGGACCCATTGGCTTTTCCTACTTATGGCATAATCAATGCTCCTGCCAAATTTCCCGTTTCTATGACACCGGAAAGTGAAAAAATTACATTCCGCACGTAAAATTTCGATGCCAATTCTTTTGCGCTAGAATTGAATAATCGAGTTGGGACCTATTAACTTTTCCTATTTATGACATAATCAATGCCCCTGCCAAATTTCATGTTTCTATCACATTGGGAAGTGAGAGATTTAGATTATGTACGTAAAATTTAGACGCTAATTCTTTTGTGCATAGAATTGAATAATCGAGTTGGGACCTATTAGCGTTTCCTATTTATGACATAATCAATGCTCGTGCCAAATTTCACGTTTCTATGACACCGGAAAGTGAGAAAATTAGATTCCGTACGTAAAATTTGGACGCTGATTCTTTTGCTCAGAGAATTGAATAATCAAGTTGGGACCCATTAGCTTTTAATATTTATGGCATAATCAATGCTCGTGCCAAATTTCCCGTTTCTATGACACCGGAAAGTGAAGAAATTACATTCCGCACGTAAAATTTCGACGCTAATTCTTTTGCGCATAGAATTGAATAATCGAGTTGGGACCTATTAGCGTTTCCTATTTATGACATAATCAATGCTCGTGCCAAATTTCCCGTTTCTATGACACCGGTAAGTGAAAAAATTACATTCCGCATGTAAAATTTCGACGCCAATTCTTTTGCGCTAGAATTGAATAATCGACTTGGGACCTATTAACTTTTCCTATTTATGACATAATCAATGCTCGTGCCAAATTTCACGTTTCTATGACACCGGAAAGTGAGAAAATTAGATTCCGTACGTAAAATTTCGACGCCAATTCTTTTGCGCTAGAATTGAATAATCGAATTGGCACCCATTCGCTTTTCCTATTTATGACATAATCAATGCTCATGCCAAATTTCCCGTTTCTATGACACCGGCAAGTGAGAAAATTACAATCCGCACGTAAAATTTTGACGCTAATTCTTTTGTGCATAGAATTGAATAATCGAGTTGGGACCCATTAGCTTTTAATATTTATGACATAATCAATGCTCGTGCCAAATTTCCCGTTTCTATGACACCGGAAAGTGAAGAAATTACATTCCGCACGTAAAATTTGGACGCTAATTCTTTTGCGCAAAGAATTGAATAATCGAGTTGGGACCTATTAGCGTTTCCTATTTATGACATAATCAATGCTCGTGCCAAATTTCCCGTTTCTATGACACCGGTAAGTGAAAAAATTACATTCCGCACGTAACATTTCGACGCCAATTCTTTTGCGCTAGAATTGAATAATCGAGTTGGGACCTATTAACTTTTCCTATTTATGACATAATCAATGCTCGTGCCAAATTTCACGTTTCTATGACACCGGAAAGTGAGAAAATTAGATTCCGTACGTAACATTTCGACACCAATTCTTTTGCGCATAGAATTGAATAATCGAGTTGGGACCCATTCGCTTTTCCTATATATGACATAATCAATGCTCATGCCAAATTTCCTGTTTCTATGACACCGGCAAGTGAGAAAATTACATTCCGCACGTTAAATTTGGACGCTAATTCTTTTGCGCATAGAATTGAATAATGGAGTTGGGACCCATTAGCTTTTACTATTTATGACATAATCAATGCTTGTGCCAAATTTCACGTTTCTATGACATTGGAAAGTGAAGAAATTACATTCCGCACGTAAAATTTTGACGCCAATTCTTTTGCGCTAGAATTGAATAATGGAGTTGGGACCTATTAAATTTTCCTATTTATGTCATAATCAATGCTCATGCCAAATTTCATGTTATTATGACACCAGAAAGTGAGAAAATTAGATTCCGTACGTAAGATTTGCACGCTAATTCTTTTGCGCATGGAATTGAATAATCGAGTTGGGACCCATTAGCTTTTACTATTTATGACATAAT
Source organism: Eleutherodactylus coqui (assembly GCF_035609145.1). Taxonomy (NCBI): domain Eukaryota; kingdom Metazoa; phylum Chordata; class Amphibia; order Anura; family Eleutherodactylidae; genus Eleutherodactylus; species Eleutherodactylus coqui. The sequence continues at coordinate 235,874,610 of NC_089839.1, read as the reverse complement.
CAATGCTCGTGCCAAATTTCCCGTTTCTATGACACCAGAAAGTGAGAAAATTAGATTCCGTACGTAAAATTTGGACGCTAATTCTTTTGCGCATAGAATTGAATAATGGAGTTGGGACCCATTAGCTTTTCCTACTTATGACATAATCAATGCTCGTGCCAAATTTCCCGTTTCTATGACACCGGAAAGTGAGAAAATTACATTCCGCACGTAAAATTTCGACGCCAATTCTTTTGCGCTAGAATTGAATAATCGACTTGGGACCCATTCGCTTTTCCTATTTATGACATAATCAATGCTCATGCCAAATTTCATGTTATTATGACACCAGAAAGTGAGAAAATTAGATTCCGTACGTAAGATTTGCACGCTAATTCTTTTGCGCATGGAATTGAATAATCGAGTTGGGACCCATTAGCTTTTACTATTTATGACATAATCAATGCTCGTGCCAAATTTCACGTTTCTATGACACCAGAAAGTGAGAAAATTAGATTCCGTACGTAAAATTTGGATGCTAATTCTTTTGCGCATAGAATTGAATAATGGAGTTGGGACCCATTAGCTTTTCCTACTTATGACATAATCAATGCTCGTGCCAAATTTCCCGTTTCTATGACACCGGAAAGTGAGAAAATTACATTCCGCACGTAAAATTTCGACGCCAATTATTTTGCGCTAGAATTGAATAATCGACTTGGGACCCAATTACTTTTCCTATTTTGGAGGTAATCTATGCGTCTGCCAAATTTCCTGTTTCTACGACATCGGGAAGTTGGAGAACTTTTGGCGAGTCAGTGAGTCAGTCAGTGAGTGAGTCAGTGAGTCAGTGAGGGCTTTCAGCTTTATATATATAGACTAGCTGATATACTCAGCTTCGCCCAAGTTAATTTGGTACTGGTGTTTATCTGGTGTTCACACGGAAAATCTTATGAAGTCGTGGTTACTTTAGAGATACTGAGGAAAAACATATGTTCACCATTTTGCATAGTTCTCTGCGTTACCCAGGAAACACCACGTGGAGGTAACCATGCGACGTTTCCTTCATATAAAATGACATCAGGAAGTGAGAGAATTAGATTACGTACATAAAATTTGGACACTAATTCTTTAGCGCTTAGAATTGAATAATCGAGTTGGGACCCATTAGCTTTTCCTATTTATGACATAATCAATGCTCATGACAAATTTCCTGTTTCTATGACACCGGAAAGTGAGAAAATTAGATTCCGTACGTAAAATTTGGACGCTAATTCTTTTGCGCATATAAATGAATAATCGAGTTGGGACCCATTAGCTTTTACTATTTATGACATAATCAATGCTCGTGCCAAATTTCCTGTTTCTATGACACCGGAAAGTGAAAAAATTACATTCCGCACGTAAAATTTGGACGCTAATTCTTTTGCGCATAAAATTGAATAATCGAGTTGGGACCCATTAGCTTTTCCTATTTATGACATAATCAATGCTCATGCCAAACTTCCTGCTTCTATGACACGGGAAAGTGAAAAAATTACATTCCGCACGTAAAATTTCGACGCCAATTCTTTTGCGCTAGAATTGAATAATGGAATTGGGACCTATTAGCTTTTCCTATTTATGACATAATCAATGCTCGTGCCAAATTTCCCGTTTCTATGACACCGGAAAGTGAGAAAATTACATTCCGCACGTAAAATTTGGACGCTAATTCTTTTGCGCATAGAATTGAATAATGGAGTTGGAAACCTATTAGCATTTCCTATTCATGACATAATCAATGCTCGTGCCAATTTTCCCGTTTCTATGACACCGGAAAGTGAGAAAATTACATTCCGCACGTAAAATTTCGACACCAATTCTTTTGCGCTAGAATGTAATAATCGAGTTGGGACCCATTCGCTTTTCCTATTTATGACATAATCAATGCTCATGCCAAATTTCCCGTTTCTATGACACCGGCAAGTGAGAAAATTACATTCCGCACGTAAAATTTGGACGCTAATTCTTTTGCGCATAGAATTGAATAATCGAGTTGGGACCCATTAGCTTTTCCTATTTATGACATAATCAATGCTCGAGCCAAATTTCCCGTTTCTATGACACCGGAATGTGAGAAAATTAGATTCCGTACGTAAAATTTGGACGCTAATTCTTTTGCGCATAAAATTAAATAATGGAGTTGGGACCCATTAGCTTTTACTATTTATGACATAATCAATGCTTGTGCCAAATATCCTGTTTCTATGACACTAGAAAGTAAAGAAATTACATTCCGCACGTAAAATTTTGACGCCAATTCTATTGTGCTAGAATTGAATAATGGAGTTGGGACCTATTAACTTTTCCTATTTATGACATAATCAATGCTCGTGCCAAATTTCATGTTTCTATGACACCGGAAAGTGAAAAAATTACATTCCGCATGTAAAATTTCGACGCTAATTCTTTTGCGCATAGAATTGAATAATGGAGTTGGGACCTATTAGCATTTCCTATTCATGACATAATCAATGCTCGTGCCAATTTTCCCGTTTCTATGACACCGGAAAGTGAGAAAATTACATTCCGCACGTAAAATTTCGACACCAATTCTTTTGCGCTAGAATTGAATAATCGAGTTGGGACCCATTAGCTTTTCCTATTTATGACATAATCAATGCTCATGCCAAATTTCCCGTTTCTATGACACCGGAAAGTGAGAAAATTAGATTCCGTACGTAAAATTTGGACGCTAATTCTTTTGCGCATAGAATTGAATAATGGAGTTGGGACCCATTACCTTTGACTATTTATGACATAATCAATGCTCATGCCAAATTTCCTGCTTCTATGACACGGGAAAGTGAAAAAATTACATTCCGCACGTAAAATTTCGACGCCAATTCTTTTGCGCTAGAATTGAATAATGGAATTGGGACCTATTAACTTTTCCTATTTATGACATAATCAATGCTCGTGCCAAATTTCCCGTTTCTATGACACCGGAAAGTGAGAAAATTACATTCCGCACGTAAAATTTGGACGCTAATTCTTTTGCGCGTAGAATTGAATAATGGAGTTGGGACCTATTAGCATTTCCTATTCATGACATAATCAATGCTCGTGCCAATTTTCCCGTTTCTATGACACCGGAAAGTGAGAAAATTACATTCCGCACGTAAAATTTCGACACCAATTCTTTTGCGCTAGAATTGAATAATCAAGTTGGGACCCATTCGCTTTTCCTATTTATGACATAATCAATGCTCATGCCAAATTTCCCGTTTCTATGACACCGGCAAGTGAGAAAATTACATTCCGCACGTAAAATTTCGACACCAATTCTTTTGCGCTAGAATTGAATAATCGAGTTAGGACCAATTAGCTTTTCTTATTTATGACATAATCAATGCTCGTGCCAAATTTCCCGTTTCTATGACACCGGAAAGTGAGAAAATTAGATTCCATACGTAAAATTTGGACGCTAATTCTTTTGTGCATAAAATTAAATAATGGAGTTGGGACCCATTAGCTTTTACTATTTATGACATAATCAATGCTCGTGCCAAATATCCTGTTTCTATGACACTAGAAAGTAAAGAAATTACATTCCGCACGTAAAATTTTGACGCCAATTCTATTGTGCTAGAATTGAATAATGGAATTGGGACCCATTAACTTTTCCTATTTATGACATAATCAATGCTTGTGCCAAATTTCCTGTTTCTATGACATCGGAAAGTGAGAAAAATACATTCCGTACGTAAAATTTGGACGCTAATTCTTTTGTGCATAGAATTGAATAATCGAGTTGGGACCCTTTAGCTTTTCCTATTTATGTTATAATCAATGCCCGTGCCAAATTTTAAGTTTCTAAGGCACTGGGAAGTGACAGATTTAGATTATGTACGTTAAATTTCGACGCCAATTCTTTTGCGCTAGAATTGAATAATCAAGTTGGGACCCAATTACTTTTCCTGTTTTGGAGATAATCTATGCTCGTGCCAAAATTCATGTTTCTACGATATCGGGAAGTTGGAGAACTTTTGGCGAGTCAGTCAGTGAGTCAGTCAGTGAGTCAGTGAGTCAGTCAGTGAGGCAGTGAGGGCTTTCAGCTTTATATATATATATATATAGATAGGATCATGTTTAACTAGTTAATTGCCATGAATGAAAAATTCATCACATTTACTTCTATATACAAAACCTAAATCTGATCCTAAAGTTCAATTCTATATAAGACAATGCCCTTTGTATTGGTCAGGCAGAAATAACAGTCACTGTTGTGGCCCTTGGGTTCACACCACACCATGGCAATATCAAAAGGCATGCCTTTGCGTTTTCCTTTCGTCCAGTCACAAAGCATTTCCTCACAATTATGACACACAATGTTAAGAGCCCAATTCTTCTCTTGCTCGCCAAGGTGAACTTGAAAATAGGCGATATATGCATGTGTCACAAATTATGAAATATTCCGCCATTGACGTTAAAATGTGTAGCAGCCACATATATATCAGAAGGTGTCAGGACTATTCTTACATTCATGCCTACTCAAAGAAGCCATGCCCATGATTCATTCTAAAATAAAAACAAAAAACAACAGGGTGTTTTTATCAGATAATAATTTTTTACATTTAAAAACAACTACAATTATGTAAAAGTGATGTTTGTAAAACATTAATTACCTTGCAGTTATGTTCAATCTAAGCATCATTGCCCTTTAACTCCAATTTAAAAACCAATGAATGCAATTAACCGTAAGAAAAAGAAATTAAAATTGCATGAAAACTTGAGCATGCACAAAAAAAAACAGATTTCAGATTTGGAATCAACAAATATATAGAAATCGTTCTAAAACCTCATGAAACAGAAACAGAAAAATAAAATGTTCCCCAATGTTATTCATTGACTCCAAAAATTACTACAGGGGTACCTGGGGATGCGAGCGCCTAAGCTTGCGAGTTTTTTGACTTGCGAGCAGGCTCTCTCTCGAATTTTTGCTCGTATTTACAAGCAAAAACTCGGGTTACAAGCCTGCTTGCAAGTCAAAAACTTCACAAACTGACGCTCATGGGGGATCTATACTCACTAGAGATGAGCGAACATACTCGTCCGAGCTTGATACTCGTTCGAGTATTAGCGTGTTCGAGATGCTCGTTACTCGTGACGAGTTACCACGCGATGTTCGAGTTACTTTCACTTTCATCTCTGAGACGTTAGCGCGCTTTTCTGGCCAATAGAAAGACAGGGAAGGCATTACAACTTCCCCCTGCGACGTTCAAGCCCTATACCACCCCCCTGCAGTGAGTGGCTGGCGAGATCAGGTGTCACCCGAGTATAAAAATCGGCCCCTCCTGCGGCTCGCCACAGATTTGTTCTGACATAGAGGAGGGAAAGTGCTGTTGGTGCCGGAGCTGCTATAGGGAGAGTGTTAGGAGTATTTTAGGCTTCAAGAACCCCAACGGTCCTTCTTAGGGCCACATCTAACCGTGTGCAGTACTGTGGAGGCTGCTTTTTACAGTGTTGCACTTTTTTTTTTTTTGTATATCGGCCGTGCAGAGCATTGTGCCCTGCAGTAATTATACATACTCCAGGGCCAGTAGTGGTGGTGAGGCAGGGACAGAAGACATATATTGTGAGGCAGGGACAGAAGACATATATTTATTAAATATAGGCAGTGGGCCTTTCCAAAAACATTTGGGGAAAAAAATCTATTTGGGCTGCCTGTGACTGTCCTCAGTGTTCTGGTTCTGTGCTGGGTGTAGTTGTCCTCCTAATTCATACACAGCCAGCTAAGTGTTGCAGCAGGCTTGCACAAAATTATTTCCTGGCTCTGTGTTGGCTGTTACATCACATTCCAGTCCACAGTGCAACAGTCTGCAGTTATTTTACATACTCCAGGGCCAGTAGTGGTGACGCAGGGACAGAAGACATATTTATTGAATATAGGCAGTGGGCCTTTCCAAAAACATTTGGGGAAAAAAATCTATTTGGGCTGCCTGTGACTGTCCTCAGTGTACTGGGTCTGTGCTGGGTGTAGTTGTCCTCCTAATTCATACGCAGCCAGCTAAGTGTTACAGCAGGCTTGCGCAAAATTATTTCCTTGCTCTGTGTTGGCTGTTAAATCACCGCTGTATTCCAGTCCACAGTGCAACAGTCTGCAGTTATGTTACATACTCCAGGGCCAGTAGCGGTGACGCAGGGACAGAAGACATATTTATTGAATATAGGCAGTGGGCCTTTGCAAAAACATTTGGGGAAAAAAATCTATTTGGGCTGCCTGTGACTGTCCTCAGTATTCTGGCTCTGTGCTGGGAGTAGTTGTCCTCCTAATTTATACGCAGCCAGCTAAGTGTTACAGCAGGCTTGCGCAAAATTATTTCTTGGCGTTCGGTAAGCGAAGTCAGCCTCCAACCACAGGCCAATAAGCGGCACATTTAATTACAGCGTTCTGTTTCTGCACTACTGGTAATACACCATGCTGAGGGGTAGGGGTAGGCCTAGAGGACGTGGACGCGGGCGAGGACGCGGAGGCTCAAGTCAGGGTGTGGGCACAGGCCGAGCCAGTGCGGTGGCCAGGGGTAGAGGCAGGGCCAGACCGAATAATCCACCAACTGTTTCCCAAAGCGCCCCCTTGCGCCATGCCACCCTGCAGAGGTCAAGATGCTCTACGGTGTGGCAGTTTTTCACAGAGACGCCTGACGACCGACGAACAGTGGTGTGCAACCTTTGTCGCGCCAAGATCAGCTGGGGAGCCACCAACACCAGCATGCGCAGGCATATGATGGCCAAGCACCCCACAAGGTGGGACGAAGGCCGTTCACCGCCTCCGGTTTGCACCACTGCCTCTCCCCCTGTGCCCCAACCTGCCACTGAGATCCAATCCCCCTCTGAGGACACAGGCACTACCGTCTCCTGGCCTGCACCCACACCCTCACCTCCGCTGTCCTCGGCCCCATCCAGCAATGTCTCTCAGCGCAGCGTCCAGACGTCGCTAGCGCCACTGTTTGAGCGCAAGTACGCCGCCACGCACCCGCACGCTCAAGCGTTAAACGTGCACATTGCCAAATTTATCAGCCTGGAGATGCTGCCGTATAGGGTTGTGGAAACGGAGTCCTTCAAAAGTATGATGGCGGCGGCGGCCCCGCGCTACTCGGTTCCCAGTTGCCACTACTTTTCCCGATGTGCGGTCCCAGCCCTGCACGACCACTTCTCCCGCAACATTGTATGCGCCCTCACCAACGCGCCAAGGTCCACTTAACAACAGACACATGGACAAGCACAGGCGGGCAGGGCCACTATATCTCCCTGACGGCACATTGGGTGAATTTAGTGGAGGCTGGAACAGAGTCAGAGCCTGGGACCGCTTACGTCCTACCCACCCCCAGAATTGCGGGCCCCAGCTCGGTGCTGGTATCTGCGGCGGTGTATGCTTCCTCCACTAAACCACCCTCCTCCTCCTCGTACGCAACCTCTGTCTCGCAATCAAGATGTGTCAGCAGCAGCACGTCGCCAGCAGTCGGTGTCGCGCGGCACGGCAGCACAGCGGTGGGCAAGCGTCAGCAGGCCGTGCTGAAACTACTCAGCTTAGGAGAGAAGAGGCACACGGCCCACGAACTGCTGCAGGGTCTGACAGAGCAGACCGACCGCTGGCTTGCGCCGCTGAGCCTCCAACCGGGCATGGTCGTGTGTGACAACGGCCGTAACCTGGTGGAGGCTCTGCAGCTCGGCAGCCTCACGCACATGCCATGCCTGGCCCATGTCTTTAATTTGGTGGTTCAGCGCTTTCTGAAAAGCTACCCACACTTGTCATACCTGCTCGGAAAGGTGCGCCGGGTCAGCGCATATTTCCGCAACTCCAAGACGGACGCTGCCACCCTGCGGACCCTGCAACATCGGTTTAATCTGCCAGTGCACCGATTGCTGTGCGACGTGCCCACACGGTGGAACTCTACGCTCCACATGTTGGCCAGGCTCTATGAGCAGTGTAGAGCTATTGTGGAATACCAACTCCAACATGGGCGGCGTAGTGGGAGTCAGCCTCCTCAATTCTTTACAGAAGAGTGGGCCTGGTTGGCAGACATCTGCCAGGTCCTTGGAAACTTTGAGGAGTCTACCCAGATGGTGAGCGGGGATGCTGCAATCATTAGCGTCACCATTCCTCTGCTATGCCTCTTGAGAAGTACCCTGCAAAGCATAAAGGCAGACGCTTTGCACTCGGAAACGGAGGCGTGGGAAGACAGTATGTCGCTGGATAGTCAGAGCACCCTCATGTCTATATCTCAGCGCGTTGAGGAGGAGGAGGAGGGGGAGGAGCATGAGGAGGAGAGGGAAGAGACAGCTTGGCCCACTGCTGAGGGTACACATGCTGCTTGCCTGTCATCCTTTCAGCGTGTATGGCCAGAGGAGGAGGAGGAGGAGGAGGATCCTGAAAGTGATCTTCCTAGTGAGGACAGCCATGTGTTGCGTACAGGTACCCTGGTACACATGGCTTACTTCATGTTAGGATGCCTTTCTCGTGACCCTCGCGTTACACGCATTCTGGCCACTACGGATTACTGGGTGTACACACTGCTCGACCCACGGTATAAGGAGAGCCTTTGCACTCTCATTCCCGAAGAGGAAAGGGGTTCGAGAATGATGCTATACCACAGGGCGCTGGTGGACAAACTGATGGTAAACTTCCCATCCGACAGCGCTAGTGGCCGAAGGCGCATTTCCGCGGCCCAGGTAGCAGGGGAGGCGCAGAGATCAGGCAGCATGTACAGCGCAGGCAGGGGAACACTCTCTAAGGCCTTTGACAGCTTTATGGCTCACCAGCAAGACTGTGTCACCGCTCCCCAGTCAAGGCTGAGTTGGCGGGAGCACTGTAAAAGGATGGTGAGGGAGTACGTAGCCGATCGCACGACCGTCCTCGGTGACGCCTCTGCCCCCTACAACTACTGGGTGTCGAAGCTGGACACGTGGCCTGAACTCGCGCTGTATGCCCTGGAGGTGCTTGCTTGTCCTGCGGCTAGCATCTTGTCAGAGAGGGTGTTTAGTGCGGCTGGGGGAATCATCACGGATAAGCGTACCCGCCTGTCAACCGACAGTGCCGACAGGCTTACACTCATCAAGATGAACAAAGCCTGGATTTCCCCAGACTTCTCTTCTCCACCAGTGGACAGCAGCGATACCTAAACAATACGTAGGCTGCACCCGCGGATGGAAGCATCGTTCTTTATCACCATCAAAAACGGGGACATTTTTGCTTCATCAATCTGTGTATAATATTACTCCTCCTGCTCCTCCTCCTGAAACCTCACATAATCACGCCGAACGGACAATTTTTCTTAGGCCCACAAGGCTCAGTCATATAATTTTTGTAAACAATTTTTATACGTTTCAATGCTCATTAAAGTGTTGAAACTTTCACCTGAACCAATTTTTATTTTATCTGGGCTGCCTCCAGGCCTAGTTACCAATTAAGCCACATTAACCAAAGCGATTAATGGGTTTCACCTGCCCTCTTGGTTGGGCATGGGCAATTTTTCTGAGGTACATTAGTACTGTTGGTACACCAATTTTTGGGGGCCCTCACCTACAGTGTAATCCAATTAATTTTTAGCCCACCAGCATTACAGCTGACGTTACATCAGCTGTGTTGGGCACTACAATGGGATATATTTATGTACCGCCGGTGGGTTCCAGGGAGCCACCCATGCCGTGGGTCCACACGGAGTTGTAACTGCATGTGTCCACTTCTAAAGAACCCCAGTCTGACTGGGGCATGCAGTGTGGGCCAAAGCCCACTTGCATTAAACATGACATTACCTCAGCTGTGATGGGCACTGCAATGGGATACATTAATGTACAGTTGGTGGGTTCCAGGGAGCCACCCATGCTGTGGGTGCACACGGAATTCCCATTGCGGAGTTGTACCTGCCTGTGACTATTTATAAAAAAACGCAGTCTGACTGGGGCATGCAGACACCTTGACAGAATGAATAGTGTGTGGCACATAGGTTCCCCATTGCTATGCCCACGTGTGCAGCTCCTGATGGCGGTGGCACAGGATTATATTTCTCATTGCTTCTGTACAGCATTGTGGGCTATCGCCCCGCCCCTTTTAAAGAGGGTCGCTGCCTAGCCGTACCAACCCTCTGCAGTGTGTGCCTGCGGTTCCTCCTCATGGCAGACGCACTTATAAATAGACATGAGTGTGGCGTGGCATGAGTGCAGCTGAAGGCTGCGCAGGGACAATTTGGTGTGCGCTGTGGACACTGGGTCGTGCAGGGGGGGTTGGGCAGCATGTAACCCAGGAGAAGTGGCAGCGGAGTGTCATGCAGGCAGTGATTGTGCTTTGTTGGAGGTAGTGTGGTGCTTAGCTAAGGTATGCATTGCTAATGAGGGCTTTTCAGAAGTAAAAGTTGTTGGGGCGGGGGGGCCCACTCTTGCCGCTATTGTGGCTTAATAGTGGGACCTGGGAACTTGAGATGCAGCCCAACATGTAGCCCCTCGCCTGCCCTATCCGTTGCTGTGTCGTTCCCATCACTTTCTTGAATTGCCCAGATTTTCACAAATGGAAACCTTAGCGAGCATCGGCGATATACAAAAATGCTCGGGTCGCCCATTGACTTCAATGGGGTTCGTTACTCGAAACGAACCCTCGAGCATCGCGATAATTTCGTCCCGAGTAACGAGCACCCGAGCATTTTGGTGCTCGCTCATCTCTAATACTCACCTATCACTGGCTATTCATCCCTGTGATGGTCTGCAGCACTGCTGCAGGCTGCCGCACCCTCCTCCACGCTGACAGAGCATTGCTTTGTGGATGTGGGGCTTAGATTCCCCGCTTCCAGCAAGCTAATCCTCTGATTCGTTAACTCAGCGCAATGTCAGCCAATGAAAGCCAGTGCTGGGTTAACCAAACACAGACATTCAATGATGTCATTTAATGGCTGTGATTTGTTAACCCAGTGCTGGCTTTCGTTGGGGGCTGTGGTGCTGAGTTAACCAATCAGAGCATTAGCTTGCTGGAGGTGGGGCATTTAAGCTCTGCATCCACAAAGCAATGCTCTGTCAGTGTGGAGGAGGGTGCGACAACCTGCAGCAGCGCCACAGCCCATAGCGGAACGCCGGCGGTAGGTGAGTATTGATTTTTTTTTTACTTGTAGTTAGTATCCCCATGGAAATAAATTGGAACGCATTAATGGCGTTTCAATTCATTTCAATTAGGAAAAGTGCTTTGACATACGAGTTTTTTGGCTTAAGAGCTCCGCTTTGGAACTGATTAAACTCGTATGTCAAGGCGCCACTGTATATTGTTTGTTTTTCTATGTATTTGTATAAAAAAGTAAGGGGGTTCTCCCCCACTTTTAGCTACTGATGACATATCCTCAGGATGAGTCATCAATAACAGATAGGTGGGGGTTCACCATCCAGAAGCCCCAATGAACAGTTGTTCCCCTGGACCAGAGAATTGTATATGGAGATGTTTTGCTGGAAGAAGCAGACAGTTCCATACATTGTGCATTGGCCATGGTTGGTAATTTCGGGCTGAGTCCTATTGAATAGGACTTAGCCTACACTATGAATGTTCAGGCCTTTCTGTTTCCCATACCAAAAAAGCTCCATACACAAAGATTATAGCTGAAGAAACTGCTGATTAATGGGGGGTTCTGGGTGGCAGAACCCTGCTGATCTGCAATTGATAATCTATTTGGGGATAGGTCATTAATAGAGATGAGCGAGCACGCTTGGTTAAGGCAGTTACTCGAGTGAGCATCGCTCTTCTCGAGTAACTGCATACTGGTCCGAGGAGATTCGTGGGGGAGCGGGGGGGAGGGGAGTGGGAGAGATCTCTCTCTCCCGCCCACTACCCCCTGCTCAGACCAGTATGCAGTTACTCGAGAAGAGCGATGCTCGCTCGAGTAACTCCCGTAACCGAGCATGCTCGCTCCTCTCTAGTCATTAAGATCCAGAAATCAGACAAACTCTTTTATATTGATTCAATACTTTTATACTTTTGTTGACCCTTTTTGTTCATTTCCTATTCTGTCATAAAAATTTAAATAGAAATAAAACTTTTATATACAATTGTTTTATCAGTATTCGTATTAGACTAACTCCAACCTACAGTGCTATGTAAACTTTATTTCAATTAAAACAAATCCAGATAAGATTTTTTTTCCCTGATAAAAAATCAAATATATACCGACAAAGATTTCCAGTAATTTCAACCTGAATGTATAATGTAATTATACTTTACCCTATGAAATAAAGAATGATTGCTCACATTTCTAGATCTGTTTAATGCTCCCTCTCTCTGCAGTGTGTGGGATAAAAATAAACTACTTGACCTGATAATTGCAAAAGTCTCAACTGTTCAAACAGGTCTTGCTGTGAGAAATCACAAGTCTTACCAATGAGCCATAGTTCAACATAGTTGAAGTATATTTTAGAAGATAACTTCCTATAAATAAGACCAATTGTGATGTATTTTACATATAGAATGTATTAAAAAGAATACATATAATATTTTAGATATTTGGTACATTTAGACATAGCACAAGTACTATTGGTCTTCTAATGTCTGTAACAATATTTTGGTTATTTAGGTATTGGATTTTTTTGGTATTGAAGTTTACTTGGAAGCTGATAGGATTTCCATTGACATGTAACACATGTGACAGACAGGCACAACACTGATGTAGCCCTATAATGCTCCAGACACCAGCTGCTGCTCCTCTCCTGAAGCAGCTTAACTCATTAGTGACCACCCATACACCATTCTGCGGTGGCCAGTATTGGATCTTATTCTGATGCATACACCTTTTTTATGGCACCGAATCAGAATACCGACATGAACCTCCAAAAGCTTGGTTAGTTAGTGTAATAGATTAGACAACTAGTCTAATAGCTAAGAGCGGAGAGACCTCTGATCCCAGCCATTTAACCCTTTGCATCCTGCGTCAATGTGAACACAGAATTTAAAAGGCTGTAGGAAAGATCATAGAATAATAGAGTTGGAAGGGACCTCCAGGGTCATCTAGTCCAACCCCCGGCTTAGTGCAGGATTCAATAAATCATCCCAGACAGATATTTGTCCAGCCTTTGTTTGAATACTTCCATTGAAGGAGAACTTACCACCTGACATGGTAACCTGTCCCACTCATTAATCACCCTCACTGTCAGAATTTTTTTTTTTTTAAATATCCAATTTGTGTCTCCTCCCTTTCAGTTTCATCCCATTGCTTCTAGTCTTTCCTTGTGCAGATGAGAATAGGGCTGATCCCTCTGGACTGTGACAGCCCTTCAGATATTTGTAGACTGCTATTAAGTTTCCTTTCAGCCTTCTTTTTTTGCAAGCTAAACATTCCCAGATCCTTTAACCGTTCCTCATAGGACATGATTTGCAGACCGCTCACCATCTTGGTTACTCTTCTCTGAGCTTGCTCTAGTTTGTCGATGTCTTCTTTAAAGTGGGTGCCCACAACTAGACACAGTATTCCAGATGAGGTCTGACTATGGAAGAGTAGAGGGGGGATAATTACCTCACGTGATCTAGACTCTATGCTTCTCTTAAAGGGGTTGTCCCGCGAAACAAAGTGGGTCTATACACTTCTGTATGGCCATATTAATGCACTTTGTAATGTACATTGTGCATTAATTATGAGCCATACAGAAGTTATCAGAAATTTTTCACTTACCTGTTCCGTTGCTAGCGTCCTCGTTTCCATGGAGCCGTCTAATTTTCAGCGTCTAATAGCCAAATTAGACGCGCTTGCGCAGTCCGGGTCTTCTTCTTTTCTCAATGGGGCTCCGTGTAGCTCCGTGTAGCTCCGCCCCGTCACGTGCCGATTCCAGCCAATCAGGAGGCTGGAATCGGCAATGGACCGCACAGAAGCCCTGCGGTCCACCGAGGGAGAAGATCCCGGCGGCCATCTTCAGCAGGTAAGTAAGAAGTCACCGGAGCGCGGGGATTCAGGTAAGCGCTGTCCGGTGTTCTTGTTTAACCCCTGCATCGGGGTTGTCTCGCGCCGAACGGGGGGGCTGTTGAAAAAAAAAAAAAAACAGTTTCGGCGCGGGACAACCCCTTTAATACATCCCAGAAATGTGTTTGCGATTTTGGCTGCTGCATTACATTCTTGACTCATGTTCAGTTTATGATCTATTAGTATACTGAAGTCTTTTTCACATGTGCTGCTGCTTAGCCCAATTTCTCCCATTATGTATGTGCTTTTTTTCATTTTTCTTGCCCAGATGTAAAACTTTGCATTTCTCCTTGTTAAATACCATTCTAGTAGTTGCCGCCCACTGTTCAAGCTTTTCTAGTTATTAGCTATTCTCCTATCTTTGTGTCATCGGCAAATTTGATCAGTTTCCCAACAATTCTCTTCTTCAGATCATTTATAAAAATGTTGAACAACACTGGGCCTAGGACAGAGCCTTGTGGTACCCCACTTGATATATCCTTCCGCTTGGATGTGCAGCCTTTTATAACCATTCTTTAAGTACGATCACCAAGACAGTTCTGAATCCACCTAACAGTTGCCTTGTCTATCCCACATTTAGTATTTTTTCAATAAGTATGATGGGAGATACTTTGTCAAATACTTTACTAAAGTCAAGACATACTATATCCACAGCATTTCCCTGATCCACCCAATCAATGATTCTGTCATAGGAGGAAATTATATTGGTCTGGCATGACTTGATAGTTACAAACCCGTGCTGGATCTGGTTAATTACTCAATTTTCATCCAAGTACTTGCATACATGCTGTTTAATAATTTGTTCAAAGATCTTTCCCGGTATAGAAGTCTAGCTCACAGGCCTGTAGTTTAATGGATCCACCTTCTTCCCTTTTTTGAAGATAGGGACAACATTTGCCCTTTTCTAATCTCTTGGACTTCTCCTGTTTTCCAGGAATTTTCAGAGGTTATGGCAAGTGGTTTAGCAATTAGTTCTGCTGCATTCTTTAGTTTCCTAAAATGTAATTCATCTGGACCTTGAGACTTGAATTAATTTAGTTAGCTATGCGTTCCCTCACCATCTCTCAGCTTATAGATAGCCTGCATTCTTTTATTCCCCCAATAGCACAGAAAGATCAAGTGATGTTCCACCTACTTTCTGAGAGAAAACAGGTACAAATAGGAATGTAAGAGTTCAGCCTTCTCAACATCATTCTTAACTAGAGATGAGCGAGCACCAAAATGCTCGGGTGCTCGTTACTCGGGACGAACTTTTCGCGATGCTCGAGGGTTCGTTTCGAGTAACGAACCCCATTGAAGTCAATGGGCGACCCGAGCATTTTTGTATTTCGCCGATGCTCGCTAAGGTTTCCTTGTGTGAAAATCTGGGCAATTCAAGAAAGTGATGGGAACGACACAGCAACGGATAGGGCAGGCGAGGGGCTACATGTTGGGCTGCATCTCAAGTTCACAGGTCCCACTATTAAGCCACAATAGCGGCAAGAGTGGGCCCCCCCCTCCCAAAAACTTTTACTTCTGAAAAGCCCTCATTAGCATGGCATACCTTAGCTAAGCACCACACTACCTCCAACAAAGCACAATCACTGCCTGCATGACACTCCACTGCCACTTCTCCTGGGTTACATGCTGCCCAACCGCCCCCCCTCCCCCCACAGCGCACACCAAAGTGTCCCTGCGCAGCCTTCAGCTGCCGTAATGCCTCACCACCCTCATGTCTATTTAGAAGTGCGTCTGCCATGACGAGGAACCGCAGGCACACACTGCAGAGGTTGGCACGGCTAGGCAGCGACCCTCTTTAAAAGTGGCGGGGCGATAGCCCACAATGCTGTACAGAAGCAATGAGAAATAGAATCCTGTGCCACCGCCATCAGGAGCTGCACACGTGGGCATAGCAATGGGGAACCTATGTGTCACACACTATTCATTCTGTCAAGGTGTCTCTGCATGCCCCAGTCAGACTGGTAATATGTACCTTAACAGTAACCGCGTTGGTGGTAATTTGGTGGTGACTGCGGACCTAGTAGCGCGGTTTTATTTTGTTGGTTTTCGGAATGTGGCCAGGATTAAGTGGGCCGTGGCGGGGGGATGGTGGGGGGTCTCTCTTGTAGTGTCGGTAAAGGTGAAATTCTTGGACTGCCACCAGACGAACCAATGCAAAGGCATTTGCCAAGAATGTTTGTTTTCCCTGTTGGAGGAGGAGGGGGATGTTTTTGAGGCACTACGTGTCCTCTACACATGTCCGTGGTTATATGCACCTTTACAGTAACCGCGTTCGTGGGAAATGGCCTCGCCGCCATCATGTCTTTGGGAAGCCTCTGTTTCCACACCCCAGAGACATACCATTAGCAGCGGTATAGGCAGAGCCCAGAATTCGTAACATTTCAGCCGTAGCATTAGGACAGGCCCCACTAACATATCACTAGCAGCATTATAGCGGGAGCGCAGTCTTCGTTCCATGTCAGCAATAGTAGCACTCAAGACAGGCCCCACTAACATATCACTAGCAGCATTATAGCGGGAGCGCAGTCTTCGTTCCATGTCAGCAATAGTAGCACTCAAGACAGGCCCCACTAACATATCACTAGCAGCATTATAGCGGGAGCGCAGTCTTCGTTCCATGTCAGCAATAGTAGCACTCAAGACAGGCCCCAGTAACAATTCCGAAGCAGCAGTATAGTGGGAGCGCAGTCTTCGTTCCATTTCAGTAGCTGCAGTATAGCCA